>NC_057361.1:38423127-39791877 GCF_016509475.1 Prionailurus bengalensis
TTCTTAAAAATAAAAAATGTAAGTACATGTATATGTCACATTATAAGTATACACATCAAATGCATCTATATGATCACCTCAAATACATACCAACTTTCCCTCTATCTTGCCCTTGTGGTCCATGCCCAGTGACTACTGGCTCAGTTCTTTAAGTCACTTCAGGAACTAAGACGGCACACAAAATCCTGAGACGTAATCCATATACGCTAAAGTACAGCCCACTAAAATAGTTTTTGTGTAACAATTACTATAATTTATCCCATTTATTGAATGGCTACTATGTACTAATAATTAGCTGGGGTGCCTTTGATACATTCTCTCATTTAATCGTTACTGCCCTGCAAGGTAGTATTACTAGACACGTTGAGTAACTGGCCGGTACGTAGATGGTAAATGTGGGAGATGTGGGATAAGCCCAAATCTCCCCAAGTCCAAAACCTTTCAAGCGCAACATGGATAGCATGATGACCAGCCTCATTACCAGTAGATGTAGGGTCATTGGGTGGCCACAGCCTGGCTGGTCTGTCCTCATCATGTTCTCTTATTCACTCTCTTCTTCCATGTTGAATCATCCATGCACAAACCATGTTTCTGGACACTAAATGATATAATAATATCATTTTACACACACAGAAACACACATAAATTTTCCATTTCTCTTCCTTAGTTAATATTATTTCTCTTCCCCCCCCCCCAGGGATATTTTTCCCCCACTGTGTCTGAGCACATAGGACCGACCAACCATGACAGGATTTGAAATCATGATACTCAGAACATAGAGCTGTCATCTTTTCTGCTGAGCTGGCCATTCTGGTGAGTGTTTGTCTTTTTAAATTGCCAATTCAAGTCTCAGAACTGGCCCTCCTGTCAGCCAAGTAGCAAAGAGCAAGTCCAAATAGAGACTTTAGCAAAGAGAAAGTAGCAAATAGGAAGTCCATGTTAGGGGCTCCTGGGTGGCTCAGTCAGTTATGTGTCCAATTCTTGATTTCAGCTCAGGTCAGGATCTCACAGCTGGCGAGGTCAAGGCCCGCATCGGGCTCTGTACTGACAGTGCAGAGCCTGCTTGGGATTGTCTCTCTCCCACTCTCTCTGTCCCGCTCCCTCTCCCTCTCCCTGTCATGCTCATGCTCTCTCAAAAATAAATAAAAAATAAACTTAAGAAAGTCCAGGTTAGAATATCTGCCCCGCCAAATTCAAGGCTATCATAAATTGGTGGTTTATTCAAACGAAGCTTTAAGAATGGGATAGGGTTCTCAGCAGCACAAGACTTGTTTAGATGGGATATAGCAGGGAAATACCGCATCCTAACCTCTTGCAGGTTCTTAGCCTGCTGGCTTTCCCACCTCTTGACTACTACTAAAGCCCCAAAGGATCCTGCTTAATGAAGGGGTGGCCACGTATGACCCACAGATTTAAGGGCCCCAAACTAAATTTTCTCAGTGCACAGAGTTAATGAGGCTTTGAGAATTGACTCACACTGAACCAACACCCAGAGGTCTTCTGAGGTCAGGCAGTACTAGCCATAGTATCTGGTCACTTATTGGCATCTGTCACAGTGGGTGCTTTGCTTCTCAATTTGAGATTTACTGTAGTTTTGGACCTCTGCTCATATAGCTCCTAACTTCAGGATCTCTCATATTTTTCCAGAATAAATGAAAGAAGGTGGTGTGGGGTATGTCCTACTAAACAAATACATTAACATAGGAGGTTAACCCATTCTTTTTTGCACAGAATTTTGGAAAACTTCTCAAAGATTGGTTCATGGATCACTTCCGCCAGGATTACCTGGGAAGCTTGGATCTGAGGCTTTGTGTATGGGAGACGTGACCTTAGACAAAGGTTTTGATACAGGTAGTTTATTTGAGAAGTGAACTCAAGGAGCAGGAATAAGGAATTGAAGAAATGAGAGGGAAGGTGGACAAAACAAAATAAGAATGCAGTGAGCAAGTTGGCCACTGCTACTGGTGATTGGTCAGTTTTAGCAAGATGCCCAAAGATGATAGTGCAAAGGGTTTCAGCTCTATTCACTTGATGATGAAAGAGGAAGCTTTTATTCATTGGATTTTATCTCTCATTGCCCATGGGGTATTAATTCCCCCATACTTCTGAGTTATTCATGTGTCACCACTGAGTGAGCTGTAATAGGCAATCCATGCGACTAGGTTGGAGTAGCTTGGGCAAGAAGAAGAGCTGCTCTATGGGGCAGGGGGAGAGGTATATCCAGGTGCCCCTGTATGCAATGGACCAAAATCTGCTTAGAACTGGTTAGCATTAAGGGCACCTGGGTGACTCAGTTAAGCAGCGGACTTCAGCTCAGGTCGTGATCTCGCAGTTTATGGGTTCAAGCCCTGCATCAGGCTCTGCACGGACAGTGCAGTGCCTGCTTGGGATATTCCCTTTCTCCATCTCTGTCTCTCTCTCTCTCTCTCTCTCTCTCAAAATAAATAAACTTAAAAAAAAAAAAAAGAACTGGTTGGCATTAAGCTACTGGAGTCCAAGACGGGGGTCAACTCAAGTTGCCAATACCGTATGAAAAATGCCACTTCCTAGTAACCCATCCATTCTGATGGGTTGAATTCTGTCCCCCTCAAAATTTAATTGTTGAAGTTCCAACTCCCTGTACACCTTAGAATGTGACCTTACTTGGAAAGAGGATCATCTCAAATGCGTTTAGCTACTTAATTCTTAAGTCAAAATATGGAAGGCCCCATAATCCAATTTGATCGGTATACTTATAAAAAGGAGAAACTTGGCCACAGGCACTCACCCAGGGAGAACACCAGGTAAAGACTGCAGTTATGTTGCCACAAGCCAAGGAAGTACCAGAAGTTAAGAGAGAGATCTGACATGATCCTTTGCTAGTGCCCTCAGAGGGAGCACGGTCCTGCCGACCCACCGATCTCAAACTTCTAGTGTCCAGAATAGTGAGACAGTAAATTTCTGTTGTTTAAGCCACCCACTTTGAGATACTTTGTTATGGCACTCTTAGGAAACTAACAAGATCTATACAAAGTTCTATGCACACTGCAAATGTAGGAAACCCAGTCTAGAATGAAATGACGTTGTAACCTGCACCCATGCAGCCCAGGGAGACTGAATCCACACATTCCTCAGAAAATCTAAGACTGCACACCAGATGCAGAACTGTATCAGATGTAGGGAATTCTCTTTCCAAATGTCAACTCAGGGGGCACCTGGGTGGCTCAGGTCGGTAAGTGTCTGACTCTCGGTTTTGGCTCAGATCATGATCTCACAGTTCATGAGTTTCAGCCCCATGACAGCTCAGAGCTTACTTGGGATTTCTCTCTCTCTCTCTCTCTCTCTGCCCCTCCCTGGCTTACTCTCTCACTCACTTTCTCTCTCAAAATAAGTAAATAAATAAATAAATAAACGTTAAAAAAAATTCAAATGTCAACTCAAGCAGCAAGTTTAGGCCATGGCTGTTACTCAAAACCAGAGGCTAGAAAAATGAGGAAGGACAGACTACAATTATACCTCCCCCCTCATTACACCCAAAACTGCTGCAAAAGGCAGAGTAGATCATTGAAGGCACACAGTGCGTGTATATATAATGTTATACCTTGTGAAATAAATAAGAAAATTAAGTGATGCTTAGAAAACAAGGCGCATGAACCTATTGTTTCAAAATAGAAGGGAAGTGTTCAGCATATGTAAATGTTAAAGAAAATGCACAGCAAGTGGGAGAGATGAAGCCGGAAATCCAAATATGGGGTGGGCACTGAAACCATCGACAACTCCCTATTGCACCTTCGGAAATGAGTAAACCCACTTGAGGGTAGGAACCAGGTTAGCTAAAGTAGAACCTCTGGAAGAGCAGACTCTGGGTGAGTGCTTGCTGAGTACAGAACAATCTGAGATTCAGAGTTTCTCCTCCTGCAGAACCTGGATTCTTATTCCAGATTAACAGTCCCTCTACCATTTTTCAACCACTCCGCACCTGAGTTGGTCTGTGCTCCCATCCCTTGGGCACTGTGCTTCAAACGGGAAATAGCCTAGGACTTTGAACTCTGACTTTGGTTTGTTCCATCTGCTAGCCGCTTCTTCCAATAGCGTATAGCTCATCATATGCCCAGACGACTCCAGTCCCAATACCTACCTGAGTGAACAAAATGTCCATCATTGCACGGGAATTTTCTTTTGACCTCTTATGTAAAAAGGTACTCAATATTCTAATGAGTTTTTAGAGAATAGACAAATGGGTGACTAGATATGGCACAGAAGACCATCTGTCACGTGAACAGCCATTTTTACGGTGAAGGTAGTGTAGACTACAGGAGGATGAACACCACCACTTGAGGCAGTACTTTCATATACATGACGGGAAACGGTAGATACCAAGATACATACAAATCGAAAACATGGGGAAATAGAAAAAAGAGCCTTAACATGAAGTCTGCCTGATACACAGGAGAGAACAGATTCAGAGGGATATGTAGAAAAAGTAAAACCACTTTTTCCTGGTGGACAAGAGGTAGGGGAAGAGAGATAGAGATATTGTGAGAGAGAAGAGAAAGAAGAGAGGTATAATAGAAAACTCAGAGTGGTTGCCTGATGGACTTCTATCAGTTGAGGGGGGTGTCTTACACGTAATCATTTTTAAATTTCCTTTTTCGAAGTTTTTATTTATTTATTTTGAGAGTGAGAGAGGAGGAGGGAAGTGCAGAGAGAGGAGAGAAGAGAATCACAAGCAGGCTCCGCACTGCCGTGTAGGCGGATGCGGGGCTCAAACCCATGAACCGTGAGATCATGACCTGAACCGAAACCAAGAGTCAGTTGCTTAACCAACTGAGCCACCCAGGTGCCCTTAAAATCTCTAACTTAAGTGACTTTCTCTTGCAACTAAACAACTCCTAATACAAATGGCCACCAATAAAAATGGCGCCAATAGGCCACCAATTCCTACTCAATGAGTGTAGGAATTTTTGTCTATTTTATTCACACTAAATAGACTCTGATGCTAAACACGGACTCAGTAGAGGCATACCTAAATCTAAAGTTGGAGGGATGATGGCTCAAGCAAATAGATAACTTTGTAATCTCTTTGTGCTACACCTTATGTTCAAGGGGTTTCTAACCCCAATAAGGAAGGTGCCCCAGGATAGCTTCCATTTGTCCTTCCAAATCTGTTCTCCATCCTGCTCTCTGCCTTCAAAGCCTGATCTGTATAAACTATATCAATGTCTTCCTTCTCTTTTACTTTCCAGTGGGGTTTGGTTCATGAAGACCCTTGCCACAGATCAGAGAGAAAATTGAGACCAGGTTATTTATTTCCCTAATTCCCTCCCTGCCAGGCTGCCTTGAACTGAATGGCTTCCTCAATCAAAGGCAGCTGTCTCTCCAAAACTCTCCCCTTATGGGTCCCAGTGAGTACCTTCTCAACTCCCTTCAGGACATTGTAACATCTTTACAGGTACCAGCACTAAAGTCTTTGGTTTCTGAAGTATCTTTTATGGGTCCCCTATATCACATCCACATCTTAGAAACAGTGCCCTTATTAATCCCCCCCTTCAGTGATTCTAATTCAAGAGTGTCATCTGTTTCCTGTTGGGGCTCTGACTAATTCAAAGTAGCTCTTCTCCAAATAATCCCTCTAATGTCCATAATGGCTTCCAAAACTTACAGTTCAATGAAAAATGGGTATTCACTAGAAATCCTCTAAGGAGCAAAGGAGACAAATATTCATAGGAGAAGAGGATTAAATTTTATCTACGAAATTCTTCTGTAGATGTATCTGATGGCTACAGCAAAGACAAACCAGTGATGTATTTTTGCAAACATTTCCTTTTGCATGCATGATCAATCTCTCCATAATATGCTCTTCCAAAAAAGACCACGGACTTACAAAACTGGGAAAGATGTAAAAATCTCTAATGACCCAGTTTGTTCTTTGCCTGGAGCTATTGGTAACGTTTTTTTTGTTTTGTTTTTTTTTTCCTGTGTTCAGAATGAGGGTATGGTGTTGGGAGAAAGAAGAGGGAGGAGAACCTGAGAAAGAATTCTCCCAGATTTGCTTGCTCTTTATATAGACTGAAATTAGTCGGGATTATTTCATAATCTTACTTAGATGTATTTTAAATGAAAAGAACCTTAATTTGGGGCTCTATATCCCAAGGAATTTGGGTTCCTTGAAAAAACATATGAGGGTTTGCAAGCATGTGCATAATACCATGTCCCAGAAAATCTATCAGAGGATTGGATTTGCCTTCTGCCCATGGCTGTCCGATCTAGGCCAAACAGCAAAGTTAGGTTGACCAGAACTTAAGCTACAACCAGACCCTTAAGCAAGGATAACATTTATCTTAGTCATATCTTTATGGCAAGTGCCATATAGAAGACAATACAGATTTGCTGGAAGAATTGGTGATGAATCACCAAAACATCACAGAGGACATGGAAGAGAATAAACATGAAAAACGTGGGGCTTCCCTTCCCTGGTTCTACTCGGACCACAGTAAATCTTGGCCTAAACCCAAAGGACTGGATTGCTGTAGTTTCACATGGCTGGTACTTATCTACATACTAATGTCTACGTACTAATGTGTCCAGCCCTAAATCATAAAAGAAACCGAAAACATGGCCTCTGCCTTCAGATATTGTAGAATTTTGGTAGCTCTAGATCTTGATTTTTCTCTTTTGTTTTCTTTTATGGCCTCAAGATACTGTGAAGAACTATGTAACAAGAATAACAACCAGGGTTTCCATGCCTTCCATTTGTATCTCAAGCTACCCACCCCTCAAAAGTGGGACCTAGAACAGTTGTCAAAGTTATCTAATGCCGTCCTCAGTTCTAACCTTGGCTTCTTTATTTTTTGGACTCCATTTAAAAAGTGAATATGCGGTGGCGGGGCGGGGGAGTGGCACCTGGTGGTTCAATCGGTTAAGTGGCAGAGTCTTGATTTTGGTTCAGGTCATGATCTCACAGTGGCGAGATAGAGCCCCACATTGGGCTCTGCACTAAACAGCACAGAGATTGAGCTCCCCCTTGGGTTCTGTGCTGAACAGCACGGAGCCTACTTGGAATTCTCTCTCCCTCTCTCTCTGCCCCTTGCCCCCATGAAAGTTCGTTCTCTCTCTCTCTCTCTCTCCCTCCCTCCCTCTTTCCCTCCCTCTCTAGAAGTAAATAAATAAACTTTAAAAAAAAGTGTGGGGCACCTGGGTGGCTCAGTTGGCTAAGCATGTGACTTTGGCTCAGGCCAACATCTCACGGTTCCTGTGTTTGAGCCCCGCATTGGGCTGGGCACTGACAGCATGGATGGAGCCTGCTTGGGATTCTTTCTCTCCCTCCCTCCCTCCCTCCCTCCCTCTCTCTCTCTCTCTCTGCCCCTATCCCACTCGTGCACTCTCTCTCCCTCTTGCAAAAATAAATAAACATTTGAATTTTTTTTTTTTAATTTTTAAAAAAGGGAATGTGTGAAACACACCTAAAATAGAGAACAACGAAAAGGCATTGAAAAATGTGCATATTCTCCCAGGGGGAAGGGGGAGATGAAATCCAGTCAACAGCAACAAGGGAAGACGAAGTCTGGCACGTGGGCACTGCGACTAGGTACCAAAGGTGCTTCAGTTCTGCCAAGGGCCTTGGCGGCTTTCTCAGCCAAAGTGCATTTCAAAAGTAATTCCAAAAAACACTTCTAAAAGGCTGCAGCACGGGCAAACTGCTAGAGAGAGCTGAAAGTTGGTTCTAATCTTGGTATTTAGCCAAAATGTACTATTCCTTTCATTTCAGAACCTTTGAAGAACTGAAGAGCCAATCGCGCGCATCAACCTCACTTCTGGCATCCTGGAATAACGCCCATAATATGAAAAAGGCATGTGGTTTTTTTTCGGGTTTATCATTACCATCTCAGTATTTGTTTCTAAATATATAAATAATCTATAATGTGAAAGAAAAGTCTACTGTATGAGATTTATAACACTGGAGTTCTATCTATCCGCTGAAGTATAAAGATATACTTACTGTAAGAGGAAAACATGATAGAATCGTTTTCAAGATTTAACTGCTGTATTTCATGTAATATTTCAGCACAATAAAACAGAGTTACCCCCAAAATAAGACGTTCTACACTATCATTATTTTTTTTGCCCATCTGCCTTTTGTTTTCTTTTTCATTAAAAGTGTTCAAAAAATTAGGGGCACCTGGGTGGATTAGTCGGTAGAAACCGACTCTTGATTTCAGCTCAGGCCATAATCCCAGGGTTGAGATTCTCATTCTCTCTCTCTCTCTCTCTCTCACTCACTCTCTCTCTCTCTCTCTCTCCTTTCCCCCACTCACAAGCTCTCTCTCTAAAATTAAAATCAAAATTAAAAAAATATTTTTTTAACTCTTGAAATAATTGGAGGAATCATGGTATCTTAAGAAAGAAAAGAAAAGAAAGAAAAGAAAAGAAAAGAAAAGAAAAGAAAAGAAAAGAAAAGAAAAGAAAAGAAAAGAAAAGATTCCCGGGGCATCTGGGTGGCTCATTTGGTTGAGTGGCCGAGTGTTGATTTTTGGCTCAGGTCATGATCTCAAGGTTCGTGAGATGGAGAAGCCCCCGTTGAACTCCCTGCGTGCTAACAGCTCAGAGTCTGTTTGGGATTCTCTCTCTCCCTGTTATCACTGGCATGAGCATGCTCTCTCTCTCTCTCTCTCTCTCTCTCTGCCTCTCTCTCTCTCTCTTTCTCTCAAAATAAGTAAATGCTTAACTACATAAATAAACTTTAAAAAATTTCCAACTTAAGGAAGAGAAGGTTCAGAGAGTATAGGGTGACAGTCTTGCAATTATTCTGTAGTGACTTAGGCTAGTCTCTCTCTCCTTGGGAACAGTCTAATTTGGAATTTTAATGTCCCATCCCATATAGACCCAGGAACCTATGAGCAGAATGCCTCCTTTCACAGATGACAGATGCCAGTAAATTATGTAACATTTATTGTCGCACAGCCAAATTAAGTCTATCACTATTAAAGCAACAAGAATGAGATCATTAAATTAGGAGACACTAAACTTTGATATGCAAATCTCTTTAATTAAAAATATATTTAAGTTGTGGGGCTCACGGCTGGTTCAGTCGGTAGAGTGTGCAATTACTGATCTCAGGGTCCTAAGTTTGAGCCCCACATCGAGGGTAGAGTTTACTTAAAAAAATGTCTCTCTGGGCACCTGGGTGGCTCAGCTGGTTTAGTGCCCAACTCTTGATGTCAGCTCAGGTCACGATCCTGGGGTTGTGGGATCGAGCCCCACGTTGGACTCCACAGTAAGTGTGGAGCCTGCTTGAGATTCTCTCTCTTCTTCTGCCCTTCTCCCCAACTCACATGTTCTCTCTCTCGAATAAAACAAATTTATCCATATAGATACGTGTGTTATTTATATATATGTATGTATATATGTGTACATGTATATATGTTATCTATATATCCATAGAAATATATATATTTATAAAACTATATTTTTTAAGTTAGATAGAGACGGAAATGGGTCCCATTGGTGCATTTAAGCCGGCACACTGAACATGCACGATATTAATAAGTGAACCAATCCTTCCTACTAACATTGCACAACCTTCAGGAGTAATCAGAATGCTACGCCCTTTGAAAACAAACCCTCATCCTCCATTTAAGACAGTGACTCTCAAACTGTGAAACTCAGAGCCTTCTCAGGGCCACAATGTGAAGATAGCGGGACATTGAGAAGAGGGCTTCCTCTGCTTCCACCAGAACATCCGTTTATCCTCACCTCCATTCATTTCATATGTTGAGGAAGAAATGAAATTACATTAGATACACACATAGGTAAACACAGACACGCAATCTTTTTTTCTCCCTCTATAATAAGTACAAGTGGGATGTATCTACATCACATGACTCCTGCTTGAGGTACTGAGAAAAGTACGTAACATGACGTCATTGGCATTCCCAAAAGAAAAGCATAGCCTGTTCTATTTGTGAGAAAGCAAGTAGCAAATCCAAACTGAGGGACATTCGGGGATGTGCTAGAGTTTGGCTCACGCATACAGCTCAGGAGAGCTGACCACGCATGGTTCTTTCCAATGGCACGTTCAGCAACACCTTGGTGTTGGTAACTTGACGTCAGCCATGACGGGAATATTTACACTGTAAGAACTGGAAATGCTACATAGCAGGACTTTTCCAGACAGACATTTGTTAAACGTTTACCTGATCACTGCTGGGAGTTCTACAGAATAACTGCCCTGTATTCTTTGAAAAACGCCAGAGTTATGAAAGACAACTAACACTTTGAAATGTTCCAAAAGAAACACAGCGGCTAAGGGCATGCATAACCACAGTTTGGTTCCTGGACAGGAAAGAAATTTTGTTTGCCGAGATATTCTTGAAACAATTTGTGAAACTGAAATATGAATTGGAGATTACATAACACTTAAATGTATTTCCTAAAAATAATAAGCATTTTTGCATAATGATGGTATAATTATCAAAATAAGGAAATACAACATAATACAATATTGTTAATAGGGAAAGGGGTACAATGTATTCAGCATGTTCTCAAATGGTTCAGCAAAAATAATACTTAAAAACAGGGGCGTCTGGGTGGCTCAGCTGGTTGAGCGTCGGACTTCAACTCAGGTCATAATGTCGCAGTTTGTGAGTGTGAGCCCCGTGTCGGGTTGACGGCTATCAGCGCAGAGTCGGCGTAGGATCCTCTTGTCCCCCTCTCTCGGCACCTCCCCCACTCACACTCTCTCTTTCTCAAAAACAAATAAACATTAAATAAACAAATAAAGTTGTAAAAAAAAAGGAAACAGAGACAGAGTTGGGGTACCTGGCTTTATCAGTTGGTACAGCATGTGACTTTTGGTCTCGGGCTGAGTATGGGGCCCACGCTGGGTGTAAAGATTACTGAAAAGTAAAGTCTTTAAAAAAAAAAAAGAAAGAAATAGAGGCAGAGAAGATGATAAAAACACTGTGGCCAGAGGTTTCCAGTTCGTGCATGAAGATAAAGGTATACATAAATCTATATTCTCCCTGGAACTTATCGTAAATTTGTTACATATTCTTTTCACTTTTTACTTTCAGAAAAGTTCAAACTGGGGGTGGAGCCCATTAAACCTTGCCAATCTTCAAAGAAAGGGTACAACAGTAAAGTCACATTTTTTTTTACACCATTAAAAGAATAGAATCATGGAAAGTGTTAACCCCCAAGACTGGCAAAGGAGGGAGAATATTTAAATTGCCACAAACATTTTGGAAAGCAATCCAGCAATAACTAAAAGCTGTCTAAACAGTCCTAACCCTTTGACCAAGCAGTCCTTCTTCTCAAATCTGAGACTGCTCTAGAGTGTGAAAATGACAAACCAGCACAACCATCCTATACAAATACAATGGGGAGGGACACCTGGCTGGCTCAGTTGGTGGGGCTTCAGCTCAGGTCATGATCTCAGGATTCATGGGTTCGAGCTCCGCATCGGGCTCTGTGCTGAGAGCTCAGAGCCTGGAGCCTGCTTCGGATTCTGTGTCTCCCTCTCCTTGCCCTTCCTCCATTCACACTCTGTCTCTCTCTCTAAAAAATAAATAAAGATTAAAAAACAAAAAGAAATACAATGGGGTAAAACATGGCACAGAAACCCATGAAAAACTATACTGATTAACACTATGTACCAACATGAAAACATTTTTATGTGAAAAAAATCAGAACATGAAATAATCCATAACTACAGAATTTTATATATATAAGAACAAATATTGGGGAGCCTGGGTAGCTCACTCGGTTAAGTGTCTGACTCTTGATTTCAGCTCAGGTCTTGATCTGACCTTGATCTCATGGTATTGTGAGTTCCGGCCCCATGTCCTGCTCAGTGCTGACAGAGCTGAGCCGGCTAGGGATTCTCTGGCTCCCTCTCTATCTGCCCCTCCCCCACTTGTGCTGTCTGTCTCTTTCAACACAAATAAATAAACTTAAAAAAAATGTGGCACAAAAACAGACACTCAGATTAATGGAAAAGAATAAAGAACCCAGAAATGGACCCACAAATGTATGGCCAACTAATCTTTGACAAAGCAGGAAAGAATTTCCAATGGAATAAAGACAGTCTCTTCAGCAAGTGGTGCTGGGAAAACTGGACAGGGACAGGCAGAAGAATGAACCTGGACCACTTTATTAAACCAGACACAAAAATAAACTCAAAATGGATGAAAGACCTCAATGTAAGACAAGAAGCCATCAAAATCCTCGAGGAGAAAGAGGCAAAAACCTCTTTGATCTTGCCCGCAGCAACTTCTTACTCAACACGTCTCCGGAGGCAAGGGAAACAAAAGCAAAAATGAACTATCGGGACCTCATCAAAATAAAAAGCTTCTGCATAGCGAAGGAAACAATCAACAAAACTAAAAGACAACTGACAGACTGGGAGAAGATATTTGCAAATGACAAATCAGATAAAGGGTTAGTTAGTATCCAAAACTCTACAAAGAACTTCTCAAACTCTACACCCAAAAACCAAATAATCCAGTGAAGAAATGGGCAAGACATGAACAGACACCTCTTCAAGGAAGACATCTAGATGGCCAACCGACACATGAAAAAATGCTCCACATCACTCATCATCACGGAAATACAAATCAAAACCACGAGATACCACCTGACACCTGTCAGAATGGCTAACATGAACAACTCACGCAACAACAGATGTCGGCGAGGATGCGGAGAAAAGAGGATCTCTTTTGCACTGTTGGTGGGAATGCAAAGTGGTGCAGCCAGTCTGGAAAACAGTGTGGAAGTTCCTCAAAAAATTAAAAATAGAACTACCCTACAACCCAGCAATTGCACTACTAAGTATTTATCCAAGGGATACAGGTGTGCTGTTTCCAAGGGGCACGTGCACCCCCATGTTTATAGCAGCACGATCAACAATAGCCAAAGTATGGAAAGAGCCCAAATGTCCATCGATGGATGAATGGATAAAGAAGATGTGGTATATATATATATATATATATATATATATATATATACACAATGGAGTATTACTCGGCAATCAAAAAGAATGAAATCTTGCCATTTGCAACTACATGGGTGGAACTAGAAGGTATTATGCTAAGCGAAATTAGTCCATTAGAGAAAGATAAATATTATATGACTTCACTCATATGAGGACTTTAAGACACAGAACAGATGAACATAAAGGAAGGGAAGCAAAAATACTATAAAAACAGGGAGGGGGCAAATAAAAAGAAACTCTTCAATACAGAGAATAAACAGAGGGTTACTGTAAGGGTTATGGGAAGGGGGATGGGCTAAATGGGTAAGGGGCATTAAGGAATCTACTCCTGAAATCACTGTTGCACTATCTGCTAACTAATTTGGATGTAAATTTAAAAAATAAAATTAATAAAAATAAAAAAAATTTTTAAATGAACAGGAGTACCTGGATGGCTCAGTTGGTTAAGCATCCGACTTCAGCTCAGGTCATGACCTCTTGGTTTTTGAGTTCGAGCCCCACATGGGGCTCTGTGCTGACAGCTCGGCGCTTGGAGCCGGCTTCAGATTCTATGTCTCCCTCTCTCTCTGCACCTCCCCCTTCATGCTCTGTCTCTCAAAATTAATAATTTTTTTAAAAACCTTAAGAAAACTACCATTGTTAAAAAAAATAGCAAATATTGGAAGAGGACACAAAAATGAAAGCAGTACTCCATTAGTATGGTGCAAATGAAGCAAAGATATTTTCTACTGAAAACATCTTTTAACTTGTGATTTACAGTTAAATACTTATAAATATTCTAACTTTTAACTTGTGCTTTATGGTTATAAATACTGTAACATTTAACTGTGAAAGTTAAGTTCAGGGCAGGATTTGAACTCACAACACTGACTCCACCACACCATCTTCCCATGGCCTGAAGCTGCACTGGAAAACAGGAAGTGCAGATCTTTTGGGGCCATTTGATGGGCTTTTCCTCTCTCCCTCTCCCTTTTTTTTTTTTTTTTTTTTTTTTTGGCACTCTTCTTCCAACTGCCCCTCATCTCGGATGCATGCTCAGGGCTCTCAAATAGCTAAGGAAAGCATCTATCATATGTAGCTATTCCCCACTAAGCATGAAAAGTCACGTTTCCAACTCCTAAGAGGATTCACATTTTCAAAATAATCAGAAAGTGTTACCAGAATACATCCCAGCACCCAGGCTCGTGCTAGATGCTGTAGGCTACAAAATACAATTCCAAGGAAAAAAAACACAATAAAGTCATTTCTAACAGCAAATTTCAAAGACACCAGGTGGGGCGGCATGGGAGGGTCGGCGGGAGAGGCTTCCCTAGAGCCCGTGCGGTGATGTCACAGGAGCAGCCAGCTTCATCTGGCACTCCGGTTCCGAGCCACTGTGTCTCACACAGACTCTACACACATACTATTTTTCTTCCTCCATTCCCCTGTCAGCTCAGGCACCAGCAAATTCGCTATCATTCTTCATTCTGAGTTTTTCTTTCTACCAGTCACTTGTTCGTAAATTTCCCTCACGGCATCACTGAAATCTGTCGCGACATTCCTGATAAATTCCTCATGCCCTTACCTCCCATTATCCATAATATTATCTCCTTCTTTTGAGGAATTCTCTTGATATTCAGCTCCAAAGACTCCAGCCAGTGTTTTCTCACTATTCGTCTTCTTACACATGCAGTGGGGGAAAAAAATCCAGCTCTCCAACTAATTGGATCATCTCCATGCATTTTTAAGAAAGGGTGCAAGATGGTCAAGCTTGTTTTCAAGAAGTCTTCAAGGCGTCTCTTCAACTGTTTTTCTAAACTCCATTTCCCTGCTCACTCGCTCTCTCTCTTGCTCTCTCTCGCTCGCTCTCTCTCTCATTAGCTCTTATTTCTTCCCCTGCAAAGCTGAAGAGCGGGGGTCGGGGAGAGAGGATGTGGGACAGGCTGTTTTGACAAGTGCAACTGCAAAGGAGACATTCACTGTAGCCATAAACGAGCTGTTTTGGAAGCTTTTCCTCTGAAATCATTTTCGTAACATAGAGAACACTTAATGCAATCATATACCTCATAGTAAATGTGTAACAAGTGTGGGCATAAATGCTGCTCTTTTTTTCCTCTGGCTATGCATAATATGAGCTTGCAAAGAAGAGAAATACAGAGACCTGACCATCTGAGTGGACAAATGCCCCTTCTGCCATGGCACTGGCCAGTGTGGAAGCTGGTCAAGACTCTTCAGTCACCCACGAGAAGCTGACCATGTGAGGGAGCATCACATCATCGTCTGCGCTGCCTCCTTCACTCTAATACCCTCCTTTGTTCCACTGCTCACTTCTAGTGCTGGTTGTGATTTGTGTATAATCTACATCCCACCTGACGACTGGAGGATCTTCTCCAGCTACTGAGAGTACCAATGGCAGATAGTCCTCTGCTTTCAGGCCCCCCCTGGGGATTGCCTCAGCTAGAAAGAGTCCCCTGTCCAAGATCTTCCCCACATCCACCCAGTAACTGCTCAACATATGAGTAATAAAGGTCTTCTCCACTCTTCCCACATCTTCAGGCCACCCTGAAGGACCACCCCAGCTTCAGAGCTCCATGTGGGGTGGGCAGAGACTTCGGTTGAGACTGCACCGCAAACCAACTTCTCCCTCTGCCCAAGCCTCCATTCACCCTCTCCCTGCATATAATAAATATCCTGCATGCTAACGTCTCTTTTATCTTGATTCCCAGGGAATTCAACCTGCCACACCACTCTAGATGTTTCAAGAGGATAGATTTCATACACGGAATTAAGCTACAAAAGAGTTGGCTAGTCTGCGGAGTAAAAAGGGGAAGGTGCTGCGTATTCCCTTAGAGGTCAGGAAGAAGCTTCTCCTGCCCAGGTAGACTCCAAACACTATGTTGACTAGTCTAGGGACGAGATTATATATGCAGCCACTAATGAAATGAGTCAACACCCAATAAACTGTGTGATTCTCTGAAACCATTCTCCAAGACTCAGATGGCCTCTTCAGAAGACAAATGGTCAAATTAAGTAGGAATGTGATGGGAATCATCCTTCCCACCATCTTTCGAAATTGTCACGTTGACACCAATATTTACAGTTGCCCTGGGAATGTAATACTGCTTTGGGTTTATTATCGTGATAGGGAAGAAGAGTTCCACATGATTTCACTTGGCCATGCCTACTATAATGACAGTCAACTCTATGGATACAGGAATCAAAGTAGGGATTCTGCCAGATGTTGAGTCTGTCTATCCCAGTGATAATTCCAGAATTTGGGAAATAACCCTAATCTCAGCCTAAACTCTATTTGACACCTAACTTCTGACGGCCATCTGACTGGTAAGCTACAGGAACATTTGACAATTCCAGGTCTAGGTGAGCCTCTACTTGGCAATCCCTAATAAGACTGTTTTCCTATTCCCCAGTCCGTGATCACTCGATAAATAGCTCCAAGTCCCCTGGAGGAAAGTTTTGAGGCAAATTTACAACCTATGCTTAGGACTATGTCACAGGGATCCTCTTTCCAGGGGACCCAGTACTCATTTATTCAAGGGGCTCTAGTTCTGCGACCGGCTCAGGTCTGAAGACAGGGTGAGAGGCTATGATTCCCATTGTGATAAGTTCAAGTCAGGTCTCCTTACTAGACCTAGATATTCCCTCCTTCTTCCAATAATATAAGTCCTATAGTAGTACTTCAGTAGGTGTTGTGAGGACTTGAGGGCATCCCTCAAAAACCCACCCCAATTTTTAAGACCGAAGCACTCATTCCCCTAGTTGTTAAGTATTGACAGCAAACAGTTCTCAACTGAATCCCTCTCTGAGGCTTGCCTGGGCCTGAAGAAAGAACAGCCTTGCCTAAGATCATGCCCCCTTTTAGGAGCAGCTTATATCCATCCAATGACTGGCCACCACAGAGGCATAAAGCCCAGGTAACACTGCTCCAAATCAGAACCCTCTGAAGCTGAGCTTCAGAGCACACTGTAGGATTAGCTACGGCCTCTGTTGTCACCACGTCACAGCTCAACTTCTCCATCGCCTTAATTCTGATCCCTTCACTCCATCATGGCTGTTGATCCCAATAGCATGCCCCGGGAAAATTTCCCAGTGCACATCTTGTCTCAGGATTTGGTCTTGAGGAAGCTGAACTGTGACAATAAACTGATAATGTTTTCCAGTTAAGAACACCGAAATCAATTAGCCATCCCCAGAGATCCCTACAACAAAACATCCAAATGCCACTCTGGCTCTGTTGCCTATAACAGTAATTGGGCCCATTTTATCTCCAATAGTTAAATGTCTCCCCTTGGCCTTTATCATTTGGAGATTCCATCCTTCCCAGTGAAATGAGGAAGCCCAGCTCAACGGCAGCCTCTCCAACCATCACTGCAAACCTGAACAAGATAGCTATGACAGCGTACTCAAGCCCCTAACCCCATGCATTTCTCAGGGCAGCGGGGAGAAGGGCGGGAGTATGTCATTTTCATTCTGTGAGTGGATACGGTGGGAGAAGTTGGGGAATGGGCACACACAATAAATTCACTCCAACATTCCAATTTTTGAGTCCCTGAGTGCCTTCCGGCTACTTCTGGCATCTCAACCTTATAGGCCACTCTACTGTGCGTCTTAGTCAACCACCCCAGCCGTTTCAGGTAATACATGGAATCAAATCTGTCTGGATGGTCCAGACCGTCAAGTTTCCGATGAGGCCAGAACTATTAATAGGTAGATTTAGCCAGTTACACTTCACCTTCTCCGGTCTAGTATCTTTCGAATTCATTCTCATATATACTTCCCAGACTACTGCTGATACAATTTAGCAGGAAGCTTGCCATTTTACTGCTTAAGTTATTTCTTACCCATGCTGTCTTTGAACTTGCTGAGGCTACTATGATGGGTTTGGATTCGATGGAAGGTGATGGAACACCTTTTTTTTAATGTTTATTTTTGAGAAAGATAGAGAAAGAGAGGGAGGGAGGGAAGGGCAGAGAGAGAGAAACAGACGATCCAAAGCAGACTCTTTGTTGTCAGAGCAGAGCCCAACGTGGAGCTCAAACTCAGGAACCATGAGATCATGACCTGAACTGAAGTCAGATGCTTAAGCGACTGAGCCACCCAGGTGCCCCTGGCCATGGGTTTTGATGAAACTTGGCATCCCCTGGTAAGGTAACATCCTCCAACAAGGTTAAAGAGCCACATCCACCCCGAGACAAATGCCCCAGTGTCTCTGCCCAGGTCCATATTGACAACTTAGTGGTCCTCCCCCTGAATGTGAAGTTGTCTCTCACACTTTTTCTCTCCCCACTGCCCAGCAGATATTCACATATGCACATACAGGACATTTCTTATCTCATGGAATTTCACCTTAAGCTTGCCATTAGGTGTACCATCGTTTTTCATCTCACATTGTTATCTAGATTTACTCAAGGTGAAAAATACGAGAGATAACCCTGCATTCTTTAGCATGTGAATCAGTTAAAATTGAGTAACCAGAGTACAGGGACAAATGCCAGGTGGCTCACATTGACCTTGGGCTGCTTTATTCATCCATGTAAAGAGGGCTGTATTCTTAGCGTACATATCTCACTTTCCTAAGTATTTGTATGTGTGTCCCTCCGTTTAAAAAGAAAAAAAAACAAAAAACAAAAAAAGCAAGAGCTCTCTTCTAGGACTCACAGAGCTGATATATTAGGGGTGAATAAGAACATTACATCCTTTGTAGATGGTCATAAAGCTCCAAATCCAAGCTCTAAATCCTAGTGACTTGCCTGAGGTTCACACACTTAGAAGAGCTGGATTCTGTACTCAGATTTGCCTCCACCTAAGTCACATGGTCATCTACCGAAGGGACAGATGAGGTACACCATGCTTGCATCCGCAACAAAGGTAGATGAAAAAAAATCCCAAGACATAGTAATAATTGTCAAGGTAGAAGTTCCCACTGAGTTTTGGTTTAAAAAGCAAGAATCAGAGCGCCTGGGTGGCTCCGTCGGTTAAGCATTCAACTCTTCATTTCAGCTCAGGTCGTGTTCTCATGGTTGTGAGATCAAGCCCCGGGTCGGGCTCTGTGCTGAGCATGGACCCTGCTTAAGATCCTCTGTCTCCCTCTCTCTCTGCCCCTCCCCCACTCTCTCTCTTTAAAAAACAAAAAGGCAAGAAGAATCAGGGACACCTGACTGGCTCAGTCAGTGGTGCATGCCGACATTCGATCTAGGGGTTGTGAGCTTCAGCCCCATGTTGGGTGTAGAGATTACTTAAAAATAAAATTTTGGGGGACGCCTGGGTGGCTCAGTCGGTTAAGCGGCTGACTTCAGCCCAGGTCATGATTTCACGGTCCATGAGTTCGAGCCCCACATCGGGCTCTGTGCTGACCGCTCAGAGCCTGGAGCCTGTTTTGGATTCTGTGTCTCCCTCTCTCTGACCCTCTCCCATTCATGCTCTGTCTCTCTCTGTCTCAAAAATAAATAAACGTTAAAAAAAATTTAAAAAAATAAAATAAAATTTTGGGGGTGCCTGGGTGGCTCAGTTGGTTCAACGTCCGACTTCAGCTCAGATCATGATCTCACAGCTCATGAGTTCGAGCCCCGCATCAGGCCCCGTGCAGACAGCTCAGAGCCTGGAACCTGCTTCAGATCATGTGCTTCCCTCTCCCTCTGCTCCTCCCCCACTCATGCTCTGTCTCTCTCTCAAAAATAAATAAGCATTAAAAGCAATTTTCAATACAACTTTTAAAAAATAAAATAAAAACCAAGAATCAGCACTTGGGAAGCAGCACAGAGTAGAGAATTACAGAGGACTATTCATTCCATAAATCAAACCGTGTAGGTCAACAACCCAAGACTTGCTCATTTAACCCGGCAGGATCTGGCTCCTCACCTGAAGGTAAATCCGAAGGACTCCAGAACCTGAGCATATGGACACACACAGCATCATGCTTTCAGAATTAAGTATATGTTTGTGGTAAGGTATTTCTCTGCCATGAATGCTATTATTTTTCTAATTAATCAACTTCATTAGAATCCACTTACAGGATTTTAAAAGAGGACAAAGAAGCGAATCTTCGACAAAGCATCTATTTCATTACTGCAACTTGCAACAGGGTAAATCTCGCCCCTGCCACAGTTTAAAGTTGGAAATTCATTGTTAGTTTGTAGTAGGAAAAAAATCCCTTAGCCCAATGCAAAACAAAATCAAGTGAAAGAAGACAGAGTTCTCTCCTCCCCAATTCATTTGCAATTCTTATGTTCACTCATATTTTAGGCACTGATATATGATGAAGCTGCTTATTTTCCAGAGTCAAATGTTGGCATGATTATTTTTTTCCCTTCTCTCTTCTTCAGTCTCTCAGGGGCACTTAAAATCAACCAGTCTAGTTCACCATCAACCTAACTCTTAACATTTTCTTTGCAATGACTGCAAGATTTTCTCAAAATTAAAATTTACGAGAACAGCAAGGCAGTGCTCACTAGTTTTGTTCTGGCTTTCATAGCGTTAAGATATTAACAAGTACAATGAATACAACGGTTATATTGATGAGTTCTCATTTGTACAAAGTATAACAAAAAGCACCAGTTAAGGGTGAGTAAAATCTTGGAAAATTCCAACTCCCAATATGGATACATAAAATCTATTTATGTAGGACTGGCTATTATGAACAGGATGTTTAAAGATGGCTTTCCTAGAAAATGTATAATTGAAGATGCTAAGAGAATCAGATACTCAAAATCCATCAAGGAAATATACACATTACTAAATTTTCATTAGATCCCTGATGATATGGCGCGCAACGTGGCCTCGTATTGAAAGCGTCTTTCCAAGTAATTCCAAGTGATAGCGTTAATGCGGTTCTGTCTGAAGAATTTCATAAAAGGACTCTCTACTGCTTCTTTGCAATCATGAGTAAACAGGTCCACAGCATCCCTGTGGCCCAGACATAGCAGAAATACAACCTAACTTGAGCCTTCTTGTCTAACTGGTAAGGAAAAGAAAAACGAAAAAAATAAAATGGGGTGCTCTTTACTGCAATCTCCAGAGTAAACCAGACCCGGGCACACCATCAGCCTTTCATGAGACGAACTAAATAATAGACCCGGGATCCTAAAAAGTTCCAGTAAATTCGTATTGCTTATAGAGGTAAGAACTGAGAAACCGTGTTCACCTAGTTACGTAAATGAATACCAATAGATGTATTCCAGCAAAGTGACTCCAATCCAAGCTATATGCTAAAGTCAAACAGTGGTTATATCATCAGAAAGCACTGTTACTGATATATTAGTTGATAATTAGCTCCTCCTTCAAATAGCTTGAAAAGGCATGGGAAAGCATGTGATTTTTTTAAAGTAATCTCTACATCCAATGTGGGGCTCGAACCTATAACCCCAAGATCAAGAGTCGTATACTCTACCAACTGGGCCAGGCACGTGCCTTGTATAGCATGTGATTTGCACGTGCATTTGTTATACAGGCAATTCAGTCATTCATTTTCTCATTTTCTGGGAAGAATGTACAAAAGGCTTTACTATGGGGCACCTGGCTGGCTCAATTGAAAGAGCATGCGTCTCTTGATCTTGGTGTTGTGAGTTCAAGCCCCATTTTGGGTATAGAGATTAATTACATAAATAAAACAAAAAAAATTTCTTGGGGGTGCCTGGGTGGCTCAGTTGATTAAGCCTCCAACTCTTGATTTCAGCTCAGGTCATGATCTCACAGTTCCTGGGATTGAGTCCCATGTGGGGCTCTGCGCTGATAGTGCAGATTCTGCTTGGGATTCTGTCTCCCTCTCTCTCTGCCCCTCCCCTGCGCACATGCGCATGTGCGTTCTCTCTCTCTCTCTCTCAAAATAAATAAATATTAAAAAAATATTTTTAATGGATTTACTAAATTCCATAATATGGCAACTCATCATTCCCGTTACTCTTTCACTTAGAGGCACCTTGTATAATATCACATATGTAGAAAGGATTGGGAAAATTGAAATATTCTTAAGATTTTATATACTGCTTTTACCTTATCATGTAAATTAGTTTTCACTAAAACCTTGGAATGAAAGCAGACACCGAGACGTTGAAAAATGAAATGTCTCGTTTTGTATCTCACTACTGAGAATGCAAAATACAGAGGAAATGAGCTTTGTAAAGGACTGATGTTTCCCATAATTCTTTTTTTCTATTTTTTTGTTTGTTTCCCGTAATTCCTTAAACATTTTTTTCAATATTCGTATTCTTAGAAAGGCAAAACACGAAGCCTTGTCGCAAACTGTCGAACTGTATGCTCATGACGTCGTGGCAGAGTAATGGCCCTGTTCCCTACAGGGGCCACCTCAATAATGCATCCTTACGTTTTGGTCCTGTCCCCAGAAGCAGACCCTGAGATGAAGATTCATGTGTGAGTGATCTATTACAGAAGTACGTGTTCCCAGGAGGAAGGAGGCGGGGAGTTAAGGAAGCAGAGCAGGGCTGGGGAAGAAACAAACCAAGAGGGAGATTTTAGGTGAATCCCAGCCTTGGGGAACTCTGGGATTTCAGTCATACCTGTTTGGCCCACTTCATGGTAAGGGAGCTGGCCTACTGCTGTCCTATACACCCATCAGCCATTGGCTATGGGCTGCCCTTGGGCACTGGGAAGACAAACCCCCAGGCATTCCTTGCTCTCAATGTCTCTAGACAAGGCAACTCTAATAGTTCAAGTGTACTTCTATAAAGGAGGCTGTAGGTATGAATCACTAAGAGCAAAACACACAAAAGCTGGGGTTTGGGCAAACAGAGGCAATACACGAGAGCTAGGCCATAGCAGTGACATCACCCACTACGTTTTCAAACAGCTTATTCTCCTTGCAGGTCCCACTCTTACTGCCTGAGATCACAGCCCAAATAAACCACCCGCACCGAAGGCCTTGTGTCTTAGGTGCTGCTTTCAAGCAACATAGGTGGGTTCCTCCAGGCTCTTGCCAAAACAGACTAGGCCTCTTTGGACCAGCAGCTTCTCTCTTTACAGTTGATTTTATTTATTGAGTACCATCTTCTCATTTACACCTTACTACATACAGAGTAAGCAACTGTTTTGTATAATTAGAATTGCATGAGTGCTATTTCCACTGGCAGGAATCTCCCCAGTAGGAGGGAACTCAAGGTTTCCCAATCAAGCTTGGTATAATTTGCTGTATTTATTTTTGGTAATTCTACATCAGCACCATGAAGCACAAGTAATTGAAGCACAGAAAAATGTGTCTTACAAAACCTGGTCAATCTTCCTGACCGTGGTCCTTGGATGCACAGCAATGCCACTCCAGCTTTTCCCACCTTGGTCCTTCTTTGTTTGTTCCATGCTCAAAACCTAGGCACTGAGCTCAGATTATGAAAATTTATTCTTCTTTTTTTTAGACTGTTCATTTACTTTTGAGAGAGAGAGAGAGAGAGAACACATGATAGTGGGGGCAGGGGGGCCACAGAGAGAGTGAGACAAAGGATCTAAATCGGGCTCCCCACTGACAGTAGTGAGAAACGCGGGACTGGAACTTGAAGTCCGTGAGATCATGACCTGAGCCAAAGTTGGACGCTTAACCGACTGAGCCTCCTGGGTGCCCAATGCTCATTTATTCTCACAAAAAAAAAAAAAAAGACCACTTGAAGAGACAAGTAACAGACTTAAGAAAATATTGCAAACATACCTGATAAAAGACCTGTACTCAAATTCAACAATAACAATGAGTAGAAGATATGAAGACACCTCACCAACGAAATATGGATAGCGAATAGGCACAAAAAAAAGATGTTCAACACCCATAAGTCATTGTAGAAATGCAAATTAAAACCACAATGAGATACACACCCCCACGAATGGCTAAAAAGAGGGTACGTGGCTGGCTCAGTTGGTTAAGTGTCCAGCTTCCAACTTTGGCTCAGCTCGTGATCGCACGGTTCCTGAGTTCAAGCCCTGGATCAGGCTCTGTGCTGACAGTTCAGAGCTTGGAGCCTTCTTCGGATTCTGTGTCTCCCTCTCTCAATCTTCCCCTCCCCTGCTCATGCTCTGTCTCTCTCAAAAATAAATAAACATTAAAAAAAAAAAAAGAATCGGGGGGTGCCTGGGTGGGTCAGTCAGTTAAACATCCGACTTCCGCTCAGGTCATGTTCTCACGGTTCGTGGTTCGAGCCCTGCGTCGGGCTCTGTGCTGATGGCTCAGAGCTTCCGATTTTGGTCTCCCGATCTCTCTGGCCCTCCCCCACTCACATTCTGTCTCTCTTAAAAATAAATAAACTTTTTAAAAAAATAAAAAATAAAAAATAAAAAGAATGGCTAAAAAATAATAATAAGCATAATAACAACTGACAAAACCAAGCGTTGATGAGGATGTGGAGTGACTAGAACTCCCATATTGGGTCTCATCGCAGTGCAAAATCATACAGCCCCTTTGTCACACCAGTTTGGCAGTTTTCCCTCCCCTCGCTGAAGGCAGATCGCTTGCAGTGATTAGCCAAGGCAGGGGTGTCCGACTTGGGACCCCTTTAAAGGACCATCCCAGCTCCAGAGCTACCCCCCAGGACTGTCTAAATTGCTGATCGAGACTAAACTGGAACCCAATTTCTCCCTCTGCCCAAATCTACTTCCTCCCTTCCTCCCTAAGTGTTCACACTACGGTATTTCCTAAGAAACCTTCTGCAGACTTACCCTCCTCTTCAAATCTGCTGCTCAGGAAGCCCTACCTGAGACACGCCTCTTGTCTACTTTACTCTTTGACGCCCCTGACATTTCTGCTCAGCATTACATGGGAGGATCTCTTATATGAGAAAGCCAAGGAGAAGCTGAGCCCCTTGCTTTCAGTATATGTGTTGCCGAAGCGAGCACAGAACCCCTCACTTTTAATATAGGATCGAAGCCCCTAAACTTATGGAATGTTACATTAGGGAGTAAAGACAGGGTACTATCCAAAGGAATTCCAAGTTCGCCTCTGGTCAGCCAAGGCTCTCAGAAGTACTTACACTCTGGGGCACCTGGGTGGCTCAGTCGGTTGAGCGTCTGCCTTCCGCTTAGGTCGTGATCTTGCAGTTCACGAGTTGGAGCACCATGGTGGGGTCGCTGCTGTCACGCTGTCACCACAAACCCACTTCGGATCCTCTGTCCCCCTCTCTCTGTCGCTCTCCCACTTGCACTCTCTCAAAAATAAACAAACTTAAAAACAAAACCGAGTACCTATAATTTAACCCCACCAGAAGTGCAGAGTTCCTTGCCCAGACCCTTCTCCTAAGCTACTCTATTTCTCTGTGCAACAGACTGGGTCCACCCAGGAATACACTATGAGATGGATATTTGTATGCAAGGAAGTTTACTGAAGTACTCTTAGGATCGACACCTGTGGGGGATGCAGGGCAGTAGTACTGGGCAGAAGGAGAAGTCAGTCTGTGATGCAGCCACAGCAAAGGTGTGGCGGGCAGAATAAGGACCCTTCCCCCAAAGTTATCCATGTCCTAATCCCTAGACCCGATGAATATCACTGAATAGCAGAAGGGACTTTAGAAGTTGTGATTAAATAAAGGGTCTTCAGATGGGACGATCAGCCTGGATGATCCAGATGGGCCCAATGTAGTCACATGGATCCTTCTAAGGAAACGATGGAGGCAGGCGGGTCAGAGTCAGAGAGTAAGAATGGAAGCAGAGGTCAGAGAAGAGAGAAGATGCTTACATGGCTGGCTAGGAAGACGGAAGAAGGGGTCATGAGCCAAGGATCACACTGGCCTCCAGAAGCTGAAACGTGCAAGGGAGTGGATTCTCCCCAAAAGCCTCCAGAAGGAACACGGCCTTGCTGACACCTTAATTGGAGCCCCGTGAGATCCATTTCAGACGTCTGACCTCCAGAACTGTACATTAACAAATCGATGTTGCTTTAAGCCCTTAAATGTATGTTAATTTGTTATACTCAGTAACAGGAAACTCCTACAGAATGTCTCAGCCAATTCCAGAAGGAGCCCTAAAGCTGGGTTGACCTTTCAAGGTTGTCCCAAGTTGGCTGATGAGCTTTATACCCCCAAACAGACCATCCACTGGATACAGTCTAGCCACTCAGCCCCCCAAAGGAAGGTCTGACCTTGAGCAAGGCAGTTTTTCTCTAAGTAAACTCTACAGCCAACGTGGGGCTTGAATTCGAGACCCCATGATCAAGAATCGCATGCTCTACAGACTAAGCCAGACGGGCAAAGCAAGGCAATGGTAACAACCAAGGGCAATTCCCAGAAAGGGCTGACAGCACTCCCAGAAGCAGAGAATCAGCACTTCAAAGTCCTGGACTGATGAGGAGACAGATCAGAACAGCATACCACGGAATCCACTGTACTCGGAAAATCTATGTATCCTCTCCATTCTCACCTCGAGCTCCTGCTGATCCATAGTCCCAGGAGGGAAAACAAATTCAGTTAGATGTGCTATTACCAAAGCAAATTAAACTCTTTTGTCCTATTCTCACCTCAGCATTCCTGAGCTTGCTGGCTGTATTGGGAGGGGCCACCCCCCTTTCCCCTGGGTCTCTGAAGTTAAGAAAAGCTTCAGAGTGCAGATTTTCCCAGAAACGACTCAAGGAGCAAGATCAATACAATTATTCTGGAACATGCTAAAAGTAAGAGACTGCTTAGCTGAGGACTCTCGAGGAAAAATGAGGAATTCGTTTTCAGAAACACATTTCTAAAGATTGAGTTCTTCGAAGATCTATCAAAGGATGCAATACTAGTTTCATACACATCGTCAATGTCATTGGTTGAAATACCGTGAGAAACTGTTTGATTAATATTTTAAGGGGGGTAGGGGTGTCTGGGTGGCTCAGTCAGTTAGCCTCCAACTCTTGGTTTCAGCTGAGGTCATGATCTCATGGTTCGTGAGTTCGAGCCCCCACCTCCATATCGGGTTCCAACAGCAGGGACCTTGCTTGGGATTCTGTCTCCCCCTCTCTGCCCCTCCCCTGCTAATTCTCTCTCCCTCTCTCCCTCTCTCTCTCTGTCTCTCTCCCTCAAAAATAAATAAAAATTAAAAGAATTTAAAAATGTAACTCTTGCTACATCAAAAACGAACTCACCCTTTACTCCACTTAAAATATTTTCTTAAGTTTTTTATTTACTGATTTTGAGAGAAAGAGAGAGAGAGAGAGAGAGAGAGAGAGAGCGTGCGCAAGTGGGGGAGGGGCAGAGAGAGAAGGATACAGAATCCGAAGCAGGCTCCAGGCTCTGAGCTGTCAGCACAAAGCCTGACTGGGGGCTCGAACTCAAGAGCAGAGAGATCACGACCTGAGCCCAAGTCAGACGCTCAACTGACTGAGCTACCGAGGCACCCCAAGGGTTACATTTTTGGCCATGCTGTATTTTATCACTATTATCCGTGAATGCTTGAGCCTTAGAACATAAAAACACAACCATACCCAAATCCTGCCTAGAATGTGAAATATTTCCATTTCCCCACATTCAGACCTTCATTACACTGGGAGTTAATTCAACAGTCTTCCGGACTTGCCCTGCTCTAAGTCACCACTCCATCCCAATCTGCATACTGTGCCCAGATGATTTCTTACAAACAGCCTCTTCAATTATGCCACTGCTCTTGGTCAAACCCTTGTCATAGCTCCTCAATGTCAGGCTCATTTCAAAATCTGTCCCCGGCATTCAAGGGCCTCCATGATATCTCCAAAACACCTTTGCAGCTTGCACACTGGCCCCTCTATCCTGGGAGCCAGCCAAATCAGAATGCTTCTTACGCTTTTTACTGGCTTGCTTCTGTTACTGTTCCTCCTTCAACCAGGAACACTTTACCCATTCTTGGTAGGTGATAACTAAAGCTTCCGGAAACATAAATGTTACAAACTTCCTCATAAAGCCTTTGCTGATTCAACTAACTAGATGCGATCTCTCCCACCTCCAGTTCTCAGTTAAGACTCCTGTCCTAGTCAGGCATTATTTTGATTGCAGGTAATAGAACCTACTCGCGTGGTTGAAGAAAAAAGCGAGGTTTATCTGAAACATGAGGGGCTATCTTAAAATCCGAACTTCCAAATGGCAGCCGCAGCTCAGGAGATTCAAGAGAAAAGCGAACCCAGAAAAGCAAAAGATGGCTATGAGAAAGACAAAATCAGCTCTTAGAAAGTGAAAGCACAATTTACAGCAATACAAATAAATGGATACAGTTGAAGAAAGTACTGGAGAAATCCTCCACTCCATCTTCCAGTGCAAGCATGAATTCAGCAAAAAGATGTTGAGAGAGTCAAGACAGAAAACAAAAGATGGGGGGGAGGGGGTAGATTACAGATATTGAAATTTTAAATGTTGATAGAAAAACATTACTTCATAACCAAAAAACAAAAACAAAAACAACAACAACAACAAAAAAAAAACCTTATTTCAACTGAATAGCAAGCCCTAGCATGGATAGAACATGAAGAGCTTCCAAAATACTAGCGATAGCGTGGGGTAAAGATGGGGGTGGGAATTTGTTTAGGAATAAAGGAATCTAGTTTGCTCATTTCCCTATTATTGCCAAAATAATAGATGGCAAAGGATCTTAGTTTTAATTTGCACTTTTGCATTACTGGTAAGGTGACTCATCTTTTCATGTTTATTGGGTTATTCATACTTCTTCCGTAAATTGCCTGTATATATACTTTGCCCATATGTCTAGTAGGTACTTTGTCTTTTTATTGATTTATAGTACTCTTTATATGTTATGAATATTAAAACTCTGCCTGATAGACTGGGAGGAAATGAAGTACATATTTCTTGTCTTTAAACTTTCTTATTTTTTCAGCCGTAACACATTTTTCATTATTTTTTTTAAAGTTTTGGGGCACCTGGGTGGCTCAGTTGGTTAAGTGTCCGACTTCAGCTCAGGTCATGATCTCACAGTTGATGGGTTTGAGCCCCGCGTCAGGGTCTGTGCTGACAGCTCAGAGCCCTGGAGCCTGCTTCAGATTCTGGGTCTCCCTCTCTCTCTGTCCCTCCCCCACTCGTGTTCTATCTCTCAAAAATAAATAAAACACTAAAAAACACACACACAAAAAAAACCCAGGAACCCTTTATTTAAAAAATAAACAAACAAATAAATAAAGTTTATTTATTTAGAGAGCAGGCACACCCAAGTGGGGGAAAGGGCAGAGAGAGAGGGAGAGAGAGAGAATCCCAAGCAGGCTCTGCACTATCAGCACAGAGCCAGACCTGGGGCTCGAACTCACAAACCCTGAGATCATGACCTGAGCTGAAGTCAGACACTTAACTGACTGAGCCACCCAGGTGCCCCACATTTTTCATTATTGAAAAGAAATGTGCAAGAGAAAAATATAGGTGAAGGCTATCATATTAGGGTTGGAAAGTCTTTTTGTTTGGTCTTCCTCTGTGATTTCTTTCCTAATGGAAAAAAATAAACAGGAAAATGTAAACAGATCTAACCACACAAGAATTCTTAAATTCTACATGGAAAACAATGAAACTGACTTCATAAGTAGTTACATGATGCTTACTACATGCCAGGCACAATCCTAAATTCTTCATTTAGATTAACTTGTTTATTCAGCACAACTACCTGATCAAATCTTACCGTCTTTTCCACTGAACAAATGAGGAAAGTGAGGCACAGAGAAGTTAAGTAGTTGCCCAAGGCCACACAGCAAGTAAATGGCAAAAGGCAGATTTGATCCAAGGCAGTCTGGTTCCAGGGCCCATGCTTTAAAGCTGTGTGCTAGGGGCATCTGGGTGGCTCAGTTGGTTGAGTGTCACACTTCAGCTCAGGTCATGATCTCACGGTGGGTGAGTTCAAGCCCCACATCGGGCTCGCTGCTGTCAGCACAAAGCCTGCCTCAGATCCTCTGTCCCCGCCTCTCTCTCTCTGCCCCTGCCCCACGCACACACCAGCCCCTCTGAAAACTAAACATTTAAAAATAAATAAGTAAATAAATAAAGCTCTATGCTACAATTCTACCTCTCACAGAAATTCTGCAGAAAAAGAACTTTCCACAGCACAAGGAAGTTGCACGTGGACATGTTTTTCACTGCACCTGCACATGGATCCCACTTTCTTCCCTAGGATGGTGTTGTCTTGGGGGTGCTGAACTTGGCTCAAGAGCCAGGAGAGTCCAATGTTTGTCAAAATTGCCATAATCTGAACCGCAGAGATTCTTGGTACATGTTCTTACAGGGTAGTTATGTCGGACATCGTGCGAAAGATTTATAATCTGGCAACAGATGAGCTGTTCTGTCATTTACTCTGATCATCTTCATACAAGTCTAAACCAACACATGCCACATCTGTCCCTTCTCTGTGTAGTAACAAACTTCCATTAAATTCTGAATCCTAGATGTATATATACATCAGGCATGATAAGGAGTGTGTGTGTGTGTGTGTGTGTGTGTGTGTGCATGTGTAAATCTGACAGACCAGAAAATGTGATTAAAAAGGAAATTAGGGGGCGCCTGGGTGACTCAGTGGGTTAAGCATCTGAATTCGGCTCAGGCCATGATCTCGCGGTTTGTGACTTCGGGCCCCGCATCAGTCTATGCACAAGTGCAAAGCCTGCTTGGGATTCTCTCTCCACCCTCCCTCTCTCTGCCCTTCCCCTACTTGTGTGTGCTCGCTCTCTAAATAAATAAACTTCAAAAAAATAAATAACAATTCTCTAAAGAAAGAAAGAAAGATGAAAGAAAGAAAGAAAGAAAGAAAGAACGAAAGAAAGAAAGAAAAAAAGGAAGGAAGGAAGGAAGGAAGGAAGGAAGGAAGGAAGAGAAAGAAAGAAAGAAAGAAAGAAAGAAAGAAAGAAAGAAAGAAAGAAAGAAAGAAAGAAAGAAAGAAAGAAAGAAATAAGGGGCGCCTGGGTGGCTCAGTCGGTTAAGCCTTTGACTCTGGATTTCGGCTAGGGTCATGATCTCACAATGGTGGCATGGAGCCCTGCATCAGGCTCCTCCCTGACAGCGCAGAGTTTCCTTGGAGTTCTCTTTCTCCCTCTCTCTCTGCCCCTGCCCTGCTCATGCTTTCCTTCTCTCTCTCTCTCTCTTTCTCCCTCTCTCTCTGCCCCTGCTCTGCTCATGCTTTCCTTCTCTCTCTCTCTCTCTCTCTCTCAAAATTAAAAACCTGTTACACACACCCCAATTCACAAAAACTAACCCCACGGGCCCTGGTCTATGTGAAAAACTAACACTAACAACAACAACAACAACAAAATCCTGTCGTGAATCATAAACCTGCACTTAACGAATAAATAGTAAATGTCATAACCTGTGTCAGTCAGTCATGGTCCCAGCAGGAAGCAGACGGTACCCTCAAATCAGGAGAAGAGGAGGGATTGTTACAGGTACTATCCCCGGGGAGGCAGACGGAGGTGGAGATTATCCTGAAGTGCTAGCTCGGCCAAGAAAGGGCAGCAGAGCTGGGCAGATGGAGAAGGCGAGGCATGGTGCCGTCCCAGCCAAGGTCTCGGTAGAGCGTAATGGGAGCCCAGAAGCTGGAAAGTTGTCACCACTTGGGATGAGGGGGCCAGGCCGCTATGGCCCCTGCACTGACCGGTCATTGGCTATTGGCCACCTGTGGGGAAAAGGCACTACCTTGAGCAAGTCAGCTCCTTGAGGAGAGAGCAAGTCCCTGATGCCCGAGGGCACCTAGTGGAGTGAGTCCTCCCCTCCTGAAGAGGGATCCTGGCAACACAGCACAGCAACCACTTCAGAGTTTCTTAAAGAAACTATTTCCCAAAGTCCGCGTGCAGTGTATGGAAAATCATCAGATAACTTCATTCACACAAAAGCTATGAAGCGTTGTACCTCTCGACTCGACTGAGAGAATGAATGGCTAATGGACAGATGGCCAGACCATACATATAAAAATTGAACTTTGGCCCATAACGTGCAGCGAGCAGTGAGGGAAACCAGCACATTATACCCAGTAACCGGGCCCAAAAGCCTGCCTACTGTCTATAATCGGACTTGTAACTCCTAGAATAATTGGCCTGAAATGGCCAAGACTTGACTAAATGACTGATGGTTTCCCTAATTTTTGTCCCTACTTCTGAGTTAGGACCAATGAGAGCAAGCCAGACACGCCCCCCCCCCCAAATAACCACCTGAGATGCCCCACTTCTAGTCAGCCACCTCTGGCTTCACCGTGCGAGCCATCGGGACACCCCTGAAGCCTTCCTCTTTTTCTGAGATAAAGCCTTCCCACCTCTCTGCCTGCCTGAGTCGCTGCCAAAACATAAGTGACGGTGGCTGACTCCCTTGGTAGAGCTCTGAATGAATAGCTTTTGTTCTCACGTGGGTGGCGATCATTTATTTCCACACAACAAAGCCTCCGCAGAGATGAACATGGTGGGTGGACAATTTGCCTCGTCGGGAGGCATCTGGACCCAAAACTGCAGTTTCGGAAAGCCATCCAAGAATTTTCTGGGCTTTACAGAACAAAGTATTCAGGATCATGAATACACCAACTTGCTTTACAGACACATCTAGGTGGACGGCAGCTCGGGACAAAAGAGCAAGTCCGAGGCTCAGCACACAATTGATTTAGGAAGGAAGGTCTTCCAATATCCAGGAGTAGAAAACACACTTCGATTTTAACAGCCCAGTTGACAAGCTACACTCTTAGTTATTCCAAATATTTCACAGGAGCGGATGCCCTGGGAGAAGGTACTTTGCAAATGTTCCAGATCTGAGTTCCTTAGATGGGCATGAGATTCAGGGGAAAATGAGTTCCTTTCTCTCCTTTTTTTTTTGAAGCTTATTTTTATTTATTTATTTACTTACTTACTTACTTTGAGAGAGAAAAAGATAGAGTGGAGAAGAGGCAGAGAGGGAGGGAGAGAATCTCAAGCAGGCTCCATGGTGTCAGTCAGCATGGAGCCGAACATGGGGCTCAAACTCACGAACCATGAGATCATGACCTGAGCCAAAATCAAGAGTCCTTTGCTTCACAGACTGAGCCACCCAGGTGCTTCCAAATTAAGTCCCTTTCTTAACTACAAAGAGGATACCTCCCATGTTCTCTTCTTCCCACCCTAAATCATCATGCCCATGAAAACCGAACTGGCCGGCTTTTGTCAGAAACAAGGGGCCTCTCAGATCTCCTTGTTCTTCAGCGAGTCCCTACTTAAGCACATAACTTTCAGGCCCCTCACTAGCTTATTAGCCCAAAGAAATGACTCAAGCTGGACATTTTGTGAATTATAGCAGGCCAGTGGGAATGGGGAAGGAAGAAGAGAAGGGGCAAATTGTGCCATCAAATAATTTTGTAGCAGTTAACCGTTATCACCACAAGCTGGGCCTCAGTAAGTCAAACTCATTAACCCTCATTAACACCTCAGCAGGCCTTAGTTTACCTTATTAGCTGGATTTAAAGCTGAGCCCCTAGAGGAGGAACTCTAAATGGATTCAGCTTGAAAAAGAGATTTCCGGGAGGCTTGGGTTACCATGATAATACTGAGGAACAGCCCATGAAGCATTTATTCGGGGGCTGGTAGAGAAAATATTGGAGAGCAGAGTAGAGGACTATGAAGAAAACCAGCTCTGCTCTACCTATGTCTGACTGTGACCCTTAGACTGACTAGCTCATGAGCCAGTTGTGGGTGGAAGTTGATAGAACACAGGCATATTATGAGGAAATACCAGCACTGAGGGCAGGAAGAGTGGCCATTAGAGATAAACCATCATTCCTCAGTCTGCCCAGCCCAACACAACCCCTAACCACCAGCCAGGCCCTGAAGCCACCAGCCCACTCTAAGCCCTATGGGTTGAGGAAAGGTCTTCAGCAGGGCCAGGCCTCACTCTCCGTGGCTACTGGATTGCCCACCTTGGCTTCTGTGAGTTGTTGGTTGGGGAAGGAACTCCCATTTGCCAACGGTCCCCAAAGAGCATACATGTACTTCCCCAGCTGTGTGGTTAAAGACCCGCTCCCCTATCTCACTGAGAGGGAAAAATACCATTTCTAAAATGCTCACTGGAGTTAATCCTAACAACCCTCTGAAAGGGATCAGACTATGCCACCCCGAAACACTCCACTTTGGCAGAAAGATTATTCTGAGCTGAAAGCACCAGCAGACATGAGACCTCTCTGTCCTCCCCCTTTCTGCCTAAAAGCAGGGCATAAATTTCATTTTATGACGCTATCTCCCTCCCCTCTCCCATACCAAGAAAGGAAGAGCCCAGAAACGGTACCAATTTGAAACTGCATTAACAAATCTTACAAAATAACACTTTATTGCCATTAGTATGCTCCAGCTATTTACCCTCTACCAATTTACAGACAGACCCCAGACTCTGAAACTCCCTTTTCCTTTGTCCGGGTGATTCTCCACACTATATTGCCTTTGATAAAATGGCATATAAACTCTCAAGCCTCACCACTTCTAACTTTGGGTTTTTTCCTTCTCAGTAAAGCTCCTGTGTGCATGAATAATAAATGTTTTCTCCTGTTAATCTGTCTTTTGTCTGTTTAATTCGCAGGCCCTGGTGACTGAACCTAAGGGGGAGAGGAAAAGTGTTTCCTCCCCTACAAACACTAACCCCACTTTACAGATGGGAAACTGAGTCACAGAGAGACTGAGGGCAAAGCAGCCAGTTGCTAGTGCCGGGATGTGGAGCCAGGCAGTCTGATTGCAGTTCCCATGCTCTTCTTTTTCACCCCTACACTGTTGTTTGAATACTCCACTGAAACACCTGTTTGGAGAAACCGAATTCTCCCATGCAGCCCAGTTTCACACAGGGGTCATATCGTATTCAAAATACATGCTGAGTCTTTAAATACTAGAATCAGACTCAGTGAGGCACAAAAATAGGCGCAAGGAGCCGGAGATGGAAGCATGGAATCTGCTATCCGCTTAGGAAGTCTCAATCTGGAGCATTCGGCCGTTGAGTGCTAGATGGGCAGAGTCTCTTGACATATTTAAATCCCTCCTCGGTATCTCCCTGTTGCACACGTACAGGAAAATTCATTTATGTTCAATGTGCACATAAGGCTAGGCCACCGTGTACAAAAACAAAGCACGGCGTGTAGATTTCGACAAGGACTCAGAAATATAAGGACAAAGAGGGGACGGAGAAGGCACCGCCCCGCTTTTCCTTCTACTCAGCCTGCGATTGCAAAATGTGATTTCTGCCGGTCGGCTGCAGGCACCGCCAAAACCTCATGCAATCAGAAAAGTGCTGGGCAGGGGCACCTGGGTGGCTCAGCCGGTTAAGTGTCTGACTTCTGGTTTTGACTCAGGTCATGATGTCATGGTTTGTGAGTTCGAGCCCCACACAGGGCTCCGTGCTGAGCTCACGGAGCTTGCTTGGCATTCTCTCTCTTCCTTTCTCTCTTCCCCTCCCCTGAACGTGCTCTCTCTCTCTCTCCCTTTCAAAATAAATAAATCAATAAACTAAAAAAAAAAAAAAAAAAGAAAGTGCTGGGCAGTGCTTCTAGCAAGCTCGGGAGGAGAAAACACAGCCCAGAGGGTCAGAGGAGAGAGAACCTCAGGGAAGACTGCTCCCAGCAAGGCTGCTGCGGGAAGACAAGGCACTGGGTGTTTTGACAGCTCTCCAGTTTTGCTTCTCCCCACCACCCGCCCCCCGGTTGTATTGCTAAAATACCACCAAATGGCTTCAGAGCCCTGGACCTGGCAGAAGTGCTTGCATGGGCCGTGATGATGTCACACACATGTCCATGCAGCTCTCAGAGGCTCGGGACATCGGCCTATCAAGGAAGCTGCAGCCCATACTTTGACCATATCAATAAGACATTCCGGGGGCGCCTGGGTGGTTCAGTCGGTTAAGGGACCGACTCCTGGTTTTCGGCTCAGGTCATGATCTCACGGTTCAAGAGTTCGTCAGGCTCCGCGGTGACAGCACAGAGCCTGCTTGGGACTTTCTCTGTCCCTCCTCTGCTCACATTCTCTCTCAAAATAAATAAAACTTAAAAAAAAAAAAGGCAATCCAGGCAGTGAACGTGAGACTAACGTCCCCACCACCGAGTTGGAGAGAGCCGTGGCCCACCTCATGATGTCACCTGTTCAAATGAAATGGCATAAGCACACCGCTGCCTTAACCATACCTTGTTTGTTCCAGATTAATAGTAACTCCATTTCCCAGCTGCAACTGTTAGATTTCAGGTTGTCACTTAATAACAATTCAGTAGGGGCACCTGGGGGGGGGGCTCAGTCGGTTAAACATCAGACTTCTGTGCAGGCCATGGTCTTATGGTGCGTGAGTTCCAGGACCTCATCGGGTGAGCCCCGCTTCTGCCTCTCTCCCTCTCTCTCAACAATAAATAAATAAATAAATAAATAAATAAATAAATAAATGCAGTAATTTAAAACAAACAATTGGGGCACTCGTTTGAAGGGTGGTTACTGCACGGGAGCCTCAAATAACCCTTCCAGGCTTCACTGAGCTCGGGATCAGAGGAGTCCACAAGGACAGACTTTGGATGCACGCATCGACCTTACTAGCAGAGATTTTTCTAATGGCTGCACACTCCAGCAGCAATGATGGCGGGGAGGGAAAACAAAGGTAGAAGAAGAGGGTGGGGACAAACCAGAGAAGGTAGCAGGAAGAGAGCATGGAAGAAGGAAGGAGGGAAAAACAGGGAGACAGGAGGGGGTAGGAGGAGGAGGAAGCTGTAAGGGGGAGAGAAAGAGAAGAAAGAAAAGAAAGAAGAAGGGGCCCCTGGGTGGCTCAGCTGGCTGAGTGACCAACTTCAACTCAGGTCACGATGTCACGATTCATAGGTTTGAGCCCCGAGTCGGGATCTGTGCGGACACCTAGGAGCCTGGAGCCTGATTAGGATCCGCTGTCTGTCTCAATCTCTCTTTCTCTCTCCCACTTGTGCTCTGACTCTCAAAAACATTAAAAGAAAAAAGAACAAATGAATTTTAGGAGAAGAAAAACAATAACCTAAAGGGTTTTGGGTTTTTTTTTTTCTTTGTTTTTGATCGGTTGTTTCTTAACGCACAGAGGATCTTGGTTGTCACTGCTGCAGCTGGCTGTACTCCATGGTGACTGAGCAATTTTTTTTTTTTTTTGGTAGGGAAAAAACCAAGTAGAATGACTTAGGCAAGGCTAGGAAAAGAAGAAACACGTACAAGAAAAGAAAGGTTGAAGAGGAGAAGATGAGGAGGCTTTTAATGTATTATTATTGCTGGAATGCAAGGGAACCCCAGGGAGAACAGGTTCCAAAGTATTACTGGCCTGATTTTTCTAACATTTCTAAAGCTGCCTAGAAGCACTCCATAATTGACAGCGGGTAGATTTTATTTAAGAGAGAGAGGAAGGGAAAGACATCAGTCATCAAACACTGTTTACCATTTTGGCTCCCACGTTGCATTGAACCAAAGGTAGAAAACAGTGTGAGGGAACAAACACAAATAAAGGTGGGAAGGTTCCAGGGGTTTCTCTCAATGCTGCAACACAGGTCTGACACAGGCAGGGGCACAGGAGCAGCGACTGAGCACTGCACAAAATATACACCCGGATGCTGCAGTTAATTGCCCTTTAGGGCATTCTACCCAGTATCGTTTGGTTTGGTATTTTTCTTTGGAAAATAGAATACTATCTTATTTTTGCAAAAAATAATATTTTGGCAGGGAATCACAAAAATAAGGCAGAACAATTAAGATTAGAGAGTTGGTGTTAAAATCGAGGCGTCAGGGGGCGCCTGCGTGGCTCAGTCGGTTAAGCGTCCAACTTTGGCTCAGGTCATGATCTCGAGGTTCATGGGTTCAGGCCCCGTGTCAGGCTCTGCGCTGACAGCTGCGGCCTGGAGACTGCTCTGGATTCTATGCCTCCTTCTCTCTCTCTTAGCCCTTCGCCTGCTCGCGCTTTCTCTCTCAAAAATAAATAAATAAACTTTACCAAAAAAAAAAAAAAATTGAGGCATGGTGACCAGCACCACCAGCAGCATCTGGGAGGCGATTAAGAACAGCAGAATTTGGACCAAGCACGAGGCCGACTGAACCCAAATCTGCAGGTTAAATCCAATCCCCAGGGGATTCACGTGCAGATCAAAGTTTGAGTAGCCCTGGCCAAGAGGAAAAATGATCTGGGAACATCTCAAGTATTTATTTATCTGCAGTGTTTGTTCTGCTGGAGATCCATTGTGCCTACCTGGATATGCCCTTGTAACTGATATGTGTAACCTCCATCCCCTGCCCCATCACAAAGTTCAGGCAGACATTCCTGAATTGATTAATCAATGGTTGACACTTGGGAGCGTTGTCCTGAACTGTGAACCTGAGTCTAACTCAACAGTAATGGGGTGGGCGGGGGGCGGGGGGGGGGGGTGGAGTGAACGGAAATGGCATCCCGGCTTAGCTTTTGTGTATGTGTATGTGTGCATGCGCACGGGGGTGTCTCCCAAGCTTTAGGAAAGGTCAAAATCATCTGGAGAACTTGCTAAAACCGACTGCTGAGTCAGTAGGTCGGGCATGGAGCCTGAGAATTCGCATTTCCACTTCATTCTAAATGCTGATGCTTCTAGTCCAGGGATCACACCTTGAGAACCACCTGTCTCTCTTCACCACCCCCTCCACCCCTTTCTCCTTCATATAAAGACATTATTCTCTATCCCTTCCCTTTAGAGCCTTGTTCTCTGCAAACTGAGGTGTGTAGTAGCTTGATGTGGTACCAGATAGGAGTTGCTTACATTGTTATACTTAAGAGACCAGGAGTTTTAAAAATCTTTTCGAGGGCACTCTGAAGAATAGTGTCTTAAGGGGCGCCAGGGTGACTCAGTCAGTTAAGTGTCTGACTCTTGATTTCAGCTGAGGTCATGCTCTCAAGGTCCTGAGATATCAGGCTCCAAGCTGAGCATAGAGCCTGGTTAAGATTCTCTCTCCCTCTCACTCTCTGCCCCACCCCTGCTCGTTCTCAAGCATGCTCTCTCTCTCTCTCTCTCTCTCTCTCTCTCTCTCAAAAAAATGGACAGTCAAGAACCATTAAAGAAATAGAACGATTAGGTCCTGGAATAGCTGTACATTAGCTTTACATACAGTCATGCTTCTCAAGAGTGACACCCAAATGTGTGACCACAGCCCATTCAGCCCTGCCTTCTGGAAAGAACCTCACCCTATTTCAACCTTCTACTATGAACACCATACTCTTTCTCCTCTATTCTACCAATTCCTCTAGAACTATCCGCAGGGTCACTTTAGTACTCTTGTTTTCAGCCATGCCAATCAAACAGGACTCCTGATGTGTTGTGCCTGTGTCCTCCCTCTCCCCCAGTGTTTCCCTGCCTCACATCCTTCCCCCAGATACCAAACTCTGCTTAGAAACCTTACAGCCTTACTACAGATCGGACTGCTACCTGGCCTCTTGGGAAGCCATCTTTATGCACCGACTCTTCTAGCAAAGAGCCACTTCCGTTTACATACCTGTTTCTTTGCTGAGCTGTGCCTTGCTAAGGTCTGCCTTCCAGTTATCCCTGCCTGTCTGCTCGAGGTCCGATTTCGATATAAGTTACAGTCTTCTCTGAGTCAAGATTTTTGGGTGCCGACCTACCAGGTAAACTGCCAGCTCCCTCTGCTTTGACAACCGCAATCGCTGACAGTGATTTGCCATCAGGGTTTCTTTCATTTAGCCCAACAGGTGTCTCAATATCCACTATTTGGCCTTTGTACAAGATGACTCCAGTACCTTAATTATACGCTCTGGGCCCTACTCCCATTTCAACCAAAGCTATAAAGGACAGTTCTGTGCAAAGACCCACTTCTGCCTCTATCCCACCTCAAGCCACACCTCTTCTTTTAGCTTTTTGCTTTAGGACTTTGTCCAGGATATTAGCAGTTTGCTCCACCTGCATGTTAAATGAGACCCATAGGGGTGGGAAAGTAATGGCCCCAAGGGCAGTTTCCAAAGAATAGGGGGAATGGAGAGATGGATACACAGATAAAATTTCTAGTCTCCCATCAGTTGCTTTACACTTTTTCTTAAATGTTTGTTTATTTATTTATTTTGAGAGAGAGACAGAGAGAGAGAGAGAGCACACACGAGCCAGGGAGGGGCAGAGAGAGAGGGAGACAGAGAATCCCAAGCAGACTCCACACTCAGTGTGGATCCAACGTGGGACTCGATCTCATGACCGGGAGATCATGACCCAAGCCAAAATCAAGAGTCAGACGTTTAATCGACTGAGCTGCCCAGGCTCCCCACTCTCTTTACACTTCTTACAAGGCCCAGGGGGAAGGAAGATGCTCTCCTTCATAGCAATGACCTCCACTGTGTACACTTACATTGCGTTTTCTCCCTTCCCCATCTCATGTTCCCACTTCTCCACTTTTACCTCATGAAAACAATTCCCAAATAAACCACCTGCACTTGATTCTCTGTCTCAGTTTGGGTTCACCCAAGCAGAGTCTGTGACAGTCATATAGTATCTTTCACGCATTCTTATAAAATTATTCTCCAGGGGCTCCTGGCTACATCAGTCAGTAAAGCATCCGACTCTTGATCTCAACATTATGAGTTCAAGCCCCACGTTGGATATAGAGATAGATAAACATGATAGATAGATGCTAGAGAGAAGAGAAGAGAAAATAAAATAAAATAAAATAAAATAAAATAAAATAAAATAAAATAAAACAAAATAAAACAAAATAAAACAAAATAAAATAAAATAAAATAAAATAAAATAAAATAAAATAAAATAAAATCTCTCTAGAAAATGTCAAATAATATATAACATTGAAGAGGGAAAAAAAGGGGTCTAGAAATTCTTGAAATAGGGGTAATAGAGGTAGTATTAAAATAGAGAACTGGTGGGGCGCCTGGGTGCCTCAGTCGGTTAAGCGTCTGACTCTTGACCTCGGTTCAGGGCATGATCTCACGATTCGGGAGTTCGAGCCCCATGTCGGGCTCCTTGCTCACAGCGTGAAGCCCGTGTGGGATTCTGTCTCTCCCTCTCTCTGCCCCTCACCTTCTCTCTCTCACTCTCTCTAAATAAACTTTAAAAAATAAAACTATAAAATAAAAAAGAGAAGTGGTGATATTAGGCACAACAGGGAGTTTTGTACACAGACACAAATTCCAAGGCCCAGGTTACCAACGTCCTTTGACAGTGAAGGACCAATCATCAGGCAGATCACATACATAAACTTAGAGATCCTAGTAAAAAGGGTTATGCGGCTGTGGGTGTACCACCAAGGTATTCAGCATCATAGTCTTTAAATTATAATGGGATGGTAGGGCCCCTGGGTGACTCAGTCAGTTGAGTGTCCGACTTTCAGCTCGGGTCATGATCTCACGGTCTGTGAGTTCGAGACCTGCGTCGGGCTCTGTGCTGACAGCTCGGAGCCTGGAGCCTGCTTTGGATTCTGTGTCTCCCTCTCTCTCTGCCCACCCCCCACTCTGTCTCTCTCTCTCTCTCAAAATTAAATAAAACGTAAAAAAAAAAACCTTTAAGTTACAATAGGATGGTGCCTCTGGAGTGGTACAATATAGAGACTCTGACATGGAGAAGTAATTTGTTTAAGATCCATTAGTCTAGTGGTAAAAAAAACAACTGTTGACCTTTTGGGGGAAACACAGGGTAAAGAAGAACAGAGTCAGGAAGAGAATATTATATGTGTTTGGAAAGGGATGAAGTGAGCGTTAAAAAGCAATTGACAGATTCATTGATCCTCATGCCTTCTACCAGGAACTATAAGAACCCAGATTGATGATATGCAGCAACACGACACAGACTCATCATTAGCAAACACTGTTGCTGCCCAGCCCCTATCCTCTCATACTCACTCTGGTGGTTTGAAAATACGGCCACAAATTCTTTAACACACCTCCTTTCACAAGATGGACAATGAAAACCTTACACTTAAGCAGGGATTGGAAAGAGTGATTTGCTTCTAACAAAAATAGTATATGGCAAAAATAGATTCTGGTGCGTGACTGCCAAGACGAGGTCATAAAAGTCATGGAGGCTTCCTCTTTGCTCTCTCTCAGATGAATTACTCTGAAGAAGTTGATGGCTATGCCTTGAAGATACTGAAGCAGCCCTAAGGAGTGGCCCTCTTGGCAAGCAACTGAGGCCCCCTGCCAACTGCCACGCAAGTCTGCCATCTTGGAAGCAGAGTCTCCAGCCTCAGTCAAGCTTTCAGATGACTGGAGCCTGGCTGCCATCTTGAATCCAATTCATGAGGAAACCTGGGCCAGAATTATCCACTGAAGCTATTTCCTGACCCACAGAAACAGGGACTTAGAAATAATAAACATTTAATACCTGAAACCACAAAAACTCGTAGAACAAAATGAAGGAACAAAGCTCCTTGACATGGGTCTTGGTAATGAGTTTTTGAAGAGGATACCTAAAACACAAACAAATCAGCAAGACTATATCAAACTAAAAAGTTTCCACATAGCAAAAAAAAACAAAAAAAAAAAAAAAAACAAAAACCAGAAAAACCAGAATAAAAAGACAACCTATAGAATGGGAGAAAATATTTGCAAATCACATTTGATAAGAGATTAATATCAAAATATGTTAAAAACTCCTCAGCTCAATAGGCAAAAAACCCAAATAATCAATTTTACAATGGGCAAAGGATCTGAACAGACATTTTTCTAAAGAAGGTGTACAAATACATATACAAGTGGACAACAGGTACATGTAAAGTGCCAGAACATCTCTAATCACCAGGGAATACAAATCGAAACCACCACGAGATATCCTCTCACACCTGTCAGAATGCCTATTATCAAAAAGACAAGAAATAGTAAGTGTTGGCATGGATTGGGTGAAAACACCCTTGTGTACCACTGACGGGAATGTAAGTTGGTAGAGACAATGGAAAGCTGCATGGAAATTCCTCAAAAAAAAAAAAAATTAAAAACAGAACTACCAGGAGTGCCTGGGTGCATCAGTCAGTTGAGCATCCAACTCTGGATTTCGGCTCAGGTCACGATCTCATGATTCACGGGATAGATCCCTGTATTGGGCTCTGCGCTGAGGGCGAGGAGCCTACTTGGGATTCTTTTTCTCCCTCTCTCTCCACCCCTCCCCTGCTCATGCACTCTCTCTCTCTCTGAAAATAAATAAACAAACACTGTAAAAAAAAAAAATAGAACTACCACATGATCCAGCATTTCTACCTATGGGCATATATCCAAAGGAAACAAAAGCACTCTGTCAAAGAGATAGCTGTACCACCATGTTCATTGTAGCATTATTTATAATAGCCAAGGTATGGCTGGGGCACCAGGGTGGCTCAGTCGTTTGGCGTCCGATTTCAGCTCAGGTCATGATCTCATGGTTTATGAGTTCAAGTCCCATGTCGGGCTCCGTGCTGACAGCTCAGAGCCTGGAACCTGCTCCGGATTCTGTGTCTCCCTCTCTCTCTGCCCCTTCCCTACTCATGCTCTGTCTCTCTCTGTCTCAAAAATAAATGAATCTTAAAAAAATGTTTTTAAAACATTAGCCAAGATACAGTAATAACCTAGGTGTCCATCGACAGATAAATGAATAAAGTTCTCACACATACACACTGTGGAATACTACTGAGCCATAAAAAAGGAAATCCTACCATTGGAGACAACACAGATAGAACTTGAGGGCATTATACTAAATGAAATAAGTTCAAGAAATAGACACAGTGTATGATTTCATTTATATGTGGAATAATAAATATAAAGAACACCAAAAACCACCCAAACTCACAGAAAGAGAGACCCGATTTGTGCTTATCAGAGGCAAGGGGTGGGGAAATTGGAGGAAGGAGGTCAAAAATTACACTTCCAGGGGTGCCCGGGTGGCTCAGTCAGTAAAGCATCTGACATCAGCTCAGGACACAATCTCCTTGTTTGTGGGTTCGAGCCCCACGACGGGCTCTGCACTGGAAGCTCAGAGCCTGGACCCTGATTCCGATTCTGTGTCTCCCTTGCTCTCTCTGCTCCTCCCCCGTTCGTGCTCTGTCTTTCTCTGTCTCCCAAAAATAAATAAACATTAAAAAAAAATCAAAAGGTACACTTCCAGGTACAAGATAAGCAAGTTCTAGGGGATGTACAGTCAACATGGTGACTACCGTTAACTTTGCTGCGGTATGGTTTATTTCAAAGTTGCTAAGAAAAGAAATCCTAAAAGTTCTCGTAACAAGGATAAAAAAGCTTTTTCTTTTTCTTTCATACTCGTAGGAGCTGATGGATGCTAACTAAACCTCTCGTGGTAATCATTTCATTGTATACGTAGGTCAAGTCCTTATGCAGCACCCTTTAAACTTCTGCAGTGCTGTAGCTCAATAATATCTCAGTAACACTGCAAGAAAAAAGCATTTATTGATTAACAACCATTTATTATCACCTGAGATCTGGGGATAATTTGTTATGCAGCAACAGATAATTAATATATTCACTATTAGAGTGCGTGCCAACCCAATCAATGGCTTCCAAAAGAAAGAACCGGTAACTGTGCCCGAGGACTTCCTCTGGCTGCTGAAACCCACCCAACCCGGCATGAACAGGTAGGCCAGAAGTAACAGGGAGTCAACATCCCAAAAGCCCTCCTTCAGTGACAGGCAGTTTGTTGCATGAACACTCCAGCCTCCTTGCCCTAAATGTAGAACACTATCTTACAGAGGGTCTCAGTGGAATGGAGCCCCAGGTGCTCACAGGTAAGTAGCCTAGAGGTCAATACACATTTTACTAATGGTGTTGGGAAAGCTGGACAGATACATGCAAGAGAATGAACTGGACCGCTTTCTCACCCCATAAACAAAAATAAACTCAAAATGGATGAAGGACTTAAATGTGAGACCTGAACCATAAAAATCCTAGAAGAGAGCACAGACAGTAACTTCTCTGACATCGGCCATAGCAACATTTTTCTAAATAGGTCTCCCGAGGCAAAGGAAATAAAAGCAAAAATATACCATTGGGACTATATCAAAATGAAAAGCTTCAGGGCGCCTGGATACCTCAGTTGGTTGAGTGTCTGACCCTTGATTTCAGCTCACGTCATAATACCAGGCTCATGGATCGAGCCCCACATCAGGCTACGTGCTAAACGTGGAGCCTGCTTGGGATGCTCTTTCTCCTTCTGTCCCTTTCCCCTGCTCACACTCTCTCTCTCCCTCTCAAATAAAAATAAATTTATTTTAAACAAAAGCTTCTGCACAGTGAAGGAAACAAGCAACAAAACTAAAAGATAATTCACTGAATGGGAGAAGATATTTGCAAATGTCATACCTGATAAAGGGTTAGTATCCAAAATATATGAAGAACTGATAGAACTTAAGACCCAAACACCAAATTGTGCAATTAAAAAATGACTGACGTTTCTCCAAAGACAACATGCAAATGACCAATAAACACATGAAAAGATGCTCAACATGACTCCCCATCAGGGAAATGCAAATCGAAAGTGCCATGAGATACCACCTCACACCTGTCAGAATGACTAAAATCAAAAACACAAGAAACAAGTGTTGGCGAGGATGTGGAGAAAAAGGAACTCGTGCACTGTTGCTGGGAATGCAAACTGGTGCAGCCGCTGTGGAAGACAGTATGGAGGTTCCTCAACAAGTTAAAAACAGAACTACCCTACAATCTAGTAATTGCACTACTGGGCATTTAGCAAAAAAAAAAACAAAAAAACAAAAAAAAAACACTAATTCAAAGGGATACATGCACCCTTCAGTTTATTGCAGTATTATTTACAATACTTAAATTATGGTAGCACCCAAAGTGTCCACTGATCGATGAATGTATAAAAAAGATGTGGTATATATATAATGGAATATTATTCAGCCACAATAAAGAATGAAATCTTGTAACAAATTTGCAATAGCATGGATGGACCTAAAGAGTATAATGCTAAGTGAAATAAGCCAGTCAGAGAAAGACAGTCACCATATGATTTCAGTCATATGTGGAATTTAAAAAACAAATGAACAAAGAAAAAAAACAAGCGAGACAAACCACACACACACACAAAAAACTTAACTATAGAGCACAAACTGTCAGCAGAGGGAAGGTAGGTGGGGGAAGGAGTGAAATAGTTGAGGAGGATTAAGAGTACACTTATCTTGGGGCACCTGAGTGGCTAAGTCCTTTAAGCATCAGAGTTCAGCTCAGGTCATGATCTCATGGCTCAAGAGTTCCAGTCCCGCATCGGACTCTGTGCTGATGGCTCAGAGCCTGGGGCCTGCTTCAGACTCTGTGTCCCTCTCTCGCTTCGCCCCTCCCTTGCTCAGGCTCTGTCTCTCTCTCTTTCAAGAATAAATAAATGTTAAAAAAAAATTTTTTTAAAGAGTACACTTATCTTGATGAGCACTGAGTAATGCATGGAAATTGCTGAATCACTATACTGTACCCCTGAAACTAATATAACGCTGTATGTTAACTATACAGGAATTAACATTTAAATAAAGTTTTACTGGCACACACACACAAATACACACTTTACTGGTTTCCAGTCAATCTCCATCTTACTTCTCCATTCCCCTTACCTATGGACCACTGGGATCATCTTCGAAATTAAGTACCTCTACTCAAATCCTTGCCTCAGGGTCTGCCTCAGGGCTAACCAAACCTAAGACACCAAGAGACAGTTGAACCTCATCCTTTCTATTAAAGTAGGACAAAATTATGGCAGAAAACAATGTGTAAAAAGAAATTAAGGAAAATATTCTTTTTCTTTTTTTGTTCTAAGACAAAAGGACTATTCTTAACCCCAAGCCACTGTACCCCTCACCGCCATAAATTCTGCACCTCATTGCTAGAGGTTGCAATGGAAAAAGAAAGAGTTGATGACACACAGGCTATGTTTGCTTCACTTTCAATCTGGTATCTTGGAGATAGCTAGTTCTCTCCCTTCACTGACCTTGAAGGAAGTGGCTTAGGGTAAACCAAGCTCTTAATCAACCGTGTTCTTAATCAACCGCTCCACCCTCCATCACTCTACCTGATTTGGGTGGAGATTGCCCTAAAAAAGATTTTTTTTTTCTTTGAAAGTAATCCCTATGCCCAACGAGGGGCTCCAACTCAAGACCCTGTGATCAAGTCATATGCTCCCGATTGAGCCAGCCAGGCACCCCAACAAGATCTTCTGGATTAGAATGAAAGATGTACAATTCACTGGCAGTTCCAGGATTCACATAAATACACATTCCCAGCTTCACCAGCAGAGAAACAGGAGACTTGACTTTTCCCCTTGGGGAAAGTGATAGCCTAAGAGAATAAAACTGAAACAAAGAGGAAGGTCAAGAAGGAGGGTCCTGGGGTGTTTCAACCCCTGGTTCCAATTATTTCTGAATCCATTATTATCTCTGGCCTTCTTACAGATTGTGTACATAAACCAATAAAATCTTCTTTTTCCTTATCTAATTTTTGGTTGCAAGTGAAAGAAACCCAACACGCGAATACTGATTAAAATATCTGATTTTAATAATCCTAAAATAATCAGGCATTTCTCTTCTTGAATCTCCAGCTCCCAAACTGGTCTTAATCAGGCTAATCGAGTTTAATTTAAAGGTCAGCCTCCGGGGCCCCGGGTGGCTCAGTTGGTTAACCATAGAACTCCTGATTTTGCCTCAGGCCAAGATCTCTTGGTTTGTCAGATGGAGTCCTTGCATCGGACTCTGTGCTGACAGCATGGAGCCTGCCTGGTCGTCTCTCTCTCCCTCTCTCCCCAACTTCTCTCTCTCTCTCAAAATTAATACAAGAAACATTTAAAAAATAAATAAATAAAATAAAGGTTAGCTTGCACCCAAAAAATTAGAAAGATGAGGGGCACCTGGCTGGCCCAGTCAGGTAGAACATCTGACTCTTCATCTCAAGGTCTTGAGTTCAAGCCCCATATTGCGCCTACTTTAAAAGTAAATAAATAGGGGTGCTTGGGTGGCACAGTCGGTTAAGCGTCCGACTTCAGCCAGGTCCCGATCTCGCGGTCCATGAGTTCGAGCCCCGCGTCGGGCTCTGGGCTGTTGGCTCAGAGCCTGGAGCCTGTTTCCGATTCTGTGTCTCCCTCTCTCTCTGCCCCTCCCCCGTTCATGCTCTGTCTCTCTCTGTCCCAAAAATAAATAAACATTGAAAAAAAAATTTTTTTAATAAATAAATAAAATGCACAAAAATATTATCTCAGGTGCTTTACAAAGCAATTTTTTTTAATTTTTTTCATGCATATTTATTTTTGAAAGAGAGGGAGACACAGAATCCGAATCAGGCTCCAGGCTCTGAGCTGTCAGCACAGAGCCCGATGTGGGGCTCGAACTCATGACCTGAGGCTACATCAGAGGCTTAACTGACTGAGCCACCCAGGTGCCCCTGCAAAGCAAACTTTTTTAACTGAAATTTAACCCTGACAACTGTCTTTCTTCTTTTTTTTATAAATGTTTATTTATAGAGAGAGCATGCACAGGGGAGGGGCAGAGAGAGAGAGAGAGAGAGAGAGAGAGAGAGAGAGGATCTCAAGCAGGCTCCACGCTGTCAGCTCAAGGAGCCTGATATGGGGCTCAAACCCACAAACCTCGAGATCATGACCTAAGCCAAAACCAAGAGTCGGACGCTCAACCAACTGAGCCACCCAGGTGCCCCATGACAATTATCATTCAATGTAGATATTCCCATTTCATAGATCAGGAAACCAAGGCTCAGACTGGTTAGGAAAAGAGTTGACAAAAGTTACCCCCCACTAGTAGAGGTAGAGCCACAGATGATCCCAAAGCACTAACTAGCCGCCTCCCCTCCCCCCCGCCAAGTGTCATTTATCTCAATTCCTGACCATTAGGACTCTGAGGTCCTACGTATCACCCTGCCATTATTTTTGCATTGATGTATTCCCTGAGGGTAACCCCAAAATGAATCCATGTTGCACTTACAAAAAGATGATGCTTATATTTAACACCCCTGGAGGTGCACCATTCCCCTCTCCCTTCCGGAAGGCACTTGTCATGGAGCTGCACAAACTGCAGTTAGCAGCCAGTTTCCTTCTTTTGAGCCAAGACTGCTGACTTAGCATGGCAGGTCACTAGGGCCTCACCATTTCTATCTAATGGGACAGTGGGATCCCTCTAATGAGCTACCTTTTCTCTGGGGCACCCCAATGGGTTGCCCAAGACCTGCTCCTACATGCATCCCGGTCTGAAGCAATTCTGCCTAGTTCTGCTTCTCATCCCCCTTCCTCAAGAATCAACTCAGGATCACTGACTGAAGGCTTTGCCTGTGAAATCCTGCTTCCTCTGGCTTACTTTCTGCTGGTATTTGTCCTCCAAATAAACTACTTACATTTTTTTTAAGTTTTTTTATTTTGAGAGCGAGAGTGGGGGGGTGGGGAGGGAGCATGTACATGCGAGCAGGGGAAGGGCAGACAGAGGGAAAGAGAGAATCCCAAGCAGGCTGCACGCTGCCAGCACAGAGCCCGATGCGGGGCTCAAACTCACGAACCGCGAGATCAAGAGTCGGACGCTCAACGGACTGAGCCACCCAGGAGCCCCAACTACTTGCATTTTTAACTCCACTTCAGCCTCTGCTGCTTTGAAGACCCAACTGGAACACTGATCAGCAAGTGAACGAGCAAGAGAAGTAGAATCCGAGGGAAAATCATTCTTTCTCAGACATATTTTCCTACAGATAAGTCATCTATGCCCCAGCAATGGAATTCTAGCTCAGTACAGCAAATTGCGCTGAATATGCGAAATGGCTTCTCGTAGCTGGAGGGATTGCCTCCTGAAGACCTGTCAGGCGCTAATATTTATGGGACCATTTCCGTCTTAGTGATCCAGGCCCCCTTTATGGGGATGATTGCTTCACAGCCCTGCCATAGGTATTTACCATCAGGGCTATTACAGCCCACTGAGTCATCCAGGAGAGAGATCCAAGTTGATAATTAACATCCTGAGGAAGGTAATTGTGGAACACTTAAGCACGGGGCCATAACTTCTGGTTCAGTGTCAGTAAGGACAACCTGTGGGGCATATCATACTTAATGAGTCACTAGCTACCGAAGATGATTATAAAAACCCAAAGCATATTATTTTGATCACCATGTGCAGGAACTACAGATTATGTCCTTTTGACCTCTTTGGTGTTCTCGTTCCCGACTAAATAATAGCCATTCGGGAGCGGAGGAAACACATGATTCTCCTCATAATTAAGGAACATTATATGCCCACAGTATGTTTCTCTAATCAGGAAACTCGTGGGACAGGAGTTAATCTTCACTTTTAACTGTGAAATAAATGATTCTCTCTACTTTGGGTTAGGGGAAAGGGACGGATCCCCCACACATTCTGCTCCATTAGATAACCTAGATCCATTGGTAAGTAAAGGGACAGAGATTGGGTTTGACGTTGAAAACAAAAGCTGGAGCAGTACCCTTCAGGTAAGGGCATGGAGGGAGACACGTTCAGGAACACGGCAACGATCAAACGAACACTTGCAGCCGTCATCACTGCTCCGCGAGTTTCAGGCACCGATAGTTTAAAGGTAGCTATGTGCTACGGCACCTGGGTGGCTCAGTGGGTTAAGCATCCGACTTCAGCTCAGGTCACGATCTCGCAGTCTATGAGTTCGAGCCCAGCATCAGGTTCTGTGCTGACAGCTCAGAACCTGGAGCCTGCTTCAGGTTCTGTGTCTCCCTCTCTCTCTGCCCCTACACTATTTGCTCGCTCTCTCTCTCTCTCTCTCTCTTCAGGTTCTGTGTCTCCCTCTCTCTCTGCCCCTCCCACCGTTTGCGTGCTCTCTCTCTCTCTCAAAAATACATAAATGTTAAAAATGGTTTTTAAAAAAAGGTAGCTGTGTGCTACCCCTGAAGAATATTAGTTCATACCTGCTCATTTCTCACTTTCCTTTGCTTAGCATCCTCTACGCTGCAGGACACATGCCTTACTCACTCTAGGCACGAGATAAGATGGCTTCTACCACAGCATAATGGTATCAGGTTGGCTCCTCTGGTAAGCAGACATAGGAGTAGAAGACACGTGTTGGAGACTAACATGTGTGAAACATCAATGGGAAGAAGGCAGGATTGGGCAGAGAAAGCCTTCAGACCCCAGACTCCAGTGAAAGGAAAGAAGGAAAGAAGACTCCAGCAGGCAGAGGCTCACGAGGCAACGGTGTGAGGAGTCTGACAAACACAATGGAGGAATGAAGCAAAGATTGTCCACGTCAGGCAGAAACTGCCAGGCCCTGATATATTCCCACTGTGTTCCGTCACTATCTGGGAGCTACTCCAGAACATGGCCACCACTCTAATGCTCCCATGGATCCTGAAAGCACGGTGGCCAGAGGCCACCAGCTATCCACACGCCTCACCTCATGCAAGTTGTTTATTGAAAAGCCATCCAACCCTACTTCATGGCTGCCACAAAAACCAAGTCTGTGGGGAATATGAAACAAAGGGCAAAGGTTCATTTCCTGATAATATCTTCCTCATGGGTTGGCTGTGGTTTAAGACTACTTTTCCTCAAGTTCAGGACCCAAGCTAAGAGATCATTGCCAGTAGATGGGGGAGAAGGATAGCTCTAGAGGGTTTCACACTAAGAAATTAAGAGTTCATGGGAATGCAAGCTGGTGCGGCCACTCTGGATGTATGGAGGTTCCTCAAGAAACTAAACACAGAACTACCCTATGACCCAGCAATTGCACTACTAGGCATTTATCCAGGGGACACAGGTGTGCTGTTTCGAAGGGACACATGCACCCCCAGGTTTATAGCAGCACGATCAACAAGAGCCAAAGTATGGAAAGAGCCCAATGTCCATCGATGGATGAATGGATTAAGAAGATGTGGTATATACATACAATGGACTATTACTCGGGAATCAAAAAGAATGAAATCTTGCCATTTGTAACAACGTGGATGGAACCGGAGGGTATTATGCTGAGTGAAATTAGTCAGAGAAAGACAAAAATCATATGACTTCACTCATATGAGGACTTTAAGAGACAAAACAGATGAACATAAGGGAAGGGAAACAAAAATAATATAAAAACAGGGAGGGGGACAAAACAGAAGAGACTCATAAATATGGAGAACAAACCGAGGGCTGCTCGAGTGGTTGTGGGAGGGGGGATGGGCTAAATGGGTAAGGGGCACTAAGGAATCTACTCCTGAAATCATTGTTGCCCTATATGCTAAATAATTTGGATGTAAATTTTAAAAAATAAAAAAATTTTTTAAAAAGTAAAAAATAAAAAAAAGAAATTAAGAGCTCATAATTCATTAGCCAAAATGGGTCACATGATCCCACCAAAGTGTCAGGAAGTTCAGTCTTACTATGTATCTGGAAGGTAGACAGCCTTAAATGAGTAAAACCAATGACCACAACAGTGAACAAAAAGGTAAACTCCCGGGGCGCCTGGGTGGCTCAGTCGGTTAAGTGTCCGACTCCTGATCTTGGCTCAGGTCATGATCTCACAGTTCACGAGTTCGAGCCCCGTGTCCGGCTCTGCACTGACAGTGCAGAGCCTGCTTGGGCTTCTCTCTCACACACAAAATAAATACACTTAAAAAAAAATGGTAAACTCCCCCCAAAATCTCCTTTACATTCTACATACACAATAAAGGAACAAATTGTACTCAATAAGGCCAAAGGTTTGGGGGCTTTTTTCCTGGTAACTTCTAAGAGGTCGTTGCTCTAAGAACCATTTCTATGTATAGCGATGGGGACATTAAATCACTTCGGAGCCAACCCTCCTCATTTCGTGGAAAATAGATGTTCCTTTCTGCTTGCACAGAATCAAGAGAAAGATTTGGAGCTCTAGCCCTTTTGATAGTTGGAGCAGAATCACCCAGGCACCACCACCCCCAACCAACCCCTGCCCATTTCTATTCATTGTAAGACTCCTCCTTTTCTGAGAAAGCCATGGGAGATTTTGATAGAGACCTTCTGTGAGGGCAGAGGTTGAGGCCACAAACTAACTCCTGAGACTCAAAGTCACTGAAACGCATTTTGGTGGTTAGAGGTGTCTGTGGCTAGGACCTGGTGATAGAAAAGATAGCCACGCCTTGATAATACAACCTTCTTGCAAGGGGAAAGAGGCGAGACCAGGATGGGGGCTTCTATGCCAGCATCTCCAGTGCTGAAGAAATATGGTTAAGGGTGCGTGAAAAGGCCAACTGAGGAATCTACCCCAAAGCTCCTCCTGCGTGTGGAATGAGACCCGGGGAAGTGCTCGTGAGTGAAGATGTGAAATAACAGAGCCCTTGTAGATAAGGAATTGCAACTTGGAGGCCCAGACAAGTCTCAGATAGACTGGAACTGTGGGCAACCCAGGAAGTACTATCTCCAGATCAAGCACCTCAATCACCAAAGGTCACTCGACAGAGACAGAATTGAAGTGTGTGGCGGGCGCCTGGGTGGCTCAGTGGGTTAAGCATCTGACTTTGGCTCAGGTCATGATCTCATGGTAAGTGAGTTCAAGCCCTGCATCGGGCTCTATGCTGACAGCCCCTTCCTCTTCTCTCTGTCCCACCCACTTGAGCTCTCACTCTCTCGCTCTCAAAATAAACAAATAAACTTAAAAAAAAATTGAAGTGCACGGCAAGACCTTGGAGTTCTGAGCAGGTTCTCTGCTTTTCTCCTCCTCAAGGTATACCAATCAGGATGGCATTATTCTTGGGCTTATTACAAAAACGGGAACCCAGAGAGAAAGGCTGAGCTCTGTGCCCATATGAATACAGGAAGACAAAAGAAACTCAAGGTGTTGTATCTTGGGACAAGATCTTTCCCAGCATCTAATGCGATTCAGAAACATTAATATAGAAGGCTATGTTTTCAACACCCCAGTAAGAACCCCCGAGGGCAAATTTCTCTAATTTGTTTTTAAATGGGCTGTCTTGATTCCTGAGGATCCTGTGTGAATACAGAATTGTACAAGCCACCATCAGTCATACTTCTCTAAATCGGTTTCCCACACCTGCTACGGCGGGATCGTCAGGCTTGGGCGGAGGTAGAGGAAAGCAGGGAGGCACTATATCTGGGAACCTCAAGGGACACCTCAGCCGTTTCTCTCTCTTCCTGCTGTGCTTCCCTGTAACTGAGATGTCACCCCGCTCAGGCCCTCGAGAGGCAAGGCCCCTCGGTTTATAAAAACCTGCCATCATAGGTGAGGACCCTGGCATAATGGCGGTACTTAGTGGGTTATATATATGGAGCTTCTCCCCGGCACAGATGGGCTATGTTTTCCTCAGAAATGGGACAAGTCGTCTCCCCTCATCTATGCATTTTCAAGGTTACACTGGAAATAAATGTACGTCAACTCCTGAGTCTCAGACATTTGAGCGTGACCGTTCTACCCATTTTTTGCCTACAGGCTCTCACCCCGAGACGCTGGTCAGTGGGGGGCTGTACCAGAGGACTGACAGACTGGCAGGCCATACGGATACTCAAAATCATCCCACCCATTCAAGTCAGGGGCACTGATCTTCAGAAGGATAGTTCAGACCGTCCAGTTGGTTCTGAGGAATCATTTCTCAAGACTCCTAGGTCCCTCACTAAAGAAGAAACCTGATGACCCCGAGCTCTACTGAGCGAAGGCATGAAGCTCACACAGAGATCATACCATCCCACATTTAGTGAAATGCAGTGGCAGGACAGTGGGCAGTGAAAATTGAGGGGCAAGCGTCCCAACACTTGACAGCCGGGATCAGATGTCACTACTTCTCCTAAGCATTCAGACCACATCCCTTCACGTCTGGTATCCACATAGCACTAATATGTTGTGAGGAGGCAGAGAGACAGGGCAATACCTTCCTGCCGGCTGAGGGCTAGCCTGTGAGCACAGGTGGTAAGACGGGGAAAGTGGCAAATACGCTGAAGGAACAGTAGATGGAGCACGTTAAATGACATAAAACCATCTTGGTAAGGAAGGTGTTGGAAAATTTGCCTAAGAAATGTAGGCTGTAGGGGCGCCTGGGTGGCTCAGTAGGTTAAGCATCCGATTTCAGCTCAGGTCATGATCTCACGGTTTGTGGGTTCGAGTCCCACATCGGGCTCTGTGCTGATACCTCAGAGCCTGGAGCCCGCTTCGGATTCTGTGTCTCCCTCTCTCTCTCTGCCCCTCCCCTGCTTGCACTCTGTCCCTCTCTCTTTCCCAAAAATAAACAAACATAAAAATTAAAGAGAAAAAAAGAAAGAAATGTAGCTTGTAGGGCTCAGTCGGTTCAATGTCCGGCTCTTGGTTTCGGCTCAAGTTATGATCTCACGGTTCATAAGTTCGAGCCCCACATTGGGCTCTGTGCTGACAGTGTAGAGCCTGCTTGAGATTCTTTCTCTCTCCCTCCTCTGCTCCTCCCCCACTTGTGCAGTCTCTTTTTCTGTCAAGATAAAAAAAAAAAAAAAAACACCTGACTGTAGCTTGTGGCCAAATGGTGGCTGTCAAACTACAATTCGATATATTTATTATTTACAGCATTCCTAACCAAACCATCTTATTTGTAGTCAGTGTCCTAGAACCATATCTACGACCTAGAGTAAGCATTAAATGCCATTTTTTTAAATGCCAATTTTTTTCAATGTTTATTTATTTTTAAGAGAAAAAGGATGAGCAGGGAAGGGGCAGAGAGAAAGAAAGAGAAAGACAGAATCTGAAGCAGGGTCCAGGCTCTGAGCTGTCAGCACAGAGCCCGAGGCGGGGCTCGAACCCACCAATCGTGAGATTATAACCTAAGCTAAAGTTGTACACTTAACCTACTGAGCCACCCAGGTGCCCCTTTAAACGCCAATTTTGATGAATGTTTGTTTATATGATTTTCCAATTTAATGGTGATGGAAAGAAGACCCATCATCTGCTCTCCTCTCGACCAGCTTTGTCTCCCACACCTTACAGAAGGCCAAATTATAAAAGCAGAGGCAGGAAGTGCTCGGGCACAGAGCTCAATCTCCTGACTACTGCCTTGCCTGGTGGACTCCAGTGAGGCAACATGGATGAAGTGACATCCAGGCTAAATACTGAAGAGTAGGCAGCCTTTCACCAGGCACAACAAAAAGACATTCTCAGAAGAAAGAACACGGGCAAAAGCAGACCTCCTCTCCATAGAGAGGAGGCCGAACCGCTCGGTTAGAAAGTTAACAAAGGGAGTCTGGGTGGTTCAGTCGGTTAAGGGGCCGACTCTTAACTTTGGCTCAGGTCACAATCTCACGGTTTGTGAGTTCGAGCCCTGCACTGGGCTCTGCGCTCAAAGTGTGGAACCTCCTGATCCTGTGCCTCCCTCTCTCTGTGCCTCTCCCACTCGCACTGTCTCTCTCTCTTCTCTCACTTAAAATAAATAAATGTTAAAAATTAACTAGTCCGACCTTTTTTCTTTTCCTCAGGCTCTGCTTTGGAGGGACATGGGCTAAGGTTTGTGAATAGGTAATAAGAAAGTGAAAACCGTGGGAATGCAAGCTGGTGCAGCCACTCTGGAAAACAGTATGGAGGTTCCTCAAAAAACTAAACATAGAACTACCCTACGACCCAGCAATGGCACTACTAGGCATTTATCCAGGGGATACAGGTATGCTGTTTCGAAGGGACACGTGCACCCCCAGGTTTATAGCAGCACTATCAACAATAGCCAAAGTATGGAAAGAGCCCAATGTCCATCGATGGATGAATGGATTAAGATGTGGTATATACATACAATGGACTATTACTCGGGAATCAAAAAGAATGAAATCTTGACATTTGCAACTACGTGGATGGAACTGGAGGGTTATTATGCTGAGTGCTGAATGAAATTAGTCAGAGAAAGACAAAAATCATATGACTTCGCTCATATGAGGACTTTAGGAGACAAAACAGATGAACATAAGAGAAGGGACACAAAAATAATATAAAAACACGGAGGGGGACAAAACATAACAGACTCTCAAATATGGAGAATAAACCGAGGGTTACTGGAGGGGTTGTGGGAGGGGGGATGGGCTAAATGGATAAGGGGCATTAAGGAATCTACTCCTGAAATCATGTTTCACTATATGCTAACTAATTTGGATGTAAATTTTAAAAAATAAAATTTAAAAAAAAAATAAAATAAATTAAAAAAAAAAAGAAGAAGGTGAAAACCAGGGGCACCTGGCTGGCTCAGTCGGTAGACTCTTGACCTCAGGGTCATGAGTTTGAGTCCCACACTGGGTGCAGAGATTGCTTAAAAAAAATTTCTTTTAAAAAGGGAAAACCACACTGCTAAAGGCTAAGCCATGATGTTCTTATCAGAATATACACAAGGCTCACAGAATTATAAACAATATCCAGACAAGTAGTCTGTGACAGTGTTTTGAACATGACAGGGACAAGACCACTCTACAACCACATGTGCACACACATATGCACACCGTAAGTAAACACCCCCTTTCCTGACTAACACGAATGACTGACATTTCTTAGCAACGACAACCCTAGCCTGTCTTTAATCCACCCAAGTCCTAAATAAAAATTATGAAAAATAACCAATAATTCAATTGCCCCCGCTCCCTGGTGACATCCATATCAGAACCGATTCCCACTTTCTTAAATCCTCCTCAGGATCAACCAATACAACCCCCAAGTCCTGTAAGAAGCCCGTCCCTATTCCCTGTTCCTGACAGGTCCCTGGAATGTGTTCTCCCTTGCTCCAACAAAAAAGCTAAACAGACCTATTTTTTATTATCTTTATTATGATCATGATTATGATTATTATTATAGGTGGATTCCTAATGGTTGGTTGTGGGTTCTAACAGCAGCTTATTCGGAGGTGCTAACCAAGGAGCACGAGTGTGAGACCAAGAGGTGGGTGACAGGAGGGAAATTCAATCTAAGGACAGGTTATCAGGTTGGCCACTACCAAGGATGAGTGATGTTCGAGACCTTCGAAGGAAATGTACAGAATGTGTCTGAGCATTATGTGTCTAGCGAAGAAAAGGAAGCGCTTGTCCATTAGTTTCTGTCCTCCTTCGGTCAAGGGACACCCCAGTGGTCTTAACTCTCTTGTAGGATACAGATAGGAGTCAGAAAAAGCCCCAGGGCAGAAACCAAGGCAGATCAGTGTGGGCCCAGAACCAGGGGCCGTTTGGTGGCCCCCTTCAAAATGGCTTAAGCTTCCTAAGAATTGGCCACCACAATAGTCACTGGAACAAGAGGTAGAGCCAAGAACATTCGGAGAGATGCCCAAGAGGTTTCTTCTATGCCAAACTCCAGTTCTACCGTGAGAAGTAGTGTTCCCCAACTGTCAGTGATACAGCTGAAGGGTTGTAGAAGACACTACCCCAAAATAGGTCTCTTTGGAATAAGGATTATTTTGGGTGGATAATTTTGAAAAACAGCAGACACAGGGGAAACTATCAAAACAGAGTAAAAAGTTATCCTTTTCCTAGAAGACATTTACATTTACAAGGGAAATCTGCACTGCTGAACACATGCAACATTAGCAAACAAGGGTCTTCTTCCTGGATGCCGGAAAATTCCAGGAAAGTTTACAAAGAGGCAGGGGGAGAGAAAATTTGGATTGTTTTTAGAAACTGATTTAGAAAAGAATAAGATTTTTAAAAAGGAAAGGAAAGGAAAGGAAAGGAAGGAAAAAGAAAAGAAAAGAAAAGAAAAGAAAAGAAAAGAAAAGAAAAGAAAAGAGAAGAGAGAGAAAAAAGGCTTATTTCTAGAAGATACAGCTGACCTCAGAAATAAGCAGATGTGTCTCCACCACCGGGAGACAGTTTTAGAAAGGATTCCCCCTTGTTAGCTCTAGTTTATTCTTATCCCTAAGCACCAACTGCCTGAGGGGTTTGGACATGGGTTGATTGCAGAGTTGCACATGTTGAGAACAAGACCAGCATAATAGTGGGAAATACAAACTTTGGAACCAGTCTGCCTGTGTTGGAAGACCATGCTTGTGACATTTTAACCAGCTGTGTGTGCTAGTGAGCAATTTACTTAACCCCTCTAACTCAGTGATCCCTATCTGACAGATGAAGTAAAAAGGCCTACCCCACACAGCTGCAGTGAGAACTACATGACGACATACGAAAAGTGCTTAGCACAGCTCCTGGCACATAATCACTTGAAAGCTGTTTGCCTTCAACATTTTGTTAAGACTGGCACAGGAGGAATCAGAAATCTATCGTTTACTCAGACATTAAGACACAGAGCGTAACTCGCTTGGAAATTCCACTCTGAAGAATAATAGCCTTTGCTGATTTTCATCTTGACAAGTTGTTTACACAAATGTCCAGAAATCCAGAATTGTATTTAGCTTACGTGATTTAAGACCCACCATCTTGAATCCTATGGAAAACGACTTCCCCAGCAAAGCAGGCCTTGAAGATTGTGGTACAGTACTGGCATCTGGTGGCGGCTCGCTCTGCAACAGGCAAGTGGAGGGCTCACACTCGAATGCTTCGGGAAGCCAGTCAGTCAACACCCATCAGAAGCTTTCAGCAGTCTGCTATGTTAGAAGCCCTCCAAGTTCTAAAATACAAACCAGTCCTAAGCTTTCTATAGAAAGAAACCCCAAATGACCAAGAGACATGTAAAAAGATGATTATGGTCCCTAGATATCAAGGAAATGAAAACCACGAGATACCATTTTATATCTAACAGCTTGTCAAATATTAAGAAAGAGGTCTGAGGGGTGCCCGGGTGGCTCAGTCCGACTCTGGCTCAGGTCCTGATCTCGCGGTTTGTGGGTTCGAGCCCCGCATCGGGCTCTCTGCTGTCAGCACAGAACCCGCTTCATATCCTCTGTCTCCCTCTCTTTCTACCCCTCCCCTGCTTGTGCTATCAAAAAAAATTAAACATTGGAAATATATATATAAGAGATCTGATACCAACTGGGGGCAAGAATGTGGAAAAATGGAAATCCTCCAAAGCTGCTGTCCAAATTTGAAGTGCTAGTTTGCTATACCAATAAGAATTTAGCAATATCTAATAAAAGTGAAGATGTAGCTGACCAACGGCTCAGCAGTTCAAATTCAGTGGATATGCTCGAGATCTAAGGGTCTCAAGGAGAGGTGCCCGAAGGACGTGCACAGCATTATCTGCAACAGCAAAAAAAAAAATTTTTTAACAAAAAGGAAACATCCTAAACGTTCAGCAACACGACGATGGCTAATTTGTCATATGCACACACTTAAATGGCATAGAGCAGAAAAACAGAATGAAGAAGAGCTCTATGTATCAACAAGGATGAATCCTCAAAGCAATACCACGAAAGAAGCAAACTTCAGAATGACACATACATACTGTTTATGAATATAAAAGCACAATACAACACATTGTTTTTGGAAAACTAAATATGTGGTGAAATATTAAAATACACAATGGGGGGCGCCTGGGTGGCTCAGTCGGTGAAGCGGCCGACTTCGGCTCAGGTCATGATCTCGCGGTCCGTGAGTTCGAGTCCCGCGTCGGGCTCTGTGCTGACAGCTCGGAGCCTGGAGCCTGTTTCAGATTCTGTGTCTCCCTCTCTCTGACCCTCCCCCGTTCATGCTCTGTCTCTCTCGGTCTCAAAAATAAATAAACGTTAAAAAAAATTTTTTTTAATAAAAATAAAAATAAAAAAAATAAAATACACAATGGAAGAAAACCCACCAACTTCAGCACAGTGGTTGCTCTTGGGGAGGGAGGAAAGAGAATGGGATTGGGGAGAAAGAATTTAATTCTATCTGTAATGTTTCATTCCTCAAAATTGACTATTTTCTCTGGCATTTTTATATAAATCAGTATTGGGGCGCCTGGGTGGCTCAGTCTGGTTAAGCCTCTGACTTGGGCTCAGGTCATGATCTCACAGCTCATGAGTTCAAGCCCCAAATCGGGCTCTGTGTTGACAGCGCAGAGCCTTCTTCAGATCCTCTGTCTCCCTCTTTTTCTGCCCCTCCCCAGCTCGCACTCCCTCTCGCTCTCAAATATAAACATTAAAATATATATACATATAGGGGCGCCTGGTGGCTATGTCGTTTAAGTGTCCACTTCGACTCTGATCGTGACCTCGAGGTTCATGAGTTCAAGCCCTGCATCGGGCTCTGTGCTGACAGCTCAGAGGCTGAAGCCTGCTTTGGATTCTATGTCTCCCTCTCTCTCCCCGCTCTCCCCCACTCAGCCTCTGTCTCCCTCTCAAAAATAAAAATAAACATTAAAATATATATATATATATATCAGTGCTTACTATATTCCTCTCTATTTTTGTGCATATGTAGATCCATACAATGGAATATTCTACATCCACAAAAAGGAAGGAAATACTGCCACATGCTACCACATGGATGAACCTTGAGAATATTATGTTGAGTGGGGGGAAAAAGCCAGTGACCAAAGGACAAATACTGTAGGAGTACACTTACATGAGGTCTCTAGAGTAGTTAAATTCATAGAAGCAGAGAGTCGAATGGTGGTTGCCAGGGGCTAGGGCAGAGGAGGAAATGGGGAGCTGGTGTTGAACGGAGAGATACAGAGCTTCTGTTTGAGAAAATATAAAAGTTGGATGGCAGCTTTAATGTAATTTTAATGTAAAAAAATGGATGGCAGCGATGGTTGCCCGGCAGTGTGAATGTACTTACTGCCACCGAATTGAATGTACACGTTAAAAAATGATTAAGAGGGGCGCCTGGGTGGCTCAGTCGGTGAAGCGGCTGACTTCGGCTCAGGTCATGATCTCGCGGTCCATGAGTTCGAGCCCCGCGTCGGGCTCCGGGCTGACAGCTCGGAGCCTGGAGCCTGTTTCGGATTCTGTGTCTCCCTCTGTCTCTGACCCTCCCCCGTTCATGCTCTGTCTCTCTCTGTCTCAAAAATAAAAAAATAAACATTAAAAAAAAAATTTTTTTTTAAATGATCAAGATGGCTAGCACGCGGCTAGCTCAGTCAGTTAAGTGACGATTCTTGATTTCAGCTCAGGTCATTCATGATCCCACAGTTCATGAGCTTAAGCCACACGTCAGGCTCTGCGCTGACAGCACGAAGCTTGCTTGGGATTCTCTCTCTCCCTCTTTCCCTCTCTGCCCCTTCCTTGCTGGTTCTCTATTCTCTCTCTTTGGGTAACCACTGAAGTGCGCTAGAGAAGTGTGCTTTATCCAGGCTTACCATCATAATCCAGGTGTCAGGGAAGGGGGGAGGGGATAGCCGTCGCTCACATTTCAGCCTGTCGTTAAAGCTATAGTAATAGGATAAAAATCAAGGTTTGGGGTTACCGTAATTCAAGACCAGAACAATTTTATTTTACTGCTCCTTGAACTACTGGCTTCTCCTGCCCTCTCACCAACAAGAGATTAGGGGCCCATGGGGGGCGTGCTGGTTTTCAAACCGGGTCTAATCCTCATTCCCCCAGACCCCACCCTCAGCAGCTGAGGTGTGAGTACAATTTCCAGAGGAGTCTCGGTTGTGGAGACAGGATACCAGAAGATGGCAGCAAAAGCTCATCTGGTGGGAAGGTCCTCCTGCCAGATGCCCGGGAGAAGAGAGCAGAGTCCTGAGGTGGCTGTGATTGCTAGGTCCCCAACTCGGTTCTGGACTGAGCTCAGGGCCCTGTCGATCGGTAGTAACACCACGCCGGGGGCCAAGAGAGTCACACCAGGCCCAAGGTCCTCGAAATTCAACCATTCAAGGAAGGGCACTTGCAAAGTCAGGGGAAGGAAGGACATGGAAAGATAAAGGAGAACCTGATCAGTTAAACTCCTCGAACTTCCAGGTCCTAGGCTTGGGGGATCCAGAGCCACGGAAAGTAATCTCTTCCCCGGAGACAGGCCAGAGACAGGCAGTGTAGTGCAGGGCGAAAAGCAAAACGGCCAATGGCCAACGTATGCGGAATGTCACCCGGGCTGGGTATCTTCCTTTGCCTTCCAGACCCACTTTCGACCCTTCTCCTTACTGCTCTCCACCCTGAGAAGCTGATGTGTGCAGAATGGAGACCCGACGACACAGGAGCGTGTGAACGCAGGAGAGCAGAAAGGAAAAGGAGGGTGCCATTGGGTTTTTAGGCCCATGATTCTCTCCTGCAAGGCTGCCTTGGGCTCGTCCTGTTGCGGAAGGTCACGGCTCCTGGCTCAGGGCCTGCCCTCCAGGCTTCTCCCTCATTCCAGTCTCCGCTAATGGCTCCGTCCCCTCCACTCTTCTCATCCGGTGGCAGTAACAGCAGCTTCTGACTGGCGTCCTGTACTAGCTCTCGAAGTCCTCTTCACTCTGCCTACGTTGTAATTAAACCTTTTGTAAATAAGCCCTCCTTAAATGAGCCTAATTGGTGTGCCATCTGTTTCCCATCGAGACCCTGCCTGGCACAACACCTGGCTAAATCACACTCCTGCTCTAAGCCTGAGCTCGGGGGAAGATGCGACATAGTAGGCGCGGTTTCCATGGAGTTACCACCAGATTTCAGCAAAGCTGCTGTCTGAGGTGGCTGGGCAGGTGTGCGGCTCACAGCTCCCTTCGAGGGAACAGTTGAAGGACAGTTGGGGAACACCTGCCGGACAGTTTCCCGCTGGATCCACCATGGAATTCACAGCAGGTCATGCTTCTCTCGGGTTGATCCCCCGCCCCGGGCACAGCAGTAAGCAAGAGCTGCGCCATTTTTGCCCGACGAGAGACTCCTGACGCGCGACTTCTGCTCAGAACTCTTCGTCAGCTTTAACTGAAACCTCCTCAGAGTCTGCAGTAGTCTGAGGCTCTTCCTGCCCAATCCTTCCTTTATATTCCTTTGCGGGCATTCCTTTGCAGACCTACATTGTGGTCTGAAGTCTCCCCTCCTCATCCACTCGTGGCTCCTTCCCACTTCATCCCTCACACGTACTTCTCCCAGTAAAATCCCTTCTTTGTTTCTGCTTCTCTGAAAGACCTCAAACCTTTCCACCCAAGGAAATAATACCAGAGCCAAGATTAGCAAGAGCTCATGACACAGCCTCAGATTTTAAGAAAACGTTAAAACGTTCTGGCTTCTGCAGCGCCTGGGTGGCTCAGTCGGTTGAGCTTCTGACTTCGGCTCAGGTCACGATCTCGCAATTCGTGGGTTTGAGCCCTGCATCAGGTTCACTGCTGTCAGCACTCAGCCAGCTTTGGATCCTCTGTCCCCCTCTCTCTCTGCCCCTCCCCAGCTGATGTGCTCTCTCTCAAAAATGAATAAACATTTTTTTTTTAGCGTTATGGCTTCCCATTAATATGATGCTAAATGATGGGTGCCCGGGTGACTCAGTCGGTTAAGAATCAGACTTCAGCTCAGGTCATGATCTCAGTTTGTGAGTTTGAGCCCCACGTCGGGTGAGCTCCAGCCCTGCTTTGGGTAAACACAAGCCCCACTTCTCCCTCTCTCTCTTTCTCCCTCTCTGCCCCTTGCTCATTTGCACCCTCTCTCTCTCTAAGAAAAACAAAAATGATGCTAAATGAGCAGCTAATTAGCAGAGTGTGTTCCTACTCAATATTGGATAGGAAAAGTCAGACCACGCATATGTTATTTTTTAAAATACCACCTCCAAACCCAGGAAAAGATGGATCTTCCTGGCATATCGTCAATATTGTAGCTAATGCTGTGTTATTCAACCAAGCAAGTTATTTGCAAGTTTGAGGTGTCGCAAATAATTTTCATGACCCGGGTTACCCGACTGGGAATAAAACAAGGTTAAATTTGTTAGTACTCAAAGCAACAATTTGTCCAAGCACTCGATTTGCCATTCAAACTAGGGAGATAAACTCTGTTCTTGAAGTCTGAACTTTTACTTTTTTTGTTTCATATTAGTTTAGAAGTCTGAACCTATCTGAAAACCAAAGGAAGTTTCTCAGATCTTCAAGGAGTAGCTTTCATCCCACATGAATCAGAACAGGGAGTAAATGAAGTCTCCCATCCATGTGACAAATATGCCTACCTTAAATTAAGAAGGTTCCATCATGGAGCGCCTGGGTGGCTCAGTCGGTTAAGTGGCCAACTCTTGGTTTCAGTTCAGGTCATGATCGCATGGTTCATGAGTTCTAGCCCCGCGACAGGCACTGTGCTGTGTGAAGCCTGCTTGGGATTCTCTCTCTCCCTCTCTCTCTCTGCCCCTCCTGTACTTTCTCTCTCGTGCTCGCTCACTTGCTCAATCAAAATAAATAAATAAAACTTTAAAAACGTTTTCATCAGGGGCGCCTGGGTGGCCCAGTCGGTTGAACATCCAACTTCATTCAGCTCAGGTCATGATCTCACAGCTCGTGAGCTCGAGCCCCACGTCGGGCTCTGTGCTGATAGCTTGGAGCCTGGATCCTGCTTCAGATCTGTGTCTCCCTCTCTCTCTGCCCCTAACCCACTCGCATTCTGTCTCTGTCTCTCTCAAAAGTAAATAAACATTAAAAAAAATTTTTTTAATAAAAATAAAAACGTTTCCATCATACAAGAGGAAGAGGAGGACTCTAGTATTAAAAGAAATTTACTTACAGTCTTGGGAAACTGGAAGCCCCAGAGATCAGGCTACACTTACAAGGCACACAAACCATCAGGTCTGTGGGACCCCCACACACCAGCTCTTCTGTCTATTCCCTGTCCACCCAGTCACTGTGCCACAGTTTCTATGAATAATCATTTCTTTGATTTCAAGAAGCACTTGGAATGACAGCCCTCAATTCCAGAGAAAGTTTTAAAAGCCTTTAATCAAGCACACTCTCATAGCAACCAAGATTTTCATATCCTTTGCCCTTAGGACTGGGGAAAAAAGAGAAAAAAGAATAGAAAGGAAACAAAACCGGGAGCGGGGCAAGGCCACAGAACAGAAAGTGTGGTGTGCGAGACCTAGTCCAGGCAGACTGGAGAGGCAGATAAAGTGCAGCTTGGACCCCATCAGTCAGTGAGACGGACGAGAGCTGAAAGGCTTTGTCCAGGGCCAAGCCTACATGAGCAGGAAGTTTGGCTACCCAAGGCAGAGAAGCAGATGCCAGGAAGATTTCTATTTCAGAATGGTCTACGTTAGTAAATGAGCCGCAGTCAAACCCTGTTGTTAGACTGGAGAATCCTAAATGAAGCACAAAGTCTTATTACCGACAGACTGGAAACACAGCCATTACTGCAATTCGGGAGTGTCAACGATGAAACCGGAGGATGATTTAATGGCAAACCTTGCCCGCTGAAGAAGGGTAATACCTTGTCAGCTGTACTTGCTATATGACTACGCCCCACCTCTTCTTACAACTCTGGGCTTGTAGGAGAGCTGTGCCAAGGAGCGTAAGAACCACGTGAAAGCCAACATCCACATTCTAGCAATTCCACTCCTAAGGGTACCACCAAAAGGAACAGGAAATGTCTACAGATGTTGAGAAAATTTATGCACAACTTGGAAACAGTGCAGAAGGACGGATGCATGTTGCTTTTAATGTCACACCGAAGTATTTTCTAAGAGACCCATTCACAGATGAGTTAATTATCTAGGAAAATATACCATTCACCTCCTTTTACTATTATCGGGGCTCAAGACCATATAGTTACATGTCAACATATAGACTTCTGTCCAACAGAGATGCAAGGGATTTTCCTTTCCGGTAGAAAAATAACCCCATAGGCATTTATGATGCCATTAAACAGTTTTGTACCAATTTTTCCAAGCTTATTCCAACATTCTTTCAGGACCCACATATACTGAATCTCTTGAATTATCCATTGAACCAGCTCTACCACAACTTGCGAGACCCCTCAATAATGAGTTAAATCTTTGACATGAACTTACTACATTTATAGAAGTACTGGTTTTTGGTCTTGTTTTTCTTATTACATTTATTTATTTTTGAGAGACAGAGAGAGACAGAGCACAAGTGGGGGACGGGCAGAGAGAGAATGAGACACAGAATCTGAAGCGGGCTCCAGGCTCCGAGCTGTCAGCACAGAGCCTGATGCGGGGCTCCAACTCACGAACCTTGAGATCATGACATAAGCCGAAGTCGTACCCTCAACCGACTGAGCCACCCAGACACCCCTTGGGTTTTTTTTTCTTTTTTGAGGGAGAGAGAGAGCATGTGTGTGCGCACACAAACTGGGGAGGAGCAGAGAAAGAAGAGAGAGAATCTTAACCAGGCTCCAAGCTCAGTGCAGAGCCTGACGTGGGCCTTAATCTCACAACTGTGAGTTCATGACCTGAGCTGATATTAAAGAGACAGATGCTCAACTGACTGAGCCACCCAGTATGATTTTAAGTATGGTTAAAACAGAAAAGGAGAGGGGCGCCTGGGTGGCTCAGTCGGTTAAGCGTCTGACTCTTGGTTTTGGTTCAGGTCATGATCTCACAGCTTCGTGGGTTCAAGCCCTACATCGGGCTCTGCACGGGCAGTGTGGAGCCTGCTTGGGATTCTCTCTCTCTCCCTCTCTCTCTCTCTCTGCCCCTCCCCAACTTGTGCTGTCTCTGTCTCTCTCAAAATAAATAAATAAATCATGAAGAATGAATGACAGAAAGGGTAAAAATATAGGTAAATATAAAGGACTATCCTCCTGTTGAGTCTGTTAAATTATGTTTGATGCTTGAAGCAAAAGTTCCATTATCTGATGCGTTCAACGTGTTTAAAACAATTACATTATAAAGGAGGAAGGCAAAGAATAAAATGGAGCTAAGTTTTGTACATTTCACTTGAGGTAGTAAAATGTCAACATCAGTACATAGTGATCTGAGCTTTGATTTATTAATAGTCCAACACTCAACAAGACCATTCCAAGTGCTGGAGACACAGCAATGCACAAAGTAGTCACTTTACTGTTTAACTGTTGAGTTCATTTCCTGTTTGAATGCCTTTCTCCACCCATGGTGTCAGAGAAAACTTGTATTTGGCCTTTGCCTCTGGTTCCTTGCACAGACCACCTAAAACCCTTGCAATTTCCTGATAGGAGTGCCTTCCACTCTGAGTTTATGCTCATTAGGTTACTATTGATGGGCTCCTAAATAACTTCAGGATGGGGGGCTGGTTGCCAAGGGAGCCAACCACGTGATCATAGGTTTGAAACTCAGAGCCCCACCCCCTGATCTCCGAGGAAGGTAGAGGGGCTGGAGGTTGCGTTCGATCACCTACAGACAAAGATTTATTAGGTCATAGCTACATAATGAAACACCAATGAGAACCCCAAAACAAGGGAATTCAGAGAGCTTCTAGGTTGCTGAACACCCTGAAGTGCTGGAAGGGTGGCATGCCAGAGAAGAAATGGAAGCTCTGTGCCTCTCTCCCCATACTTTGTCCTATGCATCCAATTCTATTTGGCTTTCCAGAGTTGCATCCTTTATAACCAACTGGTAATGGCATAGTAAGTAAAGCAGTTTCCTGGATTCTGTTAAGTAGTTCTAGCAAATTTTCAAACCTGAGTGAAGGTTGGGGAAACCCCTGAATTTGTAGCTAGCCAGACAAAAAGGTGGCTAGCCTGGTTACTCCATTTGTAGCTGCTGTCTGAAACAGGGACGGTCGTGTGGGACTGAGCCCTTAATCTTTGGAGTCTGACCCTAACTCCAAGACTTAGTATCAGAATTGAATTCAATTGTTGGACACCCAGTAGGTGTTAGAGTACTAAAGGAATGATGTTGGAAAAGACACCCGATATTTGGTATCTGGGAGAAAAAACTCTCACCATCTGTGGGTTACACTGTTTTTCTTAGAGAGACAAAGCAACGTAGAGCACACGAGTGGGGGGGAGGGGCAGAGGCAGAAAGAGAGAATCTTAAGCAGGCTCTACACTCAGTATGGAGCCCTACTTGGGCTTTGATCCCACCATTCTGGGATCATGATCTGAGAAATCAAGAGATGGACGCTCAACTGACAGAGCCACCCAGGCGCACCTCTGTGGGTTACATTGTCAAATACACCGTTTATTGGTCTGATTAACTGGGGAAGAATGGGGGGAAAAATTTAGAGAAGTATTAAACTGGGAGGTCAGGGAGACAACGAGCTACAATTGATGCCCATGCCATGAGAAAACCACTGGCTTGCCAGGACCTCTTGATGATGTGAGAGATTATTCTCTTGAGTTTTTAAAAGCTTTGGTCCAGATTTCCACTTATGGCCAGAATGAAGTAACAAGAACTATATTTATCCTCCAACCTCAAACAAACAAAAAAACTGAGTCGAGAGTCCAAGGAGATTAAGGAAGCTAGAGTTGGTAGACAGCGTACCATACAGGAGAGAGCTTGAGAGAGGAAACCACAGAGATGTGCAGAGGGTCTCCCTTAAAGATTTAGTACCATCTGAAAGGAAACAGTACCTGGTATTCCCACCGGGCCAAAAGCATTGCCTGCAACACCCACCAGACTGGAAAAAGTAACCATTTATGGGACACTGGAAGACCACACTCAGGAAGATCTTAAAATCCCACCTTAGTAACAGAGGATAATTAGCCCAAGACTGAACAGTGCTCCAGAACCTCCTAACAAATCATAGAAACAAGACCAGAAAATATTAAATTGTTACCATGTGACATAACCAGCTCTTAGAATAAACCTCAAAAAGATTTGGGGCACCTGGGTGGCTCAGTTGGTTAAGCGTACGACTTCAGTTCAGATCATGAGCTCACGGTTTGTGGGTTCAAGCCCCACATCAGGCTCTGTGCTGACAGCTCAGAGCCTGGAGCCTGCTTCGGATTCTCTCTCTCTCTCTCTCTCTCTCTCTCTCTCCCCCCCCGCCCCTCCCCCACTGGCACTCTGTCTCTCTCTTTCTTAAAAATAAACAAACATTAAAATAAAAATTAAGGAGGTGCCTGGGTGGTTCAGTCAGTTAAGCATCCGACTTCAGCTCAGGTCATGATCTCACAGTCTGTGAGTTCGAGCCCCACATCAGGCTCTGCGCTGACAGCTCAGAGCCTGGAGCTTGCTTCAGATTCTGTGTCTCCCTCTCTCTGCCCCTCCCCTGCTCATGCTCTGTCTCTCTCTGTCTCAAAAATAAATAAAAACATTAAAAATTTTTTTAATTAAAAAAAAGAAAAATTAAGATTTGTAGCAATACAAAAATACCCAGCACCCAACACAGTAAAACTCACAATGCCCAGCATCCAATCAATAATTACCTGGCATGCAAGGAAAGAGTAAAATAAGTCTCATAATGGGGAAAACCATAAAGCAGAACAGATCCAGAATGATACAAATACTAGAATTGAGAAAGGGGACATTAAAAGTTATTATAATTCAGTGCCATGTTCAAAAGGTATAGACATGTAAGATTAAAAGGGACCTAAACCAGGGCACCTGGGTGGCTCACTCAGTTAAGCATCCAATTTCAGCTCAGGTCACGATCTCATGGTTCATGAGTTCAAACTCCACGTTGGGCTCTGTACTGACAGCTCAGATCCTGGAGCCTGCTTCGGATTCTATGTCTCCCTCTCTCTTTGCCCCTCCCCACTCACACTCTGTCTTTCTCTCTCAAAATTAAAACGCTAAAAGATTTTTCAAAAAAAAAAAAAAAAGGACCTAAACCAAGTTATAAAAATGAAATACAGGGGCGCCTGGGTGGCTCACTCCGTTGAACGTCGGACTTCAGCTCAGGTCATGATCTCGTGGTCCGTGAGTTCGAGCCCCGTGTCGGGCTCTGTGCTGACCACTCAGAGCCTGGAGCCTGTTTCAGATTCTGTGTCTCCCTCTCTCTCTGACCCTCCCCCATTCATGCTCTGTCTCTCTCTGTCTCAAAAATAAATAAATGTTAAAAAAAAAATTTTTTTTTAAAAAAAGAAATACAATGTCTGAAATGAAATACACACCGAATAGGATCAACAGCAGATTGGACACTGCCAAAGAAAAAGGAAACTTGAAGATAAAGTGTGTCCAACACAGTTCGACAGTTTTCTAAGAAGTTAAACATGGGCAAACCATAAGAGACTCTTAAGTACAGAGGGATGCTGGGTGGAGGGATGGGGCTGAATGGGTGATGGGCATTAAGGAGAGCACTTGTAGGGGTGAGCACTGGGCGTTATATGTAAGCGATAAATCACCAAATTCTACTCCTGAAACCATTATTACACTATATGTTAACTAACTTGGATTTAAATAAAATAAAAAAATAAGTTAAACATATACATACCCCGTGATCCGACTCTATTCTTAAATAGAAAAGATGAAAGCAGATTTCTATAGAAAGAGAGGTATGTGAATACAAAGCTGTTCATAACAGATTTATAATACTTAAGAACTGGAAACAACCTAAATCTTCATCAGTAGGTGAAGAGATCAATAAATTGTGACATATTTATAAAGTGAAATACTACTCAGCAATAAAAGGAATGAACTCTTGATACACAACATATGAATCAACACAATATAACAATGTGTACCTTAAAATAATTATTCTGAGTAGAAGAAACCAGACTCCTTCCCCCAAGAGTACATAGTACCTGATTCCATTAATACAAATTGTTGGAAAAGCAAAACTCAGTATGACTTCATCTTAACTTGATTACATCTGCAAAGACCCAATTTCCAAGTAAATTCACATTCACAGGTACCAGCGATTAGGATTTCAACCTATCACTCTGGGGGATAGAATTCAACCCACAACACCATCTGAACAAGTGGAAAAGCATTTTAAGAAAATATTTAGGGGCACCTGGTTGACTTAGTCGGTTAAGCGTCCGACTTTGGCTCAGGTCATGATCTCCGGTTCATGAGTTCGAGCCCCGGTCGGGCTCTCTGTTGTCAGCACAGAGCCTGCTTCAGATCTTCTGTCCCCCTCTCTCTGTCCCTCCCCCCACTCGCTTTTTGTCTCAAAAACAAATTTAAAAAAACATTTAAAAATTTTTTTAACATGATTCCATTAATCCAAGGAAGACGAGGCATAGACACCTGATGCTAAATCATTAAGATTTATTTTCAATAGCAATCGTGTCTATGTAATCATGACCTAAATAGAATCAACACATTCCAAAATGCAATTACAAATGCAATCTTGTTATCAAGAGCAGTGTCACGGCAAGCAAAGGAAATACAAACAATTGTCCAATTTCAGTCGCTTTGTTTATGGTTTCCATGATGGTTTAGCACCATCTACTTGCAGTGCCTGAGTGCCAAGAAAACAAGACTGTTCGTTCATTCCTTTCATTCAGATGTAGTTGAACTTCAGACATTTACTATCTCACTCACTCCTTCAGAGGCTCACACTTTCTCACCTGCAAGCACCAAGCAGCACAGTGCATGTTAATCTAAACATGAAAACAGAAGCCACTTCAAATCTACAACGGATGGAATTTAACAGTGAATGGTCCACACAAATGACAGAGGAAATGAGAAGTAAACACAGTGGTGAATGAACCTGCAGATGAGCAAACCAGGAACCAACCCTTAGCCTAGGACAATCAAGAGAAAGCAACCCTTAGCCTAGGACAATCAAGAGAAAGGAGAAGAATTCTCAGAGGTCAAGATCAGCTGGCAAAAGCTGAAACTACGGCCAGAGTTAGATCTCAGGAAGAGACAGAACCTCTGCCAAAGTAGTGTCTGAGGCACAGAAAGATGGAGGAAAATATCCTAATATTTTGCTTCTCCCCACCTGCCAGTCTTTGATCTCTCATACCAGTATCTCCCATTGGCCAAAACCAGTAAAAAGCCAGCCTTCAGAGGGCAAGGGAATGCAGCCTGCAGGGGTAGAGCAAGAAGTCTGAGAGAGGGGCACCTGGCTGGTTCTCACAGTAGAGCATAGGACTCTTGATCTCAGGGTCATGAGTTCAAGCCCCACCCTGGGTGTGTCAGAAGCCGATGGGAAATAATGTCAGGCCCTATACATCTTCCTCCTAAAGTGTTGGTTGCTACGTCGAAGGAAAACAATTCATATTCGTGGAACCTCCAAAACAAATACACCTAAGTAGCTAATGAATTCATTACACGTTAAGTAACTAGAAATAGCAGCGTAATATGCTATTATGTAAAAGTCCTTTATGAATTGTTACAAGCATTCAGGACTTTATTTTGCTTTTAGTGGAACTTGGGGGAAATGGATTTGGATTTGGGGATGGAATAATAACTCATTTTTCCCATTTAAAGTAATCGATCCTGGGAGGTCTGGGGGGCTCAGGTGGTTAAACGTCAAACTCTTGGTTTCAGTTCAGGTCATGTTCTCACATGGTGAGAGAGTGGGTGAGTTCAAGCCCTGCATCAGGCTCTGCACTGGCACCACAGAATCTGCTTGGGATTCTTTCTCTCCCTCTTCCTCTGCACCTACCCTGCTCATGCTCGCTTGCTCTCTCTCTCCCTCAAAATAAATAAACATTTAAAAAATGTCTTAAAAGTTAAAGCAATGAATCATGGGGCGCCTGGGTGGCTCAGCTGGTTAAGAGTCCTACTCTTGATTTCAGCTCAGGTCATGATCTCATGGTTCAGTTCCTAGGATCGAGCCCCACGTCAGTGCAGAGTCTGCTTGGGATTCTCACTCTCCCTCTATCTCTCTGCCCCTGTCCCACTCACACGAGTTGCTCTGACTCTCTCTCAACATAAATAAGATAAAACGTAAAAAAAAAAAAAAAAAAAAATCGATCCTTTAAATTTTTCAACCCGCATGTTTTCAGGAACAAATTCAAGTCAGAAATAGGAGATGCAAAGGACATGAAGCCTCAGTCTGGGAGCAGGTTTCTCCCTATGGGAGCTAGAGAGCCCTCCTCCCAACCCTCAATTTGTATTTTAATTCTTCCAAGACTTTAGAACGACCTATAGGCTAGATATTTTTCACTTGGGTATATGGGAAGCCTTGTTTTTAGGACCAGTTATTTGTAAAGCATTACTACTGTTATGTCCGATAACGTTCAGAACACCAATAGGCATATTAGGCTACCATCCTATTATGAGTAACAATTTCTACCTTGGGACCCAGAACTATTCGAATCTAAAAAAAAAAAAAACAGGTTGCAAAGCTTTTGCCGTGACCTTCTTATGAATTCTTGCACTCACACCAAATTTTACTTGGCATTGGAGAGTGCTAAAATGTAGTAGTAATTTTTGTTGCCCATAACTCAAAAGGATGAGCATTAAGAAAAATAACAACTAGGGGTGCCTGGGTGGCTCGCTACATTGGGCGTCAGACTTCAGCTCAGGTCATGATGTCATGGGTTGTGAGTTCAAGCCTTGCATCGGGCTTGCTGCTCTCAGTGCAAAGTCTGCTTCGGATACTCTGTCCCCTCTCTCTCTCTCTCTCTCTGCTCTTCCCCTTGTTCTCTCAAATATAAATAAACATTAACAAAAAAACTTTTTAAAGAAAAAAAACAATTAGAGTTCCAGCAGGATGTGCATCCTATCAGTCGTGTCCTTTATGATGTTGTATCAATAGGAACAAAGATGAGGAAAAGAACAGGGCATAAAATGTTTTATTTGTGCAACCAAGCTAATAGGTTCATCATTCTTCATTAGGAGAACACTGGATTACCTAGTGTCAGACTCACCAGTGATTCAGACATGGCATTCCAATCACAGCACGGACACAGTATTCTATGATCTCCCAGAAGTGAAAACAAGGGCTCGGTGTTGGTGGTCTACTCCTCTCTACCAGCATAATTAATATCAAAGGCAGCAAAGAAAACAGGAAGGGGGGTTTGCCCTCTGGCGATCTCAAAGAAGTCACAAAAACAGATCCGGAAAGCCCTAGTTCAAAGCATAATCTCAGAACACCTGAAGGTAACACGTGGCTCCTTGCAAGGAAGCTGCTGGTTCACAGAGGGAACACGGATAGAGCTGTGGTAGAGGAAGCAGGAATACTCAGCAGGAGAGTCTCCCCCTGACAAAGGTTAATACCATCCTCTAGGGCTCATTTAGTGGCCTTTTCCTAGGCGGGCTCAGGTGGCCCATTTAATATTAATTACACAGGGGCGCCCGGGTGGCTCAGTCGGTTAAGCGTCCGGTCATGATCCTGCGGTCCATGAACTCAAGTCCCACGTCAGGTTCTGTGCTGACAGCTCAGAACCCAGAGCCCGCTTCCAATCCTGTGTCTCCCTCTCTCTGTGTCCCTCCCCGACTCATGCTCTGTCTCTGTCTCTGAAAAATGAATAAGCCCTAAAAAAAATTTTAAAAACTTTTTTTTTTTTCAAAAAGTGTATCAAAGAATTTGACCTAGCCAAAGATGCCCTGTTGATTTTTTTTTTTTTTTAAATAATGGCTTTAAGGGGTGTCTGGGTGGCTCGGTCAGTTAAGAGTCCGACTTCGGCTCAGGTTGTGATCTCGTGGTCCATGAGTTCAAGCCCCACGTCGGCCTGTCTGTCAGCACAGAGCCTGCTTCAGATCTTCGGTCTCCCTCACTCTCTGCCCCTCCCCCACTTGCACGTGCTCTCTTTCTCTCCCTCTCACAAAACTAAACATTTAAAAAAATAATAATGGCTTTGAGATTTAATTCACAAATTAAAAAATTAACCTCAGTATACAATTCAGTGTTTTATTAGTATAGTCACAAGGTTGTATAACCATCACTAACTTCCAAACATTTCATCATCCCCAAAAGAAATCCCATACCCGTTAGTTACCCCCATTCTTTCTTTTCCCCCAGCCCCTGGCAACTGCTAATCTACTTTGTCTTCATGGATTTGTCTCTACCAGTGGAAACACACAATGTGTGGCCTTTTGTGACTGGCTTCTTTCACTTAGCATGTTTTCAAGTTTTGTCCTTTTAACTGGCGAATATATTCCACCGTACAGATATGCCAAGTTGTGTTTGTCCATTCAACAGTTGATGTCCACTTTTTGGCTGTTATGAAAACTACTGCTATGAACATTTATGCACAGGTTTCTGTGTAGACATATACTTTACCTTTTCTTGGATATACACCTAGGAGTGGAACTGGTGGGTCATGTGATAATTCTATACTGAACATCTTAAGGAACTGACAAACTGTTTTCCACGGCAGTGACACAATTTTACATTCTTAGCAACAGTTATGAGGGTCCAGTTCTCTACATCCTTGTTAATACTTGTTACGGTCTTTTATTTTTCAGCCATTCTAGTGGGAATTAAGTGGTATTTCACGGTGGTTTTGATTTCCTTTTCTCAAATGGCTAATGTGCTAATTAGCCATTGTATATATTCTTGGGAGAAAAGACTATTCAAATACTTTGCCCATTTCTTAATTGGGTTATTTCTCTATTGTTGAGTTGTAAAATAGCCTATTGATCTTCCTGTGAATGCTTTAATACAATTGGAATTTAACTCAAAAAACCCTGGAGAATAAGTGTTTTTACGTTGCAATATGAATTGGGAAAGCTCTAATTCCTTTTGAAATAATTTGTGAGGGGCATCTGGGTAGCTCTGTCAGTTAAGCATTCGACTTCGGCTCAGGTCATGAACTCACGGTTCCTGGGTTTGAGCCCCATGTCAGGCTCTGCACTGAGAACTTGCACCTGCTTGGGATTCTTTCCCTTCCTCTCTCCCTACCCCTCCCCCACTCAAGCTCCCACTCTCTCAAAAAAAAATAATAATAATTAAAAATAGATTTAAAAAAATGAAACAGTTTTGTGGCACCTGGGTGGCCCAGTCATTTAAGCGCCCAACTTCAGCTATCTTCATGATCTTGAGGTTTGTGGGTTCGAGCCCCACCATCGGGCTCTGTACTGACAGCTCGGAGGCTGGAGCCTGCTTTGGATTCTGTGTCTCCCTCTCTCTGCCCCTCCCCTGCTCACATTTTAGGTCTCTCTCTCTCTCTCAAAATTAAACATTAAAAAAAAATCTTTGCTAAATGAAACAATTTGTGAAATCGAGATTTTTCAACCCTGGAATGCATTAAAACAAGAAAATTAGAACTAACTGGCTGTGCAGTAGGACATGCATATTGTCTTATCCAAAGACCAGTCCAACTGAATGCCAGGATTCAAGCTAAGCAGCCTTCACATTGGTGTCTTTATTTTTTTTTATTTTTTTTTAACGTTTGTTTTTGAGACAGAGAGAGACAGAACGTGAACAGGGGAGGGTCAGAGAGAGGGGGAGACACAGAATCCAAAGCAGGCTCCAGGCTCCGAGCTGTCAGCACAGAGCCCGACGTGGGGCTCGAACCCACAAACTGTGAGATCGTGACCTGAGCCAAAGTCAGACACTTAACCGACTGAGCCACCCAGGCACCCCCACACTGGTGTCTTTAAATTGTAACTTGCCTGGGCTTCAATGTACGGTCTTATTATTTAATGCACTGAGGTACATATTTTTCTATCACAAACTTGTTTTAAAATTGGTACCTTTCAAATTCTTTTCTTTGAAGGCCCGTGTGTTTCATCTGGACCCTTATTTACATTATTCTGAACTGCCCACAGATTTCAGGCTGTCAAACTGGTCCATGGGAAAAAGAAACCAAGCCCCATGCAGCAACAGAACAGAGGAACTTCCAAAGGGCAGGAGGGATCACTGCAGCATTTTTTTAAGTGTTATACTGAAATATAGCTGGTGACAATGACCTTCAGACTTCCTACCTCAATCTAATGTTGCACACCGGAATGGCCAATATTGCCAATTTGAGTAGGAGCAAAGGAAAACATGAAGCTTTTCTACATGAAAAGCCATTCACCATTAAAGATGCAAATACATATTTCAGATAAATAGCTTGTCTGGGTTTTGTTTAATGTTTATTTATTTATTTTGAGAGAAACAGCATGAGCAGGGGAGGGACAGAGAAAGACGGAGAGAGAGAATCCCAAGCAGCTCAACGCTGTCAGCACAGAGCCCCACACAGGGGCTCAACAAGCCCTGAGATCTCAAGAACCACGAGATCATGACCTGTGACAAATTAAAGAGTCGGCCTTCAACAGACTGAGCCATGCAGCACCACAGCTTGTTTGTGATCATTCCAAGCCAATGTGAAAGGCAGATTCTGATACTGGCCCCAAATGGCAATTTAGGACTCTACAGAGCTACATCTGATTTTTCAGAAAAATCTCTCAGGTTTTGTTTAGTATCATCACCACTGTGAGTAGCAGAGGTGATGCTACTTTGTACATCCTCACTGCCATCTTAAGGGTGTAAGGAAGAAAAGTTTTGCCAAGCAAGTCAGATAGTTAGAAATAGAAGCCAAAGTCCCGGTGATCTGATGGCATCTAACTGTATGTTCCTGCCCCAGTAAAAACAAAAACAAAAACAAAACCTTATGGAGCAAAGCAGGACTATCCTGGGGTCATTTACTCTGTGCCTGAGGCAGCTGGGGGTTACAGGCCAATTCCTTAGGGAAGCCCCAGAATCTGGACTCTCCAGGATGCACATAGACACTTCACTACACTGAAGAGAAACCTCCACACTTCCACTGACAAGGCCCCCATCCCGTGGTCTCAGAAACAAGGAGAACCAGTCAAAAAAGGATGAAAATGCATACACCAGAAAAAAACAGATAATCAGGGACACCTGGGTGGCTTAGTCAGTTAAGCATCCGACTCTGGATTTAGGCTCAGGTCATGATCCCAGGGTTGTGGGTTCAAGCCCCACACGAGGCTCTGGGCTCCGTGGTGACCACGTGGAGCCTGCATAGGATTCTCACTCTGCCTCTCTCTGAGCTTCCACCCTCTCTCTCTCTCTCTCTCTCAAAATAAAAAAATAAACTTAAAAAAAAAAAGCACTGGGAATCTGTAAAGCGGAGGCTACCCTCCCTGGCCCTACCAAGCAAATGACCAAATAGGTGGTTGATGAATGCGTCAGGAGGTCTTTCAGATAGGAGGAGATTCCAACAAGAAGTCTAACAGACCTGGGGCGCCTGGGTGGCTCAGTCGGTTGAGCATCCGACTTCAGCTCAGGTCATGATCGCACGATTCATGGGTTCAAGCACCACGTTGAGCTCTGTGCTAACAGCTCAGAGCCTGGAGTCTGCTTTGGATTCTATGTCTCCCTCTCTCTCTCTGCCCTCCCCCTACTCCTGCTCTGTCTGTCTGTCTCTCTCTCTCTTCCTCTCCGAAATAAATAAAAACATATAAAAAAAAATTTTTTTTAACAGGATTCTAACAGACCCGTGGGAGATCTAGCCAAATAAGGAATAAAACCAGATGACTCCTGTTTGAAAAGGAACAGATTTGTTCTAGAGATAGACACTAGAGTCCTGTCAATCAAGTGCAGAATTCAAAAGGTAGCCAACCAATGGCCCATGAAGCCCAAGGTCTGGTACATGTCCAAGTTCATTATACTGACCAGGTCATTTCCTAGGCTCAGGATCTGAGCTTGAGGCCCAAACTGCTTACCCCCCACCTCCAGGACGGCTCCAAGCCTACAGGCTTCCCCTGGTCGGGGAGCAAGTCTGAGTTGAAGGAAGGCTCCAGCTTTTGAAACCACACTTTCCTCTCCTGTTACAGGTCCCGTTCATCGATCAATTGGATCAGACCAAACCAACCTCTTCAATTCTACCGCTCCCGTGAAGACAGTACAGTTTGAAAACTCTGTCGTCTCTGAAAAGACTAGACTGCAGAGAAGCCATCAGGTCAGAAATACCAGCCCTGGGGCGCCTGGGTGGCTCAGTCAGTTAAGCGTCCAACTCTTGATTTCAGTTCGGGTCACGATGTCAGCGGTTCTCGAGTTTGAGCCTCGTGTCGTCGACTCTGGGCTGACAGTGCACAGCCTGCTTGGGATTCTCCCTCACTCTCTGCCCCTCCCCCGCTCACACTTTTTCTGTCTCTCTCAAAATAAATAAATAATTTTTTTTTCATTAAAAAAGAATACCAGCCCTATAACCTCCAGTAATAATAACTTCTCTGATGTTGCAGGGCCTACATTGATTGCTACCACCCCAGACTCATTCTCATCGAGCCCACCCACTTGACCTGCTGTTCCGTACTGTCATAACTGAATACGGAAATGCAGAATTTGAAATTCATGGGAAACTGAACAGCAACATTCTACAAGTCCCAGCTTACTAAGAAGGGAGGACATGGGACAGACCTACAGCTCTGTCATGAAACCTGGTACTCCATAGAGAAGCCACGGGAGTTTTCATCACAAGACGTGTGCTCCATGCACATACATGCATGAGCAATGACACTGGCCTAATTATTAAGCTCAGGAAAAGGTGCACAGAGGCAAAGGGAACAGTGACCAAGCCCAATGGGCTGACCAACCTCTAAATAAGCAGATTTGAGGGGTGTCTGGCTGACTCAGCTGGTTAAGCATCCAACTCTTGACTTCAGCTTAGGCCATGATCTCATGGTTTGTGACACTGAGCCCTGAGTCAAGCTCTCTGCTGACAGCGTGAAGCCTGCTTGAGATTCTCTCTCTGTTCCTCCCCCATTCATGTTCTTACTCTCAAAATAAATAAGTAAAGACTTTAAAATAAATAAATAAATAAATAAATAAATAAATAAATAAATAAATAAAATACTAAAATAAGGGGCACCTGGGTGGCTCAGTCGGTTAAGCGTCCGACTTCAGCTCAGGTCATGAACTCGCGGTTTATGAGTTCAAGCCCCACATCGGGCTCTGTGCTGACAGCTTGGAGCCTGCTTAGGATTCTGTGTCTCCCTCTCTCTCTGCCCCTCCCCTGCTCATGCTCTGTCTTTCTCTGTCTCTCAAAAATAAATAAATGGTAAAAAAAATTTTTTTAAATAATAAAATAAAAGAGTAGATTTGAGAATGGTTGCAGGTCAGCTAAATTCCCTTTCCACACATTTCCTGCTTATCCCCACTGAATAGGAGATGGCCCCCACAGTCAGCTGCATTCACACTAGCACCCAGGGGAGCACACCCCCCAGGTGAGCTGTTACAGTGCGGTGCCCCAGGCTCAGAAAGCTTTTGTTCCTGTGGCTAGGAAGCACCCTGGCCCAGCACTAGACACTGACGAGTAGGATCCTACATGGTCTCTCCCACCCCCATGCTCATTTCATCCCTCTGAGCAATGGGGCCCAGTAACTGTCTCCAGTCCAACAGGATGGACTACCAAGACTTGGCCCAACAGGCCGGCAGAAAATGCTGGACTGATGGATGGCCCCTGCTGAAGATGGGGCGATATCTCACAAGACCACCCCTGTAAAACAGAGTTTTGATTTACTTTAGTGACTTTACTGAGCCTTTGGAAATAGGGTTCTTCAAGATATTAACCTACTGGCATGACCCCAAGATCCTGCCATTATTTTCTGAGCTGTGCCACCAAGACCTATCTGTGTGTCTTACAGCACCCTCCTCCTCATATTCACGTTTTAAATGATCTGTCTCTACAAATATTTCAAACACAGAAACAAGGGAGTTGCCTCTATGTTTTATATACCTGCACGACTGGCCTCGTTTCCACAAGTTTCCTAGTTTCCTAGCCCATAACCAGAGGAGACTCCCCTTTGGAATCCAGACAGACTGAGTTTGTTGACACGAATACCAGGGATGGTTCCAGGGCATGGCTAAAGGAGGGTGAAACCTCTGCCACATCAAGATCAGAGTGTTGCCCATCCTTCATTTGTTCTGGATCCTTCCCATCTGAAGATTACAGGTCTTTACTGAACTACACTTCTGGGATACCTATGGCCTTGCCAGACTTCAGGAAGGGCTTTCGGCTACTACTACAACTGGAGAGAACAATCTGGCTTGGATAATGAATGGGTGCCCACCCAAAGCCAGGAAAAAAATGCAAAGCTATAGCTGGAATTAACACAATTTACCTGGGCAGTAGTCTCCATAGGATCTTGCTTCAGGTAACGGCAATAGCTCCAAGAGGCTCGTATTCATCTTTTCCTTCTGACACACCTGGAATAGAGACCCCTGGTGATGATACTTGACATAACGAGGAAACTTTGCGAAACTCTGTGACACCTCGATCCGGCTTAGAACAAAGGATGGGAACATAAAGCTCTGACCCTCGTTCAAACGCCAAGCATCTCTGGATCTTGTATGAATTTTCTCGTGGCTATTGGGACACTACCCTACTGGACATCTTCAAAGACATGGCATATTTCACACTTAACACAGATACTGCATGGACTCCAGCCACCACCAAACCTTGCTTAGCAAAACTTTACAACTTGTGGACTAAACCACTGTATTTCAAGTCCAAGCCATATTTTTACTTTACTTAATTTGGGGGGGGGGCAGTGCAGAGAGAGGGAGGGAGGCAGAGGATCCGAAGCAGGCTCCCCACTGGTATCAGAAAGCCTGACACAGGGCTCAAACTCAGGAACCATGAGATGGTGATTTGAGCCAAAGCCAGATGCTTAACCGACTGGGCCACCCAGGTACCCCTTGTCCAAAAACCACATTTTGAGGATAAGTTCAAGGCTCTTCAAAAGTCTGTACCTAGGTCTCCTCCCCCATCACTCCCAGGCATCTAAGGCACATTAATGGGGTTTGAAGAATACCCATGCCATTGTTTCCCCCAAGCATGAATGTTGTGCCAATTCCACTTTAGGGACTAATTACTTACCCCCAACACAGTTCCACACCAATTACAGCTTCTATCCCTCTGGCGTCTCCACTGAATGTTCATCGGATAGATACTACCTAGGGGACATGACTCCTCCCCGAATACCCTAGAAGTGCCCACCTGTCATTTAGTCTCCTCACATCAACAGGCTCTGTTGCTCCAGACGTCCTGGCTTTTGGGACTAGCTACCCTTATGAAACGAGTGGATTACCTTCCATTTTTTTTAACCAGCCACTTGCCTTTAAGATTTCGTACATCCAAGTTTCACACAGCATGAAGCCTGCTAGTCTAGGCATCCCTCTGCTTCCAACACCATCTGGTCCCTCTAGAACCACTCTGGCCTACCGGCCACCCTCATCCCCATAAGCAACCAGGTTTTCCACACCCTCACTGTTACCCTACCCCCCAGGCCTCTTCTTTCCTAGGGGTCCCCCACTGGTTCTAAGCCCCAAGGACTATCACAACATGGCTACAGCTGAACTCGGCCCTTGTCCTGAGACAAAACTGCTGATAGTTTAAGGTTACCTCTAGGTGCCTGAAAGAGTGGCCTTATGTGAGGCCCAGAGAGTCTCAAATGGAAACTGCAGCCACACAGAAAGCCCTCATGTGTTAAAGAGTCGCCATGCAGCTGGGCAGACCTTTGCAAAAACAAAGTTGGACTCAGAGCCCAGGGGCCTCAGGAAACCAAATAAGAAATCCTGCAAAATACCGGGGTCCAACAAAGCTTAGCCATGCACAAAGAATGAAACAACTTACCTTTCATGGACTTTTAAACTGAGAAGGAAAGAAACATGCACAAGGTAACACAGTAAGTTAAAAGCAAAGTCAAAAGTCCTTGCAGGACAAGGGGACCTGGGTGGCTCAGTCGGTTGAGGGTCCGGCTCCGGCTCAGGTCATGATCTCACAGTTCTTGAGTTCAAGCCCCATATCGGGCTCTGTGCTGGCAGCTCAGAGCCTGCAGCCTGCTTCAGATTCTGTGTCTTCCGCTCTCTCTGCCCCTCCCTCCCCAAAATAAATAAACATTAAAAAAAAATTTTTTTTTGTTAAAAGTCCTTGCAGGACAAGCCACTAACACCTGAAAGGATAGGACTTAAGTCAATGACTTTAGACTCGATTTTTCTCCACAGCTGGTTGCTTCGGTAGTTTATAACAGCATATGGGAGTTTAAGAGAAAAAGTCACTTGTGGATGAAAAGTGGCAGAGTGTTTTAGACTTATTGAAGTAAAAAAAAAGTAGTGGTTTCCTGACGTTTCCCAGACTTCTGGACCCAAGATGAGAAATAAGGCAGAACAGGAAAAGAAAACGAAATGGACTGCAAGCCGTGAGCTTGATGTTTTTAACACTGACAGGCACAGGGCACAACTGGTATGTGGCCATGGAAAGAGTGGTCAAAAATCAGGCCAGGCTGTTTTTCAAAAGTGCTCTATGTCACAAGTGAAGCTGTCCTTCCAAAGACCAACTCATCGGACCACTGAATGTTCTCATCAGGGTGTAGCAAACACTGACCAGTTGCGTGAAGAATGCCATTTTCTAAGAGAAGCCTGTATCTAGAGGCCAACATAATGTATTTGACTTCTTCCTTATTCTCAACTGGAAAATTGAGCTGGCTGTGAATTGAGCAATGGTCGGGAGCACACCAGGGGAAGAGCTTCTTTCAAATAAGCAGTTTGAGGTACATCTTGGCCGCAGGAAACTTACAAAACAATCGGCCAACATCGGACGGACTTCAGAGTCTCTCCTTCAAGGAAGAGTCTTGCACTGGTGTTTTTTGAGTGAACAATTTTTTTTCCAAGAAAACCAACCAACCCACTGGCCATTTTAAGGACCAAAGTGGGCCACCCCAAAATGCACCACATTGACAGGTTTTTTTTTTTTACATACTATTTTAATATTTATTTATTTAGAAGTCGGGGAGGGGCAAAGAGTGAGGAAGAGAGAGAATTGCAAGCAGGAATTTGACCCGGGGCTCCATCTCATGAACCATGAAATCATGACCTGAGCAGAAATCTAAGAGTCAGATGCTTAACCGACTGAGCCACCCAGGCGCCCCCAACATGTTATTTTATTTTATTCCTTTCTTTATGTTTATTTATTTTTTGAGAGAGAGCGCGCACGCACTCACACAAGCAGGGGAGGGGCAGAGAAGAGAAACAGAATCCCAAGCAGGCTCCACTGTCAGCACAGAGCCCAACATGGGGCTCATTCCCACAAACTGTGAGATCATGACCTGAGCTGAGATCAAAAGTCAAGCGCCTAACTGACTGAGCCACCCAAGGCACCCCAACGTATTATTTTAAAAAATTATTTTAATGTTTATTTATTTTTGAGAGAGAGAGAGAGAGAGAACTCAAGAAGGGCAGGGTCGGAGAGAGAGGGAGACACAGAATCCAAAGCAGGATCCAGGTTCTGAGCCGTCAGCAAAGAGCCCCATGTGGGGCTTGAGCCCATGAACTGTGAGATCATGACCTGAGCCAAAGTCAGATAGTCAACCGACTGAGGCACCCAGGTGACCCTATTTTGAATAAAAGTTACTTAAGAAGCAGCCAATGCAAAAAGAACACTCTGACCCTGCTCCCCTTTGTCTCTAGAAAGCGAGAAATATGTCTCCCATATGAAAGGTGCCCTCCCTGTATCAAGAGGTAAAGAGACATCCTTACCATCAAAGAGGATAAATTTAAAGCCAAGATGGCTGTGTAAACGACCTCTGTTACTTTTTACTAATTTACTATCCCAGCCAAAATTCTGTTTAGAGTTCCTTCCTTACTACTGGAAACTCTCCTATTCACCTTAAAAATAAAACTGCCAGTCATTTTACCAGCAAACATGGGTTTATTTGAGAAGAGCAGAGAATTGCAATCCGGGACAAGCAAGCCAAGGGAAAACCAGAAGCAAGTCCGACGAACAAAGAAAAAGAATGCTCTTTTATAGAGGAAAAGGGGAAGTTTAGGTTTTGAAGGCTGTAATAAAAATAAACAAAAGGCCCATCTGAGTAAACTGGGAGTTGAAAGTATAGTGGCTTTTCATTGGCTCAGTTCTCACTGTCATTGGCTGCGCTGTTAGGGGGGACGGCTGGGAAACAAGGGAGTCTGTCTTCCTCTTTCTGTCTGGTCTGCAATTGACCATGAGTAGTAGAGGGTGGAGAGTTCCCCCTGCTGGCCTCCCCACTTCATTCTAAGTGACCTTTCCTTTTAGGGATTTTTCACACTCCCAAAGTTTTTTTTTTGGCCTGTCAGTGCCCCCCAACCAAGATTTATTGTCTCTTTGCCTAAAAAGTGTAAAATCTTTGTATGGAAACTAATTTGACAATAAATTTCATATAATAAAATAAAATAAAATAATTTAAAAAAACAAAAATAAAAATAAAAATAAAAAGTGTAAAATCTGACTGTCTTGGCCATTTCATTTCAATTAAAACTTTGGGATTTTTTTCCTCCTGCTAAATAGTCTCGTGTCAATTTAATTTTTTTTAAGTTTATTTATTTATTTGGGGGGGGGGGCAAAGGGAGAGGGAGGGAGAGAATCCCAAGCAGGCTCCGCACTGTCAGTGCAGAGCCCGACACGGGGCTCGAACCCACGAATAGTGACATCATGACCGGAGCCAAAGTCGCACACTTAACCAACTGAGCCACGCAGGTACCCCCAATTCTAAAACCAGCTGGAAGACCTTGAAGGCTAGAAGGAAAAATTTTCCTTCCCCTATCTTAGTTCAATCAGCTTCAAGCCACTAGGGACAAACCTGTGGTCTAACAGTCAGGCTTGTCGACCCATTGCAATTAGTGAGAAGAAACAACAGAGGAATGATGGGGCATCATCTCTCAGTAAAGGAAAAGGTAGTTACGAGTTTGGGGAGAGTGGAGTTTAGATAAATGATGGGATGAACAGAGAACAAAGTTTCTTAGTGAGTAAAAAATAACTAGTCATTCAAAGGACTTGTGGCTATATTTCACCAAATGCCTTTTCAGCGCATGTTATAATCATATGGGGTGTTTATCACTTTAATTTATAACTTAAATGGATTAGGCTAATAGTTTAACTGATCTTCGGCCACACTGGCCCCTTAGTCATACTGGGTTCTCTTCTGATATATTGCTGGAGTCTATTTGCAATTAAGTGATATTGTTCTATAGCTTTATTTCTCCCTCCATCCTCTCTCCCTCTCTACCTCTCTACCTTCTTTCCTTCCTTCTTTTCGTATTATGACTTTCATTTTCATATTAATGTTAACATCATAAAATAAACTGAAGAAATTTCCATCTTTTGCTTTAAAAAAAAAAGGTTCTTGGGGCACATGGGTGGCTCAGTTGGTTAAGCATCCGACTCTTGACTTCCACTCAGGTCATGATCTCAAGGTTCCTGAGAACCAGCTGACAGCATGGAGACTGCTTGGGATTCTCTCTCTATCCGTCTCTGCCTCTCTCTCTGCCCATCCCCTGCTCGAACTCGCACTCTCTCTTACTCTCAAAATAAATAAATAAACATTTAACAACAACAACAACAAAATTCAGGGTGCCTGGGTGGCTCAGTCGGTAAAGCATCTGACTCTTGATCTCGGGTCAGGTCATGATCTCATGATTTGTGGGATCGAGCACCGCGACCCGCTACACACTGACAAAGACTGCTTGGGATTCTCTCTCTCCTTCTCTCTCTGACCCTCCCTCTCTTTCTCTCAAGTAAATAAATAAGCATTAAAAAAAAAAAAGGTTCTTATGATATTTTACAACTGCAAGAACCTGGAGAAAAATACTGTTTCCCGATCATATGCAGCTGTCTTTATCTGTTATCCCAAGTTGCTGGATGACAAGTCAGATTTTTCCTTTCTCAATCTAAGATAATTTTTACTTTATCACATCCAAGCACAGCCTTTCTGCTGCCCATAATTTGCCTGCCAAATGTTCCATGAAAATGTCTTTGTCTAACTCTGACTGGGCCTAAAAGGTTCTAAGAGTACTAAGAGCAGGAAAAAGTGAGGTCATTAGAGCTTTGCAAATGAAGAAGCCCAAGATCAAATGCTTTCTCTTGCGTCCTAACCATATTACAAAGGCAAACTCGTATTATGAAAAAAAAAAAAAGTACACTAGGAGAGACTTATCAAGGCGACTGATTGAGCAAGAGGCTAGTAAAGGAAGGGTCAATCAGACCAGAAAAGAACTCGATTTTCTAGTTATTCTATAGCAGCAAAACTTTCACTAGAAACAGTTGGAATAATAGAATTAACCCCTGCTGGCATTGGAGAAAGTCTTTTATTATTGCCTGTCTTAACGATTTGATTAAACAAAGAAAGCCCCAAGTTATTAGATTAGTTTGGGACAACTGATTTCAGAGCCAAAGACAAATTACATCTGAACGTCACTGACATTTGAACATTATTGGAAATCGGAGGCCATTTCTACTGTCAGAGATGAGCAAGCACACGAGGACTCCTGGACCATGGGGAGGGTGGGGAGTAGTCAAGACCAAGAACTTGCTTGGCTAGGCAAAATAAACAAATCTGCAGTCTCATCCCAACTCGGTCGCGCACTCGCTCTACGTCCTTGGGCAACTCCCCCTCCAAAGCTTCAGTTTGGTCACGGTTGTGAAGTACAGATCCCACGTCAAGGTGCCTAAAGACAAAAGGAGAACACCTGGGTGGCTCAGTCAGTTAAGCATCTGACTCTTGGTTTCGGCTCAGGTCAGGACTTCAAGGTCATGAGATCAAGCCCTGCATCGGGCATGGAGCCTGCTGGGGATTCTCTCTCTCTTGCCGCCCCTCTCCCCTGCTTGCGTGTTCTCTCTCAAAAAAAAAATTAAAAAGTGAAAATAAAAAAGATGCCTGAAGAGGAAATGAGAACAAAAGTGGAAACGCTCTGTGAGGAATACAACACCACACAATGTAAAGTTATTATTGGCGACGGACCATGACCTGGATCCTTTTGATGCAAGTCTTAATGCCAAGAAGAAAGCCAAGGAACACCAATTTCAAGATAAATCCTACTGGGATTGGGATAAACTGCATATAATATAAATAAGCTCTAGCACTGAAAGTTAATCGTACTCAGAAGAGAAACGACTTGTGAGGGAACCAAAAAGAGAAACAATAATGGAAAAAGTGTCTCGAATCCCTAATCTATGGTTGTCCCATGCAGTGAGCACCTTTAAAAACCAAGTTTCCTCAGATCCAATTTTAAAGTCTGGTTTCTTATCTGGCCCAAGTTAAGTATCAGGCCTGAGCTTTCCAGTTGGAAACCGAATGGAAGGGGTGCCTTGCTGGTTCAGTCAGAGGAGCAAAGGACTCTTGATCTTGGGGTCCTGAGTCTGAAGCCCACGTTAGGGGTAGTATTACTTAAAAGTAAATTTTGGGGTGCCTGAGTGGCTCAGTCAGTTAAACATCCAACTCTTGATTTCAGCTCGAGTCACCATCCCAGGGTCATGGGATCGAGCCCTGCACTGGGCTCAGTGCTGAGTGTAGAGCCTGCTTGAGATTCTCTCTCTCCCTCTGCCCCCCTCCCCTGCTCATGTTCTTTCTCTCTAAAATAAAAAATAAACAGAAAAAAAAACTTTAAAAAAAAATAAGTAAAACTGAATGGCAGACACCAGATTTAGATGTAGAAATTTAATCCCATTTAAGAATAAGATAGAGCGGGGGCGCCTGGGTGGCGTGGTTAAGCGTCCGACTTCAGCCAGGTCACGATCTCGCGGTCCGTGAGTTCGAGCCCTGCGTCGGGCTCTGGGCTGATGGCTCAGAGCCTGGAGCCTGTTTCCGATTCTGTGTCTCCCTCTCTCTCTGCCCTTCCCCCGTTCATGCTCTGTCTCTCTCTGTCCCAAAAAAAATAAATAAACGTTGAAAAAAAAATTAAAAAGAAAAAAAAAAGAATAAGATAGAGCGGGCTGCCTGGGTGGCTCAGTTGGTTAAGCGTCTGACTTCAGCTCAGGTCATGATCTCAGGGTTCGTGGGTTCGAGTCCTGTGTCGGACTCTGAGCTGACAGCTCAGAGCCTGATGCCTGCTCTGGATTGTGTCTTCCTCTCTCTCTCTGCCCCTCTCCTACTCGTGCTGTCTCTCTCTCTCTCTCAAAAATAAACATTAAAACAAAATAAAAAAAAAAAGAGTAAGAGCAGGAAAAAACTCAAAAGTGCCTGGATTCACTGTTGTCCTTGTTAAATCCCTGTTCTACTAGAACTTACTTCCACTGATTTGCTCCAATTCCCATGCATTAACTACACTTTGAAATGCTCATGTTTCATCTTCATCTAGGATTAAGTAAAATTGACCCTGTGCTCTAATTCATGATTAACCACCTTCTTACCCAACTGGACCCCTAGTTCCCAAAGACCAGGCACTGACAGAAGAAAAAAACAAACGGAAGAAAGTTAACCAGAGAAAAAGAGCCACCATACCTAAACGAAACACCAACACAAGGAAAAAGTCCCTACTTTGACAACATTCAGAAAACTTTAAATGATGCTTGGCTACACTCTTTAAAAAAAAATTTTTTTTTTTAATGTTTGTTTTTGAGACAGAGACAGACAGAGCACGAGCAGGGGAAGGGCAGAGAAAGAAGACACAGAATCTGAAGCAGGCTCCAGGTTCTGAGTTGGCAGCACAGAGCCCGATGTGGGGCTCAAACCCACGAACCGTGAGATCATAACCTGAGCCGAAGTCAGACGCTCAACCAACTGAACCACGCAGGCGCCCCAAAGCTAACATTCTCTGCTACCCTTCCTCAATATATTCGGTAGCTTTTCTTAATATTTAAAGGAGTTTTAAAACCTCTTAGTTAAGTTTTATTTACTGGCAAACTCCATCACTACAGCTGTCCAGGGACTCAGTGAAAGCTTTTGTACTGAAAAGGTAAATATCAACAGTTCTCAATCTATCAAAACCTTTATTCTTTATCCATCACATACAGATGGAAGGAAGATCATATAAAGATATGATGAATGGGAAGAAAACACAGGGCAAGCCAGTGTTTTGTACCATTCACCACAAGATGCAAGAGGCACTAGGAAAATAAGGAGGGATGGAGTTTACGGACTTGTATGGGAGAGAGGGCAAAATCGGTTAAACACAGACATCAAAATAATTCTAAGTGGGGGCGCCTGGCTGGCTCAGTTGGTTGAGCATCTCACTCTTGATTTGGGCTCAGGTCACGATCCCGGGGGTCGTGGGATCAATCCCCGGATCAGACTCAGTGTTGAGCATGGAGCCTGCTTGGGATTCTCTCTGCCCTCCCCCGCTTCCCTGCTTGATCCCTTGTACCCCCGTGTCTTTTCTTTCTCTCCCTCTCTCTCTCTCTCTCAAATAAAAAATAAAGAAATAATAAAAAATATTTTTTTAAAGAATAAATAATGAATCAGATTTACCTGAGTTCACTGAAACCACTACTTCTGGTTACCATAAAAATGGTATTCAGATAACAATGATGAAGAACTCATGAATATTCTAACAAAAGTAAATCAATCTGTTTCTAAAAGATAAGTTGAATGACATGGGGAGGAAGAAGGCGAGTAGCAGTTTCTAAAAGACAGAATTATGCACTCCCATGATTCTCCTGTCTGGACTGATTTGTGTTAGCAAGGACGTATGCTAAGGATGGATGCCATGCTATTCATTACGTAGTATAATTATACACAGACACAGACAGCACACAGTAATTTGGTTACTCGATAACTATTTTTGATCCCATCAGAGTTTGTAAAACTCCAAAGTGTTACTGATATGATTAAAAGATGAGAATAAATTCAAGGGGTGCCTGGCTGGCTCAGTCGGAAGAGCATATGACTCTTGATCTCAGGGCCATAAGTTGTAACCCCACATCGGGTGTACAGATTACTGAAAAAAATAAATAAATAAACAAACAAAATTCTGGGGTACCTGGGTGGCTCAGTCGGTTAAGCGACTGACTTCGGCTCAGGTCATGATCTCACCGTTTGTGGATTCAAACCCCACGTGGGGTTCTGTGCTGAGAGCTCAGAGCCTGGAGCCTGCTTCTGATTCTGTGTCTCCCTCTCACTCTGCCCCTCTCCCACTTACACTCTGTCTCTCTCTCATTCTCTCAAAAATAAAAAAAAAAAAAACATTAAAAAAAAAAAAAAAGCGACCGACTTCAGCTCAGGTCATGATTCTACGGTGCATGGGTTCAAGCCCCGCATCAGGCTCTCTGCTCTCAGCACAGAGCCTGCTTTGGATCCTTGTGTCTCCCTCTCTCTCTGACCCTCCCCCTCACTCTCTCTCTCAAAAATAAATAAAACATTTTTTTTAAAGAACAAATTGAATAAATATTCACTGTGAAACACTACAGCAGGCGCCATGAAATGTCATGGAGTATGTACAAGTAAGAGGCATGGTGATGGTTTACAGTGATGGGTAAATGAGGAAAAAAGGAGTGTCTACCGTGTCGCAGATTGTGAGCATCTACGATCGCACCAAGCCCTTAGAAATCCACCGTGAAACTAAAATCACTGTGTTCTTTCTGGTGATGAGAAAAACCAAACCTTAAGGACATGACGTGCTGCGCCTGAGTCATACTTCTAGTAAAGCAGCAGGACCAGCCCACATCTGTCTGTTTCCAAAGCCCGTCTGTGCTTTCTTTGTTCCACACAGCCCGAGAGGAACTCACAAACCAGTGAGGGCGCTCAAATCTGAGCACAAAAATATGTATTTGTGCCACCAAGTTTTAAAAGTACTATATAAGCTACACATTTCTAGAACCATCCAAACTGCACAAGAGCACTGCTAGGGAAAAAAAAATCAAGGCATACGGTCATCCCTCAAAATTTTTAGCTAATCCTTGATGGCAAGTGGGGCTGTGAAAGAGTCACTGAAGGCCGAAGTAGTTCTTCCTCCCCAACATCTTGGACCTTTTCATCAAATCTTCAAAGAGAAAATAGGACTCTGGCATTACCACCAGACAGACAGGCCATGGTAACTAGAAGCACATATACTCAGTTGTGTGGGACTACAAATCAGCTTTGCTGCAAGTATTGAACCTTAGAGCTTCCCCGAAGCTTGACGTAAACCTAATACTAAATTAGGTAGTAAACCTAATACTAAATTAGGTAATCAGATTTTTCCATGCGAAAGGAGGGGAAGTTTGGGTTTTGATGTGTTAAATACAATTTTAGGTTAAGTATCAATCTGAGGGACAAGGATAAGGCATTAAATCCCAAAAAGGTTTTTGCTTCTCATGAGGCATCGACTCCCTGGGGGATATCATTTTTCATTCAAACGCAGAAAGGGCACAGCAAATTATTCCAAGCTTTTTAAAGATCATGACAATGGCACAGCTTTATGAAAATGAACCTATTTTAAACATAGAGTTTCCAGCAATTCCACAAAACCTGGAAATGTTGATTCTTTCTTCTCTACAAATTGATGGTTTCCTTCTTCTCTCTGTGTTTAACCAGATAAAGTCAGACTCTGGGCAGGATAGGAAGAACCCTGTTCTCATGAATATTCATATGTAAGAACCCCTCATCCACGGCAACCTGTCATACTGGATCATTGTATTAGTTACCTAGGGCTGAATAACAAGTTACTCTGAAACTTGGTGTCTTAAAACAACAAATATTGAAAAGTTTCTGTTGGTCGAAAATCTGAGAGCAGCCTAGTGGGTAGCTCTGATTCGGGGTCTGCCCTAAGGTCATAATGTTGGCCAGGGCTAAAGTCACCCTACAGGCACAGAGAAGGAAAGCCTTCTCCAAGCTCACCCATGTGACTGTTGGCCAAAGACCTCAGCTGCTACCAGATGGGTCACAGCACAGGCACATACCATGGGTCACAATAAGAGCTGATATCCCCAAGAGACAACGATCCAAGGCCGAGAGAAACAAAGAGGAAACCACAGTGGCATCATGACTTCATCCTGGAAGTAGATAGCATCAGTTCTGCCATGCTATTCATCAGAAGTGAGTCTCGAAGCCCAGCCCACACACACTCAAAGAAGAAATTCAACTCCACATCTTGAAAGAAGGAGCAAAAAATTTGTGGACTTATTTAAATTTTTTTTTAATGTTTATTTTTTATTTTAGAGAGAGAGCATGAGCGGGGCCAGGGAAGAGAGAGAGGGAGACAGAGGATCTGAAGCAGACTGGGAGCTGTCAGCACAGAGCCCAAGGAGGGGCTTGAATCCACGAATCTTGAGATCATGACCTGAGCCGAAGTCGGACACTTAACCGACCAAGTCACCCAGGTGCCCCTGGACTTATTTTAAAACCATTACCACCTAAAGCAAAAATGAGTGTGTTTGCCTGTAAAGCAGCTAAAGTTCCGATTAAATATTAGTGGTATTGCCTTGTGATTGCCGCTTAAGAGTGCCGAGCTGCTTAGTAAGAAAACAAAGTAATGGTGACCTACTCCATCATGTGGGAAATCACTTTGACAAAATGGTGGCCATCATCACTATCAGCCAAGGTATCCCAAAATCCTGGAGGTTACAGAACAGAAAGATTCACAAACCACATTATGATACAAATAATAAAGACACAGTTTATTAAATCACTTTAAAATACAGTGAGGAAGGGTGCCTGAGTCAGTTAAGCGTCTGACTCGATTTCAGCTTCTGACTCTTGATTTTAGCTCAGGTCATGGTCTCAAGATTCATGGGATGGAGCCCCGCGTCAGCACAGAGCCTGCTTGGGATTCTCTCTCCCTCTCCCTCGCTCACACTCTTTCTCAAGATAAATAAAAATAAAACAAACATTTAAAAAATAAAAATAAAAAATAAGTAAACTACAGTGAGGAACAAGAAGGTAGAAATGGGATAGCTTAATATACTTAGAATAGTGTACAGGCAGGGTGGAAGAACCACACATCTGAATCCTTCGAATGTTCTCCTTTTCTCTCTCCCTCTCCCACTCTCCCTCAATATTTCTCTCTTTCTGTCCATCTCTCTCTCTCCCCCCTCTCCACATCAGCCTTACCCCAATGATGGTGTAGTTACAAACTATGTATTGTGGGCTCTCAGCTCGCACATTGAAGATTCCTGAGATTACGGGTATACACTTGCCCAGTTGGGGAGACGCAGAGACAAGCACACTTGGACGTGTAGCTTGTCAGTAAGCCTGTTCAACAGCTATGAGAGTCATTCGTTTTTCTTGGGAAGAACACATGTGAAGCCATAATTGTTCCCCTACAGGATGTTTGTTACCAACGGGTGGCCAGTTTAGGGGTGACATAACTGTCAGCCAGAGGTAGCATGATGGCGATGTGGCCTTGGTCTTCCCATCACCACCCTCTACTCATGAGAACGGTCTTGTCTGTTCAATTACATATTCCATTTATTATCTTAAGAGGACTCACTTATTAGGGTGCCTGGTGGCTGAGTCAGTTAAACTTCCGACTTCGGCTCAGGTCATGATGTCATGGTTCACGAGTTCGAACCCCGCATGGGGCTCTGCGCTGATAGCTCAGAGCCTGGAGCCTGCTTCAGATTCTGTGTCTCCCTCTCCCTGCCCCTCCCCCACGCGCGCTCTGTCTCTCTCTGTCTCTCAAAAATAAATAGAAACATTAAAACGTTTTTTTTTTTTAATTAGATGACTTACTATCTAAATTTAAAACCTTTTATATTCTGCCTGCTTCACATGATTACTCATTATCTATACTTAACACATCCTCTGAATTTTGCCTATTATGAGCTTACTATTGATGCTTAACACTTGTTATGACTCTCACCTATCCCAATTAATTTCTTTTCTATGGCAGAATTGAATCACTGGATCACAGCGGAAATATGACTGTTAGCAGTTGTATTATTCTCAAATAATACAAAAAAAAAAAAAAACCAAAAAATAAAAACCCACATTTTCCACTGTCTCTAAAAGCAGACAGCCCTGGGGTGCCTGAGTGGCTCACTTCGGCTCAGGTCCTGATCTCACGATTCATGAGTTTGAGCCCCGTGTCGGACTCTGTGCTGACAGCTCAGAGCCTGGAGCCTGCTTTGGATTCTGTGTCTCCCTCTCTCTCTGCTCCTCCCCCACACTCATACTCGTTCTCTCTCTCTCTCTCTCTCTCTCTCTCTCTCCCTCCCTCCCTCTCTCTCCCTCAAAAATAAATAAAACATTAAAAAATTTTTTCTTAAAGCAGACAGTCCTTTGTTAATTGGGGGAGTATGTTTTTTCCCCAGTATGTATCTGGACTGTATGATCTCTAAAGGAAATGAATGGCAGCACTTAAGAGAGGTGCTTGGGACGGGGTGCCTGGGTGGCTTAGTTGGTTAGGTTAAGCGTCCGACTTCGGCTCAGGTCCTGATCTCACGATTCATGAGTTTGAGCCCCACGTCGGACTCTGTGCTGACAGCTCAGAGCCTGGAGCCTGCTTTGGATTCTGTGTCCTCTCTCTCTCTCTCTCTCTCTCTCTCTCTGCCCCTCCCCTAACTTGTGCTCTGTCTCTCTCTGTCTCTCAAAAATAAATAAATGTAAAAAAAAAAAAAAAAAAAAAGAGGTGCTTAGGTCACTGAGTAATGGAGCTGTTATTGACAACAGTCCCCTTGGACAAAAGTAGGTCTCCACCCGTTCACACACCCTCCTCCCACTACTGCCTGCTGACCAACCAGCCATAAACATCAAGCAAGTTCTACCCAGAAATATGCAGGATACTTGGCAGACAAATTCAGGAACCAGACAGGATCCAGACAGCCTCCTACAGGTTGAGCTCTCAAGAAGAAGATGCTGTGACAGAGTCTGGGGTGCAAGATGCTTATTAGCAATCAACATGTTTGAAAGGAGGGGGAACAAAAGGAGAAGCTGGGCTACCGAGCCGGTCTGATTAATTCAATCCCAAGGGGAATCTCTGAAGACAGAATTGCCTGCCGAGTACCTGGCTGGTTCAGTCGGTAAAGCAGGCTGCTCTTGATCTCAGGGTTGTAAGTTCGAGCCCCACGTGGTGTGCAGAGATTACTTAAAAATAAAATCTTTGGGGGGGCCCGGGTGGCTCGGGTGGCTTTGCGTCCAACTCTTGATTTCAGCTCAGGTCATGATCTCACGGTTCGTGAGTTCAAGCCCCACATCAGGCTCTGTGCACTGAGACACTGTGGAGCCTGCTTGGGATTCTTTCTCTCTCTCCCTCTCTCTGTGCCCCTCCCCTGCTTGCTCTCTCTCTCTCTCTCTCTCTCTCTCTCTCTCTCTCAAAATAAATAAACTTTAAAAAATAAAGTAAAATCCTAAAAAAAAAAATTGATCGCCAGAGTTCTCTCCCATCTGGCCAAAATAACAGGGTGTTTATACCACGGCCTCCCTCGCCCACTGGACGGGGGCTGTCCCGGAAGGGCATGACCTCCACAAGGCAGCTCTCTGCAGACAAGGCCCACCCTGGAAGAGCCAAGGGCTGGAAGCTGCCTGCTAACTGCACTCCTCACCACTAGCTAGCACATCTTTTCTTCCAGACGGATCTCGGTGGTGCATCTCTGTGTTGAACATAGAGGCCTTTCCACGTGAAATGGGATGCGATTTTTTTGATAAGGAGGAGAGAGTATTCAGACTGAGAGATGTGAAACAAAGGGTACTTGGGAAGCAAAAGGCAAAGCTAAGGATAGAAAAACCAAATGGCAGTTGGGGGGAGCTGGAGGAGAGTGACCGTTTCCAAGGGAAGATCAAGGGCTCTAGGTACATCTCTCAGGAAATGGAAAGTCAAATGAAGCAAGAACTTTAATTTCTCTCTCGGCTCTCTGTTCCTCTTTTCTAAAAACACTTTATCCCTGGGGCACCTGGGTGGCGCAGTCGGTTAAGCGTCCGACTTCAGCCAGGTCACGATCTCACATTCCGTGAGTTCGAGCCCCGCGTCGGGCTCTGTGCTGACAGCTCAAAGCCTGGAGCCTGCTTCTGATTCTGTGTCTCCCTCTCTCTCTGCCCCTCCCCCGTTCATGCTCTGTCTCTCTCTGTCCCAAAAATAAATAAACGTTGAAAAAAAATTTAAAAACACTTTATCCCTTTAGGGATGGGGTACCCAGAAGACAGACTCCAAAAGAGAAAACACTGGTGATTTCTGGCCCTGGAAGTCTTCCCACAGTTAAGCCGGATGCCACAGGAAACACTAAGCCTCTAAAAAAAAAAAAAAAAAAGTTTTGGAGAGAACATATGAAAAAAATAAAACGAAACCCTCTGGTTATATCTATAAGTAAGTAAATGATCTCTCTTAAAAAAGGAAGGACCCCAGCAAAATACTGGTTTACTTACAAACTCTCCCACGTTGTGGAGTAAAGTAGCTTTTTCTGAAATGTTTGCCTAGGAACCAGAGTATAATTCTAACCTCAGTTCCAAATTTTCGGTTCAGAGGGCGCCTGGGTGGCTAGGTCGGTTAGGCATCCAATTCTTGGGTTTCGGCTCAGGTCGTGAATTCCGGGTTCGTGAGTTCCAGCTGCCCTTCAGGCTCTGTGCTGACAGTGTGGAGCCTGCTTGGGATTCTCTCCACCGCCCCCCTCACTCTCTCTCTCTCAAAATAAATACACTTAAAAATAAATAAATTTTCAGTTCGGTCACAGGTTCCTATCAATGATGGGTAGACTCATCAGAAAACCCTCAAATCTCAGCAGCCTAACCCAACAAAAGATTATTCCTTACTTAAATCAGGTGATCAGTAACACTCAGTGGAAGATTGTGCTACACACTGAAGTCACCCAAGGCATAGGAGCTCCACCATTCTGAAGCTGTACCATTCAGAAAATGTGTCTTCCGCTCAGTTTCACATGCAACTCATTATCCGGAATCCAGCCATGTAACTGAAACCTAAATGCAACAGAATTCGGGGACTGTCCCCTTCCCATGCATCCAGATACTGGAAAATGAAATGGGATTGGTGAGCACGTGGCATGGCCTTGGACCCAAAGGGAACATCTGGCTGTCCGGTTCTTCAGAAAAGCCTGGAATCCCTCAACCTCACTGGCCAGATGCTCTTACTTTCATCTGGGTTAAATAATCTCGGATTTGGAACTGCATACTCACAACACCAAATAGCTGCTTTTGAAAAGAAGGCATTAAATTACACTTTTGAGACAACTTGCTACCCTGGGACTATTTATTGCCTTAGCTCATCTATAAACCTTCAAATCATTGAGGTAGAAAAATGCTGAGCGTAACTAAAAAACCATGTTAAGATGTTCAGGCTCTAATAACATTTTCAAAATAGTCTTCACAATTTTGAGAAAACCAGAACCAATAGACGACTGGTGGCGTGTCAAAACATCAAGGAGCAAAGAGCACCTGGGTGGCTAAGTCGGTTAAGCGTCCTACTTCAGCTCGAACTTCGTGAGTTCGAGCCCTGCATCGGGCTTTCTGCTGTCAGCACAAAGCCCACTTAAGGTTCTCTGTGTCCCTCTCTCTCTGCCTCTTCCCTGCTCTATCTTTCTCAAAAATAAAATAAACATTAAGAAAAATCTTAACATATACAGGCATTCCTTTTACATTTTAAAAACCCTGACTTTTGCTCCCTCAGTGGGACACTATATGGGTTGCTACCCAAATCTGTGTACCCCGAATTGCCATTCTCTGATCCCAAATGAACGTTCTTCCTAAACTATTGCCTCCCGACAACTTTGGACTGACAAGTTCATGCACTCACGAACCTTACATTGTATAGAAGGATATAGATAATTAAATAAATGGCTGTAATAAAATCGTGTGCATGCCATTATTGGAAGAGAATTAAAGGAATACATGGCAGTGAGACCTAAACTAGGGAAGACAATCACAGAAGGCTTCTTGGAGGAAGTGATTTTTTCAGCCAGGTAGATGATCGTGCAGATCATTAAGATAATAAAGGAGAGGAGAGGTAGCAATTATGTTGGGGGAAATGAGGAAGTTTATTCTAGACCTGCTGAGTGAACTTCTAGTGCCCACATACAAGTGATGACATTTTAGTGGCAGGCGGATGAATCCTGTCTGGGGCTCACATGGAAGATCTGACTTGGGAGTTTTCACCCTGTGTTTGGTAAAGGAAGCCAGACAAGAAGATGAGATCACCCACTCAGAGGACATAGAGTGAAAAGAGAGGGTCCCTAAGTCAACGTCACGAAAGACAAAAAAAAAAAAACCATCCAGAAAAGGCAGAAGGGAAGGAGTCAGAGAGAGAGCCTCCGGAAAAGTAGGTAGAAATCGAAACGTGTGATGGCTCCAGAAACAAAAGGAAAGAGCGCTTCCAGGAGAGAGGAGACAATGAGTGCTGATGAAAGCAAAGACAATGGGGCCCCTGGGTGGCTCAGTCTGTTAAGCGGCCGACTTAGGCTCAGGCCACGATCTTGCAGTTCGTGAGTTCGAGCCCCACATCGGGCTCTCTGCTGTCAGCACAGAGCCCACTTCTGAGCCTCTGTCCCCTCTCTCTCTGCCCCTTCCCTGCTCTTTCAAAAATAAATAAAACATAAAAAAAAACAAGCAAGCCAATGAAAATGACAACTAACAAATGTTCATTAGCTCAGTGATAAGCAGCTGATTGACAAAAGTTGGCAAAACCAGGGGTGCCTGGGTGGCTCAGTCAGTTAAGCCCCTGACTTTGGCTCAGCTCATGATCTCACGGTTCGTGGGTTTGAGCCCCATGTTGGGCTCTGTGCTGACATCTCGGAGCCTGGAGCCTGCTTTGGATTCTCTCTCTCTCTCTCTCTCTCTCTCTCTCTCTCTCTCTCTCAAAAATAAACAAACATTAAAAACAAAAACAAAAAAAGCTTGGCAAAACCAGACTGAGCCTAGTGGTAGAGCCAGAATACAGATCTCTAAAGAGCGGGAGCAGAACTAGGAAAAACATCAAGTGTAAGCAACTCGTTCTAGAAGTTTGGTTGTGCAAAGGGGTTGTGAGAGCTAGAGGATGAGAGAACCAGGAAATGAGAAAGAATGGAATAAGCAATAGGGGAAGCAGGAGGGGACAAAAAGAGACTTTTTTTGCTTTTGCTTTTGTAGAGGCAAAATGAACAAACCTTTTAGAATCTCTAACAGTAACAAAGAGAGAGGCACCTGGGTGGCTCAGTGGGTTGAAGAGCGTCTGGCTCTTCATTTCGGCTCAGGTCACGATCTCCTGGTTCATGGGCTGCTCATGCCCCGACTCTTACTAACAGATAGGAAATTCTGCTTAGGATTCTCTATCTCCTTCTCTCTTTCTCTCTGCCCCTCCCCTCCCTCAAATATAAATAAATAAACATTAAAAGAAACAAAGAGAATTTTATTCCACCCTAAATTAGGACAGCTGCCCAGGAAACACCCTGTTCACTCCAGAAGGTACTCTGGAGAATGAACCGTTTTTACGAACTTATGTACTTGTTTACATCTTGTAAAAAAGCGCAGATTATAGATTAGCATATAGGCAGGAGTCAAGGGGTTTCACATCAAGGAGTGCAGGGGGTAGGAGCACTGATGTTGTCTCAAGGACAAGGTGGTTTTCCTTTAGGCAACGCATTCACAAAGCAGGTGCTCACAAAGCAGGTGCGCATCAGGCTCTGTTTAAACCAAGTTTACATACAATCATGCCGACCTGGAAGGAAACCTAAGATGGCTTTCCTCCTAGCTCAGGCCTTTAAAGCCTGGTTTTCTCTCGTCACTTTTTAATGGGAGAAACTCGAGTGTATTTACATTTTGATGGGATGAGAGCAGAGAAAAGGAGGGGCTAAAAATAATGGGGACAAAGGAGAATGCAGCGATGAAGAGGGAGAGAGTAAAAATAGCCAGAGATGATACGAATACCTTTTAGATAGAAACAAGCCTGAGGTGCCTGACTCACTCAGCCGGGGCCACCTGCGACTCTTGATCTCAGGGTTGTGAGTTCGAGTCCCATGTTGGGTGTAAAGATTGCTAAAAACAAAACAAAAAACAAAAAAAAAAACAAAAAAAATCTTAGAACGAACATAAAAATGAAAATAAAAAAACAGCCCCAAATGGAGACATTTGGGGGAAACATGGAATCCTTTGCCCCCCACGACAGCAAATCAAGACTCTTTCAGCTTCAACCTCTCCCGGGAGTGTCACCTTCTAAAAGTCGGATCTGAAATTCCCCGAGTGTAATCTGTAGGTTAAAATCCTGGCTGTTTCCTTCCTCATCCCCACCCCCTAAAGGCAGCCATCCAGGCCTGAAGGGATCCTTTCTATTCTTTTGCTAGTAACTTCTTTGCCCCGCCCTGCTTCCTTTCGAGATGGGATGCTACCAGCGTCCTGAATCGCTTAATAAAGCCAATTAGATCTTCAAATGTACTCGGTTGACTTTTGTTGTTTCACAATACTAAAGGATAGGATCCAGATCACAGGTTCTACCAGAACTGGAGGGAATGGGGGGGGGAAAAAAAAACCCAGAGGAATGCTGATAAAGATTGAATTGCACGGAGCTGACAGGATTTGTTACCTGGGTTTCCAGGCCTCATAAGATTAAAGACAAGAAAATCTGAAGGTGTGGGCAAGTAATGAAAGGGGACAGTGATGAAAGTAACAGTTCATCTCCGGGGGGGGGGGGGGGGCGCCTGGCAGGCTCAGTCGGTAGACCATGCGACTCTTGACCTTGGCGTCAGGAGTTCGAGCCCCACACTTGGCTACAGAGATTACTTATACATACGTAAAGTTAAAGTTAACAGTCGATCTTAAAGGCTATTCATTTATTTACTGAACATTCACCTAGTACTAGAGTAGGTTTTCTGAGGCCACTTCATTGGAAAACATATTGCCTTATTTTTATGACCAAGGGGGAAAACACCAGCCTCCCCCTCCTCCCCACCCCCCAGTAAAAGGCGGCGCCACCATTCCACGATTCTTCTAGTTGCTCCTAGGAGTCATCCAGGAGTCAACCCCAACTCCTACCTTTCCCTCACCTCTCCTCTGCCACGTCCCTCCCCTCTGGGTGCACGTTCGCACATCAGCAGGTAAGCGCACGGCCACGCACGGCCACGCACATACAGTCACGCAAGCGCACGTACAGCATGTAAACGCACGTACACGCGCGTAAGCGCATGTACGCGCACGCGTACACCACACCCAACTGACTGAGAAGCCCTGTCAATTCTGATTACAAAACAGGTCTGGAACGCGCCTGCTGTTTCCAACTCCACTGCCTCAACCTTGGTCCAAGCCGCTAGCCCTTTCCGCAAGGACTGCAGCAATAGTTGCTGTTAAAGAATAAAAAAAACCAACTGGGTAAATTTTAAAGGACTCCGTGGCTTTATTCAGCTGTTCACGAATCGGGCACCATCCAGTCTAGATAACAGAAAGGGCTGCACAGGCAAGAGATTTTCTAGGCAGAAGGGAGCAGGAACAAGGAAGTTTCATTAGGCAAAAGTTGGGTTGGTTATTGCAAGTTTACTTTCCTTACAGGGGACGGTAGGGATTATCAAGCAGATTACCTAACTCACGTTCAGCACGTGATTCCTGATTGGTTTAAGATTCCAATCTGGGGACAGCCAAAACTCTAAGTCTCAGTTTGGCGACAAGGGGCTTAGCAATGAGCGACTCCATTCCTGTTGTGTAGGCTTTAACACCCCTCCTCGTAACTTCCCTCCTCCTCACGTCCATGCTTGTCTCTTCCCATCCACTCCCCCCACAGAGGCTGAAACAAACATCACATCGTTGTATGTCCCTCCATGAAATCTTCCAAACTGCTTCCGAGTGCTCAGAAAATACGATCCGACATCCTCACCATATGCCCTAGAAGACGCTACATGAATGTTCTTCTGCTCATCTTTCCAAATTCATCCTTCCCACATTTCCCTTGTTCAAAATACCTCCTCCACATGGGCCTGATAATAAGTTCCTAGAATATGCAAAGCTCTAGAATCAACGCAAGGCCTTTGAACCTCCTGTTCCTCTACTTTTGTTACATGCTTCCCCTGACTTTTTGCATGGCTGGCGCTTGCTTAACCTCAATGTCCCTCTTGAAAAAACGCGTTTCAGGGCAATTCTGCCAAAAGCGTCTCACTTTACTCCCTAGGGCCACCTGGCTGGCTCAGTCAGAGGAGCATGCAACTCTTGATCTCAGGGTCGTGAGTTTGAGCTCGACACGGGGTGTAGAGATGATTCGAATAAATCTTTAAAAAATTAAAATTAAAAATGCTGAGGGGCACGTGAGTGGCTTGGTCAGTTAAGCATCCAACTTCGGCTCAGGTCACGATCGCATGACTCCTGAGTTTGAGCCCCACGTCAGGCAGGCTCTCTGCTGACAGCACAGAGCCCGCTTCCGATCCTCTGTCCTCTTCTCTCTGTGCCCCTGCCCCACTCGAGCTCGCGCTCGCTCACGCTCTCTCTCTCTCTCTCAAAAGTAAACAAAGAATTAAACAAAAATTTTTAAAATGTAAAAAGAAGTGTCTCACTCTACTCCCTATTTTAGAACTTTAATGATTCCCATCATAACACTTAAGACAATCTTTAGTACTTATCTATGTTTACTTTTGTCTGTCTTCCCATGTGAATTCCACAAGGTCAAGGACTGGGTGTGTCTTGTCCTCAGTTGTTAGAACAGTGTCAGGCATATAACAGGTATCACAAAATGTAGCTTGGAGTGCCTGGGTGGCTCAGTCACTTAAGCATCTGACTCTTGTTTTCTGCTCAGGTCATGATCTCACCATTCCTGGGATCGAGCCCCGTGCTAGACTCCATGCTGGCAGCAAGGAGCCTGCTTGGGATTCTCTCTCTCCCTCTCTCTGCCCTTCCCGCATTCATGCTGTCTCCTTCTCTCTCGAAATGAATAAACTTTTTTTCAAAAATGTAGCTAAATTCCAAAACCAGAGACCCCACTAAAAAGGAGAACTATAGACCAATTTCCCTGATGAACATGGATGCAAAAATCCTCAACAAGATATTAGCCAACCAGATCCAATAATACATTAAAAAAATTATTCACCACGACCAGTGGGATTTATACCTGGGATGCAGGGCTGGTTCAATATCCACAAAACAATTAACGTGATTCATCACATCAATAAAAGAAAGGGCAAGAACCATATGATCCTCTCGATAGATGCAGGGAAAGCATTTGACAAAATACAGCATCCTTTCTTGATAAAAACCCTCAAGAAAGTAGGGATCGAAGGAGCATACCGCGAGATCATAAAAGCCACAGATGAACGACCCAACGCCAATATCATCCTCAATGGGGAAAAACTGACAGCTTTCCCCCTAAAGTCAGGAACAAGACAGGGATGTCCACTCTCACCACTGTTATTCAACATAGTATTCGAAGTCTTAGCCTCTGCAGTCAAACACAAAGAAATAAAAGGCATCCAAATCGACCAGGAGGAGGTCAAGCTTTCACTCTTCGCAGATGACCTGATACTCCATATGGAAAACCCAAAAGATTCCACCAAAAAACTGCTAGAACTGAGTCATGAATTCAGCAAAGTTGCAGGATATAAAATCAACGCACAGAAATCGGTTGCATTCCTATACACCAACAATGAAGTGACAGAAAGAGAAATCAAGGAATCGATCCCATTTACAGTTGCACCAAAACCCATAAAATACCTAGGAATAAATCTAACCAAAGAGGTGAAAAATCTATACACTGAAAACTATAGTAAGCTTATGAAAGAAATTGAAGAAGGCACAAAAAAAAAATGGAAAAAGATTCCATGTTTCTGGATAGGAAGAACAAATATTGTCAAAATGTCGATACATTTTACAAAGCAATCTACATATTCAATGCAATCCCTATCAAAATAACACCAGCATTCTTTTTAAAAAAAATTTTTTTTTACATTTATTTATTTTTGACAGAGAGAGACAGCACAAGTGGGGGAGGGGCAGAGAGAGAAGGAGACACAGAATCTGAAGTAGGCTCCAGGCTCTGAGCTGTCAGCACAGAGCCCGACGCGGGGCTCGAACTCACAAACCGCAAGATCATGACCCGAGCCAAAGTCGGACCTCAACCAACTGAGCCACCCAGGTGCCCCAAAATAACACCAGCATTCTTCACAGAGCTAGAACAAATAATCCTAAAATTTGTACGAAACCAGAAAAGACCCCGAATAGCCAAAGCAATCTTGAAAAAAAAAAAAAAAACGGGAGGCATCACAATCCCAGACTTCAAGCTATACTACAAAGCTATAACCATCAGGACAGTATGGTACTGGCACAAGAACAGACACTCAGATCAATGGATCAGAATAGAGAACCCAGAAATGGACTCACAAACGTATGGCCAACTAATCTTTGACAAAGCAGGAAAGAATATCCAATAGAATAAAGACAGTCTCTTCAGCAAGTAGTGCTGGGAAAACTGGACAGTGACATGCAGAAGAATGAACCTGGACCACTTTCTTACACCAGACACAAAAATAAACTCAAAATGGATGAAAGACCTAAATTTATGACAGGAAGCCATCAAAATCCTCGAGGAGAAAGCAGGCAAAAACCTCTTTGATCTTGGCTGCAGCAACTTCTTACTTAACACGTCTCTGGAGGCAAGGGAACAAAAGCAAAAATGGACTACTGGGACCTCATCAAAATAAACAGCTTCTGCACAGCAAAAGAAACAATCAGCAAAACTAAAAGGCAACCGACAGAATGGGAGAAGATATTTGCAAATGACATATCAGATAAAGGTTTAGTATCCAAAATCTATAAAGAACTTATCAAACAAACTCAACACCCAAAAAACAAATAATCCAGGGAAGAAATGGGCAAAAGACATGAATAGACACTTCTCCAAAGACATCCAGATGGCCAACCGACACATGAAAAAAATGCTCCACATCACTCATCATCAGGGAAATACAAATCAAAACCACAGTGAAATACCACCTGACACCTGTCAGAATGGCTAACATTAACAACTCAGGCAACAACAGATGTTGGCGAGGATGCGGAGAAAGAGGATCTCTTTTGCATTGTTGGTGGGAATGCAAGGTGGTGCGGCCACTCTGGAAAACGGTATGGAGGTTCCTCAAAAAACTAAAAATAAAACTGCCCTACGACCCAGCAATTGCACTACTAGGCATTTATCCACGGAATACAGGTGTGCTCTTTCAAAGGGACACATGTACCCCCATGTTTATAGCAGCACCAGCAACAATAGCCAAAGTATGGAAAGAGCCCAAATGTCCATCGACAGATGAATGGATAAAGAAGACGTGGTGTGTGTGTGTATATGTGTGTGTGTGTGTGTGTATATATATATATATATATATATATATATATATATTACCCGACAATCAAAAAGAATGAAATGTTGCCATTTGCAACTACGTGGATGGAACTGGAGGGCATTATGCTAAGCTAAATTAGTCAGAGAAAGACAAATATCATATGACTTCACTCATATGAGGACTTTAAGACACAGAACAGATGAACATAAAGGAAGGGAAGCAAAAATACTATAAAAACAGGGGGCAAAGCATAAGAGACTCATAAATATGGAGAACAGACAGAGGGTTACTGGAGGGGGTGTGGGAGGGGGGATGGGCTAAATGGGTAAGGGTCACTAAGAAAACACTCACACTATCCCTGTCTCTCTCAAAATAAATAAACTTAAAAAAACAAAAAAAAGAACAGGGGTGCCTTGCCTGGGTGGCTCAGTCGGTTAAGCGCCCGACTTCAGCTCATGTCATGATCTCACCGTTCATGAGTTCGAGCCCCGCATCGGGCTCTGTGCTGACAGCTGGGAGCCTGGAGCTTGCTTCAGATTCTGTGTCTCCTTCTATCTCTGCCCCTCCCCCACTTGTGCTCTGTCTCTCTCTGTCTCTCAAAAATAAATAAATGTAAAAAAAAATTTTTTAATAAAAAATAAAAAATAAATTAAAAAATAAGTAAAACTTTAAAAAATGTAGCTCGAATAGGTGAATTGATGAAAAACAACTAACAAAGCAGAATCAAAGTGTACTAAATTACATAAAAATTGTGAGATCATAAGAAGAGATGATAAATTACTCTTGTTAAATAAAAGTATTTGCAATGAGATAACACTTCAGGCAAAACTAACCTATGCTATTAGAAGTCCGGATGATGGTTTCTCTTGGAGGCGTGCACGTAGTAACTAGAAGGGAGCAGGAGTCAAGCTTCTGGAATGCTGGTAATGCTCTGTTTCTTTATCTGTGTGCTAACTACCCAGCTGTGTTTGGCTTGTGCAATTTTCTGGATGTATAGTGTACTTCAACAGAAAGTTAAAATTGAGAAAAAACACAGTTTAAATGGAGTTCATGATATCAAAATACTGTGGCTGATATTCATAATGGTGACCAAAGTTATCAAGATTATGTTTCTTGTGAACGACTTTCAAAAACTCCACTGTATTTGGGGTGCCTGGGTGGCTCAGTCGGTTGGGCATCCAACTTCGGCTCAGGTCATGATCTCACAGTTCATGAGATCGAGCCCCTCATCGGGCTCTCTGCTGCCAGCACACAACCAGCCCGCTTTGGATCTTCTGTCCCCCTCTCTCTCTGCCCCTCTCCTGCTCATGTGCTCTCTCTTACTCTCCCCCTCTCTCTCTCAAAATAAGTAAATAAACCTGAAAAAAAAACTTCAAGGTATTACGTATAATGCAGTTTCTAAAAGATTTATAATGCATAATGTATATAATGTATAATGTAGTTTCTAAAAGATTGCCACTCAAGGGGTGCCTGGGTGGCTCAGTCGGTTAAGCATCCGACTTCGGCTCAGGTCACAATCTCACAGTATGTGGGTTCGAGCCCCGCGTCGGGCTCTGTGCTGACAGCTCAGAGCTTGGAGCGTGTTTCAGATTCTATGCCTCCCTGTCTCTCTGCCCCTCCCCTGTTCATGCTCTGTCTCTGTCTCAAGAATAAACAAACATAAAAAAAAAATTTTTAAAGATTGCCACTCAAAATAGTTAACATTATGCCACCTACTAGATGGATGGGTTATCTGAAAAACTCACTCAAGCAGAATACCTTTTGCTTCAGTGATACTCCAGAAGTAAGGTATTAATACATTAATGCCATTGGAACGATCACAAGAACCAGGCTCAGATACTGCTCCCATTTTGCAGAAGAGAACACTGAGGTTCAGGGCAGTTACCTGATTTCTTTACAGTTGCATATGGACAAAGTTTAGTCAAGTTCTTCTGACTCAAGGAGCAGTGCAGTAGGCTTATTACTATTCTTTTTGTGAGTACGTGGCAAGCTGGAAGAAAAGAGGCTTGGACCATCTCGGGGAGAAAGGTCTTTAACTTTTATTTATTTAAGTCATCTCTACACCTAACGTGTGGCTCAAACTCACAACCTGGAGATCAAGAGTCGCACACTCTTCCAGATTAGCCAGCCAAGTGCCCCGAGAAAGGTCTATTAAGATGCTCTGTAGGTGGCCACCTTCAGCACCTGCCTTAACATCTCCAATGACCCCTCCTTAACTCGTCTGAGTGGGCCCTTGGCATTCTTTTAAGCAATGAATATGATTCTTCAACAAGTATTCAATGAGTCTCACCATAGATACAGCAAGGCTTTCAGAAGAACCTCTATAACCTTTTATATCTAGGGGCCTCTGGTACATCTCTCTGTTCTCTGGTTGTAGATAATAATACAAACAGAAAGGACCCTGCAAAATGCCTGCCTTCTGTGGGGGCCTAGAAATTTCCCCTCAAATCTGTTAGAAATATTTAAGCCAATGCCTGGGTAGCAATTCCTTCAACATCCAAGATCAAAACTGACTGATTTCTGATCTGATCAAGGACTATCAGGTCCAGATTGAGCGAGGATGTAGGATGTTAAAAGATCAGGAAGACGTGAGGCCCACTTTGGCACATCGAGGTCCTGGGAAGGCCAGTTTTCTCACGATCCCATTAGATCTGCAGGGCTTGGTGCGGGCATCTTCTTGGGGCAAGAAGAGGAGTTATGTGTAATTCACAGATCCGCCACGTGAGCCTTAGAAATGGTGACTCTACGTGTCAGGAAGCACCTGAACTCCACCCAAAGTTCGAAGGTAAACCACTGGGTAAGACCCAGAATGCAAAGACCTGGGACCAAATTAGGTTTAACAAAGCCACACTCCCCCTCCCCGGCCTGTGGAAGACCAGATATGGCAGAGAAGTCACTGGCCACAAAGAACTGTGAGTCTCGCCAGCGTTTTCAACCCTGTCGCAATCCATCATCCCAGATTCCACCTTGAGGACTGAGAACTTCATTATTCCAACTGCCAGGAATGCTGCTGGCTTCTATCTCTCAGCTGAAGCCTGTCCAGGAGTTGGCAAAAGCAAAGAAGAATCAACTGCCTTAAGATCATGCTCCCTTTCTAAGTACACCTCATCCATTGACTGGTCAAGGTTAGAGTGGAGAGTCTGGTCCCCTTATCTCAAGGTCAATAGCAACTCTGAAGGGCCATCCCAGCTTCAGAGCTCCCTGGGATATCAGCTGACACCTTTGCTCTGTCTGTAGCACCATTCACCTCCACCAGGCCCTGCTCCTTTCACTTCCCCAGGTGTTGATCCTGAGAATGAGCCTGAATACATTTTCTATACACTAAGTTCTGGCTCAGGGTCTACTTTCTGGGCATAGGGATTCTGATCTCAAACAACCCCTTATAAAATGTAAAAGATATTCGAAGTTTGGCAAACAGAAAGGCCATGAGTGCAAATAGCTAAAATATGAATGCAGCAGAAAGTATCTTCCTTAGAATATTGTTTTAAGAGTGGAAAAGTGGGGCACCTGGGTGGCGCAGTCGGTTAAGCGTCCGACTTCAGCCAGGTCACGATCTCGCGGTCCGTGAGTTCGAGCCCCGTGTCGGGCTCTGGGCTGATGGCTCAGAGCCTGGAGCCTGTTTCCGATTCTGTGTCTCCCTCTCTTTCTGCCCCTCCCCCGTTCATGCTCTGTCTCTCTCTGTCCCAAAAATAAATAAACGTTGAAAAAAAAATTTAAAAAAAAAAAAAAAGAGTGGAAAAGTGAAAGGGGCGCCTGGGTGGCTCGGTCGGTTAAGCGTCCGACTTCGGCTCAGATCATGATCTCATGGTCTGTGAGTTCGAGCCCCGCGTCGGGCTCTGTGCTGACAGCTGGGAGCCTGGAGCCTACCTTGGATTCTGTGTCTCCCTCTCTCTCTGACCCTCCCCCGCTCATGCTCTGTCTCTCTCTGTCTCAAAAATAAACATTAAAAAAATTGTAAAAAAGAAAAAAAAGTGGTAAAGTGAGGAACTTTGAAGAGGTCGATAGGAAACTGAAATTTTTTTAAGTTTACTTATTCATTTTTGAGAAAGAGAGAGAGAGAAAGATAACGGGCAGGGGCAGAGAGAGAGGGCGACAGAAAGAATCCCAAGCAGGCTCCGTGCTGCCAGTACAGAGCCCACAGCACAGAGCCCAACTTGGGGCCCGAACTCACAAACCATGAGATCATGACCTGAGCCAAAACCAAGAGTCCAACACTTAACCGACATAGCCAACCAGGCACCCCAGAAGCTAAATTATTTTTTAAATTGTGGTTTCCAGCATCCAATTCTTGGTTTCAGCTCAGATCATAATCTCATGGTTCATGGGTTCAAGTTCCACATCAGGCTCTGTGGGGAGCCTGCTTGGGATTCTCTCTCCCTCTCTCTCTCTCTGCCCCTCCCCCATCCACACACGTATCCACAGTCTCTCTCTCACTCTCTCTCAAAATACATAAACTAAAAAAAAAATAAATGAAAGTAAAAAAATTTTAAAAAGGAATAAAAAATGATTTAGCTTCAACTTAGTTTTAGTTGTAGGGATGTTTCAACCTAGGGTTAGTTTAGAACTAGATTCCCAAGCAGAAGTGCTGAGTTTTCATTTGTGGTAGGTTTTTCATGGCTAGACCAAGGATTGATTTTTTTTTTCTAATTTTTTTTTTCAACGTTTATTTATTTTTGGGACAGAGAGAGACAGAGCATGAACGGGGGAGGGGCAGAGAGAGAGGGAGACACAGAATGGGAAACAGGCTCCAGGCTCTGAGCCATCAGCCCAGAGCCCGACGCGGGGCTCGAACTCACCGACCGCGAGATCGTGACCTGGCTGAAGTCGGACGCTTAACCGACTGCGCCACCCAGGCGCCCCCAAGGATTGATATTTTTAATGTCTAAGAAGCTCATATACATCAATAAATAAAAGCATGGATACTTCAAAAGATATAAATGTTTCATAGCATGAGTAGATAACTCAAAAGAAAGTATTAAGAACAAACCATGGGGTGCCTGGGTGGCTCAGTCAGTTGAGCATCTGACTTTGGCTCAGGTCATGATCTCACAGTTCATGGGTTCGAGCCCTGTGTCGGGCTCTGTGCTGACAGCTCAGAGCCTGGAGCCTGCTTCAGATTCTTTGTCTCCCTCGCTCTCTGCCCCTCCCCCGCTCATACTCTATCTCTCTCAAAAATAAATAAAACATTAAAATTTTAAAAGAACAAATCATCTCTAGTAATATAAAATGCAATTAAAACAATGTTTTCTCTATTAAATTAGCATACAGGAAAAAATTATAAAATGCCCAACGCTGGTGAGGTTTTGATGAAACACATTCTTACCATTGGCATGGTGCAAATTGGCACAGCCTTTGCCAGAAGGGCAGGGGGGATACGGTGACATTTGATACTAAAACTAAGACATTAATATTCTGTAAGTTAAGGTATTTCTGTTTCTTGGAATCTCTCCTAAAGAAACAATTCCAAATACTGGAAAAGCTTTGGTCTACACATTTTTTCATTACAGCATAACTCGAGTGGCAAGAAAACAAATGTCAAACATGTAAAGTAAGTCAATGTATGCATTTGATGGGCTGTTACGTAATCACAAAGTGATTACAAAGAATTCATAAAATATGGAAAATGCTCCTCTAAGAAGAAAGATGAACACATCCTGTATTTCTGCTGTTGAGTAGAAAAGTTTTCTTCCACCTAATATTACTTTTTTTTTTAATTTTATTTATTTATTTTGAGACAAAGAGAGAGAGGGAGAAAGAGCCCACACACATGAGCGAGCAGGGAAGGGGCAGAGAGAAAGAGGGAGAGAGAATCCCAAACAGGTTCTATGCCCAGTGCAAAGCTGGACGCAGGGCTCAACTCGGGGCTCAATCCCATGACCTCGAGATCATGACCTGAGCCAAAACCAAGAGTCAGATGCTTAACCGACTGAGCCACCCGGTGACCCCTAATATCACCTTTAAACAATTATATCCTGCATTGAAAATACTTTTTCTCACAATTTAAGATACCAAAAAGACTTTGTCTGTATCAGTTTTTGTAGTATTTTTTTTTTTTTTAATTTCGAGATACTCCGTATCACGTTGGACAGGATTCATTCACATCACTGTTCTCTAGGAACTGGACAGAAGGGTTCGTTGAAATGGGTTGGAACGTGGGACAGTAGCAGGCTAAGACACTGTCCCACTGTGGAATGGCTCCCAAGACTTTTAGGGCTTTTAAACAGTCCAAAGCCCGGGATCATTGCCCTCACTCTATTTGCTCTCGCAAGTGCAGCAGTAAAAAGACTTTACTTACTGATCTACCAAAGGGATTTTGCCTCAAGGTTACTCGACCCAGAAAGCCATCAGCAGTAAAGCCCCAGGACCCAAGGACACCTGGAAGGGAAAGTGTTGTTAGCTACATTTCATGTTAGTTAGACCCCATGTTACTTGAGCAGATGTGTATTATCAGATGTGAAGGTGCTAGCTTTATGTTTTGCACAAATGTTCCAAAGTGAAACTCACAGTGAGGTACTAGAGACACAGAAATGTGTCTACTGTATTGCTCTGCATTTCCTTGAGGGAAGAAATGCTCCTGAAATAACCTGGTCTGTGACTTACTTTAGCCTCACTGCCCTAGATGAGTTTGACAAATAGAAAAGTCTGTTCCTTTACTGCAGCAGTACTTGGAAAATCACTTGTATATCACCAAGAAATGTGTCCATCAAACACTCTGAATGTTTATTTTTACATTTCAAATCCAAAAAATGTGGTGATAAATTTATCATCTGTCCTCTTGTCATACAAGTTTGCAATAATTATTCCTAACATGTGTTAATATACTTTAGCTATTTAAATATGAAGTCAGTGGTTTCATTTTCCTTTTTTTTTTTTTTTAAAGTAATCTCCACCCCCAACATGGGTCTCAAACCCATGACCTCAAGATCAAGAGTATGTTCTACTGACTGAGCCAGCCAGGTGCCCTGATGGTTTTATTTTCCATACTAGAATTTTATTGTCGTATTTCTTTTCAGTGGGATAGAATTTTCCTTTTTTTTTAAATTTATTTTTCTTAAGTAAACCCCACGCCCAACGTGGGGCTCAAACTCAACACCCCAAGATCAAGAGTCACATGCTTTACCAAATGAGCCAGCCAGGCGCCCCTGGATATGATTTTCAAAGAGAGGGTAATAGGAATTTGGATTTTAAGAACATGGAACGTTGGGCACCTAGGTGGCTCAGTTGGTTGGGCCTCTGACTCTTGGTTTCAGCTCAGGTCATGATCCCAGGGTACTAGGATCAAACCCTGCATCTGGCTCCTCACTGAGCATGGAGCCTGCTTAAGATTTCTTCTTTCTCTCTCCAAAAAAAAAAAAAAAAAAAAAAAAAAACCAGAGAACAGAATAGTAACACTTGTTAGAACAATATTATTACTTCTCTCCAACATACATGTAAATGGACTCCTATACAAAATAAAAGCTTTCTCTTTATTATGACAATTATACCAAATCCATTTTGCCAAGGTGACACTCTTAATATTCAACAGGGTACACCAAAAATATGGAGGCACGGGAACCCTTGTACATTGCTCGTAGGGATATAAAATAGCACAACCATTTGGAAAACAGTTTGGCAGTTTCTTTAAGAGTGAAACATAGAACAACTGTATCATCCACGCATTCCACCTGCAGGCATTATCCGAGAGAAATAAAAGCCCAAATCCATACAAAGACCTGCATGAGAATGTTCATAGCAGCTCTATTTGTAATAAAACCGGAATCAACCCAATGTTCAAGAGGTGAATATAAACAAATCGTAGTAGATCTACAATTGCCCAATATCCACGAATACCCAACATCAGCAATAAAAGAGAATGAGCTGTGATACAGACCACAACATGCGTGAATTTCAAAATAATATGCTGAGTGAAAGAAGCGAGATTAAAACAAAGAACATATCCTGTTTCAATCAGCGTATGCAACATACTGGAAAATGCAAACTAATCTAGAGTGACACAGAGCACATCAGTGGCTGCCTGGGAATTAGGTGTGGGGGGGATGATGAAGCTGCTCAAGGAAATGTTTGGGGCTGATGGAAATGTTCATTTTCTTAACCATGGTGATGGTTTCAGTGTGCATACAGGTGCTAAAACACATCAAATTGTACTTTTAGATATGTGCAGTTTGTTGTAGGTCAATTACACCTCAATAAAGCCCTTAAAAGTCAATAAGGGGCCCCTGGGTGGCTCAGCTGGTTTAGTGTCCGACCTCAACTCAGGTCATGATCTCACAGTTCATGGGTTCGAGTCCCATGTCAGGCTCTGCACTGACAGCTCAGAGCCTGGAGACTGCTTTAGATTCTGTCTCCCTCTGTTTCTCTGCTCATTCCCTGCTTGCACTCTCTCTCTCAAAAATAAATGAACAAAGATTTTTAAAAACTTAATAAATAAAAAATAAGATAGATGGAATAATATTCAATAGAAGAGGGTTATAAAAAAAAATAATAGGTTGGGACTCCTGGCTGGCTCACTCGGTAGAGCATGCGACTCTTGATCTCGGGGCTGTAAATTTAAGCCCCACATTGGGTACAGAGATTATTTAAAAGTAAAATCTTAGGGGCTCCTGGGTGGCTCAGTCAGTTAGGCATCCGACTCTTGGTTTTGATTCAGGTCATGATCCTGTGGTTCATGGGTTGGAGCCCCGCATGGGGCTCTGCGCTGAAGGTGTGGAACCTGCTTGGGGTTCTCTCTCTCTCTTCCTCTCTCTGCCCCTCACCCACTCACACAAGCTCTCCCTCTCTCAAAATAAATAAATAAAACTTAAAAAAAAAAGAGCTGGGTGGGTGTATGGGTTAAATAAGTGATGAGGATTGGGGCGCCTGGGTGGCTCAGTCGGTTGGGCGTCCAACTTCAGCTCAGGTCATGATCTCACGGCTTGTGGGTTCGAGCCCCGCGTCAGGCTCTGTGCTGACAGCTCTGAGCCTGGAGCCTGCTTCAGATTCTGTGTCTCCCTCTCTCTCTGCCCCTCCCCCGCACATGCTCTGTCTCTCTCTGTCTCTCAAAAATAAATAAACATTAAAAAAAATTTTAAATAAGTGATGAGGATTGAAGAGTGTACCTGTGATGAGCACCAGGTGACGTATGGAAGTGTTGAATCACTATATTGTACACCTGAAACTAACAAAACACTGTATGGTAACTAACTAGAATGTAAATAAAAACTTAAGAAAAAATAAGGTGTCACGACTGAGTTTCTTATAAGGAGGATCTAGAAAGGGATTCACACATCCTGATTTTTCAAGAACTGCACGGGAAGCTACATAAGGAACTAGCAGTAGAACTGGAAGAATCCTGTGGAAGGAACAGTCACTAAGCGACTTTCTGTTCACTAGGTCATCAGCTATGTAAGACCTCTGCAAGAGATAGAGCAATTCTTACTGAAATTTCAACAACGCAAGAATCAAAGATCTGGGGAAAGCCAAGGGGAATACTGAGCAAATATAATCCTGGTTCAAATATAATCTCAAGTTCATCCATCCAAGAGACAGGGATAAAACAATTAAAAGGCTCCTAGAATACACAGCGGGCAGTCACCTGACAAATTTCAGCCTACTACCTAGGCAAATAAAGGTGACTAGGGAGTACACGTGAGGACCCATAACATCCTGCGGAATCTCTTTTATAAAACTGTGCACACCGACAATTTCCCCATGCATCCATGAGTGTATTTTTTCTTATTTATTTATTTATTGTAAGAGAGACAGAAAGCGCCAGCAGGGGAGGGGCACACAGAGAGGCGGGGGAGAGAGAGAGAATCCCAAGCAGGCCTTGCACTGTCAGCGCGGAGCCCAATGCGGGGCTGGAACCCATGAACCATGACTTGAGCAGAAACCGAGTCTGGCACTTAAGGGACTCAGCCACCCAGGCCCTCTGCCTCCATTAGTGTTTAAAACTTACACCCAATTGAAAGATTTTACGTTTCACTTTGTTATAAGCCAAGGGGAGAGGGAGAAAAAGAAGGAAAGAGAGGAAGCCAAAGAGAGATAGCAAAGAAATGCCAGAGGCCTGGGGTCTGCTGTCCCTGATTGAATGTGCCAGCCACAGAAGCAATATCTTAAGCTAGTTAGGAACACATCTGCCTCCCTCCTCAACGTGAAGAATTAATCTTCCTCAATATATCTTCCCTCTGAGGCGTCTCTGGAACTGCTGTGTCACTCTTCTGTTCTGTGGATCCTCTTGGCAAATGGCTTTGAGAGGACATGATGAAAATGCGCTTTGGGTCTTGTTTGAAATGACCTTCACATAGGGCGCCGGGGTGGTTCCTTCTGGTTAAGCTTTGCACTCCTGATTTGAGCACCGAGTCGGGCTCTGGGCTGACAGTTTGGAGCCTGCTTGGGATTCTCTCTCTCTGTCTCTGTGTCCCTTCCCCATTTGGTCTGTCTCTAGACCTCTCTCTCAAAATAAATTTAAAAACATTAAAAAATTAATTAAAAAAAAAACATAAGTGACCTTCACATAAACAGAAAGAATAGGCTCCCATCTAAAAGTTCTGACATGAGGGGCGACGCCTGGGTGGCTCAGTCAGTTAAGCATCTGACTTTGGCTCAAGTCATGATCTCATGGTTCAAGGGGTTCAAGCCCCGCATAGGGCTCGGCACTGACAGCTCGGAGCCTGAAGCGTACTTAGGATTTTCTTCTCCCTCTCTCTCTCTGCCCCTCCCCTGCTCTCTCTCTCTCTCTCTCTCTCTCTCTCTATCTCTCAAAAATAGACACTTAAAAAAATTTTAATAAAAATAATTTTTTTTAAATTGCACATGCATACACCTGGGAGAACTCAATGACAACTCAAAGAAGCTGTTAGAACTTGGGCTTATACAGCATCTTAACAAAAGAGCGATGCATTTGTAGAGACGTGAAAGGATGAAAGAAAAGGGTTTTAGGCTTCCAGGCACAGTAAACTTGGGGGAAATGAATAGATGGTGAAAATTAATAAAACATAAGGCTATTCGTGCAGGTTCATTGTAACAATGAACCTGATGTAACAATGCCCGCCTGCATTTCTTACTAGTGACAAAGTCACAAGGTACTGCTAATACTACTGTGGTTTGTTATCTACATGCAAATGGAAAGAAATGTTAATCCTAGCTAGAGGTTAGTAAAAAATGCAAATGTAAGGGGTTTTTTTTCCCCCCTTTTCAAGATCACAGATCCTCCTGAGTTCTAGGAGTTGACCTCAAGTTAAGAACCCCTAGTCTAGGGGGGCCTGGGTGGCTCTATAAGTTGAGTTTCCAACCTCGGCTCAGGTCCTGATCTCAGGGTTCATGGGTTCGAGCCCTGCGTGGGGCTCTGTGCTGCCAGCTCAGAGCCTGGAGCCTGCTTCGGATTCTGTGTCTCCCTCTCTCTCTGCCCCTCCTCCACTAACGCTGTATCTCTCTCTCTAAAAAATAAGTATTCAAAAATTTTCAAAATAAATGAACCCTTAGCCTAAAAATGTGAGGTCTTATTGTACAATCCCCCCCCACACACACACACACCAGACATACACACATTGGTCTGTTATTATGTCCTGCGAAAGTCCCCATCACATACCAAACTCCATGCTCAGAGACAATAGCCAGTCTTTCCAGACCCTTCCCTTCCTCAAATCGTGGAGAAGCCTCAAGAGACCGATACAATGCCTGACACCTCACCTCTGCTACTTGCGGTACCTCTTCATGTCTTTTTTATCTGTAACTCTCTCTGCAGGCCTTGTATCTGATGCCCCCAGGTCAGTTTCATCTTTTACAAAAAAAAATGTTATTTCAGGGACACCTCCTTGGCTTAGTGGGCAAACTCTTTTTTCCTTCTTTTAAGTAATCTCTGATCCTGCTCGGGGCTCGAACTCACGACGGGGAGATCAAGAATTGGAGACTGAGCCAGCCAGATCTCCGCAGTATGGGACTCCTGAGCTCGGCATCATGAGTTCAATCCCCACGTTGGGCATAAAACTTACTTAAAGAAAAAAAATTTTTGGCAATAATCATGATTTCAGGTTTTAATTCCCTCCAGGGAAAACTTTAATCTTAAGATATCATAGATATACACTGGAAGGATTTTCGCAAGCAAAGGTATTCTGCACTTACAGCAATAGCTGTGAACTCCAAATTTTTTATCCGGAACATGAAGCAATTGAAACTAACGAGGCTGACTCATGCTCACACCTCCCAATCCAAACTGTTCTGAAGAACCTTCACCCCCATGCAAAGGATCGTTGTGACTGATATCAGAGGTCGGGTCACCTCTTTTCAAACATTCTTTTCCAGTGCAGCAGATTTAGAATGGCATATTTACCGTGCATATACACTGTGATTCCCACCTCGTTTTCACAATACTTTTAAGGGACTCGCTTAAAAATAGAACATACAGGGGCGCATGGCTGGCTCAGTTCACACAGCATGAGACTTTTGATCTCGCAGTGAAGTTTGGGCCTCCACGTTGGGTGTAGAGATTACTTAAAAATAAAATCTTAAAAAAAGTAAGAATAGGGGCGCCTGGGTGGCTCAGTCGGTTAAGTGGCCGACTTCGGCTCAGGTCATGATCTCGCGGCTCATGAGTTCAAGCCCCGCGTCGGGCTCTGTGCTGACCGCTCAGAGCCTGGAGCCTGTTTCCGATTCTGTGTCTCCCTCTCTCTGACCCTCCCCTGTTCATGCTCTGTCTCTGTCTCAAAAATAAATAAACGTTAAAAAAAAAAAGTAAGAATAAAAACTAAAAATAAAAGTCACCATAGCTCCAAAGTCTTTCTTATCAGTAGGTCTTTTGGAAGCAGTTGGCCATTAATCAGGGTCCTGATAAGAGACGCATGACAAACTCAGTAGGGATTTTTGAACAGGCTTTTTAAGAAGGGAGTATTTACAGGGATGCCTGGGTGTCTTCGGTCATGGCCTCGAGGTTCGTGAGTTCGAGCCCCATATCGGGGTATTCTCTCTACCCCCCCCCCCCGCCACTCCCCCACTTGCGCTGGCTCTCTCTCTCAAAATAAGTACATAAACTTAAAAAAAACAAAAAAGGAGTTTTTACAAAGGTATGGGCTGGGTTAAGTACGGGAAGCAACAAGAGATGCCGAAGCACCCAGGGGACTGGCAGGGTGGGAGGCCATAGTTTGACCTGACGGAGCTTGGGGAGGGATCCCAGCTGAGAGCTGGAGCTGTGGGTAAATGGCAGGACAGAGGGAGGGAGGTAACCATGGCCGGGACCTCATCTAAGTGGGGGACAGGGAGAGATCCTGATGATGATGCAATAAGCACTCTGACCTTTCTCTCCTGCCCTTCAGTCTCTAGCTAACCTCCATCCCCATGGCCCAACCCGACCAGAAGCTAAAAGGCAGGGGTGTTCAGGTCCTGCCTTCCATAGGGGGGGTCAGAGCAGGGCAAAGAAAAGTGGAAAAAGCAGTGTGGAGGAGGGAAAAGTGGAGAATAGACAGCATTTGCCCTAGGGCCTTTGCAAGTGTTTATACAAAAAACAATTTGAGGAAATTGAAGGCAGTTATCTGGTTCATAATTCAAGTCCCTCTTAAGATGATGCTTTTAAGGAAGGTCTTGTTGGCCTGGCTTCCCAGTTCCATATTGATCAAATTGTGTACATAATTGTTTGTTTACCTTACCGTTTTACTTCACCCTTCCTGGTCCCAGTCAGTGGGAAGGCCTGGAGGGGCATTTCTTAAAGGAGGCAGATTTGGGCTTAATTGTTAATTCGCTCAAAAGAGAGTACCTCTAGGGTGTTGTTGGGGGTTTTCTTGTTGTTGTTGTTGTTGTTGTTGTTTGGGGGGGGGTTGTTTTGTTTTGTTTTGTAATCATTCCTGTTCAAATTCTGTCTTGAAATATTGAAAGTTACAGGGATGATTTAAAGAACAACCTGGACTTAGGCGAAAGAAAGAGTAAACACATTTATAAATGTCAGATGCGGCCCCTGTAGGGGCTATTGATGCAGAGAGCCAGAGCCAGCATTAAAAAAATTATCCAAAGGGCTTCTTGATTCAATATCATTGCTGACCAGAAGTCTGGCAAAGAACTGATGCTGATGTGCTTGGAAAGCCTTAGCTTTCCCTGGTCCCCTGTCACTGCACATAAGAACCTTTAAAGCAGCCAGGGGCTCTCAGGGTCTGAGTACAGAAACTTCCGTTTCAACCACTAAGCAGCGGGGATGATGTAGCTCCCCCCACACCGGCCAACCATCCAGTGCTTCACTCTGAACTTAAGTCACCTGTCACGTATTATTTTTTTTAATGTTTTTTTTATTTATTTTTGAGGCAGAGAGAGACAGGGCATGAGCAAGGGAGGGGCAGAGAGAGAGAGGGAGACACAGAATTTGAAACAGGCTCCAAGCTGCCAGCACAGAGCCCGACGCGGGGCTCGAACCCACAGACTGTGAGATCATGACCTGAGCTCAAGTCAGACGCTCAACCGACTTAGCCACCCAGGCACCCCACCTGTCACGTATTAAGAAGCTCATCCACATACCTTTATATTTCTTCTTGTATCTGGGAGACTCCTCTGAGACTTTAATTCAGTCCAACACATCACACCTCAGTGATAACCATTCCTGGTATCCCCACGATCGGTGTGGCTCCTTCCCACAATGCGGCTATATCTCAAAGTATTACTCTGGTTGTACTCTGGGGTTTTTTTTTTCCTGCCCCCCTCTTTACACCCCCTGGTGCACGGAAGACCAATTCCGTTGTTCCAGTCTACATGGCAGGTGAAGTTAAGGTACGTAAAAAACATTCAAAGAAACTTCTAACTTATGTGTCAAAGATTCTTGGAAATGTGTATGCCAGCTTTTCCTCTCTCAGAGATTAGAGGAGACAGAGCCTAGGCAAAGTGGGAAAAGATGCACGGTAGAATCTGAAATGGAAGAGGAAAGACAGAAGAGTGGGAGGAATGGATTTTCTGTCACAATAACCAGAGCGCAGAGGAAAAATGGATCCCCTTTCCCCTATCCCTATCAACTCATAATTGGTGGACAACTGAGCTTTCAACAATACTGGTCCCCTTTTTCCATTCCACCCTTGACCAAAAGGTGGAGATGGGAGGCGTGAAAGGAAAACCTCAGCCCCTGGGCTAAGGTAGAACAGAACAGAAACAAGGTTATCTTCCTTCAGCAGGGCAACAGGAGACACATATTTTCTGTTCCACGTTCACTTCAAGAACTATGTCAGAAGGATGAAGGTTAGCTGCTTATGACCGAAAACCCCAAATAATAATGATTTAAACAAAAATAAGTATACCACTCATGTAGAAGAGGTTTTAGAAATGCGTATATACTTTTCCCTCTTATTACTCAGCTGGCCTCCTTCTAGGTCATGGTCCCAGAAGGTAACGTGATTTCTAGCCTTCATGTCTACATTCCAGGTAGCAGGAAGGAAGAAAAAGAGGGAACAATCCCTCCCTTTAAGCAAACTTCCTGGGAGTTTCACATGACATTTCCAATTACATCTACGTAACAGAACTTAGTCACACATAGCTGCAACAAAGGCTTCGAAATTATAGTCTTTATTCTGAGCAGCAAAAACTATGGGTTCTATTTCTCTCTTTTTTTTTTTTCCGTGCTTAGTTACGGGTTCTATTTCAAAGGAAGAAAGGGAAAACAGATATGGGGAGGAGGGTAACTGTCTCTTCCACATAGATAATCAGAATGATCTTCTTTCATTTTGTTAAAACAAGACCATGGACCCAAGATGGAGTGACTTATGCCAAGCCCCCCATCACCAAACTTAAATGCCATTTTCAGCTCTCCCAGAAATGGAAACTTTAGTCAGTCAGGAACTACCTAATGAACACTAGTGAAGGAATCTGCCGGACAGATCCCTGCCATATCCCCTAAAGGCAAGTAACCTTGCAACAGACCAATCAGCTTTTCTGCCTAGTGCAACTTCCTTCTTCCTGCTCCCTTCTGCCTATAAAAGTCTTTCATGTTGTAAAGCACCTCAGACCTCCTCTCCACTTTCTTTTTTTTTTTTTATATATATAATTTATGGTCAAGTTAGTTAACATACAGTGCATACTGTGTGCTTTTGGCTTCAGGAGTAGATTCCCATGATTCATCGCTTATATACAATACCCAGTGCTCATCCCAACAAGTGCCCTCCTCAATGCCCATCACCCATTTCCCCACCCCACCTCCCCCATCCCTGACCTTGTTCTCCGTATTTGTCTCTTATGGTTTGCCTCCCTCTCTGTTTGAAACTATTTTTTCCCCTTCCCTTCCCCCATGGTCTTCCATTAAGTTTCTCAAATTCCACATAGGAGTGAAAACATAGGATACCTGTCTTTCTCTGACTGACTTATTCACTTAGCATAATACCCTCCAGTTTCATCCACGTTGTTGCAAACGGCAAGATTTCATTCTTTCTCATTGCCAAGTAGTATTCCATTGTGTATATAAACCACAATTTCTTTATCCATTCATCAGTTGATGGACATTTGGGCTCTTTCCATAATTTGGCTATTGTTGATAGCGCTGCCATAAACATTTGGGGTACATTCTTCTCAGAGCTAGAACAAACAATCCTAAAATTTGTATGGAACCATACAAATGCATCACAATCCCGGACCTTAGCCTGTACTACAAAACCGTAATCATCAAGACAGTGTGGTACTGGCACAAAAACAGACACGAAGACCAAAGAAATAGAATAGAGAACCCAGAACTGGACCCACAAATGTATGGCCAACTCATCTTTGAGAAAGCAGGAAAGAGTATCCAATGGAAAAAAGACAGTCTCTTGAGCAAATGGTGCTGGGAGAACTGGACAGCGACATGCAGAAAAACGAAATTGGACCACTTTCTTACACCATATACAAAAATAAATTCAGAAAGGATGAAAGGCCTAAATGTGGGACAGGAAACCATCAAAACCCTAGAGGAGAAAACAGCAACAACCACTTTGGCCTCAGCCACAGCAACTCCTTACTCGTCACATCTCTGAAGGCAAGAGAAATAAAAGCAAAAATGAACCATTGGGACCTCATCAAGATAAAAAGCTTCTGCACAGCAAAGGAAACAATCAACAAAATTAAAAGGCAACTGATGGGATGGAAGAAGATATTTGCAAATGACATATCGGATAAAGGACTAGTATCCAAAATCTGTAAAGAACTTACCTGAATCTATAAAGAACACACACCTGAAAAACAAATAATCCCATGAAGAAATGGACAGAAGACATGAATAGACACTTTTCCAAAGACAGCCAGGTAGCCAACAGGCCCATGAAAAGGTGCTCAATGTCACTCATCATCAGGAAAGTACAAATCAAAAGCACAATAAGATACCACCTCACACTGATCAGAGTGGCTAAAATTAACAACTAAGGAAACAACATGTTGGCAAGGACAAGGAGAAATGGGAACCCTCTTGTTCTGTTGGTGGGAATGCCAACTGGTGCAGCCGCTCTGGAAAACAGTGTGGAGGTCCTTCAAAAAATTAAAAATAACCCAGCAATAGCGCTCCTCTCCACTTTCTAGATGGGTTTAGTCCTTTCAGTGTGAGCCTCAGTTTTGAGGACAGCAACTTCAGAAGGTAAGAGAATAGTGGTAAGATTATTTACGTGTTGCCCATTTTTGATAGGGATCCCAGAGGCCATACAACATTTTAGGATAATACCCCGAATTACAGTGATGACATTCCACCAGGACATATCAAATTGCTAAGAATTTCATACAATTTCTAGAACACTTATATACCTATACAAATACAGCACAAGGCTTAGTTACTAATTCTATTTTGACAACGCTTCCGGTGTAATTTAACATACCAAATAAGCCTAATTAACAAATCCATTGAAATGTTGCTGGAACCACCTGGAAAAATGCCACAGTTTCTTTCAGGTCAAAAAGACTTTATTTAGAATTGGCCTCAGGAAGAGGCACCTGGCTGGCTCAGTTGGTAGAGCATGTGAATCTGGGTTGCCAGGTCAGGAGCCCAAGCCCCAACTTGGACATAGAGCATACTTAAAAAAAAAAAAAAGGAAAGGAAAGGAAAGGAATTTGCCTTAGGAACACATATCAAGAAAAGGTTTTAAAGCAGTTGTCTAAATGGGATCACACATTATTATAAAACTTAATAATTATATATTAACAAAACTTCCCTGTCTTAATATTAAGACTCGGTTTCCTAAGTATTCAAAGACCTGATAAGGAGAGCAAATACAGGAAATTTTTTTTAATGTTTTATTTATTTTTGAGAGAGAGAGAGAGAGACAAAGCGCAAGTGGGGAAGGGAAGGGGCAAAGAGAGAAGGAGACACAGAATCGGAAGCAGGCTCCAGGCTCTAAGCTGTCAGCACAGAGCCCGACACAGGGCTCAAACCCACGAGCCGCCATGAGCTGTCAGCGCAGAGCCTGACAAGGGGCTTGAACCCATGAGCCTCCATATCATGACCTGAGCTGAAGTCGGATGCTTAACCAACTGGGCCACCCAGGCGCCCCGGAAGATAAAATGCGGACTCTTTTGATTTCTGGGTAGATTACTTTAAAAGTAAAGGAACTTTCACCATCGGTTATCAAAAGTAGACCAACGGTCAAAAAAATGATCCTTTAAACAGAGAAAAACAAATTCTAATTTTGCATCAGCTTACTTTCGCAGCCAGGGCAGAGTGGTGCAAGAGGACTGCCTCCTGGGGTCCCAAACAGATCAGGTTCAGCCTCTCGCTGCTGACAAAACCCAAAGGCAGAGAAACCGAGTGGAGGTGAAACAAGAAAGGAATTTATTTCAGTGGGACCAACGCCGGGCAGACAGCGGACTAAGTGTCTCAAATACTGTCTCCAAAGTGCTGAAACTTCTCAGTTTATAGAAGGAAAAAGTAGGACAAAGGTCGGGGGGTACAGGCAGGTGGGCAGCAAAGGTCAGATCAACACTGTCCAGAGCTGGCTCTTGATGGCTCAGGGCAGTCCGCATGGCTTAAGGGGGTAGTTTCGGTTCCCAGCAGGGGGTACTTTGCCCAAAGTGTCTTTTGCCTGAATTAAGTGATAAGGGGAAAGAACTTAACAAAAAAGCTTGAGGTCCAAATGCAGGTAGTTGAGGTTCTCTTTCACTTTTGATATTAAAATATATTCATTTCAGGGTGTCTGGGTAGCTCAGTCGGTTGAGTGTCTGACTTTGGCTCAGGTCATGATCTCACGGTTTCTGAGAGACACAGCATGAGCAGGGGAGGGGCAGAGAGGGAGGGAGACACAGAATCCAAAGCAGGCTCCAGGCTCTGAGCTGTCAGCGCAGAGCCCAGTGAGGAGCTTGAACTCAGGAACTGTGAGATCATGACCTGAGCTGAAGTCGGATGCTTAAAGGACTGAGCCATCTAGGCGCCCCTCAACAATAAATAAATGTTAAAAAATTTTTTAACAAATAAACATTAAAATATATGTGTGTGTACATACACACACACACACACACACACACACACACACACATATATTCATTTCAACCTTAGTCCTGAGCACATAAAATTCCTTTCCAAAGATTACTTTTTCACACACTTTCTTCTTCCTCAAAAAATTGTATCTCCATTCCTTATACTTCTTTTACCGGAAATACATGTTACTTCCTTTGCGTATGAAGATTTTTCCCTTATTTCTAGTAGCTTTAATTACATGTATTAATTAGAATTCTAACCCCTTAGAAACCTTAATTTCTAGTGAAAACTAAGAAGTAAACAATTAGGAATGGTATTAGCATTCGGTGGCTTGACAGACTTATAAATACTTTTTATAATTTCTAGAAGCATATGCTTTCTCATGGTAAATGCCATAGCACGGCACAAACCATGTTTGCTTAATAGACACAAAAATCTTTAGCTTCCCTGTAATAAACTAAAAGTGGATAAACTTATGTTCAGTAATTAAATTTTCAGTATTTAATATCTTGTTTGGAAATGATCTAAATATTCAATAAATTTCCATCGTTTAATTTAACTTAGCAAACCTCTTAAATTTCAAGATACCAAAGAGATTTAGGAAGTTCTTTTTAAGTACACATCCCATAAAATATAATTATCCCTAAAAATTTTATCTATAAGCCCTTATTCCACTTACATGTAAATCATTTGCTTCCGATAATTATGTTTATATTACCCACGAAACATCATGAGAGATCAGACAAAACAGTCATCATTCTAAGTTCTTTTTGCTGACAAATTTTCTGACAGAGACAACATGAATTTGACTAGTAAAAAGACATGCCTACTTTAATTAAATCTACAAACTTAAACTAGCTTTTATTTATCAAAGATCATCCCCAGATCATGTGAACTTGAAAAACATTCAGGTTAATTTCTTTTTGTTTTTTTAAGTTTACTTACTTATTTTAATTTTTTTAATGTTTATTTATCTTTTGAGAGAGAGAGAGAAACAGAGCGTGAGCGGGGCAGGGACAGAGAGGGAGACACAATCTGAAGCAGGCTCCAGGCTCTGAGCTGTCAGCACAAGCCTGACAAAGAGCTCGAACTCACAAACCGTGGGATCATGACCTGAGTCAAAGTCAGACGCTTAACCAACTGAGCCACCCAGGTGCCCCAGTTTGTTTATTTCTGAGAGAGAGGTGGGAGGGTGGGGGGCGCTGAGAGAAGAGAGAGAGAATCCCAAGCAGGATGCACGCTGTCAGCGCAGAGCCCCACGCAGGGCTTGATCCCAAGAAGTGTGAGATCATGACCTGAGCCAAAATCAAGAGTCGGATGGGTTAGTTTCTTCATGAAAGTTTTAGAATGTCCAGGACTTACAAATGCTGGCTTTTCAAACCAACTGAGTAGGGCTCTTCAACAAATTATATTTAGCTATACCATCCAGAGATAGAAAAATACATCATATTAAAACATGTATGTGGTAAACACACACACACACACACACACACACACAAATGCAAAGATCTAACAGCTCTCGTTTTTACCAGTATTTGTGGAGAGGACACTATAGGCCTAATTTCCAAATACCTGCCTCTTTTTTTTTTTTTTTTTTTTTTTCCTTCTGAGAAACTTCTCCCTAAAGCTTACATTTCAAAGAATGGCTCCTGCTCCTTGAGAAGATGAGGACAGACAGTTTGTATCACAAAGACACAGATTAAGTAAGTGCGGGTCAATTCTGTTTCCAAAGTCCTGCCTTTTTCAAGCATTTTCAGAATAGGGAGGTTTGAGGAAACTGGCAAAAGGGTAAGTGAAGTTTTGAACTTCTGGAGCCACACCGTTGGCCCTACGGACAGGATAGTTGTGTCCATTTCCCCAAAGAATTGGCTCATAACTTTTGCTTTCGGTACCTTTTATCTCTTTAATTAGCCTTTTGCAATGAATCACTCAATGAAGCTATTTTGGAATTTCAAAACCCGTTGTAGGCTTCTGCATACTAGTTAAAATAGGTTTAAAAAATATTATCCTGTTTGTTTCATTTGGGAGCCCGTGTTTTTAAGTGCACTTTTTATTTTATTTTTTCATGCTTATTTATTTATTTTTGAGAGATAGACAGAGCATGAGTGGGGAAGGGACAGAGAGAGAGAGAGACCCAGAACTTGAAGCCGGTTCCAGGCTCCACGCTGTCAGCCCAGCGCTTGAAGCTGGACTAGAACTCAGGAAACGCGAGATCCTGACCTGAGTCTAAATCAGATGCTCAACTGACTGAGCCACCTAGGCGCCCCTTAAGTGCACTTTTTAAATGATTTTATCTATTTGGAACATTCCTCATAATGACCCTTGTAATTTCCAGCCGTTTTTAGTAAAATTTTGCCAGCTTGGTAAATCTCCGCAACTTCCAGGACTATAGTTCTTATGTATAAAAATAAGCAAGTAAAAAATTAAAAATTACAAAGTAAAATAAAATAAGCAGGTATGCTGGAAGGTCGCATGCTCACCTCTCTGGATATAAAGGATCCCATTTCCTTTGGCTAGGCCTCTGGTTTCCTAAAGCCACAGTAATAATCTGGGGGGGGGGGCAGGAAGGGCTGAAAGAATGAGGTTGCAAAGAATGAGGGTTGCAGCTGCCCCCACAGTTCCCAGGGGCAATCTGGGGACTGTAGAGAGAAAAACTAGTCTTTACCAGCCTGAGCTAGAAGGAAAGCCATCTTAGGTTTCCTTGTAGGTCGGCGTGATTGTATGTAAACTTGGTTTAAACCAGAGCCTGATGCGCACCTGCTTTGTGGATGCGTTGCCTAAAGGGAAACCACCTTGTCCTTGAGACACCGATCAGTGCTCCTACCCCCTGCATTCCTTGATGTGAAACTCCGAGACTCCTGTCTGTACGCTAATCTATAATCTTCTGGCTTTTTTACAAAATGTGAAAAAGCATATAAGCTCGTAAAAACGGTTCATTCTCCAGAGTACCTTCTTCCCGGGCAGCTGGACTCGAATAACACTCAATCAAACACAACTCCCTTACATGTAACGATTCTAAAAGCTTTGTTCATACTGTGTCCACGGGACAAACCAAAGGGCTGGGGTTTCTTTCTGGCTCCGGAGATACCCACTTAGCAATGACCTTTATCTACACAAAGCAAGACAGACAAACACGTACACCTCCATGTATCAGCAGTTAACTAAGAGGTGTTACTGCCTCCCGGCCACAAAAAGGCCCTCTATGCACCACCACCAATCCCGAGGAATCTTGGATTGGGGAAAAGGGCTTGGACCCTCAAACCCCGAGGAACCGGGACTGCAGGCCAATTCCAAACAAATGGAGAACCTCAGACTAAACTGTCAGCAGTTCCCAACGTGGAATCCAGAGACGGGGCTAGGGCATGGGGTTTCCCACCCGGGGAATTGCAGTCTGAAAAGCCAGAGGCATGGCTCCACGCAGACCCACCCGTCTGCCAGCCAGGTTGGGCGCGGGGGCATTACTGCCGGCTCAGCTCGGCTCCTGGGCAGGACCATCTGCCAGGTCAAGCTGACCTGCCCTTTTAAGGAAAGCCAATTAAATCGGGAGCTTGAACGCAATACAAGACCTAAGCTCAACCGAGAGGAACTTACCAGAGCCCTTGAAACGGCCAGAAAGACAGTGAACTCAAGAGTTTTCGGGGGCACCACGCCCGTTTCTTGTTGTTCCCGAATGCCATTGGAGGTTAGCTTCTAATTGCCGTTGCTGACCCCAAATTCACTGGAAAACAAAATTCAACCAAGTGAACTTGGAACATTTCCTTGGCTTTCTTAAGCGTTTCGTGAATCTGGCAGCAGTCCACCTAGCAAGTGGAGGAATTATACAAAATGGAAGCCTCCTTCGGGAAGAAGGGTCGGGCAAAAAAGTTATTAACAAAAGAGAAGAAAGGGTTATTTCAGGCCAGGACCTCTTTTGCCGGGGGGGAAGGGACCAGCAGGGTTTTTACCATGCAGATTACCTTCCTAGTGCCAATCAGAGAATTTCAGATCGACTGTTACAAGGTCGCATTCCTGAGAGAGTTGAAGCTGTAATTAAGTCTTGGTATGCCGTCGTTGGGGGCAAATGGCTCCATTTTGAGCTTGTTGTTGCTGTTTTAACAAATGAACAGAGAACGTACCAGCAAAAATTCATGTAGAGAGAGAATTCAGGCCAAAAAGCAGCATAGTAAAAAAATTATGCAACATTGGGTCGCTCTTGCTGATGCATACAATGTGTGTGTGTTGGGAGAGCTGGGGAGGTCGAGAGCCAAACCGGGAAATTGATAACGGCAATGCAATTAACTAGATTCCAGCTCTTACTTGCATTTTACCAAGTAACAATATTTTATAAGTTGAAGTGTCGGCATTTCAACAGTGATATGTATATAAATGAAGTATAATCGCTAGTGGCTTATATGGACTATTATTCAGCGATAACTTTGGTGATGCTGGTGAGCATGGTAAGTACATTTCCTGGTTTTGATAATGTATTGTGGTTTTGTAAGATGTTACTGTTGGGAGAAGCTATGTGAACGGTAACATAGGACCTTTCTCTACGGTTCTTGCAACTGTCTGTGAGTCTGTAATTATTTCAAAACAAAACCTTAAATTTTTTTGATTGTTTCAGTGATGATCCTATATATTTTGTCTTACACAATTGAGACCACTTGCCACTGAAATTTTTATCATGCTTTTTTCTTTCCATCTTGTACCCTAATAATTTTCTCATGCCATGAAAAAATCCCTTGCAAACATAATTTTTGAAGGCTGCATGATGTCCAACGGCATATTTGTAACATATTCCTATCCATTGCCTTATTGTTGCCCTGTTCAGTTGTTCTGAGCTGTAGGGATTCATTTTTGCAAGGGGTTATTATAAAAATGATTGAACTACAGACTTTATACAGAAATCTTTCGTCTGGGCGCCTGGGTGGCGCAGTCGGTTAAGCGTCCGACTTCCGCCAGGTCACGATCTCACGGTCCGTGAGTTCGAGCCCCGCGTCAGGCTCTGGGCTGATGGCTCGGAGCCTGGAGCCTGTTTCCGATTCTGTGTCTCTCTCTCTCTCTGCCCCTCCCCCGTTCATGCTCTGTCTCTCTCTGTCCCAAAAATAAATAAAAAACGTTGAGAAAAAAAAATTTTTTTTTTAAAAGAAATCTTTCGTCTGGGTTTATATTTTTATGAAGGAGTCGCAGAAATAGAACACTTCAATCAGTAGGAGTGAATATTATGAAGGCTTCTGATACGCATCACAAAATTGTTTTTCTACTACGTTTGTACCAATCCACTTTCCCAAGAGTTCGGTGTGAGAGAACCTTTTGTCACCAGCTACACCCCAAGACCTGATCTCTACTGCTCAGCTGCTTGTACCCACAGACCTTTGTCCCCCATTTTTCCTTTAAGCCCTTCTTTTTTTTTTTTTTTTAATTTTTTTTTTTCCAACATTTATTTATTTTTGGGACAGAGAGAGAGACAGAGCATGAACGGGGGAGGGGCAGAGAGAGAGGGAGACACAGAATCGGAAACAGGCTCCAGGCTCTGAGCCATCAGCCCAGAGCCCGACGCGGGGCTCGAACTCACGGGCCGCGAGATCGTGACCTGGCTGAAGTCGGACGCTTAACCGACTGCGCCACCCAGGCGCCCCTCCTTTAAGCCCTTCTTTCCAGCTTCTCTCTTAACTCAGGCGAATCGTGGGCACATAGCATCCCATGATGGACAATGATACTACCCCTCAAGTGATAATGCCTGCCTGTAGGACTAGCAGTGACTGACAGTTACCTTTAACCCATTATAATACTAAATCTCCCCCAAGAAGGCGCACAAGCCTCATTTACATTGTATACAATATATGGGTAGGCATGTTTCCTTAAGGCACATGCGCAACCTTATGCCCTACTCTGCTAAAGATGACAAAGCTCCACTTTCTAACCTTAACCCTAAATAAAAGGAACCCATTCACCCTTGCTCAGAGAGGCAAGGCTTTGGAAGTTATTCCCCATGATGCAAATAAAGTTTCTTTTGTGCAACAACTCCACCGATCTGCAACTCACCAAGGAGCAGACTCCTGTCCCCTTGGTTACCCTTTCTCACACTCAAATTGCCATTTCTGAAAGAACACATCAAGAAACACTTCAGACAGCAGATGCCTGGACAATTTGCTAACCTTCAACTCTAGAAGACGCCACTCAGGTCACATCTCAAAATGTTGGTTTTGCCAGCTAAGACCGTTTATAGTGGATGAGTGGCAAACAATCAGACACTGAGGTTGTTAGCAAGTTAAAATATATTTATTAAAAGAGCTATAAAGGGCGCCTGGCTGGCTCAGTCGGTAGAGCATGTGACTCTTGATCTTGGGGTTGTAAATTTGAGGACCACATCGGTGTAGGGATTACTTAAAAATAAAATATTTTTAAAAAGTCATTTGATCCTTATCATGACTTTATTAAAAATCAATTTAAAAATAAAAGGGCCATAAATTTTGTACACCTCAAACTAAGGTGACATTGTGTGTTAACTGTACTTAGAGGAAAAAAAAAAAAAAAGCCAGGAGCACCTGGGTGGCTCAGTCTGTTAAGCATCCAACTCTGGGTTTCAGCTCAGGTCATGGTCTCACAGTTCGTGAGTTTGAGCCCTGCATCAGGTTCCCCACTGAGCCTGTTTGGGATTCTCTCCTTCTGTCTCTGTCCCTCCCCTGCTTGCTCTCTCTGTGTCTCAAAATAAATATATACACTTAAAAAAAGTTTTTATTAAAAAAAAGCGCCCTAAATTCTGATTACTAGGCCTGAAAATGACAAGGCTGATGTTTTGTTGTGAAAAACAAGGTATCTGATTCATAGTATTGCTTTCATTAAAAGGCTACCAGTGCTGAATACTTTCCAGTTACCCCTCTAGATCTACGTACCTCTCTTGCACACAGCTTTCTGCCATGAAAGTCTGTCTTCTATGGACGGTAACGGACTCCCATGTGCTCTGGCTTCTTGTTGAGTTCATCCAATGGGGAGATAACAGGGAAAAGGGAAAGTTTGGGGTACTTAACCCATTGTTTCTTCCCTGTAAGCTCTTCAGGGATTACTTGTGTCTCTCAACCAGCGCTCACTGCTCCTCTTGAGGTAGTCCTTTACGTATGGCTTTATCTTTCCAGACTGCAAGTCTTTCTGGCCCATCCCAGTTCAGCATATATTCTGGTTACTAACCTTTCTTCAAATTATCCTAATTTGGGTGCCTCCTTTTTCTGGCTGAGGCCATCCTTGAAAGAGTTGGCTAGCTCTGGTGGTTTGAGGGAGTGGGGGCACCCTCTTACCTTCGAACAGGTCAGCTACTTTTATCCTTCTAAACTGAAAGTCAGATCATTTTACTCTCTTCCTCAAAACTTTGAATGGTTTCCCACCACTCAGAAAAAATTAATCCAAAATCCTTAGCCTAGGGGCACCTGAGTGGCTCAGTCAGTTAAGCATCCAACTTCAGCTCAGTTTGTGAGTTTGAGTCCCCCCGTCGGGTTTCAGCACAAATCCTCTGTCCCTCTCTTTCTCTGCCCCCTCCGCCACTCACGCTCTCACTCTCTCTCAAAAATAAACAGGAGCGCCTGGGTGGCTCAGTTGGTTAAGCGCCCAACTTCAGCTCAGATCATGATCTAGCAGTTTGTGGGTTTAAGCCCCATATAGGGCTGTCCTCTGTCAGCATGGAGTCCGCTTCGGATCCTCTGTGTCCCTCTCTCTGCCCCCTCCCCAGCTTACATGCAGGCTCTCTCTATATATATCAAAAATAAAATAAAATAAAATAAAATAAAATAAAATAAAATAAAATAAACAAACGTAAACAAAATAAAATAAGGTAAAATAAAATATAAGTCTTTTTTAAACAAGTTCTTAACATAGTCTACAAGGGCCTATAACATCTGTCCACTCCTGAACCACACTCGTCTCCCACTATTCCCTGCATCACTCACTCCACGCCACCATTGCCCGTCTCCTCGCTGTTCCTCAAACAAATGAAGCATATTTCTAGATTGAGGTGTTTGTACTAGCTGTTCTTTTGCCTGGCGTGCTCTTGCCCAGATATCTTCTTGGCTCTGCCCCTCAATGTGGTTGACATGGATATACCAATGTCACCAGACTGAAGAAGCCTTCCCTGCTCACCTTATACAAAATGTTAATCCCTACCCAACGGTTCTTCCCCTTGCTCTGCTTGATTTTTCTTCAAAGCACTTTTACCACCTGACATGCTATATAGTTTATTTATTTATTTATTTATTTATTTATTGTTTCCTCTTCTTTACCTGTCTTCTCCAACCCCATTAGAATCTAAGCCCTATGACGGTAGGGACGCCTGGGTGGCCCAGTCGGTTAAGCCTCTGACTTCAGTTCAGGTCACGATCTCGAGAGGTCTGTGAGTTGAAGCCCTGCAATGGGCTCTATGCTGACATCTCTTAGCCCAGAGCCTGCTTCAGATTCTGTGTCTCCCTCTCTGTCTGCCCATCCGCCGCCCCCCCCCCCCAATAAATAAACAGTAAAAAAATAAAAATGAGCTCTATGAGGGCAGAGACATTACCGGTTCTGCCCCCTGATATATCCATAACATCAAGAACAGTGCCTAGCACATAATGAGTGCTTGATAATTATTTCTTAAATGACTCAATGAAAAAAAATAGCTGTGATTACCCCCCTGAATGAAATATACATCATTATTTTTAATGGTTATAATCATACATTTTATGGGTAAGCCAAAATGTATGTAACAAATCTCCTTTATTTGTTCCTCTCAATGTAGCACTTGTATTAACAATGAACGTGCTTATAGGTAAATCTCTTATAATTATTTCCTCAGGATAATTCCCTCAAGTAGAATTACTAAGTGAAAGACTATCCGTATTTTTAAGGTTTTTAATACGTATTGCCTTCAAATAGACTACTGAGATTCCTACCTTCTATCAGCAATATGGGGACGCTTTTTGTCCCCATAGTCCCAGCTCATGGCACTATTTCTTCCTTTGTCCAGTTTATTGGTTTTAAGGTTTTTATTACGTTTTTAAAAAGTGATCGCCCCAACAAACATGGGGCTCAAACTCACAATCCTGAGATCAAGAATCTCATGCTCTCCTGACTGAGCCAGCCAGGCACCCTCTTTTGTCTACTTTAGACACTGTCTATTGACTTGCTTGTATTTTAGGTGAGGATTTCATTCAGTTACACCGCTTCCACATTCTCTCCTCACTCCCATTTTTGGTTGTTGGCTCATTAATTTACTTCCTCCATTATATCTTTCAATAATATACTTAACTCCTTATTTCAGTTTCTACCAATTTTTTACAGTATCTTTGGACACTTGGTAAGTATTGTGACCCTTCTACATTTTTCTCTACTGCTTCCTCCTCCTCATCCGTCAGCTGTTCCTTTATTTTTTATTGTCAAGATTGATAACATTTGTATTGTTCTCTGCAACCGTAACTAAGTATTCTAAAAGTAGAAGAATCAATAAAATATTTATATAATAACAAGTCAATTGTAGAGCTGACTTATGTGGCATAGTTATATAGTTTCCTTCTTTCTGGTTCTATGGTCATGATCCTCATGCTAAGCAAAGAAGAATTTTCCTACTGTCAAGATCAATGTATTTGCTTTCCTTAAAAAAATTTTTTTTAACGTATATTCATTTTTGAGAGACCGAGAGAACAGAGCGTGAGTGGGGTAGGGGCAGAGAAAGTGAGGGAGACAGAATCTGAAGCAGGCTCCAGGCTCTGAGCTGTCAGCACAGAGCCCAACAAGGGGCTCGAACTTACTGACCATGAGATCATGACTTGAGCCGAAGTCGGACGCTTAACCGACTGAGCCATCCAGGTGTCCCTGGATTTGCTTTACTCAAATGCAACAAATTGCTCAATAATGCCATGTTTTTCTTTGTTTCTGCCTTTAATTGAGAGGATAATAATAGGCTTTCTTTTTTAAATTATTTTATTTTATTTTAAAGTTTATTTATTGAGAGAGAGAGAGAGAGAGACAGAGGCTGAGACAGATAGAGAGGGAAAGAAAGAGAATCCCAAGCAGGCTCTATGCTGATAGCTCGGAGCTTTACCTGGGGCTTGATCTCATGAACTGTGAGATAAGGACCTGAGTCGAAATCAAGAGTCAGACACTTAACATCCTGACTCACAGATATGCCCCTTATTTTATTTTATTTTATTTTATTTTATTTTATTTTATTTGAGAGAAAGAGAGAGACCACAATGGGGAAGAGGGGCAGAGGCAGAAAGAGAGAGGATCTTAAGCAGGCACCATGCGCAGCAGGAAGCCCTGATGTGGGGCTCAATCCCATGACCCTGGGATCATAACCTGAGCCAAAATCAAGAGCCAGACACTCAACTGATGAGCCACTCGGGTACCCCAATATTAGGTATTCTTTATGTACTTCTAATGCATTCCAATTCACTTGTTCTATATCTCATTTGGAATCCACTGTAGTCCTAACGCCTACTCAATCCTAACTTGGTCTGTTTGCTTTCTGGATGGCCAACCTGTGGTCCCTGATATTTTACTGGATTTCCAGTTAGGTCCTTGCCATGGGATAGCCCTCTTTCTCAGTTTTCAGCCTTATTTTTCTGGAATGCATACTAAAAAAATATATACTTTCAGAAAGAGAGGTAATAAGCTTTCTTTTTTGCTTATTTAATGAATTTCCTTTGCCTTCATAATGCTTAATAACTTCCCTTGGTAAAGAATTTTTGGCTCAAAATAATTTTTCCTTTGAACTCTTTTCTCCCCAACACAATATTTTTCAAACCTACAGGAAATTTAAAAGCATATTTTCATCAACACTAATACACCCTTCCCTAGATTCACCAATTGTTGTGCATATTACCACACTTTCACACGTTTTCAGCATTTGGGGTGTTTTTCTCAATTATTTGAAAACAAGTTGAAACACTCATGATATTCACCTAAAAGTAAGAACGTTCTCCTGCAAAACCACAGTACCATTATCACATCCAGTATGATTAACACTAATGAGTAACATCATCAAATATATAGTTCATTGAATCTTCTCAATTGTCACAAGGTCTATAGATTTTTTCATTTTCCAATCCAGAATCCAATCAGGTTTCTCACAGTGTTTGGTCTTTATGTCTTTTTATTCTCTTCATCTTGAAAGTGCACTTGCCTTTTCTTTCTTTCTTTCTTTCTTTCTTTCTTTCTTTCTTTCTTTCTTTTTTAATGTTTATGTATTTTTGAGAGAGAGAGAGAGAGAGAGAGAGAGAGAGAGAACATGCTGGGGAGGGGCAGAGAGCGAAGGAGACATAGAATGAGAAGCAGGCTCCAGGCTGTGAGCTGTCAGCAGAGAGCCTGACACAGGGCTTGAACTCACAAACTGTGACATCATGACCTGAGCCGAAGTCAGATGCTCAACTGAATGAGCCACCCAGGTGCCCCACCTTTTAATTTCTTTCCAACATTGACATTTTTTTTTTTTTAAAGGATCCAGGCCAGCTGTTTTGTAAAATATTCTGTATCTGGATTTGTGTGATTTTTTGCCTCATGATTGGATTCAAGTTAGGCACTTTTAGTAAGAATATTGCACACGTGAGATTGTGTATGTAACTACATCACATCAAAGGACATTTTATATTAGATCCTTTTTTTAAGTAAGCTCTACACCCAACATGGGGCTCGAACTCACATCCCCAAGTTCAAGAGTCACATGCTCTTCTGATTGAGCCAGCCAGCGCCTTTGTATTAGACTATTGATAATTGGTGATCTTAAGTTTGGTCATTTGGTTAAAGTGATAACGACTGGATGTCTTAACTGCAAAGGAATGTTTTTCCTTTAGAATTAATAAAATTATCTGTGGAGTAATACTTGGAGACCACATGAGTAACCAGTTTCCTAATAATCTTTCACTCAAGGTTTTTAGCATCTCCTGAGATCCTTGCTTGAACCAATTACTGTAAGAGTTGAAATGGTGTGTTTTAACAATAAATATTCTATATTTACTGCCTGATAGTTACTGTAAAGAATAACTTTCCTTTTTTAAGCTCCTTTCTCCCAATATTTTGTTAATTTATATTGTCATAACACAGTGGCCTAATGCATTTTCATTAATCTTTTCCATAATTCTTTTGATGCTCTCATGGCTCCAGTTTGATTAAGCAACATTATTTACAGCAAACATGGGTGCCCTCTGGTTGGTAAAGAGCATCTAGACGGGTAGAAACTATAAATCAACTATAGACACGTGATGCAAATACCATCATTCTGGGCTTCTCTAGGTGTGGTGACTGTCACTGTTGGGTATGTCCTAGATGAGGGACCCTGGATACTGTGACTATGAATAAATTATTGGCTCCTATGGGGCATATGGCTGCTACTCCAAGCTAGGTTCCATATTGCCTGATGTGACACTTCTTCCCTTGTCCCTGAACAACCACTTGGGGGACCGACTGTCTGCTATCTGGACTGATCTGTCTGCTACTGCACGGTGTCCCATGGAAGAACATTCTGCACTGCTGGCAATCTGTACCTCTCTGAGCAGACGGATGCCAAATGTGGCCCATGGTAGTTTTAGGAGTCTGAAGGTTTAGTTGAGCCCATGAAAATCCATAATGGGAATTGTACTATTTTCAAACAAAAAACTCAGAAATGTCACTCCCATCCCTATCCCCTCCATTACATCGTCATACATTTCTCCATTTTTTGTTTATATATATATATATATATATATATATATATATAGCTATATAGCATTCCTTTTTTGTTTTGTTTATTTATTTTTCAGAGAGACTAAACAGACAGACAGACAGAGCACGAGCAGGGGAGGGGCAGAGAGAGGGAGACACAGAATCCGAAACAGGCTCCAGGCTCCAAGCTGTCATCACAGAGCCAGACGCGGGTCTCAAAGTCACAAACCGCGAAATCATGACCTGAGCCAAAGTTGGATGCTTAACGAACTGAGCCACCCAGGTACCCTTGTTTCTCCATTTATAATTTATCTTACCTATGTTTTCCTTTGCAAATAAAGGTACATATCTTTCTTACATGAATGTACTAACACACACACATATAATATATACATATATATATACACCAGACGCACACACATATATATCATATATAAAGATATATATCTTGAAAATCACTCATATCTTTTTTTAATGGCTGCATAGTGTTTCACTTCTATGACCTGTCCACTATGTAGACATAATCAAAGATTATGCAACCAGTTTCCCATCAATGGGCATGGAAATTGTTTTGAATTAATTGTTCTATTAAATGTAAGTTCAATTGATTAACAAAGAGATAAAGAAGATGTGGTGTATATACAGTGGAATATTATGTGGTGATAAAAAAAGACTGAAATCTTGCCATCTGCAACAAGGTGGATGGAACTAGAGTGTATTATGCTGAGCAAAATAGGTCAGAGAAAGACAAATATCACATGATTTCGCTAATATGTAGAATTTAAGAAACAAAACAGATGAACATAGGGGGAAGGAAGGAAAAATAAGATTAAAAACAGAGAGGGAGGGGCGCCTGGGTGGCGCAGTCGTTAAGCGTTCGACTTCAGCCAGGTCACGATCTCACGGTCTGTGAGTTCGAGCCCCGCGTCAGGCTCTGGGCTGATGGCTCAGAGCCTGGAGCCTGTTTCCGATTCTGTGTCTCCCTCTCTCTCTGCCCCTCCCCCGTTCATGCTCTGTCTCTCTCTGTCCCAAAAATAAATAAACGTTGAAAAAAAAAAAAAACAGAGAGGGAGGCAAACCATAAGGAACTCTTAAATACAGAGAACAAACTGGGGATTGCTGGACGGGTGTTGGGTAGGGGGATGGGCTAAAAGGGTGAATGGCATTAAGGAGGGCACTTGTTGGGATGAGCACTGGGTGTTATATGTAAGTGATGAATCGCTGAATTCTATTCCTGAAATCATTATTACACTATATGTTATATTACACTATATGTTAACTAACTTGAGTTTAAAAGTAAATAAATAAATAAATAAATAAATAAATAAATAAATAAATAAAAAAGTAAAAATAAGTTCAAGGGGCGTCTGGGTGGCTCAGTCAATTGAACATCCCATCTTGATTTCAGTTCGGGTCATGACAGCCTGGCATCAGACTCCCGGTTGAGTGTGGCGCTTGCTTAAGATTTTCTCTCTCTCCTCTGCTCCTCTCCCCAGCTCGTGCTCTCTCTCTCTCTCCAAAATGAATTTAAAAAATAAACAATAAAAAAAAATAAGTTCACAATAAATAGCCCTGTGAATGTTTGACCTGTTTGTGGAGGTGTATCATTAGAATAAATTCCTGGAGGCAGGAATGCGGGGTCAAAGGTTGAATGCGTATGTGACTTTGTTAGATATTACCATATTCCTCTCCACAACGGTTGTACCATTGTGTGCTTGAGCTAGCAATGAATGAGAGCGGGATGTGTGTCTGCCAAGAAGAGCATTGTCACAATCAGTAGATATCCTCAGAAAATGCATAAAACTAGATCTCTGTGGCACAAAATTAGGACGTCATAAGGAGAAAATACAGCAAGATATACATGGCATCAATGAAAAGTGAGTCGCATACAAGAAAAATTTAAAGTTAGGGGCACCTGGGTGGCTCAGTCGCTTAGGCAACTGATTTTAGCTCAAGTCATAAAAGCATGGCTCGTGGGTTTGAGCCCTGCATTGGGCTCTGTGCTGCCCGCTTGGGATTCCCTGTCTCCCTCTCTCTCTGCCCCTCCTTGACTCACACTTTCTCTCTCTCTCAAAAATAAAATAAATAAACATTTAAAAAATTTTTAAGTTAAAAGGGGCGCCTGGGTGGCTCAGTCGGTTAAGCATCCAACTTCGGCTCAGGTCACAATCTCGTGGCTCATGGGTTCAGGCCCCACGTTGGGCTCTGTGCTGATAGCTCGGAGCCTGGAGCCTGCTTCAGAATCTGTGACTCCCCCTCTCTCTCTGTCCCCTCCCCAGCTCATGCTCTGTCTCTGTCTCTCAAAAAATAAATAAACGTTAAAAAACATTTTTTTTTTAGTTTAAAGTTAAAAAAAAATCCTAAACTGAAATAGCATTGTCAATATCTGCAATAGAAGCAGTGAAAAATAGAATTAGAACTGCAGAGGGAGCCTGGCTAGCTCAGTCGGTAAAGCATCTGACTCTTGATCTCAGGGTCATGAGTTCAAGCCCCATGTTGGGAATGGAGCCTACTTAAGTAAGAGCTTTGTCCACATTCCAGGGCCTTAGACAGCCATTCATAGACATTGTTGAGGTATAAGTTTGTATGATCTCTTGGGCAGGTCATTTGGTAACTTCAATCAAAGACCTTTTAAATTTACCCCATAATTTTAGTTTTAGGATTCCATCTCAAGGAAATCGTAAAAATACACGTACAATATTTTATGTAGAACAATATTCATCCCCATGTTACATATTATATTAAAAAGCTGGAAAGTTCTACACGCTTCATATGAGAGGATAACAGTTCAGTAAAGTACAGTCCATGACATGAATATAATGTGGTTTTTAGAAATTAAAGTGTGAGTATATATTGTGTAATTAGCTAAGTATTTTGTATTTGCTTGTTGAACCCTCAGTAAGACGATACTGGATACCTTCCCTTGGCCCTTCCATGGGCACTAACCACTCTTCTCTAGCTTGTTCTGTCCCCTGACGGCCGACTGGCAAGGACTGCATGAACAGGATCCCTTGCCTTCTCCGTTCTAGTTGGGGTAGGTCATTGGAGAGGAATAGGGGGAGGTGAGGGGGAAGCAGGTGAGGAAGGCTGGGTATTATTTGTCCTGGAAACTCTGTGAGTTTCCTTTGGGCTGGATGTCTCCCTGAACTAAAGGCCACAGCTTGTGTGTCAGGCAGCCTTGACCAAACACCTCTGTCACCGGGTTCTGAGAACTGTTCTCTCTCTTTACCCCTTCACGGTGATCAGCCTTCTTGCTGTCAGCAGCCGGGAGGTACACTGATTCCGTGTGGTTTCTCTTCATCTTGGCCACACCTTTTAAAATATTTCCTCTATGATACTCTTTTCAAATGATTGAATTTTTTTAATGTTTTTACTTATTTTTGACAGAGAGAGAGAGAGAGAGAGACAGAGCATGAGGGGAGGGGCAGAGAGAGAGGGAGACACAGAATCCGAAGCAGGCTCCAGGTTCTGAGCTGTCAGCACGGAGCCCGACGCAGGGCTCGAGCTCACAGACCGCGAGATCATGACCTGAGCCAAAGTCGGACGCTCAACCGACTGAGCCACCCAGGCGCCCCTCTCTTCAAATGATTGAATAAGAGTTTGCTGTTTTCCTGCTGGAACCCTGACAGATACAACTTATGACATTCTATATTTGAGGAGACAGGCACAGAGAAGTTAAGTAATTTGCCCAAGGTCCGACAAGGGAGGAAATAATACTTGTAGGGTATGTTGAAATCGTTCCTTTATTTATCTATTTCAAAACAACTTTTGGGGTTTTTTTACAAAAGATATTCAAAATATACAATACAAACAAATAAAATGGAAAGAGGAAATCTCCATATTTCCATTCACCTATCCTATTCATTATTTATTTATTTATTTTAATTTTTGTAAATGTTTTTTTTGAGAGAGAGAGAGAGACAGAGTGCAAGTGGGGGAGAGCAGAGAGAGAGAGAGAGGGAGACACAGAATCCGATGCATGCTCCAGGCTCCAAGCTGTCAGCACAGAGGCTAACAAGGGGCTGGAACTCATGAGCCGTGAGATCGTGACCCAAGGGGACTTAACCGATTTAATCACCCCGGGGCCCCTATTTATTTTAAATGTTTATTTACTTTTGAAAGAGAGAGAGCATGCAAGTGGGGAGGGTGCAGGGAGAGGGAGAGGGAGACACAGAATCAAAGCAGGCTCTGTGCTGCCAAAACAGAACCTGGGGGGGGGGGGGGCTGAACCCATGAACTGCCAGATCATGACCTGAGCTGAAGTCGAACGCTCAACCGACTGAACCAGCCAGCCACCCAGGCGCCCCTCATTTATTATTTATTAATAAGACTCCCACATTTTTATCTACAGCCAAACTCCTGCTTTGAATCTCTGGCTTTCTGTTCAACTATCTACCCTATAACCTTCATCTGGATGTCTCAAAGGCATTTGAAACTGATCATGTCCAAAAGTAGGCTCATGATCTTCCAAATTCTAGCCACAACCAAGTCCTGTCAGTTTTACATGTAAATGTCTCTAATATGTCCACAGCCCTCCAGGTGCCACCACCCACCCTAGTCCAAGACCCCATCACAGCTTTCTTTGAAAAATCCCAAGCTTTGGACTCTTCGTATGTATCTACTCTTTTCTCCTTCAACCCGTTATTTACATGGTAGGCAGATAGATGTTTTCAAAATGCCGTCTAGTTGTATCACCCTTTGCTTAAAATCATGCAGTGGCTTCCATTGCTTTAGAATACAGACCAAGAGGGACGCCTGGGTGGCTCGGCCGGTTAAGCATCCGACTTTGGCTCAGGTCATGATCTCATGGTTTCTGAGTTCAAGCCCTGCATCAGGCTCTGGGCTGACAGCTCGGAGCCTGGAACCTGCTTTGGATCCTGTGTCTTCCTCTCTCTCTGCCCCTCCCTGCTCATGCTCTGTCTCTCACAAATAAATAAACATTTATCAGAACACATCATGCGTGTGGTTGTCTATACCCTCTACTATAGCTCTTTTAGCAGACTGTATGTTCGGTGAAGGTCTCTGGCTGTCTCGTGTTGCCCGCGTATCCTCAGTACTTTGCCCTGTGCCTGGCACGTAGCATGTAATCAAATATTTGAATGAAAAGAAATGAATGCAATAGGGGTATGGAGAAAGTTGGATGGAATCATATTTAGGAAAGGTCTGAATTCTTTATATCTCTTATTTCCTCTTCACTTCAATGTCTAACAAGATAAAAATGTTATCAATTTAGTCATAATCTCAACCACTTTTCTAGAAAGTAAAAGCTTTTAAAGCCTGATAAAGACGATATATTCCCTCACAGTTTCTTCAACAAGATATTGATACGGAATTGGGAGGTGGACAAGAGAAAGAGTTATAGGTGGATTTTTAAGTGTTTGTTTTTGAGAGAGGGAGAGAGGGAGAGAGAGAACAAGTGGGGGGGGGGGGAGGCAGAGAAAGAGGGAGATAGAGGATCTGAAGTGGGCATCACACTGACAGCAGAAAGCACCAACCCAGGCATCATGACCTGAACTGAAGCTGATGCTTGTCAACCGACTGAGCCACCCAAGGGTGGATTTTAAAAAATATTTTTCTTTTTTTTAAGTCTTTTTTTTTATTTTTAAATTTGTTTTTAATACTTATTTTTGAGAGAGAGACAGAGCACAAGTTGGGGAGGGGCAGGGAGAGAGGGAGACACAGAATCAGAAGCAGGCTCCAGGGTCTGGGCTGTCAGCACAGAGCCTGACGCGGGGCTCGAACTCATTAACTATGAGATCATGACCTGACCTGAAGTCAGTTGCTTAAGCAACTGAGCCACCAGGCGCCCCTGATTTTTAAAAAAATATTTAACAGATTCTAGCTAACTTCCTGGAGTTCTCATCACCTACCCTAGATGTTATAATTACATCTATTTTCGAGGGTTCTAATAATGATGACCAAACCAGCTCTAGGAAGATAAAGTGTAAATATAAAGAAGGGATAAAACTAGCAAGAGGCTGGTTGTACAGTAAAACATGGGCACTAAATATCCCTCTTTTCCGTAGGATGGGGAAACACGTTTTCTTTTTTTGTTTCTGCGCCCTTAGCCAGCCCTTCACCTTCACTTTTAAAGTGCAGGTCCCACTTAATCTGTGATAGTTGAGTTCTTAATTTTCTCGCCTACGCGCTTCGATTTGGGTCAAGCACCTCAGCTTGAACCACCCCACAGAGAAGCAATCGTCACCAAGTCAAGCCCAAGTAACAGTTCCCACTTCACCCCGCCCCCTCCCTAGGGAGGGCCCGCGCGCGGCTGCGCAGACCTCACCCTGGCCCCTTGTGACGTCACAAAAGAGCCATAGCGGGTGGGCGCGGCCATCACCCTGCCATCTTAGTCCCCTTCCCGAGCCCACCCGGCCCAGTCCACTTTTAGTCACGGCGTGAGAGTAACGGCACTAGGCTGAAACTCTCACGCGCCCACCGCTCCATCTTTTGGTGGTGCCGCCCGCCTCTCGGGGCAGGCGAGGTGGTCTCCCCGCCACCTAGTGGGCTGGGCGCCTCACCCCCGGGCAGGCCCGGGAGAGTGCCGGTTCGGGACAGCAGGGACCGGCCAGGAGGGGGCCCGTAGGGGAGGGGCAGAGGGCAGAACACCGCGTCCCTCCTCACGCGCTACACCACCATGAGCGCACACAACTCGCCCGCCTCGCAGGGGGGCCGAGGTGGCGGGGGGGCCGAGCGCGCTCCCGGAGCCGAGGGCATCGCTGCCCAGATCCCGAGCCAGGCCTCCATCTCGGGCGCGGCCGCATCTTCCATGTCCGGGTCGAACATCCATGCCGAGTGGCGGACCTTGACCGGTTCGTTGGCCAGGCAAGAGTGGAGCAGGTCCACAACGGACACCGGATACGAGAACACCTCCAGGTCCAGCGCGTCGGCCGAACTCGATTTCAGTCTTAGCCGGAGGACCAACACGGACTCTAACACAAGCCTCTGGCGCTTTGACGCCCACGGCCAGAGTCACCAGATCCCCAAGTCTGCTACCCGCTTGAGCACCGCCGAGAGGGCCGCCCCAGCATCCGACCCGGACGCCAGCAGCGGTCGGGGATCGGTACCAGCCCCCGCCCCGCCCTCAGACTCCACCCGAGTGTCAGTGTCAGAATCCACCCTGGCCGCAGGGCGCGGCTACCCCCGAGTATCAGTACCAGGACCTCCTATAACCAATAACTCTTCCCTAGAGTCGATGCAAGGGTCCGACCCGCCCGTGACACCCGGCTTCCTCAGGGTATCTACACCAGCACCTCCTCCACCCAGTAACACTCTCCAGGAGTCTGCACAAAGGTTGGCCCCGCCCTCAGTGCAAGGCTCCTTCCGGAGTTCGGTGCAAGGACCTCCCACACCTAACTCCCCTCTAGTGTCACAGCACAGGTCCTTGCGGTTCCCAGTAGCTGGCTTTCCCCGAGTGTCAGTAGACGCATCCGCCCAGCTCTCGGACTCCACTGTAGAGTTGTTGCAAGGGTCCGCCCCGTCCTCCGTGCTCAGCATCCCCCGGGGTTCGCTGCCAAGATCTGTCCGGTACTCCGACGTCTCCGGAGCGTCGGTGCAAGCGAGCGCCCCGCCCTCAGTGCCCGGCTCCCCCCGGGGTTCGCTGCAAGGATCTGTCCTGTACACTAACATCTACCGAGCGTGGGTGCAAGAGAGCGCCCCGCCCTCAGGGCCTGGCTCCCCCCGGGGTTCGCTTCAAGGATCTGTCCCGTACCCCGACGCCTCCGGAGAGTGGATGCAAGAGACCTCCTCGCCCTCAGTGCCCAGCTCCCCCCGGGGTTTGCTGCAACGATCTGTCCCGTACTTAGACCTCTACCGAGCGTGGGTGCAAGAGACCGCCTCGCCCCCAGTGCTCGGCTCCCCCCCGGGTTCGCTGCAAGGATCTGTCCCGTACCCCGACGTCTCCGGAGGGTGGGTGCAAGAGACCTCCTCGCCCTCAGTGCTCAGCTCCCCCCGGGGTTTGCTGCAACGATCTGTCCCGTACTTAGACCTCTACCGAGCGTGGGTGCAAGAGAACGCCTCGCCCCCAGTGCCCGGCTCCCCCCGGGGTTCGCTGCAACGATCTGTCCGGTATTCTGACGTCTCCGGAGCGTCGGTGCAAGAGACAGCCCCGCCCTCAATGCTCGGCTCTCCCCGGGGTTCGCAGCAGGGAAAGGTCCCGAGCTCGGACTCCTCCCAAGCGTCGGGACAAGGATCCGCCCAGCCCTCAGTGCCCGGCTCCCCCCGAGGTTCGCAGCAGGGACCGGTCCCGAGCTCGGACTCCTCGCGAGCGTCGGGACAAGGATCCGCCCAGCCCCCAGTGCCCGGCTCCACTCGGGTGTCCGTGGAAGAATCGACTCCGCCCCTGGCCTCCCCCGAGAGTCGGTAGAAGGGTCCGCCCCGCCCTTGACCGGCCCCACTTCTATACCTACGCCCCGGGAGAGTCTCAATCAGAGCATGGCGAGTCGGGAGAAGGCGAGTGTCGCGGGCCACATGTTCGACGTAGTCGTGATAGGAGGCGGCATCTCAGGTCAGTGTGGGCCGTAGCGGTAACCTGAGGGGCCCTGGCGGGCCTGGGGTGGGGGCTTGCAGTAACGCCGCGGCGTTTGGGGGTCTCTTTTGTGCATGCTGGTGTGCAACAGTGCCCGGCCCCGGATCCTGCAAGCGCGGGGATTGGGCCAGTTTTGCCTGTGGTGTGAACTGGGGGAGGCAGAACAAAAATTTTACTACTACAATTAAATACTAACATTTAACTAGCTCTTGCTGTGCAGTTAAATTCAGTACGTTACTTGCATTTTCTCAATTCTGGGAGACGGGTACTATGTTCGCCCCCATTTTACAAAACCAAATAACTGAGGTCTGGAGACTTTCCAATAACTTTCCAGAGGTCAAATCACTTAGCCAGAAAGTGGCGAAATCATTTTTTTTTTTTTTCCAGTTAAGACCTTTACTTCTAATCCCTGAGGTGGCGGCTGCTTTGATTCACTCATTTCATGTCCTTTGCCCTAAACAGGACATCAGTGTTCGGATTTTTGTACTATGGAGGTAGTAATAGAGTTATTCCAGTTCTACTCTTCTCCAAGCACTTTTCTTTAGAAAATTTGGTGAGTGAAGAGGAAGGAAAAATCGTTTAGTAAACATTAAAAAAAAATTTTTTTTTTAATGTTTATTTTGAAGGGGAGAGAGAGAGTGACAGAGTGCCAGTGGGGGAGGGGCAGAGAGAGAAGGAGACACAGAATCCGAAAGGGGGCTTTACGCTCCCAGCGGTCAGCACAGAGCCCTACCTGGGGCTGGAACCCTGGAGCCCCACAAACCCCGAGATCATGACCCAGCCGAAGTCCGACACCTAACCGACTGAGCCACCCAGGCGCCCCAATATTTCTTTTTTAAGAAGAGGATGGGCTTTTAGGTTGAACGTAACTCCCACCGTTTCTTAGAGCTTGCAGGAAAGTGTAGGGCATTTATTGCCCAAAGGGAATCCCTTTCTGAAGCAGAGGCTGATTGTGTCTTTTATAAGCACTCCTACCATCTGAATCTTGTCCTGTGTGGAGCTGGTGAGCCTGGGTTCGCCCGGTCCTGTCTTGGTTTTGCAGCTGACCGAGCGGTGCATGAGGCTTGCCAGTATTTTCCTGGAAATCTCATCATGATTGATATATTAAATTGTCACTTAGGCTGTCATAATTGGTAAAATATTTGAAATTTAGGAATTGTGTTTCAGCCCTAGCTAAAATCCCGCGTGAATCTGCCCAGGAGCGGGAAGGTGTTAATTTCTGAAATATATCTGCAGAATTTGATATAGGAAGAGGGAGAAAGAAGGTGGAAGGGAGTAAGTCTGGTAGCCCCACAGTAGCCATTTTTGTGTATAATTCTTTTGGGGAGACTCTGAACATGCTTACAAATTAATTTTGGGTGGAGATAGCTTTTGACTTGGTCTGTTGAGGATCAACAGTCTGAAACACCAGAGAAGAGGTTGGCCTGAGCTGCTGCTTTGACAACTCCAACCAGTGCCAAAAAAAACATGCATGTATGTATGTTGGAGCATCGGAGGAAAGCAGACCCTGGTGGCGAGTAAGAAAAAGAACTATATTTCTCTTGTTTCCATTCATTCATTCATTCGTTCATTCAACAACCACTCTCTGAGTGCCTGCAATGAAGAGAACGGTTGTTTCCAAAAACCTGGTGCTCCTATGCAAGCCTCTTAGAAGCAATGTGATTGGTGATCACTAGGAAATAAATATTCTGATAGTGTGGCCTTGTAAAGTAAATTGATTATTTCTCTCTCTTCTCCCATCTCCCATCTCCCATTGATTTTGCAATTCGAACTTCTTTCTGGGATTTTATCTTTGTCCTTTTCTTGTTCTGTGCTCCAGTATTCCTTAAGGAGCATTTTGTCTTTCATTTTCCCTCTGCCTGATTACCTGCTTTCTCCCTGTCCGCACCTTACTCCCAGTAGGTGGTCTTGAGCAGAGGTGGACTTACCGTGTAGGTGGTGACCCTCATGCTTTATGGCCTTACAGCTGCAGGTGCCTTCTGGCTCTCATTCCGAATAAATAGCTTCATGCTGAGTCTTGTGTTGGTAACGTGGCATTCTTTTTTTCTTAGAAAAAAGCATGCAAGTAATATAAGCTTCAGGCCCCTCAAAACCTGGATCTGTCTGTAGTCACTAGTGACTGTTAATTTCTTTGTGTCATTCAGAGAGTGCGAGCAGGGGAGGGACAGGGAGAAGGCAACAGATGATCTGAAGTGGGCACTGCCCTGACAGCTGTGAGCCCCGTGCAGGGCTCGAACTCATGAACCACGAGATCATGGCCTGAGCCACAGACGCTCAACCCACTGAACCACCCAGGTGCCCCGGATTTGCGTGATTTTTAACACCAAAACTGGCCAGAGACATTGCATTCCGGCTCTGGTGGCTTCCCAGATGGTTCACAACTAAAATAAAAGGAGGTACAAGTCTGGTTCAGGATAAACCCTGCACGCAGACTGGGTATTTCATGAGGAGGTGAGAGGCATTACTTCCCAAGAGCTCTTGAGATACCAGAAGCATAATCTTTGTGTGGGCCTGGCAAAATCCCATGAGTTACTTAATAATCCCTCTATCAGTTTTTAAATGCTTTGGGATATTTCTTACAGCTTTTGTCAGGACTTGCACACTTTAATATGCTACTCACACACTTACAATACATGGCCAATACTTAATACTTAGCATCTGTAACAAAGCAGCTCCCAGAAGAGTACAAATTCCAAATAACATTCCTCAAAATCAATCTATAGTAACAGAATGACAGGATCTTAATATAGCTCTCTTTTGTCATTAAAAAAAAAACAACATAAAACAGAGCATGTCTTATAGCCACAAAACCCCTTTTTCTGTCCACTAATCAATTACATAATTGTATCTACTATGTCACTAGTGGAGATGGAAAAACCCACCTGCTCGTTTGTAAGCAGTATAATGGTACGTTTAGCATGCTCTGGCCCTTATGTGTCATCCATCATCTGTCACCAAGTCCTTCTTGAAACTCCTTTCATTTTGTGACACTTGGATCCTGAATTTTTTATCCCACACTGATCGCTCCTTTTCTGTTCCTTTCATGTGCCCATATTCTTGTGAACTTCTAGTTTTGAAATGGCCCCGAGTTTCCGTTGTTGGTCACTTTTGGGCTCTTATGCACTCTCTCCCTTCTCTTTCTCATTCTAGGACTTCAGATTTATCTATAGAACGCTCTTAAATCTCTAATTGGGGTCTGTTTCGTTCTCTCAGCTCCTGTTCTACAGCTTATCTGCTGCTGGATATTTCACACTTGAGTGTCCTCTTCTTACTTCGTATTCATCATGTCCAAAAGCCTCCTTGCCATCCCAGCCCAACTTGTCTCCCTCACTTCTTGGCTCCACCTTCAATTCCTTATTTGGGCTCTTCCTCTTCTCCATTCCCAGTGACTCCCCCCGTCCCCAGAATAGACCCTGGACGCCTTCAGCTCTCCAAGTTACGACCGTCTTTCCAGTGGCCACCCTTTACTTTGGGTTTTCCTTTCATGTCCATCCTGCAGTGTTCTCCCAGAGTTGATTTTTTTTTTTTTTTTAACTTGAGCAGAGTTGACCCACAATGTTACATTTGTTTCAGGTGTACAACTTGGTGATTCAACAAGTCTGTATGTACTTCACACTGTGTTCACCCCAAGTGTAGCTACCATCTGCCCCATTACGTTGCCATTACAGTACCATGGACTATATTCCATATACTCTGCCTTTCATCCCTGTGGCTTATTCATTCCGTAACCAGACTTGATTTTTTTTAATTTATTTATTTTTGAGAGAGACAGAGAGAGCATGAGTGGGGGAGGGGCAGAGAGATGGAGAGAAAGAGGACCCCAAGTGGGCTTCATACCATCAGCGTGGAGCCCGATGTGGGGGCTTGAACCCATGAGATCATGACCTGAGCCGAAATCAAGAGTCTGCCATTTGACCAGTGGAGCCCTCCAGGCGCCTCCAGACTTGCTTTTTTTTAAAACACTTCTTTCATCACCTTGCTTTTCTGCTCAAGACCTTCCCTGGTCTACTCCCAGCCTCTCAAACTCCCCACTGCATCCCCAATTATCTGGCCCCACTTTGTTGGACAAGTAGCATTTCCCACTGCCCCCAGCATGGAGTTGAGCTTTGTTTTTGTGTTTCTTAACATGGAAGTGCTTCTCTCTCACTGCCTACATCCTATCCATTCCTCGTCACCTGACTCATGACCCTTTCCTTGACCACCCTGGCTGGCCTTGATTTTTCTCTATCTATTAGTGCTTGTCCTCTCTAACAATCTACACTCATTTTCTGTCTCTATGTGTATTTCTTGATGTCATTTTTTTTTCAAGTTTATTTTTTTATTTTGAGACAAAGAGCATGTGAGCGGTGGAGGGGCAGAGAGAGGGGAAGAGAGAATCCCAAGCAGCCTTTGCACCATCAGCGCGGAGCCTGATGTGGGACTCGAACTCACGGACCGTGAGATCATGACCTGAGCTGAAATGAAGAGTCGGCCACTTAACCGACAGAGCCACCCAGGCGACCCTCTTGATGTTATTTTAACTATGGCAATTCAGTCCTTGACTATAGATGCTAGTTTTTACTCAGGAGCTGACAGAGAGAGGGCAGATGGCAGAAACGAAGCAGGGTAAGATTTAAAAATCTGCCCTGAACTGAGCATTTCTGAGTTGGCTTTCTTTAAGGGGAAGAAAAAAGGAAAAGAAAAAAACAAAAAAAAAAGCCCATCTCCAGGGGACATTGTCTACTTCAGAGTCTTTGGGCCAAAAGGTTTTTGGAAAGGCAGTCCAGTCCAATCCCCTAAGATTTTAATCCTCTTGACGGCATCTCCTTAGCGATGGTCTGGCTGTAGCTTTGAACACGTCTAGGGAAGGGGAATGCTCGGCCCCTCAAAGCAACTCCTTGTGTGTCTGGACTCCTCCAAGCCCTTTGGGAGCCTCTATTCCATATGCCAGGCGATGGCAAGATCACGGGGAAAGAGGGATGACGATGAGTAAGTAGTTTCTCCGCCCATAAGGTGCCTGGTCCTCTTTTTAGAAGTAATCAAGGAAGAGCGTAATTGACATTCATACAGTGAGAGAAATATTAATGGCATGAATGTAAACAAAGTCTTGGGACCTTGAGAGATAAGTTTCCAAGTGATAACGCTGGATAGTCCGGGGTAGGTAGTTTCTGCATGCTTGTTGAAATTTTTAAGTATCATGTAGAAAGAGCTCTTTCCAACTAGTGTCTGAGTAGTGGAACTTCCTTGTATTTTTGAAATCTTGCCATTCGCAACTACGTGGATGGAACTAGAGGGTATTATGCTAAGTGAAATTAGTCAGAGAAAGACAAATAGCATATGACTTCACTCATATGAGGACTCTAAGACACAAAACAGATGAACATAAGGGAAGGGAAGCAAAACTAATATAAAAACAGGGAGGGGGGACAAAACGTAAGAGACTCTTACATACGGAGAACAAACAGGGTTCCGGGAGGGGTTGAGGGAGGGGGGATGGGCTAAATGGGGAAGGGGCACTGAGGAATCTACTCCTGAAATCGTTGTTGCCCTATATGCTAACTAACTTGGATGTAAATTAAAAAAAGAAATTAAAAAAAATCCATTGTTTTAAAAGAATAGAGAGCACTAGCCACCCAGGACTCGGTGTTGTGTAAAATCAGCAGGGACTGGGTCCTTCCCATCCTCTGAGACATACCACAATTTGCCTTCTTGCTGAAATACATCGCCGTGAAGAGTCAGTTCTGCGGAGAGCATTTCTGCCATTTTAACCCAGAACTTGGCAGCACATCCTTGTGGTTCTGTAGTGATTAAGAAAAACATTTTTAAAAATGCGGCTTATTTTGGGCGCCTTAGTTATTTAGATACTCTGAGGTTCAGCGCAAACTGAGCGTTGATTTTTCTTCTGCATTTCTGGACCCTTCTTTGCCTCTCTTTTGCATTTTTTCCCCTCAAAAATTCACTAGGATGCTTTCACTTTAGAAACTTTTTTTTTTTTTAATTTTTTTTTTCAACGTTTATTTATTTTTGGGACAGAGAGAGACAGAGCATGAACGGGGGAGGGGCAGAGAGAGAGGGAGACACAGAATTGGAAACAGGCTCCAGGCTCCGAACCATTAGCCCAGAGCCCGACGCGGGGCTCGAACTCACGGACCGCGAGATCGTGACCTGGCTGAAGTCGGACGCTTAACCGACTGCGCCACCCAGGCGCCCCAGAAACTTTTTTGATGTTAAACAAAAAATTCAAGAAAATTTGCGTTCTGATTTTTTGAAGTAGGAAATGCGGAAGTCCGTTAGTGGCGAATATGGGTCATACCGTTCTTGTGCAGGTGTGACATACACATATTTTACAGGTGTACCCAGAAAGCCTGAGGTCCTGTTGTGGTTTTCTATCACATGCAGGGGTTCGCAAGAGTGTAGACATCCAATTAGCGTCCATTTGAACACTTACACTTGCACGTATGAAATGGATAGATTTCATAATGACAGCTCCCTTTCGTTTTATGTCTGAGTGATGAGAACTGCACAAGATCAGCCAAAAGAAGTTTTGGTACGTTTTTAACTTTTGTAAGGTTTGAGACAAGTTGATCGTTAGGACTGTTTTTTTCTTTTTTCCTTTATTGTGAAAAATACAGGTGTGCCAGGAATTGAGATTGCCACATTGACGATGTGTTCCTTATTATGTTGTCATTTAGCATTGTGAACTAGGGCACCTTAAAATAGATTTTTTTAACATTTAAAGAAAAAATTTTAAGTAATCTCTACACCCAGCGTGGGGTTCGAACTCAACGACCCCGAGATCGAGTCGCACGCTCTACTGACTGAGTCAGCCAGGAACCCCCAGGGCATAGTTTAAAATCTTTAAACTGGTTTTGTCATATATAAAATTAGAGGTTGGAGTAAGTTGGATTATGTTATATGTGATGTCTCTTCCAGCATCTCTTTTAGAAATTAGTAGTTTTCCTAACTGTCTCTGCAGCTTTCTGTTTTGGACTCATCCTCAACCTGTTTTTAATTCCATGTTGTATTCTGGAAATGGTTTGCATGATCTCTCATATTGACATCCTACGGTAAATTTTTGTAAAAATTATTTTTAAACGTTTTATTTATTTTTGAGAGTGAGAGTACAAACAGCGGGGGGACAGAGAGAGAGGGAGACAGAGGATCCGAGGCAGGCCCTGTGCTGCCAGCAGACAGCCCAACGCGGGGCTCGAACGCACAACGGTGAAATCATGACCGGAGCCGATGTCGGCTGCTCAACCAACTGAGCCACCCAGGCGCCCCTACATCCTACACTAAAATCAGGGTCTGGGGCTCCCTTACACATGTTCATTCACACCTTCTCCATGACTTCTCTGATCCTTGTTTCAAAGCCCTTTTGGAGTTGCTGCTAAGCCAAAGTAAATAAAACCCCACTTTATAGCAATAGTTAATCAATTGATTAGGTAAGAGTGTCAATAGGAACATAAAAATCAGACGATAAGCTTTGAGAGTTGAGTTTATTACATATTAACCATGTTCAAGGGTCACAGAATTGCAGCCTGTAAGGGCTCACAGGGACCAAACCGAGGCTCAGAGGGATGAAGTGAACTACCAAGTGCCACAAAATTCTTACTGGCATAACTTGACCTTGGACCCCTAAAATATCGACTGCTAGGGCAGTACCGCTTCCATACCCCACTTCACTGGGCTGGCCTTATAGGCCTAGTCATAGAACTGCAGTGAACTTTCCTATTGCTTTACTTTAATGCTTGATGCTCTAAAACTTTGTGGCTATTGTTTCACTGTAATTAACATTTTAGAATATATTACGTGGCATGTTACTGCTTCATGAACATTTACATTTATTATTATTCTTTTAACATTTATTTACTGTTGAGACACAGAGCATGAACAAGGGAGGGGCAGAGAGAGAGGGAGACCCAGAATCAGAAGCAGGCTCCAGGCTCCGAGCTGTCAGCACAGAGCCCGACGCGGGGCTCGAACCCACGAACTGCATGATCGCGACCTGAGCTGAAGTCGGCTGCTTAACCAACTGAGCCACCCAGGCGCCCCTCTTTTCTGTTTAAAACATTTTTTAGAAGATTTTTATCTTTAAGTAATCTCTACACCCCACATGGGGCTCAAACCCACAACCCCAAGATCAAGATCGCACGCTTCTCTGACTCCGCCAGCCGGGTGTGCCAAAACATTAAAAAAAATTTTTTTTTAACATTTGTTTATTATTGAGAGACAGAGTATGAGCATGGGGGGACAGAGAGAAGGGGAGACACAAAATTTGAAGCAGGCTCCAGGCTCCGAGCTGTCAGCATAGACCCCGACGCGGGGCTTGAATTCACAAACCATGAGATCATGACCTGAGCCGTCAGATACTTAACCAACTGAGCCATCCAGGCTCCCCCATTTTTTTTTTTAATTGAAGTATAGTTGACATACTAAAGATAACCTTTAAAGGTGGCCATTTCCAGATTAAATGAGTTTGCTGGGAACGGTGGCTTAAATTCAAGACCTTTTTCTTGGCACACCTGCATGTATTTATTCATTCACTTATTCATTCATTCATTCATTCATTCAATACATATCTGTCGATTGAGTGGTTCAGTACGTGCTGTGAGCAAAATTTATGTTTTCTTGCTTTGGAACATTGCTTCTAAAGCTTCAGTGAGCTGATGTTTGACTATACTTTTTATTGTCCTCGCAGCCTTCAGTCCAAGAGTCCAAGCGTGTGGTTATGTAAGAATTCTCTGGGCCAGAGATCACCTTGCTGAATAATAGAAAGTTAACTTTAAAAATTTAGTATGGGACACACACTATTCACATTCCTAGGTGATGTTGAATGTGAAAGTTGAAGAAAAATGTCACTTTAAAAAAATTTTTTTTTTTTTAACGTTTATTTATTTTTGAGACAGAGAGAGACAGAGCATGAACAGGGGAGGGGCAGAGACAGAGGGAGACACGGAATCGGAAACAGGCTCCAGGCTCTGAGCGGTCAGCACAGAGCCTGACGTGGGGCTCGAACTCACGGGCCGTGAGATCATGACCTGAGCCAAAGTCGGACGCTTAAACCGACCAAGCCACCCAGGCGCCCCAAGAAAAATGTCACTTTTAGCAATTAAGAGGAAGAACCAGGAGAACCAGAGCATAAGCCGTAGCTGTACTAAAGTTTTGCTTCAAAACGCTTAGCTTGTTGTGTTCTAGGCTTACCTGGGTCCTTGCCCAGGGGAGTTTATTACTGTAAATATTTGGACAGTCTTCTGACAGATGAAACCAGCTTTCCCAAAGTGTGTTTCCCAATAGGGTTTTGTTGTTGTTGTTGTTGTCTTAAAGGCAGAAGGTGGGGGCGCCTGGGTGGCTCAGTCGGTTGAGCATCCGACTTCGGCTCAGGTCATGATCTTGTTGTCTGTGAGTTCGAGCCCCGCGTCAGGCTCTGTGCTGACAGCTGGGAGCCTGGAGCCTGTTTCAGATTCTGTGTCTCCCTCTCTCTCTGACCCTCCCCCACTCATACTCTGTCTCTCTCTGTCTCAAAAATAAATAAATGTTAAAAAAAATTAAAAAAAAAATAAAGGCATAAGGTGGACAAATGCGGAGTCAAACAGGTCTCTTCACTGCAGGACTTATTAGGGTCTTTAATATGCCAGTGTGTGTCACACATTTCCCAGAAGGAGAAATGGCCTGTCCCAACATCCAGGAACATTGATACTTTTCCCTGGAGCGTCTTGAAGAGTAGTGTTCTATAAAACATCTTGGAAACTATTGCCTGAAACCACAGTGCATCCCGGGGTGCAGAATCTAAGGACAGCAGTGTGGAGGGTCTTTGGTGTGGATTTTTTAAGTTTCAGTGAAAGAATGGGGCGGGTAATGAATTAAGGGATAATTGCATTCCCTAACTCGGGTGAGATCCATTTATCCAAAGGGAAGATGAATGCTGGACAATAATCAAATAAATTAGGACTGTCTAGACAACCAGTCTGTCGAATTCAGGGCAAATTGAAGTTAATTGTTAGCTTTCATCTACTTATCATTTGAGACAGTACTGTCTCTTTAGCTTATCAAGGGGATTAGAAGATTTGGCATTTGCAAAAGCAGAGAATTATTTCTCGGAAAGGAAACACAAAATACAGATGGATAGAGGGATGGATAGATAGAAAGAAATGGTTACATGTATCAGGGACAAGTTTGTGTGTACGCTGATATTCTCTGTTCTCTGTTGCTAAAAAGTGCAATATTGGTTCAGAGACCAGAAAATGTATTCATGGGGCACCTGGGTGGCTCAGTTGGTTGAATGTCCGACTTCAGCTCAGGTCATGATCTCTCCGTCCCCCTCTCTCTCTGCCTCGCCCCCCACATGTGCGCACTCTCTCAAAAATGAATGAACATTAAAAAAATATAAACAAAAAGTAAAAAAGAGGGGCGCCTGGGTGGCGCAGTCAGTTAAGCGTCCGACTTCAGCCAGGTCACGATCTCGCGGTCCGTGAGTTCGAGCCCCGCGTCAGGCTCTGGGCTGATGGCTCGGAGCCTGGAGCCTGTTTCCGATTCTGTGTCTCCCTCTCTCTCTGCCCCTCCCCCGTTCATTCTCTGTCTCTCTCTGTCCCAAAAATAAATAAACGTTCAAAAAAAAAATTAAAAAAAAAAGTAAAAAAGAAAATGTACTCCTAGTATTTGGAGTCTGCTGACTTATTTCGGTATAAACATTAAAATGATGTGGCACCCTATCTTTGTCAGTCTTTCTTGGTTGCTCAAGATAAATATAATCTAAGCCTTAGAAACTTCCCTGTTGCCCTCATCCAAGTGAGCATGGTTTTGTTTTCTTGGTGTGTGGTTGTTCTGGTCTTTGCAACAAGCATTTGAGCACCTGCAACATGGCAGGGTCTATTCTAGGAATGCAAAGACGTAGAACACATTTCTGTTCTCAGGAAGGTCCTAACACACCCGTTAGGAGTCAGATCTCTGGGCGAGAGGTCAGGTGCCTTGGATGAAGGCAGAAGCCTACCATGGCTTAGACAAGGGTGACTGTGGTTGCAGTCGGTAGCAGGCAGATTCAGAGCATATTTTGAGGCTACGTCTAACAGGACTTGCCACTTGAATGGATGAGGTATATGACAAAAAGAGAAGGCTCAGAAACGGCTTTGAGAGTTTTGATCAGAGCAGCTGACTAAATGGTGGTGGCATTTGCGAAGTTGCAAAGGGCCAGGGGAGGAATGAGTTGTGGGGGAAATACCAAGTGTCCTGTTTTAGATGTATTGACCTCGAGACGCCCAAATGACGCTACTTTCTCAGGGGTTTCATTCCAGTGCGGGTGACCTAAACGCTGTAGTATGTCTACTGCCAGGTGGTGCTGGGCGCTAAGAAGAAACATCAAACAGGCTAACAGGGACAGAGTGTGGCAGGAGATTTAAAACACTTGCCTGTATTGAACACGGGGTCCCTGGACATTTTTCATCAGGAATACGTTACATTTCAAGGTTTTTTCTAGTGAAGGAGCAGAGACACCAGATCATTTGTTGTGGAAGGAAAATCAGAAATTGAACTGGAAAGGGTGGCATGAATCAAATGGATGAATTTCTTTTTTTCCTAGAATAGAGTCATATGAATGTACTTGAAGAAAGAAGGTAAAGGGAAGGGCCCTTGGCGAGATTACAAGAGGCAGGGGTAAGGCGCCTGGGTGGCTCAGTCAGTTAAGCTCCTGACTTCAGCTCAGGTCATGATCTTGCAGTTCGTAGGTTTGAGCCCCCATCGGACTCTGTGCTGACAGCTCAGAGCCTGGAGCCTAGTTTGGATTCTGTGTGCCCCCCTCTCTCTTCCCCTTCCCTGCTCATGCTCTGTCTCTCTCTCAAAAAAAAAAAAAAAAAAAATTTAGAAGAGGCAGGGGTTAAGTGTGAAGCTAGGGTTCCACGGTAACAGATTTATATCCCAGGAGGCATGGACCTTCTCTTTGAAGGCTTCATTGCAGAGACTCTTAATTCTTGCTCCAGGTGCTGTGCGCGTTAAATCATCCCTATACCATTTCTCTGGGGAGGTCCTGCTTCTCAGGACATTGGAAGCAGTGAACAATCTGTAGGAACACAGTTTCCACAGCAGTGCCTTTAAGAAGCTGGAGCTTGGTTTGTGGTTGCCATGGTAGCAGGGGCTGGCTGCATACACCATCTCACCCAGGCTCTCCCGATCTAATAACCAACATTAACAATTGCCTGAACTCTCACACGAGGGGTTCTTTTAGCAGACTTGCTTTTCTTTTTTTTTTTTTTAAGCCTCTCTAATACATCCTTTAACCTATTTTATTTGGGGTTGTGTAAAACCCAAACGATTGAAGAAAAATCAGAAGAGGAATTGTTTCAAAGTCCTCATTCCTATTTAAAATACTTAAGCGCATGGGGCGCCTGGGTGGCTCAGTCAGTTAAGTGTCCGATTTCAGCTCAGGTCAGGATCTTGTGTTTTGTGAGTTCGAGCCCCGCCTGGGGCTCTCTGTGCTGACACTTCAGAGCCTGAAGCCTGCTTCGGATTCTGTGTGTCTCTCTCTGCCCCTCCCCCACTTGGACTCTGTCTCTCTGTCTCTCAAAAAATAAACATTTAAAAATAAAATAAAATACTTACGTGCAAAGTGGGCAAAGATTTGCTTGTGCCCTGATCCTCTGATTTTCCTGTTGTTCAGGTTTTGTTTTGTTTCATTTAGAAAGTGATCAGATCCTTATTTATTTGATAAGTCCTTACCAAACTCTTTGTGAATGTAGCTTCTTGGGGCTCTGTACTCTCATGGAAAACCACAGGACATTTGGGAGTCCTGGGCTCTTTTGCGCCTAAGGATTTTGGTTTGCCAAGATGGGGAAGAGAAAGAACTCTCTGTGCAGGCGTGAGGGATGGTGGATTTTGCCAATGCCCCTTAGACCTCTTCCTTCAAATGGAGGGAAGAACGGTTCCCTCCATGGAAGAACCATGGGAGAACCAGAGACTTCCGACACTAGGGAAACTGAGAGTCTAGGACACCTTTCCAAGGTGGCCCTTCATCCCTTACAACCCAATGAATCTCATACACTTAACAGACACTCTCCTCTCCCTGACTTCATCCCTCCCCTCTCTGATCTGAGGCCATGAGTTTCTAGCTCTAACAATGTGTGTGGGAGCCAGCTTTTACTGGCCGGAGAGGCCTACCCAAATGGTTCAAATCAGGTGGCCCCCTCCCTCTCCCCAGCCCAGAGATGGTTGTTAACCTCTTAGCAGCATACCATGGTATCAGACCCTTTCCTTATCTTGGGCAGGGGGAGTGGGGGCTGTGTGTTGCTGGAGGGCTGGATCAGGGGCGAGTCTCTTCTATCACTCAAGATTCCATGTGGCAATGAAATGATAGGGAAATGAATGAAAGTGCTCTTAGCTCTGGCGAATCTATATTTCTTGAGAACAAGATGAAATAGATTTAATATGAGATTTTCTCTTTCATAACAAATATGAAAATAAAAAATACTTGATTATAAAATCTTTTTAAGGAATGAGTAAGTCACGGAGCTGAAAGGCACAGCCTGGGGAATATCGTCAATGGTATTGTAACCGCGTTGTCTGGTGATAGATGGCAGCTATTTTCTAGTAGCTATACTGTATTTGGTGGCTTGCCTTCAGACATAAAAACCTTTTCTTTTCTGGGGCTTCCAGCTGGCTCAGTCAGTAGAACACGTGACTCTTGATCTCAGGGTTGTGAGTTTGAGACCCACGGGTGTAGAGGTTACCTAAAGAAATAAAGAAATAGTTAAAAACACTTTGTTTCTAACAGTGTCATCCCATTTACCAAAAAAAAAAAAAAAAGCTCAATAAATGTTTTTGAAAGATAAACTCAAAGCCCTTAAGCTAATCTGTGTAGTTGTGATATGATTTTTTTTTTTTTCTGTAAGTGATTATTGAGTTCTGTGGTGATGGAGGGTAGGATGCACAGTGAGACACAGAATAAGAACAAAAAAAGAGCTAAGGAGGTCCCTGGGTGGCTCAATCGGTTGAGCATCCAACTCTTGATTTCCGCTCACATCATGATCCCAGGGTCATGGGATCAAGCTCCGCGTTGGACTCTGTGCTGAGCGGGGAGCCTGCTTGAGATTTTCCCCTCCCCAACTCGCGGGTGTGCTCTCTCTCTCTCTCTCTCTCTCTCTCTCTCTCTCAAATTAAAAAAACAAGAGTTAAGGAGTAGAATCTAAGACTTACATCTTGAAGCAGGCATCATCTTCATTTTTTTTCATTCAAATCAACAGCCACAGTTGCTACATTTCTGGACCCCAAGTATTTCCCTGTGCTTTATTATTTTTTATTATTATTATTATTTTTAATTTTCTTTAACATTTATTTATTTTTGAGACAGAGAGAGAGCGTGAACAGGGGAGGGTCAGAGAAAGAGGGAGGCACAGAATCTGAAACAGGCTCCAGGCTCTGAGCTGTCAGCACAGAGCCGGACGCGGGGCTCGAACCCACAGACCGCGAGATCATGACCTGAGCCAAAGTCGGACGCTCAACCGACTGAGCCACCCAGGCGCCCCCCTGTGCTTTATTTTTGACTGACTGAGTTATTTATTCAAACTTAGTTATTGGTTCTTATTCAAAAAGAACTTTTTTTTTTTTTTTTTTTTTTTTAATGGCACCTTGCTTTTCTTTCCGTATTCTGGATTTTCTCACCTTCCAGTGGTCGTGGAAGTTCCTGATCAGGGTGTTGTTCACAATAAACACACAAACCAAAACACCAGAACCCCATTTATTCAGCACTGTAGAAGACATACTTTTCTCAGTGACTTACGTCTTCCCTCCTCAAACTCCCAAGACCTTTTTAAAACCATTGCCCCCCTCTGAAATCCTTATAAAATGTTTTGAACATTTTCCTTATTTCTTAAACTAAGAGTTGACACTTTCCTTGCTGAGATAGGACCAGCCATTTTCCTGTAGTGCAGAAGCCACTATTGGAATGGTCAGTTTTTAAATTTTGTTTGTAGCCTTAAATGGCCAGTTGCAAAATGACTTTCGTCGCTGGTGTGGTCATTGTTCTGGCTCTGCTGGCTCTGCTTCCCCCCCTCCCCCTTTAGCTTCCCGAAGGGTGCTTATGTATTATTAAGCCACTCACCCAGCTTATTTACTAGATCTTAGGCAAAAGGCCGAGAAGGCGATTCACCAAGCTTATTTAGAGTTACCCATTAGATTGGATTTTATTCACGCTCCAACTGAGCCTGTGAGAAGTAAAACCAGTCACCTTTCAGGAGACTTTGTTGCGGTCCTGTCGGTTACTTGGCTTTCCCATATAGAATATGGGGATAATGAAGTTTACCCCGAGGGATGGTTGTGGAGGGGTAACAGGAAAGGCACATGAAGTTGATCTGTATGTGTAGCACCAAACCGACAGGACGCCACGGGACCCACTGCTGCTGGAAGTCAAAGCCACCTCTGCCTCTCCGTAGGCAGCACACAGAGGGTCGGTGTCCCTTGCTTTAGAAGAGGAGCTACCGATTAATTCTAATAAACCCCTGGCTGTCTTTTTCTCATTGGTTTATAGTTCCATTGGTTAAGGTGAACTGGGAACAAATTAACCTTTTCGTATCTGCCTTTCTCTGCTTTTAAATACAGAGTGGTAGTTTGACATAAGAACAGATGTGTGCACAAGCCTGCTTTTAATAACACCTTCGTCCTTTTTTAAATGACCAGCAGCAGAATCTGCCTTTGGCTCTGTCCCAGAAAACACATTGCACCAAGGTTTGCAGACCTTGGTTTGCATTTATTTAAATGTCACGGGATGGACGCTTTCTTTGTGAGCAGATTCCAAAGATTTGTTGCATACCTAAATCTTTGATGAATGTCAACAACGTAAGGGTACATTGTACTTGAACAGGTCAAAACTACGTACAAACAGACATTGGCAGATAGCAGGGCTGGATATTATGCTTTAGCCTCCCTGCATGCTCGGTCTTCTAGACCCAAATTCATTCTTGATTCTCTATATGAACAAAGTACCGTGTCCGTCTGGGTCTTCTGAGAGCAGACATCAAGACAGAACTCGCCATTGTAAGAGATTTATTGTAGGGGAAGCCTGCAAAGGATAAAGGGGAGAGAGAGCAGGTGCAGGCAAGTAGTTAAAAAAAATAAGCCAGGGTTGGGGTGCCTGGGTGGCTTAGTCGGTTTAGCGTCTGACTTTGGCTCAGGTCATGATCTAATGGTTCGTGGGTTCAAGCCCCGCATCAGGCTTTGCGCTGATAGCATGGAGCTTGCTTTGGATTCTCTGTCTCCCTCTCTCTGTGTGCCTCCTGCACGCGCTCTGTCTCTCAAAAATAAATAAACCTTGTGCTCGCTTCGGCAGCACATATACTAAAATTGGAACGATACAGAGAAGATTAGCATGGCCCCCGTGCAAGGATGACACGTAAATTCGTGAAGCGTTCCATATTTTTTCTTAAAAACTGAGAGCAAACTGAGGGCTGATGGGGGGGTGGGAGGGTGGGGAGGGTGGGTGGTGGGTATTGAGGAGGGCACCTGTTGGGATGAGCACTGGGTGTTGTATGGAAACCAATTTGACAATAAATATCATATATTAAAAAAAATAAATAAATAAGTAAATAAATAAACCTTAAAAAGAATAAAAAATAAAACAGGGTAGTCCTGTATCAGTTCCTGCAATCTGGATTTTGTTGATTGCATTTGGTAGTGTCATTTAAACGTGTTCCTCTGGCCCCTGAGTATTAGATCTGGAGGCTTGATCACGTTAGAATTTAGTGTTTGCTCCTCGTCTTCCTCCCCTTCCTTCCTAACTACTTCTTCCATCGGGAGGCAGATAACATCTGGTTCTCTCTCTTCTTTTGTGTGATGTTAGCAGATGTTAATGATTATTACACTAGATCCATCAATTAGGGGGCACAAAATGCTGATATTCTTTTTAAAAAAAAATTTTTTTTTACTGGTTTTATTTTTCAGAGAGAGACAGACAGACTGTAAGTGGGGCAAGGACAAAGACAGAGGGAGACACAGAATTCGAAGCAGGCTCCAGGCTCTGAGCTGTCAGCACAGAGCCTGACGCGGGGCTCAAACTCACGAACTGTGAGATCATGACCCGAGCCGAAGTTGGCCGCTTAACTGACTGAGCCACCCAGGCGCCCCGCAAAATGCTGATATTCTAATTTTACTTGTCTTTACTTATTAGCTAGCGTACTTTTATACAACAAAACCTCCCTTTGTTAGCTACTTGGTTGCTTTGAGGTTCACTGCAAATAGGAAAGGCAGGATGACTGTCAGATTCTTTTCTTTCAGTCATTTTCAAACTGGTAAGGTGGTTCCTTAGCATTCTCCAAAGATGAACCAATGAGAATTTTTCTTTGTTTAATATCGTTATGAATTCGTGGATTTCAGCATCGCAGTTGGGATTCTTTGGTTTTTTTTCTCCACCCCCTCTCCCTCTTGCTGTTATTTTGATTTGATACTCAAATTCTTCCATCTCTGGCCAGTGGGAGTTTCTATAGGTAGGTTCCTGAGCCTTTCTGTCACAATCCAGGCAGTCTCACGTAGCCGCCTCACTTTCTGGTATGACTGGTTCCAGATTCGTCTTTGCACATTTCCTACCCTACAGCTGAAATAGGTCACAAGCCATGATTCATTTCATTGGAAATTCATTGTTTAGGAACCAGAATCTGGGTGTTGGGAGTGTTCACTGCTTCTAGGTAGGTAATTTTTTCCAAGCTTTTTCACTGGGCAGGACTAAGAAATATGTAGTTTTTTAATGTTATTTATTTTTGAGAGAGAGGGAAGGAGGGAGGGCCAGAGAGAGGGAGACACAGAATCCGAAGCAGGCTCCAGGCTCCGGGCTCTGGACTGTCCACACAAAGCCTGATGTGAGGCTTGAACCCACGAACCATGAGATCATGACCTGAGCCGAAGTCAGATGCATAACTGACTGAACCACCCAGGCGCCCCTGTATTTTTTGAAGATAGAATCTAGCCGGAGATCATACCAGCAATTCCAATTCATATTCAGGACTACAGGATTTTTACTTAATGTCATTGTTCTTCTATCTGAATTTCCTTATCCCCAGGCCAAAAACCCTGGTTCTCAGTGACATCGGCCTGATTCTGCATTCGCTTTATCCCACACTACATCCATAATAGCCTCAAAATGACAATACTAATGCCAGCTCCAGGGAAACGATTGCCGTCTTCCGGATGTATACTGTCAGAAATGAGCTATCAGATTACTGAGTTTTAAAATCACGTTTATACCATTTTACCCAACTTATCCCAGGTGCCCTTCTTATGTCTCTTTCACCCTAATATGCTAACAAACCCTCTTTTTCTCTTTGAAGTGTGTTTATCTCTAGTGTGCTTCGTACTTTTCGTAACGGGAGTTTAAAGATAACTAGACATAAGCTAGCATTGGAAGTGCAGAAACAACGTAGATTTGAAAATAAGTGTGTGCCGACATAGATTTCCTTACTCTGTGAGCTGAGAGATCTGTGACATCTGTGAGCAGCAACGAGCACACCTAGAGCCCAAATCCTGGTTTCTAATGCTGTCAAGGCTCATCGGAGAAATGGCTGATTCGGGGGCTGCACAGAGAGACACAAGCTGAGCCTAGAACATCTTGTAATACCAGAAAGTAAGGAAGCGCCCAAGCAAACACACACACAAGCACACACACACACACAAAGTGATGGGGCCATGTCAGAGTGACACAAGAGCCAACTGAAAGAACTCTCAGAGACCAAAGCTGGAAGGGTTTGAGCAACAAAATAAATAACATACTATTGGATTATAACCCAAAGTGTAATACAACTATCTGTGGGTCCACACTGATGTAATAAGGTCATGATTGAATATGTAAATAAACGGGGGAGGGAGAGAAATCTACCGGGTGGGAGAATTCTTAATAATTTATATAGACACATCACCCTCAAAGAAGTGGAACATAATTCCCTACGTCTTAAAAAGTGTGGGGTGTGCATAGACCTCCTTCCAAAGAATACAGGATTGGACGGGAGAAGAAGGAGTAGTTTTACAGTGGAGAAAAATGGCAAATGCCACCTCAGCCAGGTAATCAGGATTAACATCGGTGACAAGTCATGTTAATAGCATACATCCTTGTTATAATGTCAGTCCACCATATTTTCCCTACTTTTCTGGTATTACTGTACTGGGTTTTAAATCGATCTTTTATGACAGTTTTTATTTACACATAAAAACCTGTGCTTTGAGCCAATGAAGGAAGTGCGACGCATGGTTCTTCCCTTTGGGAACTTGGAATCTAGCGGGAAAAACAACTAGCAAACATGTAATCCAGAGATAAATCATGGGAGGTGATTATAAGGGTTTTTTAACTTGAGAAAAGCACAGATATACTGAGGGCTGGTGTAGCCAGAGGGAGTTTCCAGGAAAACATACCCTTCTCTTTATACTATCAGGATTTCTGGATGAAGGGCGAGATAAGGGTTGACTGAGGGTTCGACACATTCTCTTAAGTAAGATTGCATTATCACTGTGGAATTTAAGAACGACACCAGATGAACACAGGGGAAGAGAAGGAAAAATAAGATAGAAACATAGAGGGAGGCAAACCATCAGAGACTCTTAAACACAGAGAACGAACTGAGGGTTGCTGGAGGGGAAGTGGGTGAGAGGATGGGTTAAATGGGTGATGGGCATTAAGGAGGGTGCTTTTGGGGATGAGAACTGGGTGTCCTATATGAGAGATGAATCGCTGGGTTCTACTCCCGAAACCCAGACTACACTGTATGTTAACTAACTTGAATTTAAATAAAAAAAATTATTACATTTTGTCAACCAGCCTCATGATGGATAATATTATGCTAATGTAACAGAGGATAGATGATAACACTGGTAGCTCTGTTAATCACACTGTGGTCGGAGTTTATTAGAAAGATAGCAGAATCTGTGGATTATGAAGGATGTCCTTCCTGCACTCATTTTGTGTGTAGATCTGGCTAAATCTTGGAGGTTTCATGTTCAGGTCTTAACATGTTCCTTGATTTTTTTTTTTAAATTTTCCTCGTAGGGCTGTCTGCCGCCAAACTCTTAGCTGAACATGAAGTGAATGTTTTGGTCTTAGAAGCGCGGGACAGAGTTGGAGGAAGAACATACACTGTGAGGGTAAGTGATTTTTAATGCTTAACGTATAATTTCTCACTCAAACTAGAAGTGGGAGCGATGGAAGGCACAGAAGCCATGTGTCCTCTAGAGCCTTCAGCTACTCCAACAAGTAAGCATCCGTTGTGGTCAACAAACACTCACTGACCATTTGCAGCTACGTGGCTGGAACCGGAGGGTATTAGGCTAAGCGAAGTTAGTCAGAGAAAGACAAATATCATATGGCCTCACTCATGTGAGGACTTTAAGAGACAAAACAGATAACATAGGGAAGGGGAGCAAAAATAACATAAAAACAGGGAGGGGGACAAAACAGAAGAGACTCATAAATACGGACAACAAACAGAGGGTTGCTGGAGGGGCTGCGGGACGGGGAAGGGGCTAAACGGGGAAGGGGCATGAAGGAATCTACCCCTGGAGTCATTGTGGCACTGTATGCTAACTAAATTGGATGTTAATTGAAAAGATAAAAATAAAACAAAACAAAACCAAATAAACACTCACTGAAGAGTGAACGCCTCTCACCTTCAGTAGCTTATAGTCTAGTGATGAAAACAAACGTGAACAAATAACTTCAGTACACTGTCATAACTTCCATACCAGAGACCTCAGTAGACTAGGTAGTGTCTCAGATGGGGTTACGGTTTGACTGGACTTGAAATGACTATATACCCGTAACACACATGCGCGCGTGCGCGCGCACACACACACACACACACACACACACAGAGTATAGGTTCCATCTTTATTTATTTAAGGATACACAACTTAAAAGAAGTATGGCTACATGGGTGGCTCAGTTGGTTAGGAGTCCAGCTGTTAATGTTGGCTCAGGTCATGATCTCGCGGTGTGGGGGTTCGAGCCCCATGTCGGGTTCTGTGCTGACAGCATGGAGCCTGCCTGGGATTCTGTCTCTCCCTCTCTCTCTCTGCCCCTCCCCCTGCTTGTGCAATCTCTGTAATAAGCAAATAAGTAAATAAATAAACTTGAAAGAAAAAAAGTGCGGCTACAGTAAGCAGAAGCAAAATGCTGCATATTTTTGTGCAACTTTGTCCTTGGCCCCTGTTTCCTAAGAGGAGGGCTGTTGGGAGGGACACTCTTTGCTTGGGTAAGGTCGGCTAGACATGAGGACGAAGCTCAGTTCTTGCTACATCACTGCCTTTTTAGACTTGGGCTGATGTCACCATTCTAGGGAAAAAAAAAAAACAACGCATCCCAAGTATTGTTTGCCATTATTCAAGGGCACGGTCGTAGGCAGTCAAGTCTGTGGGAGCTGATGGATGCGCACAGGGAGACGACATGGGGTGGGGAGGAGGTAGGGCCAAAGGCAGAGGTTTGGGGAGCATGCAGATTTAATGGGTGCAGAGGCAGCGGAGCCAAAGCGAAGCAGCGGTGGCAGAGGCAGATGGGTGGAGGAAAGAGGAAGCCCCTGTGTTTGTCAGTTAGGTCATTAATGAGAGCCTTTCCTCCAGCCTGCAAATGGAGTGGTAAAGGCTGGAGATCGACAGGACGAAAGCAGCCGGTTGCAGTGACCGGAAAGAGAGGCAGCATCTATCTAATGAGATGTGTTGGGCTTACAGCAAAATGGCTTCTGCAGCGCTAGTCACAATGGCTTGAGCAATCCAAACATGCAGTTATTTTGCATAAGAAGTGGTCTGGTGGCAGGGAGTCCAGACTGGCGCAGGGCAGGGGGCGGTGGGGGGGCTCAGCTTTGTCATCAAGGCTTTATGCTCTTTCTCTCTTCTGCTCAGCCATTCTTTGCATTTTGTCTTATTGCCTAATGGGCACCAGATGGCTGCTGTAACTCTGAGCATCAGTCCTCACTGAGGACAGGAAAGAGGATGAAGAGGCAAGCCGAGGTTTTCTTTTTAAGTTTGTATTTAAATTCCCATTACTTAACATTCTGTGTAACCTTCGTGTCAGGTGTACAATACAGTGATTCGTCACTTCCATAGGACAACCGGTGCTCATCACGACCAGTGCACTCCCGAATCCCCATCACCTGTTTCATCCATCCCCCTACCCACCTCCCCTCTAGTAACCATTGGTTTGTTCTCTGTAGTTAACGTTTATTTATTTTTGAGAGACAGAGTGAGAGTGGGGGAGGGGCAGAGAGAGAGGGAGACATAGAATCCGAAGCAGGCTCCAAGCTCTGAGCTGTCGGCGCAGAGCCCGATGCGGGGCTCGAACTCATGAACTGCGAGATCGTGACCTGAGCTGAAGTCAGACGCTCAACGGACTGAGCCACCCAGGTGCCCCTGTTCTCTGTAGTTAAGAGCCTGTTTTGTGGTGAGGCAGCCCCAGCTTTATCTGCAACAAAGCTTTTCCTTTACCAGAAGACCCCCAGCAGACATTTGCTTTAGTCTATAGCTATGCCCTTAGCTGCTGGGGAGCCCGGGAAAGCAAGCATTTAGCATTTCCAGACTGCATAATACAAGCAGGCATGGAAAAGGCAATATGAGTGGATGTGGAATAGCTAACCAACATGTGAACTAGAATATTGTAGACTATGTTTTTCTGTTAGACCAGGCCATGCTCCCCCTGTCATTTGCTTCCTACGTTTTTAACGTTATTTATTTATTATTTATTTTTGAGAAAGACGGAGAGAGTGCGAGCAGGGGAGGGGCAGAGAGAGAGAGAGAGAGGGAGAATCTCAAGTAGGCTCTGCGCTGTCAGGGTAGAGCCCGACATAGGGCTCAAACTCACAAAAACATAAGATCATGACCTGGGATGAAATTGAGAGTCTGACACTTAACCGACTGAGCCACCCATGCGTCCCTGCTTCCTACCTTTTTATGATTTTCTATTTTTTATTTTTTTAACATTTGTTCCTTTTTGAGAGGCAGAGAGACACAGAGCATGAGCAGGGGAGGGGCAGAGAGAGAGGGAGACACAGAATCCGAAGCAGGCTCCAGGCTCCGAGCTGTCAGCACAGAGCCCGACGTGGGGCTCGAACTCACAGACCTCGAGATCATAACCTGTGTCGAAGGTGGACACTTAACCGACTGAGCCACCCAGGCGGCCCCCTACCTTTTGAGATGCACGCAGGGATGAAAAAAAAAAGATACACACAGGGATATACCATGGGTCTGTTTTCACTTTATTCAGTTCTAAGAGTGCTCTACAGCCTTGCTACTCAGTGTAATCCATGGACCAGTAGCCTCAGAGTCACCTCCCCGCCAGGAGCTTTGATAGAGATGCAGAATCATAGGCCCCTGGTCCTAGACCCACTGAATCCAAATCTGCATTTCGACGAGCTCCCCAGGGGATGTTACTGCAGTGCTGCTCTGTGGGGTGTGTTTGCTTGCTTGCTTTAAATGAATCCCGATTAATCGTGTCTGGAGAATTTCTGAGCGCTTCCCGGTGCACCGGGAAGCTATTGGTCTGGAATTGAGGAGACTGAGATTCTGGCCCCTGTACCGCCTGACATCCCTTCTTAACCTGGGCCAAATCCTGCTGGCACCTCACATCTCTGTCTTCCCCCCCGGGCCGTGAGATACAATCTAAATGTACTTCAAGCTCCCTGGCAACTTCAAGTTCTAATTGAAGACAGTGTGTTGTAGTGCAAAAGAAGGATTGCATATTCTGCGTGTCTGACCTTATTAGATACAAGTCCCCTGTCATTTTCAGAAAATTATGCCTTCAGTTTGGCGATAGTTATTCAGCTATTCCTTAGCCCTACTTTCTTATCTCTAAAATCTTTTGGTTATTAAATAGGGGCATCAGTCATGTTGCAGATTTTCAAGTAAGAACAAGTTTCTTGATCTAAAGGAAATGAGAATTCCAACATGCCTGTCCCCATCTGTGTTATTGCCCCAGGCTGATTTTTCAGGCGGTATCATTTATATACGTCAGCACCATACAGGAAGTATTGTGTGTGAAGCATGATAATTGTAACTCTTTAGGTATATGAGGAAAGAACTTTGAAATGCGCTTCGAAATGCTTACAAAGTAGGAATTAACATTTGTAAGATTTCAAGTGAATAGAAGGAGAATAAAGGGCTTTGAGAAAAAGGAACAGAAATGGTATATAATAAGAAACTGAACTGGATATTGTTAGAATTCCTACTGAGCAATTTTTAAAATATTTATTATTTATTTTTGTTACGTTTTTAATTTTTATTTTATTCATTTATTTTGAGAGAGAGAGAGAGAGAGAGGGAGAGAGAGAGAGAATCCCAAGCAGGTACCTCGCTGTCAGTGCAGAGCCCAGTGTGGGGTTCGATCTCACGAACCATGAGATCATGACCTGAGCCGAAATCTAGGAGTCGGGCGCTTAACCGACTGAGCTACCCAGGCACCCCAATTCTTTTCTTTTCTTTTTTTTTTAGTTTATTTATTTTTGAGAGAGAGAGAGAGAGAGAATCCCAAACAGGCTCCACTCTCAGCACGGAGCCCAACACAGGGCTTGAACTCACGAACTCTGAGATCATTACCCAGGCTCCCCTGTAAGAGCAGTTCTGAGTCAATTAGGATAATTTGGGGTGGAGACGCCCTAACAGTTACTCTGGATCTTTAAGTACCGAAATACTACGTTTGGTGTTGTCGCTTGGCCACTGTTCAGATAGATCTCCTGTCAGTTTAGAACTTCCCAGTTTTTCCTTCGTGTGGTTCCTCTGTAATTCTTCAGGACCAAATTAATTAATTTGTGTTGTTGCCTTAATATCATCAGGGAAAGTACCATCAGGGAAGGTACCACCAGGACTCCACTAAATAGAAACAATGGACAGGGGTGCCTGGGTGGCTCAGTCAGTTAAGTATCTGACTCTTGATTTCGGCTCAGGTCATGATCTCATGGTTTGTGAGTTCGAGCCCCACGTCGGGCTCTGCGCTAACAGCATGCAGCCTGCTTGGGATTCTTTGTCTCTGTCTCTCTCTGACCCTCCCCTGCTTGCTCTCTCTCTCTCAAAGTACATAAGAATAAACTTTCAAAGTAAAAGAATCTTTAACCTTTGTAAAGAAACATCCTGTAAAAGAAAACAAATGAATGCATGGGTGACCAACAAAACCAGAAGCACACTATGTACAGAGAACAAACTGGTGGTTGCCAGAAAGGAGGTGGCGGGGGGTGGACAGAATAGGTAAAGGAGATTAAGAGGTACAAACTTCCACTTATAAAATAAGTAAGTCACAGACGTGAGAAAAGTACAGGATAGGGAGTATAGTCGATAGTGTTGTAACAATTTGTATGATAAAAAAAGGAAATGTTCTGCAATATGCCTCATAATCCTGCACTTAGGATTATTGGCTTTAGTGTCTGTCATCTAAAGACATCATGTTTGGAAATTCCCACGACTCCTTGCTTGGTTAAAGCAAGTACTTTAACCAGTTTTGTTTTATATTTATTTTATTTTTAAAAGTTATTTATTTATTTATTTATTTATTTATTTAGAGACAGAGACAGCACGAGCGGGAGAGCGGCAGAGAGCGAGGGAGACACAGAATCTGAAGCAGGCTCTGCGCTCAGTGCAAAGTCCAACTCGGGGTTCGAACTTATGAACCGTGAGATTGTGACCTGAGCCAAAACTGAGACAGTCGGACATTTAACTGACTGAGCCTCCCAGGCGCCGCAGGGTTAGTTTAAAGAAGTCAGAGGCACACTTCATTTCTGGTCTTGTGGCAGGATGGAAGCCCTGGTTACCTCTCCCCATTGGAATCAGTAAAGTGTTGTATAAAATACACTCTGCTGCCTTGACACGGAAATCGGAAATTTGCGGGCCTCCTGAATGCTGAACAGACAGCTCACGTTTCACACACCCAATCTGAACTTCTGACTTTCTCCATCAAGACCCGCTGTTCCAGCAGCCTTGATGGAAAGGATGACAGTTCCAAAAAATTCAGAGTCACACCCAATATGCTCATGCCTCACATTCATTCTGTTGGCTCTGCCTTCGAAATACATCCAGAATCCAACACTTCGCACCGCTGCCATGGCAACTCCTGGGGGCAGTCACCGCCATCTCTAAGCCAGATGCCTCAATGGCTTCCTAACTGATTTCCCTGCTCTCACCCTGGCCTCCTATAATCTAGTCTTAGTGCCGCAGCTAGAATGAGCCTCTCAAACCTAAGTCAGATCTTGGTGTGTCTCTGCCAAAAAGCTTCCAGAAGCTATCCTCATTCAGAGGTCAAGCCACGGTCCTTACAATGACCTTTGGGGCTTCCCATGACCTGCCCCCCAATAACGTCTCTAGCCTTATCTCTAATTCTCTTTTCCTTGCTCACTCTGTTCTAGCCATACTGGCTTCCTATTTCTTGTTTTTTTTTTTAAATGCTTACTTATTTTGAGAAAGAGAGAGTGCACACAAGTGGAGGGAGGGGCAGAGAGAGAGGGAGAGAGAATCCCAAACAGGCTGCGCATTCGGTGTGGAGCCCGATGTGGGGCTCGAACTCATGAACCGTGAGATCATGACCTCAGCAGAAGTCAAGAGTCAAGATGCTTAACCAACTGAGGCACCCAGGAACCCGTGGTCTCCTGTTTCTTGAACACACCAGGCACCCTTCTGCCTTAGTCTTTGCTGTTCTTTCTGCCAGGAATGCCCTTGTCCTGGCATATGGATAACTCCTTCATCTACTTACAGTCTTCATGCAAACGTTACCTCTTCAAGGCGGCCTACATATCCAGTGCATTGTGAATTGCAGTCTCCTTTTCTTCTCTGCGGTTTCAGTCTCCCGTGTTCTACTTTAGCTTTTTGATTTTCGTTGCTCTTACCAACTTCTGAGAGACTTCCTTGTTATGTTCTGGGTTCATTTTCTGTCTCTTCCCATCGAATGTAAGTTCCTTGAGAGCAGGGATCTTTGTTTGGTTTACTGATGGAACAGAAGCTCCTTGAACAGTACCTGGCACCTTGTAGGAGAGCAAGGTACTTGCTTGTTGAATAAACAAGCGAATCCCCAGAGCAAAGTAAAAACATGAAGCCTAGGAAGTAAATGAGCTCAAAACTTGACTTTCACCTTGAATGCCTACTGAGCCCGAAAGACTTTGCAAATTACAGGGTGATGGCCATATGGCGCGCAGGGAACAGTAGATGAAACTCCGAACCTGCTGAAGATAGGGAATTTTAATAGGAAGCGCTCCAATTGGAATGCTTCATACGTGGAAGTGTGATAAAGCTTACCATTCAGAAAGGGAGAAAAATAAACCTTGCCCTCGTTCATGGTTTCCACCCAAATTTACACTACCTTTATGGTATGCTAAACGTCAGGCAGACTATGTAAAGTGCCACACTGGCTGGCAGAAATAGACTCCAAAGAAAAGAAGTAACTCCTGGTTAAAAATGAGAAATCATACAAGGAAAACAAGGCACCAAAAAAGGATAAGCGTAAAACAATGATCCAGAAAGTATTTTAACATAAGCTCAAGAGCCCATCAATGTGTTCTGATTTAAAACTTCATCTGTTGGAAATCAGAGAATTGGGCCTAATAAATCTCAAGGTGGTTCCTCCAGCAACAACCCCAAAGAAAAGCCTGCATAAAAACCTAAATGCTTGGAAAAGGATCTAGATCGGCAGGATGTACTATAGCGTTCTTTATCTACTATACATGTTATTGTTGAATCAACCTCACCAGTAGCTATACAAATGGGATTGTTTCCTGATGAGTGTCGTACAGGGTTGCGCCAAGTTCTTGGGTGACAGAGAAAAAATTGGTATTTTCAGCTGCACTTTATAAGAGAGAAATAAGGCACATTTAAGGTGTAACAAATAAATTTTTTTGTTTTTAATTAAGATATAGAAACTTGTTGGGGCGCCTGGGTGGCTCAGTTGGTTAAGCATCCGACTTTGGCTCAGGTCATGATCTCACAGTCCATGGGTTTGAGCCCCGCGTCGGGCTCTGTGCTGACAGCTCAGAGCCTGGAGCCTGCTTCGGATTCTGGGTCTCCCTCTCTCTCTGACCCTCCCCCATTCATGCTCTGTCTCTCTCTGTGTCAAAAATAAATAAACATTAAAAAAAAATTTAAGATATAGAAACTTGTTTTCCCCAAGTGTTAACTAAAGTCTTCTGACCCCTTTTTCTCTTTGTACAGAATGAACACGTCAATTACGTAGATGTTGGCGGGGCATATGTGGGACCAACCCAGAATAGAATCCTACGGTTATCTAAGGAGCTGGGTCTAGAAACTTACAAAGTGAACGTATGTGAGCGGCTTGTTCAATATGTAAAGGTAAGCCTGACATTTTACTCAAGTGACCAGTGGGGGAGCACTGTATTTGGGAAAATATTCGGTTTTCTTCCTAGTTTTTTCTCAAAGCAATTGTAAAAATAGGCTCTCAGCCTTATAGTAGTCTTCTGCGTTTTCTTTTTCTTTTTAAAGAAATCCTTGGGGACCCTGGGAATCCCTGTAAGGGGTCATGCCTCAGTTTGCCCCCTCTGCACATCACACACTGTGGCCCTTAATGGCTGCACCCCCAGTCCAACTGGAGTAAGGGTATGAGGCTTTCAGCTTCTTTGCTTCTTCAGTGTCTATGGGGAGCAAGGGGGCGGGGACAGAAGCTACCTGTGGTAGACACATGGATGTGCCTACGGATGTGTGCACGCTCGCGCACACGCGCGCGCACACACACACACACACACACACACACACAGAGCCACAGGCAGCCCTTGAGGCACCTATGAGGCAATTCTAAGGCCCCAAGGAACACAGTAGTCCGAGGCCAGTTCTTAAGACTGAGCAGGTTATTCATTGTCATCGTTACCTGGCGTTTCTTTGCATGCTTTGATAATTTCCTCCGTACTGAGCCTTGACTTTCGGGAAGTCTAGCTGGGCTGTGCGGTTTCCCACTGTTTAAACAAGATTGTTTCACTCTGCTGATATCCAGCTGTTGCCAGAGTTATTCTTTGTCACTGAAGCCAAACATGGAGCAGCTGGAGTGTTGGAAATGTGCCTTGAGAGGTCAGGCTGTCCGATCTGCCTTCGCAGCCGGCTTCCCAGAACTAGCGTCTCGAGGGCAGGGGTCATGCACTCGTTCTAATGGCAGGATTCCCACACCAGTGATCACGTCACTCTCTGAGCGGCTCTACCCCACTCAGTCACATGGGTCTGGAGCCCTCGGGGGGTTTTTGGAGCTTGGAGTCAAGGGTACTTGTGATATGTGCACACTGATGCGCCATCAGGGGATCTTAAGACATTCTGATATGGTTTGGGATGGTTTGGGTTGTTTGGGGAAGGGTCTGGCAGTTGCACATGTGAAAGAACAAAAACAAACCAGCAGCCTTGAGAGAAACTGGGTTCGGAGGTCAAGGGGGGAATGAAGAAAGTATAAAAAACTATACAACGCTAGCTTCGGTAGGCTTCCTGATCACTTTCTCTGTCTACACGGCAGGGTGCTTCCCTGGATTAACAAATAATGACAACGGTGAGAATGATAGTAACTAACATTTATTGAGCACTTTTACATGTGTTAGCATATTTAATGTAGGGAGAGAGACCAAATCCTTTGCATGGAGTACTAAATAAACAGTCCCATAAATTCACTCTTCAGTCCAAGTAGGAAGCAAGTGAGTCTGATGATTGTCCTGGAATCTGAGCAGACTCATGCTTATGATCTTTTCCTCTCTCACATTCAGGTGCTGAGAGATTTTTTATTTTCCCTGAAGTCTCACAGTAAACAACTAAGTGATTTTTTTATGCATGATCTCCGTAAATCATTACATACACCTCATTAGGCAGGCACGATTATCCCCATTTTACAGAGGGGAAAACTGAGGTTCAGAGAGAGAAAGCAGCTCGACAAGACTATGAAACGAGTAATGGTCTGTTTTACCCCCCGAGCTCATACCATTCATGCATTTTAGGACTGGCTTCCAAAGAAGCACACATTTAAGGTGCTGAGCACCATTCTTTTTTTTATTTTTAATTTTTTTTTTCAACGTTTTTTATTTATTTTGGGGACAGAGAGAGACAGAGCATGAACGGGGGAGGGGCAGAGAGAGCGGGAGACACAGAATCGGAAACAGGCTCCAGGCTCCGAGCCATCAGCCCAGAGCCTGACGTGGGGCTCGAACTCACGGACCGCGAGATTGTGACCTGGCTGAAGTCGGACGCTTAACCGACTGCGCCACCCAGGCGCCCCCATTCTTTTCTTTTAAGACACAATCCCATCTAAAGAAAAGATGGAGCACGGAAATACCATTAAACCATCCTCTCACATACTTTAATCTGCCAAAGCACACATATTTTCACCCAAGGTAGACCGCAATGTTCAGCTAAAGATAATAGTGGGTCAGTTAGAGGTTAATTTATTGGAGCTGAAGGAGTCCCTGTAAAGTGAGGCGGCCAGATTAGGGAAAAGCAGGAAGACTATATTCCATGGAAGATTGTTAGCAAACCGTATAGCAAAAAATCATTCCACTTATTTAAAAATATCTCAACCCTTACTGCTGTGTCCACTTTGGTGGGGTGGGGGGTGGGGGCTAGGGGAATGGACTTTTCCCTGTCACCGTAGTGCACCGGGTTAATAGTGCAAATTGTCTTTGTGACACTCTGAATTGGCTCTCGAGACAACCCCAGCCTCTGTAATCTACCACAGTGCATTCTTTTCAGTGAATACCACCGAAATGAAGCAGGTGAATCCAGAAGATTGCCAGTGTCTGGTTAAACCAAGCCATATTCTTTAGGGTCCAGATTGCTTCAGCTTTTAAATTTTCCCAGCGCGCAGCCTTAAAGACTGCCTCGGTTGTTTCTTCTGACAGCAGACTGTAGTGGATCCAGTTTCAATGTATTCTGGGATGATTTTTTGTTTGTTTAAGATTACACCCAGCGTGGGGCTCGAACTCGAAACCCTGAGATCAAGAGTCGCATACTCTACTGACTGGGCCCCCGCCAGGTGCCCCTCTAAAACGATTGTTAGTATTCACCAAAGAATGGTTCTTGACCCTTGCTAGATTGTGTTTACAGGGCAAATTGAGACTCTAAGCCTGAACCTCTGAGCTGAGCAGTGGAGATAGACGTTTAGTGGTGTTTTGCACCCTGTCCCTTCCTAGGAGACTATGTCTGTCTACTTCATTCATAGAAGGTTCAAATCATTATGCTAAATTCATCAGTTCAATGAACAGTTACTGGATAGTCTCCTCTGTACAAGGTATTGTTCCAGGCTGGAAATACAGTGGTGGACACATGATCAAAGCTCCTGCTTTCATGGAACTTACCATTAGCTCACATTTCTGCCTGTATTCTTCATGGACCTTGTGAATAGAATACCTGTTCTTTTTTTATTTTATTTTTTTATCTTTATTTTTTAATCTTTTTAAGTTTGTATATTTATTTATTTTTAACTTTTTTTTTTTTACAGTTTATTTATTTTTGATAGAGACAGAGCACGAGTGGGGGAGGGGAGAGAGAGACAGAGACACAGAATCTGAAGCAGGCTCCAGGCTCTGAGCTATCAGCACAGAGCCCGACGCAGGGCTCGAACCCACAAACTGCGAGATCATGACCTGAGCTGAAGTCGGATGACTTCAACCGACTGAGCCACCCAGGCGCCCCAATGTTTATTTTTGAGAGAGAGACAGAGTGAGAGCAAGGATGGGACAGAGAGAGCGGGAGACATAGAATATGAAGCAGGATCCAGGCTCTGAGCTGTCGGTGCAGAGTCTGATGCGGGGCTCGAACTCACAATCTGTGAGATCATGACTTGAACTGAAGTCAGATGCTTAACTGACTGAGCCACCCAGGCGCCCCTAGAATACCTATTGTAATTCTGGTTTAGTAGATCCTGATTCTTTTTTTTTTTAAGTTTATTTATTTTAGTAATCTCTACACCCAGTGTCGGACTGGAACTCACCACCCTGAGATCACGATGCGCATGCTCTACTGACTGAGCCAACCAGGCTCCCTCGTAGATCCTGATTCTTATAGAATAGGTTCTTGGACAGGTTTTATGAATGTTGTGAATTTGATAATGGCTTTATTTAGGAGTTTATATCTGCTTTGTGAAATTAAATTAACCATGTTGTTTTTAACCTAAAAGGCGGATTTGAAGTAGCACCAGCTAAATGTGTTTAAAACATCTATTCTTTTCCTTTGGATGGTGTAAGGGAAGCAGGTGGACTTGAATGCTCCTTGGATTAATTGACCCATTACTTGCATTAGTGAATTAGATGCACTATCATTACGGGTTATTTGATGAGTAAGTTTCATTGAATTGTGGAGGCTTTTTGTTAAGTTTTACAGTGCCAGGTCTTGGAAAGGAAAGCAGAAATGCTTGATTTCCTTTTTTTTTTTCCTTCTTTTAATGGGTTCTTCTGATCTTTTTTTAATTTTTTTTTTACATTTACTCATTTTTGAGAGACAGAGACAGAGGGTGAGCAGGGGAGGGGGCAGAGAGAGAGGGAGACACAGAATCTGAATCAGGCTCCAGGCTCTGAGCTGTCAGCACAGAGCCCCACACGGGGCTCCAGCTCACGAACTGTGAGATCATGATCTGAGCCAAAGTTGGACACTTAACCGACTGAGCCACCCAGGCGCCCTGGGTTTTTCCAGGTCTTAATAATACAGGTAGGGTGGAGAGAGGGAGAACACCGCATTTTGCAGGTGCTGCTCTGAAGGAGAAGTTGACATATTTATGCATTCCCGCTTTCTCCCTGCTTTCACACCCTAAATAAAAGTCAAGACTATTAGGGGCGCCTAAGTGGCCCGGTCGGTTGAGTGTCCAACTCTTGGTTTCAGCCCAGGTTATGATCTCCTGGTTCATGGGTTCGAGCCCATTGGGCTCTATGCTGCCGCTCCCCTGCTCATTCTCTCTCTCTCAATCTCTCTCAAAATAAATAAACTTAAAAAAAATCGAGACAATAAATATATACCACCCATTTCTTCTTAGAGAATGGTGTGATATTTATTTAAAACAACCTAGGCTTTCCTGATAGTAACAGCTCACCAAGCAGGTTTTCCTAGTACTGGTTCTTTTCTTCCCACAGCCATTTACTTGAAGGTTTCTAGGCCAATAGCTGCAATCAAAGGCTTGCCACATATGTGTGTTCTGGAATACTAAGTCAACTTTTTGTTGTTGTTGCTTAGAGGTGGACTTTATTTAGCCAGTAGGCCGTGTTGAAAGCAGGGGATCTATTTATTTATTTATTTACTTACTTACTTACTTATTTATTTTTGTTAGGGTGTCTTAATGCCTGCCAGAAATAACTGCGTTCTGACCCCTTGCTTATAATAGTGTTTCTTTTGGATCAGGGACATATATTTTTAAGCTGATTTTAACACCGTTTTCTATACCAAATCCCAGAAGGCGTATGTTTTGTGTTCAAAGAAAGTTATACTTTCACTTTCAACGCCGCTCTGTAGGAAGGCAGGAAGCCAAGGGCATTAGGCTCTTCTAGGGATATTGCTTGTTGTGTCTTTGTTTCCTTTCTTTTAATCCCCTGAATCCCGGCCACCTCACTCCATGCATTGGTATTGCCTTCCATCTGTAAGGTTCCTATACCTGTGTCACCTCATTTGAGTTACCTCGTGATCCTATGGCTTAATAAGCATTTCCCCCCATCTCACAGATGAAAAAACTGAGGCTCAGAAAATTTAGACACCAAAGTAAGGCTTTCTGGCTCTTGAGCTCAGGGTTCTGGGGGTTACATCACAAAGTTCCTTATTCCACGGGCAGAAAGTCAACTTGTAAATCCCTTAAAATTTTTTATTTTATTTTATTTTATTTTATTTTATTTTGTTTATTTATACAAATTTTTTTAATGTTTATTTATTTTTGAGAGAGAAGGAGCGAGAACACGAATAGGGGAGGAGCAGATAGAAAGGGAGACACGGAATCTGAAGCAGGCTCCAGGCTCTGAGCTGTCAGCACAGAGCCCAACGTGAGTCTTGAATCCTTGAACCTCGAGATCATGACCTGAGCTAAAGTTGGACACTTAATCTACTGAGCCACCCAGGGGCTCCCATTTTATTTACTTTAGAGGGAGAGAGCATAAGTGGGTGAGGGGGCAGATTGAGAAAGAGAGAGAATCTTAAGCAGGCTCCATGCTGAGCATGGAGCCCAAAGCGGGGCTTGATCCCATGACCCTGGGATCATGACCTGAGTCTAAATCAAGAGTTGGACGTTCAACCGACTGAGCCACCCAGGTGCCCCTATAAATCCCTTTTAATAACCCGTTCTAAGGTATGATAAAAATCACCTTACCCTGATAAGCTCTGAAGTCCTAACATGCCACTCAGATGGTAGGGGCTCCTCTGGACGCGGGCAAGGTCCTGTGGGGTGCCTGGGAGCCGTGTGTGGTCCCTTTCACCAGGGTGGCTTCTTCTCTTCTCGTGGACCCTGAGCCATAGATCTGGGGTGCCTCTGGCCTTCAGTGAGCGTTTGACTCCTGACCAACCCCCCAGACCACCCCAGTTAGGCTCAGCGGGCTCAGCAGATGAGTCCCCTTATTATGTTAAAATACTAAGTCTACAGCACGGTTTGGAATAGTTGGCTGTATATTCTTTTTGTTAATTGATTGATGTGAACTTACTCGTCAAAGTATGACCCAGATCAGAGTATTTTATTTTATGCCATTATATCCTGCTTGGTTTAAAGAGAAAAAAGAGAGAGGATTTAAAATAATTTGTAAGCTGTAGAAGTCAGGGTAGAGATGAAAAAAAAAAACCAAACCAATTAGGTATGAACAGGAAAATGGTAATGGGCATGTGCTCATGATAGAAATTCTGTTTGATCATAGAAATGAAGTAATACAAGAGGGATTACTTGTTTTCTTCTCTAAATTCCAGTTATACGTAGGTTTTTTAAAAGCAGAGAGACTAAAAATGTTCATATAGTCTCACATTGGTCTAGCAAGTATTTAGTACAAAGATATATGGACATAGCTTGTAAAATAAAAAAAAAGGTTTTAGTAACTTCCATTCATTTCCCCCCTCCATTTTTAAAAAAAGATTTATTTATTTATTTTCAAGAGAGAGAAAGCATACGTAGAAGAGGGGCAGAGAGAGAAGGAGGAGCCTTGATGTGGGGCTCAAACCCACAAACCGGGAGATCGTGACCTGAGCCGATCTCTTAACCAACTGAGCCTCCCAGGCACCCCTCCTCCTCCATGTTTAAAAGACTTCATTTGTTTCTTTTGTTTAAAGGAAAGCATAATGACAGAAATCACTCTTAAAGCCTTGTAGTGTTTAGAAAGCTAGGTCAGCATTAGCCATTTTCTCTCAAAGCCTCTTTTCTTTTTCCTAGAAACTTTCAGGGATAAATCTCAGATGTAGTTTGTAGAGAGCAAACCTTCCACTCGGTTGAAGTGACAGCCCAATACATAGCAAAGTCAGGTTAATGACTAGATCTTTTTCCTTCCATTTTTTCCCCTTTTTGTCGTTATTTTTCCCCCACCCCCTCTATTTTTTTTCTTTCTTGAAAAAATCATGGTAACATACACATAACATAAAAATTGTCTTCTTAACCATTAGATGTACGGTTCTCCAACATCAGGTAAATTCACATGTTTGTACACCCATCATCTGTACCGAACGTTTTTCATCTTTTTGCTATTCATTTTTAATAGAGGGCGATTCATGACAGCAATCCTTTTCCAACCATTCATTGAGAAGTAGCCCAGAGTTGCCCTCTGTGACTCAGTGAGCTGGCTTTCAGTGACAGCACAGAAAGGGGATTAGGTCACACACAAAGGATTTCTCTAAGGCTGTGGAACTTTGCAGTCACCCCCCTCGAGTGAGGCTTGGGCATTGTGGGTAATGGCAGAAAGCACCTTGTGAGTGGAGGGGTGCCTGGGTGGTTCAGTCAGCTAAGCATCTGAGTTCAGCTCAAGTCCTGATCTCGCAGTCCGTGGGTTCGAGTCTTGTGTCGGGCTCTGTGCTGACAGCTCAGAGCCTGGAGCCTACTTCGGATTCTGTGTCTCCCTCTCTCTCTGCCCTTCCCCCGCTCACACTGTGTCTCAAAAATAATGAATAAACATTAAAAAATTAGAAAAAAAAAGAACCTTGTAAATGGAATGAAACCTCACATAAGCAGCTTCCTCGAGAGAAATTGCTCTTGTCTCCTTGATAACTCAAGTCTTGGAGGTTTTGAGCTTTCAAGTTAGAATGTGGTTGCCAGGGCGAGGTCAAAAAACATCTCCTTTTTCCTCCCCCCTTCTTGCTTTCTACCTCTTCCCTATTTCCCCCTCTGTAGTCCCTACCTTACCCCAGAGCACAAGTCTGCTGTCCCAGCCAAAAGACTTAATCATCCGTCCTGAGGTTTCAAACTTTTGTACAGTAGCCTTCTCTAACAGTTGAAACCGGAGACACCCTTTAACGTCCTATAAATCCCATACCTGGTCCATTCTGGGTACTTCCTGAAGAAGGGAAGTTCCGTTGTCACATGGATACACTGACCCAGCCAGAAACTTTTTGTTCTCATTGCCCTGTCCTGCCATTTAATAGGATCGGTGCTGTTATATAGCCCTCTGTTTCAGATGTGGACTCTAAGCTTTTTCTTTTGTTTTTCCCTTAATTAATTAATTATTATTATTTTTTTAATGTTTGTTTAGTTTTGAGAGAAAGAGAGACAGAGTGTAAGCAGGGGAGGGGGCAGAGAAAGAGGAAGGCACAGAATCGGAAGCAGGCTCCAGGCTTTGAGCTGTCAGCACAGAGCCCGACGCGGGGCTCGAACTCATGAACTGTGAGATCATGACCTGAGCCGAAGTCAGTCCCTTAACCGACTGAGCTACCCAGGCACCCTAAGCTTTTTTGCTTCTGTGTCAAGGTCATTGAATGAATACCTTTTGAAAACTGGGTGGACTGCAGAGTTTTAGTAAGTGACAGTTTTTCTTAAGAGATAAGAGAAAGTTGTAAGAATGCAAGGATTTCGTTCAAGGTCCTACAGAAGTGAGTGAGAGAGAAACAGGCAGGCAGAAGCCTAGTTGATAACTAACCTAAGCGAACACAGAACTTGAAACTGAAGAGACAAATAATGATAATAATGTGGATACTTCTATTTGAGCAGCCCAGTACTGTTTTCATGGCACTTCATTTTATTGTTTGCTTTTTGTAAAGGGAGGGACAGAGAGAGAGAGAGAGAGAGAGAGAGAGAGAGAGAGAGAATCCTAAGCAGGCTCCACACCCCGTGCAGAGCCACACTCAGAGCTCGATCTCTCAACCTTGAGATCATGACCTGAGCTGAAATCAAGAGCTGGATGCGTAGCCGACTGAGCCACGCAGGCACCCCAGTGTTGAGTATTGTTAAATGTAATAAACACTCTGATCCCAAAAGCTGTGGAACTGAGTCCTTTCCATTTAAAGGACTTTTCACATGTCATGTTTTTCAAACAGAGAGACTGATTCCTGATCTACTAGTCCATTTCCTTTCCTTCCTACAGCACTTGTGTAATTTGTCAGACTCCAGTGATACACAGGGAACCTCAGGCCGAGATTTAATTCTCTGTGCTTGCCTACTAAGTACCCGGTGGCCTAGTTTCCACAGCCATACCCAGTAGGTGAATGTCTCTACAAAAAATCTCAGGCTTCACAGCTGATGGGAAGAAATCACCATTCTGCCCACACTTGCTACCCAGCAGGTAGTCACAAAAGTTGACCCTGGGGCACAGATGTGGGCACAGTCGCTAATCTACATACTTCTTTGGGCCAAAGAAATCCTGAGTGTCTGTGACTTTCCCCAATTTGTAGATTTTTATTTGTTTATCTTTTATTTTTTTAAATGTTAAAAAAATTGTTTATTTTATTTTTGAGAGAGTGTGAATGGGGAAGGGGCAGAGAGAGGAGGAGACACCGAATCTGAAGCAGGCTCTGCGCTGTCAGCAGCAAGCCAGATGTGGGGCTCGAACTCACAGACTGTGAGATCATGACCTGGCCGAAGTTAGACACTCAACCGACTGAGCCATCCAGGCGCCCCCAATTTGTAGGTTTTTTTAGAAATCCTTTTCTGATGTTCAAATGTGGGGGGGATTGTGCTAAGAATCTAAAGGCTTGTGGTCCCCTCTCCTTCCCATGTCTCCACCATCACGATCACAGGAGACATCACTACAGGAATCCCATGCACCACAGTCACAGGGTTGCGTCTGCCCAGTCACTGGGATACACAAGATGAATGCACTCAGTTAACCCCCAGTCTGGCAGGAAGCTCTGCTTTGCCCTTGACCCTCTCAACCTGCTCCGACGTACTTTCTCTTTGTACTGCCCTGTTCCGTGGGGCCGAGTCCCAGGCTCGAGATTCAACAACAGAGCACTTGCAATTTAACTAGACCAACAAGTGATTTCATTTTATTTCTCCTGTTTGACTCGTTGTTGTGGGATGACGCACGCTCTTGTTCAGGAAACGCACACATGAGAATATCTTCCCATTACTATCATTTGGAAAATAAATCCTCTGTTTTTCAGAGCTCTTCTTTCTAGCCCATGTTCTCCCATGTTCCCTCAGGCCCCTGCCAGTGCCAGCCAGAATAGAAAGAAAGAATGCCAAAAGTGCTTTGCAAAAGAGGGTGTTTCTTGGTCAGATACATTTTGGTAATGTTCCGTGTCCTAGCCTTGTCTTTGAGTGCCGAGATGTCTGTTAGCAAGTTAGGGGTCCTATGAGGACTGGCAGAAAAAAAAAAAAAATTAAACATAAAAAAGCTATTTAACTCTAAGCCAGAGTTTCCCAGATCCATGACCATGGAACCCATTTTCATACAGCACCCATAAAGAGCATGAGAAATGCTCACATAGAAAATGGTTTGAGAGATTTCCATCTTTTTCTCTTCCCTTCAACACCTTACACATAGGGAGTTCTAGTAAATTTGATGGTAATATTGATTATGGCTATTTTAGAAAAGGTATGTACATGGCATTGATCATTAAAAATCAGCACTAAATTGGCATTCATTAGAAGATTTTGTCTGAAGAGAGGGGGGCGCCCGCATGGCTCAGATGGTGGAGAAGGGACTCTTGATCTCGAGGTTGTGAGTTTAAGCCCCACATTGGGTGTAGAGATTACTTAAAAATCAAATCTTTTAAAAATTAAAAAAAAAGAAGATCTTGTCTTAGGTGGGAAAGGAGGAAGCCATTTGGGTAGAAAGAGGCTGGACCCTTTCTGGAGCCTGGGAGAGCTAGATGTGATAAGAGATGGGTTGTAAATGCAAGAATTGTATTTCTCCCTTTTAGTCCTCCCTTTAACGAGCTTTTCTCAGAATGTTGGAATGTACAAAGGAGTGTAAGAGATATAAACGTGTGAGGCGCAGTCTTTCTAAGGTGTGTTGAAACTCGTTGGGAAAGTTCTTACGTAAATCAGTTTATTTTTTAATTTTTTTTTTAACGTTTATTTATTTTTGAGATAGAGACAGAGCATGAGCAGGGCAGGGGCAGAGAGAGAGGGAGACACAGATTCTGAAACAGGCTCCAGGCTCTGAGCCGTCAGCACAGAGCCCGATGCGGGGCTCGAACTCATGGACCGTGAGATCATGACCTGAGCCGAAGTCGGACGCTTAACCAATCAAGCCACCCAGGCACCCCTAAATCAGTTTAATACAATGTAGAAAATGGCGAGGTGCCATGGCAGCCCTAGTCTGCCAGTGGAAGCAGAAGTGGTTTCTGACTTAGGCAGCTAGGTGGAATCTTTGGGACCATGTTTCTCTCAGATCAGTGTTTTCTCATACCTGCAACCTCCACATCTAGAAAGCACGTCCTGTTAAGCTCCTGGTGGACGGTCCAGCTCAGTGGCACTGCAGATTCAGTTTTCCTGACATGGAGACCAAGGCACAGAGGGGAAGGGCAGGGGAGTCCAGACCAAGATCCTGGAGTCATGAACTCTAGCTGCCAGGCACCAGCTGGGATTAAACAAATTATACACGTACACACACATAAATATATGCCCATATACACCCACTTATATATTACAGATCTAATAGATATGTAATGTGGACTTCCGAATATCTTCAAAGACATAGTGAACTTGCTAAATTCATCAAAAGCAGCCCAAAGTTTTTAACCTGTGATGCATCTCACTTATTACAGTCGCAAGACTTTAACTAGGAGCAGTGAAAACCAAGAGAAATCAGACATGAGATCCGGGCATAATAATAGTCAAGCAAGTAAATGATTTTTTAAGGAAAAGTATAAGAGAAAATAAATATTAATGAAGGAAATGGGCAACCGCAACAGAAAGTATCATTTCTTTTAGTATTTTTAAGTAAAGTTTAATGAAAGGAAGGACTAAAAAGAAATGGCTTATGGGGTGCCTAGGTGGCTCAGTTGGTTTCGTGTCTGGCTCTTGATTTTGACTCAGGTCATAATCTCATGGGTCATGAGTTTGAGCCCCACATTGGGGTCCATGCTGACAGTGCAGAGCCTGCTTGGAATTCTATCTCTCCCTCTCTGCCCCTCCGTCACTTGTGTGCACGTGCATACTCTCTCTCTTTCTCTCTGAAAATAAATTTAAAAAAAAGAACCCAAAGATCATGTTGTAGAAAGCTCTTGATGCATTTTGACCTATGGTATGATTAGAACATACCAAATTGGGGGACAAAGGCCTGGCCAATAGTAATCATATACCTGAGAGCTGATAGAGTCTGTATAGCCAATGTGATGGATTCAGAGCAAACAGAAGTGATTTGTTAGTTTTCATCTTTCTGTCATTAAACATAGCAGTGTCTTTGTTATCTTTCAACCTGTAAGTACCTTCAGATCTACTCTCCACCCTTCTCCACCCTACTCTGCACCCAGGGAAGCAGACCTGTAAGGGCAGAATCAACTGGACTCCCTTGCCCAATGGCTTTGGGTTGGTTTGGAACATGGCACACTGGTTAGGAGAGTAATATTGGATTATTTATGTCCTGCCCCTGTCCATATGATGTGCCACAGTCTAGCTATGAGCTACGTTTAGCAGAAGTATATAGGAAAGAAAATTCTGGGAAATCCAGTTCAGCTTGGACAAGTCAACACCTTACAAAACCATCACACCCTCTCTTTCCGTTATCACTTGTTCAGTGGGCCCGCATAGCAAAGTGGCCATGGCAGCAAAGATGGAGACGATGTATGTACTGAACAACATGACCATCCACTCAACAAGCCTAATTTGACTTTGGCCATTATCAGTCATTAGGGGAACGCAAGTCAAAACTACCTTGAGATACTGCTGTGCACCCACCCGGATGACTAGAATCAAAAGGATTCACCAAGGGTTGGTGAGAAAATAGAGCTGTTGGAACTCATATATTATGGGTGGGAATGTAAAAAGGTGCTGGTGTTTTGCAAAAGAATGGAGAGTGACTGTTAATGACTAAGGGTTTCTTCTTAGGGTAACAAAAATGTTCTAAAGTCACGTGTGGTGATGGATACGTGACTTTGTGAATCTGCCAGAGCCCGTGGAATTGTACACTTTCAATGGGTGGAGTATTGAGTACAGGAATTATGTCTTAATAAAGCCATTCTGGAAAAACAGCCACTCATCCTCACAGTGTAACATTTTCATCTTTTTTTCTAACTGCCCGTTTCTCCTCAGTTCATGGCTTTTGTGGAAGAGGAAAACATTTTTCGAATGCTCTGTCAATTGGCTTTACTTACCCAAGAGGCTACTAATATAGCACAATACTGCCATCCTGTTTAATGGGTCTCGTTTTAGATTATTTTTTTCCTTTTTTTTTTCAAAGATTTTATTTTATTTTTAAGTAATCTCAACACCCAACATGGGGCTTGAACTCACAACCCCAAGATCAAGAGTCGCACGCTCCACGGACTGAGCCAGCCAGACCCCGCCTAGGTGATTTTTTTTTTAAGTTTATTTATTTATTTTGAGAGAGAGAGAAAGTATGCTCAGGGAGGAGTGAAGACAGAGAAGACAGAGAATCCCAGGCAGGCTTTAATGTCAGCACAGAGCCCAATGTGGGGCTCAAACCCACGAACTGTGTGTGAGACCATGATCTGAACCAAAACCAAGAGTCAGACGCTTAACCGACTGAGCCATCCTGGCACCCTTGATTTCTTTATTTAAAGCATTATTGTGTACTGTAGAAAACAAACCAAAATCGTTCTCTTATAGGCTTGTCGCAAAACAGTGGGACTAGAAGAGTGCCAAGGAATTCATAGGGGTTGGGCAGACTTGTTCCTAAACCATTCTAGAACATAGCTGTTTATTTTCAAGATGATTAAAAAAATATTTGGCAGCTTTCCTCGGTGGCCTGTGATCCTCTTTAATAACACCCACTTCCTTTTGTTTAACTAAAATAATAAAAGTACAGAGAGATGAAACTTTCCCAACAAGGTTGCCAATCAGTAAATGTTATTTGCTTACTCTAAACTTGCTTTATCTTCCAGGACTAACAATAAAGAATGATGTGGGAGCCGTAAACTGCCATCTCCTGGCAATAGTCTCTTGTTATTACGAACATTGGTAGATGAGGGATGTGGTTTCTCAAAGGGACTTAAGTATTTTGGGCACGGTTCCAGGAACATTGTGTTCTTCTCGACCTCAGCCATTTCTGCTGTGTCAGAGACACTGTGCTTTGGAGATGAAAGGCCACTTTGGAAGGGGTGGAAAGCTCCAGAGTATAGGTACAAAATGGACTTGACCTTTACTCAAGATTTTTTCCCTTTCATTTCTAAGGAGCGGTAGCCATTTGGAAATATTGAAAAAGGGCGGACATCTTTGTGAGAAAACAATACAATCACATTTAAGAGAGTGAGAAGGTCTGGTTTGCAGGCCATTCTCTCAATCAAGAGACAGCTCCACTCCCTGCCATTGCCGTTGAGTTTAGAAGCAGGCCGTGGAGGAAATAAGCCTTCTAGAGCTTTCTGAGAAAGGCAGAGGTGACATGTAGGTGCCTGTGCCCATATATATATATGAACTTCTTTAGTGGAATAAGAGCAGAGACAGCACCTGGGTGGCTCAGTCGGTTGAGCATCCGACTTCCTGCTTGGGTCATGATCTCATAGTTTGTGGGTTTGAGCCCCTCGTCGGGCTCTGTGCTGACAGCTCAGAGCCTGGAGCCCGCTTCGGATTCTGTGTCTCCCTCTCTTTCTGCCCCTCCCCTGTTCACCTTCTCACTCTCTCTCTCTCTCAAAATACATAAACATTAAAAAAACAACAGAGAAGCCAGACAGGCGCCCCTGTTGAACTATCTTTATGATACTTTTCTCAATGTCCCCAGATGATTGAGCATGTTTGTTTTTATAAAAAAATCATTTTTTTCAAAGGAAAGATCAGCTTCATATGAGACTATTACTTGAGTATAAACACATTTTACCGAGAAAAATGTAGATTTTTCCTGATTTCAATTAAGGGAAGAATTGTAATGAGAACCAGCTGTTCTGAAGGCTGCCCATGAGCTGTTAAGCCCAGTCTGACTCCTTTCCATAGCTGGTTTTGCGTTCTGGGTAAAACGTCTGCCTATTTTCCTCCAAACATGCTTCAGCATTTTTCAGGGTTCACCCTGTTTCCTCAACAGTCAGCTAATACCCCCGAGCTTCTTCGTCTCCATCTGCATTCCTCAGAAACATAAAAAATGTGTGTGGAAGATTTCTAAACTTTCACATTTCCCAAGTTGTCTTTCATTTAGTTGGAAGGTTAAGATGTCTCTATCTCCACATTCTGTTGACCACATAGGAGGCCAGAAAGCCTAATGTTTATGAGTAAAGAGTCTTTGGGAACAGGACATTTCTGCTCTACTATTTTCTAGCTCATATCCCTGGGCTTTAGTTTCCTCATTTATAAAATGGAAATAGTAACAGGGCTTGCCTCCACAGGGTTGGGGAGAGAGAATGCATATGAAGAGCTTAGCCAGGGCCTGGCATGGAGAAAGATCTCAATGAATGTCAGAAATAATGGTGGTGATATGGGCGGTGGTGATGATAAAGGTTTGGAGTCTCGAAAAGTCGTGTTGCAGCATAACAACATCGCATTTTTCAGATAAGAAACCAGATCACATGATCTGCCAAGGTTGTTTGAATTTGCTACTGTGGCAGGCAAAACTAGTTATCACTTAATGGCTGCTGTATATTGTTACTCAGTTGAAGTGTGCGTGCACGCGTCCATGTGCAAGTGTGTGCACATGAATGCAAATGCTGTTAGGTCTTGCGTCCTTTCCCTGATGGTCAAGAGTTTTGCTTTGGCTACCTCCCACCTTTTGAAATCCAACACAGTTATGGGGCACCTGGGTGGTTCAGTTGGTTAAGTGTATGACTCTTGGTTTTGGCTCCGGTCATAATCTTGTGGTTTCGTGAGTTCAGGCCCTGCGTCGGGCTCTGTGCTCGGAGCACGGAGCCTGCTTGGGATTCTCTGTCTCCCTCTCTCTCTGCCCCTCCCTCACTTGCACTGTGTCTGTCTCTCTCAAAATAAATAAATAAACTCACAAAAAATTTTTAAGTCCAACACAGTCCTTAATATTGTACAGTGCATACAATAGGCTTTCTGCAAATATTGAGTATGTTTTTATTTGATAAAAAAAATAGGGGTGCCTGGGTGGCTCAGTCGGTTGGGCGTCTGACTTCGTCTCTGATCTCGCCGTTTGTGGGTTTGGGGCCTGCGTGGGGCTGTGTGCTGACAGCTCAGAGCCTGGAGCCGGCTTCGGATTCTGGGTCTCCCTCTCTCTCTGCTCCTCTCCCATTTGCACTCTGTGTCTTTCTCTCTCAAAAATGAATAAACATTAAAAAAAATTTTTTAAATCTCATGCAAAATTGTATTAGTAGATGACATTTTGATCTTCTGGATGTTTTATTTTAAAGGAACTAAATTAAGAAATAAGACCTTAGAACATACCTAGACCTGGTCTCTTTTTCCCAAGGATCCACTCTTGCCTCACGCTTGCGTTTACACAGCGTAGGGCTTATCATGCAGTTGAGATGAAATAAATGGCGGCTTGTCAATCGCTGTCTTTGTGTTAGAGGTCTTGGTACCAAGCAATAAAAAACAACTCGGGCCAACAAGAGAATCATCGAGAGCCTGGAGGGCCACACTTGGGAATAGGCAGAGATCAGGGGAGCTCTGGCAAGTCAGAGGCAGCAACCACAGCCATAGCGTTTAGAGCAGGAAACATCTGCACAGCATGCTGCCATGGGAAAGAAGAACCCATAGTCAGCTTCCTTCTGTTGTTGGGCGACTCGTTCCAGGGTCAGAGAGCGCGTGATTGGCCCAGCTCAGCCTGGCTGCACCAGGAGCCAGGGTGGGTGGAGAAAGGATCTAGCCCATTGCCTGCTATACTGGGGGATGATACCCAGGAGGAGAAGCAGTTTCCCAAAAAGAAACCAGGATAGTACTTGAAAGGAAGTGTGGATGCTGGGCGACCAAGAAATGTCAAATGCCCATTGTTCCGGGTTCTCATATTTTGACTCTTGACTTCAGGCACGGTCGCTGGTCTAGCCAGTCTCTTTATTTCGCCTGTTTGAACCCTACAGCACAGTCTCAGATATTCTGCTTTGTGGTTCCAGCCCTCTATGTGGTCCAAGGTCCTCTATGTGTGTCATCATTCTGGTCTCATCTGAGTGGGAACATCGTTCCAAAGAGATTAGATAGAAACTCAAGGGTTGAGAATGTTGCGGCATCAGCATTAGATATTAGGATGAGCTACCTTTCTTTATTTTCTCTCTATAAGCAGAAATAAGTTCACAGGTATTATTGCCTATAAATTGAAAACTAGTAGCACAGCACCAGGGGGAATTCTGCTAATCTAATTGAAATTTGGGGCTGGTGTAGGCAAAATGTTATTTACTTTCCATCAAAGGTGACGCTTTTTGTAACAGTAGAGGATACTGTTAGTTTGAAAATGGCTCTCAGGTTGGCTTGGTTTTGTCTTTTAGAATGCCATCCTATTTTAAGGTATTATCCTTTGCTTTTGTCTTATAGGGGAAAACTTATCCTTTTCGGGGCGCCTTTCCTCCGGTGTGGAATCCTGTCGCGTATTTGGATTACAACAATCTGTGGCGGACAATGGATAACATGGGGAAGGAGGTAAAACATGTGTTCGGCTTACCTGTGACCTGTTACTAAAATAACAATAGCACCTGTTTCATATCCTTCCAACAGCGCAGGGAACATGGCTCTGGACATTAATGCGTGTCATTTCCACTTGTGAGGAAAATGAGTGCCGGGGGTTACGTCGATTTGCCCAACACCACACGGCAAGGGAACCAGGATTCAAACGCATTGAATTGTCATGCTCTGACTGTCATGCCTGTGTGCTTCTAGCTCTATGCCACGTGAGAACTCATGTGACATATTCTTGCCAGGTGTCCTGCTCGTAGTTGTCTTACTCATGTGTGATACCACTTTAGACAGTAAAGGAAAGAGGGATTTGTTCCCCCAGAGTATTTTTACCTTGTCCCAAGCTCTCATACTTAAATTGGGGACTTAATGATAACGATGATCAACATCATCATAATTTCATATTAATTTATGTATACATTTATGTGTAATTCCCCCCCTTTTTTGCATAATAGTAATAATAATTATTATTTTGGCAACAGCATTAAGGCATAGAATCCAAAGACCTATCCATCCCAACCCCATCACTGTCTATAGTAGAATTTTATGACAATCACTCATTCCGACACAGACACAGAGGTGCTGGATTTAAGGGGTGCTTCTCAAGGCTTCTTGGTGGGGCAGTAGGCAGTAACCAGCACACCTTTGTGGGCCCTTCTTCCTCTGCAGATTCCAGCCGATGCACCATGGGAGGCCCCACATGCTAAGGAATGGGACAAGATGACCATGAAAGAGCTCATCGATAAAATCTGCTGGACAAAGTAATCCTCGACTATTTAAAATTCACTTTTTTATCTTTTCTTTGGATCTTCTCTGTCCGATCTTGCACTGTGGTGTTTTTTGTAATCAGCTGGAGGAAAAAAGTTACGAGGAAACCTAATGATCTTTCAGTCAGGAGCAACTTGGGGGGGAACTTCAGACACTTCAGAGTGGGTATGAACATAAAAAGAACCTAAAATAATAGAAAAAGTGGAGGCGAAGGAAGTAGATTTTTTTTTTTTTTAATGAAAGGGCTGTGTGATTTGCAGTAAAGCAAGTAGTTGTGTACTCAGATTCTGTAGTGGTCAGCTACAGAAGCAATTTGGGAAGGTATCAAAGTTAATTCCCTACAGGTATAGAAAAATACGAAACTGAAGGAAAGCTGGTCTGTGTTAATGAGAAATAGAAATTTTCTAACATTTTCATCGAGAACCTGTGTCATTAGTTGAGTTACTTACAGATCATTTAGTCAGCTTTCTGGGGCTGCTATCTGGAGGCACTATACCAACCTGTGGGAAATGGCAGGGAATTTGTTAGGCATGGCCCCTAAACTCACAGAGGGAATATTCTTCTAGCAGGAGAGACTGACATTATACACATAATTTCATTATGTTGCAGGAGTGACTGTAACAGGGAACTTGACCTGAAGGTGAGGGAGAGATTCCTAGATGCAGCAGTCTTTAAACATAAACCAAGGACTTAGGGCATCAACTGAAATGAGTCACAGTGGATGAGAGGAGACAGGAAAGGGTGGGTGGTATGGGGGACAAGGTATCTTCCAGGAATGCCACATAGTGGATAGGGGAGACAGAGAGGAAAGATGGATGGTGTGGAAAGAAGGCTCTTCCAGAAATGAGCCTTAGTATTGGAGGATAGACAGGAAGGGAGGATGATGTGGGAATATGTTATCAACAAGGGATGTGCCACAGTGAATGGGGGGAGACCAAATGGATGGATGGTGTGGGGATGGCATATTCCAGGAATGAACTGTAACAGATGGGGAGAGTAGGAAGAGTGGATGCTGTGGGGGAATGGTATCTTCAAGGGATGAGCCACAGCGGAAGGGGGGAGAAATGAAAGGTGGACAGTATATGCAGATGGTGTCCTCCATGAATGAGTCACAGTGTTTGCTGGTAGACAAAAAGGCTGGATGGCGTGTGGGGGGATGGTATCTTCCAAGAACGACCCAACTGATGGGAGAAAGAGTAAGAATGAAATGTGTGAGGGGATGGTATCTTTCGGGTATGAGACACAGTGGACTGGGAGAGACAAGAATGGATGCTTGGTGGGATAGTGTCTTCCATGAGCAAGCTTTATGAGGCACAGTGGATAGTCTGTAGGAGTGATATCTTCCAGGAATGAGGAAGGATGGATAGTGTTGGTAGTTAGTATATTCAAGAATAAACCGTAGTGCGTGGTAGGAGACAGGAAGGTGGGATGGTGTGGTGGGATGGTATCTTCTAGGAATGATCCACTGTAGATGGGGGAGACAGGGTAGATGGATGGTGTGGAAGGATGGTATGTTCCATGAGTGAGTCATAGTGAGTGGGGGGAGACAGGGAAAATAGACGGTGTAGGAATATGGTATATTCAAAGAATGAGCCATAATGGATGAGGAAGGGCATGAGAGATTGATGGTGTGGAGGATGTTATGCCCCAGGAATAGGGCCTAGTGGATGGAGGGGGAGTGGCGGGAGACAGAAATGGTGGATGGTTAGTGGGGGGATGGTATCTTCCAGGAAGCAATCACAGTAACTGGGGTAGGGGCTGATGGGAAGGATAACTGGTGTAGGGGATTGTATCTTCCAGGAATGAGTTATAGTGACTGTTTGTGAGAGACTGAAAAGGGTAGATGATGTTGGAGCATATTATCTTCCAGGAAGAGCTATAGTGATGGGGGAGATAAAGTGAATGGTGTGTGGGGATGGTATCATCTAGGAATGAGCCACAAGGGTGATGGGAGACAGGAAGGATGGATGGTGTGTGTGTGTGTGGGGGTGCGGGTAGGGGGGGTATCTTCCAGAAATGCCCTATGGAAAGAGAAAAGACTGGAAGAGTTGTTGACTGGATGGTATCTTCCAGGAAGGATCGACAGTGGATGAGGGGAGATGGGAAAGTTTGGATGGTGTGGGGAGTTGGCATTTTTCAGGACTGAGCCACAGTGAGTGAAGAGAGACTGTAAATAAGAATGAATGGATTGGTGGGATGGTATCTATCTTCTAAGAATGGGCCATTATCCATGGAGGTAGGAAAGGGAAGAAGGTTTGAAGGAATGGTATCTTCTAGGAATGAGCCACTGTGGATGGGCAAGACAGGAAGGATGGATGGTGTGGGGGGCATGGTATCTTCCAGAAATGTGCCAATTGATGGGGGAACATTGGAAGAGCAGATACAGTGAGGAGCTGGTATCTTCTGGTATTGAGCCACAGTGTTTAAGGGAGACAGGAAGAGTGAGTGGCTGGTGGGGAAATTATATTTTTCAGGATAGAATCACAGTGATTGGGGTGGTAAGGGTAGGGTTGGGGGCGGGAAGGTGATGTGGTAGTGAGATAATTTTCTGGAAAGGGTAGCTGAATGATAAGGGGGATGGTATCTTCCAGGAATGAGCCACATGGGTAGGGGGAGACAGGAGGGTTGATGGCAGGGGTGGGGGTGATGGTATCTTCCAGGACTGAACCACAGTGGATGGAGGGATGGGGAAGAGTGGATGGTATAGGGAGATGGTATTTTCAGAAATGAGCCATAGTACATGTTGGGGGATAGGAAGGGTGGATGGCCCATTTTATGATGGTATCTTCCAGGAAGGAACCACAGTGACTCAGGTGTGTTGGGGGGGGGGGGCATAGGAAGGATACATGGTGTAAGGGATGGTATTTTTTGGCAATGAGCTACATGTCTGTGGATGAGAGACAGGAATAGGGATGTTGGAACATGCTGTCTTCCAGGAATGAGCCATAGTGGATGGAGGAGACAGGAAAAGTGGATGGTGTGAGGGGATGGTCCCATCCAGGAACGAGCTACCTTGCTGTAAGAGGAGACAGGAAGGGTGAATGATATGCCTGTTAAGTAACTCCCAAGAATGAGGTGCAGTGGATGAGTGTAGACAGTATCAGGGAGTGATGTTAGAGGATGGTATCACAGGAATGAGCGAGGTTTAAGGGAGATACGAAGAATGAACGTTGTTAGGGGAATGGTATCTTCCAAGAATAAGCCACTGTAGATAGAGGAGACTGGAAGGATGGATGGCGTGACGGATGGTATCTTCCAGCAGTGAGCCACTGTGGAGGATGGGGGAGACGGAAGGATGGATGGCGTGATGGGTGGTATCTTCCAGGAGTGAGCCATTGTGGATGGGGGAGACCAGAAGGATGGATAGTATCTTCCAGGAATAAGACACTGTGTATAGGGGAGACTGGAAAGATGGATGATGTGATGGTTGGTATCTTCCAGGAGTGAGCCACTATGGATGGGGAAGATTGGAAGGATGGATGGTGTGGTGGATGGTATCTTCCAGGAGTGAGCCATTGTGGATGGGGGAAACCGGAAGGATGGATGGTATCTTCCAGGAGTGAGCCACTGTGGATGGGGGAGACCAAAAGGATGGATGGCATTATGGATGGTATCTTCCGGGAGAGAGCCACAGTGGATGGTGGGAGGCCGGAAGGATGGATGGTATCTTCCAGGAATGAGACACTGTGGATGGGTGAGACCGGAAGGATGGATGGTGTGATGAATGGTATCTTCCGAGAATGAGCCACTGTGGATGGGGGAGACCGGAAAGATGGATGGCGTAATGGATGGTATCTTCCAGGAGTGAGCCATTGCGGATGGTGGGAGATATGAAGGGTGAGTGGTGTGGAGGATGCAGTTTTCCATGTAGAGAGAGCGGGAAACAGTTCTTGAAGGCCCTGAGATGGGGAGATTGACATGTTTTTGCAATGATAGGACAGTATGCCTGGACTCTAAGGATGTCATGACAAAGTGATGTAATTAAGAGGTCGGAGAGCTCACTGGGAGCTGATGGTGCAAGATATCGTGGCCCCATTCAAGATTTCTGCCTTTTACCATGCATGTCATTGAAGGGTTTTATGAAGTGTGTTTTTGTTTTGCACTGTCAAAAGAGTTCATTGGCTGTAACGTGGCAAAGGATCAAAAGAGGGTGTGGTCATAAACCAGGTAGGGATGCCCGGAGGAGTCACCACTGCCCTCACATCCCAGGTGAGGGATGTTGGTGGCCTGGATCAGAGTGGAAGTAAGTGGTGGAGGCAGAGAAGAGAGAATGTTTGTTCAAATCAATGAGAATTATATCCTTAATGATCCATCTCAAAAATATTGACCCTCTAGACTGTTCCAGAATGAATATATTTGGAGCTGACCCAGAATTCCCTAAAAGCAAAGGAAAAGCTTATTTTCACCAAGAGTTAAAACATGCACTCCTTCAGAGACTGAGCCCGCGAGTTTTTTTTCTCCCCCCAAAAGCAACACAAATGCTTTCTAAATTATGGTTTAAAAAGATGTGATATCCTGTGAAGCGTGTATGTATTTACGCCTGACGGCTGCTCTTGTTATGTGACCAGGACTGCTAGGCAATTTGCATATCTCTTCGTGAACATCAATGTGACCTCTGAACCCCACGAGGTGTCTGCGCTGTGGTTCCTGTGGTACGTGAAACAGTGTGGAGGCACCACTCGGATATTCTCGGTTACCAACGGGGGCCAGGTACGGAGTGTCCATTCCCCCCCACCCACCAACTTCCTTTGTGATTTTGCCCTTACCCAGGGTAGTGTCTTACAAGGTAACCGCTTCCACGTTTTGAAACATGAGTGAATTTGGAACCTGAGTTTTGGAAATGGTTTCAACCAACTTGCCTGAAAACAGTTCTCATTTCCTTTTCTCCTTCCTGAAGATGAGTTCGCAGCTAAAGAATGTTCCGTCTCAAATTAATTAGATTTGGGGAATTCAGTCCCTTCCTTTTTTTTTTTTTTTTGAAGGTAGGGAAAATTAGTCCCTGTAGGAGGAGCCAAATTCCTACAATCAAGTGATTTTCGAAAAAAATCCTCGAATGGGTAAAATGATCATGCTTCAGGTTATTTCTGTTCTAGACATGCTCTGTACTGTAGCACAAGGTGTAGAGTCTTTCTCCAACCAGTGAATAGTTCCTCTCCTTAGGAAATTTCCAGAACTTTCTAAGTTGTTCTTGTGGCCCCAAGAGCTATTGCCCATTTGACCCTTAGCTTCAGCAAATGTAGGACACTTGCATCTTTTCAGTATCTTTATACTTAGAAATTCCACATTGCTTCTTTTGACCTGTATTTTGCTTTCTGAGCTATCACGACTGCTATTGTGTGATTGTAGCCTCATCACCTGCCTTCTCCTCTAGGAACGGAAGTTTGTGGGTGGATCTGGTCAAGTGAGTGAACGGATAATGGACCACCTCGGGGACAGGGTGAAGCTGAAGCGTCCTGTCACCTATGTTGACCAGTCAGGTGACAGCATCATCATAGAGACGTTGAATCATGAAGTGTATGAGGTAATTCAGCCTAGCCAAAAAAGAGCATATACTAAGCAGGCCTCGTGTATTCTGCAACTTGTAACCAAATGTGACCCAGACAGTGGGGTAATTAGTGCCCGCACGTTTCCCCCTCTGTCTTCCAAATGACCACTTTTAGTTGACCTGCCTTGTTCTGCTGTGTCGCCTCACAGTGGCCTCAGTTTGTATGTGGTAACTGCTCAGGGTCATTCAAGATGGTAAATATGATGTTTCCCACCCTCTGTGAAGACCGACTCTCACGTGTCTAAGGTGGTATTTTGTGTCTGTGTGTTTCAGTGCAGATACGTAATTAGCGCCATCCCTCCAACATTGACTGCCAAGATGCACTTCAAACCAGAGCTTCCGTCAGAGAGAAACCAGTTAATTCAACGTCTTCCGATGGGATCTATCATTAAGTGCATGATGTATTACAAGGAGGCCTTTTGGAAGAAGAACGGTAGGTTGAACTTACTCATGTTTAAAATGTGTTAAGTGAAAGGACCACACTCTTTTAGGGACCTTATGGTAGATACCAAACAGAAAATAGATTAAAAATGTCCGTGTTGGGGGCGCCTGAGTGGTTCAGTCGGTTGAGCGTCCGACTCTTGATTTCAGCTCAGATCACGATCCCAGGGTCATGGGATCCAGCCCCGCATCGGGCTCTGTGCTGAGCATAGAGCCTTCTTGGGATTCTTTCTCTCCCTCCTTGCCCCCCTCCCCTGCTTGCACTCTCTCTATCTAAAAACAATTTTAAAAAGGGGCACCTGGGTGGCTCAGTCAGTTAAGTGTCTGACTCCTGATTTCAACTCAGGTCATGATCTCAGGTTCATGAGATCGAGTCCCCCCCCATCGAGCTCTGCGCTGATGGCACAGAGCCTGCTGGGGATTCTCTCTCTCTGCCCCTCCCCCTCCGGCTTATTCTCTCTCACTCTCTCAAATAAACATTAAGAAAAAGGTAAGTGTTTTTAAATGGGTAGAGAAAGGATCAGAAATCTCAGGCTGTCCATCTCTTCATAGCCTCTAGCAACACAAAATGATCCCAGCACCACTTGCTGTCAATGAAAGGAAAGGAAGAGACCCCACCAGTTGTGGGGCCCTGGTTCCTGCCTTGGGTCCTGCCACTTACTCTTCGTGAGCAGAGTGACACGGAGGGGTTCTGTGGGGAGACCGCTGCTCTGAAGCCCCGCAGTCGTGGGCTTCCCTTGCTTACCAGCTGAGCGGCCTTGGTGTGGCACTACCTCTCCGCCTCCGTGTCTTTGTGCAGAATGGCAACAAGGAGGCCTACTGTCAGGGTGTTTCGAGAATGAGATGAGGCAGGGCCTGGGTGGATATGGTGGCTGTCGTTGCTAAACCTGCTCGTACTGAAAGGATTCCTTCCGCCAGCTTCTTCCATGGGCTCATAAGGCTGATTCCGTCTAACTCAAGCACCTGTTACCCCGTGTAGCCCAGGGCTCCAGGGACACGGTACAGTGTGAGCCACGCATTGGTCATACGTGACCATTATGTAAAGCTCATAGACGTGGGTCATTTTCCATGTGTCTGGCTCCACAGACACCCTGTGTAGTTAGTGTGTGTATTGAACAGGAAATACCTACTAGGGGTGGGGCAAAGACTATGCTTTGAGATTTGCCTTCCTCTTAGCAACACAGTTTTTTTTTTTGTCTTACACTTTTCTTTTCTTTTGAGAAAGAGATAGATGGCACTAGTGAGTGAGGGGCAGAGAGAGACAGAGAATCCCATGAGGGGCAGAGAGAGAGAGAGAGGGAGGGAGACAGAGAAAAGAGAAGTGGGGCACACCCCTTGCAGGACTCGAACTCACGAACCGTGAGATCGTGACCTGAGCTGAAGTCAGATGCTTAACCGACTGAGCCACCCAGGCGCCCCGTAGAGTGTTTTTTTGTTGCTGTTTTATTTTTATTTTATTTTATTAAGAAAAAATTTTCTTAATTTTTTTTTTTTTTTTGAGCGAGAAAGAGACCGAGTGTGAGTGGGGAGGGGCAAAGAGAGAGGGACACACAGAATCCAAAGCAGGCCCTAGGCTCTGAGCTGTCAGCACAGAGTCCCATGTGGGGCTTGAAGCCACAAGCCATGAGATCATGACCTGAGCCAAAGTCGGACACTCAACCAAGCCACCCAGGTGCTCCAGCAAAATAGTTTTGTGTGTGTGTGTGTGTGTGTGTGTGTGTGTATGTGTATTTTTCCCATAAATCTCGGATGAGGTTAATTTCAATCTCCCGATTTTCTCCTTATTAAGATTATTGTGGCTGTATGATCATTCAAGATGAGGAAGCACCCATCTCAATAACTCTGGATGACACCAAGCCAGATGGATCACTGCCTGCTATCATGGGGTAGGTTAGAGCTGGATGCTCTAACTAAATTTCTAAATTTCTAGTTCGTATTGGTGTGTTGGTGTGGATGCTGGCAGAGCATATGGAATCGAATGCAAGCAGTCATAAATAACCCTACAGAAATATATCCTGTTCCACGTATTAAAATATTAGAGTAGTGTTTTGCATGTGGCACAAGAACCCTGGGAAGGCTTTAGCCTCGTCTTTATTCCAAGCATCACTGCATAGCATCTGTTGAATACGTTCATTATCACCCTAGTATATAAGAGAGATAGCCAATGAGGAAGTGCTGTTGGAATTAGAGCCAGGCCTCGAGTGGATGTCACTCTTCCCCGTAGGTCGCTCCACGGCTGTCCTTCACTGGGGATGGTTCAGGGTTTGGTTCTGTGTCTAGAAGAGGAGAGCCTCCCCGCTTCTCCTCCCATCCCCGCCCCGCCCTCCCCCTCCAACAGCTACTGTGGCCTCAAAGCTACACAAATAAAAGGGCTGTTGTTTCTACCACATGACACCAGAAGGGCACAGCTTCTGTAACAGGCAAGCAACTTTCAGAGAGACAGGGTGGTTTTCCCTTTCTCCCTGGGGACAGTTGAGCTCACGCAGGTTTGCATCATAGAAGGGAAATTAGCAAGCCAAAAGGAGCAGACCCAAGACCCAGGACTCTGCAGGCTGCGTTCCTGGGCTGCTCACAAGATATTTTGCAACCACTTCTCTGGCTGTAAATTGTCAGAAATGGCGCTGGCCTCCCTGGGAAGGGTGAAGGGCAGGCACTCATGAAGGAACGATCACAGGAACAACACATCCTCCTCGTCTCTAACCCCACTGGGCAAGAAGGGGTCCAGATTACGTGGGCAGTTTGCCATCACCTTCTTTATGCCAAAGGAAAACTGAAGGTTGAGGTGGAGGTTTTGGGAGACTGTCCGTCAAGAGCAATCCAACTGTGGATGGAAGGACATTGATGTTCTTGCCCTTGGGAATTAGATACTGTGGCCTCTGCCCTTCTGGGATTTCTTCAGTGTTATTAACAAAGACATGTGTGGCCGTAGTTTTCCAGATGGGAATGGGGCAATTTAGGCAGTTCCTAAAAAGTGATATTCTAATCTGTCTTATCTGGACACCTACATTTATTGCCTCCACCCTGTTCTTGCCTTGACACTGGATTGCCTCTACCCTGCTCTTTGCTCTGGGCAATGAAAGCCTTAACGATAGGGGTGGTAATTGCCCAGCACTGTGTTTGTGATAACTAGTACCTTTTGGAAACTAGAAAGGACCTTGTACTTCAGAGCTGTGAAATGTCCCCCACCCAAAGCCAGCATGTTTAATTTCCTCAATAAAACAGCAAAGAAAGTTAAAGAATAGTCGTCCGTGGTTAGAATTAGATCCAAGGGGTTATTTCATTCTTGATTTGAGATTTGACAGGAACGGCCAACACTAACCGCCCTTTAGGAAAGGAGCTGTAAGGGGCACCTGGATGACTCAGTTAAGGGTCCGACTTCGGCTCAGGTCATAACCTCACGGTTAGTGGGTTCAAGCCCCACATCGGCCTCTGTGCTGACAGCTCAGAACCTGGAGCCTGCTTCAGATTCTGTGTCTCCCTCTCTCTCTGCCCCTCCCCTGCTCATGCTGTGTCTTTCTCTATCTCTCAAAAATAAATAAATGTTAAAAAAAAAATTTAAAAAGTAACTGTAAGAAGCACCCAAGATCTGAAAAGGTTTTCAGATATATCATTTAATATTTCATTGGATACTGGGGATTTTCATTGAAATCCTGTGTAAGCCTAAAATGACTGATTCTGACATACACGTAAAATTTAACCAGAATCATTTCTAGCAAGCCCCATGACGTAACAGTGTTAAATCAAGCAAAATTAGGACTATATCCCATAAAGTTCATTAGTTCCAATTTCTTAAGTAGTCCACAGCTTCCCCCGAAATGCATGTTGTAATCTTTGCTTCCCAGAATGATCTCGAATAATTTCATCCGAGAAAAAATTTCATTGTCCTGTAGCTCATTTGGATTTTTGAACAATTAGTAATATCAGCGTTACAGATAAATTATAACTGAGTTTTACTGAGTGATTGAATTTGAAGGCTTTGCTAGGCCAGTTTCTCAGAAGCCAACTTGGAGATGGAGATTTGGGTAGAGGGGATCCGTTGGGGTGTGCGCTCAGGGTTATTGCCCGTGGGGAAGGGAAGGAGTCACGACAGGGCAGGGGGAGAGGTTGGGCACCAGTGTTGTCCCACTGGAAGTCTCGGCCAGCCCTTAAGGAGGTCTAGAGCTGGGATGGCCCTTCAGAGGTGTCGTGCACTGAGGTGCGGGGCTTTGATACCCTCACCGCACCCCAGAGCTAGTCATTCTGGGGAGTGGCAGGACCTCAAGCCAGGCAGTTCTCTGCTGCCGAATGCAGTGGCTGGGGAAGTGTTCACCCATGAGCTGAGGGTAACGAGTGCTTGATCCTGAAGAGGGATCTGGGTGGCTCACCATGGCATCCACTACAGCTATTTACTTATAGATGTTTTTCCAGCTTTTAAAAAAGAATTTTTTTTTAAATTTAATTTATTGTCAAGTTAGCTAACATACAGTGTATACAGCGTGCTCTTGGCTTCGGGAGTAGATTCCCGTGATTCATCACTTACATATAACACCCAGTGCTCATCCCAACAAGTGCCCTCCTCAGTGCTCATTACCCATTTTCCCCGCCCCCCTCCAAGCCCCTTTCAACCCTCAGTTTGTTCTCTGTGTTTAAGAGTCTCTTGTGGTTTGCCTCCCTCTATGTTTGAAACTAATTTTTTTCCCTTCCCTTCCCCCATGGTCTTCTGTTAAGTTTCTCAGATTCCACATATGAGTGAAAACATATGGTATCGGTCTTTGACTGACTTATTTCACTCAGCATAACACCCTCCAGTTCCAGCCATGTTGTTGCAAACGGCCAGATTTCATTCTTTCTCATTGCCAAGTAGTATTCCATTGTATATATAAACCACATCTTCTTTATCCATTCGTCAGTTGATGGACATTTGGGCTCTTTAAAATTTTTTAAGTGTATTTATTTATTTTGAGAGAGATGGAGAGCATGCGAACAGGGGAGGGGCAGAGAGAGAGGGAGTATCTCCAGTAGGCTTCGCGCTGGCTGTGAGCGCACAGCTTGGCACAGGGCTGCAGCTCACAAACTGTGAGATCATGACCTGAGCCAAAATCAAGAGTTGGACGCTCAACTGACTGAGCCACCCAGGCATCCCATGTTTTTCCAGCTTTTATCAAGTGTTTGGCAGAGGGTAACAGTCATTCCCAGGATATCATTTAATGCAACATGAATTCAACTAACATTTGCTATCCCAGCTATATGCCAAGGACTGTGCTGAACTTTGGGGGTAAAATATTGAGTAGGAGGTAACCAGTTCTTTAGGAGCCCACAGCCTAGAGGGGTTTTGGACACAGGCAGACAGGAGATAGTATGGCATTTGCTGTCGTAGGGGGAAATAATGGGAGTGTGTGGGAGAGTTAATCAATGTTGAGTATGTGGAGGCAAGAACACCTTAAAAAAAAAAAAAGCAACTCTCCTGTCACCTAATCGTTCACATGTAACCTCTCTCTCCAGCTTCATACTTGCCCGAAAAGCAGACCGACTTGCCAAGCTCCATAAAGAAATCAGGTAAGAATCGACATTGGAAACCTACACGAAAGGTTAGCTTTATATTGTGCTTGTTGCACTAACAACAGTCTGACGGCATCATGAAAAACACCACAGTCCACGAGTATTCTCAAAAAACGCAACAAATCAACCTTGTGGCAAACTTTTGGTTATAGCCCCGTGGACTCAGTGCTTGCCCACATGCGTATATTCATTTAGTTTTACATATTTGGGTTTATTTTGCAGCGGTGGAGAAGTAGGGTTTCTCTGCAGGAGAGATGGAGGAAATATGATAGGAAACACTAGCTGTGCAAAAAGCTTGAGGCTGAGTCCTGTTCACCTTGTGAGACCATTAGCCCTTTGACATGGTTCTCAGATTAGCCCTGGGACGTGGTTCTCGGACGGGCGTATCCTTTTTCTGGAAGGCAAATGCATAGGTGTGTTTCAGCGTGTTGCAACTTGTGTGCATGTGTCCCCCTTTGTTTATCTAGCATGCAGCTCTGATGTTCCCTTCGATAGCTTCCTACTATAACAAACACAGTCATTTTAGGACAGTGGCTTTTTTTTCTTTCTTTCTCCCTTTCTCTTTCTGCCATGTTGTATTTGCTTTATTTTGCCTTGGAATCCTTTCCTTCATTCAAATAAAATCTTACCAGGAACTCTTCCCTGGAAATAGTCATTTGGCTATTGGGGGGTTGCCTCGGGGAATTTCTGGGCTTCCCTTCTCGAGGGTAGCCCTAAATCCTTTGTTAGGGGACCAGTTCGCACACGCGTACACTTCTCTCTGCGTTTAATTGAAACAAATTAAGCAGCAAATGCACAAGCCGCCTTTGCTTTGAGAGTTACTTCGATGACTTTGGGATTCAGGCTGCAGAGGTTCCCACATTTGCACACGAATGTGTTTATTTGAATTACCATGAGCTCTGATTTCGGGAAGGAAACCATTGTCCACCTACTCAGTCAAAAGAGGAAGAATTTGGGGTCCAGTGACGGGGAATGGTTTGTCCAAGTCTCCACAGCTAGCTTGCGACAAAGTTAGAAATAGCATCTAACGCATGCGTTTTTTTCATTACGCCACACTAAGCTTGACATTTTCTTTTGGATTTCCTGCTTTCCCTCCTTATTAATAGTAAAATAAATACCAGCCTGGATGTAGACATTTGGTTATGATTCCACATGGTAGCTGAGCTTCTCAAAAGTTTTTATGAAGCACAACCCTTAGAACTCCGAATATGTCATTGACTGGAGCAAGTTTCCCAGACCTGACTGCCTCAAAATCTACCAGGAAAATATATTTGGAAAATATATATTTTTGAGGCTGGTAGATTACGATTTTTGGTAGCTTAGCGGTGGGGCCTGAGTATTTTGTATTTTTTAACAAGCTTTTCTTTTAATTGCTTTTCTTTTTATTTTTTGAGAGACAGGGAGAGAGAGCATGAGAGGGGAGGGGCAGAAGGAGAAGGAGAGAGAGAATCTCAGGCAGGCTCCCCGCTCAGCATAGAGTCCAGCACAAAGCTCGATCCCATAACCCTGGGATCATGGGTGAGCAGAAATCAAGAGTTGGACGCTTAACTGTCTGAGCCACCCAGGCTCCCCTTTTAACAAGCTTTTTAAATGATTATGATGAGCAGACAGATTTAGAAACCAGTGAGTAAATACAACTGCAAGAGATTTGCACACTGACCTCTATTGGCCATTATGTTCTATTACTTTTAAAGTCCAACTAATCAGTGCATTGCTCTAACATTTTTGACTTATGTAACTTTTCCAAAATTTTTAAGTTAAAAAAATTTTTTTTAATCAGAAATTTCTTTAGAAGTATTTATTTATTGGGGTGCCCGGGTGGCTCAGTCAGTTGAGCATTCTACTTCAGCTCGGGTCATGATCTCACGGTTCGTGGGTTCGAACCCTGCGTCAGGCTCTGTGCTGACAGCTCAGAGCCTGGAGCCTGCTTCGGATTCTGTGTCTCCCTCTCTGTCTGCCCCTTCCCTGCTCATACTCTGTGTCTCTCTCTCTCTCTCTCAAAAAATAAACAAACATTTACAAAAAAATTTTTTTAAGTATTTATTTATTTTGAGAGAGAAAGAGAGCAGGGGAGGGGCAGAAGGGGGAGGGAGAGGGAGAGAGAATTCTAAGCAGACTCCACACTCAGCACAGAACCCGACTTGGGGCTTATTCCCATGACTGTGACATCACGACCTGAGCTAAAATCAAGAGCGAGCTGCTCAACCAACTGAGCCCCCTAGATGCCCCCCTAAAATTTTAAATTTAATGGGAGGAAGGGATAGGGAAGATAATTTCCTGATGTATTTGTATGAACTTATCCTTGACTCATCTAATACTACAAAATACAGTAAATAATGACTTACGTTTCTATATAAGTGACTTATTGTCCATGAATGAAAAATTAACTGCAACGTAAGTTGACTGGAATTTAGGAGAAAGAGGGAGAGAGAGAATCCTGAGCCAGCTCCACACTGTCAGTGCATAGCCCGATGTGGGGCTTGATCCCACGAACCGTGAAATCAAGAGTCAGAAACTTAACTGACTGAGCCACCCAGGCGCCCCAAGATTTCACTCTGTTTTAATGAAGATTTTTATCACATGTCCCCAAAATAAGCTAAGCATCACTAACCCTTCAGAATAATGCTTGTCCATACTTCTGTTTTCTGGTTGACTCACAAATGTTGGCATTTCCTTTCCTAACACTCACATGAAGTAGGTGGGTAAGAATTAGTCATCTCCTTCGAGAGTAGGAAGGAGGGTACCGTACTAGGCCGAGGACGGATTTTGACTCAGTAAATTTTTATTGAGCAACTAGCTGCAGGCAGGATTGCTCAGGAGAGTAAGTGCCTTGGCCCTGCCATTAATTTGCTGAGTGATGTTGTACCCATCTGCTCACACTGAACCTCAGCCACCTCATCGTTACATGAGGGGCATAGATTAGACAGAGACAGGCAGGCAGGCAGACAGTAGTTCTGCCTTTCCGTTATGATTATTGATCTGTACTACGAACAGCTCTTTCAAGGAAACGAAACTTTTCCTGTTTGTGCTGGAACTTACATAGCCATGAATGTTCTAGGACATCACCCTAGCCATCACATTTGTCTTTCCCTTAAAACCTTCTATGGGGGCGCCTGGGTGGCTCAGTTGGTTAAGCGTCCAACTTTGGCTCAGGTCATGATCTCGCGGTTCATGGGATTGAGCCCCGCGTGGGACTCCATGCTGACAGCTCAGACCCTGCTTGGAATTCTCTCTCTCCCTCTCCCTCTGCTGCCTGAGGGCATGCTCTCTCTCTCAAAATAAACATTAAATAATGTTTTCTAATGTTATTGGCAACATAAAATTGTCACGTAAAAAAATTTTTTTTAATATTTATTTATTTTTGAGAGAGAGAGAATGCAAGCAGGTGAGGGGCAGAGAGAGAGGGGGACTCAGAATTTGAAGCAGGCTCCAGGCTGCAAGCTGTCAGCACAGAGCCCGACACGGGGCTCGAACTCATGAACTGTGAGATCATGACCTGAGCCGAGGTCTGAGACTCAACCAACTGAGCCATACAAGCGCCCCTAAAATTTTCATTTTTAAAAAACCTCTGTTTCTTTTATTACTAGTAAATATAACCTTCCCTTACCTCCTTTCCCCTCCTCTCTTTTTTGGCCATTTGTCTCTTCAGCTTTCAGGGCTCATCTTTCAGATTTGAGTTAAGCCCTTCGCCACATTTTTTACCAAGCATTTTTTTCAGTTGCTCATTAGCGTATACCAAATATTTTGGAGCAATTTCAGTGTTTAAACTATGTAAAGACTAAGGAAGGTAAATACCAAAGCATATAACTGGATCAGTGTGAAGCTGTTCAAACAAATCCTGAAATTGAACCATTTCTTTCTAAAGGGGGGGATTTTAGTAAATTGGAACGTAAAAAAATGTTTTTTTAATGTTTATTTTTCAGAGAGGGAGGGAGGGAGGGAAGGAGGGGGGAGGGGCAGAGAGAGAGGGAGACACAGAATCTAAGGCAGGCTCCAGTCCTTGAGCCATCAGCACAGATCCCGACACAGGGCTGAAACTCAGGAACCGCGAGATCATGACCTGAGCCAAAGTCGGACGCTCAACTGACTGAGCCACCCAGGCACCCCAAGAACTTTTTCATTTCACCAAGAGTCACTGTGAGTGTGAAAATATGTTTGAGGAAGTGCTTAGATCAGTTAAGCTACTGGTTTTTAAGACCTAATACAGGCCATGTTCTGTGGAGTCGTTTACCTAATGAATTATGAGGGTAGCCAGAGACTGAGGTAACGTCATGAGGCACAGCATGTCAGTTGCCCTTGGAAGTACTCTGTTCACAGACCATTCTGTCAAGTGACTGATTACTAGACTAGGACGACCTTAGGCCTCTCGTCGTGTAGAATATTTTATGTTATATTTAAAAGATTAAGTGAGCTTTAGTTGTTCATAGGTCTTTAAAACATAAATAGAGGATAGTTCAAAGACACGGTCATATGTATTATAGACTTATAAAAGGGATTATCCTAGAAGTCTCCATAGTCCAGAAAAGTCACTTAACATCATTTCCTTAACTGCCTGCACTAAATCTAATCTTATTTTCCCCATTTGAATCCTGAATAGACATGATATGGGGTAGTAAAAGAGGTGAAAGTGTAAAAGGAAAATTCTGTTGAGTCTTCAAATAAAATGACTATATTGAGGCGTAGAGGGGTAATTTGAGTGCAGAGATCCGTGGAACTGTTCCTTTTGTGTAGTTACCATCGATTTTATTTTTTCTTAATAAATCTGGTTCATTGGCAGCAGCCCTGGAACTCATTATGTTTACTCTATACTCCTCAGCTATTATTTCCTTCACATTTTTTTTTATTGTTTTTTATAGGAAGAAGAAAATCTGTGAGCTGTACGCCAAAGTGCTAGGATCCCAAGAAGCTTTACACGTAAGAAACCCTCAGCTCTAATCCCTAGAAGGTTCTGCTCTGTTTGCTCTAAGTGGTAAAGCAAAGCCGATTCCGGTTTCCCGACAGTCTTATGAAGAGAGTCTTATAAAGGGATATACACTTACTGGAGGATTAACTTCCATCACAAAAAAGCCAGTAACGGCTGCCGGCAGGTGCATGCAATTTCTTTTGCAGTAGTTCTTGGGCTGTTTCAGTGCTCACTGGAAAACTGGCAGCCAGTTGCAGTCAGAACCTGGAGCTGGGTGAGATCAGTTCCCAGGATGGAGGTCCTGCCCCCCCACCAGCCAGCCGAGTGCTGAATCTAGACTCTCTCAGGTCAAAGTCATCCTCATTGATTTTTCCATCTGGAGACTCCATTCACAGCTCACTTAGGGATTCTATCTGAGGATCCTATTAGATCGCTGGAGGCTTTTTCAGGGGATTATCTCTGAACTGTTCGATAATAAACTTGCGGACCGTGTCAGGGAAAAACTCAGACAACGTTCTCTCGTGTCTCTTGGAAACCAGTTTTCATCTTCAGTGGTCCCCATTTAGACAGGATTCCCATCATTTGCTTTTCCAGCTCGGAGAAATGGTTCCGAAGAAAGCCTTTCGTAGACATTGTGCTTATCTTCTGCCTTCTCCCTTCCACCCTTTTCTTTCAGCCCTGGTGGATGGCAAGTAAGGTCTGTTATTCAGAGAATCCAGAGATTTCCAGAACCCGACCCCTGATGGGGTTTCCTGCAGACTTATTCTAAAGACTTCAGAGTCTGCGTGGCGATGCCCTCTCTGCCAGATAATGGACTACTCTGTGGCTCCCCTCGCCAAGAGGTTGAGAAAACCAAAATATACATGTTCTGTCACTTGGTACCTCACAGAAGGCCATTTGCTTGGTACCGTCATGTTTCCCCTTAAACGAAATCGCGACGCAGGGCCACCTTTTTTTAAACATAAACCTGTTGTTAAAGTAAGATACAGGAGAGACTTCGTTGTTGACAAGTTGCATTTCAGCTTTGTCTTCCCTTTGGAATTTTCTCCCCACTGAACTGCAGCCCGTGCACTATGAAGAGAAGAACTGGTGCGAGGAGCAATACTCTGGGGGCTGTTACACCGCCTACTTCCCCCCTGGGATCATGACTCAATATGGAAGGTACTACGTGGCCACTATACCGATTAATATAAGACATGCACAGGGGGCTCCTGGGGGGCTCAGCCGGTTAAGCGTCGACTCTTGGTTTCAGCTCAGGTCTTGATCTTACGAACCGTGAGATCTGAGCTGAGCTCTTTGCTGACAGCGTGGAACCTGCTTGGGATTCTCTCTCTCTCTCTCTCTCTCTCTCTCTCTCTCTCTTCCTCTTCCTCTCTCTGTACCTCCCGTGCTTGCTTGCTCTCTCTCTCTCAAAATAAATTTAAAAAAAAGAAAGACACATCCCCCAAATATATATATATATATATGTAAAAGACATACACCAAACTTAAACTCATAAGCAAAACTTGATGGAAAGTTAGAAATAGTAGTCAGCACTTTGATTTGGAATCCGGTAGCTAGTGTGTATATTTCTGGACATCTATAGGAAAATAGGGATGTCGGTACATAGAACAATAGCTGTCAGAACATTGAATGAGAGCAGAGCACGGGTGAGGATTTCAGGTGTCAGTGCTCCATGTAGGAACTCTTCGAGCCGCACTGTCCTCTAAGGGGCCTTCTTCTTTTTCTTTTCTTTTTTTCTTTACCTGTGTATTTATTTTTGAGAGAGAGACAGAGTGTGTGCGGAGGAGGGACAGAGAGGAAGACACAGAATCCGAAGCAGGCTCCGGGCTCTGAGCTGTCAGCACAGAGTCTGATGCGGGGCTCGGACTCACAAACCGCGAGATCATGACCTGAGCCAAAGTCGGACGCTTAACCGGCTGAGCCACCCAGGCACCCCTCCAAGGGGCCTTCTTGAGCTCAGTCAGACGTTTAGTTTCACACGACTACCCTAGGCTTCTGGGTAGCCTTCTACGCAGAAGGACGTTAGCAAAACACGTCTTGCTGCAGCCATTCGTCTTGACGGGGAGGCGTCCCCACTGCACAGCGGGGGTGATCTCTCACAGTGTCAGGGGAGTCCACCTTAGCTTAGAAGCCCCCTGCCCCATAGGAGCCATTGTCTTTTGTAACAGCCTCATACGCATAGTGTCCATCCAGGGTTCCTGCAAGAGATATGCCCTGCTACAAGAGGCCCCACACTCAGGGAAGCCCAAAGTGACAGCCTCCTACTGGGTATTTGCAATTCATGACAAGTCTTCCCGCCCCAGATGCTATCACCAGTGTGTGTAGGGGGTGGGGGGGAGGCATTTTTGCATAAGCAGTGTCGCCTGGTAACGTCCCTGGCATTATACCTTCAGCGGGTTCCCAGAGGAACGGAGCTCGGAGCTCGAAAGTTAACTCAAGGTCACATGTGTCCACAGAGAAACAAGGACTTGTTAACCCTTTCCTTACATGAGATTTCTTTGTCTTTTATTTATTTTTATTTATTTTATTTGATCTTTTTAAGTTTGTTTGAGAGAGAGAATGAGCAGGGGAGGGGCAGACAGAGAGGGGAACAGAGGATCTGAAGTGGGTTCCATGCTGACGGCCCCAAGCCCGATGTGGGGTTCGAATCCACTAACTGCAAAATCGTGACCTGAGCCGAGGTCGGATGCTCAGCGTACGGAGCCACCCAGGCTCCCCTTTGCCAAGACCTCTTTGTGAGAGAAGGCCCAGTTCCCTGTCTTCAGCCAGGCGCCAGATAAATTCACAGAAGCTAACTGTACAGAGCTGGTTATTTTGAGACAGACATAGAATCCCTCGGGTCCCTCCTTTGCTAGAAAACCAGTGATCTCCTTGTCTTCCCACTGGCCACTGCGGTTCCTCCTGACACCCTGGGAGTGCCTGCACGGCTGGGGTCTGCTGCCGGATGCCCTCTTGTGAAGAACGCACCCCTTTGGAAGAAACGGTGTAGGGACCAGAATGGACCACAAACAGGGAAACCCACAGCCAGGAAATCCGATTGCGGATTTCACGTGTCTTCTTGTGTTCTGATCCTGGTTGGCTAGGAAAAGGCCAACGTCCCCTTTAGCGACCGATGATCTGGCAGCCTGATTCTCCCTGGCTTGAAAGTTCAGCCCCTTGGGCGCAGGCCCAGACAATAGGGGTGTGGGGGCAGCCTTTCACCTTCGGTTGGGCCGCATGGGAGTCTTTGAACGGCTGGAGTTGCCCTGTCTTGGGTGGGATAAATAAATGAGGGCAGTGATGGGCCTTCCCAAGTAACTGTGCGCGACCTCTCTGTTCCCTGGAAGGGTGATCCGCCAGCCGGTCGGCAGGATTTACTTTGCGGGCACTGAGACTGCCACACACTGGAGCGGTTACATGGAAGGGGCAGTAGAGGCTGGAGAGAGAGCTGCTAGAGAGGTAAGGGAGACAGCCGTGTCACTCGCCCTGCGGAGCGCGGTGGCGGTTTTGGCATCTGGCCTTTCTTTCTGGATCTTGACTCTGGTACGTTTGTGCATCCACTTCTCGGCCGCTCACGCCACTCATGGGGCTCATCTGTGGCTACCCCCAACCTTAAATCGGTCGGACCTACAGAATGTCACTTCATAATACCGTGGCCACTTTCTTGCAGGTCTTGAATGCTCTCGGGAAGGTGGCGAAGAAGGACATCAAGGTTCAAGAACCTGAATCAAAGGTGAGTCTAGCAGCTTCACCTCCACTGACAAGTAATTGCGTAAAAAACTGTGCCGCTCTAGGACACACGTATGCATCGACTTGGCGGATACGTTCCGCCCGTCCTTGTCCATGCGAGCGAGAGCTGTCTGCTAATGATCTCTGCTCATTCGTGCAGGACGTTCCAGCTGTAGAGATCACCCGCACCTTTTGGGAGAGAAACCTTCCCTCAGTGTCAGGACTGCTGAAGATCATCGGATTTACCACCTCAGTAACTGCCGCGTGCATTGTGGTGTACAAATTCAGGCTCCTGTCCCGGTCATGAGGTTCTTCTGCCTGTGTCCTTCTGCTTCTCTTCCCCAGCAGCATCAAAAGCAAATTGTTGGCAAAGGCTGTGTCGTTGGACTGTTGTTAATATGCACCGGATTTAACCCCTCGGTGTAGTCTCATTCGGTGTCAGAGTAAAAACAACCCAAAAAACCACCTCGTAATTTCAATAAGATCAAACTTCATTGTATGATTTGCCTGTGTAGACTGATTTGTTCTGATTGGGAGAGTAAAGCCATGTGATCGATTTCTTAATTTCAAGACATCAAATTGAATTGCTGATCAGAAACCATTACCATGTCGGGTTTTTTCTCCTCGTTAATACAAAATGCTTGATGATTGCACAAATGAAGCATTTCACTTTCTCCCTGGAGCGGTTGCGTAGGCACAAGCCCAGCCTGTGATTGTCCTTTTCAGTCCTTAGGAAATGGTGAAGCCCAGAGGCTCATAGCTTCCTGGGGGTGCTGAGGCTCCCCCTTTGGATGAGGGGTAGTAAATGGAAGCCGTACAGATAGACCATTAGTGGGGGACATCTTGTGGGCAGTGCCTCAGGGATCTCCTGACCGCTTCTAATTCCTGTGAAGTTTCTAGACATCCGATCTAATGTTCAGTTGACTTGCTGTGACTTTTGTGTAGCTCCCCAGGGGATCACAGTAGACCTAGTGGCAGGACTGTCTCCCGCGAGGACAGTCCTTATGAGCTCTGCAAGAGACCAGCTGCATTCGGTATCTTCTCTTCCTCCTAGAAGATGGCTAAACATCACTTCACTCATCATTCGTGATAATATTCATGCCGATTTCAAGACAGTATTGTCCTTTTTGCAGGTAGACCCTGGCTGTCTGAAGACCCCTAGTGGCATATATTTTTTTTTCTTTTGTCCTAGGACCGTAGTAGAATTAGGCGGGTCTGTTAACTTAAATGACACAGTTACCTTTGAGTAAATACTGGCATGCTAATCTCTCTCAAGTAGGAACTGAAATACACCTGATAAATTTCCAATTGTTATTTGTTGAGACTACCAAATACAGAAAGGAAATTGGGACTTTCTAGCATACCCTCACTGGCTTTAGTTATTAAGTTCATGACAGACATGACATTGACTGATTTTAATACGAAGAGTGACTTCTCTATTTTAGGAGTAATGTGGGCCCAGAATGGTGCCCACCTCTTTCTGGCCTTTCCCATTTTAAAACCTCAGTTGTTGTTCTGTTTTGTTTTCAAAGCCCCTTCCAGAGGGTTTCAGCCTTAAAACACTACTTTTTTAGATATAAGCATCCAGAAGAAAAACCAGCACCGATGTGATCAAATAAAGCAGTTGACAAGATTCAGTGAACTTGGGTACACAGGTGGATATGCACTTAACCCCCACGTCACTGATGAATGAGGCATTTTAGAGGAAGTTTCTAGATACTTGAAGTGTACTCTTTAAAGTACCAAAAAGTTTACATAAAATTTTTGATGGGCATACTTCCACACATTATTCAACAAACAAGATTCAAATTCATCTTTTTTTAATTAGGTCAATCGTTAAGTGCCTCAATTATTTTATACTTTCATAAGAGAGAATGATACCATTGTGTTTACCCCTCTGCTGAATGTCACATGATTGGTTTATAGCTGCTAAGTCTACTACTGCTCCTTCTATCTTCTCCCATATTCAGGATTTTATTTCATACCCTTATTATCCTAATACCTCTTGACCTCATCTCCTATCTCCTATTGAATGGGAATTAAAGATTGCAGAGAAAAATCAACCCAAGTTTATTGCATAATTAACCTTATAAATTTGCAAGTCACTGGACCCTGATAACGAGGGCTTAAGGTATTCCAGTTTTGCCTGTCCTAAGAGCAAAGAGCAGGATTTTTCTGCCACTCTTTACTTTGTAATTGAAAAGCGTTTTAGCTAACGTAGGAGTTTGGGTAACGCCTTGGATGTGCTCCAGTCCGGAAGGAGTTGCCGCATACTATATCAAACCGCTTAGAGAAATCACATCCCTGATCTATTTCAGTTGTTTCTGTTCACTTACTGATTAACGTGGTTCTGACACACCTTTTGGGAAATGCTGATTTAAACCTCTTAACTGGCAACAGTTTTAACTGGGAGGAGGTTGTTAGCATAGCTAAGTCTTTAATGTAGAAAGACTCCTGAGTCTGTGATGTACCCTCTTCTCAAACTCTTTAGAAAACCCATTTCTTTCTCCTGATGAGAACCAGCCCTGTTAAACTGCAGCTTGAGCTTAAAAATGAATGCTGGTCCAGGTGTACCTAGGTAGGAAATCAGAGCTGAGGACACCCGCCATTTTGTTTGTCCACTGCCAAGATCCCATAGGTAGGTCTTTCTTCCAACCCTGAGAAATGAAAGGCAGTTTAAGCAGCTCATAGGGCCTGGCGTTAGCTTCCCGGTTCTGAAGGCTGAGTAGGCCTCACTCCATAGTAAGGCCGAGAAGTAGACGTAAAAAGCGCACCTTTTTGTCCCGGATGTTGAAGAACGACTTAAACCACACTGAAGGAAAACTACCGAAGGATTGTGAACTATGTTTACTTGGATTGTGAACTTGGTGCCTCGTGTTCTGTCTGAAATGTGCCCCAGCGCTACATGTGCGAGTACACGTATGTGTGTGTTTTGCCACTGAAATACGACTTTGCCTGTGTGGTACTGTTTTGTTTGTTAATAAAGTGCACTCCCATCCCTGATTCAGACCTGGCTCCTCTTTTCCGTCAGTGCTCCCCAGGTTAACTGGCTTCATAGAGCAGGAGGTCACCAGCAGGCCTCGTCCATGGATAGTGGGCTCAAAAGGCCACTTTGTATGGACTCCCAAATGCTCAGACTTCCACGTGACTCTTCTGTCGTACCGAGGGTTCCGGGGAGCTGATTAAATGCTAGGACATTGTGTTCCTGACGGGGCCACAATCAGTGTGGAGTCTGATGGAAGCTTTCTCAGCTTAGGATACCTTGAGCAAATCACCGTGGTTTTCTGCTTCAGTCTCCTTCTGGAAAAGGGTGGGCTGTACTTGATGGCTTCTAAAGATTCTTTTTCAGTATTATGTGATGTACACATCAGCACTCTGCCTATTTTTTTTTTTTTTTTGAATTTTGCATCCTTTAAAAAAAAACTATTATTTAAATTCAAGTTAGTTAACATACAGGGTAGTCTTGGCTTCAGGAGTAGAACCCAGTGATTCATCTCTCACATATGACACCCAGTGTTCATCCCGAACAGCGCCCTCCTTGGTGCCCATCACCCATTTAACCCATCCCCCCACCTTTCCAGGGACCCTCAGTTTGTTTTCTGTATGTAAGAGTCTCTTATGGTTTGCCTCCCTCTCTGTTTTTATCTTATTTTTCCTTCCCTTCCCCTGTGTTCATCTGTTGGGTTTCTTAAATTCCACATATGAGTGACATCATATGATATTTGTCTTTTCTCTGACTGCCTTATTTCGCTTAGCACTCTATTTTTGTAAGGGCAAGTCACTTAGCCTTTCTGTGTCTTTTTTATCTTTTTTTTTTTTTTTTTTTTTGAGGGTGGGGAGGAGAAAGAGAGCCAGAATGTGAGCCCGGGAGGGGCAGAGAGAGAGGAGGAGAGACAGAATCCCAAGCAGGCTCCACGCTATCAGCACGGAGCCCATCCCGAGGCTCGAACTCACGAACCACGAGATCGTGACTTGAGCTGAAATCAAGATTCGAACGCTTAACCGACTGAGCCACCCAGCTGCCCCTCAGCCTGTGTCTTGGCTCATTCCTTGTCTTAGGTCGGGTTCCCTGGAAACAAACTGAGAGTCGGGGCAGAAACTTTACTGGGGACAGCTCTCAGGAAATACAGCGAAGGGGGTGAGCAAGGCCGAAGAGGGCAGGAGTTGGCGGCCAGAAAGCAGTTGCAGCTGAGACCTCGGCAGACCCTCAGGAGGGGCTGGGAAGACGCTTCAGAATTGATCCCCACTGAGACAGGGGATCTGGCCTCTCTCCCTTCATTAGCTGCCCTCTGGGAAGGGGGTGTTTCCTTGACTTGGGTGAGGCAGGTCCAAGGACGACTGCCAGTAGCTGGGAAATCTGGGGAGGGGCATGTGGTAGCCACTTGACTCCCCATGAACATACAGTCGCCCTTTGTCACGGAAAAGACGTTGTGAACTTGAGCTTCGGTTTTACAGATAGAACGGGGCTATCTCCGTGAGCCTATCCCTGTTAGATAAGGAAACCGTTTTTAGAAGGTTGTACTTCTGTGCTATGTATGGGCAAGAAAAAACTCAGAAGTGGAAGAAACACTGGAAATCATTCAACCTCTGTCTCAATGAAGAAGCCCCTTCCACAGGTTACTAGCGGATCAAAGCAGGGGAGATGTGCATTTATAAGCAAGAGCCCCAAATCTGATGTTTTGAGGAGTCAGTCAGCTAAAAATGAACAGCAAGCAGCAGGGAGGGTGCCCTCCAGAGTAGCAGGGATTGTGGCTGACCTGGTGGGTGCCTCTCTCAACAGTATTTACATTCGAATTCCTTCAAAAGATTGCTAACCAGTGAAAACATTTGAAGGCTTTGCTCACATGTCAAAATTGTTCTGTAAGTTTCTGATAGATAAAAATGCAGGGTTTGGTTTCACGTCACTTAAATGACAAATTCTTTTTTTTTTTTTTTAATGTTTATTGTGAGAGAGTGAGTGCTCGAGCAGGGGAGAGGGGCAGAGAGAGAGGGAGAGAGAGAATCCTAAGTAGGCTCTGCGCTGCCAGCCCAGAGTCTGATGTGGGGCTCCATCTCACAAATCATATGATCATGACCTGAGATGAAATCAAGAGTTGGACACTTAACTGACTGAGCCACCCAGGGGCCCCTAAATAACAAATTCTTTTGGGTGCTTTTGGTTTTCTGAGAAGTGGCACTATAAGACCAGCAACCATTTTGTGAAACTATTTTTTTTTTATTACATTTATTTATTTTTTGAGAAACAGAATGAGACAAAGTGAGAGTGGGGGAGGGGCAGAGAGAGAGGGAGATACAGAATGTGAAGCAGGCTCCAGGCTCCGAGCCATCAGCACAGAGCCCGACACGGGGTTCGAACTCTCGAACCGCAAGATCATGACCCGAGCCAAAGTTGGATGCTCAACCGACTGAGCCACCCAGGCGCCCCTTGTGAAACTATTTAGAACACGTAAGAGAGGCCTGGTTTGGAAGGACAAAAAGACAAAGGGGAAAAGAGCCCCCCCCCTCAAAAAAAATCCCTCTTAGACCAGAAATCTCCCTCAAGAAATTGCCCTTCTTCCAGCCCACCCCAGGCAATGCTTATCTCCGGTCATGTCAAAGTCACTATTGACAAGAACGTACCAAACTTTATTGGGAAAAGCATATCCTTCTGTCAGCGCTCAGTCTGTGCTGACCACGATGTAATTCTCGTAATCAGGACATCAATATTGAGCAGATTTTCTTAGAACTATGAAACTATTGGGTGGCTCAGTCGGTTAAGCATCTGACTTCGGCGCAGGTCACGATCTCACGGTTCATGAATTTGAGCTCCGCATCGGGTTCTGTGCTGACAGCTCAGAGCCTGGAGCCTGCTTCCGATTCTGTGTCTCCCTCTCTCTCTGCCCCTCCCCTACTCACGCTCGCTCTCTCTCTCTCTTAAAAATAAACATTAAAAAAAAAAAAAACTATGAAACTACTGTCCATAGTAAAAATGCAAGGTGTGTCCCTTAGCCTGAAGAGGCCGGCTGAGACATCAGAGGAACAGACAATCACTCAACACATACTTACTGAGCACCTACTATGTGCTGACAGGCACCGTGCTGGGATTTAGCAGTGACCAAGACAGACAGAGCCCACCTCACGGAGCACGAAGTCTAGTGTAGACGCCAAGGAACACATTCCCCGTGGGTCTGGTCGGTGCCATGACAGAGAGGCACACAATATATGAATGCGGCGGAAGTGTTCTGGGAGGACATGAGATTTAAGGGGAAGTTTCCAGGATACGTCCTCAAGCCTTTAGAAGTGTCACCATGTAGCAAATCAATGAGAATACGGCATCGGACAGAGAAAGGAAGTACCAAATAAGAAGATGGCTTAGTCCGTTCGGGCCGTTTCAACAAAATGCCGTAAACTGGGTGGCTTCCGTACGGCAGAAATTTATTTCTCACAGTTCTGGAGGCTAGAAGTCCAAGATCACCGGATCCAGCAGATTCGGTGACTGGTGAGGGCCCACTCGCTGGTTCCCAGTCGATGCCTTTTTCCTGTGTCCTCATCTGGCGGAAGGGGTGAGGGAGACTGCCCCAGCTTCTTTTCTAAGAGCGCAAATCTCATGCATTAGGACTCTACCCTCATGGCCTACACACGTCCCGAAGGCCCCCCTTCTAATACCGTCAACTTTGGGGTTCGAATTTCAACGGAGGAATTTTGGTGGGGACACCACCATTCGGTCCAGAGCGGACAACATGGCTACATGGGAAAGAAAGTCACAAGCATCATCGATAAGTGCTGAATGTTAAGTCCCACTCGCTCCATGGACCATTGTTCACCTTAAGTCTGTTCCTGTTCTCTACCCAGCCCTTCTCGGCACCCCAAAATCTGTATCAACTAGGATGCTCTTCCAGCTCCCTGTGCGAAGGGGCCGCCTAAATTTGTTTTAAAAGAGTGCCATCTTCTGGCCAAATACTGCTATTTCAAGGGAAAGCCTAAAGTATTCACGAATTTTCATTCTTGGCGAAACGAAGGGGTGTCGCCTTCACCCCGAATGTCCTCCAGGCGCATTTGTCTGTGCTCTCTTGCTTTCCAGTTGCCACATGGATCAAAAACATTTAATGCTTAATATGTCCACAGCCTTTCCTCTGCCAAAATCCCCCAGGAAGGTGCTTTGTGAGAAGCGTTTGGCGGCTCAGTTTCTGTTGTGTCCGTACGACACGGGGTGAAGAAAATTGGTGGCAGCCAAGAGAGGTGAAAGGAATTGTTTTACCTTAGCTAGGGCAGGGAACTAATCTGGAAAAAGCGAGAGAGAGAGAGAGAGGCTGGGAGGTGCGAAGAACAGAAAGTTCCAGGAAGTCAACTTGGATCTGGAGAGAAGGGTTTTTTTCAAAAGCTGCCTTGACAAGCCAGGAACACAGAAAGCTAGGAGTCGTGGTGCAGTAAGATCACGGCTCTTTACACGTTGGGAGTCCAAATTGTGTTTCTTTTAGATCCTGTATTGTACGGGGACCACCTTAGAGGTCCCCCAACGGCCTGTATTATTCTGGGCTACGTAAATTCAGAAAATCTATGGCTAATAGTGCCCGGCATCCTGAAAGGTGTCTGGGAGTCCTGCGGGTTCGGTGAATGGGATCTCCCTGGAACCAAACAGAAGGACCTCAGCAATCGTGCCCTGGAAACACCACATCCAAGCCGGGTGAAGCATGCACCCCAGCCTGGATATACACTCCGTAGGTCTCACCATGAATTGGATTTATATTAAGAAAAGGAGGTCTTCGGCTGCCAGGGTGAGATGGGTTTTGTATTTAGACTGCACAGAGCAGGCCAGAGTGTGCATCCTAAAGACAAGGTCACGGGGAGGTGAGAGAGAGAGAGAGAGACAGAGACAGAGACAGAGCACGAGTAGGGGAGGGGCAGAGAGAGAGGGAGACACAGAATCTGAAGCAGGCTCCAGGCTCCGAGCTGTCAGCACAGAGCCTGACGCGGGGCTCAAACTCACGGACTTCGAGATCATGACCTGAGCCAACGTGGGACGCTTCACCGACTGAGCCACCCAGCCGCCCCGCCATGTCAGCCGTTTTAATTCTCTGGGCTGTATTATTTTGCCATCGGTCCTATCGCAAATGACCACGAACTCCGTGGCGTAAAGCGACACAAACTTAATATTGTAGTTGTGGAGGTCAAAAGTCTGAAATGAGTCTCACAGGGTTAAAATCAAGGGGTCGACAGAGCCGGCTCCTTCTGGAAGCTCCAGGGGAGAATCCATTCCTTGCCTCGTCCAGCTCCCAGAGGTTGCCAGCATGCTCGGCTGGTGGCCGAATCACTCCAGTTTCTTGCTACCACGGACACACGACCTCCTCCTTAACTTTGACCCTCCTGAGGATATCCCTCTTAGGAGGATACTTGCGTTAAAAATGGGGTCCACCCAGATAATCCAGGGTAACCTCCCTCTTACAATCCTTAATCCTATCCACAGAGTCCCTTTTACCACGGAAGGCAATAGATTCATCATTCTGGGGCTAGGGCATGAACATCTTTGTCAGGGTCATTATTCAACCTGCCACGTGGGCCTTCATGCTCTTGAAACCCAAGAATTAAATGCCATCATTTGTCTGTCCTCAAATTCCTTCTATTTCAGGTGCCTGAATTTGGAGCAGCAGGGAGATCTTTCAATGATTTAAAAACATACGCGCTCTCTTCTGCTTCTGCTAATGCCCCCACTCCCTGCCCCGCCACACACACATCTGACTATAACCATTTCTTGGTTCCGGTTCTGTCTTCTCGATACAGAAAGACTGGAACCTGTGATCGTGAGAAGCAAACGTATCGTCTTACGTCAGCACAAAACTAGACTCCAGGTTTCTCACCCTCAATAAACGAGAGAACAGAAATTTTTATTCTCTAATCCAAGGAGATATCTATTCTCTGACCCAAGTTCTTTCAGACTCTGCCCATGACTGAATACTGTGCTTTTCTAGAAACCTTCTCAGTCCCCCTTTTAGCTAGCAGAACCTCAAAGTACAAGTATCCTACCAGGCCCCTGTCAAGCGTCGGCCTCCCGAAAGACGAGAAAACGCGTCGATCGGGCAACGCTCAGTTTGTCGGGCTCACTGCAGTAAGGGAGAACGCCACATTGGCAGTGGAGAAATTAGGGCAGGGTTGATGGAGTTCTAGGGTTTTCAACTTGGGCTTGGTGATCCTTAAGGCTGATCTTGCAAGGCAGAAAACTGGTTAAGATTGGCTGAGTCTACAGGCGTAGTGAGGTCAGGGTCATGAAGGGAGTCTTGATGAGCGAGCCCTTAGTCTTGGTAGATAATATATTTTTGTCAGTTCAGAGCATTGTATTCGAGGAGCAAGTATGTCCTAGGACAAGTTATTTTGACCGGTTCCCGTATTGTTCAGCTCAGGGACAGGAAAGCATGTTGGTTTCAGTTCCTGGATTTAACACAGAACTGAGAATACTTATGATTGCCACATGTACACTTTGATTTATTTTAAGAATTGCCTTTAGGGGGGCGCCTGGGTGCCTCAGTCGGTTGAGCATCTGATTCTTGATTTCATCTCAGGTCATGATCTCACGGGTGTGAGATCGAGCCCTGCCCACGTCGGACTCCACATCAGGAGTGGAGATTCTCTCTCTCCCTCTCCTGGCTAAATCCTTTGGGTCACTGATGGTATATCATTTCCTCATGACGCCTTTCCTGACAATCCCTTTCCCACAAAGAATTCTCCATCATAATCTCTTATCATCGTCTTGATGTTCCCTCCCTAAAACTTTGAAATCACACATTTGTTTAAATGATGTCTAATATCTCCCCAAATGATAAGCCCCCCCACAAATAGGGCATATGTGTGCAGAGATCTGGGGACCATTAGCCCTCTAAGCAGAGTGTGAAAAGCACTTACTTAAGCCAGTATTTTTGGTACACATAGAGATTGTAAGCAAGCAAGGACCAGAAATCATCATTAATATTCATATTTTCCTAAGAAACACCACTTGCGGGAGAAAAATTAAAACCCACTGTCATTTCCCTGGACCACAATTCCATATGGTGCCTGGCATCATAATGGTAATGACATAGCTTCAAACGTATCCAGCCACAAATTCAAGTTTTCTGCTCTTTAATTATTTTACTTCCATTGCGACATGCCCTCAAAAGAAGGAATTTAAATGAGCCAATTAGTAACCGGAGGTCAGTCTGGAAGAAATAATTGACAGGAACAGTCCTCAGATCTCACCAGGGCTCCTTGGATTTAAATTGGAATCTAAGAGAGAAGCATTTATTCATTATTTATTTTGCTCGATCATTGATGACATGCCCAGTCTTGAGGGGGAAGCTGGGTATCGGGCTGAAATACAAAATTAACAAATTAAAACTAACCGGCACAGAAAGGAACAAACCCAGTCCCGCCCCCTGCTCACTTCAAGGGCTGGGACTGACATTGGGCACACCCGGGGGAGGGTCTCCCCCCCACCACCCCCGCCCGCGTTTTTTAAAGTTAGGCCAACCTTCTCCTCCACCCCCTGGACTCCCACTCCTGGCGACACACATGAGTCCGTCCAAGGTGAAATTTCTGGTTAGGTAAAGCGAGAAGACAGTATTGGGACAATATGAGGATCGTTTGGCACGAGGTGAGTGCTTTCAAGCCCCCTCCCAGGGGGCTGCTGATGGTTATAGGGCACAGAACCTCAGTCCTGTTCCCTAAGGCAGACCTATCTTTGTCAGAGGATGGGGTCTGGACCCAGTCTTAGGCCCGTGGTCTGCGTTGGGCACTTTAATTGCCCTGTGAGGCCAGGATATAGCCGGAACCCAGGAGCTTCCCACCTCCTGCCCTTGCCCCCAGCTGAGGGCGGGACCTCTGGATCCACCTGCCCGAGTCTCCCTTGAGACCTTGACTGACTCACCTGCCAGTCCCACCTGGGATCCTGCTGCTCTCCCTGCTCACCTATCCGGGTCACCCTACCGAGCCAGGGGTACTCTGTGATTGCAAGTCCCGATGGATCGCGCTGGGGGTACAGCCTCACTGGCCCAGCCCACCCTCCTCCCCTTGACTTCCTGAAGAACGACCTTCTGGAGCAGAGCGGCTGAAGACACAAGGTAGAAATTCTCCAAGCTGGCAATAGGGGAGGCTGCCCAACAAAGAGGTATTGCCCGCAAGTACAAGCCCCAATAGAGGGTTCTCAGGCCCCAGTCTGCTGGGTGGACAAAAGGCCACTAGAACTCACCAAGCGCCTTCCCCGTCACCCATCTTTATCCCAGTTGGCCCGTGCGCTTTTTCACTGAGCTCTTTCAAACAGGCAACACACGTAAGGTCAAGCCACGTAAAGGATCTTTTAGCAACCCCCTTCCTGACCCCCGGAAAACATGGCACACGTGGGGGGCCCTTTCCCGGCCACAGGATCTTGGAAAAGGAGGAGGTCGCCCACCAAAAGCAGACCAGGAGGAGGCCAAGGAGAGGCATGAGGAAAGGCTGACATTGACGGGGAGAGCCGGAGAAGGAGCCCAGAAAGTGAAGGGGAAGGAGGAATCATGGGTCTCCCAACATCCCGAGCTCACCTGGTGCCAATATTGCTCAGAAATCCATCTCCGGAGAAGATTTTATCTCTGGGTTGACCACAATCTGATGAAGCTTATTCACACTAGGGTAAGACGTGCCAGGAGCTCACTTGGTGGGCTGAATGTGCATTTTGAGAGACCCCTAACCAAGAGGCTTTCTGATGTAATGTTTCAGACTACGACAAAATAAAATGGAGGGGACGCCTGGGCGGCTCAGTCAATCGAGTGTCAGACTTCAGCTCAGGTCACGATCTCGGCGCTTCTCAGGAGTTCAAGCCCCACATCAGGCTCGCTGCTGTCGGCGAAGAGCCTGCTTCGGATCCTCTGTCCCCCCACGCCCCATGCTTTCTCTCTCAAAAATGAATAAACATTTAAAAAAACAGGGACACTTTAGGCCTTGGTCAGTGTGTCCTTGCCAGAGTCCTGTCCCTCAGATTCCCCCCTTCCTTCCCCCACCCCGCCATCTTTTTTGAGGGCACACGTCTTGATTTTGTTTTGATTTATTATCTTTATATTTACATGTACTGCTAGATGTTGCCTCAAATCCTTTGGGAAGGAGCAGACAATAAGCAAATACATAAATAACAGCAGCAGATCGTTTCACCAGGTGTCTGAACATCAGAAATATACAACAAATGTTTTCAGGAGATTTAAAAAAATAACTACTCACCTTCTAACATCAGGTTATTATCATCATTGAAAAGCGGTAATAATGTAGCTCATAATGGATGATCAGAGTGAAAGCATGGATGATAGCAGCAGTCTTTCTGAGTACTCTAATTGCCATGGTTCTTTTAGGGATCACAGCTATTTGGGTTTTTAAAAAAATGTTTATTTATTTTTGAAAGAGAGGGAGAGAGAACACAAGCAGGGAAGGGGAAGAGAGAGAGGGAGACAGAGAATGCCAAGCAGGCTCCACTCTGTCAGCATGGAGCCTGACATGGGCTCGAACCCACGGACTGTGAGATCATGACCTGAGCTGAAATCAAGAGTCAGAGGCTCAACTGACGGAGCCACCCAGGCGCCCCAGAATCACAACTGCTTGTAATTGAATGAATATATACGGAACATTTCACACGAAATGTTCAAATGTCTCAGGGTGCATCCCCAGACATTTCTCTATCTATACTCAATCCCAGGGCTCCCCGAATTATATCATCAGCCCCAAACTCTCCCCTAAACTCTAACAGGCATGGTCAATAGTCTACCTGCCATCTACACTTGGATGTCCATGGGTATGTAATAGATCTCTCCAGTCTATTACACTAGACCAGGCGACCAAGGAAGTTTTCCCGAGGGTGCCCTTGGGATCAACACCTATGAGGGAGTGAGGGAAACAAAACTGGGCAGAAGGTGAAGTTGAACTATGACCTCATTGCCATAGAGGTGTCATCTGAGCCCAGTCATTGGATGTGGACTACCCCTAGGGAGGGGCAGATCTTTGGGCCAGGGGATTTCATCAGCTTACAGAAAGGGATACAGCCATGAGCTATCAGCTTCCTAAATTCCAGGGAGAAGGAGAACCATTAGTCCCCAGCAGAGGGATCTGGGTGGCAGACCATAGTATCCTCTACAAAGTAATTCTTACAAACAAATTTTTTGGAAAAAAAAATTTTTTTAAGTTTTTTAAAAATTAAAAAAAAAATTTTTTTTAACGTTTTATTTATTTTTGAGACAGGGAGAGACAGAGCATGAACAGGGGAGGGGCAGAGAGAGGGAGACACAGAATCTGAAGCAGGCTCCAGGCTCCGAGCTGTCAGCACAGAGCCCGACACGGGGCTTGAACTCACGGACCGTGAGATCATGACCTGAGCCAAAGTCGGCTGCTTAACCGACTGAGCCACCCAGGCGCCCCTTAAGTTTTTTTTTTAATGTTTATTTCTGAGACAAAGAGAGACAGAGTATGAGTGGGGGAGGGGCGGAAAGAGAGGGAGACACAGAATCTGAAGCAGGCTCCAGGCTCCGAGCTGTCAGCACAGAGCGCAACGCGGGGCTCGAACTCACAAACCGCGAGTTCACGACCTGAGCCGAAGTCAGACGCTTAACCGACTGAGCCACACAGGTGCCCCTGGAAAAAAACATTAAGTGTATTTATTTTGAGAGAGACAGAGACTGTATGAGCAGGAGAGGGGCAGAGAGAGAGAGAAAGGGAGAGAGAGAATCCCAAGCAGCGCAGAGGCAGACATGGGGCTTGAACTCACGAACCCTGAGATCGTGACCTGAACTGAAACCGAGACTCAGACGCTTAATGGACTGAGCCACCCAGGTGGCCCAGCATTTGCCAAACCTCCTCGCCTGCTAGAAACCCTCTAGTAGATTGTCTTCACCCTCAGACTAAAAAGCCAGAGCCTCACTATGGCCTAAAACATGACCTGGCTCCCGTCAAACTCTCAACCTTATTTCCTCTACCGCTAGTTTTCTGTGACTCTTGCTCCTGCCTCGCGGGCTCCTTTGCTATTTCTTTGATGTTCCAATCACACTCTCACCTTTGGGCTTTGCACCTGCTGTTTCGCCTGCCTGGAAGGCTCTTCCCCCAAAGAGCATATAGCCACCCTCTGCCCACACCACAACTTGTCCCCTACCTTGCTTGCATTTGCTTGATGACACTTCTCTCCACTGATGGTGCATCACAGTACTGATTGTCTACCTGTTAGCATTTAAGCTCCATGAGGGAGGGGCTTCCTCAGTTTTGTTCACAACTATATTCCCAGCACCTAGAAGACCCGGAAGAGACAGTATTCAATATATACTTGCTGAGTTATGGTTGAATGGGCATGATCCTATGATCCATATAGTGCAGTAGGCAAAAAAAAAAAAAAAAAAAAAAATATATATATATATATATATATATATATATATATATCTCAAGAAGATGTTGGGGTTCAACAGAGTGCTAAGAGAGCAAGAAAAAAGCTGTTTTGCAAAGGAAAATATCTAGGCTTTGGAAATACTAGCAACTCAGAGAGGTCAGGTCCTTGGTGTTCTGGATAACTTCTTTTTTTCTTTTATTACTAATTTATTTATTTGTAAATTTCCATCCAAGTTAGTTAGCATACAGTGCAACAATGATTTCAGGAGTAGATTCCTTAGTGGCCCTTACCCTTCTAGCCCATCCCCCCTCCCACAACCCCTCCCGTAACCCCCATATTTGTTCCCCATATTTGAGTCTCTTATGGTTTGTTCCTCCTCCCTGTTTTTATATTCTTTTTGCTTCCCTTCCCTTATGTTCATCTGTTTTGTCTCTGAAAGTCCTCGTATCAGTGAAGTCATATGATATTTGTCTTTCTCTAATTTCGCTCAGCATAATACCCTCCAGTTCCCTCCACGTAGTTGCAAATGGCAAGATTTCATTCTTTTTGATTGTCGAGTAATATTCCATTGTGTGTATATACCACATCTTCCTTATCCATTCATCCATCGATGGACATCTGGATAACTTCTTATAAGCCTGGCTCAGGAAGTGAAGAGAACACCTAGAGGTTCAAAACAACTCCTGGGGTGGGGGTGGGGGGTTGAAGCTCATGTCCACCTCTTCCTGATTATGAGACCTTTGTCTTATAGCATCTCTGAGACTCAGACTCCTCATCTGTATAATGGAGATGATGGGGGTGATCTCAGGATTGAAAGAGATGATATACAGTGTCTTGTAAATAATACATGTGTAATGAAGGGTAGCTGTTATCACAATTAATAATAAGCATGATTATTATCCAAAGACGGTCTTGAAAGAAGGTCTTAAGTTATGTCGAGTTAGGTGCATCTTGTAGGATGCTTTGGACTCTAAATACCAGAAAACACGTATTTAAAACTGTTGAACTTATTTCTCATATGGTCAGCCATCCTGAGTCAGGGTAGGCTGTAAGCAGGGTGCATCAGGAATGCAACTCAGTTTCTGTGTGACTTTTTAAAAAATGTTTATTTATTTAGTTTGAGAGAGAGAGAACGCACATGTGCAAAGTGGGGGGGGGGGCAGAGACAGAGAGAGAGAGAGAAAAAAACCCCAAGCCAGGTTTCGCACTATCAGCCCAGAGCCCGACGCGGGGCTCGGTCCCACAACCGTCAGGTCATGACCTGAGCCAAAGTCAAGAGTCAGACGCTTAACCACCTGAGCCACCCAGGCACCCCTCTCTGTGACTTTTAAGCCCTGAGCTGTTCTGCGTGTGGGACTTGTCATTGGCTTGAAAGTTAGATGGTTGTAGCGATTACGAATATCTCATCCAGACACTTGTCCATAGGAAGTATGGGAGGGGACTTTTTATTTCATGTGTCTGTTTTTTGTTTTTTTTGTTTTTTTTTTTTTCAACGTTTATTTATTTTTGGGACAGAGAGAGACAGAGCATGAACGGGGGAGGGGCAGAGAGAGAGGGAGACACAGAATCGGAAACAGGCTCCAGGCTCTGAGCCATCAGCCCAGAGCCCGACGCGGGGCTCGAACCCACGGACCGCGAGATCGTGACCTGGCTGAAGTTGGACGCTTAACCGACTGCGCCACCCAGGCGCCCCTCATGTGTCTGTTTTTAAGAATGAAGGTCCCTGGAGTGCCTGGCTGGCTCAGTCAGTAGAGCATGTGACTCTTGATCTTGAGGTTGTAAGGTCGAGCCCGACACTGGGTGTAGAGATTACTTAAAAATCAAATCTTAAAAAAAAAAAAAAAAAAAAAAAAGAGTGAGGAACCCTTTCCCTCACTTTCCCAGAAGCTCTAGCCTACCTCCCAAGACTTCTTTTGTTCCATTAGGCAGAATTGCATCACATAGGCTTAAGTCAATCATTGACAAAGGAAACAGGCCCACCACGATTTGCTTAGACTGACCAGTACCCACAACTTGGGGCTGAGGACGTGGCCAGCCTAGCTATCCTGCAGCAGAACAGTGGGCGAATAGCTGAACCAAAGCAAGATTCTATTAGGAAGAAGTTGGAAGGATTGATTATTAAGTCTAATACCCAACATTTTGCCCTAACTTGTGGCTCAAAAAGAAATGGCCATTGCCGATGGGAATGGCCTGTAACATCTAGAGCCCCCCTCTGTGAGCCCCGTTCTTATACTGCTCTTTTCTATGGCAGGTTTCATCACCTACATTGTCCTTTGCTTAAGTGGTGCTTTTGGCATTGGGCACCTAGAATAAAGGGGCTCAAGGATACAGGGAGTTGGCAGGGAGGCTCTTACACTACTTAAGGACACAATTTATTTCCTGATTTTGACACTCCAAGCAGCTTTTAGAAAAACATTACTTTGAAGACCGTCTTGTCCTTGGGGTGCTCCTAAAACATACAGATGCATAATCCAAAGGGCCAATATCGCCAGTGAGCCTTGGACTCCAGAAGGGGTTATATTTACCCAAACCCAGTGTTGACCGGTGGACTGGGGCCCAAGCACCTGGCTGCATTGGAGGACAAGCAGCAGAAGAGGAGAAGAGCGGACAAAGGGCAGCAGGAGGCCAGAGAAGAGGAATGGGTAATGGGGATGAGGGGCTCACAGCCCAAGCCAGCTCTCTGGTCTTCATCCCACTGCCCCACCCGCACCCTCTGCCATAACTCAGGACTTTCCTCCTGATTTTCTATAACACAGGGAAGATTCTGGGATTGAAAAGCTCTTGACAGCATGTGGAGGATACGCTTAGGAACCTCCCCGCCCCCCGCCCCGGGCTCACACCAACGGGTTGACAAGTCATAAAGAAATACAAAGTCATGAAATGCTCACCCCCAAGTCTGGGTAAATCAGACTGTCACCCAAGAACAGGGGGGTGCAAAGACACCCTGAGAATAGGGAGGCACAAAGGTGTCAGGAATAGGGGGTGCAAAGGCACCCCAAAATAGGGAGGGGTGCAGAGCCCCTCAAAATAGAGAGAGGCAAAGGCCTGAAATAGAAACGGCACAAAGGGGCCCAAAACATAGGAATTACAAGATTAGATATTCAGGGTGAAAGCACCCCCAATTTAGTACTATAGCAGAAAGCTGCTTTCACAGGAGGATAAGGGCAGGTTAGGTAAATTGGTGAATTGGACTATGGACTGCTGTGCTGCAAACAAAGCAGCCTGGAGTGGAGATGGTTAACAAAAGAAAAGGTGCCTTGTCACCCCTGAGGTTATTTCCCCCTATCTGTCTCATCCCCAAGGCTGGCAAAGATAAACAGAGATGCTGCCTCATGTCCGCTGTAAACAACCTTCCTCCCAACTGCCCAGCGCCTGGATTTTCTTTTGTATTAACCCAAACCCCTAACCCCAAGTATCCTCGAGACCCCCTCTCCCTCACGTCCACAAGCTAATGTTCGCAGATTCACTGTCCTTATGTGCATGTCGATCGTTATGTTTGTAAGCCTTCTGATCCTAATAAAAATGGGGCAAGGCCCCTTATTCGGGGCTCTTGCCTTTTCGCGGACATTAGCCATCTCTCGCTTTCAATCCTGCGTCCGCCCTTTTGCTGGCCAAAAGAGAACTTCAGACTTAAGAGTCTATGACAACAGCAGGTTAGGGAAAAGAAAATACAATACAATGAAATGGCCCTAGAGGTAAGACAGTTCGGTATGTCAGACTCAAGTGCAAAAGCTCAGTGCCACTCAGCATTTTGCCTTGAAGCAGAAGAATAAACTGAACCAGAATGCTTAAGGAAGAAATGGTTGAGGATTAGTGAAGTAAGGAAAGGTGAAAGAAGAGGTCAAAAGGGATCACGGATGGGGGCCAGAGGCTGAAATGTCATTCTGCTGGAGTGGTATATGATATGTCAGTGACTCATTGCATGGTCTCAGCAGAAATGACAAGAGCAATCACATCAGAAAGTAGCAGCCCAGGGTCTGATTAGGCCAGTTGTTGCCAATGCAGGAGCTTGGCTTCTAGTGTCTACAGACTGAAATGTCATTAAGATTCCCTCTCCAGGAGAATTTCCTGATGAATCTTGCTCAGCACTTAAAAAACAAACTAACAGGAAACAAACAACCACAAACCCAGCACCACATTGCACCTGGTTGTGTACACAGTTCCTTAGATTCCAGAACATTCTAGACAATTTTCGTTGGATCACAAGGTTTAATCGATTGTTGAAATGAGAACATGTCCTTCTTAGTTTGGAGCCAGGGCTAAGATGGGAGTAAAGTGATCCTGACAGATTGTCCAGGAGACAAAATCCTAAAGGGTGTGTAGTGACAGAGGACTAGGTAATTGGGGACAAGCAGAATTGAAGTTTGAAAGAAAGCAGATGGGAGGGAGGAATGTGGGCAGAGATATACTCGGTTTCCATAGAAAAACTAGAAGTGAAGTAGGGGACATCAGCCCACTGTAGTTCAGTGAAGTCTCATGACGTCCCTGACATCTTAGGACATCGCATGATGTCACATCCAATGACATTGGTCACTGCTGTTGAGATGCCTCAGTAGGCCAAGTGACTTCAGGGCTGTGCGTGGAAAGGGACGAGGGAAGGAGGCTCAGTGAACATTCCTACTTGAGTGGTCCTCTTGGACGATGGTTTTATATTCTCTGGACATGAATGTCATGAAGACTGACTCTTATGGGGACACTTGTGGGGTTTTCTTCAGAGACTTTCATACTGGCCCTTTCTGACGTTGACTACCCCAACACAGGCAGTGCCTTCCTTGTGGATGCTCAATTTTTTAAAAACGATCTACTTATTTTTGAGAGGGGGTGAGGGACAGAGAGAGACTCTGAAGTGGGCTTCCGCTGACAGCAGAGAGCCCGACGCAGGGCTCAAACTCATCAACCGCGAGATCACGACCTGAGCCGAAGTTGGACGCTTAGCCAAATGAGCCACCCAGGTGCCCCTGCGGATGGCCAATTTTGATACCTATTCAGCTTCTCATTTTTTGGCAGTCTCTGTGAGAGTCCCTTGCTCTCTGGTCAGAAGCACCTTGAGCAGAGCCCAGGGCTTTAGATTCCTCAGGGGTGTGTCAATCTCTCAGAGGAAACAAACCCCTCTCACTAGGCTTGGGATGAGAAAGTAGCATCCCTCTCCTTCCTCCTTGGGGTGCATTGGACTCAGAGCATGGCAGCTCTCTGGAGAGATCTCTTCATTAATCTACCCCATTCACAAAAGGCCTCCCCACTCTTTTTATACCTCCGGAGTTTTAACGGAGAAGAAACTGTTTTTTACGGCTTTCACATTTCCCATTTTTGTCGATCTCAGGATTTACCTCGGTAACTGATACTTGACATGACTGGGCAATTGCAATATCGTGTGGTAAGTGTAGGACACAAGGTCTATGCATGTGGCATTGGGAGAACAAAGAAAAGGACTATCTGGCCCAAATGGAGGATCGATGGTCCAAAAGATTCCTGGAAAAGGTAACTCCTGATGTGATTCTTCCTGTGTTTTTTTTTTATTTTAATTTTTTACCATTTGTTTATTTGTTTATTTATTTATTGAGAGCGTGCATGAGTGGGGGGAGGGGCAGAGAGAGGGAGAGAGAGGATCCCAAGTGGGCTCTGCGTTGACAGCAAGGAGCCCGATGCGGGGCTCGAACTCACAAACCGTGAGATCGTGACCTGAGCTGAAGTCAGACGTTTAACCGACCGAGCCACCCAGGCACCCGTTCCTTTTTTTTTTTTTAAACCATTTATTTTTAAAAATGGATTTATTTCAGAAAAAGAGAGTGCACGTGCCCGAGTGGGAGAGGGGCAGAGGTGGGGGAGAGAGTCCCAAGCAGGCTTAGCGCTGTCAGCACAGAGCAGAACTCGGGGCTTGATCTCATGACTCTGGGATCATGAACTGAACCCAAATCAAGAGTCGGATGCTCAATCAGCTGAGCCACCCAGACGCCCCTGGTTCTTCTTTTTTAAAAATTCGGTAAACCTTTGTGCCCCGGTTCCATTGAGATCTAACTGATATGCAGCACAGTGTAAGTTTAAAATGCACATCACAATGATGTGACATATATACTGTGAAATGATTACTACAATAAGGTTCATCGACATCATCATCTCATATAGATACCATTTTCTAAAGAAGGGAATGACAATGGTCATGTATGGATTTAAAATAAACTGTGACAAGAACTGACCTCGGGAGTTGAGACGCATGAATATTTTGAAATGATGATATCCTATTCAAAAAGTAGTTTGAATAGGATTTAATGGACTCTGAAACTGTACTTTTAAATTAGTGAGTGTGCCTAGTAAAAAGCTTTGCACTGATAAGGAATATGAAACAGTCAACTGAAATATTATAATTATCTTAATAGTTAAAGCATCTTATTAATATGCCAATTACTTTGACAGGTTTTTGGGGGGGGTTATGAAAGGAAAGAGTTCTCTTAGCATCCTTATCATATCATTATGGATCATTTACCAAGCGCTCACCTACACATCGCCCATGATGGGTCATGCAATCAAAATGTATGCATCATCTAGGCCTCAAGGAAATTTTGACCAAATACATTAAACCCACAGTTATGTGCCTAATACTGGGTCTTGATTTGATCGGTCAAAACTTCGAAAGTCACCAAACCCCAAAAGAAGACAACAGACATCTGGTCAATCAACTTTATTTTAGATTGCCTAAATGTGTGCTGACCTCTGTATCCAGACACAATGGAGGGTACAAAGGGAAGAAAAGGCAAGATTCCTACCCTCCAAGAAATTAACGTCAGCCGAAGATGCATTGCACGAGACAGTAAGACTTAAGGATACATGACGAGTAGCACTGCGTAGCACGTAACAACTCAGTACAGAGCAAACCCACACAAAGGAACGCCATCAGTGACCATGGCAGGGAGTGGAAGAGGGTGATCGGGGCACACATACTGAGGGGTGGGAAAGGCAACGGACCTGTGTTCTAGCCCCCCAGATATCAGTGGCTTATTATAGACCTGGGGCAATTCATTCAGCTCCGCCCCTCCTGGCCTTGGTTTGATCACCACTATAACAGAAGGTGAAGCCTGGGTGGTCTCTAAGGCCCAGCGATAACATTATGGGATTCTAAGGACAAAGGCAGAGAGCTTGGACGAAGAGGACGTTATAAGTAAGAGAAGAGATGAGCACAAAGCCACAGAGGTGGGGAAAAAACTAGCTTTCTTGTGCATGGGCAAGGTGCATTGTGGGACAGGGAGGATCTCAAAGAGCCTGTTTAACTACTGTAAAGATTCTGGGGGTGGTAAAGTGGGACATGGGCAAGACAGAGCGCGAAGCCAGGTACGTGTAGGGGCAAGACAGAGCGCGAAGCCAGGTACATGTAGGGGCCAAACGGAAGAAGACATACTGTGTGTGTTGCGGTCGGAAGTCTGACTTGTCTTCGTGCTCCCCACCTCATTCTACAGTCTACACGTCTTCTTGGAACTTTATTGCAACCCCTTCCCCAAACCCACACACCCGGCGGAGTAAGGGAAGGTGTAGTTACAGACGCCCCCTCCTTAGAACCGCACAAGTAGACCCCTCTTGTGGGCCAGGAAGCCGAGAGCGGTTGCCGAAAGGATGGTGGTCAATCCAAGCAGCCTCAGCAGGCCTGGCACAGAGGGCAAATGTCTCTCCAAGAAGGTCGCGGTAGTGGGCTGCGCGGGGACATCCTGGATTCGGAGAACATACGCTGTCAGTACGGGGCTTACGCGCTTTGCTCCAGAAATATTTCCTCCAGCTCTCTGAACATGACCCACTCTTGCCAACCGCTGGGCCGTTAAATATAAAGTGCCTGCTGCTCATGACACGCATCCCCCATTCTCCGCTAGCCCTTTACTTGGCTAATGCGGGCTCATGCTTCCAGTCTTAGTTCACAGGCTCCTGGGGGAGCCTTTCCTGTGTCCCCAGGCCAAGATGGCCCCTTCTTTTCACACTCCTGGCGTGTCTGGTTCATGAGCCTTGTGCCTTCTGGTTATCACCTGTTCTCCCCACATGTTGTCGCCCCGTGGAAGCAGTGGTAGGCCCTTAACATGGTGGCCGCGGCAGAGTAGCTACAAAGTCACTATTTGTTGAGGGGAATGAATCCGCGGTCCATTCAGCCCCCAGTCCCATCTCTGACAGAGGCACTAAGACAGTGACGGGCACTGGCAGAGCTTTACTTTTCACCTTGATCAAGGAGTAACTCTGACCCTTTTGACCCTTGTCCTCTGCAATGCATTTCGCTCTATAGGAAAAGTTCCTGAGGTTTTATTAGAAAAGTAATAGGGCGTATACTGCAAATGCTGTTTTTAATCTAAATCTGCTCTGTTTCATTCCGCTGCATCCCTTGGACCGTAGACAGGGGAAGGGGATCTTCCTTTCGTTTCCTACCCCTTGTTGGGAATCACCAGGTTAGAGATATATTCAGCAGGCAATCATTGAGTTCTTAATATGTCCTAGAACTCTCTGGCCAAAAAAAAAAAAAAAAAAATCGTGTTTTTTTTTTCCCCCTGATAATCTGCAATGGATGTGGCAGCTACAAATTTATCGATTTCTTTTACATCTCTCTCACCTCTGCCCTCACTCATGGTTATCTATCTATTTATTTATTTTTCCTGAAAAACAGTGATTTTATTTTATTTACCTATTTATTTGTATTTATTTTTATTTTTTTATTATTTATGTATTTTTTAAATATGAAATTCATTGTCAAATTGGTTTCCATTTTTTTTCTGAAAAAACAGTGATTTTATTTTATTTTGATTTTTTTTAATTTAAAAAATTTTTTTAATATGAAATTTATTGTCCAATTGGTCTCCATCATGGTTATCTTTTTAAGCATGCATGGGTTGAATCGCTTAGGGAAAGGTGTGGGACTATATACAAGTGGTTCTTTCTGCAAATAATTGTTTTTAGAGAAAGGAGATTTAAATTCATGAAATAAAATGCAACCTACCACTGACTCTGGTTCTGCCTGCCAGATTTCATCCTCTGGGATCTTCCCCATGGCATGCAGGATCTGAAAAGAAAGAGTTATTTTCGCGAATAGTAAAAGTGACACCATCTTCCTGCGAATCTGCTCTTTGAAGGACTAACTGGGGGCGCCTGGGTGGCTCAGTCGGCTAATCGTCCAACTTTGGCTCAGGTCATGATTCTACGGTTTGTGAGTTCAAGCGCCCATGTCTGGCTCTGTGTTGATAGTGTGGCACCTACTTCAGATTCTGTGTCTCCCTCTCTCTCTACCCCTCCTCCCACTCGTGCTCTGTCTCTGTCTCTGTCTCTCTCTCTCGAAAATAAATAAACAGAAAAAAATTTTTTAAATAAAAAATAAAGGAGTAACTGAACGTCTCTTGGGATATCCATCAAAACACCAGGGTAAAAGCCAATGTGGTCCATTCAACCTTTAAAAGGCTCTAAAAGGTCTTTCATCTAGAACATAAGAGGCTCCAACTGTTAGGCTCACCAGAAATTTTAGTAGTTTTGAACATGAGATCATAGGGGTTGTCAGGAAATATATAAACGAATTCTGAGTCATAATAAAAATGTGTTTGGTTTTATATTAGACCTAGGTTATCTTTTAAGTATATCCATAGTGATCTTTTGCCCCATAGGGTCTTTTTACTTTGGGTTCCATGACAGATATTTTCATTATTGCTTCCGGATTCAGATGTTCATTGTTCCTGAGAATACTGTTAAAATGGTGTTTCATGGGGCGCCTGGGTGGCTCAGTCGGTTAAGTGCCGGACTTCCCCCCAGGTCATGATCTCACGGTTTGTGGGTTCGAGCCCCGCGTCGGGCTCTGTGCTGGCAGCTCAGAGCCTGGAGCCTGCTTCAGTTTCGGTGTCTCCCTCTCTCTCTGCCCCTCCCCCGCTCGCCCTCTGTCGCTCTGTCTCTCAAAAGTAAATAAACATTAAAAAAATTTTTAAAAATGGTGTTTCATGGATCTTCAGGTGGAGGTTACTGGGGAGTTGGCCTCCAGGATCTCAGACATCTTCGACCTGTTTGTCGGACTCCTGCATTGCCTCCTTCCCCACAGCCTGTGACCCCGAGGCCTTACCTCTCTGGCTGCTCTCTCCCCGGCCTCCACAGCCCCCTCCATGTAGCCACTCCAGTGGGTGGCCGTCTCGGTGCCTGCAAAATAAATCCTGCCCACGGGCTGTCGTAGAACCCTTGAAACAAAAGCAAAGAGGTAAAAGTGGTCAGTCTCAGAGAGTCAGAGAACAGCCTGCCCGCAAAGACCGAGTGTGGTCGGTTTCCTCCGATACTAAACATCAGGAGCACACTGGCAATTCTGGAATAAGGTTCACAGCTTCCTCGAGCTATTGCATGGTCCTTGTTACAGACAAGGAATGCAAGCTGAAGTCCCCTCCTGCACCAAGAGCTTACAGGTAAAGGGACTGACATCAGGGGAGTATGTATTTACTTCACCTACGTGGAACTTGGGACTATTTGAGCCAAGTCAAGTATAGCTCCGTTTATGGCTCACCAGTTGTAAGCAAGGTGATACATGTCCCGGTTCCCTACCTGGCGATTCCAGCAATGAACTTGGCAAATCACTTCCTCTCGCCGAGCTCTTGGATTCCCCGTCTCTTAGTGAGCACGGTCCAATGAGTTCTAAGAAGTTTTCTACTGGTGACCGGTAACAAATCTGTGGGTCTGACGACGGCTACAAGACTACCACTCACTGAGCGCCTCCCTCTACCAGTGTTAAGAGTTTTACTGCATTCAGTAACAGTTAACATTTCTTGGGTGCCATTTCTTGGGTGATGCAATTTCTTAACTGCATCAATCCTCACCACAGCCCTATGAGGTCGGTGCTGTTATCATCCCCATTTTGTGGATGAGACTATGGAGGTACAGAGACACATGTGTGTCATTGGGAAACACTGTCAAGACCCCCCGCCTCCCCTGGCAAGAATGAAGGATTTATTCCCAGCTACTGGCTGGGGGGCGGGGGGGTGGTGCTTCCAGAATATGCCTTCTGATGTCAATCCTCTTTGGAGACTGCTGAAGAAAACTGTCTCATCTCAAGGTCATGCCTTCTCCCAGAAGCAGAAGCACTCAATGATCAATCATCATGGGGTGGTAAAGACCTAACCCCCTTGCTCCAACTTGGAACAACTCTCACGGGCCATCCTACCTCCAGAGCTCCCTAGGGGATCAGCTGGGGCCTTCACGAGACTACATCACGGTCCAACTTCTCCCTCTTTCTACTCTTGGTTCTTTCCTCTCACTTCCACAAGCATCGACACCAAGGGCTCTCTCTAATACATAGCTTATGTGCTACCTGTGCTTCAGAGTCTGCTTCCGGGGGAGTCTAACCAGCCACAAAGTCCTTCGCTCTAGGTAATGGCTAGTAAGTGGCAGAGCTGGTATTTGAACCCAGGCCATTTGACTCCAGCACCCACAGTCTTAGCCACCTGGTTATACTTCTTCCCTCTACTGAATTACTTGATCCTTTTCAAGAACTCCGCGGCATAGCTACTGTTATCATTCTCCCCTTTTTCACGTGAAGAAACAGGCCTGAAGAAATGTGCCAAGAGCCACACTGCTAGAAAATAGCAGAGCCAGGATTTGAACTAGGTCTCCCAGAGGTCCAGGTCTCTGTTTTTTATCCTCTATGCTTTGTCTCGTGTATCATCGTCACTAGTTAGGAAGGAGTGCCCATACGCTATACAACGGGACAAAATTGCGTTAGAACTTGGCTTCTAAGAGGGATGGTTTATTGCTACCCTGACAAAAACACCATAAGGGGAGCACTGCTATGATGTCATTATTCATCCTATCTTAGGTTTCTTCTTCTTTTTTTTTTTTTTTTTTACAATTTTTTAATGTTTATTTATTTTTGAGAGAGAGAGAGAGAGAGAGTGAGCCCAAGTGGGGGAGGGGCAAAGAGAGAGGCAGACACAAAATTCGAAGCAGGTTCCAGGCTCTGAACTGTCAGCCCAGGGCCGGACATGGGGCTCAAACCCACGAACCGTGAGATCACGACCTGAGCCAAAACCAAGAGTCGGATGCTTAACCAACTGAGTCACCCAGGGTCCCCATCAGGTTTCCATTATATCAAGTAAAGGATGTGGATGTCCAGAGCGAACAACCAAACTCTTATCCTGGTCAACCCTGTATACCACCAAGACTTTTATCAGCAAAAAAATGGGCATGCTTCAATTAGTGGGGTTTTCTTTCATTGGCCCTTACTGTTGCCAAGTAGGAAGTAGAAGACAAGATATTGTAGAATATTAAATACTGACTATAGTGCATGGAATAATCTGGAATTATCCATAGCCAGCATGGTCTGGAGAGCCTAAGGCTATTCAGGAAGGGCTCCCTGCCAGAGAAGGTAAATTTGCTTTCTCCAAGTTCACTAAACAATGTTGCTTTCACCACATGTTGGCTTTTTTCAGCTTGAGGGAACTAACCCCCAAATTGGAAACCCCAGGATGGAAGGCCTGGCCAAATCTTAGAGTGAAATATTAGAGGAGAGAAGAAAGGCTTAGAGAACTAGTCAGGCTAATACGTTGCCACGTAAAAATGTAAAAACCAAGAATTAATGTCAAACAGAGAGATAGTTTTCCTCTACTTGCCATGTGCAAATCTTCTCTTGGGGGGGGCGGTGGGAAAGTCCAACAGCTGGAGAAGAAACGTCCCTGCCTTTTTTACCACAGGTGAGTGAGCAGATGGTATCTATTCACAAAAAAGGATATTTCCATGTATATTCCTCATGGCTTGCTGGAGTAAAATATTTTTTTATGTGTTTCACTGCTTCATCACTACCATTAGTTTTTCTGTCTACCCGGAAGTAAAACTCCTTAAGAACTACGTGTTCTTGGGGCGCCTGGGTGGCTCAGTCGGTTATGCGTCCGACTTCGGCTCAGGTCGCGATCTCACGGCTCGTGAGTTCGAGCCCCACGTCGGGCTCTGTGCTGACGGCTCAGAGCCTGGAGCCTGCTTCGGATTCCGTGCCTCCCTCTCTCTCTGCTCTTGCCCTGCTCACACTCTGTCTCTCAAAAAGTGAATAAACATTAAAAAATATTTAATGAAAATATTTGTTAAAAAATACATAAGTAAAACATGTGTTCTTTACTAAAGCACTGTCAATACTGCCCCCTGTCTTCATCTGGAAGCAGGATCTTTTCCGTGTACTTTCAGAGTCATGAAGATAACCCTCTCTGCAGTATCTCAAATGTCATAAGCCTGAAGGGTCAAAGGAAGACATACTGAGCCTTAGTTTCTACCTTACGAAATGCAGCTAGTGATATGAAGGCTGACACACGTCCTTGGGAAGAAAGAAAGATGAAAAAAGGGCATTATCATGTCACCACCAATGCCCGACACGATGGGGTCTACATTGCTTCTGTCACGTGGCCAGGGTCACGCCAGTGTGGGTGAATCTCCTTTTCACTCCCCACCATCCCAATGCCAGAGAGACATTTTCTTGCAACACCTGATGGGACTGAGCATAAAACTTGCCAGTCCGTGGTCAGAGATCTCATCGAATCACGAAACCAAAACCAAAAGTGATACTCTGATCGGCCGTTCTTTGTTGAAAGGGGAAGTTTTGTATTCTTGAATGTGTTCTATGAGGCAAAGGATCCTATTTGCTTTTCTGATTCTCTATTCCCTTTCCAATGTCACCCAGAGCCCAGTCATGCAGAACTCTCCCCAGACAACCCATAAACGTGAAGGACTCCAAGTGTTTGCTCATAATGGTCCATCTGCCCAGGATGCGTTCTCCAATATCTTTCCCCGCCTTCTATACTCCTCAGGTGGTATGTGTATCATGAAGTCTTCTTAGATTGCTCTCGGTCAGGCAAGCCGATCCCTCCCTGGGTCCCCCATGGTATCTGTAAGCCCATCTGTTAGAGGACCTACCACAATGTCTGCTGTCCTCTCTTCTCTCAATCCCCACCGCAGCCCCCAACACTGTCAGCTCCTTCACGGCAGGGAGGAATTTTCTCAGTATCGAAGTTTCTAGCACGGTGTTTGGCAAATGGTTGGCACTTAGCCAATAAATCCCGAATGAAGCGATTACTATGGACGTATTCTATACTTAGCATATCCAAAAATGAACTTAATAACTTAATGATCCGGTAGCTAATCAGGTGGTGCTCGTTGGCCCCAGAATGTTCTCATACATGGTATTTTGCCATCTTCAGGAAGATAAGGAAAGTGTTCACCAAAGTCATTGTGTATCTTCTTACAAGTAGGTTTTAATCCTTTGATTGATTTTTATGGACAGACTGATAATCCATTTATATTTCCTCATACTTTCTTTTTTATTAACAATTTTTCTTAATGTTTTTATTTATTTTTGAGAGAAAGAGAGAGGGAGTGTGAGCGGGAGAGGGGCAGAGAGAGAGGGAGACACAGAATCCGAAGCAGGCTCCAGGCTCTGAACTGTCAGCACAGAGCCCGACGTGGGGCTCAAACTCATGAACTGAGAGATTATGACCTGAGCCAAAGTCGGACGCTTAACTGACTGAGCCACCCAGGCACCCTACCTCATACCTTCTTTTTATTGCATACTCCCAACAGGCTTTCCCTCACTACCCTACATTCCCTATTTTGTTTAGATTGAGCTCTTGGCATTAAATTATTGTTTGCTTTGGTATCCTATAATGGTCATAACCAACTGCTAGATCATTAATTCATACCTTGTTGCTGTCATAAAACACAGTGATCTAAACACCAATGGGTCCTACTTGGACGCACAACACGTCAATGATAAAAGCCGTTGAATTGTGCACTTTGAGTGAACTGTATGTGGTGTGTGAATCATATCTCAGTAAAGATGTTTTCTAAAAAACCCTCGGGTTGTCATTGACATACGGATTCTCATCCCTCGTACGCCATTTTGTGCTTTCTCGTATACCTGCTAAGGAAAGCGAGGCGCAGAGAGAAGCGACCTGTCCAAGATGACAAAGCTGGTTACGGGGAGAATCAGGACTGTACCCAAGTCCCCACACTCCCAGTCTAGAATTCGTATTGAAGAACCAATATATGTCTGAAATGGAGCCTCATTATCCTGACGTTTCCAGAGATATGTCTTTGGGCAGGTCGCCGTCCTTGATGATAAACTTCGAAGCAATTCTGACTTGAGGATTGCTTTAATTAATGCTGTACCCATGCGGGCAGGTCTCCGGTTCCACTTAAGGAGATCTTACTGAGCTCTAAACTCAGTATAAAGATAATTCTTCTGACAATACAAGTGAGCCCTCTGACCATCTGAATTCCTGTTCTTATGTGGCAACCTTCGTTGGTTACATTGATTGGGCCTGCTCCTTCAGAGGGCAAGGCACCAGCATGATGGAGAATTAGAATGACTTCACTCACGAGATTCACAAGATGCAAAGGAAACTGGGGATTTCTTGCTCCTTCTTGTCTTTTGTAAGAATTTACCAAAAAAGAAAAAAAAGGGGGGAGAAAAGCCATCGGAACCCATTTAGAGTCTGGATTCAGACTCACGGAATTTCAGTGACAGCTTAGCACGCTTTTGCTCTACCTTCCATATTGAGTCATGATCCCAGGGGGGAAGTAGGTGGTGTAACAGCCCCCGGAGTATTGCTCCTCGCACCAGTTCTTCTCTTCGTAGTGCACGGGCTGCAAGACGGAAGGACAAAAGCTTAGAGGACACCCAGAGGAAGCCAGCTAGGCTGGAATAAAACACAGCCTGGTAGGCTTCCTACTGAAGAACCAATATCTATCTGAAATAGAGCCTTCTTAGCCCGATATCGTTAGAGACATGTCTTCGGGAAGCTAAGTGCCCTTGCTAATAAACTCTGAAGAAATTCTGACCCGAGAAAAGTTCTCTCACTTGGTGGATGCATGTGTCAGGAACCGTTCGTCAACTGCAATTGTCTTGTTCCATTTTTAAATTGGTCTTACCTTTTATTTTGTTTTGTTTGATGTATGTATTTGTGTATATATTTTTTTTATTTTTACTTTTTTTAAATATGCATTTTTGATAGAGAGAGAGAGACAGCGCGAGAGGAGGAGGGGCAGAGAGAGAGGGAGACACAGAATCCGAAGCAGGCTCCAGGCTCTGAGCCGTCAGCACAGAGCCCGACGTGGGGCTCAAACTCACGAACCGTGAGATCATGACCTAAGCTGAAGTCGGAGGCTTAACCAACTGAGCCACCCAGGTGCCCCTATTTTTCTTTTAGAGAGAGAGCAGGTGTGAGTGTGGTAGACAGGCAGAGAGAGGAGGAGAGAGAGAGAGAGAGAGGGAGAAAGAGAGAAAATTCCAAGCAGGCTCCGCACTGTCAACGCAGAGCCCAATGTAGAACTCGAACCCACGAAAGTGTGAGATCATGACCTGAGCCAAAATCGAGTCAGATGCTTAACTGACTGAGCCACCCAGGCACCCCATGACTGGTGTCTTCTGTTTAAAAATGCTGTTCAAGATGGGAATGTAAGCTGGTGCAGCCACTCTGGAAAACAGTATGGAGGTTCCTTAAAAAATTAAAAATAGAACTGCCCTGTGACCCAGCAATTGCACTACTAGGCATTTATCCAAGGGATACAGGTGTGCTGTTTCGAAGGGACACATGCACCCTGATGTTTATAACAGTGCTGTCGACAATAGCCAAAGTGTGGAAAGAGCCCAAATGTCCATCGATGGATGAATGGATAAAGAAGATGTGGTATAAATATACAATGGAGTATTACTCGGCAATGAAAAAGAATGAAATCTTGCCATTTGCAACTACGTGGATGGAACTGGAGGGTATTATGCTGAGTGAAATTAGTCAGAGAAAGACAAAAATCATATGACTTCACTCATATGAGGACTTTAAAAGACAAAACAGATGAACATAAGGGAAGGGAAATAAAAATAATATAAAAACAGGGAGGGGGTCAAAACAGAAGAGACTCATAAATATGGAGAACAAACACAGGGTTGCTGGAGGGGTTGTGGGAGGGGGATGGGCTAAATGGGGAAGGGACACTAAGAAATCTACTCCTGAAATCATTGTTGCACTATATGTTAACTAATTTGGATGTAAATTAAAAAAAATAAAATTAAAAAAAATAAATTAATTAAAATGCTGTTCAAGAGGGGTTCCCAGGTGGTTCAGTGAGTTAAAAAATTTTTTTCTTAATCTTTATTTATTTTTGAGAGAGAGACAGAGTGTGAGCAGGGGAGGAGCTGAGGGGAGGGAGAATCAGAAGCAGGCTCCAGGCCCTGAGCTGTCAGCACAGAGCCCGACGCGGGGCCCGAACTCACGAACCGTGAGATCATGACCTGAACCGAAGTCGGACGCTTAAACGATTGAGCCACGCAGGCGCCCCATACCAGCGAGTTAAGCATCTGACTTTTGATTTTGACTCAGGTCATGATCTCACGGTCCGTGAGTTCGAGCCCCACGTTGGGCTCTGTGCTGACAGCTTAGAGCCTGAAGCCTGCTTCAGATTCTGTCTCCCTCCCCCGGCTTGTGCTCTGTCTCTCTCTCTCAAGGATAAATAAACATTAAAAAAAAAAAAAAAAGAATGAACAAAAGTGATAAACTGAAAAGCCAGAGCAGCCTGACTAGGAGGAAGCGAGCCACGGTGAAGTTGAGCAAGATAAGTGTGAAAGTAATAAGATTAAGCCATGTAGCTGCTCAACTAGGTCACGGTGTGCATTGGGGAGATTTGGATTTAAGAGGCTTAGCACGTTAAACATTCTTAGCCCCCTCATTAGATTTTTCTCACGCTCTAACTGCTCACATGTACTTGGGTCCCCATTGTCTTCAAATGCTTCATGGATAACTGGATTTAATAATCGCTTTCAAAAGGTGATTTTAATCCATGTTCGAACGTTAAAGAGCCAGCAGTCCGGTGAATGTAACAAGAACATCAATTCATTGCTTTAAAGACGGAGCAGGGAGGTGGTTATGGCTACTGGTTATGGGCACACTGGGTCCTCTGACTGTCACCAAATGCCCTTACCACACTGCCTCTCTGTCCCGCTCCATCCTGCCTTTATCCACCTGGGTCGGTGGGGGGTTATTGCTGGTTTATCTTGAAGAAAATCAAGAGCCAGGAAGAGTTCTGAACTCAGGGTCAAGTGTAGCATCGCCAAGGGCACAGCCGAGACCCATCCTCTCTGGGACAACTTGGAAGCTGACCGGCCCCGTGCAGACCTTCCGAGAAGATTTCCGAGAAAACACGGGCTCTAGAACCCTACTTGCGTGAGCCCCTCCCCAGTAGTCCCTTGAGGACACAGCCAGATCTCTCTCTCTCTCTCTCTCTCTCTCTCTTTCTCTCTCTCTCTCAGGAAAGAGATGAAACACAGCCTTACTTGCAAAGCTTCTTGGGAGCCCAGAACTTTTGCATAAAGCTCACAGAGTTTCTTCATCCTATGGAAGGGGGAGGGGGGGAGAAAAAGACAAAAGTGAAAACGAAGAACAAAAGAAAGTAAAAGACCCTGTGAGCTGTTGCTTCCACTAATCATTTCATTTTAATTTTTCCAAATAAGGCACTTTGTTCTTTTTAAAAAAAAATTTTTTTTGATGTTTATTTTATTTTTGAGAGAGAGAGAGACAGAGTGGGAACGGGGAGGGGCAGAGGGAGAGGGAGACACAGAATCCGAAGCAGGTTCCAGGCTCCGAACTGTCAGCACGGAGCCCGAGGCGGGGCTTGAACCCACGAACCGTGAGATCATGACCTGAGCCGAAGTCGGACGCTTTAACTGACTGAGCCACCCAGATGCCCCAACAAGGCACTCTGTATCTATTTCAAATGTCTTAAATCTATGAGATCATAAACAGTATTAAGGGAGACAAAGTGATACGTGGCCTGCATTGCAGGGGGCATCCGGCAATTTGTTTATTCATTCAAGAAAACATTGTGTACTGGGGCGCCTGGGTGGCTCAGTCGGTTGAGCGTCAGATGTCAGCTGAGGTCACAAACTCACTGTTCGCGAGTTCAAGCCCTGCGTCGGGCTCTGTGCTGACAGGGTACAACCTGCTTTGGATCCTCTGTCTCCTTGTCTCTCTGGCCCTCCCCCACTGTCTCTCTCAAAAATAAATAAACATTAAAAAAAAAAAAAAAGGAGAAAACAGTGTGTACCTCTGAAGTCGGTCAGTCTGCTAAGCGCTAAAGATTCTGGAGGGATCTGGACATGATCCTTGCATCCCCCTTCCTGTCAGCCTCCGCCCCCCAACCAGGAAGTGGCCAGAGTGGAAAGAGGAAACAGCCAGAAAAGTTTTGCATTCTGCTTCTGCAGAACACTTAAATACTAGGAGATTTTGAGCACGTTCCTTAAACTCTCTGAGCTTTAGTTTTATTAACAAACTGGCATGATTGTTTCCATTCCTGGTGTAAAACCGTGTGGCCCTCAGACCACCACCATCAGCAGGAGCATCACCCTGGGAACTTGTTAGAAATGCGAATTCTCAGGCCCCACCCCAGACCTGCTGGTTCAGAAACAACAGTGGCAGAGCTGGGTTTTCCCAACCCTTCCACGCGATTCTCAAGTTTGAGGACCACCGATGTGAAGCACATAAAGGTCCCGGCCCAGTAACTGGGACATAACAGGTGTTCAATAAATGGTGGCTCTTAAGGTTGATTTTATTTTTGAGAGAGAGACAGAGACACAGCCCGCGTGTGGGAGGGGCAGAGAGGCAGGGAGACACAGAAAAGAAGGCGGCTCCAGGTCTGAGCTGTCAGCACGGAGCCCGACGTGGGGCTCAAGCTCACGAACTGTGACCAGAGCCAAAGTCAGACGCTTAACCGACCTGAGCCACCCAGGCGCCCCAATAAATGGTAGCTCTTAAGAAATTTAGTTTCATGGGGGAATTGGACATTAGCCAACAGTTAGCATTAGTCAGTTAAGGAATGACATTATAGTTATTTCAAGTCTGATTTTTATAGAACGCTGAAGGGAATCTTACAAATGATTTAGAGTCAGGCAATGACTTTCAAACGTAGCATGACAACCTACGAGAAAGACAGATTATTCAATAAGATGGTACTGGGACAAAGAGCTACCCATGAATGAAACCAAGTTCAAGTCCCCTGCGACTTCTTACACCAAAATATATTTAGGAGGACGAAAGAGCTTCAACATAATAGATGAAAATGAAAAAGTAATTGGAAAATGAGCGATTTTTGCGATAATCTTGGAATAGAAAAATCTTTTCTGGGGCACCTAGGTGGCTCAGTTGGTTAAGTGCCTGACTCTTGATTTTGGTCATGATCTCATGGTTTGTGAGTTCGAGCCCCATATCGGGCTTTACGCTGTCAATCCGTGCTTCGGATTCTCTCATTGCCCCTCCCCCAGGCGCCCTCGCTCCCTCTCTCAAAATAAATAAACATTTTTAAAAGAAGTTTTTTCTAGGGGCACCTGGGTGGCTCAGTTGGTTGAGCATCTGACTTTGGCTCAGGTCATGATCTCACGGTTCAGGAGTTCAAGCCCCAGGTCGGGCTCTGTGCTGACAGCTCAGAGCCAGGAGTCTGCTTTGGATTCTGTCTCCATCTCTGTGCCCCTCCCCCGTTCACGCTCTGTCTCTCTCTCTCTCTATCTCTCTCAAAAGCAAACATTAAAAAATTTTAAAAAATCTTTTCAATGTATACAAGACCATTCAGAAGCAATGATTTTAAACATTGATAAATTGAACTTCATAGGAAGTTAAAATTTTATTATAGCATCAAACAAATAAACCATAAACATGGTCAAAAGATAAACTGGGAGGGGCGCCTGGGTGGCGCAGTCGGTTAAGCGTCCGACTTCAGCTCAGGTCACGATCTCGCGGTCCGCGAGTTCGAGCCCCGCGTCGGGCTCTGGGCTGATGGCTCAGAGCCTGGAGCCTGCTTCCGATTCTGTGTCTCCCTCTCTCTCTGCCCCTCCCCCGTTCATGCTTTGTCTCTCTCTGTCTCAAAAATAAATAAATGTTTAAAAAAAAAAAAAAGATAAACTGGGAAAAGAGTTGTTGGAGGCACTGTTCCAGGCACTGGAGATCCAGCAGTGAACGGGCCAGACGAAACCTCCTACCTTCTTGGATCTTAATATTCCAGCGGCAATTTTTTTTTTAGGTGCGTGGCCCCATCAGACCTCCATACCCCTGGCCAAGCACAGTGGTGGCCATAGTCCCAGAGGATGGTGATAACAGGCGGGGAAGGAATGCAATTCAGAGGCTCTTAGTTGAGAAATCCGCATCAGTGGTGGTGTGGGAACAAATAATTGGCGGGGGTGAACACTAACCGCTGGAAGAAACTGCGGCCTCCAGAAAAACTCGTCCCTCTGTATCTCTCATCTGTAACTGTCACACATCACTCATGCAATGACACAGCAGACTGCCCTGCCATGCAGTCATTTAGTCTACCTGGTTGTCTCCTTCCCAAGTACATTTCCTGCCCCTGGGCTATGTCCATTTCTGTATTCAAGATAGCTCCTTGCATGGTATCTTAGGTACAATAAACTCACCAAGTGATCATGTGACTACTTGGTTCTCAAAGACCCTCATATTTAACATAGCGCCCCCCGTCGCATTGGCGGCGAGTAGGTGGAAAAGAAGGAAAGAAGAAAGGAAAGGAGGGAGGGAGGAGGAAGGGGGGAGGGAAGAAAGAAAGAAGAGTGATTTTTTTTCTTACCTTTCATCTTTGGTAAGACGTGCCAGTTTCCTGGCTTTGTGGGCAAGGATAAATCTAAAACATACAAAACAGGGGGGAAATTAATGGCTGCTTTCATCCTGGCCGCATTTCTACAGCCACACACGTGCCTCGAGTACAATCGAAAAGTTGACCAGAAGAAACACATTCTATACTAATTTATCTTGTTCATTGTTTTACTATTTACGTGCTGCGTCCTTGACATTGACAAGCACCTTCTAGCTTCTGGGATGTGAGGGACTAAACACAGATGATGGCCATAATTTCTGCCTAAGATAATGACTGTGATTGACCCACCTCCCCCACGTGGCTGATGGCCAGCAAGCATGAGCCCCTGGGTCTCAAATGCTCATCTAAGGTTGGAGCCTTTTCAACTTCATCCAGCCCTTGCTCTTTGATTCTGTCCCCACGATGGTGTCTCCCTAGTGCCTAGACTCGGAAAATCTGCCTCCATTTGTAGCTCTATAATCGCCTTCAACTTAACAACCGGCTTTGATTTCCCTGTTGTCGCTCGTGCTTCTCTTGGAAATAAATCTGTATATATCTTAGGGCCCATGTCAGTTTCGGCTGCTTCAGGTAGTCACCAATCTGGACTGGTTCTGACCACTAAGACATCCCCAATCTGTGCCGCTTTTCCCTGCCAAGCAGAGGGCTGGGCCGGCCTTCGATCCTCTCTGGCAGGACTTGGAAAATCTCAGCATCCCACCTAAGTACCATGGATGCCCATACGGCATCCACAAGAAGCCCTTTTAGTAAAACACCCCACATCATCTTTATATTATGCTTTCATAAAAGATAGGCCACCAAAATATAGCTACTCCCCAGCACTAAATACGAAGCAGAAAATGGATACAACAAACTTTAAAATATTTTTAGTATTCTACTTCTTTTCTAAATATCTATCCATTGGAACATATTATTATTTTTTTCTAAAGGCATTAAGAATTTTTGTACTGCCGGATTTGAAGAATAGTGCCATTGGGTAAAAAATTATTTCACAATGTTTGGGGCACATTTATGAAGAGCCTGGGAATATTTTGGCAACACCGAATGGCATCCACACCACCATAAGCATGCCTTACCCCATTATGGCGGCATAGTTGCCATCAGGTTTGGTATCATCCAACGTGTAGGCAATTGGAGCTTCCTCTCCTTCAATAATCATGGTTCCACAGTAATCTTGGAGAAGCGCAAAATGGAAAAAGGTATTCATCACTCTATCAAACTACCCAGAACAGTTACTGCGAAGCATACATTTTCAACTTAAGAAGCCCAAAGAAGCCCAACTTAAGAAGCTCCGTTGCTTAAGCACCCGACCTGTTGGGTTTTGGCGAAGGTCATGATCTCACGGTTCGTGAGTTCGAGCCCTGCGTCCATTCTCTTTCCTTCTCTCTCTGCCCCATCCCCGCTTGCGCGCGCTCTCTCTCTCTCTCAAAATAAATGAATAAACTTAAAAACATTTTTGTAAATAAAAATAAAAAAATAAAAAAAGAAGCCCAAAGGCCAAATATGTTACACTCTCAATAACGAAGGCAGACCAAACTGATGTCAAAAGGAGGGGTAAGTAGCCAACATTTTGTGAAAAATCAAACTGTAGACACCTCTCTGCACAGAATAAAGCAATGTGATGCTATGAGTGACTCCAGGCCACAATTCAATAAAATCTTATTTTCTTGCTCAGACCGTTTCCTCTTTCGTAAGAAATCAGATAAACCCAAAGATGTGATTTTCTGGAGACAGGGCACAGAGTCCCAAACCCTCATTTGCTACACGATCTCCAGAACAACTCGCGAAACGTCTGCTCATTTCGGGCAAAAGTGCTTCTCTCAGTCCCCTCCATCATTTCCTGGAAAATCTGAGGTTGTTTGAATGAACTTAAGGTGGATCTGAAACAAATGTCGTGCAGAAAATGCAACGAGAGGGTTTGAAAAGGAGAAAGAAAAAACAGAGAACGGACCCGAAGGCTTTTTTTGTACCTACACCTGCTTCTCTCTCTCTCTCTCCTTCCACATTCCCCCGGCTGTGCACCCGCGAGAATCAAAGTCTCAGTCAGCCACTGCACGGAGCAGTGCTTGCCTACCGCTCCAGGGTGCAGGGACAGGAAAAATGTTGAGAAAAGCTGAAGTATGGGAAGAAGAAATGTCTTAAGTCCATCCAAGGACTCCAGAAGATTTAAGGATCCAAGAGAAATAGCCAACGAATCCTCCATTATAAGACGACAAGAAAGAAAAGACAAACAGGGGGGCGCCTGGGTGGCGCAGTCGGTTAAGCGTCCAACTTCAGCCAGGTCACGATCTCGCTGTCCGGGAGTTCGAGCCCCGCATCGGGCTCTGGGCTGATGGCTTCAGAGCCTGGAGCCTGTTTCCGATTCTGTGTCTCCCTCTCTCTCTGCCCCTCCCCCGTTCATGCTCTGTCTCTCTCTGTCCCAAAAATAAATAAACGTTGAAAAAAAATTAAAAAAAAAAAAAAAGAAAAGACAAACAGGACAGGATGTGATAAGAGAAAAGAAAGACGGGCGCCCGGGTGGCTCAGTCAGTTAAGCGTCCAACTCTTGATTTCGACTCAGGTCAGGATCTCGCGGTTCGTGGGTGCCAGCCCTGAATCGGGCTCTGTGCTGACAGTGCGGAGCCTGCTCGGCATTCTCGCTCTCTCCCTCTCTCTCAAAATTAAAAAAAAAGAGAGAGCCATTGGACAGAGAGTTTGTGAAGGACACCGGCTGTCCCGAGTGGAGGCCCTGCTTTTTGGATGGAGTGGTTCCTTAGACACCTCTTCCCAGAGCAATGCTGGCCTCTGAGCCATGCAGGCACACTGGGCGGAAGTGAAGGAACAAGGGGCAGAGAGAAGAGTCCCGTGTATGCCAGGACAAAGAAGGAACTCTTGGGGAAGACAAGACAATGATTCGGCGAGTAGAAGACATCTCTCTGAAAGAGGTGTAACATTCTCAGGGAGAAAGGAGAAGATATTACAGTTATCGGAGGTGAAAAACAGGAATATGCAGGCTAAAATAATTTAATGGGATTTTTTGAGTGTGGGGGTGTGGAGGGAGAAGTTTAGAGAAAACGATCACCCTCCTCTGAAAGAATAACTGAAGTTCACCAAAGACACAACTGAAGGAAAAATAAGGAAGAATGTCCTATCAGATGCCAAACATATTATAAAGCCACAGTCATTAAAACAGTACAGCACTGGCGTGCCTGGGTGGCTCAGTTGGTGAAGCCTCTGACTCTTGATTTTGGCTCAGGTCGTGATGCCACAGTGTGTGGGATCGCGCCCCGCGTTGGGCTCTGCAGCGATATCGCGGAGCCTGCTTGGGATTCTCTCTCTCCTTCTCTTTCTGCCCCACTGGATAATATAAATATGTGCTCTCCAAACTGGGATGTGCACACATAGATTGCGCGCCTAGATAGCGGAGGAAGTTGTTCGAAATTCTGGCTTTTTAATCCACCTTTTCAAAAAAGTCTACTTTTGTATATTTTATAATTATAACAGTGCATTTTCCAGAGGTCCATGTCCATAACTTAGGAATAAACATATACACTGGTCATCAATGTTTACGTTTTTTTTATGTATTGGGCTACAAACAAAACCTGGAGCCCAGCGACAAAGACAGGGGAAAGGGTTAATCCAGAAAAGCCCCACGTATATATGGGAGTTCAGTAGGCTGAAACCATCATAAACAAATTTTAAAGACAATCTGCAACATATACAGAAAACAGCTGAATAGGGGCGCCTGGGTGGCTCAGTCGGCTAAGCATCAGACTTCGGCTCAGGTCATGATCTCGCGGTCTGGGAGTTCGAGCCCCGCATCAGGCTCTGTGCTGACAGCTCAGAGCCTGGAGCCTGTTTCAGATTCTGTGTCTCCCTCTCTCTCTCTGACCCTCCCCCGTTCATGCTGTCTCTCCCTGTCTCAAAAATAAACGTTAAAAAAATTTTTTTTTTAAAAAAGAAAACAGCTGAACAGGCAAAGGATAAATAAGTAATTTACAAAATAATTTAATATAGCCTCAACCTTCTTTACAATTTTTTTTAACATTTATTTATTTTTGAGAGACAGAGACAGAGCACGAGTGGGGGAGGGGCAGAGAGGGAGGGGGACACAGAATACGAAGCAGGTTCCAGGTTCCGAACTGGCAGCACAGAGCCTGACACGGAGCTCGAAACCACAAGCCATGAGATCATGACCTGAGCCGAAGTCGGATGCTTAACCAACTGAGCCATCCAGGTAGTTACCCTAGGCTCAAGACCTTCTTAATGATTAAAACTTACAAATTCTAGGCAGCTCTTTTTGCCCATGGGTCCTGTCCCTGTGCTTTACTAAAATCACCTTTTTTTGCACCAAATAAATAAATAAATAAATAAAGCTTACAAATTCTAGATAAATGGGATATTTTCCTCTATTGACCACCAAAACGTTGAAAATGTGATTAGTGGGCAAGGACAGGAACCCTAACAAAATTTTCACACATCTACCCATGTCAATCGACTTCAAAATGCCACTTTGACAAATTTATCAAAAGGAAGTGGTCCTACACAGATTTGCGGAGCTATCTGAAGAATGCATTTTACTGCAGCATAGTTGGGTAATAGCAAAAACTTGGAAACACTTGACATGCTTATCAAGAGCAGACCTATGCGGTAAATTCTGATGGAGCTGTACAACGAAACACTGTTTATTCAGTTGTTGAAATGAGGTAGATTGATTGATTGATTTTTATTTTATTTTTTAATTTTAAATAGAATTTATTGTCAAGTTGCCTAACATACAGTGTAGACAGTGTGCTCTTGGCTTCGGGGGTAGAGTCCCGTGATTCATCACTTACATACAACACCCAGTGCTCATCCCGACAAGTGCCCTCCTCAATGCCCATCATCCATATTTCCCTCCCCCCCCCACCCTGATCAACCCTCAGATTGTTCTCAAAATGAGGTAGATTTAAATGCACTGATGCGGAGAAATGTCTATGGTGTATTGTTAACTGAAAAAAAGCAAGTATCTTGTTTAGTACATATCTCGTTTTTAAAAGAAATGTTTTTGAGGGGCGCCTGGGTGGCTCAGTCAGTTAAGCGTCCAACTTCGGCTCAGGTCATGATCTCGCGGTCTGTGAGTTCGAGCCCGGCGTCAGGCTCTGTGCTGACAGCTCAGAGCCTGGAACCTGCTTCGGATTCTGTGTCTCCCTCTCCCTCTGCCCCTCCCCTGCTCACGTTCTGACTCTCTCTGTCTTTCAATAATAAATAAATGTTAAAAAATATTTAAAAAAAAAAAGAAATGTTTTTGGAAAAATATAGAACATGTTTATTTAAAATTATATTTGCATGTAAGTGTTACATATTATTTAATATATATTTAAAGTACATATATACTTATTTATTTATGAAGTGTATATATATATATATATTTTTTTTTTTAATACATATGTGTACACATACATTTAAAGTATTATCGGGGCGCCTGGGTGGCTCAGTCGGTTAAGCAGCCGACTTCGGCTCAGGTCATGATCTTGCCGTTCGAGAGTTCAAGCCCCACATCGGCCTCTGTGCTGACAGCTCAGAGCCTGGAGCCTGCTTCAGATTCTGTGTCTCCCTCTCTCTCTACCCCTCCACTGCTCACACTCTGTGTCCTCTCTCTGTCTCAAAAATAAACATTAAAAAAAATTAAAGTATTACCTGTGCATATGCTACATTTCTAAAGATAAACAACTTAAAGTTTTAGTAGTTGTTCCTTAAGGGGAGGCTATGCCAGGACACTTACCATAGGAGAGGGACATTTTTATTGTTTTTGTAAATTTTACTCTTAAGTTTTACAGATTCACTTCTGTAATTTTTTATTTAAAAAAATGCTTATTTATTTTGAGACACAGGAGGGGAGAACGTGAATGAAGGAGGGGCAGAGAGAGAGGCAGACAGAGAGAATCTCAAGCAGGCTCCATGCTGTCAGGGCAGAGCCCGATGTGGGGCTCGATCTCACAAACCACGAGATCATGGCCTGAGCCAAGTCAGACGCTCAAATTGCCTTAATTTAATATAGTAGAATCTCAACACAAGTGAGAGGCTGCCTGGAAATTTTCAGAATCTTACTTTGGTGAATGGCTCTATACACTCATACTTTAAAAAACTGTATTAGAAAGTAATAACTACTTTTCTTTTCTTTTTTATTTTAGAGAGACAGAGGGCATGGGGGAGAGGTGGCAGAGGGAGAGTGAGAATCCCAAGCAGGCTCCACGATCAGTATGGAGCCTGATGCGGGGCTCGACCCCATGACCCTGGGATCATGACTTGAGCTGAAATCGAAAGTCAGACACTCAACTGACTGAGCCACCCAGGTGCCCCAGTAATAACTATTTTCACAAGATTCTGTGGCAGGATAAAGCAAAACTTTACATATTAAATTATAAGAAGAGTCCTATTCCAAGGGACGTGAATTCCATGAGTTTGCGCCAATATGTTTTATTTGATAGAATTGTACTCAGAACCTGGACTAATGTTTTATACCCAGCATTCTAATAAAACCAGTTACATGCAAATACATGTCTTTGCACCAAGTTTCCCGGACCTTCTCCTGATAATACTCACCCTTTTTCCTCCAGAAGGGCTCTTTATAATAAACTATGCATTTGATGACTGATCCCAAAGGCACGCGAGTGATCAGCTGGTTTCTCATCATGGGCAGAGGGGGATTGAAATGGATCTTCATGCCCAGAATAGGAGGAATAGCACTAATCACATACTTAGCCTGAAAGAAAAACGTGGTTAAACAGAGTTCGTGGGGTTTTTTTCCCCTAATGTTTCTCCTTTATTTTACCCTTGGCCCCCTTTGAGTATCTTCTCTTTTTTTTCTCCCCAAAGGATTTAAGTAATCTCTACACCTGACATGGGGCTCGAACCCACAGCCCCGAGATCAAGAGTCGCACGCTCCACTGACTGAGCCAGCCAGGTGTCCCTCGAGTGTCTGCTTAACAGAAAAACTGGAAGAGTCATGTTAAAATCAAAATTAGCCCTGATTGTTCTCTAGTTCGAACCTTCCAGTGACTTTCCATCACACCTGGAGTCAAAGCCAAGTCCCCCACACTCACCTCCAAGGCCATGCATGAAATGAACTCCTGTTACAGCTCTGATCTCCTATTAATCTTCCCCTCACTCCTTTGATTCTGCCACTTGACCATTTGCTGTTCCTTCATCATGCCAGGCTCACTTCTACCGCAGGGCCTTTGCACTGGCTGTTCCGTCTACTTGGAACACTCTTTCCTCAGAGAGCCACATGGCTCAACCTCTCATTTGATATCACCTTATGACCTTATTTAAAATTGCATGACCAATCCCCTCACCCTACCTTCTGACACACCTTCTTCTCCTTGCTGATTGATTTTTTTGTCATAGTACTTGCCACTATGTGCCATACTTTGTATCTTTTTTTAAAAATTTTTTTAAACGTTTTTTTATTTATTTTTGAGACAGAGAGAGACAGAGCATGAACGGGGGAGGGGCAGAGAGAGAGGGAGACACAGAATCGGAAGCAGGCTCCAGGCTCTGAGCCATCCGCCCAGAGCCCAACGCGGGGCTCGAACTCACCGACCGCGAGATCGTGACCTGAGCTGAAGTTTGACACTCAACCGACTGAGCCACCCAGGCGCCCCCATACTTTGTATCTTAACCACATATTTGATTATGCCCTTTCTTCTCCACTAGAATGTAAGCCACATGAGGGCAGAGAATTTTATTTTTGTTCCCTGTTCTGTTCCCAGTTCCTAGAAGAATGCCAGACACATAGAAGGCACTTGATATTTATTAAATAAATATTTTCTTTGGTATCTACTTACATAGGAGCCCAATACAGAGGGTCGAATATGATTTTGTAACTCTGCCCTCTCCTCCAATATTCTCCAATATCTTTTCCCTTCTTTCACACCCTTTTGGCAAAGGGAATGTCTGTAAAGTCTGGAATATTCTTGGCTTTATTTAAGCTTTGGTTATCAATGGGACTCTGGCCACTTCCCATAGTTAAGGGCTCTTGGTTACCTCATACACCTCCTGGTTTAGGGTCTCCACGAGGACATTTTCTCCTGTCTGGTCAATGTGGGTCACAGGCCTCTCCAGCTTCACTTGGTCCCCAAGGAGGTCCATTATCCGCTCACTCACTTGACCAGATCCGCCCACAAATTTCCTCTCCTGCAGAGAAAAGGAGACTCAAGAGATGGGTAGGAAATATAGGAATGGGTTTCAATTATTAAGTTGCTAGATTTTCTCATACATCTCTATGCGACACACGAAAGGTTGCATTTTGCTGTTGCCAATAGTGTCTTCTTTAAACAATTTTTTAAAATGTTTATTTATTCTTGAGAGAGAGACAGAGAGACAGAGAGAGAGGGAGAGAGAGCGCGTGCACGAGCAGGGGAGGGGCAGAGAGAGAGGGAGACACAGAATCAGAAGCAGGCTCCAACTCATGAACGTGGGGCTCCAACTCATGAACCGCGACATCATGACCTGAGCTGAAGTCGGACACTCAACTGACTGAGCCACCCAGGCGCCCCCCGCCAACAGCGTCTTTGGTGATTGTTTTCTAACTAGTGATTGCCGGCTTTGGACAAAATTACAGGCCTTCTAACAAGGTGACTGTTTTTTGTGGATTCCCAGGCTTCACCCTCTGCTGGACATCCTCAGCCTGGCCCCCGTGTACCCACCTGCCCGGCCACTGCCCCTGCCTCGTGTCCCACCTGCATCGTTCTGTTGGGTGGCCAGGTCTGGTGAAGTTCCAGTCGCAGCCGGGCCACTGCTTGCCTGAGCGCACTTAAGCCTGTTTTTCCCTTCCTTGCTTCTCAGGCTGAGAACCTCCCTGGCCCAGCTACCCCCAGGCCACCCGACTCTCTGTTGCAGGCTACCGATCTCATCCTGGGTCAGGTGCCTGTTGCTTCTGAATGTTCTGCGTGGCTGTGCGCACGGTTGAGCTGACTGCTTTCTCCTAAATTTTCAGTTCAGTCATTTGTTTAAAATTTTATCTAAATCCAAGTTAGTTAACATAGAGTGTAATAATGATCTCAGTCGGGAGTAGCATTGAGTGACTCATCACTGACCTACAACACCCAGCGCTCATCCCAACAAGTGCCCTCGTCAATACCCCTCACCCATTTAGCCCATCCCCCCACCCACAGCCTCTCCAGCAACCCTCAGTTTGTTCTCTGCGTCTAAGAGTGTCTTATGGTTTGCGGTTCAGTTGAGTTTTTAAAAGATTATTTCAAATAGGTCTGAGACGAAGGAAAAGGAGAGGGACAAAGCGATAGAGGAAATGGACTCAGAGAAGAAGGAGGGGGAGGAGGGGAAGCGGGGGGGGGGGGTGGGGGGAGAATGAGGAAGGGGAAAGAAGGAAATTGACCACCAAGCAGATTATGTAAGATCTCTAATTCACTTCCTACTGGGCCTAGCACAGGGCTTCACACAATGCTGGGGCTCAGGAAGCAAGAAATGAATGAATGAATGAATGAATGAATGAATGAATGAAGGCATGAGTGAATGAATTTTGTGTGGTATGTGTGTTTGAGATTGAAAGTGCATTTCTGACTGCAAAAGTATGTAGAGAGGTAAGCCTAAACTTAAAACCACATTGGCTGCTGGGCTCTCACGCTGCGTACTGAACAGGCTGTCCCTTAACCGAAGCCACTCGGAGCTGCCATCGTGAAGCTCCAACGTCCGCGAGCCTGCCTCCTGCTTCATCCATCGTGAATACCATCCATTCATGATACCAATCTTTTATTTAGGCGTGGTGGTTTTCTGCTGGAATGGTGGGGGGATGGATGGGTACCTGCCCTCCATTGGTTGTCGAGATGATCCTGGTCGTGCCCCCACACTGCTTCACATACCACAGGAACCAGAGAGCAGAGACCTCGTGGGTCTCCGCAGTGACACACAGGTTCACAAAGAGAGTGGCAAGCTGCTTGGCAGATCTGCTCAGGAAGAAACAAGAGCACAATGAGCAAACGTGGGAGGGCATCTTCTTCATACTCTGGAAATTATTCAGGCAATAAACTTACTTGGCTAACTGTAGCGCAGTTTGGCTGTGTTGTCACTAGAAATCATCACTAGAGTCCAGTATTATAATACAGGACATCAGAGAGCTTGGGGGAAGGAGGTTTATTTTCCCCTTACCCCAAACGGCTTACTGAGACTCAGCTTGTATTCCATTTGGGGTGCTATCATGATTTCTCTCCATATACCAGCTCCTCTTCCCGTGGTCCCCATCTCAGTGAAAGGCAACATCATTCACCCAACTGCTAAGGCCAACGCTCTAGAAATCAACCCTGATTTCTCTCTTTCCGTCACTCGCCCCCCAATCCACTCAATCAGGAAGTCACGTTGTCTCTCGCTATACCACTCCACCTTCACCACTGCCAATTTAGCATCCTCTCTTGCCAGGAGTACTGTAATTATTTCTTCTAGACTGGTCTCTCCGCCTCCACTCATCATTGCCTGGTGTCCATTCACGACACTCAAAGCCAGAAGCTTTTTACCCACTCCCCACTGTGGTGTTCCTTCTGTAGTGTAAATCAAGTCATGTCCTTCTCCTGTTTTAAACCCTTCAATGGCATCCTATCAAAACCAGAATAGAATTTGGATCTTTCCCCTTTGCCTGCAAAGCCCTAAGTGACCTAGCCCGTGCCTCCTTTTTCTACCTTGTTCTGTACCCTCTCTACTTCTTTTTTATTTTAACATTTGTTGAGAGACAGAGAGAGAGAGAGAGAGAGAGAATGAGAATCTTAAGCAGGTTCCACACTCAGTGAAGAGCCTGACTCGGGGGTTCAATCCCATGACCCTGGGATCATGACTTGGGCTGAAATCAAGAGTTGGATGCTCAACTGACCGAACCACTCATGTGTCCCCCCTCTCCACTTCTTCTAATGTCTCCTCAGAAAGATGAACTCTTCTGGGTCCATGAAGATGAACACCAGCTCCCACATACCCAGAACCCTGGCATTCTCTATCACTTTACCATTGTGTGGTGTCTTTAGAACCCTTTTTGCTGTCTTAAATTAAATTTCACTGTGTTCTATTCACATTATAATGTGTCCCCCATTATAATATCAATCGATGGGAACAGGAATCTTAATAAAATAGTGTCTGGTGCATAGTAAGCACTCAACAATTACTTGTTGGATGACTGAGTGCATGAACAGTTATCAGTTAAACATTATTTTAAAATTACCAAGAATGTGCAAAGGATATGCTAGGGTGCTGTCCCAACCACAGAAATAGTCGCGATTATTTATTCAGTTACTTTAGTGTCTCATGGAAGATAAGCTCAAAGGATGGATAAGGGGAAAAAAGCAATTAACAGAGCATAGAGAGGTGAACTTTTGCTCTGGGCTGGCAGTTCAATAGCGGAAGGTTATATCATATCTGGAGGCATACCAGAAAGTGAAGGATCTCATGTAACTCCAACGACTCAGTTATGGCTAACACTTTCTTCCTTAAAAATTTTTTAAGTGTGTATTTATTTTTGAGAGAGAGAGACAGAGCGTGAGCGAGGCGGGGGTGGGGAGGGGTGGAGGTGCAGAGAGAGAGGGAGACACAGAATCCGAAGCAAGGCTCCAGGCTCTGAGCTGTGTCAGCACAGAGCCCGATGCGCGGCTCAAACTCGTGAACGGCGAGATCGTGACCTGAGCTGAAGTCGGACGCTCAACCGACTGAGCCACCCAGGCGCCCCTATCTAACACTTCCTAAAATTCACTAGTACAGATGGGTACTCTGAGACATCTTTAATAAGAATCAATCCCCCTTCTGGCTTTGACAGAAAGCGTGCATGATGTTACTCTGCTTATATCTGAAGCAGAGCTTGGCACCTGGTAGCGTTGACAGTGGGTGGACAGAGGGAGACAATCCCAAGAACCGATGTGAGGTTCAAACCCACGAACTGTGAGATCGTGACTTGAGCCGAATGCTCAACCGACCGAGCCACCCAGGCAGCCCCCCTACTCCCTGGTTTTCAAACCTGTTGCACTGAAATGTCGTAACAACTCTATAAGACAGCAATTTGCTCCCAGGTTACAAGCCTGAAAACCGCATCTCAGAGAGGCTAGTGAATATGTCTTAAAAGGTGCACCAAACGGTACGACTTCACACCAGATCGTACCTGCTCCAAACCTCATGCTTTTAAGGCCTCGAAATGCTTTATGATGAGCTGACAGTCCCATTAGCCTGAAACTAGTACAATAATCTATGTTGAAGCGGCTTAAAGTTAGTTTCCTAAGATTCCTCAGGATAACCGAAGGGATGGCGATTGTTGACCCAGGCTTTCTTTGCAAAGGCAATTTGTGGCATGTGTGTAAAGCAAACACCCCGACATTAGTTTGAAATATTACTTGAGGGGCGCCTGGGTGGCTCAGTCGGTTGAGGGTCTGACTGTTGATTTCAGCTCAGGTCATGATCTCGCGGTTGGTGAGTTTGAGCCCCGCGTGGGGTTCTGCACTGACAGGGCGGAGACTGCTTGGGATTTTCTCTCTCTCTGCCCCTCCCCAGCTCGTGCTCTCTCTGTCTCTGTCTCTCTCGAAATAAACAAATAAACTTAAAAAAAATATATTACTTCAAAGTGAAAACATTCTTTGCTGTCTCCCCATGTCCTATTTATTTTCTTCCTTGACTTGTAAGTGAACTTGGGGGGCATGAAGTAAGGGGAGTAATAAATAACTAAAATTTAGCAGTGGCCCAGCTAGACGGCCAAGATTAAACACAAAAACACTGCTGCGATTCTAGTTATTATTGTTGCCAACTGGGTGGGAGACAAATAATCCTGGTTTGAAATGGAGGGAGATCTAAAAGTAATTCTCTTTGGAGGGCCAGGCCATTCCTAATCCTTTATTTGATTTGCTCTGGGAGCTTTAGTGAGAAAAGAAATGAGAAGAACAGGTCAAGGAAGCTTTTTTCATGTTCTTTGCCCTGTTGACTTTTTAGAAGATAAATGTTATTATATTTTTCTACATGAAAAATACATACACATTATATAAAATTTGGAAAATTCATAAAATAAGAAGGTGAGGAAATAAGATACTGGTTTCATTTTGGGACTTTTTTTTAGTTTACAGGCTTTGGAAAGTGTATGTACATAACCTTGACCACATTGTAAATTTAACTTGTTTCTGAAAAGTACTTTTTCTTTTTTTGAAAAACACTTTTTAAATGGTAATAACTGGAAGACTGATCAACATTATTCTTGGAACATATAACTGTGCTTTAGTTTGAGTAACAATAGGTTGGATATTTTGGGGATTATCTCCTTTAAAACAAGAAAATGATACCACGTAGATCTTGCCTAGAAAAATTTAAGAATTACCTTGTGTTCATATAATCTTAGTATCTCAGAGTGTTTTATTTTGTCAACCAACAACCTAGAATATTCACGAATGGGGGGTTTAGGCCAAGGCCTATGGTAGAAAAAGTCAGATCTCTATAATCCCAAAGAAATACAATGCGTGCCTTCTTCAAGGAGCTTCAAAGCTCTCTTGGAAAAGAAAAAACCTTACTGACTTTATGAAAAGCGTTTTGTAATGGAAGTTATAAAATAAATGCAGATAATTAAATCCTCACTATATTTTGAAAATCTAATGTATAGAATTTAAAATATTGAAATTGCACTACAATAAAAATAAGTTGTATTGCAAACTGCATTCTCAAAAAAACCTGGTAAATAGCTTAAGCGTTTAAAAAGATATCATTGGGGCGCTTGGGTGGCTCAGTCAGTTGAGCGTCCGACTTCAGCTCAGGTCACGATCTCACGGTTTGTGAGTTCGAGCCCCACGTTGGGCTCTGTGCTGACAGCTCGGAGCCTGGAGCCTGCTTCGGATTCTGTGTCTCCTCTCTCTCTGCCCCACCCCCACGTGTGCTCTGTCTCTGTCTCTCAAAAATAAATAAATGTAAAAAAAAAATTTTTTTTAAGATATCATTAATAATAGGCATTGATTTCATGATAATGAAAGGATTTTACTATTCCAGAATTGGTTGTTTTCAAAGGTTGAAAATATCGGAGAAGCACAAAGATGTTTCGAACAGAATATTATATAATAATGAAAATTATGAAAAACTGGAGGTGACCAAAATGTCCATCAGGAAGATAACGGATAAATGCACGATAGCACTTGCTTTCCACGGAATATTCTGCAATCATAATATATGATAGTTAATGAGGCATTTTTAATGACATGGATCAATGTTTGCACTGTAGTATTAAGTATTAAAAACATTTTGATGCATGTCTATTGCTTTTGCATTACATTTATAGTTTCCTCTTTAAAAATGAGATCATATATGTGTTTAATATTATAAAGTTTTTCCAAGCCGTTAAATATTTTTCCACGACATGATTAAAGAAAATCTTTTGTGTGCGTGCATGCGTGCAAGGGGGAGGGACAGAGGAGGAGAGAGAGAATCCCAAGTGGACTCCACACCATCAGTGCAGAACCGGACGCAGGACACAAACCCACGGACTCCGAGATCATAACCTGAACTGAAATCAAGAGTTGGGACACTTAACCCACTGAGCCACCCAGGAGCCCCTACAACATGATTTTAAAAGACCAGAGTATTCTAGCTTTGGGGTGCCCCATTATTAATTTAACCAATCTTTTGTTTTGGGACACATAAATTTTCCCTTTTAAAATTAATGCTTTGAATCTCCTTCTTTTCTCTGTCCTTTTTTTTTTTAACGTTTTTATTTATTTTTGAGACAGAGAGAGACAGAGCATGAGTGGGGGTGGGGCAGAGAGAGAGGGACACACAGAATCCAAAGCAGGCTCCAGGCTCTGAGCCCGACTCGGGGCTTGAACTCACGGACTGTGAGATCATGACCCGAGCTGAAGTCAGACGCTTCACCGACTGCGCCACCCAGGCGCCCCTCTCTGTCCTTTAAGCTAAACTCTACAAAGCTGAATTTCTCTCTCAAGAAGCATATAAATGTTATGTCTCTTGCTTCCATATCTTAGATTCAGATATTCCTACAAACTTGTTCTCATTTTCAGTTATCAGTGTCCAGCTCCCCTCCCCAATGCCTACGAAATGAAGACATCAAGGGTGCCTGGGTGGCTCATTCTTGAGCGTCTGACTTTTGGTTTCAGCAAGTTTGTGAGTTCAAGCCCCGCGTTGGGCTCTCTGCTGTCAGCACGGAGCCTGCTCGGGATCCTCTGTCTCGCTCTCTCTCTCCCCTTGCCCTGCTCACTCTCTCTCTCAAAAACAAATTAACATTAAAAAAAAAAATGAAGACATCAACCCCAGAACCAAACATATTCTCAACTGATGCCGTTTAGCATGGGAGGACAGTCTCCCTGAACATGGCTTCTGTATCTCTTACTTTGTTTTTTTACAAATTCACCATGTGCTTGGATCCTTACAACCCCTTCCTTTTTTCCTGGGGTGGGAGAGCAGGGAGGCCTCTCCATGTTGCCTGTCTATATCGCCTCCACAATTTGTATCCATCCAGTTCCCAGCTCTGCCAACCAGAATGGAAATGTCTGAGTCCTGAATACTTGCTTTCAATGTTACATGTTTTTCAATAAAGGGGGCCGGCGGGGGGGGGGGGGAGGGTTAGTCCAGGCCTGCATGTTTTAAGTTTTTTAATTTTTTGATGTTTATTTATTTTTGAGAGAAAGAACGGCAGAGCGTGAGTGGGGGAGGGGCAGAGAGAGGGGGAGACACAGAAGCCGAAGCAGGCTCCAGGCTCCGAGCTGTCAGCACAGAGCCTGATGCGGGGCTCGAACTCCTGAATGGTGAGATCATGACATGAGCTGAAGTCGGGCGCTCAACCGACGGAGCCACCCAGGCGCCCCATAAGTTGTTCTACATAAAGATGGTGGCACATTCTGGTCTGTTCTGAGGACTTTGGGGGGGTAATAACCCCTCTGTGATTCATAGCTATTCTAAAGATGTTTACACATCTTTAGGACCGAAGCCACTTCCAAGATTTCTCAGCATTCCATGGGGCCGAATGGTGTGGTTTTAGACACACAGCAGTTCCAGAGCCACTGAATGGTGCCGCTAAATAAACCTGAAAGACGATCGGAGTAAATGCCTGCGTGGGGAGTCTTACTCTGTCCAGCAGATCTTGTCTAGCAGCTCCTTCATGGTCATGTGGTCCCACTCCTCTGCAAGGGGTGCCTTCCACGGGGCATCACTGGGGATCTACACTCAGGTAAGGGTTCGGGGAGGGGGGGGGAAACACAAATGTAACTTTCCATTTTAAATAGCTCTCTCAATAGTATTAAAAACTCTACCTTGAAGAAGGAAAATGTAAGCTTTCCAAATTCTCCCAGTAAGGATTTTTACTGCCCAACCAAAGCGGTTTGTGTAGCGTTCCTGTTATCGGTCTACACCACCGGATCCATATTTAATTTCCGGTAACACTCCCCGCACAATCAGAGGAGGCTACATTGAAATCGGGCCACTTGCAAAAGTCGATGACCAAGTTACTCCTTTAGAGGCGGCATTCATAAATTTAGCTCTTTAACCAGGACCAGACAGGCGTACTAAGTCACACCAGCACTCTGGTGGACGTCTTACTCGTTTAGAGGGTAGAAACAGGTTCATTGACCCATTTCGCAAATCTGCACGGAGATACCTTCTGTACAAAGCCATACGCTAGGCATTGCTGATACACAATCCCTTCCTTCTCTTAAGGACTAAGCTTATGAAAAATACAAATGCAGTCAAACAAGCTTTAGTGAGCTTTACCTCTCGTCCCATGTCATCCATCGTCCTCCAAAGGTTGTTATGATCTAGGTACACAATTGGGTTCCACACAGGTGGGAAGGGGCCCCTGAAGGGGTATGATTTGCCCTGTGAGATATAAGGTATTTTTAAACATTCACTATAATGTAAAAACACTCAAATTCCTTGTCAATTTGTGATATACACTTAAGCGTTTTAATTCCTTGTGTCCTTAGAACCCTACTTAGCTTTTCAGCATAGAAATTTCCAGCTCAATGCTCTGTTACCTAAATAAATTTTGTGCCAACCCCCCCCCCCAAAAAAAAACAATAAAAATGTTTCTCTCTGAAATTAGAACCCCTACCACGAAAAATTTAAATGCCGGTACATTAGTGGGGTTACCAAAAGTTATCTCATTTGCCAGTGATACTTGCAAATACCTCAGAGTGATGGGACCCTATGGGTCTGGAGGATCAGAAAATTACAACTATAAATGTTACACAAGGTAGAAGAAGATGAAAAACCGATTGTAGGGATGTAAGCATATGTAGGAAGAGCCATAAGACACAGCCCAGCAAGCTTTTCCAAGCAATCATAGGTGCTAGGTCAACAAGGAGTTCCCGGAGGAATTTCAAGGTCAAAGCAGAAAGAAGAGACAATTCAGAGGCACCTGGGTGGTTGAGTTGGTTAATCGTCCAATTCGTGATTTCGGCTCAGGTCATGATCTCGGGGTCATGGGATTGAGCCCCTTGTCAGGCTCCATGCTAAGTGTGGAGCCTGCTTAAGATTCTCTCTCTCTCTCTCTCTCTCTCTCTCTCTCTCTCTCTCTCTCTCCCTCCTTCCACCTGCTCCCCACCCCATCTAAAATTAAAAAAAAAATAAAGAAGAGACAATTTCTGTTTTCTTTTAATGTTTATTTTTGAGACAGAGTGTGAGTGGGGGAGGGGCAGAGAGAGAGGGAAACACAGAATCCAAAGCAGGCTCCAGGCTCTGAGCTGTCAGCACAGAGCCCGACACGGGGCTCGAACCCATGAACCGTGAGATCATGACCTGAGCCGAAGTTGGACGGTCAACCAACTGAGCCACCCAGGTGCTCCAAGAAGAGACAATTTCAAGCCTTTCTTGGGAACATATTTGTACTACCTGGTTCTCCCAGCAGCGTAGGGACACCTCAACACAGAGTTAAAGGACACACATTTCTCCAAAGATTAGTGATAAGACAGCCTGTAAATCATCTCTGGGAAGTTTAACCCAATGGCAGTTGGGGACACGCACAAAAAGCACCTTGGGTTAACCTGAAAGCCTGAGTCAGAAGTCAGGCTGTGCTTCTGACATCATCTTTCACCCAACGTGGGATAACTCAAGGTCCATGGTCAGCCAAAATGTCACGGTAACTCTGAGTCGGTCAGGAAAGACTCATCTCACACTGATTTTGTAGGCAGAGAAATGAGTTGGGAAATTAGAAGACATTTTGTGCTCATTCTTGTATTCATTCTGTGGTCATGCTGGTCTTCTCTTTCGGACGAGGCCGTAAAGTTCTCAGGGAAGATTTATGATGCAGGCTTACTTTTCTTCTTGTGTTATGTAGAGTTCTCCAGAGAAACAGAACCAAGACCACTGTGTGTGTGTGTGTGTGTGTGTGTGTGTGTGTGTGTATGGCAGGGTGTGGAGAAGGAGATTTATTTTAAAAAATTGGCTCACACAATTGTGGAGGCTTGTCAAGTCGAAAATCTGCAGGGGAGGCCAGCAGGTTGGAGAGCCAGAGAACTGCACTTCATGCCCAAAGGCTGTCTGCTGGCAGAATTTCCTCTTCCTTCCAGGACCGTGGTCTTTTTCTATTAAGGCCTTCGACTGATTAGACGAGGCCCACTCTCATTATGGAGGCTCATCTACTTTACTCAAAGTCTACTGATTTCTTTTTTTTTTAATTTTTTAATGTGTGTGTGTGTGTGTGTGTGAAAGAGAGAGAGAGAGAGAGAGAGAGAGAGAGCAGGGGAAGGGCAGAGACAGAGGGAGACACAGAATCCCAAGCAGGCTCCAGGCTCTGAGCTGTCAGCACAGAGCCTGACGTGGGGCTTGAACCCACAAACCATGAGATCATGACCTGAGCTGAAGAAAGACGCTTAACTCACTGGGCCACCCAGGCACCGCCCCCCCCTCAAAGGCTACTGATTTCAATGTTAATCTCACCTAAAAATACCTTCATGGAAACATCTAGGATAGTGTTTGACCAAATATTGGTATTGTGGCCCAACCAAGTTAACACATTAACCATCACACTTTTTAATTAACTTTATTAAGGCATAATTTACATACAATGCAACCATTTTAAATGTACAATTTGGGGAGTTTTGACACATGTATGCACCCATGTCACTACCACCATGATCAAGATAGAAAACATTCCCATCACCCCATAGAAAGTTCTCCTTTGTCCCTTGCCAGTCAATTCCTGCCCCTCGCTTTCTTTATTGTCACCCAAAACAAAATAGTAACTTTATTTTTTTAATGTTTTGTTTATTTTTGAGGGGGAGAGAGAGAGAGAGAGAGAGAGAGAGACAGATCACGAGTAGGGGAGGGGCAGGGAGAGAGGGAGACACAGAATCTGAGGCAGACTTCAACCTCTAATCTGTCAGCACAGAGCCTGACACGGGGCTTGAACCCACGAACTGCGAGATCATGACCTGAGCCAAGTCGGAAGCTTAACTGCCTGGGCCTCTGGAGGCGCCCCCAAAATAGTAACTTTAATTTGTGGTCACATAACCGTTACCTCTGGTTTGTTAAGTTTACATCTCTTCTTTCAGTTTTTAAAAAATATTTATTTTTGAGAGAGAAAGAAAGAGAGAGGGGGGAGAGAGGCAGAGAGAGAGAGGATCTGAAGCGGGCTCTGAGTGGTCAGCCCAGAGCCCGACACGGGGCTCGAACTCCCAAACTGCAAGATCGTGACCCAAGCCGAGGTTGGATGCTTAACTGACTGAGCCACGCAGGTGTTCCTTCTTTCAGTTCTACTGAGATATAATTGACATATAACTCTGTGGAAGTTTAAAATGTACAGCCTCATGACTTGATTTACATATGCTATGAAGTGATTACATAGTTTAGTTAACACCTATCGCCTTATATAGACACCAAAAAAAGACAAAACTGGGTTTTTCCTTGTGATGAGAACTACTCTCTTGCAAAGCGCCCTTCTCATCACCTCATTCAGAAGCACACGACTTACCACGGATGATACTAATCTTGATCCCTTGGTTAAGGGTGGCTCCTGTCCGCTTTCTCCACTGTAAACTTACCATTTTCCCCTTTCCGCGCTCTGTCCTTTGGAAGAGAGTCGCTAATTTCAGTCCAACCCCAAGAGGAGATAGGAGAGGGGGGGGCGCGCCCGGGTGGCTCAGTCAGTTAAGCGTCTGACATGGCTCAGGTCATGATCTCACGGCTCTTGAGTTCAAGCCCCGTGTCGGGCTCTGGGCTGACGGCTCGGAGCCTGGAGCCTGTTTCGGATTCTGTGTCTCCTTCTCTCTCTGCCCTTCCCCCGTTCATGCTCTGTCTCCCTCTGTCTCAAAAATAAGTAAACGCTAAAAAAAATTAAAATTCTTCTCTAAGGAAGATTTGCCTCTTTCCCCCTTGTTATTTATTTGTTCAATCACCTATTTGCATCACTATGGACTCATATGTTTACTTCATACTCTGGATTGTAATCTAATACTGTATTATTTATTTTGTTGTTCAAATTGTTCCACTCGTGTCCACAGGGAGCTCATTCAGGCTGGCTCTTGTGTCCTTTGCAATGACCCCATCTTTTTGTTTCTTGAGCACTTCCTTGACTTCTGGCACTGGAAGATTCTCCGGCCTCTTCTTCTATTAACTCTGCCTCAGCCCTACGATCTGCTGTTTCTTCAAGGAGACTTCATTCCTTTTAGCAAAAGAATGATATTTAGAAGCAACTCCTGGGGGGTGCCTGAGTGGCTCAGTTGGTTGAGTGTCCAACTCTTGATTTTGGCTCAGGTCATGATTCCTGGGTCATGGGCTTGAGCCCTTCATAAGACTCATGCTGTGCATGGAGCCTGCCTGGGATTCTCTCTCTCTCTCTCTCTCTCTCTCTCTCTCTCTCTCCTTCTGCCCTCTCCCCTGCTCGTGCTCTCTCTCTCTCTAAAATAAAGTTAAAAATTAAAAAAAAAAGTAGTGGGGTGCCCATATGGCTCGGTCAGTTAAGTGTCCAACTTTGGCTCGGGTCACGATCTCGCGGTTTGTGAGTTCGAGCCCCACGTCAGGCTCTGTGCTGAGGGCTCAGAGCCGGGAGCCTGATTCAGATTCTGTGTCTCCCTCTTCTCTCTGTCCCTTCCCCGCTCATGCTCTGTCTCTCTCTTGCTCTCTCTCAAAAATAAGTAAACATTAAAAAAAGATTAAAAAACAAAAAGGAACCACCTTCTGGCTGTTCCAGGTATCCTGACTTAAAACAAACAAAAAAAAACAGCTTTATTGGGATATAATTCTTCTACCACATCATACAATTTACATGCTGACTTTTTAAAACCTCTCCTTATGCCTGTATCAGTGTTCAGCACACAGAACATAGTGGAGATCCGTGACCGACCCACGGGATCACTCTCCACAAAGGACGCCTGAGTCCCCATTCCGGCTTTGCCTTTTCCTGAGTTGATTGACACAGAGCAAGTGAGTTGCTTAATCTCCTTGGGCCCCAGATGGCAACCTTTCCAACTCAACATCTGTTGGCCGCATCACCTTCCTCCAGGAAGTATGCCCAGATTACCTTAAACGGCTGGGTTAGGGAGCCTTCTCAGTGTCCCAGAGCTCTCCGTTTACCATTCATCTGCCACTGTCTCCACTGCACCAGCTTCGCGTACTTCTCATTCTGTGTCACCCTCTGGGATCTCAGCTGTAAGAGCATGGGCTCTGCAGTTGGCCTACCTCGGTCAAGTGATGGGTCTGTCTGCCAGTCACCAGCTGTGTTAAGTTGCTTAGCCTCTCTGGGCCTCAGTCTAGCCGTGTGTAAAACGGAACGACAGCAGCTTCCTCACGGATGTGCTGCGACAATGAAGTGAGTTGAGCCACGTAAGTCACTTTGGACGGCGGCCGGCACGCGGGAGGTTCTCGATAAATGTTGTGTTGCTATTGCTGCAGCTGCTACTGTCGTGACCTAACCTTCGCATGCCTGGGGACTGCTGCGATGGACAGGTGAGTTCATCTCAGCAGTATGACCTTGAACTGGTTATTTGCTCGACACCCAACGTCCTCAACTCCCACAATGATCGTTTGTACTTAGGTTTTTTTTCTTAGTCCTTTTGGGCTGCCGTAACAAAGTACCATAGATATTTCTCTCCCACGGTTCTAGAGGCTGGGAAGTCCAAGATCAAGGTGCTGGCAGCTTTAGTGTCTGGTGGGGGCCGCTTCACGGTTTATAGATGGCGGTCTTCTTGCTGTGTTCTCCCATGGCAGAAGAGACAAGGGATCTATCTCCCTGGGGTCTCATAATTTTATAAGGGCACTGAGCTCATTCTGGAGGGCTCCAGCTCAGGACCCAGTCACTCCCAAAGGCCCCATCTCCTCATGCTTTCGCATTGTGGGTCAGGATTTCAACATGTGAATTTGGGGGAGCCACGTTCAGTGTAGAGCAGATTTCTTAACACTATTATTAACTTCCTACTTTTTTTCTTTTAATTTTTTTAGTGTTTATTTTATTTTTGAGAGAGAGAGAGAGAGTGCGAGCAGAGGAGGGGCAGAGAGAGGAGGAGACACAGAATCTGAAGCAGGTTCCAGGCTCTGAATTGTCAGCACAGAATCTGACGTGGGGCTCGAACCCACGAACCATGAGATCGTGACCTGAGCTGAAGTCGGACACTTAACCAACTGAGCCACCCAGGCGCCCCAACCTTCTTCTTTTCAAGTCTGCCACTGAGCCCAGACCTACTCTGGCTGTTGCCAATTCCCGCCAGGAGAGGAGTGCCAGCCCCTGACCCCCTTCCCACCATGCGCACAAGGTACTTAAAGAAAGAGGGTGAGGGACGGAACTTCAGTATTCAAGGAGCAAGTCAGGCTACCTACCAGGGGCAGAGTGCATCCAAGACTGGGAAACAAAGACATCTCCCTAGACTCCTCAGTGTGGCCGAAGGGGATCGGAAACTCTACCCTCACCCAAAAGGTGAGCACGCGAGCAGGGGACGGGCAGAAAGAGAGAAGGAGATCAAATCCTAAGCAGGCTCCAGGCTGAGCTGTCAGCGCAGAGCCCGACGCGGAGCTCAAACCCATGAACCGCAAGATCGTGACCTGAGCCGAAGTCGGACGCTTAATCGACTGAGCCCCCCAGGCGTCTCTAGAGTTCTCAGACTTTGAAACAACTGTCTTTATGTTCCCAGGAGCAGCCCTGGACATCAGCAACCCTGCGCTGGTGATTTCTGGCAGAACCAAAGTGTTGCTGAAGACAAACACACACACAAAACCCCCAGAGAGCTCAACTGTTTGGCTGAGTACTATTTTCTTTCCCTCCATCTTGGTCCTAAGGGTTTTTTGGTGGTGGTGGTTTTTTCTTCCCATGGAAGGGGTGACTGTTCCATCTGCTTGTGGCTTTATCTCTTTCTGTCACAGTCACAAGTGTGTGTAGCGGGGAGTGGAAGGGAAATGTCTTGCAAATCATCATAAGCCATCCACCAGCCAGTAAGTATATATTGGTGACTAATATCAAAATCCCTGCAATACAAATTGAAAAACTTTTTTAGGTTTATTTATTTATTTAAAAAATTGTTTTCGTTAAAAAACATTTTTTTAATGTTTGCTTATTTTTAAGAGACAGAAACAGAGCACGAGTCGGGGAGGGACAGAGGAAGGGAGACACAGAATCCGAAGCAGTCTCCAGGCTCCGAGCTGTCAGCACAGAGCCCGACGCGGGGCTCGAACTCACAAACCACGAGATCATGACCTGAGCCGAAGTCGGATGCCCGACCGACTGAGCCACCCAGGCGCCCCTGTTTATTTATTTTTTTTGACAGAGAAAGAGAGAGAGAGAACAAGCTGAGGAGGGCAGAGAGAAAGGGAGAGAGAACCCCAAGCAGGCTCCGCACTGTTAGCAGACAGCCCAACGCGGGGCTTGATCTCACGAACCGTGAGATCGTGACCTGAGCTGAAATCAGCAGCTGAACGTTTAACCGACTGAGCCACCCAGGCGCCCCACCCCGTGATAGAAATTAAGTAAGCATCGTAGCAAGCACCATGAGGAAGGATTTGAGACCAAGGCACGTTGTCTCACGGGCTTTCTAGAAGAAACAGTGGAGCGAAGTGAGCGGCAAACACATGGTACAGAGCAGTCCAAGCTCTTTGGGGGTCACTTCATGCAGGATGAGTGCTCGTGGAGAGGTAAGACAGGGCTGAAAGGTATACATCTTGCTGGTGGGGGGAAGGTGAATCCCAGGAACCATGCTTGATGTGACACATCATAGGTATGTGTATATGTGTGTGTGTTCTACTACAGGAATTTTAGATGACAAAGAAAATAAAGAAACCGTAGGTATTCCTGAAATCCCACCAAGCAGTAATCTATAGTGGGTATGAACATTTCAGCTATGTTTCTTGCATTCTTTCATGTATTTTCACAATTCTACCCTTGATGATTACGTAACATTCCACACCACGCAGAGACCAGGAGTTTCTCAAACTGTGATCCAAGGACCCCCTCAGGCTCCCTAAAGTACATTCAGAGAGTCTGTGAGGGTCTCCCTTTTCCAAGCACACGTGAAGGAAGACTTCCTTTATTTATTTCAACCCAAACAACACGCTGCAACGGACTGAATGCCAACACAGATACGAGGATCCAGCTCTCGGCTATTAAGCAGACGTGAAAAAGATATGCAGAATGTAAATCGATGCCACTCACGCATTTTTTTTTTTGTTTTAGAAACTATGCATTTCGTACAAATATGTTATATCAGACAGTAATCGGGTTATTGTTATTTTCGGTGAATTAACATTCAAACAATCCTCAATTTTAATTTCTAACATAGTAAAGATAGACAGAGTCACATGGGCAAAAGCTACTTGAAGTTCTTCATGTTTAGGAAGGTAAAAGTTTGGGAGCACCTGGGTGGCTCAGTCAGTTGGGCGTTCGACTCCGGCTCAGGTCATAATCTCGCAGTTTGTGGGTTCGAGCCCCGCGTGGGGCTCTGTGCTGACAGCTCGGAGCCCGGAGCCTGCTTCGGATTCTGTGCCTCCTTCTCTCTCTGCCCCTCCCCCACTCACTCTGTGTCTCTCTGTCTCTCAAAAATAAATAAACATTAAAAAATTTTTTTAAAGAATGTAAAAGTTTGAAGAGCACTGCAAGGGACACAGGATGGCTTTTAAGAGGCCAACACAACTGACTTAAAAGGACTCTTGAAACTTCATAGCTATGTGACTACTAGTCGCTTGACATTTATGTTCTCTTAACTGTGGATTTGGAATCATGGTGCCCATCTCACAGGGACTTTATAGGCATTAAGTGAGTTTATACATAGCAAACAAAATGTGCTCATTAAACAGATGTTGCTGATGGCTTTGTGATCATGATAAATGTCCCATCATTTACACAACCACCCACCTCTTACCCATACATCCACATCCATATTTTTGATTAACCTCCTTTGGATAAATTCTTAGAATCGAAAATTCTTGGCATGAAGACTTTTTACTTGGTTCTAAAAGATATATATATATATACACAAAACATTCCACCCAAGAAAAATTGAAAACACATTTTCCTCAAGTACACACAGAAGAATCCCCCAGTTAAATCACATAAAAAGAGACATAACAAATATTATAAATTTAAGAAGACTGAAACCATACCAAGTACATTTTCCAACCACAAAAACTAAAGACCGACAATAAAACAGAGCTGGAAAATTGACAATGTAAATATTAAATATTTAATATGTAAATATTAAGCAGCACACTATTGCACAAGCAACAGGTCAAATAAGAAATCAAATGGTAAATCAAAATATGCCTCAAAACAAAAGAAAAAGAAAACACAATATTCCAAGCAGATGTTAAATGAAATTTATGCCGTCAGTGCTTGTGTTAAGAAAAACAGTTCAGGGGCGCCTGGGTGGCTCAGTTGGTTAAGGGTCTGAGTCCTGATTTCGGCTCAGGTCATGATCTCACTGCTCCTGAGTTTGAGCCCCGAGTCCGGCTCCGTGCTGATAGTGTAGAGCCTGCTTGGGATTCTCTTTCTCCCTTTCTCTGCCCCTCCCTTGCTCTCTCTCTCTCTCTCTCAAAATAAATAAATGAGCATTATAAAAAAAAAAAAAAAGCAACTGACTTAATGATCACGTGACCCTATTTTGTAGTCTGTGAGCCTCAGCCGACTCAGGAAAGACATCTGAAATCTACCTTCTGGATTCCCCACCTACCAAAGCAGGTGAGAAGCTCTCAGAAACAGGCTGGCTTAGCGACACCACATCACTAATATCACTCTCAATGCTCCAGATGTCCTGCTCTTGTTGTCTGGAGGCAAAGACCCTGCATCCTGATTTCTGTCCCATCAGGGAAGTCCCTCTGCCGTTTTATTCCCAGCACTGACCTCAGTCTCAGCCAGTAGGAACAGGTGGCCTGGCTCTTCTTAGATCCAGCTCCTTGAGAGTGACCTTTTCCTCTCAGGGGGTTTTCTCTTGCTCTTCATGGGAATCTTGCCCTCCTTCCCTGCGGGGAGCCAGAGAAGGCCACCCAGCCCTCCAGAACTCAGTCACTTTTATAGCTATCGGCAAGGACTATGCTTAGGCCATAAACAAATTTGGAGGACCAAGCTTTACTTGCCCGTGGGGGAGAGAGGAAGGAAGTCCTATAAGCTTTACTTAGCAAATGGTTTTCTTCCTCTGTTCATGAGCTCACATTTCTTTTTTTTTATGTTTATTTTTGAGGCGGGGGGGAGGGGTGGGGCAGAGAGAGAGACACACACAGAATCCGAAGCGGGCTCCAGGCTCCGAGCTGTCAGCACAGAGCCCGACGTGGGGTTTGAACCCACAAACCGTGAGATCATGACCTGAGCCGAAATCGGATGCTTCACTGACGGAGCCACCCAGGTGCCCCTTTGAGTTCACATTTCTAAGCACCGTGAGCTGGCATTGACACTGTCTTCTGATTACATCACCACATGGGAAAGCTGGAGGGAGCGGGTAGACAATGGCAAGGTCTTTGGGACCAGCCAGCAGCACGATAGCACGCGAAAGGCCTGGAACCGTCCATGCAGGGAGAAATGGGGGTGGTGACGGCTAAGATATTAAGCAAAACCCTGCAGGAATAATGATAACAAACAGTAAGACAACAGCTAACACGGAGTGTGTACCCTGTTCAGGCCTTGTTCTCTTGGGCACTTTGCCTGTACTGACTCATTAATTTTCACAACAACCCTTTCAGAAGGAGAGGCTGAGGCGGATGAAATCATGACCATTTGCTCAAGGTCTCATAAGTAATAAGCAGCAGCAGGATATAAATTCAGACATTCAAAGGCTACTACTCTTGATCATGAAGCTTCCCAGCCTCTTAATTATAATTATTAAACACCACAGGGCTAACAGTTTTCATTAAAGTATTTAATTTAATGCTCACAACAACTCCGTGCGTAAGCTGCTTATTGTAGGTTTCATTTTACAAATGAGTTCTGAAGCACAGAGAGGTTGAGTAATTTGTTCAAGGTCACACAGCTTGCATGCAGTGGGAATAGAATTTAACCTCGGGTTCATGTATTCAGGGCTCAAGCTCTTACTTAGGTCTCTGCTCTATGAGCCTCTGCTCAGTTCACTTAAAGAAGGTCTCTGGAAGGCCAGTTCGATCCAGTAACCACTTGAGATTCTTTTCTTTTTTGATTAAAACTTTTTTTATTAAAAAAATTTTTAATTAATGTATTTTTATATTTTAACTTTTTGTTATTTACTTATTTTTATTTATTTTATTTATTTTTTAAATGCTTATTTATTTTTGAGAGACAGCACAGAGCCCAACGCGGGGCTGGAACCCAGGAACCGTGAGATCATGACCTGAGCCGAAGTCAGGCACTTAACCGACTGAGCCACCCAGGTGCCCCTGATTGCAATTTTATTTTATTTTATTTTTTTTCAACGTTTTTTTTTTTAATTTATTTTTGGGGACAGAGAGAGACAGAGCATGAACGGGGGAGGGGCAGAGAGAGAGGGAGACACAGAATCGGAGACAGGCTCCACGCTCCGAGCCATCAGCCCAGAGCCTGACGCGGGGCTCGAACTCACGGACCGCGAGATCATGACCTGGCTGAAGTCGGACGCTTAACCGACTGCGCCACCCAGGCGCCCCACTGATTGCAATTTTAATAAGGTGGTCAAGGAAGACCTCGCTGAGAAGGTGACATTTGCGGGAAAAGATAAAAAAGGACAGAGAACCGTGGGACTCTCTGGGAGGGCAGGGAACAGTGTCCTGAGATGGGCGTATTCCTGAACTTCAGAAGGGAAAGGAAGGAGGCCAGCTCCATCCCATCCCTGCTACTGGGATGCGCCCTTGCTCCCTGGAACAAATCCAGGCACCTGAGTCTGTTTCTGGAGGTGACTGCCGAGGAGATGGCCTCTGTGCTCTGGTCAGGGAGACAAGTTCCCCCGATCTTAGCAGCCCGTCGTCACCCCTGCGTTACTGCCGCTTCTTCCCTCGAAGATTCGTTGCTTTCTGATCTCCGTCGGTGCAAAGCTTAAACTACTTTCTATGCCCAGCACAAGACAGCTTCTTCTAGAAGCCTTCCAAAATTCACCTCACCCCCAATCAGTGCACTAAACATAAAGTTCACTCCATTTTGGGCCCCTACTGTGTTGGCCAGCACCTGTCCACTTTGTTATCTGGATAGCATTTTCTAGGTGTTCCGAGTGGGTATCTCTTCTCTTTCCGGTCCCTTCAGGAAAGGAATCCATCATCTGCATGCTCCTATAACGCTTAAGAGCGTTATATATCCAATCAGTGTTTGACAAGCTTTGGATGATTGGATGGAGGAACGGATGGATAGACGGGTGACTGGAAATTGAATGTTCGTGTCCTTCCCACACCGCTCGTATGTTGAAACCTAACCTCCCGTGTGACAGTTTTTAGGAGAGGGGCCCTGAGTGTTTTCTGAACACAATCAAAATTAATTTCTCCTGAAAAACATAAAGTGTGGGGCGCCTGGGTGGCTCAATCGGTTAAGCGGCCGACTTCGGCTCAGGTCATGATCTCGCGGTCCATGAGCTCGAGCCCCGCGTCGGGCTCTGTGCTGACAGCTCAGAGCCTGGAGCCTGCTTCTGATTCTGTGTCTCCCTCTCTCTGACCCTCCCCTGTTCATGCTCTGTCTCTCTGTCTCAAAAATAAATGTTAAAAAAAATTTTTTTTAAAAAACATAAAGTGATCCGAGTAGGAAGCTGTAAATTGTGACTCCTCCCCCCAAAGGCCTAATCAATATCTTTCTCCTCTTTATCTTCACAATCTGTTGTCAATACACCTGCCAATGGGGACAGACCCTGAGTTCCACAGGGGAGGGTCTCCAAAATTCGCTCATACGTTTACCTCAAAGAATAAGCATGCTGAGAAAGACGGAGAGGTTTTTTTAAATGGCTATTTATTTAAAAAAAAAATTTTTTTTTCAACGTTTATTTATTTTTGGGACAGAGAGAGACAGAGCATGAACGGGAGAGGGGCAGAGAGAGAGGGAGACACAGAATCGGAAACAGGCTCCAGGCTCTGAGCCATCAGCCCAGAGCCTGACGCGGGGCTCGAACTCACGGGCCGCGAGATCGTGACCTGGCTGAAGTCGGACGCTCAACCGACTGCGCCACCCAGGCGCCCCTAATGTCTATTTATTTTTGAGAGAGAGAGCAAACAAGCATGGAAGGGGCAGAGACAGAGAGACAGACAGACAGACAGACAGACAGACAATCCCAAGCAGGCTCCTCGTATCAGTGCAGAACCTGACGTGGGGCTGGACCTCACAAACCTCAAGATCATGACCTGAGCGGAAATCAAGAGGTGGAGGCTTAAACCAATGAAGCCACTCAAGCTCCCCTAAAGATTTTGTTTCTTTTTTAACCAAAAAAAATTTATTTTTATTTTGAGAGAGAGAGATAGAGAGCAAGCAAGGGAGGGGCAGAGAGAGAGGGAGAGAGAGAATCGCAAGCAGGCTGTGCACTGTCAGCGTAGAGCCTGATGTCGGGTTCGAACTCACAGACCGGGAGATCATGGCCTGAGCCCAAGTCAAGAGTCGGGCGCTCAACCAACTGGGCCACCCAGCTGCCCTGGCCTAAAGATTTTATTTTATTTTATTTTATTTTATTTTATTTTATTTTATTTTTTTTAAAGTTTATTTATTTTTGGGACAGAAAGAGACAGAGCATGAACGGGGGAGGGGCAGAGAGAGAGGGAGACACAGAATCAGAAACAGGCTCCAGGCTCTGAGCCATCAGCCCAGAGCCTGACGCAGGGCTCGAACTCGCAGACAGCGAGATCGTGACCTGGCTGAAGTCGGACACTTAACCGACTGCGCCACCCAGGCGCCCCAAAGATTTTATTTTTAAGTGACCTCGACACCCAACGTGGGGCTCGAACTCACAACTCTTGAGATCAAGAGTTGCACGCTCCACCGACCGAGTCAGGCATCCCTGGAAAGGCATGAAGCTTCGTGCCTTTAATCACGTGCTGCTTACATCAGCCACTTCCAGCTATATCACATTGCAAACCATCAAGGACACACCATTGAAGCCAAGAGGTTGTTTCCAAAGCAGAGTTATGCCCGCAGCTAAAATCTGTTTCCCTGTGCCAATTTTTTTCAGTCTTTGAATTAGTAGACACACAAGCGTGTATTTGACCAAATAGCACAGGCATCTAAAATATCCCAATAAATACCATCCCTCTATTGAGGGCATATAATTTCTGAACGACGCATTACCCAACATGTGCCAGCACTAGCAAAGTTCCAGAATGCTCTGGCCGTGAATAATGTACTTTTCAAAAATAGGATGACTACCCGGCAGCGTTAGCTTTCTGGGGAGAAGTCCTGGCTCACACAAAATGCTGTGCCATCACAATGCCAGGGTTCTTGCCCTTCTCTGGGACGAGAGCCTCCCTGCAAATCTGTTGAAAACCATGGAATCTCTCCAGTCAAGGGCACGCATACAGGCCACCTTGCATAAAATCCTGAGTGTGCCTGGCACGCCCCCGTGGGTCCTTCGCCAAGAGTGCGGGAATTTGAGGTTATAAAAGTGTGATGACAGGGCGCCTGAGTGGCTCAGTCAGTTACGCGTCCGACCTCAGCTCAGGTCACGATCTCACGGTCCGTGGGTTCGAGCCTCTCACTGGGCTCTGAGCTGATGGTGCGGAGCCCGCTTGGGATCCTCTCTCTCTTGTCCCTCTCTCTCTCTCTCTTCCCCTTCCCGACACACGTGCTCTCTCTCTTTCAAAAAGAAATAAACACGAAACAAAATTTTGCAAATTACAAGTGTGATGACAGTATTACACCTAGATAATGGGACCGTAACATAGTCTAACCACTTGCCAAATCCGTTTGGCAATGTTTACTAAAGCTGAATGTTGTGCGTAGCTTACGGCCCATTTCTTTTTTTATTTTTTATTTTATTTTATTTTTTTTTAATTTTTAAAAAAATTTTTTAAAATTTTTTAAAATTTTTTTAAATTTTATTTATTTTTTTTTCAACGTTTATTTTTATTTTGGGGACAGAGAGAGACAGAGCATGAACGGGGGAAGGGCAGAGAGAGAGGGAGACACAGAATCGGAAACAGGCTCCAGGCTCTGAGCCATCAGCCCAGAGCCTGACGCAGGGCTCGAACTCCTGGACCGAGAGATCGTGACCTGGCTGAAGTCGGACGCTTAACCGACTGCGCCACCCAGGCGCCCCTTACGGCCCATTTCTTGATGCCCAGGAAGATGTTCTCCAAACAACACACGAGAATGTTAAATGTCCTCGGATCGTAGTATGGATGACTAAATTGAATTATAGTCCCACAGTGGAACACCATAAAGCAACGGGAATGATCTACAATGACCCACGGTAACAAATATGAATTTCACGACATAAATGCACAAAAGAAGCCAGAGGCAAAGATGACAGGCTGGAAGATTCCGTTTGTATAAAGTTCTAAAACAGGCGAAATTAATCTCCCGAAGTAACAGAAGTCGTGATAGTGGTTATCCCTGGGGATAGGATAGTGTCAGCATGGGAGCGTGCGGAAGCTTCTGGGGGCTGATCATGTTCTGTTTCTTGGTCTGGGTGCTTCATGGCTGTGTTCGCTTTGGGGACATTCATCCAGCTGTACCTTTATGGAGGTCTCCTTTTCTGTAGACATGTTATCCACCAGTAAAAACTGACATACTCTGAATAGACTAAAAACCATTGAATTGTGCACTTTAAGCGGGATAACTGCATACTTTGTGAATTCTATTTTAATGAAGTGGCTTTAAAAAAACTGATGGAATTAAAAAAAAAAAGGGGGGGCGCCTGGGTGGCTCAGTCGGTTAAGTGGCCGACTTCGGCTCAGGTCATGATCTCGAGGTCCGTGAGTTCGAGCCCCGCGTCGGGCTCTGTGCTGACAGCTCAGAGCCCGGAGCCTGTTTCAGATTCTGTGTCTCCCTCTCTCTGACCCTCCCCGGTTCACGCTCTGTCTCTCTCTGTCTCAAAAATAAATAAACGTTAAAAAAAAATTAAAAAAAAAAAACCTGATGGTTGATGTAACTTCTGAACTCAGGGTGAGGAAGGTTAGCACCCAGAAAAGGAGCCCTAGAATGTCTTAAGAAGCATAGATTAGCTGAGCCCATTTAAGTACATTCACAATGTTGTGCAACCATCGCCACTATCCATTTGCAGAATGCTTTCATCATCCCAAACAGAAACTTCATACCCACTGAATACTATCTCCTCATTTCCCCCTCCCATCACATCCTGGTAACCTCCACCCACCTTGCACCTGCCGAGCTGCTCCCCTCCAACTGTGGAGATCCTTCTGCCACGCCACAGAGTGATCTCCTGGGCGTTCTGAGTGATCTGACCTCAACAGAGCTGTGTTGGAGGGACGAGGAAAGTCCAGGGTTCCCCCTACTTCTCTGCCATCGTAACTCCTCTCCATTCCTGCTAACCTCCATTTTGCTTTCTGTCTTTATGAATCTGCCTATTCTAAATTTTTTTTTTTTAATGTTTTTATTTATTTTTGAGGCAGAGAGAGACAGAGCATGAGCCGGGGAGGGGCAGAGAGAGAGGGAGACACAGAATCCGAAGCAGGCTCCGGGCTCCGAGCCGTCAGCCCAGAGCCCGACGCGGGGCTCCAACTCACGGACCGTGAGGTCATGACCTGAGCTGAAGTCAGTTGCTTAACTGACTGAGCCACCCAGGCGCCCTGAATTTGCCTATTCTAGATAACTCTTTAAGCGGATTTTGTATCTTATTTCACTTAGCATGTTTTCCAGTGTTGGCGGCGTGTATCAGAATTTCATTCCTTTTTAAGGAATAATTTTTAAGCATCATAATTTTAAGTGCTGCTGACGCTTGGGCAATGTCTTCTTTCATTCAGCAAAAATGTATTAACCACAAGGTATGAAACAGCCACCATGTAATGCTCTGAAGATACAAAAATGAAGTAAGACACAGTCCCAGCCTCTCGGAGTTCCAAAGTCTAGTTGGGGAGAGGCAGGTTCACGGAAGCAGAGAATGACCGCACCACGGTTATAACGTCCCTTGATGAAACCCGGAGTCTTTGGAGGAAAGGGGGCTATTTCGCCGAGAGCGCGGTCAGCATCTATCTTATCTGAGACACTCCTACGCGTCTCTGCCCAGAGCCAACCCGTTAGCCAGGCGGCAAGGTCTACGGAAGCCCCAAAAAGTAAAGCTTGGCCTAGAATTCCTCAAAAGGAGAGGGGTCTACCCAGTGGTCAATGTGGCGGATGCTGTGATAAGCTTGCCCACATCCCCATTTGGAAGTAAGGGAGTTATTTCTTCGGCTGCTTACATTATTCCTGGCAGGCAGCCCTTGGTTCTTCGCCTCCTTCACAGACTACCCCAGCTGCAAAAAACCCCACTTTGTCCAAGGTTAGGCCGCCTTCTCTGGGCAGCCCCACTCAGGACAGCTCTGAGGGGTCGCCCCATCTTCAGAATCCCTTGTGGGGTTGGCTGAGGCTTCCATTGAGACTGCGTCACAGTTTGACTTCTCCCTCCGCTGGCTCCTTCCCTCCTATCCACAGCTGTTGATTCCCAGAGCACCTCAGAAAAATATTATCCCCTCCTGCGTGCTAATCTCTGTCTCAGACCCTGCTTCCTGGGGAACTTCCTGCAACAGCCCTTCACTGGAAGGGGCACAAGAGACTGTAGCAAGGCCTAAAGAATCTCAGTCTCGGGGCTCTGGGGTGGCCTCAGACGCCTATCCTTCTCCTTAGCTCCTATAAGCTTCATGTTGCCTCAGTGTCTTTGGAATTTCCACGTCTGTGTCGAAGCACGCCTATTAGATGTGATTTTCTCCTGTTAATCTGTCTCGTGTCTCTTTGATTCCTGGTCCAGAGAGAAGGACTTTGAAGGTCGGAGGAAATTCTTCCTCCCCAACACACTTCTCTATAATGTGGACGTAAACAGAACCAATGTCACGGTGTCACTGCCAGCGACGAGTGAGATGATGTATATGCATCTCCACGAAGAGATTTCCACGCAGAGTAAGTGTGTCAATACTGACTAATATCATCGCTACCGTCCCTACGCTCTTCCTTCCGTGAAAGGTATCGCCAGATGTCATATCTTGAGCTTCCCACGAAGGGAGGTTCTCCAGGCCCTGCAGGGGAATCCCACTGTGTGAGCGACAGAAGACTTGGTGGGAGGAAACATGAAGCTTCTTACTCTCACAGCATCCCTTGTCATGCTGGGATTTACCAGCAGAAAAACCAGTCTCCGACTGCTCACCCCAGCACCCTCTTGTCAGGGCAGGTGCTCATCGGTCACCTTCTCTACCAAGCCCTCTCTGAACCTCCAGGACCAGACACTGAACCCCAGCCTCAGAGAGCAGCTCAGCTAATCCCCAACAAATGCACCCTTTTCCTAGCTCAACTGTAGCCTCCCTGGGGTCACAGGTGCCAGACGACAGGTGCATCCCTGGTCTTTCAAAGATATGATCCAAATGCTTTTGATGTCCCTAAACTGTGTAGAGTGATGAGATGATGAAAAAGCTCTTAGTAACCTGGGTATAGACACAGTACAATATAAAAGGAGAGAGAAACAGAGGGAGGTATGGAGACAGAAAGAGAGAGAGAGAGGTAGGAGAGAGAGGAAAGAAAGAAAAGAGAGAAGAAAAAAAAGAAAGCAAGGAGGGAGGAAAGGAAGGAAGGAGAAAGAAAGAAATAAGGACTTCTAAAAACAAAGGATTTTTCTCCAAATGAGTCATTCTTCAGATGTCAATTATCATCTTTGGGTTACCAGACTATCATTTTGAAATCTGAGGATCTGTGATGACCGAAGTCTGGAAAAATTGCATCTAAACAGCAAATTACTGGGGCGCCTGGGTGGCTCAGGCAGCTAAGTGTCAAACTCTTGGTTTCAGCTCAGGTCATGATCTCACGGTTTGTGAGTTCCAGCCCTGCATCAGGCTCAGAGTTGATAGCGCAGAACCTGCTTGGGATTCTCTCTCTCCCCCCTCTCTCTGCCCCTCCCTTGCTTGCACTCCCTCTAAATAAACTTAAAAAAATAAAATAGCAAATTATCAAAAACAATTCCCTCCTAAAGACTTTCTCTACCATATGAGACACAAATCCAATGGTGAAAATACCTGATGTTTATAAAGTCATTACATGTATTATCGTATTCACTTTCGATGACCACACTGGGAGGTAGAAACTAATAGTTCCATTTAATAGATAGGAATTGAACATTCTAGGAATCCGTAAATTACATGGCCACGATCCATGGTGAATCTACTGAAAGCCCAGGACTCTGACAGAGGTCTGTGACTCCGGACTTAGTCTGTATTTCTCTACAGAGAGGTTGTCACAAGATGGAAATTCAGATCCTCGATTGTACCCACAATTTGCTCTCTGTACACTCCGTCGAGTAACTCACTCAGTTCCAGAGTCAGGCTCTGATCAATACTGGCAAAGATACCAACTTTTCACTCCATGAATTGTTTGAGGAACATGTTTACTTTCTCTAATGGTAGAAACCAAAATGATGATTTACTTCGCTGAGTCAGAAAATTCCCCCCAAAAGAAGCTCAATGCTTCGATATAAGAACTCTACTTTGAAATAAATCAAAAGAGACTTATGCATAGATAAAAGGGTTTCCTTGGCCCCCAAAGGAGCTTTGCTGCTATGAACATTAATCCCTTGTAGCGAAACTGTGTTGACTTAAGGGACGATCCCTTGTCGAGACAGTGAGAAGGGTGCTGGGCAGATCCCAGTTAGAGGAACATTTGGGGTCTAGTAAAGAAATGATGTGGCAGGAGAAATCTGGAGCGAGATTCAGATGAAGGAAGAGGCAAGTCTGGCAAAGAGGTGACTTGTGAACTTTACATGGATGACACCCTGAAGACACTTTAAGGAATTCAAACTTTATGAATTGCTTCCTGGAAGATACCATCCCCCCACTAACCATCCACCATTTCTGTCTCCCGCCACTCCCCCTCCATCCACTAGGCCCTATTCCTGGGGCATAACATCCTCCACACCATCAATCTCTCATGCCCTTCCTCATCCATTATGGCTCATTCCTTGAATATACCATATTCACTTAAGTGGTACTTTTTTGGATTGACATCCATATTCTAAATTTTTTTTTTCAACGTTTATTTATTTTTGGCACAGAGAGAGACAGAGCATGAACGGGGGAGGGGCAGAGAGAGAGGGAGACACAGAATGGGAAACAGGCTCCAGGCTCTGAGCCATCATCAGCCCAGAGCCCGACGTGGGGCTCGAACTCATGGACCGCGAGATCGTGACCTGGCTGAAGTCGGATGCTTAACCGACTGCGCCACCCAGGCGCCCCGACATCCATATTCTAAAAAAAAAAAAAAAAAAAAGCATTGCAAAGGAGAAGTCACGAGCTATAAGAAAATGGGTAAGAGAAATAAAGATGATGAGAGAAAGCATCATAATTACCATCACCACCACCGCCATCATCATGTCTAACACTCCCTTTCAAAAAATTTTTAAAATGTACTTATTTATTTTGAGAGAGAGACAGAGAGCGCAAGCGGGGGAGGGGCAGAGAGAGAGGGAGAGAGAAAGTCCCAAGCAGGCTCTGAAATGTCAGCACAGAGACTGACGCAGGGCTCGAACTCATGAACCTTGAGATCATGAACTGAGCTGAAACCGTGAGTCGGACGCTTCACTGACTGAACCACCCAGGGGCCCCTATCATGGCTAACGCTGCCTGAACACTTGCTATGTGCTGGGGACTCTTTCAAGATTTTACAAATTTAATTCATCTCTCTCTCTCAACAACCATATGAAGAAGGGGTTATTGTTAGCCTCATCTTTTTTTTTTTTTTTTTTTAGATTAAGAAACAAAGGTACAGCGTTGTTAAGACACTTGCCTCCAATCACACAGCTAAGTAGCGAGTCGGAAAATTGAATCCAGGCCTCTGGGTTCTAAGTCTATGATCTCAGTCTCTATGTTATCATGGACGGACTGGGTGTTTTATCTTTTGACTCCCCCCCCCCAAATACACTTGATTAAATAAATAAATATTTTAAAGTTTGATAAGTTTGATACTTTATCTTTTTAAGATATATTAGAATTCACGGCTTATGTTGAGTTTGTAAGCGTTTACCTCTTTCTCTTCCCTGAAATTCTTTTCAACTATCTCGCTTTTTCCATGCTCAAGCCTATGTATTTATGCTCAGGAAGTCTGTCGCCGTACAAGCATTTTGTCCTTCTCTCATCTGTGTCATTTAGACTCCCTCAAAATTAATCTACGGACCTAGAAAGTTCCTATAATACCTCCGACGCCATGCCTAGGCATAACTTCAATTTTAGAATGCTGTTCAAGGATACTGTTTTGTGTGATTACTTCACACTGCAAGGCAGGCCACAGGGTGATAGCCACCTTACGCTGACTTGCAGTTAGTTTAAACGATGGCCGTGGCAATCAGAAATGCAGAGTGGTCTAAACACACTTTCAAAACGTTCCTCTTCAAAATTACTGAATGTCTGCTGAAAACCCTTAAGTTTCCCAAGTACACATCCATCAGAGTAGAACTGAATAGAATAACATTCAATAGAACGTTATGAGCTTCCGAGCAGGATCCCAAGGATCCTTTCACCACCAATTAATGAGATGAAATAATGGAATTAATTGTGATGACAACTTAAGCCTTCACAACCTGTGCTGCACTTCCCTTTTATGAGAAGCTCTAGGTCGAATAAGCCACGTATTCTTAAAAATCACGATGACACATGGCATTTGTGTTTAAAAAATTTCTTGAAAATATTTTTATTTACTTTTGAGACAGAGAGAGAGCATGAGCCGGGGAGGGGCAGGGAGAGAGGGAGACACAGAATCCGAAGCGGCCTCCAAGCTGTCAGCACAGAGCCCAACACGGGGCTCGAACTCACGGACCACAAGATCGTGACCTGAACCGAAGTCGGCCGCTTAACCGACTGAGCCACCCAGGCGCCCCGTGTTACACGTTGCTTTTAATGTATATGAGAGATTTAACAGATCTGGCTAAAAAGTTCAAACCCTTTGTCGAAATCATTCAATCTTTGTGTCTGTTTTTGTGCCAAAAATCATTCAATCTTAACATGGGAAAAGTAACAGATTTTAAAACCCCAAGCTTTTTGCATAATTCTGATTAACTGAATTTTAACTCTAAAACACATTTGAAAATCAGCTCACATACCTATTAGAATTGAGAGTGCAAAACTAAATTAACATTTTTTAATACTTAAAAAAGATGTTTATTTATCTTGAGAGAGATAGAGCACGAGCAGGGGTGGGGCAGAGAGACAGGGAGAAAGGATCCCAAGCTGGCTCTGTGATGCCAGTGCAGAGCCCAATGTGGGGCTCGAACTCACGAACCGTAAGATGGCCTGAGCCAAAATCAAGAGTCAGGTGGTTAATCGACTGAGCCATGCAGGCGCCCCAACAAAATTAACATTTTTAAAGTTTCAGACAAAGCAATACATGAATTTTTATACCTCTGAATTAACCTCATGCTAAGCAAATCGATCTTTTTTATTTTGCACTACACCGTATGTCTTAATTGGGCCGGTTAACTGAACGTGAAACACAATATAAAATCAAGCATGGCAAATTCGAATTCTATTTTAGGTATATAACTTGTTCCCTTCTATATAGTTTGTTTGTTTATCGCCTGTCTTCCCCGGCCAACACGAAGCTCCACGGGGACAAAGATTTTTCTGTGTTGTTTGCCTCTGTGTTTGTAAGTTTTTGTGACTTGGCTGTGCGGCCAAAGAAAATAGTCTTCAGCTGTGGAATTTTGACGGGAGCTGGTGTTGAGATGTTAGGGCACTCATCTTCCTATAGGACTACATTACTTGTGACTTAAATAGTTCCGTTTTGCCCGAAGCGCAATACAAATCAAGGTCTGCTCAACTGTGCTCTAAGAGGGACAGGCTTGGGGCGCCTGGGTGGCTCAGTCTACTAAGCCTCCGTCTTCGGCTCAGGTCATGATCTCTTGGTCCGTGAGTTCGAGCCCCGTGTCAGGCTCTGTGCTGACAGCTCGGAGCCTGGAACCTGCTTCGGATTCTGTGTCTCCCTCTCTCTCTGCCCCTCCCCTGCTCACGCTCTGTCTCTCTCTCTCAAAAATAATAAACATTAAAAACATTTTTTAAATAAATAAAAGGGACAGACTCGCAGAGGCACAAAGACCCTTTCTTTCAGTCATGCATGCGAAAAACATTTATCTAAAGCTTACTATGTGCTAGGTCCCAATCCGAGTGCTAGAGATATGGCAGTGGACAAAATAGAAAAAAAAAAAAATTTCTGCCCAAATGGAGCTTACAAGTTACCAGGAGAAAGCAGATCAAAAACATATACATATATAATGTGATGTTAAGCATTTGTTTGTTTTTTGAAATTTTTAAATGTTTATTTATTTTGAGAGAGCAAGAGAGAGAGAGAGAGCAGGGGAGGGGCAGAGAGAGAGAGGGAAAAAGAGAGAATCCCAAGCAGGCTCAGCACTGTCAGTGCAGAGCCGGACGCAGGGCTTGAACCCACAAACTGTGAGATCATGACCTGAGCCGAAATCCAAAGTCGGATGCTCAAATGACTGAGCCACCCAGGCGCCCCGATGTCAAGCATTTGCAAGTGCTGTGGGAAAACAATGAGGCAGAGAAGGGACAAATTAGGGATAGAGAATACCAGGTGGGGTGGGAGAGGCAATTCCTTAGGATAGAGTTATCGGGGAAGGCCTCTCTGAAGAGGAGGTGTTTGAGTTGAGAGAGGAGAAAGGGCATCCCCAGGGGAGGAAACAGCAGGCGTGTTTTGGTTATCCGTTGCTGCATAAAGAAGTAACCCCACGGCTTCAGGGCTTAAAACGTTAATCCAATATTATCGCTCACGGGTCTGTGGGTTGACTGGGCTCAGCTGGCCGGTTCTTGCTTGAACTCACGCGTGGGGCTGCGTCAGACAGGACCAAGAGAGAACACCAGCTTCTTTAAGGCCTGAACGCCCAAACTGGAACAGCATCACTTCGGCCATATCTACTGGTCTAAGCAATGACAGAGCCCCCCCTAAGATTCAAAGGGAGGGTGCACAGAACCCACCTCCGCCTCTCTATGGGAGGAGAGTCAGAGGATCTGTGACCATCTTTGGCCTGTCTTCAGGTGCAAATGCCCTACAGCAGGAATATACTTGACTTACTAGAATCCAGAGTGGGTGGTCTAGAGTGCACTGGGTCGGGATCGTGGTAAGCACATACCCTCCAGGTGCTTGTAGCCCACGCTGACAATTTAATTCTATTCACGTTTCGAATCGTTTTTTACTGCGTTTTTCTGCGCTAGGGTTCTACAGTCAAGAAACCGTGGCTCCAGCCCGGATACATAGACAAGATGTCAGGAGAGATCTGGGAGAGATGCCTGGAACCAGTAAGGGAGAAAGAGCAGTAGCAGCTTAACACAACCTGTTGTTTTTAGATGGACTCTCGTTCTTTTTAATCCAAAGGGATCAATGTCATTAGGTATCATTATAATGATACCCCTTGACCGCCAAACATCTCCTGTACACAGGTCACCCTTAAATGTATAGTTTTATCTTCTCTGTTCTGCCTAAGGTTGAAGCCGTTTCTATAGAGCAGCGCTTCTTGTCACTTTATTGTGATTATACTTTGCGATGGAAAAGTGAAACGAGCCCCGGATGTGTGTGCGGCAGTCTACTCTCGTGTGTATTTCATGTGACACAGGGTTCCGGCAGGCTCCCCAGAATGAGCACCTTTCATATGCTTTAAGAGTTTTTGGATTAAGGGGCTCAGTTGGTTGAGTCCGACCCTTGGTGTCGGCTCAGGTCATGATCTCGCGATTTGTGAGATCGAGCCCTGCATCAGGCTCCGAGCTGACAGTGTGGATCCTGCTTGGGATTCTCTCTCTCTCTCCCTCTCTCTCTGCCCCTCGCACATTCTCTCTCTCTCAACATAAATAAACATTTAAAAAAATATTTTTGGATTAGGAATGAGTGAGACCCCACTCCATCACTTACCAACTGGGGGATCTTGAGCAAATCACCCAGACGCTTTGGGTTTCCATGCCCTCATTTGTAAATAAGGGATAATCATAACCGTCAGGCTTTTCTGAGTATTAGTGAGATAATGCGTATCAAATGCTTAGAATAGTGCTTGGTATATATCGAAATCTCAAAAGATGTTGGCTCTTGTCATTATTAAATTCGGTTTTGGCCTGAATCGCCAGGGGCCATGAGGCACATGTGTGTTGGGCTCAATGTGGGAGCCTAAACTATTGGTGATTGTGAATTATGGATTTATTTTTCTTGGTTTGCACGTGACCAGACACGGTCTGTGGCAGCTGCCCTTAACATTTGCCAACTTAAAAAAGGGGAAACAGTAAATGTCAGCAGTAAAAAGCTCCGGGCCACTCTGCAGCCCTTTTGCTGAGAGTTTTGCATGGAGCATGTGTGCTGAAAGATGAAATGAGTAAATAAATGAGTTTATGCAATGAACCACAGGCTTATCTTCTCTACAACTCAGTACTTGGGGGAATCTTCTCTTGCTGTGTTTTAAGACAATAATCATTTAGAGTGCTTTGGGCCAGTTCTATGGTTCCCCCTGAGTTAGTCGTAGTCAGGGACAGTTTGACAATTTTTGTAAGATAATGATTCTTGTATACAAAAAGTCTTTGTGCTCTCCATAAAGTGATCCCCGTAAATTTATTTAGCGATGTCCTTCGAGGTTTTGAGAAGTGTTCACAACATTGTCTATGGCAGTGTCTCTGACCACCTTGACCTCACATAGTTCCAATTTGCTCACTGTCTCATGCGTAAAGATAACAGACACACGGTACCTCCCTGTGCACCTAGGAGAGTTTTAAAATGTGATTCAAGGGGCGCCTGGGTGGCTCAGTCGGTTGAACATCCAGCTTCGGCTCAGGTCATGATCTTGTGGTTTGTGAGTTCGAGCCCCGTGTCAGGCTCTGTGCTGACAGCTCAGAGCCTGGAGCCTGCTTCGGATTCTGTGTCTCCCTCTCTCTCTGCCTCACTCTCTCTCTCTCTCAAAAATAAATAAAATATTTTTTAAAACGTGATTCAAAGCTGGTTTGCCACAAGGAAGCAAAAGACATAGGAGGAATTTCATTCTGTTTGACTTCCAAGATCTTTGTGATGCCAGATATTGGAAGATGCCAGAATAAGTGAAGTGAATCTGGGCCATCGTGTAGCAATTATGTGATGGGATCTAGGTGTACGTTTTGTACAGGTTTCTACAAAATTGAAGATGTATGAGAAGTGTTTGCAAAAATACATGCGGTCTGCTAACCTTTGAGGTCTGTGCTATCCAGTACAGTAGCCACTAGCCTATGTGGTTACTGAGCATTTGGTATGTGGCTGGTCCAAAGTGAGATGTGCTAGAAGTATAAAATACACACCCAGAGGTCAAAGGCTTAGTACAAAAAAAAAAAAACCGCAAAATACCTTCTTGATCACATTTTATATTGACTACATGTTGAGACAATGCTCTTTTGAATATATTGGGTTAAATAAAACATACTATTAAAAGTTAGCCTCACCTATTCCTTGCTTTACTTTCCAATATGGTTTCTAGAAAATTTGAATGACACACATGCACATCTATTTCTATCGGACAGTGCTGTTCTAAGCTATTTTACTGAGTATTCCCGGGTTTCATGCCTATGTCAAAAAAAGAAAAAAAAATAACGTGTTTTGATCCTCTGAACTTAGGTTATTTATAGATTCGTCAACTCTGACATGCCCACGGTCCCCTGAAAGTTCTAAAAGAACACCAGCATTGCTACTCAGTAAGCTGAAAGGAAGGTTGTCAAGGGGGCCTCATAATAACACTGTCCCATATGCTAGGGCTTAAAGAAATCAGAGGAGAGCTGAAGGAAACATAGAAGGCAAACAACCAGGAAAGGAGATTTTCTTCCCTCTCTTCTATTATCTATTTATTGTTTGTCTGGGCACGTGAGTTTAGTTGCAGTCAAATGCTGATGGCCTAGCCTATTAATAATATGGGATACAGGTAAAGAAGACGAGAAGGCTGTATTTAAAAGCAGGAAGAGTTATAGTTCAGTATATAAGGAGCCTATAAAAATACCTGCAGGATGAGTTTACTGGCCTGGTTCTCTTCTGCTAAGAATGTGTACAGTTTCATCCCCGCTGGCACCTGGCCATTCAAATACTTGGGAGTGAGAATCTGCACAGTGTGTTAGAAAAGTTTTTCTAAAGGAAAGTAAATAGACTCAAGCCTTCCTACCGAGACAGTCTTAGTATCTTCAGTGTATCGTACCTGCCTTGTTGGCAAGAATAATGTTAATCAGTGTCTTCTGTTAACATCTTGTCTCTTTAAAGGCTCAAGGCACTAGTCAGGACAGGTACAAATATTCTTTTTTTTGCAAATAGAGAAATTAAAGCACAAAGGGTCAACAATGTGTGTGTGTGTGTGTGTGTGTGTGTGTGTGTGTGTCTGTGTGTGTGTGTGTATCAGACAGGGAAAATTCTGCAGCCCAGTAATACCAGGATAAGAGCCTTTGTGGTTCTGCATTCAAACAGCTGCTTTGGGATCTATACCGTCTGAACTCAAAGGGTTGAAGCTCAGTCACTAAGCCCAGCTGGAAGCAGTTTGGTCATTGTTAATAGATATATAACCCGGGAGACCACTGCTGGGCAGATGAGAGTCACAGAGCCCAATTTCCTCTCATAGTCCATAAGCTCTCAAAAGTAGAGTCTGTGTCTAATTACATTTTTAAAAATAAAAACGAAAGGAGCTCTTTATAAAAAAGTTCCAGCAGTACTAAAAAATACAAAGAAGAATGGAGCAAATTATCTCAAATCACACCATCCAGGTTAACAAAGTAGCTGTAACATTTGGTGCATGACATTCCAGACCCTTTTATAAGCATCTACAAGATAGAAAGATGGATGGATGGATGGATGGATGGATGGGTAGATGGATGTGTGGATAGATGGATGGGTGGTTGGATGGGTGGATGGATGGATGGACGGAAGTATGGATCGATGGGTGGATGGATGGATGGATGGATGGATGGATAAATGCACAAGTGGATGACTGACAGAGGGAGAAAGGAAACAAAAAGGGAAGGAAGGGAAGAAGGAAAGAAAAAGGGAGGAAGGAAAGGAGGAAGGGGCAAAGAAAGAAATGCAAATATTTGAGAATCAAATCATATTGTATTTTCCATTTTTAAAAAAAAAATTTTTTTAACGTTTATTTATTTTTGGGACAGAGAGAGACAGAGCATGAACGGGGGAGGGGCAGAGAGAGAGGGAGACACAGAGTCGGAAACAGGCTCCAGGCTCCGAGCCATCAGCCCAGAGCCCGACGCGGGGCTCGAACTCACGGACCGCGAGATCGTGACCTGGCTGAAGTCGGACACTTAACCGACTGCGCCACCCAGGCGCCCCGTGTATTTTCCATTTTTAATGACCTAAATGTACTCAAATTTAATGGAAGAAACACAAACTGAAGTGAGCTGAAGGAAGTACTAAATTTCAAATAAATCTTGCATAACCCTAAGAAATAGGAGTTCCTGAAAGAGCCCTGTAGCAGAAAATGAAAAGATCATAAAAACCATTAGGCGATTTGAGTGTGTTTCTTTATTGACTACAAGTTTAATTTTGGTACACACCGATTCCATGCTATGAACTAAGATGTCACTAGCACTCCATTTGCTTATACTTCTTACCTTCTCACCTTCCCCACATTCTGATTCTATAGATTATATCATTTTTTATAATATAAAGTTTTTTTGAAAAATACAGTCTGTAGTACATTCTGTACTCTAACCACAATTCTCCTAATTCTTTAAATTTAAGTCTTTATTTAAATGTATTTACTGTTTGGCAACAATTTCACCAGAGTTTACCCATTCCTGAGTTCTTTGGATCCCCATTTGATGATACCTTAAAGTGGAGTGTTCTTATGACTTTTTTTTTTAAATTATTGTTTATTTACTTTTCAGAGAGATGGAGACAGAATGCGAGTGGGTGGGGCAGAGAGAGAGAGGGAGACACAGAATCCGAAGCAGGCTCCAGGCTCCGAGCCGTCAGCACAGAGCCCGACGCGGGGCTCGAACCCACGAGCTGTGAGATCATGACCCGAGCCGAAGTCGGATGCTCAACCCACTGAGCCACCCAGGCGCCCCTGACTTTTTTTTTTTTTTTTTTAGAGAGAGGGAAAAAGAGAGAGAGCATGCATGTGCACTCACATGAGTGGGGGAGGGGCAGAAAGAGAGAGGGAAGGCAGAATCTCAAGCAGGCTCCATGCCCAGTGAGGAGACCAATGGGGGGCTTGATCTCACGACCATGAGATCACGACCTGAGCCGAAATCAAGAGCTGGACCCTCAACCCATTAAGCCACGCAGGTGCCCCATGACCAAATTTCAAATATGGTGCCACTGGGTTAAATAGGTGATGGAAATTAAGGAGTGCATTTGTCTGATGACACAAGGTGATGTACAGAACTGCCGAATCACTATATTGTACACCTGAAACTAATGTAATGCTGTAAGAGTATATTAACTGAGATTAAAATAAAAACGACCTACCTACCTACCTACCTACCCACCTAGGGTGCCACTGGATTAAGAGGTAGAGAAAGTGGAAAGGCATTGGTAAAACTGTTGTCTGGATAATCTGAAAGGCAGACCAAGTACTTACCAGTCTTGGGGCTCTAAGGGAAATTGTTGAAGCGTTTGTGATCATTGGCTTTTACTTGTAAGGAAAGGAAAATGTTGAATTGGATTTTTCTAAGATGCGAGAGTGTACATTTGGAAGGAAGGCAGGCGGGCAAGCCAGGGGCTGGGGCTCAGAAGGAAACCATGGAAAGCTTCTCATCCAGGGGACGGCAAACTCCTTATGGTGTATTTCTGGCACCCCAAGACCTTGGTTCATGCTCTGAACCCATCGCTTCCTGCCATATGCAATTAATCGCTTTAGCCTTTATGTTCTTACCTGTGAAATGGGGCCAAAACTTTGAGTTCACAACCAAATAACTTCTGGTTTTTTGGGACTCACCAATTAGACGGCATGTGTAAAATCACGTACTTGGTAGGAGCCAGACGTCCATATCCCAGTAGTGTTACCATTGTTATTATTTGCTGGTTGTAGCAAAGGCCACGAGAAAGGCAAGTTTAGGCCATTTTGTACGTCCTGTCATTCCCTCGGTTCGTGCAGGCTGCTAACGCTCTTTGACCTGTGACACGGTTGCCCTTATTCGCCACCATTCTTTGGCAAGATGCGATCCTTTCCTTGCATCTTCCTTGGACTACTTGGCCACACCCCATGATGACACGGTACACTGGCTGTAAAATGTGGCACCACAACTGAATTTTTTTTTAACTTTTTAAAATGTTTATTTATTTTTAAGACAGAGAGACACAGAGCATGAATGGTGGAGGGGCAGAGAGGGAGGGAGACACAGAATCGGAAGCAGGCTCCGGGCTCTGAGCTGTTGGCACAGAGCCCGACGCGGGGCTTGAACTCACAGACCGACCGTGAAATCATGACCTGAGCCGAAGTTGGATGCTTAAGCGACTGAGCCACCCAGGCACCCCACTGTAACTGAATTCTATACATTCTCTGCCCTCCACCTTCAGCAGGTTAGATCTAAAAGTAACTCTGTGCTACCCACAACTCTAGCCCCTCTTAAGTTTATCCGAATGTGCATATGTATATGTTTGTACGTAGAGAATACGCTTACTGATTTTATCATAAATTCAGTTCCAAATGGAAACCCTGAGGCCCTAGAATAAATTCATCTCCTATCTCAAAATAGTGCTCCAAATGCAGCCATTGAAAGCATAATTTTCGGCGAATTATTACATGCCAAAAAGCCGCTGTATTTTCTTTTCTTTATTTAAAAAAATTTTTTTAATGTTTTATTTATTTATGAGAGAGAGACAGAGTATGAGCAGGGGAGGGGCAGAGAGAGAGGGAGACACAAAATCCAAAGCAGGCTCCAGGATCTGAGCTGTCAGCACAGTGCCCGATGCGGGGCTCAAACTCGTGAACCACAAGATCCTCACCTGAGCTGAAGTCGGACGCCTAACTGACTGATCCACCCGGGCACCCCCACCGTATTTTCTAAATAACACAAACGGGCATTATGGTTTCTTGAACAACTTAAAATAAGCTTCAGAATGATCACTAGACAAATGGGTTCCACTTGCTGAAGAGGAAATGACTATTCTCCACATTGAAAAAAAAATCTCCCACGATGATTAAGAGATATTTGTCTCCAGCAAAAAAAGAAATGTCTTGGCATATAGGTGGCAGGGGAAAAGAAGGTTCCCAAAGCCCATCTCGGCTAGGGCAGACTCTCGGAGCCAGTGAGCTCTGTGTGGCATGTGTGAAGTTCATGTGAAATGGGCAGCTGTTCCTGTGTGAAATACAAGAGTTTGTCTAACCTGTTCCCGGGGGCTTCTGTCATCATAAGAGAATCGAGTGCACTTTGGACTTTGTTCCAGGCTTCCCTGGATTAATAGGACTGGAGATAAAGGTGTGGAGAAGGGAATATTAAGAGCCTGAAGAAGACCCAACACTTCTGATTTGCTGATTTCTGAGAGATGCTGAGGTCCTGCACGACAGGATAGTTTCTGTTTGCCAAATGCAATGTTAATTTGAAAATTTTATTTCTCAGTATTTGGGCTCTCATTCTTTCTTTCTATTTATTAAAAATTTTTTTTCAATGTTTATTTATTTTTGACAGAGAGACAGAAAGAGAGACAGAATCAGTGGGCGAGGGGCAGAGAGAAAGAGACACACACACAGAATCCAAAGCAGGCTCCAGGCTCCGGGCTGTCAGCACAGAGCCCGACGCGGGGCTCGAACTCACGGACCGTGAGATCATGACCTGAGCCGAAGTCGGACGCTCAGCCGACTGAGCCACCCAGGCGCCCCTCATTCTTTTTTTAAAGTTGAGTTATTTATTTTGAGTGAGAGAGAGAAGAGAGGGAGGGAGGGAGGGAGGAGTGGGGGAGGGGCAGAGAGAGAAGACAGAGAATCCCAAGCAGGCTCCGTGCTGTCCGTGCAGAGCCCGGCATGGGTCTCGATCCCATGAACGGTGAGATCATGACCTGAGCCAATATCAAGAATCAGAAGCTTAACCGACTGAGCCACCCAGGGGCCCCTGGGCTCTCCTTCCGTTGCTGTTCCCCAAAACGGATAGGCATTTCAGCACCTGTGATCTCTTTGGAGAAATTCACATAACAGGTCTTGTTGATAGAGATCCAGTCTCCGTTCTCTGTCTTTTATGTGCTTCTTGCACGTGGTATTTTCCAGTGTATTTCCGGGTTCCCAATAAACAGGTGCTGAGCCAAATGGTGCAATATATTTGAGAGGGGTCTCATTCGCAGGCCTCGAGCACTGAGGCTGACCCCAGACATACACACAAGGGACGTTAACAATGAGCTTGGCTTCTGCCTGCTGGGAAGCAGACTAAGACCAGAGGATCTTCCCCCACCCCCACCTCAGTTTCTCCAGATAGCTGAGGTTTGGAAAGGATTATCAGTGTGCAGTTGGGCTAAAGCAGTTTCATGTTTGACTAGACTCTGGTTCCAAAGTTCAGACTTACAGAAGTTTCTGAAACAGAGAAACTGTATTTGCCGACAGCCTAAATTGTACGAGACTTTTCTCCACTTTCTTTTTTTTTTTTTTATTTTGGGGACAGAGAGAGACAGAGCATGAACGGGGGAGGGGCAGAGAGAGAGGGAGACACAGAATCGGAAACAGGCTCCAGGCTCTGAGCCATCAGCCCAGAGCCTGACGCGGGGCTCGAACTCACGGACCGCGAGATCGTGACCTGGCTGAAGTCGGACGTTTAACCGACTGCGCCACCCAAGCGCCCCTCTCCACTTTCTTTAAGAGATGAGCCCAAGAGAACAAAAAGATGAATGAGAACCACCACACACGCATGCACGCAAACACACACACACAATGAAAGAGAAAGGGGTATAAATCAAAATATCGTGAAGATCCTTCTTAAGTTTTTATTTTTGCCTTTTTTTTTTTAAATTATGAGATAGTCCCCAAAAGGGAACAAGTTTTACAAGTTGCTTTCAAGGTATCTAAACAGGTGCCTTCTAAACTATACTAGCAGACATTAGCATGACCAGGGGTGACTCGGTGGCTCAGTCTAAGGTTAAGCGGCCAACTTCAGCTCGGGTCATGATCTCACGGTTCGTGAGTTCAAGACCCGCGTCGGGCTCTGTGCTGGCAGGTCAGATCCTGGAGCCTGCTTCAGATTCTGTGTCTCCCTCTCTCTCTCTGCCCCTCCCCTGCTTGTGCTCTCTCTCTCTCAAAAATAAACACTAAAAAATATTTAAAAAATGAAATTAGCATGTAAAACAGATTAAAAATTTCAGTACTGTTAAGCACTAACCGCCACGTTACAGGTTTTGGAAGTGAGGAAAACACCTTCTAAATTATAAAGACATGAGCTGAAGTGATCGCTTTTCCCACTGATAATTAAATCCCAACATAGCTTGAGATCACATCTTTTATTCACGAGCAAGGCTTTAGAAAACCACATTTTAGCCACGTAAGACAGATCTATTGTAGTACTAAAAGTGAATGCCGCTCAGTAGTAATAAACATTTCTGATAGATCGGAGGCAGACAGGACAGAGGCTGCATATCACAGCAAACCAAGAGCGTGTGGATGCTGGTTATGGGGCATGGCATGAACATACCCCATCTATCAGCAGACTATTTCTTCCACAGATGCCAGGGAACTGGTGATACTGGGAGTCATCATTTCTTGAGAAAGACACCCTTCCTTTGGAGAGCTAGCCCATTGGGAGATGCTGGACCCTCCTGCTTTTTTTCTTTAAAGTTAATTTATTTATTTTGAGAGAGGACAGAGAGAAAGAAAGAGAGAGAGAGAGAGAGAGAGAGAGAGAGAGAGAAAATGCAAGTGGGGGAGGGGAAGAGATTGAGGGAGAGAGAGAGAATCCCAATCAGGTTCCATGCTGCCAGCGCAGAGCCTGATGCGGGGCTCTAACTCATGAACCATGAGATCATGACCCGCGCCAGTATCAAGAGTTGGGCAGTTAACCGACTGAGCCACCCAGGTGTCCCTGGACCCTCCTGCTTTTATGAGTAGCTCCATTTCACCAGTTTTTTTATGTTTGTTTGATTGATTGTTTGTTTTTGAGAAAGAGAGTGCATGAGTGGGGAGAGGGAGAGAGAGAGAGAGAATCTTAAGCAAGGTTCCATGCTTAGTTCGAAGTCCGACTCAAGGTTTGATCCCACGATCCTGGGATCATGATCTGAGCCGAAATCAAGAGGCAGACCCTCAACTGACTGAGCCACGCAGGTGTCCCTCGCCAGTTTCAATTTGAAACTGTTCGCTGCAACATAGTCAAATTCCTTAGCCGAATGGTATTAAAGGTGTCCATAAAACTGTCTTCCATTAACGTCCATGTAAAAAAATCTGATGAAACAAGGCACAAATGTACTATATATATGCGTGAACCATACTTTGCACTCGGGAACAGTAGTTATTGAAATAGGCAAGAGAGAGTAACATCCAAACGCCTACAGTACTGCCTACCAGGACAGAGGAGACAAATTTCTGAACGATATTCTTTGGCATGTAGTAGGAGATAGAACACTAGAGTTGCTATCAGTGATTCCAGAAATGGATGTAGCCATCCAAAATGCTCTCACAGGTTAAAAATAAGAAAAATGATGGGGCGCCTGGGTGGCGCAGTCGGTTGAGCGTCCGACTTCAGCCGGGTCACGATCTCGCGGTCCGTGAGTTCGAGCCCCGGGTCGGGCTCTGGGCTGATGGCTCGGAGCCTGGAGCCTGTTTCCGATTCTGTGTCTCCCTCTCTCTCTGCCCCTCCCCCGTTCATGCTCTGTCTCTCTCTGTCCAAAAAATAAATAAATGTTGAAAAAAAAAATAAATAAAAATAAGAAAAATGAGGGGCGCTGGGGTGGCCCAGTCGATCGAGCATCCGACTTCGGCTCAGGTCATGATCTCGCGGTTGATGAGTTCGAGCCCCGCGTGGGGCTCTGTGCTGACAGCTCAGAGCCTGGAGCCTGTTTCGGATTCTGTGTCTCCCACTCTGTCTCTGTCCCTCCCCTGCTCATGCTCTGTCTCTCTCTGTCTTAAAAATAAATATAAACATTAAGCAAAAAAAAAAAAAAAAAATGACATGCTAGCAGAGACATGGAGGTGGTGATGGTGGAGGACAAATATTTAGTTTTGAGAGGACTTCTTAGGTATCAGGTCTTTATCATTTATTATAATGCAGCTCCTCACTGGATATGACCACAAGAGGTCAAATTAGCACCTCTATCAACACTGAAAAAGACCTTCATGTAGCCTCATTAGCGTTTCAATTGTCCTGGCAGTGAGAATTAATTAGAGTAAGTCAGTATGTCAAATACATATACATATATGCATATGTATGCAATATTTTTAAGTGTACTGATATTTCTCATTTCTTCCAGTAGAGGTCAGAAAATAGCAATACAGGAATATGAAAATCTATGAACCAAAGAATACTTAGCATGATTTTCTCTAGATAGGATCATGGAAGGGTTTTTAAATTGTTTTCCTTTACCCGCCTTTTCTAATTATATTTGTACTTTTGTGATAATTAAAACGCAATGGCATTTATTTGAAATTTCATAAGGAGCACTGTCGGCATATGTATTTACCCTGTATCAAGTCAGGGATACTGATTAATTATTTGTATTTTTTTCTTAGCTGCACATAGATTATTTGAAATCGTCTAAGAAAGCAGCACGTCTGGCCATAGCCCTGAAAAATTATTTCACTGTAACATTGTTTCCTTTGTCTGGAAAAACCTAAAAGAGATCCTAGTGTTCTGGGAAGTCAAAGAAATCAGTCAGCATGACCTGCATTTAAAAGCAAGGAACCCGGGGCGCCTGGGCGGCTCAGTCGGTTGAGCGTCTGACTTTGGCTCGGGTCATGATCTCACAGTCCGTGAGTTTGAGCCCCGCATCGGCCTCTGTGCTCACAGCTCAGAGCCTGGAGCCTGCTTCGGATTCTGTGTTTCCCTCTCTCTCTGCCCCTCCCCTGCTCATGCTCTCTCTCTGTCTCAAAAATAAAAAACATTTAAAAAAATAAAAATAAAAATAAAAGCAAGGAACCCAATGAAAGATCTTTGCTAAGCTTGTGGATTGATGCTCAACAAATCGCACTATCACCATGCTACATTTTCATTTTTAATTCATGTGTCCCTTCTTCCGCTAGACACAGATGGAAAGCAAGGCGAAAAGGCTTATAAAACAAAATCTGAAGGTCAACCAAACATTTATGTAAAAATTAAGGAAATCTTTTACCCGCATGTAGATGTTTATTTCCTCTTTTATTAAATGACTCATAACGTACAGTCTGTTATTTGTGCTTCTTGATATTATCACTCACAAAGAATATCAGGGTGTCAACATTGTGAATATAAATCAAAACTGCCTGCCGCTAGTTTCTTCTGTCTTCTAAAGGGAGGATTTCTACTACGGAGGAGTATGTCTCTGTATTCTCATTTCCACCTACAAAGGCAAGTATGGAAGAGAGGAAAAGCTGAAGTTCAAAACCTCTAACAGTTCTTCTATGGGACTCCAGGATGGGGCCCAGAACAGGTGACTCTGTTGGTCAGAGAACAACAGTGACTTTTTGGACGAAGACAATGATGCCAGGAAAACAAGGATCTGGGAGATATGAGAGGAGTCTGGAGACATCACCATGGTGGGTGACTTGGATGCACAGAGAAGTGTGGCCGGTAAGAAATCCTCAGGGGCTCACTGGTCTAATAGCTTATTAGAGTAAGAATGTCCAATATTCGATTCTTAGCTGTTTGTTTCTGCAATTAAACCTCCCAGCCCCAGAGCTCAAAACTTCAGTCAAGCGTGTTGCACACAAATGCTTGGGGTGGTCTGAAGAAAATCAAGATGAAGAGGTGAATTTGAACACAGGCTGGCATAAAGTGAAGGGAAGAGAAAGAGTCACAGGCCATAAGATGTGAATGAGCAGAGGCATCATGGAAGCAAGAACCATGAGCCACAAATGATCATGGGAATGGGAGACCCAGTCAACTCACAGAAATTTTGGGGAGATCAATGGAGGTTCCCCACAATAGATGGAATTTGGGACTTGAGCCACTTTTATGTAAATCTCCAAAGAAGAGTAACCTTTAATGATATGTAGAATACAATGACAAATTTCAAAATATTACGTTAGGCATACTACAAATACTCTTTACAACATGAAGTCTAGGGCAGCCTTTATAAAACTGTACTCAGGTTTTTGCATCACATGAAAGAACCCAGATATTTAAATAGAGGCACTTAATAAATCGACTGCATTTTTTTCTCTCTTGGTTTTGTGAAACTTTTTGCCAAATGGGCAATGCCGCTTTGTCAACAACCTTCCCAAATGGGTTAGAATTCTCATCTTAATTCTACTTTGGTGGCAGCGAAAACATTTTCACAACGGTTAAAATACACTTATAAAATACACATACATCATTGAGGACTACAGTAGATTCTCTGAGTGAAGGATCTGGAATTCATATATGGAAAGACCCATAGAGAAGTCTTCAAACCTTTCAAAGGCTGGCCCAGGCCTACCTTTACATGGTGGATGAGATGTTCCACTTCATTCACTTTGTAGGTCTCCAATCCCAGCTCCTTGGCTAATCTTAAGATTCGATTCTGAGTTGGCCCAACATAAGATCCTCCGAGGTCCACATATTTAACCTCTTGGTTCTGTTTTCCCAGGGAAAAAAAAAAAACAGAAATAAATATTTGCGGAAATGTTCTTCCTAGATTAAAAAAAAAAAGAGAGAGCTCTGAAATCAACAAATGGGTATTTCACAGACCTTGAGGTGTATCCGTGGAAAATGGGATTCTATTTTCAACTGTACTTCATTCATGTGACTTACCTGTCCTTAAACCATTCTGCAATTTAAAGCAAACTGGATTGAACTTTACTTTTTTTTTTTTTAAGGTTTATTTACTCTTGAGGGAGAGAGAGACAGAGTGCGAGTGGGGGAAGGGCAGAGAGAGAGAGAGAGAGAGAGAGACAAAGAATCCAAAGCAGGTTCCAGGCTCTGGGCTGGCAGCACGGAGCCCAACATGGGGCTCAAACTCATGAGCTGTGAGATTATGACCTGAGTCGAAGTCGGACGCTTAACCAACTGAGCCACCCAGGTGCCCCTGGATTGAATTTTATTTTATTTTATTTTATTTTTTTAATTTTTTTTTAACGTTTATTTATTTTTGAGACAGAGAGAGACACAGCATGAACGGGGGAGAGGCAGAGAAAGAGGGAGACACAGAATCGGAAGCAGGCTCCAGGCTCTGAGCCATCAGCCCAGAGCCGGACGCGAGGCTCGAACTCACGGACCATGAGATCGTGACCTGAGCTGAAGTTGGATGCTTAACCGACTGAGCCACCCAGGCGCCCCTGGATTGAATTTTAAATAGGCAGGAGACTTCTGAATGCCATCACTCACAATATATACCACCTCATGGTTTGTTTTCTAGTGCCTTGAATTTGTAAGCTATGAATCGTTGATGCATTTCTCTTTACTTGGTACTCCAGGCTAACTTTGAGCCACTTAAGGCTAGAGAAAAACGAAGAAAGGAAATGATCACTTCTGTGGTTAATGCAGACATTTGAAAGATAGCATCAGGGAATATTTTGGCCATAACGTGAACCTTTGAAATTGCTCTCCTATGTTCATAAACAAGGTTTCCATATGGTTACAAATCAGCTTGGTTTCCAATGACGAAGGACCAATCTCTGAAGAAGTAACCACAAAAGCTCCCTATGTCTGAACATGTCCAGGCATAACCAGATACCTATCAGCCGGGGACACCATAGAAGGTGTTTCTTGTTTTCTTTTGTTGTCTAGCTCCCCCTGTCCCCGAAGATAACATAACTTTCACAAAGGCGGGAATCTTTAGTTTATTTACTGATGTATTCCAAACACCTCCTTAGTGGTGCAATAATTTATGGGGCATCGTGAGGTAAGAAAAGAGACAGAAGCACATGTGGAAAAGGTAGCAAATTGAGAGGCTGTGGAGAATGTTTCTTTTAGTAAGAGTCAAATGAAATTCAAGACTTCTAGGAAGGAAAAAAAAAAAGACACAGTAACTCTGCTTCCGTCCTACATCTCTCCATCCCATCCTTAATGTCTTACTTACCCTGATGGTGTAAGTCCTGCCTCCTACTCGGTCCCGGGCTTCCAGAACAACCACATTCAGGCCAGAGTCATGCAGAAGCTTGGCTGCCGCCATACCTGGGAGAAAATACAATCACCATCAAAGACCTCACAGGGATTCTGGGTAAGCGCCTCATGTTAACGTCGATGAGAAAAGCCCACGATGGCTCACACACATGGCCTACCGTTATGTGCACCTTACAGGTGGCTGGGGTTTCTCAACAGAGGCCCAGATTCCAAGAATGGGAAACCAACTGGTCTTTTCTAGCAAGAACAAAAGGGATTTCGTTTTTGGTAAATGTCTCAAATCTTTTTTTTTTTTAATTTTTTTTTCAACGTTTATTTATTTTTGGGACAGAGAGAGACAGAGCATGAACGGGGGAGGGGCAGAGAGAGAGGGAGACACAGAATCGGAAACAGGCTCCAGGCTCTGAGCCATCAGCCCAGAGCCTGACGCGGGGCTGGAACTCACGGACCGCGAGATCGTGACCTGGCTGAAGTCGGACGCTTAACCGACTGCGCCACCCAGGCGCCCCTAAATGTCTCAAATCTTAAAAACATCCTCGGTCACTGCATCAAAATGTCTATCTGACAGTACAAACAGAAACACAAGGCCACACTTAAATGCACAAGCCCCAGTCAACACCAGACCAAATGTAGCCATTGACTTACTTCTTTTTTTTTCTTTTAATTTTAATTTTAGAAAGAGAGAGACAGACAGACAGACAGCAAGTGGCAGAGAGGGGCAGAGGAAGAGAGAGAGAATCCGAAGCAGCCCCTCTGAGGGTCTCGATCCCATGACCCCGGGATCATGACCTGAGCTAAAATCAAGAGTCGGACACGCAACCGACTGAGCCACCCAGGCCTCCCCAGGTGTAGTTTTTGACCTCGGAGACCTTAAAATCGTGCATCTTTAAAACCACCTTACATGGCTCAGTAAGATCTTTCGCAGACAGGAGAGCACTGGAGCCCTTACCATGATGACTGAATTTCCTCAGTTCTAATTACCTTAATCATTTGCTTTCTGAGAACAAACAAAATTGAGGAAATGCCAAGACGCTGTGCATTACAGAGAAATGAAACTGGCTTCTATCTTGTCTTTCAAAAATAATAGTTATGGGATTTTTAGACCCCACTGGGTGCAAAGTAAAAGAGAGAGAGAGAGAGAAAGATTCCTATAAAAAGAGCTAATACTCATATCATACTCCCTACCACTTGAGACCCTGTTCTAAGTGTTTTTATATATTAATTCAGTGAATTCTCACAAAAACCCATTGAGAAAAGGCACTGTTGATCTTTCCATTTTATGGCCGAGGACACTGAAACACACAAGGTCTCACGTCGAGCCAGCAAAGCCAAGCCAGGCAGTTTCACTCCCGGGTCAGGATTCATAACCACACGCACTGTTTTCCACGGAGCCTCCCGGCCATCGTCTCCAGAGATGGCATCTTTCCATTTCTGCGCCGGGGGGGAAATTACATTTCAAAAGATATTTTTTACTTTATTTGGAGCAACACATTTTTAAAACACACTTGTATCTTGTGGTCCGATAAGAATCCATAAAACATGAAATATGAGCCCACCCGTAAAAGCCATAAGGAAAAGTCGGGGCTCTGTTCATTGTCTATCAGCTACCCTAAAAGAGGAAACCCATTTTTTTTTTTTTTTTAGAAAAAAAGGCTGATCTGATCTGACATTTCATTATTGGAGTTAATCTGTCTTCCATGCCCTGTCCTTGGAGGCAGGAGGCTTTCAGCTGGTGGCAGAGTTAGGGTCCCAAAGTCCCCAACCACCCACGCAGTGCATACGGGATTGCACACCCTCATTTAGAAATACAAGGCTTGGATTTTTAACCCCAGTGCTAATTCGACCTCCATGAGGAAAAAAAAAGGAGAAAACATTTCTATTTAGATAGAACGCAATTTCAAAATTGCAGACGATTCAATGCCATTTCTCTTATCAAGCATCAGTTCAGCAAATGAAATATGAAATAACACGCAGCCATAGTAACCGCTGTTATCAGGGAATTCAGACAGACCCGCTGAGCACGCCCGGGCTTAAACAAAAGGGTTCAGAATGAAATACAACATCGCTCACACATGCTAGCATTTTCTGTTCCACAAAAGGCACTGTCTTTTGGTCTGTGCAGTTACCCAACAGTATCTGATGCTAAACACGAACAGTTATTAAAACAAGCCAGGGTCTTATCAAACCATTCAATAGACAGTTCTCTGTGCTTGTGTGCCTTAAAAAGTCATACCCAGAAACTTACAAAAATATCTGTGAACAGGGCAATACGAGGGTATGTGGTTGAAAATACCTCACAATTTGCTTAATATTCACCGTGGGGGGAGTGCGGGGGTGTTAATTGCTTGTCGGACATCAAGTGGCAAAAATGGATTTGGAAAATAATTGGTCCGATTATGGGTGGCTTAAAGAAGTCACTGTGGTTTAGGAGAAGGGAATTTCAGAAGACTTAAGAAACGGAGGATTTGGGAGTCTGGTCAGGAGGCGATTAAGACTAGGAAGTAGCTCTCCAGGGGGCGCCTGGGTGGCTCTCAGTCGGTTAAGCATCCCACTTTGGCTCAGGTCATGATCTCATGGTCCGTGAGTTTGAGCCCTGCGTCAGGCTCTGTGCTGACAGCTCGGAGCCTGGAACCTGCTTCGGATTCTGTGTCTCTCTCCGCCACTCCCCAGCTCACGCTCTGTCTTTCTCTCAATAAATAAATAAACGCTGTAAAAATTAAAAGTACAAAGCAATTATAAGCTCGCTCTTAAATGGGTTACAAAAGTTAAATATCCATGTATAAGAAAAACTGGCACTTTAAGATTCTTATATTTAGATGGAGAGCGGAATGCTTTAAGATATTTCATGTGACTCACTGTAATGGAGTTACTGTATTTTTCATTTTTCCTCTTTGGTTCAAGGATAGTAGTTAAGAGTTCAGGTTTGGGGCTGAACTCTGACGCTGCTGTTTACTGAGTGTGTAATGGCAAGTCAGTGAATGTCTTTAAACCTCCATTTTTTTCTTAAAAAAAATTTTTTTTTCAGCACTGTGAAGATCAGATGAGCTTTGCTTATAAAGTGCCTCACACAGAATAAAACGGATGCTGTGTTGTATGACAGTGCCTGTTATTTTCTGTTGAAAAAGAAACTGCTGTAGTTTTTTAACGTGTCAGGACATGATGGCTTAAGTGTTTAAACAGCGCCCATGACACTGTCTGGTGTTTTAGGGCAAATATATTTCTGCTACTTTCTGATTTGGGCTTTTTTTTTTTCTTTTTTGCCCCTAGTATTGCATTTTAAAATCCCCAGACCTCCCAGAGAATGCACCATCCCTCATATTTTTGTTCTATGGCAAAATGCGTTTCAAGTTCCCCCAAATCGGCAGAGACATGAACTCTTGAGAAAGAGTCCTGTCGTAGGCTGGACAGCTTTGTAGAGTTCATTGCTTGGCTTATTAATTCTTCCATCGGCTAAACTATCAGTCCTTTCCCCAGTCATCAGGGAGGAGTCCCTGGGAGTACTTCTTTTTTTTTTTTTAATTTTTTTTAATGTTTATTTTTGAGAGACAGAGAGAGAGCATGAGCCAGGGAGGGGCAGAGAGAGAGGGAGACACAAAATCCGAAGCAGGCTCCAGGCTCCGAGCTGTCAGCACAGAGCCCGACGCGGGGCTCGAACCCACGGACCGTGAGATCATGACCCGAGCTGAAGTCCGACGCTTAACCGGCTGAGCCACCCAGGCAGGCACCCCTGCTTTGTGCTTTTAAAAAGTTAATTAAACCAGAACTTAATGCGCGGTATCAATTAATATTTCACAAACGGATTATCGCTGGCATATTCAGCAGCAGCTCCTCTGTGCCCTGCACAGGATCCTGATAAGATCATCTCATTTGTAGACTCCAGATGGTGCAGGGTCCACGGTGTTTGGGCTCAAAGAGGCTTCCTTGGATGAATGACGAATAGCACAGCACAATGATGGACGGATGCCTAATTCCATGAAATTATAAAAACACTGTGTCTTTCTTCTCAGGTAGTTTACTTGGAAAAGGTTTCACCAAAGTGATGACTGCCTTGACCATTTGCATACTTCGGTTTGGATTAGGCGTGCAAATGATTTTAAATATCTAAATATCAGTGGTGTGCAGCATTATTAGCATTCAATGCTTCCAGGTTTTTTGTGTGTCACAGAAAAACAACCCAGAAGTTGGATGATGTGAGGAGATGGAAAGATACGCAGTGCTGGTAACAGAAGGGGTGCTTCAAGGCGTTTTAGGAGCAGAGAAGGGGTTAGGATGCAGAGGGAAGAGAAAAATCACAATCACCTCTTGCCCCATGCTTTGCTTTGTCAATCTGGCTCACGTCCTTCGTATCAAAACCTGACACTTAACAAAACTTTTCCAGAGTTTTAAAACACAATGTTAATTGGGGCGCCTGGGTGGCTTAGTTGGTTAAGCATCTGACTCTTGATTTCGGCTCAGGTCATGATCTCACGGTTCGTGAGTTCGAGCCCCCCATTGGGCTCTGTGCTGACAGTGCGGAGCCTGCTTGGGATTCTCTCTCTCCCTCTCTCTCTGCCCCCCCCCAGCTCACGTGCACGCTCTCTCGCTTTCAAAATAAATAAGACATAAACATTAAAAAAATTTTTATTAATAAAATGCAAAGTTAATTATTTTGAAAACATTAGGAAACATCAATACTTCAATACCACGGGAGGACTTTTTCTCAGTTTAAAGGCACTCCCCCACCAAAAAAAGTATCACGCTAACCAAAACTGACAAAAAATTCACTGTACCTCAAAGCATCTCTAACCTTATAACCTTGGTAAAAGATACAAGCATTTCCCCAGGAGGGATGAAAGGCAAAAATATGAAAATAGCCTTCAACACCTCTGTCACTTCCGACAAAGAAAAGGCTTTATGAGAAAATTCTGGAAACAACCAAGTCACCTTCGGATCAAAGAAGTGAGATTCTTTAATGTCTCTAAAGAGAATGCCTTTTAGCTATTTAACGCAAATACATACACACACACACACACACACACACACACACAAAAGGTCTGGGTTAAGGAGAAAAATATCCCCTTTGTGAAATAAACTCATTAATGGAAAATGGTATTTGTAGGTGGAATTCAGTGGTTAATTGCTGAACTTGTCAACACAGAGACATAGGTAAAGATACCACAAAACAGCCAACATTTTGAGCACTGAGTGTATGCCAGCTTCTACTCTAAGTGTTTTACATGTAAGAATTTGTTTATCCTCTCAACAACTCTATGAAGTGGGTAGATGTAGAAAGTGAAGCACAGAGAGGCCCAGTAACATGCCCGAGGTCTCACAGCTACCAAGGGACTGAGTCAACATTCAAACGCAGGCGCTCTGACTTCAGATAACAAACATGCCCAGCAGCCTTCCTCATACTAAACCGTGAAACACTGAAAGCCTTCCATTAAACATCACAGGCCACTGCCAGCACATTCCACGCCTTTGTGTAAATTACAAGAAGAGGCACGCGCCTGGCAGGTAAATTTCAAAATGGCGTCCTTCCTTTCGGGTGAAATGCAGCACCCACTGGTGCAGGGCACTGCCTGAAGAGACTGCGCTGTGGCCTTGAAACTCAGAAAACTTATTTCCTGAATGATAAGAATTTAATTATCTGTTCTTTGTCTCCCCCGTGCCAGTACACGGTTGGCCCTTACGTGATTGTTGAATGGATTCATTTACTACCCTTCCACAAAGATGACATTTAATTACTTAGGCAATAAATAAATAAATAAATAAATAAATAAATAAATAAATGGCGGCGATGGCATCTGTGTAAACAGGGTGTATTTAATATGGTATAAGACACCAAAATATTTGCACGCGCTGAAACTGATTTGCTCTGGTGACACCGGAAATGGTAAAGGACACCTTGGACTTTTTCAAAGGGAAGGAGCTGGAAAGAAAGCCAGCCAACAGATAATATTAACCACCTTATATTTGTACAGCATTGCAGATTTCTGTATTCACGCCCATCCAGTCCTTAACAATGACCTGTGAGGCCGGCATTATTGTTCCTATTTTTTGCTCAGCCTCATACAACCAGCTACAGCAGAGGTAGATCTAAAATCCAGTTCTGTTTCTCGGCCCGATGTATTTCTCACCAGTCCCACTACTTCCTATAACATACAGGGCCTATGTTTAAAAAATTCTGGTTTTTTTTTTTAACATGGCCTATGTTTAAAAATTTCTCTAGGGATGCCAAATTTTAAAATTAGAATCTATCTTTATTAGTTTTCTTGGAAAGGCTACATGGATAAAAATCACCTGCAGCTTGTCATGCCCAAAGCCCTGAGACCCTATCATTACAGGACGATCTGAAAGCTTCTAGATCAATGCAGTGCCCTCAAGGTCACCTCCACTGAACTGTTCCTTAAGAAGTGCTTTGGCCAAATAGCTCCTTCTCCTTAAGTACAGACCGACTCGTCTTTCCTGACAATGCACCACTCGCCACTTTTTGGAAAAGACAGACCAAGCTACCGAAAGTCACTAAGAAGCAAAGTCTAGATTTAAGCTATTCACGTCTTGCTCGCAAATGCGAAACAGATTCCAAGCTTTCTTGGAAGCCCTTTGCTCTGTTTTCCCTAAGACCGTCAAAACATATCAGAAAAACAAATGGCAATAGTTTATAAAATAAAAGAGACCTTTACCGAAGCCTCGGACCATAGGATGATTTATGCTCTTGAAAAGGATAAAAGACACCAAGCTTTCCTGAGTTGCCATAGAAACCTTTCTCCAGATGATACTAGAATAAGATTGCTTCCAGGGCTTTTGAGAGTATGTCTAAAGCCATAAAAATGGTTTCTTCATCATGCTTTATATATATATAAATGATTACAATTTCCTAAAATGTCAGCAATCACGGTAAGTGTAATTTCAGAACCAAGTTTTTGTTTTTACCCTTTGTTGTTGGAAAAGAGTGGGAGAGCTTTTGTAATATTGTAATTGGGGCAAACTTTATTTTCACGTTACCTCAGTATGGAGTCCCATGAAAAAAACAGTGCAAACCCAGAAGTTACAGCTTTGTCGCAGTTTCTTTAAATGAAGAATGTAACACACAAACTTGTTATAGAAAAATAAATGTTTCATTCACTGGCCTCAAATCCTTTTGGAAATTCCATGGAATGTGTATAAATAAGGAGACGAAGAGTACATTTATGTGACGAGCAACGAGTCATGTGCAGAACTGTTCAATCATGATAAAGTACATCTGAAACTAATAGAACCCCATATATTAATTATACTGGAATTCAAATCAATCGATCAATCAGTAGTAAGCAGTCAATAATTATAGAATCTTTACTACGTTATAATAGTTGGTGGGGTATCTGGGTGGCTCAGTCAGTTAAGCGTCAGGCTCTTGATCTCGGCTCAGGTCATGATCTCACAGTTAGTGAGATCGAGCCCCGTGTCAGGCTCTACGCTGACAACACTGAGACTGCTTGGGATTCTCTCTCTCCCTCTCTCTTTGCCCCTCCCTGGCTCTCTCGCTCTCTCAAAATAAATAAATAAACTTTAAAAAATAGGTTATAATAACTGGGATCCCAACAATCATTATTACCAAGAACGTAATTCTCAGATGAAGAAGACATTAGCAGAAAACAAAGAGTTAAATTCGCTTAGCCTCAAATGTTGAAAAGATTAGTGCTATAGAAATAATAATTACGGGGCGCCTGGGTGGCGCAGTCGGTTAAGCGTCCGACTTCAGCCAGGTCACGATCTCGCGGTCCGGGAGTTCGAGCCCCGCGTCAGGCTCTGGGCTGATGGCTCAGAGCCTGGAGCCTGTTTCCGATTCTGTGTCTCCCTCTCTCTCTGCCCCTCCCCCGTTCATGCTCTGTCTCTCTCTGTCCCAAAAATAAATAAACGTTGAAAAAAAAAATTAAAAAAAAAAAAAAGAAATAATAATTACTACTAGAAATCTTAGACATCGGTCAAAGAGCAATTTTCCTGAGATACATCCAATCATTAGGAGAGAAATTAAATACTAAAAAAACCCTGTTTTGGAAGTATCATAGGATGGTAATCATAGGATGCCATGATAGTTTCCTCGACTGTACTTTGAGGATGAAATACCTCATTGCTGTGACACAGGCCCTCTTATGGAATCCCAGCATGAGTTTTAGAATCACAAACATTTTTTCAGGTAGGATATAAAACTGGAGCGCTATCATTCCCCCTTAGGCTCACACACACCCTAGATCTTAGTCTCTGAAAGAGCTGGGGTGTTACAAATGCCCTGAAGAGGGCCAGAGGCCTGCTGTAGATTGCCTTGAATATTTCTCCATGTAAACATCTTTTTTCACCAAAAATGAAATGACGAATTTTAGGAATTCTGGAAGGAGAGGATAAAATGTGGGCACAGCCAAGGAAAAGAAATCTGGGTGAGATGTAACAAGTAACCAGAAGAAATGAAAGTACAAAGGACTCATTCATCTATGCCAAAGTCTGCCCCTCCCTCCATCTTCTGGGAGCCTAGTGTGGAGCTCGGCCCAGGAGCTTTACTTTGTCCTCCCCTGAAACACTTCTGTGAGCCAAAGCCCAAGGCAGTCAACAGTGTGCAATGACCAGAGTAGAAGGAAAATGTCGCCGGATTCAAGGACAAGGGCAGAACACCGCCATTTTGTGGAAAAAGCTCTATAGCAATAGGCCACAGTCTGGCTATTTGACCTTGGAGGCCCTGACCTTCAGGGCCTCACTTTCTTCATCTGTGATTAATTTTGGCCCCTCCCATTCTGTGACAATCTAAATGAGACAGGACAATGCTTTTAAATAAAGCTGAGATTTCATAACCCCCAAAGCATCTAGTCCAAAGACTGCCCCGTGCCACATGAAATTTGGGTGACATCAATAGGTGTTAGTAAAAGAACGCTGATTTTTGTGGGACAAGGAAGTGCTGATTGAAACGAAGCTGGCTTGTGTTCACTTTGGCAGGCACATATACTAACATGGGAATAATACAGAGAAGATTAGCAACGCCGCTGGGCAAATTTGTGAACAAAGCTGGTTAAGGATAGGTGTGCTGAGGTCTTTGGGACAAAAGGTCCTGATGCCCGTGACTTACTCTGAAATACATCAGAAAATATGAGGGATTGATAGATGGACGAGAGATGGATAGATGGGTACAATGGAATAAAGCAAATATAGCAAAAATGTTAATTACAGAATCTAGATGGTTGGTACATGAGTCTTCACTGTATAATTCTCTGAAAATTTTTGTAATCAGAAAATTCTGGAAAAAAAGTTAAAGTGAGTAGTCAAAAGGAGCAAACTTTCAGTCATAAAATAAATAAATAATGGGAATGTAATGTACAGCATAGTGATTCTAGTCACTAATACTGTATTAATAGTTGAAACTTGCTAAGAGAGTAGATCTTAAAAGTTCTCATCACAAGAACAAAGTTTTTGTAATTGTATGTGATGGATGTTAACTACACTTGTTGTGGTGATCATTTTGTAATATATACAAATAGTGAATCATTAGGTCATACACCTGAAGCTAATATATGTTAATTACATCTCAATTTTTTAAAAAAATTGTCCATGAAATCAAAATTATGGAGATGGTTATTTGTAATCTAAAATGTGTGGATTTAGGGGCGCCTGGGTGGCTCAGTCGGTTGAGCGGCCGACTTCGGCTCAGGTCATGATCTCACGGTTCGTGAGTTCGAGGCCCGCGTCAGGCTCTGGGCGGACAGCTCGGAGCCTGGAGCCTGCTTCGGATTCTGTGTCTCCCTCTCTCTCTGCCCCTCCCCTGCTCACACTCTGTCTCTCTCTCCGTCAAAAATAAACATTAAAAAAATTTGAAATGTGTGGATTTTCTTAGAATATGTATATATATTATATAATTATATATAATAGAATATATATAATATATATTTTTTAGAGACACAGTGCAAGTGGGGGAGGAGCAGAGGGGAAGGGAAGGAGGGAGAATCTTAAGCAGTCTCTATTTCCAGTGCAAGCTCGATGTGAGGCTCGATCTCACAATGTGAAATCATGGCCTGAGCTGAAATCAAGAGTTAGAGGCTTAAGTGACTGAACCACCCAGGCACTCCAGATCAATCGATCGATCTATCTATAGATATAGATATAGATATAGATATAGATATATAGATATAGATACAGATATATAATGTTTATTTGGAGAGAGAGAGAGAGAGAGAGAGACCATGTATATGAGTGAGAGGAGGAGTAGAGAGGGAGAGAGAGAGAATCCCAAGCCAACTCCACACTGTCAGCTCACAGCCTGATGCAGGGCTCGATCCCACCAGCTGTGAGATCATGACCGGAGCCGAAATCATGAGTCAGACACTCAACCAGCTGAGCCACCCAGGCGCCCTTATATTTTCAATTGCAAAATACTGAAGGTTTGCCCAACTTAAAGGTGAGTGAAATATTGTTCAAGTACAAATGTTGAAACAAACGTTTGCTGACCTTTTCTATATCAATAATTGGTTGTTAGTAACAAGTAGTAATGGTTGTTAGTAATATGCTACCAAGCTGTTATAAAATAAAATAAAAAGAATACACACACACACACACACACACACACACACACACAAAGTTAAGCCAATTTCTGTTCAGCTGAACTTGTCAGAGACTTTAATGTACTACATGCTCATCTTCATAATTTATTGGGGAACGGGGTGGAAGGGATTTTCGAGAAGGGAAGAAATGTCTCCTGACATATTTTGGGAAATATTACCTAAAGCAATTAGTTCACTCGGTCAGTGCGACCACAAGTGATGGTAGTTTTGTCACAGAATCCTCCCCTCTTCCCTCAACAAATCAAACATTCTCAACCACACCACTGTCCTCCTTAGGCTGCATGTTATCAACGGGTTGATGTCTAAGCAGGACTTGCTTCTAGAAGAGAACCAAGCTTAACAAGAGAGGCACCATGGGGATGGGAGGACAGTGACTATAATGGATCTGGAAAGAGGGCTTCCTTGGGAGGCAGGAAGTGTCCTTGGTTCAGCTGAGTTATTGAAAAGTGGAACATGGAGAAGGAAAAAGACAGCATCTTACCAAGAGAGGAGGCAGAAGGTTCCTTCTTTCTTCTAGTCCTACATGCGGTGCCGTCGGACTGCCCAGGAGAAGGCAGGCCAAGGAGAGAAGGGAAGTCCAGGAATCTGGAAAGCCTGGGGGCAGCGCCACAGCTAGAGTCTCAGAAAATGGGGTAAGTGGGCAGCCACCTCTCTGGTGTTGTAAGTTAGCCAAGGGACAACCAGACGAGTGAATTTGGGTAGCAGGGTGTTAGGGTTTTAAGTGTTATTTATTTTGAGAGAGAGAGAGTGTGCACGCAAGTGGGGGAGAGACGGAAAAAGAGAGAATCCCAAAGAGATCTGCACTGTCGGCACAGGGCCCCCTGTGTGAGGCTCGAACTCACGAATAATGAGGTCGTGACCTGAGCCGAAGTCAGACGCTTAACCGACTGAGCCACCCAGGCGCCCCTCAACTATTTTAATTTTCATTAAAGACCCTGTTGCAATCATCGTGTTTGAAAAACTCAAGTATAGCCGCTTTTACGTGAAGCTTTGTGTTCTTTCACTGTATTTTCTCTTCTGTGTTCCATTTTACAAAAATGTTAATTATGCGGCGTTTCTTTCTTTTAAAATAGAAAGTAGTGGATCCAGAGCCTTCCCCTACCACCAGCACCCCACCATCAGTATTGACTAGAAAGTGCCTTCCAGCATGTTGAAACAGGTTGCCCACTGTGTGACCATCTCAACACAAAATTGGAACTCTACGCGCAGCTGATAGCCCAAAAGCACTTTCCCCAAATGTGGCACCTCTCACTCTGGCATCTGCCTTCCGGAGTAAGAAAAAGTGCTTGCTGATGTGGCTGCAAAGAATTTTCTTCCACATTCCTAGATGCTCTGGTAAACCACTTCTACTTCACACCTCGCGAGTGCTAGCCTCTGGAAGTTACATTGCCTGGGTTTGTTTCTCAGTTATGGATACTGAGGTTCTGGCAAGACCTTGCCTTTACTTTTCCTTCCAAGTCAGGGACTGAAAATCCAGAAACAATGGGGAGCAGGGGAGAGCAGGTAAAGGGTGTGAAGTGGGAAGGTGAAAAACAACAGCCAGGGCCGAGGGCTGTGGAGAGCCGAAGACTGTGGCTCGAATAAAAGCACTTACATTTTAAAAACCCTGGAGAGCCATCCCCAGATTGTGGAAGACTTGGCCTGCGGGCTACCAGTTTAGAACCTCTGCTGTAAGTTACTTTCTGGGCCTCGTCTCGTTAACAAGGATGGGGCTCCAGCACAGGGCGCCATTTTCCCGGGTCCTCACTGATACCTCAGCTCTTAGCATGGCTTCAAAGATGGCGGCTCTCCCTGTTCCAAAGCAGGCCTCTTCATCAACCCACTCAGAATATCTCTAGTTTTCATCATATTTAGCATGTAAGGAAAAATGACAAACCGGCAACCAATGAGTGATCAAATCCTAGCCATTTTCCCGGGTTTTTTTTTCTGATTTATTACTTGGGCCCAGTCATCTACCGAGGAGTCCACTCTAAAACCGGGGCTCCTTCTATGAGTTTTCCTGGTCCCTCATCCCATCCTATCCTCAATGCCCCACAAGAGCCTTTTCCTGTTATTTGAAACCAACAGATCAGAGATAGGTTGAAATCTCTTCGGGTCTGGCCCAAACCCAGCTTGTGGCTTGATAAAAGATTTAACAGAAAGCCCGAATAAGCTGGCAATGTTTGTGTAGACAAGGCCTCAAATGGAACTCAGATGAAATTACTTCCATGTTTATTAGATTCAATTCTTCTCAGGGAAAATTATACTCGAAATTCCCGTGGGAAGTCCTGGATTCAATTGTCAAAGTTAGTATCAGAAGAGGGCCTGCCACACAGAAATTAACACTAGGGCAAACATTTGCAGAAAAACAAAATATCTATTGCTATTTGGGAAAATGATTTCAGACGCGTCTGTAGCCGGGATCCAGCTTCCCCACTGATTTTCGGACATCTGCTCAGTTACCCCAGATCAAAAACAAATTCAGTCACTTTGAGCCAGAATGTCCAGATTTCATGCTGTCTTGATTAATTCCTCATGTTAAATCGCTTTGTTATTACCCCAAAAAGGACATTTTAACCTTTCTACAAAATTAAACCTGTCTCGTGGTCTGGGTCTGCTGGGAGTTAGGTGATCAAATGTACCCCCTTCTTCGAATCTCAACTTCCTAACGTGTAAAAGAGTAAAAAATATTTATTCCTTAACTCACTGAGCAGTAGTGAGAGGTGATTCAGGCAAAATTTATAAGTGTTCAGTCAGCACATTGCCTGTTGCATGGTAAATACCCAACAGTATCTCTTCAGTGAACGGATGAGTCCAACATCTTTAGAAGTATTTGGCTTTGAAATTGGAAGAATTAAGTTCCACCCCCTTGGTCTCTTAGGCACCGTACAGTCTTGGGCAAGGAACTTCTGAACTCCTCCCAACTCCGGTTTATGAAACGGGGGTGACACCTTGCAGGTGGAGTTGATGCAAAGATTATGTGCACAAAATTACTTGCATATACTGGGCCTGCTGTTACCTGGTGATAGGCAGGCTGGGCTTGGAAATTAATTCTGCCTCTACCTCTCCTTCACTTCCATCTCCCTACAAATACTGACAAGCTCATGATTTTTGTACCAACTCATCAAGTTTTGATTCAGTATAGATGATTTATCTATAGGCTATGTCTTTTAATTTTGTAACGTGTTACTTATTTTTTTAAATTTTTTTTATGTTTATTTATTTTTGAGAGAGAGACAGATCGTGAGCAGGGGAGGGGCAGAGAGAGAGAGGAAGACACAGAATCCAAAGCAGGCTCCAGGCTCTGAGCTGTCAGCACAGAGTCTGACGCGGGGCTTGAACCCACAGGCTGAGAGACCGTGACCTGAGCCGAAGTCGGACGCGCAACCGACTGAGCCACCCAGGCGCCCCTTTAAAAAAAATTTTTTTTAATGTTTATTTATTTTTGAGAGAGAGAGAGAGACAGATCGTGAGCAGGGGAGGGGCAGAGAGAATGTGTTACTTATTTTTGAGACGGAGCGTGAGCAGGGGAGGGGCAGAGAGAGAGGGAGACACAGAATCCGAAGCAGGCTCCAGGCTCTGAGCTGTCAGCACAGAGCCCAACGTGGGGCTCGAACTCACAAACTGTGAGATCATGACCTGAGTTGAAGCCAAACGCTCAACCGACTGAGTCACCCCGGAGCCCCTATCTATAAGGCCATATCTTTAAATATTAGCATAACCTCCTAGGTTTTAATATTTTTTCAAATTGTACATTGCACACCAAACAAAAATTACGTGATATATTCCTAGTTTTATCTATTTATCTTGAGAGAGAGAGAGAGAGAGAGAGAGCATGAGCAGGGGCTGGAGAGAGAGAGAGAGAGAGAGAGAGAGAGAGAGAGAGAGAGAGAATCACAAGCAGGTTCCACACTGTTGGTGCAAAGTCCGACGTGTGGCTCGAACTCAGAAACCCTGAGATCATAACTCGAGCTGAAATCAGGAGTTGGATGCTAACTGACTGAGCCACCCAGGTGCCCCCCAAAATGACCTGGTTTTAAACTACTTTTTTTCCCACCTATAAAAAGGAATTGGATAAATTACATCATGAGCTACGTGAATGCCCACCGACCATAGCAGAAAAGAGGTAAAGCAATTTTTTTCTCTGTTGATAACATTTTCATCACGGACTTGGAACAATCTAAGCAGTATCTTTTGATTGATCGTCACCAGAAATAATATTTTAACATCTCTTTGCTCACATTAAGACCATTGTATTTGACAGATATCCTGTCATTAAACGAATGACATGTCATTCGAACGAATGAATTCGAACGAATTCATGTCATTAAACGAATACTTTTGAACTTCACCGTGTGCTTTCTCGCTGTCCAAAATGGCTATTTCGTACGTTTTCGTAAACTTCCTACACGACACTACCCATCCCAGCCCTTTGCAGCTGGTGACTCTGCATCTTTTATCGGGAAAATGAAAGAACACATTCATCTTCTCACAATAAACGCAGATACACCTTCACCTGTGCCTGTATGCCCTGCTTTACGTCTGAGGACTTAGAGGACTTCCTTACGGAAGCCACCCCTCCCTGCTCGTTTGGATCCTATTCCCTCCAGGGTTTGATCTGCTCATCATGTACTTCTCTCCTGCATCACCAATTGCTGCCTCTCTCCCGGGTCAGGGTCATCAGTACGCAAACCTGCTCTGGGAGCTCTCATTTCCAAAAAACCTAAATGTGGCCCAGCATCTTCTGCCTATAACCGCCCCTCCCCCTGCCGTGCATCCCTTTGTAACACTTCCTTTTCCGTTTTTTAAGGTTTTGTTTATTTATTTTGAGTGCAGAGGGAGAGGAAAAGCGAGAATCCCAAGCAGGCTCCCGGCTGTCCGTGCAGAGCCTGACGAGGGGCTCGATCTCACAAACTGAGATCATGACCTGAGCAGAAATCAAGAGTCCGATGCTTAACTGACGGGGCCACCCAGGCGCCCCCCCGTAACACTTCTTCAAAGAGTTATCTACACGCATCGCCTCTGTTTCTCCACCTTGCTCCAGGCAGGGTTTCATCCCTACCATTCTGCCTAGACGGTTCTTGTCAGGGACACCAGTGATTGTCACACTGCCAAATCCAACTGGTCAAGTCTTTGTCCTTAAACTACTTATTCTCTTAGCAGCTTTTTCTCTTGTCTTCCTGTCTTCACTCTGCTTCTGGGCCACACACTTCCTTGGGTTTCTCCCTCTCTGTCTCATTGTTCCTTCTCAGATGTTTTGCTGGATCCTTCTCCTCTTCCCAACCTCTACATGTTGGAGAGCCCCAGGACTCTGTTCTTGGACCTATTTTTTCTTTTTTTTTTACATCATTCCCAAGTGATCCCACCTAATCCCATAGCCTTGAAGCTCCAAGTCTGATATATACATTACCTACTCAATAGTGCCTTCTGCTATGTAATTATCATCTTGAACTTAACAGAGCTCTTGAGTCCCTTCCCCCAAAACAGTTCTTTTCCAGTATTTTCCATTTCAGTAATGGTACCACAAATGACCCAGTTGTTCAGGCCAAAATTCAGGAATCATGCTTGATTCTTTTTTTCCCCTGACCACCTCACCCTCCAGTCACTCCATCATTGGTCAATTCTACCTGAATACAACTGTTTCTTTGCACCACTCCTACAGCCACGTTGGTCTAAGATGACACCATTTCTCCTGTAATGTTTCCATTTACAAAGCACAGAATAATTTTTTTTAAGTTTATTTACTTATCTTGAGGGAGGGGGGCAGAGAAAGGGAGAGGATCCCAAGCAGGATTGGTACCACCAGCGTGGAGTCGACGTGGGCCTCGACCCCACGAACTGTGAGATCGAGACCTGAGCCGAAACCAAGCGTCGGACGCTCAACCAACTCAGCCACCCGGGCGCCCCCAGAATATCTTTTAAAACAAAATCAAATTCGTGGCGCCTCCTTGTTTCAAATCCCCCAGTGACTTACATTGTAAAGAGGTGAGCCCACCATTACTTAATTTATAAGGCCCCATATGACCTCATTTTCCGCTTACCTATCTTGTCTTACTACCCCTGGCTCATTCCAATCCAGCCATCGTGGTTTGCTTCCTGTTTTTTGAACGTGTCAAACTCGTTCCTAACATAGGGGCTTTGCACCAACTGTTCCCCTCTCCAGTAATACTCTTCCCCCTGATACTTACATGTTCAACATCTTATATCTCAGCTTATACTTCATCTCTAAGGAAGAGGCATTCCGGGACTGTGCTCCATCACCCCATCTGTGTTATTCTTCATGGACTACTTACTACTGGAAGTTCTTTGAATATTATGTAGGTAAGTAGGTAGGTGTTTATTTGGTTGACTCATTGGTTATTTATTGTGTGTCCCTCCTCACTAGATTATTTCTTTTGTTCCCTGTTTTATCCCCAGGACCTGGCAGAATACTTGGCATGTAGATGTTCTCAATAAATATTTGTTGCTGGGGTGCCTGGGTGGCTCAGCCGGTTAAGCAACCAACTTGGGTTCATGCCATGATCTCGTGTTCATGAGTTCATGCCCCACATCGGGCTGTGTGCTGTCGGCTCGGAGCCATTTCAGGTCCTCCATCTCCCTCTCTGTGCCCTCCCCTGCTTGTGCTCTCTCTCTGTCTCTCAAAAATAAGTGAACATTTAAAAAAATAACTATTTATTGTTGGCATGAAACTCAGATGAATCAATTAGCTCATCTGTGAAGGATGAAGAGGGGTTCATTTTGCAAAGAACTTATTCTGGTGGCTTCCTCAGAATGCATTTCTACACAAAAAGTGATGTATCACAAAACTTATTTCAATGTCCATGTGCTCATTTGATCACAGGTGTCCTTCAAGTTTCTCAGCCCCCAATTTTCGGATCCAAATATCTTCCAAAACATTTTTTAATGTTTTTTATGAGAGGGAGAGAGAGAGAGAGAGAGAGAGAGAGAGAGAGAGAGAACAAGCAGGGGAGGGGCAGAGAAATAGGGAGATACAGAATCTGAGGCAGGCTGCAGGCTCTGAGCTGTCAGCACAGAGCCCAATGTGGGACTCGAACCCACAAACCATGAGATCATGTCCTGAGCCAAAGTTGGATGTTCAATGGACCGAGCCATCCAGGCGCCCCCCCCCCCGCCAATATCTTTTAAATTACAAATATAACACAAAATTTTTGAGAGGAAAAAAAATGCCAATATGGAAAAAAAATGCCAAGGATTCAAAGAGGTCCCGAAATATTGACAATACGCCACACCCCCTCTGCCCCACATCTAAAGTCTCTAGAGCTTTCTTTAATCCATAACACCATCCGGGCACCTGGTGGGAAAATGAAACTGTTTCTTCTGCCAGTGGTCAGTTGAGCATCTGATATTTTAAAGAGGTATTTTAAGGGCTTTGCTCATTTCTTAATTCCTCAGGAGCATTTATTATTAATTCCTCAGGTGCCTGCACCATTAGATTATGGAACAGAAAGATACTTCGGGCTATGATGTACTAGTTACTCACCGAAATTTCTCCTGTGTTAAATTTCTCCTATGTCATGCTATAGCTGAAATAGGTGTGTGGGCATGTGTATGCGCGCGTGTGTGTGTGTGTGTGTGTGTGTGTGTGTGTGTGTCTGTGTGTGTTTAAGTACCTTAAACAAACTCTTTGTACTTAAGCTCTGGGCATAGCCCCAAACTGTGAGATCAGTCAGCATTCCACATTGAAAGGTAAAGCCACCTCTAATGGAAGAGGCCAATTCCATCTTGTTGAAAGGAAATGTAAGCCACACCTGGGCATCCTACAATCCTGGACCAATTCCTCCTAAACGAAGGAGCAAATGGAACTAAAAGTGCCAATGTCACCACTTGTACCCACGGTAGCAAAAAATACATTTAAAAGCCTTTAGTGGGCAACATTTTTTTTAAATCTTTTTTTCTTAATGTTTATTTATTTTTGAGAGAGAGGGAGAGGGCAGGGGAGGGGCAGAGAGAGACGGAGACACAGAATCCGAAGCAGGCTCCAGGCTCCGAGCTGTCAGCACAGAGCCCAATGTGGGGCTCGAACCCATGAACCGTGAGATCATGACCTGAGCTGAAGTTGGACACTTAACGGACTGAGCCACCCAGGTGCCCCTAGTGACAACATTTTAAATCTGGAAAATCATGCTGGCATGTCATGTTCTTCTGTGCCCCTTGGTCCCTCTGAGTTTCTGTTTGATTCCACAAGTCTTCACTTTTGGGACTCGTTTATTCTGTATATATCTTCGTGACAGTCTCCATGTACTTTAAAAAAAATTTTTTTTAATGTTTATTCATTTATTTTGAGAGAGAGAGAGAGAGAGAGAGCACTCATGCGGGCAAGAGCAGGAGAGGGGCAGAGAGAGACAGAGAGAGGGAATCCCAAGCAGGCTCCGCACTGTCAGCGCAGAGCCCGATGCGGGGCCTGAACCCACAAACCATGAGATCACGACCTGAGCCGAAGTCAAGAGTCAGACGCCTAAGCGACTGAGCCACCCAGGCACCCCTCCATGCGCTTTCTTGGCTCTGGGTCTCACTATGTCCGTCTGTGTCCCCCACCTCCCCAATTCCTCTTCTCTCTCTCAGCTGACCCAAGTACAAAGCCAATAGTTAGTTCTTTATTTTCCCAAATGTTGACTGGGCCAAAAATACAGGGATTTGGATCTCACCTGTACAGGTGAGTTCTGAAACCACTGAGCTCCCCTGGAGTTCTGTAAAAGTAGACTCACAATACAAACTTTATGTAGAAGAATACCACAAGAAAAACACGTTCAAGGAAGTTTCCTTATTGGATTAGGCCATTTTAATTGCAGTATCAGAATCATCCTGTGGCAAACGGCCACACACCTGGGTGTGAAATCTGTGCACCAAAAGTGGTCGAGAGGCTCACGGAGGACTCTGTGCGTCGGAAAGGCATCACGGGTCTCCTAACAGAGCATTTCGACATCTTGGCTAAGATGTCTCTAGTATTAGCTGCCTATCGGTTCAGAAACAGAAACATACACACACCGGGTGATTCAGAAAGAAGAATGGATCCCACCCCCTATTCTGGCTGCAAGAAGAATGTTCAACTTGGCTAGTAATTAAAAATGAGAAACGACCATTTTCACTTCTCAGTGTGAGAAACTGAGAAATAGCATTTTTACTCTCAGTCTGAGAAAGATTGAAAAAAAAAATAAGAGAGAGAGAGAGAGAGGATATTAAATGCTGCCAGCAATGTGATGAAACAAATCTGGCTGAAATGTGCATTGTTAAAACATTTGAGAAAAACGCTGTGGCAGTATCTGGCAAAACTTTCTATTGTCCATATCTTTAATTATTTTTTAATGTTTATTTATTTCGAGGGAGAGAGAGAGAGAGAGAGACAGAGGGCAAGTATGGGAGGGGCAGAGAGAGAGGGAGAAACAGAATCTGAAGAACTTTCCAGGCTCCGAGCTGTCAGCACAGAGCCCGACACAGGGCTCGAACTCAGGGACCGCGAGATCGTGACCTGAGTCGAAGTTGGAGGCTTAACTGACTGAGCCACCCAGGCGCCCCGTGTCCATATCTTTAAATCAGAAACGATTGCTCTGTGATTCAATTCTAAGAAATGATACCAAATATGGAAAACTTATTATTCCTCAATATTCAGGGCAGTGTCATTTATAATAGCACACATATCCATAATGTCCAATAATCTAGTATTAAGTAAGCTATAGCACAGCTATTTGATATTAATTAAATTATGTGCAGAAAGACTGCAATATTGTGAAAAATGCTTGTGTTTTAATATCAGGTGAAAGATATAAAATAGCGTCTACAATATAAACGTGTGGCACAGGTGTGCACGCGCACACACACACACACACACACTCAAAGAAAACAAATACACAAAAAAGTCTGGGAGAAAATACACCCAAATATTAACAGTGGTTGTTTTTGGACGGTAGGACTTAAAAATTAAATTTTAAAGATAATCCATCCAGAATTAGTATAAAAAAATAACTTATTTGGTCATGATATCATGTGAGTCGTTTCACTTACTAGACTAGTTCCAGGATTTGCTGTATAAATGACTGACTTTTGTTACAAGTTTATAAAATTTAGAGACCTAAAATTAAGCAGAGCCACAGAACTGCATCAATTATCTATAAAGCACAGTCTATCTTCTTCGTATCGCCACTGACTTTTTTTTTTTTCAGAAAAAAAAAATCTAGGCAAGTTCACTGATAGAAATGCTTTCCGAGTAGTCAACTGTATATCAAATCAAATCAAAATGAAAGCAACTACGTGACATTTTATGAAATTTACTTCAGTTACAACCTAAGGATCAGGTTGGGGAAGGGAGAGAAAGATGTACGGTATTTTTTCAAGGCTTGGGAGCTGTTTCCCTTAATTGTTTTTTCTTTCAATACCACCAATATATCATTATTAGATTACCCTGTAAAATTTGGAACTTAATAACATTATTTATATGGTGCCTTCTAAACTGCTGTATACAGAGCAATTACTGTTCACCAGTTAAGGGACTGAATTTGGCATCACGAACTGAAACTCCAGGTTCATGGGCCAACTAACACGCCCCCTGAAATTCATGGGAAAGCTGCAGAAAGGAAAATACTTACTGTATGTTAAATGTAATACCTAAATGTACACACAGATCTATTCATGTAAATATCACACTTTATATGTAAGCATATACTTAAATAAACAGGAAAGGATTTTCTTTGGCAGAGGTTTTCATGTTGGGGCATTTTCCCCAAAAGATCTGTTCCCATCCCAACCATCTGGGGAAAGCCAGGACCCTCCTGTCTCCTTCCAGTCTTCTTGATTCATAAGTCAACGGCTCCTCTTTCCAGAAGGCAATACCAAATAATTACTTTCCAGGAGCACCCACACTAAGTGGTATCCAGAAAAAAAAAAAATCACTGAGGATCACATTTTAAAATTTTCAGATGATTCTCAAAAGGTCAAACACAGAGCAACCATATGGCTCAGCAATTCCACTCCTAGGCATACACCCAAGAGAAGTGAAAACCTACGTCCACGCAAAAAATTATACGCGAATGTTCAGAGTGGCATAATTCACAATAGCCAAAAAGTGGAAACAGCCCAAATGCCTATCAACTAGTGAACAGATCAACAAAATGTGCTCTATCCACACAAGGGAATGTTATTTTGCCATAAATAGGAATGAAGTACTGGTACATGCTACAACATGCGTGAACCTTGGAAACATGCTGACTGAAAAGAAACCAGACACAAAAGGTCATATATGGTATGGTTCCATTTATATGAAACATCCAGAACAGGCAAATATCTGGAGACAGGGAGTATATTAGTGGTTGTCAGGGGTTGGGGCAGGGGGGTTTTGGCGGTGGTGGTGATGGTGTTGGGAAATAGTGAATGACTGCTAATGGGTGTGGGGTTTTCTTTTGGGGAGACAAAAATATTCGAAAGCTGCATTGGAGTCATGATTATACAACCTCATGAATATATTAAAAAGCATTAAATTGTATACTTTAAATGAATGTATGGTACGTGGATTGTGTGTGTGTGTGTGTGTGTGTGTGTGTGTGTGTGTGTGTTTAGAGCAGGGAGAAGGGCAGAGTGAGAGGGAGAGAGAGACGCTTAAGCGGGCTCCATGCCAGGCTCGATCTCACGACCTCAAGATCATGACCTGAGCCAAAATCAAGAGTCAGATGCTTAACTGACTGAGCCACCCAGACACCCTTCAATAAAGCTGTTATTTAAAAAATTTTAAATGATAAACTAATAATGAAGCCACAGAAGGAGAAATTACGAAAGCAATCCTATGTACAATTGCACCCAAAATAATAAAATGTCCAGGAATAAATTTAACCAAAGAGGTGAAGGAACTGTACTTTGAAAGGTATAAAACACTGATGCAAGAAATTGAAGATGACATAAATAAGTGGAAATGTGTTCCATGACACAAACAAATAGAATGATAACCCATGCTCATGGATTGAAGAACAAATACTGTTAAAATGTCCATACTACCCAAAGCAATCTACAGATATAATGCAATCCCTATCAGAATACAGAACTAGAAAAAAATCATCCTAAAATTTGTATAGAACCATAAAAGACTCCAAACAGCAAAAACACTCTTGAAAAAAAAAAAGGCATGGAAAAATCTGGAAGCATCACATGGAAGCATCACAATTCCAGATTTTAGGTTATATTATAGAGCTGTAGTAATCAAGACAGTATGGTACTGGCACAAAACAGACACATAGATCAATGGAACAGGATAGAGAGCCCACAAAAAAACCCTATGATTATATGGTCACTTCATCTTTGACAAAAGAAGTGAGAATATACAATGGGGAGAAGACAGTCTCTTCAACTAATGAGCAAATGGTATTGGGAAAACTGGTCAACTACATGCAAAAGAATGAAACTGGACAACTTTCATACACCATATGCAAAAATACACTCAAAATGGATTAAGGACCTAAATGTGAGACCTGAAACCATAAAAATCCTAGAAGAGAGAACAGGCAGTAAATTCTCTGACATGGGCTGTAGCAACGTTTTTCTAATCACGTCTCCTGAGGCAAGGGAGACAAAAGCAAAACTAAACTATCGGGACTACATCAAGATAAAAAGCTTCTGCACGGTGAAGGAAACAATCAACAAAACTAAAAGGCAACCTATGGAATGGGAGAAGATATTTGCTGATGACATATCCGATAAAGGGTGAGTATCTAAAGTATATAAACAACTGATACAATTCAATACCCCCCAGACAAATAATCCAATTTAAAAACCGGGCAGAGGACATGAATAGACACTTCTCCAAAGAAGACATCCAGATGGCCAACAGGCGCATGAAAAGATGCTCAACATCACTCCTCATCAGGGAAATGCACATCAAAACCACAATGAGACACCACCTCATGCCGGTCAGGGTGGCTACAATCACCACGAGGAACAAGTGTTGGTGAGGACGTGGAGAGAAAGGAACCCTCGTGCACTGTTGGTGGGAATGCACACCGGTACAGCCACTGTGGACAACAGTACGGAGGCTCCTCAACAAGTTAAAAATAAAACTATCCTACAATATGGTAATTGCACAAAAACACGAATTCAAAGGGCTGTATGTACTCCTATGCTTATAGCAGCATCATTTACGATAGCTAAATTATGGGAGCAGCCCATGTGTCCATAGATAGATGGATAAAGAAGATGTGGTGTGTGTATCGATCTACGTATCTAATGAAATATTAAATATATTAATATTAATTAATTAATTAATAATTATTAATATTAATATTAAATAATATTTCATTATATATATATAATGAAATATTATTCACCCATAAAAAGAATGATATCTTGGGGTACCTGGGTCGCTCAGTTGGTTAAGCATCCAACTCTCGGTTTCGGGTCAGGTCATGATCTCGCGGTTCCTGAGTTCAAGCCCCACATCGGGCTTTGAGCTGACAGTGTGGAGCTTGCTTGGGATTCTCTCTCTCTCTATCTCTCTCTCTCTCTGCCCCTCTCTCACTCATTCTCTCATTCTCTATCTCAAAATAAATAAATGAAAACTTGAAAAAAAAAGAATGAAATCTTACCATTTGCTCTGACGGATGGAGCTAGAGAGTATCATGCTAAGTGAAATCAGTCAGTCAGAGAAAGACAGATATCATATGATTTCACTCACATGTGGAATTTAAGAAACAAAACAAATGAACAGAAGGGAAAGAGAGAGAGAGAGAGAGAGAGAGACAAACCAAGAAATAGACTCTTAAGTATAGAACAAACTGGTGGTTACCAGAGGGGAGGCGGGGGGGGGGCATGGGGGAAATAGGTGAAGGGGATTAGAGTACATTTTCCATGATGAACACTGAGTGATGCATACAACTGTGGAATCACTACATTGTACACCTGAAACTAATAGAACAGTGTAGGTAAACTATAATGGAATTAAAATAAGAAACTCAACAGAAAATTTAAGATGAAACTTCAGAACTCAATAAGGTCTATCATTCTTCTTATTTTGGTTTAACGTTTATTTTTGAGACAGAGAGAGAGCATGAACAGGGGAGGGGCAGAGAGAGAGAGGAAGACACAGAATCCGAAGCAGGCTCTGGGCTCTGAGCTGTCAGCCCAGAGCCCGACGCGGGGCTCGAACTCACGGACCGCCAGATCGTGACCTGAGCTGAAGTCGGATGCTTAACTGACTGAGCCACCCAGGCGTTATTTTGAGGTCTGATTTGTTTTTTTTTTAATTCAACACTGACACTTTATTTTCTGAACTTTATCACTTTTACAAAACAAAACAAAAAGCAGGTATCAAAACAGCAAAGAGGTTACAGAAATTCCCCACCAGTTTATTTTGTTTGTTTTATTTTATTTTATTTTATTTTATTTTATTTTATTTTATTTTATTTCATTTCATTTCATTTTATTTTATTATTTTTAACCAGTTTTCATGTAAGGCAGCGATTATGAAACTGGTGTTCAATGTAAATACTAAACACAGGCTGATTTCCCTCTGGGTCATATGCATTTTTTTAAATGCTTATTTATTTATTTATTTATTTATGTATTTATTTATTTTGAAGCCGGGGAGGGGCAGAGAGAGAGAGAGAATCCCAAACAGGCTCCACACCATCCGTGTGGAGCCAGATGTGGGGCTTGACCTGAGCCGAAATCAAGAGTTGGACGCTTAACTGACTGAGCCACCCAGATGCCCCTATTTTGAGGTTTTAATGAAAGATGTTGCAAGAGGTGTTGTGGATGCCCCCCCCACATACCCTCTGCCTTCTCACAGACTTGAGCCAGTGACTGACTCTGTCCCACAGCTTGTTTCCAGCTACTGTCGCCACTTAGAACGTTAGGTGCCCCAACTGCCTCACACTTCAGTGCGGGATAAACTGAACAGGAGCTTGCATTGTCTCTCCAAGGTCCCCAGGAGGACTGAGCTCTGGCCACCCACAGTGGAAACAGACCTGAACATCACCCTTTCCTGACCTCCTTGCCCCCTCTACTCCTGCTTGCTGATGCTGAGATCACTTCCCAAATATATGACTTCCACTCACGTTCCATCTCAGGGTCAGCTTCCAGGGGAAGCCAAGCCACAATACACATTACTCTCTCCTCCCTTCTCGACTAATATTCGTATCTTGCTCCCCTAGAAAGATCTGAAGTGATAATGGGTCAAGTCATTAGAAGAACATTTCTGTGGCTCCGTTTCACCAACACAGAGGGCTAGCTTTAGAATTAGATTTTGTTGACTCATGTTTACAAATAATGCGGAGTTTCCCTAAATTGCATGTGAAACGTGGTGGCCTTCGAAGCATCGGTCTCTGGAGCCACTGTCTCCCCTGGGGGCTCAGTCCAGAGGATTCTGGGGCGTTACCCTACACGTGTAAAAAGAGCAGCTCCCAGCTCAGGGCAGCAGAAACATCAACTGTGTCTCCGGCCCATGGAAACAGCAACAAGGGCTTCAGCGGAGCAGCTCAGGGACACCGGGGCTGTCAGAGACCAGCCCATGGAAGGTTCCAGAGTCAGGCAAGCTTTTTGGTGAGTAGGGAACCCTCCTTTTCCTCTGGGGTTGAGTTTATGTGATGTTCCTACTCTGAGGGGCAGAAAAGCAGATGTCATTGGAACGCTGCCATGAAAATATCAAAAGCTTAAAACTGGGATACTATATTAACTCGTTGCTGAAAGTCTGGTGGGAACGGTTAGGTCTTTGTTGAGAACAATGAGCCACATGCATTAGCAAAAAACCAACTTACAAACAAAAACCTCGTGATGAACATAACAGTATACGCCCATCTCATTTTAGGTACTGTATTTTTCAATGTATGCCCTCCTCTTAGTTTCTATTTTATTTGTTTACACATTTATTTTTGAGAGAGCACACGGACACGCGCAAAAGGGGAAGGGGCAGGGAGAGGGAGGCAGGGGATCCAAAGCGGGCTCCACGCTGAGAGCAGACAGCCCAACGCGGGGCTCAAACTCACGAAACATACGATCATGACCTGAGCCAAAGTCGGACGCTCAACCGACATGAGCCAGCCGGGTGCCCCCTCCTAGTTTCTATTTTAAAAGGCTTCCATGATTCGAAACCTTGGGAACTGAATGCATTGCAGAACTTCAATTACTTTCAGATTTTTAAAGGGACAAAACGGTATAGAGGCATGTATTATGTAACAGTCCTGTGCCAGCTGTCGCTGCCATCAAATGAGTGCTGAGGATGAGGGTGTCGGGCACGGGACAAGAAAACTCAGAAGAGGGGGACCACGCAGAGAGGGACAAATGCAATATAGAACCAAGGCTTTTCATGAAGCTCTCAAAGAAAGATTCAGTAAACAAATTAATATCGACTGTGAAGTCCAGGAGGTACAGGCACCGTCCTAGGTGGTGAAGAAGACAGATGGGGTCCCTGCCCTCCCGGAGCTTCCGGAAGGGTGGACAGAAAAGGTGTAAAACCGAGTGCCCCGGGAGGGTAGAACGGGGGGTGGTGTGGGCAGTGCGTTGTGTGCAGAAGGTTGTCAGACACAGAGATCTAAGAAAAAAAAAAGGTTTAAAGTAAGTTCTGGGGGCAGCTGGGTGGCTCAGTCAATTAAGCAGCCGACTCTTGATTTCAGCTTGGGTCATGGTCTTGCGGTTCGTGGGTTTGAGCCCCAAGTCAGGCACCGAGTGGACAGTGCGGAGCCTGCTTGGGATTTCTCTCTGTCCCTCCCCCACTCGTGCTTGCTCTCTCTCTCTCTCTCTCTCTCAAAAATTAATTAATTAAAAAAATAACAAACTAAGTTCTGAAAGATGGTCAAGAGTCACCAAAGTGGCAAGGGAGCGGAGGGGGGAGAAGAGCTAGAAAGAGTTTCCACATGGAGAAGTGCAAGTACTTCCTCTGGGGTTGAGTTTATGTGATGTTCCTACCCTGAGGGACAGAAAAGCAGATGTCACCGGAACGCTGCCGTGAAAATGTCAAAAGCTTCAAACTGGGAAACTTTATCGAGACTCCCATATATTAACTTGTTGCCGAAAGTCTGGTGGCAACAGAAGGCCAGAGCCTGAGGTAGATTATTCGAGGATTCAACAGTCGGCCGGTGCAGACGCAGAGCAAAGACAGTGGTGGCCGATGTCCTTTCTGAGGTAGGCAGGGGTCAGATCTCCAGCGCGTCTGGGCCAGAGTCATCATTTTGGACTTAATCCTGATGTTAATGGAAGCCACTGAAGGGTCTGAAGCAGAGGAGTAACCTCATGACACTTAGATTTTAGAAAGTTTGCCCTGCCGGGAGGACATTCTGGAAGGATACATGACAGGTTATTAACCGGGGTCACCTCAAGAGGGTCAGGATGGGGTGAAGGCCAACGGATAGTTAGCTTTGTCTCTGAACAACTTCATTTGCTTCACTTCTGACAGTAAACATCTTTCTGTGGCTTGAAAACATCAAAAACATCAAAGGTTGAATTTTGTTCTCATTAAAGCCAAATTATTCTTCCTTTCGTGTGAGAATCGACACTACTTCAGGTAGATAAACCCTGAGGACGTTACGGTGAGTGAAATTAGCCGGACATGAAAGGACAAATAGTCAAATTCGTGGAGGCCGAAAGCAGAATGGGGGTTGCCAGGGGCCGAGGAGAGCAAGGAATGGGAGTGACTGTTAAATGGGGACAGAGTGTCAGTTTAGGACGATGGCAAAATTCTGGGTTGCACAACAGCGTGGGTGTACTTAATGTGGCTGAACTGTACACTTAAAAATGGTCCAGGGGCACCTGGGTGGCTCAGTCGGTTAGGTGTCCGGCTTTTGATTTCAGCTCAGGTCATGATCTCATGGTTCGTGAGTTCGCGCCCCTCATCGGGCTCTGCGCTCAGAGGGCGGAGCCTGCTTGGGATTCTCTATCACCCTCTAACTCTGACCCTCTCCTGCGTGCATTCTCTCTCTCTCTCTCTCTCTCTCTCAAAATAAATAAATAAGTAAACATTAAATTTTTTTTTAAAAAATAGTCCAAATGGTGCATTTTACGTTCTGTATATTTTATCATAAAAAAAAAGAAAAAGAAAGGAATAGAGAGGGCTGGACCCTATGGCGGGATACAAATGAGCAGACTCTGGGAACTACAGTGGTCCACGTGAGGAAGCCCAGGTCAGGGGAGGGCACGGAGACGGTGAGGTGGACTGGTCTGAGCCATAGTTTGAAACCGGAACTAACAGGGCTTTAGCAGTTAATAACGGGGAGTAGAGAAGAAAACCTCTAGCATCTAGTATCCAAAGGCAGACCTTGAAACAAGGCAGTTGGTTGCCAACAGCTGGTTTGGGAAGTGACCTCAAGAAGCCTCGTGGGCTCTGGGGAGGTGAGACAAGGAAGAGAGGGTAGGCAATAAGGGCTGCAGAGTTGAGCAGGACGCCACGGTGGCCAACTAGGGCTCCATCCCACTTGGGGGCCTCTGGGAGACCGTAAAGAACATGCCTCAGTGGTTCCAACTGACAGGTGAGGCATCCAGGCTACTGAGCAGGCCAGTCCTAGGAGCAGATGGTGGCCGGGGGTGGGAGCCAAGGCGGGGTGGGGTGGGGTGGGGTGGGGGGCCCCAGTGGCCGGAGAAAGGCCTCGGGCAAAGACTTGGAGTTGCCAGAAGCCACAGGTCCCCGTGTATGGGAACGGGTGCTGAGGGGCAATGGTAGGACCCTTACAGCGTCTGCTCCAAATGTTAGGGGTCTTGGCTTAAAAACTGGTCTGAAGGCTGTTCTGTTTCCCGGAACAGCGAATACTGAAGGAGAAGCAAGTGGGAGCGGGCGAAGGAGTCTGAAGGAGCAGCTCGAAAGGTGGGAGGGCAGCGGGAAACTGGAAGGGAGGTGGAAAGAAGTGATGCTTTCAAACGCCCGGCTAATACACAGCACGAGAAGCTGGAAAATCTTTTCTTGGATCGTGGGAACTTCTTCGGAAAACACTACTCGTTCAACGGCGGTTTACAGGGGCCGAAAACCCTATACCACTCTGCACCACACAGCTAAAATGCCAAACATGCAGCAAACGGTATTCAACCAGGGGCGCCTGGATGGCTCTGTCGGTTAAGCGTCTGACTCCTGGTCTCAGGTCATGGTCTCGTGGTCCGTGAGTTCGGGCTCCGAGTTGGGCTCTGCACGGACACTGCAATTACTTTAACAGCAAGACTGAGTAAAGCTCGCACTTTGCAAATGACTTGCAGACGTCACTGTTCACTGGCACTGAAGCCTTCATCCGTCGTATTTGAAAAATACTGCAAAATGATGGCAAGAATTTATGTAGAGAAAGCGTGGGTTTGAACACGGGTTTAAGTTCCAAGTGCCCCCATTTTTTTTTTCTCTAAATCTCTATTGTCAAAGAAAACGTATTCCAACACCTCAGCGCGCACATGTACCTTCACTGGAAACGTAACATTCACGAATGCTTTTCATTTTAAAGGTTGGTTTTTGAACTTACTCTCAAGCCATCTTTAAACCTGCAAATTCCTTTCAAAGGAATTCATCCATAGGGAAGGGAGCCAGATTTAGAAGAAGGGCTTCCTGAAACATACCTTGAAGACAACACAGGAGGAGGAAAGAACGGTTTTGTCATTTTCATCAGCTTTTCACGGGTTTTTGTTCACAAACTAAAACCCAGAAATGAAAGCATGCCTAAGTCCCAAATGGTTTTTCTTCTGCACACAAAACGGTTTTGCTTCCCTTCCTACCTCACAGTCATCTTAACCTCTTTGTACTTTTATTCCATTTCTCAGACCTGTCTGCTGGAAGCTCGATATTGTGGACCGGCAGACTGATTTATCTACAGAAAACTCATTTTCCCCTTGGACACACTCTCCATGATATCAGAGAGAAAGGAACAAGGGAGAGAAAAACAGATCACAGGCAGTGTATTTTGGATGTGCTGGCTTTTATCAGCTGGGACCATGTGATTTCCTTTCAGCCTCTGACCACTCCGGCATGCAGCCGATTTCCGACGGCATAAAAGGCATGTATGATATTTGACTTACCCCTCAGAAGGCCAGGAATATCACACCACCTATGAGTAAAGCCTGCAAAAGTTAGCGGATGACACAACACCTGGAAACCCAAACCCGAGTTGTCTCAGCATCTGTTCTGACTCGGTTCAGATGGGAGCCCTGTAAAGGTATACAGAGGCGGCTTTTACTTAAAAAAGTACATTTCTGTGTGTGCGTGAGCCAACAGTTAATAGGCACGGGAAATGTAATTTCACATCATTTCTTGTGTGTGTGCATGTGTCAAGCTGGAATTGTTTCTGGATTGTTCATTCCTGGCACCTAGCACGTAGAAGGCACTCACTTCTTGTTTTCTAAGTAAAAAACTAACCGCAGGCAGATGGAAAGAGATGGGCAGCCATCTAGCTCACAATTTCCTTTTACAGATATTTCTGTAAGTAATGTGCTAGGTCTTTTTCCAATCAGAGAACAGACCCCTCAAAGTGTTAATGTCCTTGTAATACTAATGGTCGAGCTCTGTAAGGTTTGGCTTGGTGGGGCATGGAAAGAACAGGATCTCTCTCTTTCTCTCCCCCACCCCCCCAAATCAATTGTTGAATCGCACAGAGGATCGTATCTCTGGGCATGCCGATTCAGAATGCTGCAACTCGTTTAAATGCTATCAGTGGTCATTTCCAAGAGGACAGTCTAAAGGTTACCCGTGAAAACTCCACAATGCACTCCTTCACGATCATGATCTAGCTTTTCTAGTTCCTTTGTCAATTCCCTCTAATATGAATGTCCTTGGACGAAAGACCCCCAACCTCTAACCTCTCCACTCAAACACCACCAACCAGCTCCCTTTTTGCCTTGCCCATCTTGGGTCGTGTCGTCCAATTTCTACAATCGCTACAATTCCTTGTGAGAAATGCCATAGGAGGCTGAATGGAATAGTAGTAGGATTATGGGAAGACTAGAGGCGCACACCAACAGAACTATTTTGCCAAGAACCCAGAATCTGAGCTGGACCCAAAAAGGTAGCCTACGATAGACGGACAGTCCATGACCTTCTGTGTCCAGTCTTCACTGATTAAGGCTGTTTGTTTCATAATTCACCCCTTAGTTCCGCTGCCACAAATGTTTCTAATTGTTTATAGCAATTCCAGATAAGAGGCTATGAATCTCAGCTCTAAATCAGCCCACAGAGTGGTAAGAGAATTAGATTCCCTGGAGCTTGTTTGGGCTGAGGTAGAGGTCAGCCTCCACCCTCCACCCTGTTCTGGAGGCTCAGCCCTCTCTCCAGGCGTCCACCTCCAAGTGACTAACGCTTCATGGTTAGAACATCTTGTGATGTACAGAACAAAAATACTGTTCAACTACCGTCTGTTTAGATTAAGGTTCATGGCCGGCAGCCTTTGTACGTAGGAGCTTCATCGGGGTTCAACACGTGTCAAGGAGTAAGAGAGGCAGGAGTGGTCACAGGGAGGAGTTGAACAACAGAAGCTGAGAGGGCCTGTCAGAGTCGTCCTGATGTGAGGGTGTCCCCAAAGGAAGGGGCAAGCTCTTGGGTGAGTCGGCTCCCCTCAGTCAAGGGCAATCTCCAGAGAGGGACTCAGCAGTGCACCAGCGGGCGGCCAACCCTCTGAGCAGGTGAGGGAATCACTGCCCCGAAGGGGGCTGGAACAACCAACCACAGCATCCCCTGTGCTGCCATTTTAGGCCCCTACAGTAGGAAGGGCGAAACTGCCATTTCAACGGCCTGTGTACATTAGAATGTAGATTGAAATCTCAACCACTTAAAGCTACAGTTTACGGAACAATATCTGAATTGGCCCATCAACTCTCCAGCAAATCCTGTCACTGAATGTTCCAGCAGGTTCTTTGAGGCCCCGAGGTGACGCCGTCATCCTTCTCTCCTCTGCGGCATCTGAACCAGATGCACTTCTCTTTCTCAGCACCCACGCCCCCTCAGAGCATTCACCTGTGTGTAGCTGTACGGGACGGAAACACGCATAACCCATGTGTTCGCCCCCACGCCAGCCCAACGCTTGGCAAATGGGGCATTCGATAAGCGTTTATTGAACGAGTGAGCGCATCGAGGAAATTTGCAAACGTGCCTTCTTTTTCTCCCCTGCAGAAACAACAAGAGAGGGCACCACGTTCGATGAAAAGAGGGGCTCATTTGCGTGTACGCCTTTGCGCGCGCTTATCTTCAGTGCTTAACAAGGGCTGTTTGATTTTGACTAACTGGCATAGCACAAAAGGGCTATTCTGAGACCGTCAACTGCATCGGACAGGACTCCTAAATAAACTAAAATCTATGGCAGATGTGAAGGCAAACTAGAGAGGAAATTAAAATGTAAAACATGAAACAGCTGTTTGATCAGCCGTTAAAACAGACTGTGGACAAAGGCTATATTCATGTCTTATCTAGAGGGGTAAAAATAATTAATCATAGAAAGTGATTTGTCACCGGGCTGTTTGCTTTTCGGCACTGAAACACACCAGAATGATCTAAGTGAGGATGGCAAACTTCTAGACGCAGCGGATAAATGGCACCCAAAGAATTTAGAGGTACTCTAAAAAAGGTATGTTCCTAGTAAATAATGGCGGGCATAAAGCCGTAATTGCAGAGACCAGTTGCAGAGAGCAAAATTTACTTGCCACCACTGAAATTTTACAAAACAGAAGAGGGTTGTGATTTTACAACTTCATTAAATTACAGCTATGAGCTCGTGAAGAACCATGGCTTTCTCGGTATTGTGCCAGAGTTGGGGGGGTTGGGGCGGATGTCGGTTGCCTGTTGAGGTAACCAAGAAGCCCATTATTACAATTCCACTCTAAAGTAAGTGTGAAATTCTCTTGGGAATGACGGTTTTGCAATAATTATTAAATGCCTTCAAAGGATTCCCAACATTTATTTCTAGAAGGTTCCAAAAGAAATCATCAGAATCATGCACAATGGTTTAGGTGTAATGATGTTTATAACAGCTTTCTTTCAAATAGCAGAAGTTTGGAAATGCAAATCTTCAGCAATAGGAGACTGGGTAAATAGATACAATCATAGGGAGAAATATAAAGTTCTCAAGATCTTACGGGAAAAGAGCACTTAAGACACGATTAAATGGTCATGTTATTATTTATTTAAAAATAAACAAATAAAGGCACCTAGGTGGCTCAGTCGGTTAAATGCCCAACTCTTTTTTGTTTTTAAATTTTATTTATTTATATTTAGACAGAGACAGAGCAAGTGGGGGAGGGGCAGAGAAAGAGGGAGAGAGAGAATCCCAAGTAGGCTCCACCTTGTCAGCTAAAACTCATGAAACTGTGAGATCACGGCCTGAGCCAAACTAAGACTCCAACGCTTAACCGACTAAGCCACCCAGGGGCCCCAACTGTCCAACTCTTGATTTCATCTCAGGTCATGATCGCAGGGTTTGTGAGATCACAGCTTGGAGCCTGCTTGGGATTCTCTCTCTGTTCCTCCCTTGCTTGCACATGCTCTCTCACTCTCTCTGTGTCTCTCAAAATAAACATTAAAAAAATAAAAACAAACACATAGATCCAACAGGTGGTTTACAAAAAGAAAATACAGGTGGCATTAGTAACAGTGGTTAGTTTTTTTTGTAGAAAACAATTATGGATGATTTTCATTTTCTTTTTGTCCTTTTCTGCAATTTACAGATTTTCATAATAAACAGGTATTATTTCTATAATTCAGGCTATTAAAAAATGTTCCATGTCTCCAAAAAAGTCCTTAAACTATAAATCACCAAGAAAAAAATGTGATTTCATCTTTCCTTTGTATCAGTGGCTTATCTTCTTAAAACTTAAAAAAATTTTTTTAGATATTTATTTATTTTTGAGAGAGAGAGACAGAGAGAGAGAGACAGAGCACGACCAGGAGAGGGGCAGAGAGAGAGAGAGAGAGCTCCAGGCTCTGAGCTGTCAGCCCTGAGCCTAACACGGGGCTCAAACTCACAAACTGTGAGAGATCATGACCTGAGCCAAAGTCAGATGCTTAACCCACTGAGCCACCCAGGCACCCCTCTCCTTAAAACTTTTGGTGGGAATTTTGGTTAGTAATTAATTTGCCTCTTAATTATTTACTTTATCTTAAATTATCTGAAAAAGGGGCTCTGTTGGATAACAAAAGCTTTCCCAAAGAACTTGTTTTAATGTAGAAAACTGGGAAATAATCCACAGAAGTGAGATGGAATTAAAGACATAATTATAAAGACACAATTTAAGACAGAAACACAACTGGGATCACAAGAATAGAAAGTAGCTCGGGGCGCCTGGCTGGCTCAGTTGGTTGGGCGTCCGACTTCAGCTCAGGTCATGATCTCACAGTTCGTGAGTTCGAGCCCCGCATCGGGCTCTGTGCTGATAGCTCAGAGCCTGGAGCCTGCTTCAGATTCTGTGTCTCCCTCTCTTTCTCTGCCCCTCCCCTACTCAGGCTCTGTCTCTCTCTGTCTCAAAAATAAATTAAAAAACATAAAAGAAAGAAAGAAAGTAGCTCTAACTACAAAGCATGAGGTCAGGAGTCAGAATTCAACATAAAAGGATCATTGGAGATATTTGAGAGATACACCCAAAGGGAGTGGTTATTTGGGCTGGAAGGAGAGCGAACCTTCCCTGTTGTCCAATTCTGATAAATGTTGAGAGGGAGGATGTGGCCAGAGTTAAAAAATGGCCTATGGAAGAGATGATTTAACATCGGATCAAGAGCTTACCCTTCTGACATAAAGTGGAAGTTAACTGGAACATGCCATTTAAGATACCATTAAACAGAGGTTATGGTGACATTACTAACATTTGAAAGGTCATTCCTACCCAAAGGTACTTTCTGACTGTGCCCTCTCTCTCATAAAACAGTATGTTTCAATTTTCTTTTTAACATTTATTTATTTTTGAGAGAGAGAGAGAGAGAGAGAGAGAGCAAGCTCGATCGGGGGAGGGGCAGAGAGAGAGGAAGACACAGAATCCGAAGCAGGCTCCAGGCTCCAGGCTCCCAGCTGTCAGCACAGAGCCTGACATGGGGCTCGAACTCACGGACTTTGAGGTCATGACCTGAGCCGAAGTTGGACACTTAACTGACTGAGCCGCCCAGGCGCCCCCCCCCTTTTTTTTTAAATTTTTTTCCTTTTACGAAACCGTAGGTTTCAAGGACAACTTTGACATAACAAATAGGATGAACTCTTCACTTCGTGTTTCAGATTGCCCAAGATGTGTGTTTGTCACTTACACACACACCCTGGGTGTCAAAGCCCTGGGTAGAAAATCTCTTTGATTTAAAAAAAAAAAAAAAAAAGGAAAAATGTAAATACAGTCATGTCCTTCGATTCTAGTTATAAAACTTCAGACAGAAAACATGAATTACTTATTTTGTGATACTTCCTCTGGGTCAGCTCTCGGCAAAACAGAAGAAAGCCAAGGGCCCTCCAAGACCTCTTCCCTTCTTGCCTCCCCTCCCCCACTTTCTCTCACAACTAGCCTTGGGGGTCAGGATAACCCAATTCATTCTCAGCAGCTGGTCACCTTTCAACCTGTTCCAGAATTTCTACTCACTTCTTGGCTTCTCTGGCTCCTAGGGTTGCTGCCTTCCACGTGTCAGGCACATAACTGCCCCCTTTATCTTTATACACAAATTTTCAGTGGCTCCCTATTTCCAATCACAGAAAACCCTATCTATTCACTTGGCTTTTCTTTCTTTCTTTTTTTTTTTTAAGATTTTATTTATTTATTTGAGAGAGAGAGAGAGAGAGAGAGAGACCACAAGAGTGCAAGCTGGGGAGAGGGGCAGAGGGAGGGAGGGCAGAGAATCTTAAGCCGGCTCCACCCTCAGCCTGGAGCCTGACATGGGACTCGGTCCCACGACCCTGGGATCATGACGTGAGCGGAAATCAACAGTTGGATGCTCAACTGACTGATTTATCCGGGCGCCCCTTTAAGATTTTATTTTTAAGTCATCTCTACACCCAACCTGGGGCTTGAACTCACAATCCTGAGATCCAGAGTTGCATGCTCTACTGCCTGAACCAGCCAGGTTCATCACTTGGCTTTTCAATGTCTCGCTGTTTGATTCCCTCCTTCTACTAACTTTATTACCCACATGTCCCCATCCCTATTACTCTTGCCTTGCTGGGACTTCTACCTTCCTATAAATAGAAATATTAGCTGTTAACTGGAGCCCATGGCCCTATGATTCACCTTATTCCTGTTCTTCAGCACCTGCTCACATTCCATTTGCTTAATGGCACCTTCTCCAACCCCTTGGGTCTTCAATGATTCATTCCTTCTATCTAACTTAGCCCTTGGCTTACACAGTACAGAGCTCACTTACATATTATTTTTTAAAGTTTATTTATTTATTTTGAGAGATAGAGAGAGCAGGGGAGGGGCAGAGAGAGAGAATCCCGAACAGGATCCATGCTCAGCACAGAGCCCAACTTGGGGCTCCAACTCATGAACCGTGAGATCATGACCTGAGCCGAAATCAAGAGTCAGACACTCAACCAACTGAGCCACCCAGGCGTCCCTTAGCTCAGGGCTTGTTTTCAGGGTCATGAGTTCAAGCCCCGCGTTGGGCTCCGGGCTGGGCATGAAGCCTACTTAAAATAAAATGATAAAACTAAATGATCTCTTCAAGTTCATAAGATAGATCTGACCAGAGGGGCCACCTGTGTGTTTATTATCAAAAGTGCAAGAAACCCTAAAGCAGCGAATTTTCTAAGCTGTAGTGTTTTAAAACACATTTTGATGGCACACATTAGCAGCCGCATCAGTAAAATCCTCTCAATGTGTGTGTGCCTTTGCACCTGTGTGAGTGTGAACAAGTGATGTCAAAACAAACTCCAAGTTATTGTTACAGGGAAATGGCCTGCTCTGATGATGGGGAAAGGTTAACAGACTGGAACCAGCTGCGTCCCATGATGACATTTACACGGGAGTAGAAGACATCATCAAACAAGGAAACAAATGTGAAACTGAGTAACAGTGGGGGTGAGCCTAATATTAACATCTTCAGGGTACCAAGCGGGTTAGAAGTGTCCATATAGAAAGGTGTCCTGCGTTCAGAATTTCTCATGTATTTCTCTCACGTACATATTCAAAGTCATTAGAGTTTAAGCCTTTTGAATTTTGCTGCTGGCTTTTTTTTTTAATGTTTATTTTTTATTTTTTAGAGAGAGAGACAGAGTGCAAGCAGGGGAGGGGCAGAGAGAGAGGGAGACACAGAACCCGAAGCAGGCTCCAGGCTCCGAGTTGTCAGCACAGAATCCGATACGGGGCTCGAACTCAGGAACCTCAAAATCACGACTTGAGCCAAAGTCAGACGCTTAACCGACTGAGCCCCCCAGGAGCCCCGCTGCTGGCTTTCTTATATTATCTGTGTTATCATATCATATACAAGCCAAGAAAGTAGAGCTGCAAAGCAGCATCCCTATATAAGATAATAGTCCATGAACGTGTGTGTGTGTGTGTGTGTGTGTGTGCGCGCACGCGTGTTACTGCACGCACGGTCACTAACCATTTCCTCAACCCAAACTCTGACAGTGGAGTCAGCTGACAAGGTGCCTGTTCAGACCCGCCTGCGGTTAGTGGCCATTTTGTCAGCCTGATGAAGAATAATAACCAGTATCTACCGAGTGCTTGCCAGATGCTAAGCCCTTTGCATGCATTTTCTCTTGTAATCCTCTCAACCACTTTTTGAACTGGATACCATGATTATCCTTATCTTCCAGATGAGCAAACTAAGACGTGAAAGGGTCACCAATTTCGCTTAAGGTAGCACAGCTAGTTGGTGGAACCAGGGTAGACGCGACGCTGTTAACACTATGCTCCGTGTGCCCTGTGTGACACGGAGCCTAGACCTCAACATCCAGCCAGAAGCCAAGGAAATTGCTGCCATGGAGAATGGCCAAGCCCAACCTTAAACCTGGAAGATACAGAAGGACTTAGAAGTTGTCATTCTAGTGGCCCCTGGCTCTGCCCACAAGGCCAACCAAGCAGGTCCCCCCCATCAACGCACCCCAAGTATTAGGATCAAGCAGAAGGTACAGGGCTTTGTCATTTTCAAACCGCACAGAGCTGCCGTGAAAAGTTAAGCTCCCAACGCCTTGCCCAGCCTGTGGACGGCCCTCGAAATGCTAACTCTTGTTACTATTTATTCTTAAGAAACAACTGATCCTGTTAAATAAATAAGATTTGCATCCATTATGAATGCACTTGTTATCATCACGAAGATGGGAGTGAGGTGGCTGGGAATGAGGACCCGGTCAGAATCTGAATAACAGCCGGGCTGGGGTGCGGCTGAAATGCAGATCTGGGGCCGCCAACATTTTTCCTGAACCCGAGGTGAGCCTGAGCTCCTGAGGCCCTTCAGTGCAGGGAGTAAAGAGATGGGGTGGGTCAGGATGGGGCTGCAACCAGACGGGTCCCGACGGATGCCTGCACATATACGTAGCCTTTGTAAGGCGTGAAGAGGACGAAGTGATTATGCAGAAAAGCCTCCTTCTCCTCCCACAGACCGGAAAATCCTAGGGTCTAAACAAGGATATATTTTCCAAAACGTGTAAGCTGAAGCCATGTGACTGCCAATGTACATTCTTTCTAATCCTAGCAACAACCCCCTCTTGCCAATAAACGCATTAGGAGTCTCATTTAAAACGTGAGGTCGCTAGGGGCGCCTGGGTGGCTCAGACGGTTTGGCGTCCGACTCTTGGTTTCGGCTCAGGTCATGATCTCGAGGTTCGGGAGTTGGAGCCCCGAGTCAGACTCTGCGCTGCCATTGCAGAGCCTGGGTGGGATTCTCTCTCTCTCCCTCTCTCTCTCTGTTCCTCCCCCGCTCACATGCTCTGTCTCTGCCTCTCTCTCTCTCTCTCTCTCTGTGTCAAAATAAATAAAAAAACTTAAAAAAAAAAAAAGATGAAGTCGCTGAAGAACAGGGAGGTGATGGAACTTTCATGGTAACACAGTAGGGTAAGTGTAGAATGAGTCTGTTTGATACCAAACTATATATATCATTTTAACATTGCCATACTGCCTCTCCATAGCCTCTCTTTGATGGGGATAGACAGATTTCCAAGCAACTTCTACACAGTTATTATTTTTCAGAACATTCGGGTGGGTTCTAGATGAAGCTCTGCCATTAACACACAGGCCACATCTGCCGACTGTGTTCCAACTCAACTCATGATCCCTCCTGGGCCATCTGTGACACCACCCTGCCCAGACCGGGCCCACCAGCCCGTACCGGGCTTGCTCTCCTGGCCAGGTGTTGGTCACAACTTGGAAGGCTGGCTCCCAGCTCTGCGGGATCTCGGCTAAGTGCCCACTAACCCCAGACAGCTGACTCTCCTCTCTCAAGCCTGGCAAAAACACCGTCCTTTCTGCTTTGAATTTCCCTTTTTTGGTGTTTTTTTTCCTGAGGATTCAGCAAGAGCCAATCCAGATTTGCAAAAGATAGTTTCCATGGTTTCACCAACCCAAACACTGAAACCGAGACTCGGGACAGAAACAAAATGCTGCTGTCCAGCTCCATGTGGGAAATGCTGTTACTCTGTCAAAACTCCAGGGATCACCTGCTCCTTCAGTGGAAGAGATTTCAGTAAGTATGTATTCATATAGCGCACACATTTCTTAAAAAAACTATTCTACAGCTGCCCTGGAAGTTTTCAAACATCAAAAAAGAAGGTTGTATATTAACCGGCTGACCCTCCCATTATCTGTGTTTATCCTAAAGGGAGTGATGAAAATTTGCTGACGGCTTTCGAAACGATTAGAGAATTAGCAGAACGCCCCAAGCTTAACAACTAACAAACTTTAAAAAGCAGAGTCAAATTCAGACACTTCTAAATGTAAACACTGGGTCGGTCACCTACTAATTCTAAAATTCCGATCTGACTGCTTCTCCTGCTGTCAGGGTGATTTGGCGGGAAATGCAAAAGATTGGTGGTTACAGTGGATGTGAGTTTCAAATCCAATCAGTTGCTACTTTGTTGGTGTAAAGTCCATTAAGCCAACAGCAAGTCCTCAGTGCTAACTGGGCCAGGCAGGGCTCTGGAGCTGGGGGCTGGGGGTTCTCTGCAGAGAAAAAGGGACACTTCCCTGGGCTCTGGAGGCTCACAGTCTAGTGGAGGGGAAAGTGAGCCATTAAAACCTCAGGAAGAAGGACCAGGTGGCAGGGGAGAATAAAACCGAGGCATCTAACCCAATCTGGGGGGATTCGGAAGGGCAGCCTTGGGAGATGATATCTCAGCTAAGCTGTGAGGTTAACTAAGTGTCTTCCGGTGTCTCGGTTTCCTCCTCTCGGTCCTCAGACAACAGAGAATGATGGACACACCTTCCTCTCCTCCACCCTCTCGTCTAGTCTGTTCCAGACTTCCTCTCTCCTCTCTTTCGGCTTGGGTCATTTCATTTGCATCAGTGGCTTCAGCTCAAACTTCTCTCGCGTGCACGTATCTCTGAGCCCAAGTTCCCTGAATTTTCACCTGCCAGACACCTCTCCCGTGGTCCTCCCAGCACCTCTGACTCCACGTGCCCCATCCTTCTCCCAAACCTGCTCTTCCCCCTTCACCTCCCTCTTTTGGTTAGTACCATCCCTGTATTTCTGGGAATGAAAAATCCCCATCGGCGTTCACCGACCACAGAAAGAACGGCACCTTTTGCGGATGATGCACAAGCCTCCCCAAAGTTCGTGCCACCACACCCTCCCTCAACTCGCCACACGGAAGTTCTCGAGGTTTCCTAAGCCTGGCTACCGTGTTCCTTCACATGTTTGTGTTTTTATATAAGCGGTTCCTTAGCTCAAAATGCTTTCCTCATCTAGTCTCCCGCTGAATTCATAGTCCTCCTTTCCCACCTACTTCAAATGTCACCTCCTCTGTGAAGTCTGCCCAGATTTTCTCAGCAGAGTTGGACATTCTCGCCAATCACCTTCCCTAGGACTCTGTGCACGCACCACTAAAGCATCTATCACATCCACCACTGTCTACCTTGTATTGTCTTTGTTTGGGTATCTCCTCTCCCCTCCTGGATTGACACATCTTCAAAAGCAATGTGACCCAATTTTGCATCCCCTACCACAGCCTACTCTAATGCCTACTGTTTGAATAAACGAGTACAATTCTTGTAGGACCTCTTGTCATGTCAGCCTTTGCAAAGCTATTTTCACATGCATTGTTGCTCTTGCCCTTCACCGTGATGCTGTCATCATCTAGCTGTGACTAGCTGCTGTTATCCTCATGCAGCAGATAAAGCAGTTGAGTAAGGCCTTGGAACCTTGTTTTCTTGCTTTTTAGAACAATGACTGTTCCATGTAATGTTCCTGAGAAGAAGGCAGATCTAGTCATCTGACCCCTGTCTTCAGAGTTTGAGGGTCAATATAAAAGTTCACCACTGCTTGTGGAAATAGCCAAACCCTTATCTACCCTTCCTGAACGAGTCTAACATGATTTATTTGAGTGATCTTGAAGGTTTGGAGTATGAATCAGGGCATAATAAGGGGTGGGGGTGGGGGGGAAGTAGAAAAATCTGAACCCATTAGACTTTGGGCAAAAACAGGACCTCGGGGGCCTGGCAAGAGAACTTCAGGTGCCCCTGAATAATATTTTCTACATATGCTTTGAAGTCCAAGCCCCCATAGGAGAAGAGATGTCAAAAATACTGAAAGCAAGCCAAATCAACCCAGCCTTGGCCCACCTTGGCGTGCCACTGTCTTATGCATCTGTGTACCCTGCAGCATGGGACACAGGGCCTGGCCTGAGTGAGTCCAGGAGGGCCACGAGAACACAAACGGTAGCCTGAGACTCGACCCAAAGGTGAGGAGGGCTGCAGCGGAGGGAGCGGCACAAGACCAGGATCAGCCCCCAACATCCAAGGTCTTGGTTTCCTCACCAGGTACAGCAGTCGGGGCACCTCTGCCCACTCCATGGAGAGCAAAGGCTAACCCTGCTCCTGAGACCTGGTTAGGGCCAAGGGTTGGGCAACACATCCGTGGATTTGGGAAGCATCCCAATTACTTCTCAGGAACCAGGAGGCCCCGGGATTGGGGCCAAAGCGTCCCCAGGGGGCTGTTAGGCCGCTCTGGGAACACTGCTTATTCTCACTAACCCCCACCCATAGGATCTGCCTGACCCTCGTTAGAGGATGGGTTTCTCCACCCACTCCATCCCTCCCTCTGGCTTCTGTCTTTGCGCCCTGCTGCGCACACAGCCTCCCTGTGTCTGAGAGGGTAGTCTCCAACCTGCCAAACATAGGCTGGGCCAGAGAGTCAAGTTTCCCCACCCCAGCCCCACTGGACAGTTTGTTCATCCTGTTCTGGAAGCGGGTAGTGGTGAGAAGAGCTATTTGCTCAAAAGGCCCTGCAGCCCCAGGGAGAGACCCGTGACAATCACAGAACCACAGAGAATCAGGGTCAGGACGGTATTTGTCAATCAATCGCCCCAGGGTCCAACCCCTGCTTTCTGAACCAGGAGCTAACTGTTCAAGGTCTTTTCCCCTGCTGCCAGGGTTATAGTACGCTGTGGTGCACGCCTGCTTCAAGCTGGGGTGCCGAGCGCCCAGGGCAGGTTGGAGCAGATGACTGACCTTTGCTTGGAAAAAGGGACGGACCTTTGCGCCACCCCCTAGCAGAAACCTCCCGCGCGCTAACCAGCCCCCTTTCTCCTCGCCTCGAAAATTCCCGCAAGCGCAGGCCCAGCAGCCTTCGGAGGGAGAAGTTCAAAGCCTGGCCCCGGCCGGTCCACAGACTTTCGTCCCTCCGCCCCCCCACCCCCACCCCCCCGCCTTCTGTCCAGGACCGCACCAAATCCTTCCCCTCGTGGGAGCTTCCGTGCGCGGCGCTCGGGGCCCGCGAGATCCCCGCCCGCGCACACGGACAGGCTCGAGGCTCCCGGGATCGGCCCCCGCCCCCAAGGCCCTCGGCCGCCCGCGCCCCCCACCCCACCCCGGCGGCGGCCACCTGTTCGGACGCAGGAGAAAGAAGGAGGGCCGCGGCCGCGACTGACCTGAGATACCGCCCCCCACCACGATCACGTCGCATTTGTGGCTCATGGTGCTCGCCGCTCCGCTGTCTGGGTCTCGGCCCCCGCCCGCCGCGCTGCCCCCGCACTCTGGTGCTGCCGCCCAGCCGCTATATCGCCCGCCTCGGGCCCCGCCGCCGAGCCCCGCCCCCATCCCGGAGCTCCGCCGCCCAGACCTGGGGAGGGCGGGCGCGGGGGCGGAGAGATCACCTGGGGCCCGCACGGGGAGCCTGGCGGGGGGGGGGGGGGACACCTCCCCTGGGCCTTCAGCGCGGCCTTTATTTCTCCATCAGCCTCCGTAGTGCGTTATTGAGCTTGGGGGGCGGGTGGTGGCCCCTTTGGGTGTCTGCCTCCAGCCCCCTGCAATTATTCCCCCAAATAGAGCAATACAAAGAACACCAGACTTGGCACAAAAACTGACACATAGACCAATGGAATAGAATAGAAACCCCAGAACTAGACCCACAAACGTATGGCCAACTCATCTTTGACAAAGCAGGAAAGAACATCCAATGGAAAAAAGACAGCCTCTTTAACAAATGGTGCTGGGAGAACTGGACAGCAACATGCAGAAGGTTGAAACTAGACCACTTTCTCACACCATTCACAAAAATAAACTCAAAATGGATAAAGGACCTAAATGTGAGACAGGAAACCATCAAAACCTTAGAGGAGAAAGCAGGAAAAGACCTCTCTGACCTCAGCCGTAGCAATCTCTTACTCGACACATCCCCAAAGGCAAGGGAATTAAAAGCAAAAATGAATTACTGGGACATTATGAAGATAAAAAGCTTCTGCACAGCAAAGGAAACAACCAACAAAACTAAAAGGCAACCAACGGAATGGGAAAAGATATTCGCAAATGACATATCGGACAAAGGGCTAGTATCCAAAATCTATAAAGAGCTCACCAAACTCCACACCCGAAAAACAAATAACCCAGTGAAGAAATGGGCAGAAAACATGAATAGACACTTCTCTAAAGAAGACATCCGGATGGCCAACAGGCACATGAAAAGATGTTCAGCGTCGCTCCTTATCAGGGAAATACAAATCAAAACCACACTCAGATATCACCTCACGCCAGTCAGAGTGGCCAAAATGAACAAATCAGGAGACTATAGATGCTGGAGAGGATGTGGAGAAACGGGAACCCTCTTGCACTGTTGGTGGGAATGCAAATTGGTGCAGCCGCTCTGGAAAGCAGTGTGGAGGTTCCTCAGAAAATTAAAAATAGACCTACCCTATGACCCAGCAATAGCACTGCTAGGAATTTATCCAAGGGATACAGGAGTACTGATGCATAGGGCCACTTGTACCCCAATGTTCATAGCAGCACTCTCAACAATAGCCAAATTATGGAAAGAGCCTAAATGTCCATCAACTGATGAATGGATAAAGAAATTGTGGTTTATATACACAATGGAGTACTACGTGGCAATGAGAAAAAATGAAATATGGCCTTTTGTAGCAACGTGGATGGAACTGGAGAGTGTGATGCTAAGTGAATTAAGCCATACAGAGAAAGACAGATACCATATGGTTTCACTCTTATGTGGATCCTGAGAAACTTAAGAGGAACCCATGGGGGAGGGGAAGGAAAAAAAAAAAAGAGGTTAGAATGGGAGAGAGCCAAAGCATAAGAGACTGTTAAAAACTGAGAACAAACTGAGGGTTGATGGGGGGTGGGAGGGAGGAGAGGGTGGGTGATGGGTATTGAGGAGGGCACCTTTTGGGATGAGCACTGGGTGTTGTATGGAAACCAATTTGTCAATAAATTTCATAAAAAATAAAAAATAAAAAAAATTTAAAAAAACAACAATAACAAAAAAAACAAAAAAAACAAAACAAAAAAAAAAACAAAAAAACAAAACAAAACAACAACAACAAAAATCATTATCCACTCAAGTGACCAAGAAGTCATTTGTCTTTTCGATGAACAAGTGAAGTTGACATATGCCTTCTATGTTTTTTAAGTTTTGACATATGTTTTTTATACTTTTGTCTTACTCCTTGATATAAATGAAAATATCAGTGTTCTTATCTGAACAACTTATGTTTGTCAGTTGCAACCATAAGTTGACCATAGACACAGAGTTTGGTAAAAATCAACTAAGGCATTCTGTGAAAACCAATCACCTATATAGAGTTTACAACAAAGGCTACTGCATATTTTATTACTACTCTTAAACATGTGTTACACTTCCTTTATGTGTAAAATATATGAGAAACCACACACACAAAAAAAGAGAATACCCATTTTCCCAACATCTTTGCCTGTCCTCAATAGCGTCAATCTTTTTAATTTTTGCCAATCTGGTGAATTACAAATGATAAGGCATTTTTTTGAAATTTGTGTGTCCCTGACTTCTAGTTTGGCAAGCATCTTTTAATATATTTATTGTCCATCTATAATTCCTTTTCTGTGAACTGTCTTGTTTTTATTCTTTACTCAGTTTTATATGTTGCTATTTTTCATTAATTTCTAGAAGCAACTTAAACTTTAGGGTTTTTCTCTTTTTAAAAGAGTGTTTTCTCTCACACTATCTGAATTTGATTCTTAAGTAATCTTTTACTACATAGAAATTGTAAATGCTTATATATAAAAACTATCAATATGTTTCCCTTTTGGTCCATGGATTTCTTCTTTTATTTAGGAATGTTATGTATACCCAACCTGGGCTGGTAAATATTCTCCTATGATTGTTTCACTGCTTATATGTTCTACATGTAGTTTTTGTTTGATGGGGAAATCACTTTATATGTGGTGTAAGGTGGAGCTCTAGATTTATTTTCTTCCAAGTTATTCCAACAATATTTATGGAACTTATCACCTTACTTTTTTTTGTCTTATTTTTATTCTCATTTATATTTAATAAAATAGGTGTTAAAAATTGAAAAAACAAAAAACAAAAAACAAAAAAACAAAAAAACAAAGAACACCAGACTTTTCGTTCGTTGAGCGTTTTCCAGGTCCCAAGCACCGCATTAAGCGCTTTACCTGCATGATTCCGGTTAAGCCTTCTAACAACCCATTTCACAGATGAGAAAAGCGAGATAAAGTAGGTAAAAAGGCCAGCAAGGCTCCTAGACTCACTTTGCTCCACCACCCAGTATTGCCACTATCTTGGCATGTACTGGGGAGGCATTCTCCGCCCCTCCCGTCCTCCTTCCAAATACCCACCTCTCCCCCTCCCCCACTCCCTCTGCCCTTATGTCCGCAATTAGCTCCGGGAGACTAAAGCAGCAAGCGGAGTTATTTGTGGCCCTGGGATGTGGGTCTAGGGACCTTGGCTTTGCCAAACATGGGGGGGGGGTTGGATTCAACAATATTACAGGTGTTTAGCCACCTTTCCGAAAGTCAAAAGAAGCAATGTGGGATGGCTTTTCAAGAACTAATTGTGTCAAGGGCTTCGGTTCAGGGCAGGGGAGCTGCGGGTTTGGTGGGAGCAGGCTCCAGGCCTGGCGAATTGTTTGAAACAAGCCTCCACCTCATCGCTGTTCGCACAGGGCCCGCTTCAGATCCTCTGTCCCCCTCTCGCTGCCCTTCCCCCACTTGTGCTCTCCCGAAGATAAATAAATGCAAATATAATTAATTAATTAATTAATTGATTAAATAGCCCCTGGGCCTGAACCTAGGTCCCCACTGCCCCATCCCGAAGAGAGCCCGGGCTGGCCTCCTCATCGCCAAGCCTTACCTGTCCGCCTCTGTCCACAGGGCCCTGAAGCTTCGGGCTTCTTAGCTGTGGACACTCTGGCCCCTCACCTATCTTGCCAGTGAATCCCATGTCCAGTGGGGTGGGGTGAGATGGGTGGAGGGGATACTTGTAGGGTCTGCCTGGGATCTCTTTGGCGTGGGTCCAAAAATATGGAGTCAGCAGGAGGCCCCCGGGGCGTCTGAAGCTTTGAGTTCAAGGCAGGCTGACCAACTTATCCTTTCTCGATGTCCACCTGGCAACAAGGCCAGGAGAGGAACCGTGGCTTCTTTGGAGAAAACTTACGGGCAAACAGCATTTTCTCCAGGCGAAGGTAGTCAGTGAACCTTGTGCTCCATGAGGTCAAAACCGGCTTGAGAACTCAGGAGCCTTCAGAGGATCTCTGAGGTCACCTTATCCCTGCATGCAAGGGGTCGTTCAGGCCTGCTCAGGGTCTGTCTCCTACAGGGGATACCTCCCAAGGTTCCTCTTCTCTCTCTGCACAAAGCCTCTAAGAGCAGTGCTTCTCAAACTTGAATGTGAGTATAAAGCACCCAGGTCTGGGGTGGGGCCTGAGAAGCTGCATTTCTAATAAGCAACAGGTGATGCTAGTGTTGCTGGTCCACAGGCCTTGGGCACATTCTCCTCTCCTCCAGGCCTCTACTCTCCCAACAGTTCCAGAACCAGCTCCACACTCCAGAGCCCCTGACCTGTCTCAAGGTGGTCCTAATGAGAAGCTGTCTGGTCGTTATACGTCTTCCATAAATGCTATGCTGAGCCCTGGGGAATTGATGGACAAGAACAGAGCTGCCCCTGCCCTCTGCCCTCTCGGGGTTCACACTGCATCAGAGAAGACATCTAGGAGGGGTAATCACCAGCATAATTCTGAATGTTGCTCCGGGACACATAGCAGGGTGAAAGAACCTAGCCCAGGCAATCGAGGAGGACCTCCAGGAGGAAATGACTTTTTCACTAGGACTTGAAGGATGAACCGGGGTTAATCAACTATTGAGGATGAGCACACCAGGCAGAGTACGAGGCTGGAGCATTGGGAGGACTGGACACAGTCCAGTGAACAAAGAACGTCTTTGACCACCTTTAAGACTTATTACCCGTACTGCAAACACTAATAGTGCATAATAAGAATGGAATGGGGGAAAAATCAACAATGAATAAAACGATAGGAAGCACCATCTAACCTTGGGTGTGTCTGTGGTAACAGATTCCTGCAGAAAGGGATCATGCGTCCTCTTTCATTCATCCATCCAAGAATGATTTATTGAGCACCAACTCTGTGTCGTGTACTCATCACTGGACATACGCCCTTATAAACAAGAATCTTCCAAAAAAACAAGCATGAAAATGGACAATTACAGCAAACCTAACTCATGTTGCTGGGGAGCCGCGTTCAACACTTCTACCTAAGAAGCGCACAGAAATGCCGTTTGCCCCAAGCAGTGTTTCTTTGCCTTTCCAACTTCATGATATCCGTGCTTCGTCAATTAAAAGGAACTTACTTTCCTGTCATTTTTTATTAGAAGACTGCCAAGGTAATAAAAGGTCCTTATTACTTCTTTCTTGCCGTCCAGCTTTTCATGAATGGATATTTCAGCGAGTCTTTTATGATGCCACAAAAGGTTTCAATAAAGAGACAGGCTGTGCAGAACAGAGTTCACCAGATATTATCTATGTTGTGCATTTCACTGGTTTTGAACACTGGAGGTTTGACCGGGGCTGGAAAATGTGTTTCAAAATGAGATTTAGAGCCTACCGTGTTTTTTCCCCCAACTTCTTTGTTAATCTTTTGAACAATGTTAAATTGGAATTTTAACAGTTTAACAATTGTTAAGTGTTCTAGGACCTCTGATGCTACCCAGTGAGGTATCCATCATCCGCTTGGATCCTAATCTGAGTGTCCAGATCCCCTCCTTGGGGACAACGAGGAGGCAATAGGTGACTTTTCAATGGGCCAAGACCTCGCTTTTGGCCTCAAGGACTTGTTTGGAGGGGAACCACATCCTCAAGCAGCCCAAGAGTTAGGGGGCACCCAGCTTCAATCGAAGCCAAAGCCCTTCACTGGACCTTGGGCTAGAAGCTGGAGATCCGAGTCAAAGTACAGAGGCTGATTTAAGATGCCAAAGGAAAGACGTGTTCCAGGGCCAGGGTGCCGGTCAGGAACCGGCTTGAGTAGAGTTGGAAGGAACAAGCCAGGCGACAGGTGGGTGTTCATGACTTGCCTTAACAGGCCAACAGCTGTGGGGATGTGCCAAGCTGGCCTATAGACACAAGGTTGAGATGGAAGAGAAATCTTCCCGCCCATAGAACCGGAGTGGGGCTCTGTCCCCGGTGGCCTGATTTCCACAGCACGGGCAGGGCAGAGGCCAAGGGAGACAGACATAGGGAGTCAGGCAGAGACACCAAGCTCCAAGACTTCAGGAAGATAGAGGTCACACCTATAGACACGTGGCAAAGCATGTCAACAAAAACCAAACCTTCTTTGCCAAGTAAGTGCTAAACCAACTGTCCCCAAAGTGATTTTTTTGCAGTGACTAGTGCCGCGACTAAGACTATCTCTCCAAATGGTAATATGGGCTCCTAATCACTTTATCATAAGGGCTGACCTACCACAACAGATGGTGTGACACAGGCTGTATGGGACGCATAGAGGAAGCGCAAACAGCCAACCGTTTGGCTCAGGAAGAAGAGGCTACCAGAACGGACATTGCCCAAGAATGCCGGCGTGAGGGTTTTCACAAATTCTGTGGGGAAGAGGAAATTAGAAATTATGATTACGGCCCCACTGGATACTAATTATGGGTTGTTGAACAGTATTACTTTTAATTAATTATTCTTACACGGATGATTCTAATTTCGTAGTGTGAGATCACTGACACAGAATCGATCCTTTGGTTATCTTTATGTAGTCCGGAGTGAGATCATCTCTCCATGTTTTCTTATAAGTAGATATTTGTGTCATGTACGCTCCAGATGGTGATTGCAATCAAGAGCCTGGTGATTCTAGGATTCAGATGACAAGAGGGACCCCCTGACAAATGGCTGCCACTCAGGTCACATTCCCGGTGAGGACAGTTACACGGTACAAAATGATGCTAATAGCTGGGGCTTGAGTTGATTTGAGGTCTTTTCTTCAATAGAAATCCAGTTTATAGACATGATTCAAATGAAGGTGTTTAAGAACAAAATTTGTTGTGGGGCGCCTGGGTGGCTCAGTCGGTGCAGCGTCCGACTTCAGCTCAGGTCATGATCTCATGGTTTGTGGGTTCGAGCCTCGCATTGGGCTCTGTGTGGACAGCTCAGAGTCTGGAGCCTGCTTTGGATTCTGTGTCTCCCTCTCTCTGCCTTCCCCCACTTGTACTCTGTCTCTCTCTCAAAAAAGTAAATAAATGTAAAAAAAAAAAAAAGAACAAAATTTGTTTTTCACTATGGATGTTGGGACTCATTAAAGGTTTCAACTAGGGACAGTTATAAAAAGAAGTGAAGTAAAAAGTGGGCCAGATGCTGCAAAAACCTGAAACATATTCTAAAAGGTAGAAAACCTGAGCAGGTCTCTGAAATAAAATAATATTGGATATAATAATTCAAATACATAGTATGCCTGCATAGGAAACCCCTTCCTTCTGCAACCAACAGCACACATTTTTTTTTTAATATTTCTTTTTGAGAGAGCGCAAGCCACAGAGGGACAGAGAGAGATGGGACAGAGGATCCGAAGTGTGCTCCGCGCTGACCGCAGAAAGTCCGACGCAGGGCTCGAACTCACGAACCATGAGATCATGACCTGAGCTGAAGTCAGACGCTCAACCAAGTGAGCCACCCAGGTGCCCCAACAGCGATTTTTGACAGCCCAGATTAGAACGCAGGACTCCTGGTTATTAAAAAAACAAAACAAAACAAAAAACACATGAAAAAGCTCATGTGTTTTCCAGTTGTCATGGCATTTTATGTGACTGGAGTCCCTGTTTGTATAATATTTGACTGGGCATGTAACATTTACTGACAAATTCCAGATAGCAGGGCATTTTCGGGCTCCAGAAAGGCAATACTTGGTGTTGGTGTTGCAAACAGAAACTCTGACCCACTGGGATCAGAAAGAATGAATGCCATTTAGCAATAGCTGTTTATGCTTTCAGGAGCATCTCAAAGTACATTCACCCACAATGTCTACTGTAGAGAAACAGCGTAATGTTCACTGATAGCAAAATGCTAGATGAAAAAGCAATACTATTGAGGGTTAAATTTCCATGGCTAGTTATCTCAGTAATTGAGACTGGAGACAAGTTAAAGTTATTTCCTGGCATTGTCAATATACCAATGCCCTGTGTGAACGTTCAGGACTAAAAGACAGACTCACCCACCGTCTCCTCCCCCAGGGGAAAAAATTTCCCTGGGTCCTGGATTCTCTCCTGTCCTGATTTGGTATTTAGAAGTTATATTTTAAACCCCACCATTTCCTGGAAGCCTGCCCTGCCTTCAGATCACAACTGATTTAACTATGCCAAGGGTGCTAGAAGAAATCACTCACTGTCCCTACCTTGCGAGGAAGAATATTTTAACTTTCTGTCTACCTCAAAGTAATGAGACACCTGCTTGTATGAGTGCTTATTTGAGGACCAGCTGTGCATCCAGACCTCTCTCATATGTCCTTGGAGAGGTAGGGAAAATATTAGAGAACCCTTGCCTGAAACAGGGCCGTCAGATTTAGCACATAAAAAATACAAGATGCCCAATTAGCATTTGAATGTCAATGAATTGTCTCTTTTCATATAAATGTGTCCCCTGCAACATTTGCAACATACTCATACAAAAAAAAAATCATTCATTATTTATCTGAAATTCAAATTTAACTAGATGTCCCACACTTTATCTGGCAACCCTAGCCAGGAAAGATACTATGCCCTGGTTCAGGAGGAGAAATCAACACAAAGAGGTCAATTTGAGAGTAACACAGTCATCTACAAGCACGTATTAAATTGTGGAGTGCAGGGAAAGGGCAGGGTTAACAGAGATCAGAATTCCTCCAACAATGAGCTACTCAAGGAACTCCGTCTTTGGGGGGACGGTCTTCCTATGTCCTCAGCCCTTAGCATGGTGGTGGTGATGTTTAGTAGAGTCTCAATGTGTGTAATGAATGAATAAATGAATATGTTAATCAGTTTGAGGGGAACTTGAGGTGGGTCTTGAAGCTGTTACAAAGACTGTATTTTGAGCAATGTTCAACTAGAATGTAGGTGTGAAGTCTCTCGAGCTGGAAAAATGAAAAGTTGAGAGACTAAATCTTAGATTTTTAACATTTTGGTATGAAAGTGTTAATATCAAGAGCATATTCTCTGGCCTGGCAGGCTTTGAATGCACTTTAAAAAGTCATTTAAAAGCATCTGAGCCCAAGAAGGAACAAGATTTGAACTCTAGAATTGCTTCAGGCTAGATCAGAGTTTCTCAATTTCTGCACAGTTGACATTTTGGACAGAAAAACTCTTCGTTATGGGGGCTGTTTTGTGCATTGTAGGATGCTCAGCAGTATTCCTGGTGTGATGGTCAATTTTGTGTGTCAGCTTGACTGGCCACAGAATGCCCAGATTAAGCATCTCTGAGTATACCTGTGAGAATCTTTCCTGATGAGATTCGCATTTGAATCTAAAGCAGGTTGCCCTCCCCCATGTGGGTGGGCATCATCCAATCCACTGGGGGCTGACATAGAACAAAAGATGGAGGAAAGAAGAATTTGCCCCTCTTGCTTCCTGACTGCCTGCTTGACTTGGGACATCTCCTCTCATCTTCTCTGGCCCTCAGACTAAAATGGGAACCATTGGCTCCTCTGGTTCTCAGGCTTTTGGAGTTGGACTGAATTACACCACTGGCTTTCCTGGGTCTCCAGCTTGCAGATGGCAGATCGTGGAACTTCTCAGCCTTCGCAAGTGTGCGAGCCAATTCTTCATTATATATCTCTCTATCTCTATCTCTATCTCTATCTCTATCTCTATCTCTATCTCTATCATCTCTCCATCCTACTGGTTCTGTTAGTTAGGAATTGGCTTGCACACTTGTGAAGGCTGAGAAGTTCCACGACCGCCCCCTTCCCCATTTGTTTGGGACAAACAAAAATGTCTCCAGACATGGTCAAGTATCCCCTGGGAGAGAAAAATTACCCCCCTGTTGAGAACCATTAGTCTAGATGAAAGCCCACTGTACCAGTTGAACTGGATGTCTAAGAAGTCTCTAATGTAATTCTTTTCCTCTCCAAATGAGACAAATAAGGGACAATTTGTGCAAATAAAGCCTATGCATTTGAGAAGCTTGTCTCTAAGATGAATAAAAGTGTGGCCAGACATGAGTACTAGATGATGAAAAGGCAAATGATGAACTATATCCGTTGAGATCACATATGTTCACTTCAAAGGTCCTGACTTCAGTGATCCTGGGCCAGCCTCAGTCAGGTTCGCTCATTGAAATAGACAGACCTGACAATAAAAAGCAAGTCATTATTGGTTAATCACAGAGACGATTACCTTTAATAAATGCTTTTACATCCACAATTTGGGGCAGAATAAAAATTGCCAGAGATAAAAGAAAAGGAAAGAGACCCTTGAAAATCTGGCATCTCCCAAGAATTGATTCCTATGGCAAAGAAAAGCAAGTGTATTTTTAAATCAGTGTATTTTTCCCAATTCAAAAAATTATTTTTTCCTATGGTGAAATTAGAAAAAAAAATCTTTCTGACAATTTATTAACCAAAGTTTAATATGGGGTTCAAAATAAGATAAAATGAATTTATATTTTGAATGTTCACTGTTTTAGGGAATTATTGATCAAATATTAGGAAAAACTCTTCTCCTTGTTTTTTTTTTTTAACGTAAAGCATTGAGTGAAAGTTTTGAAGCTTTGAAAGATAAATATTAGTTAAAAGGAATTTTTGAGGCACCTGGGTGGCTCAGTTGGTTAAGCACCCAGCTTTTGACTTCAGCTCGTGATCTCATGGTTTGTGGGTTCAAGCCCCACATCTGGATGTGAGTTGGCAATGCAGAGCCTGCTTGGGATTCTCTCTCTCCCTGTCTCTCTGCCTCTCCCCCACTTGTGTGCTCTGTCTCTCCGGTTCTCTCTCTCAAAAAAAAGGAATTTTCAATTTTAATTTCCCACTCATGGTACATGAGTTAATAATAACATTAAATAATAATCAGATATAGGACTTGTATTTCCAGAAACATAATATATATACTAGATGTCCTGAAAATTCTCCTAATACAAAATAGCTAAAAACTCTACATAAACCATAACAAACATCACGTTGTATTAAATAAAAGAAGCCAGAGGCACCTGGGTGGCTCAACTGGTTAGGTGTCCGACTTTAGCTCAGGTCATGATCTTACAGTTCCTGAATTCGAGCCCTCATCGAACTCTCTGCTGTCGACCCAGAGCCTGCTTCAGATTCCCTATCCCCCTCTCTCTCTGCCCCTCCCTCGATTGTGCTCGATCCCTCCCTCTCCCTCTCTCTCAAAAATAACCACTTAAAAATAAAGAAATAAATAAAAGAAGCCAGACACAAAAGTTTACATACTGTATGATACAATTTATATGAAATATCCAGAATAGGTAAATCTATAAAGACATAAAGCAGAACGGTAGTTTTGCCAGGGGCTCAGGGGAGGGAGAAATGGGGAATTAACTGCTCATTGGGTAAAAGTTTCCCTCTTGGGGTGATGAAAATGTTTTGGAAGTAGACAGAGGTGCTGGTTGGACAACATGGTGAATGTGCTAAATGTCACTGGATTGTACATTTCAAAATGGTTCATTTCATGCTTTGTGAATGTCATCTCAGTAAAATGTATAGCGAGACATAACGAACATTGTTTTCAATGTATAGCCAAGTTAATAAGAAAGTGATAAAAATCACGAGGGACCAAAACTTAGGAGGCAGATGGAAATACAAGTGATTCTGTATAACTACAGCTACCCTGGGGTCTTTGATGACTTTCCTAACCCCAGGAATTGACCTTTAAAGGCAGCACAGGACAGGAGGCAGTGCTTTGGACTCACGCTGCGTGAGATGTCAGAACTGAGACCCCTGAATGAAACCCAAACACTAAAAAGAATGAGTCAATAAGAAGGCTCATTGGACACAAGCCACCTTCTTGAAAGGAAGAATAAAAAAGAACTTTGCTCAGCTTGGGATCTGGATGTGAAGAAAATAATAAAATAAAATAGCTGTTTCTTCCTGAAAAACCATAACAGCAGTTTCTTCCTGAAAAACCATAACAGCAGGTTACGATGGATGGTAGAAATGACAGACAGGGAAGGGTAACGGTCAACGACTTAGAATTAAAGAGGATATTTATCATATTAAACTATTATGTCAAACCAAACAAGATGGTAAACATGTAAGGAGTTGAAATCAAAAGGGTTTGTTAGTGCAGCAGAAGGAAAAAGGGAAAACATAAAAACATATAAAGGTGATTGAAGACATAAAAGATCATATAAATTTTAGAGATAATCCAAGGGAAGAGTTTTTAAAAGCGCAAATCTTAGAAAGCCAAAGAGCAGAAAAGAAAAAAGAGTGCAAATTGTAGAAAAGTAATTTAAAACAGGCTAACCAGAGGAAGAGTGTTCAAAACCGACAGAACGCCAAGCTACGGATAAGTTTCAAGAGAACAGTCCCACCCCTCGTAACAGAATTATTAACAATTTCTAACAGGAATGGCCATGCCCCAGGGTGGGGCTTGGGCAGAGGCTGTCAATGTCAGAGGGGCAGGGCGGCAGAGTCCAAATTCCACAGGTTCTAGCCCTGCCCTTTGGTTATTTACAAGATCACTTAAAACCCCAGTCACCCCTTTGGTAAAAACACACAGGTAAGGACATGTGACAGTATGAGGACACTGTGCCTACCAGGGTTGGGACTTTCCGGGACATCACATAACTGAAGAATGACGCGTAGCACCGGGAACTGATCTGGCTGGCAATACCGAGAGAGATGGGGGGAGGGGACACAGAGATCAAAGAAAAAGGGGGTGCAGGGACCAAAGAGTTTGAGAAGGGAGCAGCAGAGGGCACATGGGAGCCCAGAGGTAACAGATAATGCCTGTGCTCACCATGTATTATCTACCCTCCCCAAAACGGGAAAGCTAAGAACACAGCAGTGAAATGTTCAGGAAACTAAGATTATGCTAATTTGGAGAACATCACCTAATGGGAGATTATATCCTTCTGGCTTTTTTGGGTGTTATCATGTCCTTTCTTTCTTTTTTTTTTTTTTTTTTTTAACTTTTTTAGTGTTTATTATTGAGAGAGCGAGAGCGAGCGTGTGCGCTCAAGCAGGGGAGGGGCAGAGCGAGAGGGAGACAGAATCGGAAGCAGGCTCCAGGCACTGAACTGTCAGCACAGAGCCCGATGCGGGGCCTTGAACTCATGAGCTGTGAGATCATGACCTGAGCCGAACGAAGTCGGACGCTTCACCGACTGAGCCACCCAGGCGCCCCTCATGTCCTTTCTTTTATAAAATAATGTCAACAATAGATAGTCGCTAGAATACCTTTACTTGGTACAATTAAAATTTAACAGCCTCCCACCAGGCAACCAATTTATTATTACTGTTATAATTAGGGAACTTCTATCAGTCTGTGGAATGGCCAACTCTGAGTATTCTGAGTCTCAGAGACAAAAACGGCAGATCTTAATAAAAGAGTGCCAGCAGCTGCCGTGCATGTGTGTGAGGGTGCACGAAAGAGAAAGAGAAAGAAATAGAGAAAGAGAGAAACAGGGAAGGCCAGTGTGGAATATGGGAGTTTTAGATAGGAGTTCTGGGAATGAGCAGGGGAGAGTCTAGGACAGGTGAGCCTGGAGAGCAGCGATGTCTCGTCTAGGCTTTGCATAAATATGGGGCTCTCCTTAGCCTGGGTTGCCATGGAAAGCACACCCTGGGACAGCTATCGCGCAGACAGCTCATCTGGGGGTAGTGACTCCAGAGAATGGTATTGTGGGTTGGGAAAAGGGAAATAAGGAAGGAGGGACACAACATGGGCACCTGGGCTTCAGCCTCACTGGAACCTTCTGGGGAACCGTACGGAATGAGCCTCACAGTTGTCTGCCAGTGGTCCAGAAGAAGAGGGCATTTGTCCACTGACTCACATCCTCCACTGGCCAAGGGCTGCCCACGGGCTACTTCTCCCGCACTTGTAGCTTGTGCATCTACAAGTGCTAAGAGGGTTTCTGCAGAAGTTTCATACAGTGGTGTCACAGGAACTCCGGGGACAGAAAGTGACACGTTCAAGCTGCCGTTGAAACGAGGTGCTGTGAGTTTATACTTGCGTAGAAACAAGTTTTCAGGTGAAGTTCTCGCTGGATGCGACGCCCTTCCCATTAGCCATTCTGGTCTCTTTCTAGCGACAGCTTGGGTGGGAGGGCAGGTGTTCTAACACCTCAGGCACCTAAGCCCAGCTGAAACTACAGCTGATGTCTTAGGGCCCATCCCTTCCCAAGGTCCCTAATCTTCTCTTGGCATTTACACAATGGCTGCAGTGATCTCTTCTTTGCATAATCACTTAGTAATTCAATCTCAAGCGTTACTGCCGTGGGACTCCTTAAATTCTCCGCGACTTGGACTGGCTCCGTCCCAGCCTGGGACAGGTACGAACTGCCACGTTCGCAAGGCCCTGCTAAAATGACAGGACATTTTCGCGTGGCATTTCTTGTTTGACCTTCACACCAAACTCAGAAGAATGGGTTTCAAAAGGTAAAGCGGCAGCTATCTTCGAGAGGAGGCACAGCTCCCAAGCCATAGAATGTTAGGATTTCTAGTGATGTTCTTTCCTCCGGCATGTTCTTTTTTTTTTTTTTAAGTTTATTTTTTTTTTTTATTTTGAGAGAGAGAGAAAGAGAGACAGAGAGAGAGACAATGCAAGCGGAGGAGAGATGAAGAGAGAGGGAGCGAGAGAATCCCAAGAAGGCTCTGTGCCGTTATCGCAGAGCTCAACTCGGGGGCTTGATCTCACGAACCTCGAGATCATGATTTGAGCCAAATCAACAGTCATACCTCAACCAACTGAGCCACCCAGGCACCCCTGGATATTCTACTTCTTGTCCACAATAATTTGAAAACAGCTTTTAGGCCAAAAGGACTCTCTTCTTACAAACTAAAGCTGGGACACTGCAACGGGCAGCTTCTGGTATAGTTGTCAGTGTATTTCTAATGGACCACTTGATATTCTTGGTACTAAACAACTGAAATCAATTCTATCTTTAAAAAATTTTTTTAAATGTTTATTTATTTGAGAGAGAGAGAGAGAGAGAGTGAGCGCGAGAGCGAGAGTAGGGGAGAGGCAGAAAGAGAGGGAGACACAAAATACTTAGCAGGCTCCAGGCTCCGAGCTGTCAGCACAGAGCCCAATGTAGGGCTCGAACCCACGAGCTGTGCGAGCATGACCCAAGCTGAAGTCAGATGCTCAAGCGACTGAGCCACCCAGGTGCCCCTCAATTCTATGTTAAGAAGGAAAGAAGTTGTTGGAGAGATAGAGATTGGCTCGCAGAATCAGTGGGATTACTAAAGAACCAGGCTAAGAAATAAACAGAAACCCAAGTTACAAGCCTGGCTAGGTTGTTCCAGCAACGTAAACCAATAAAGGCTTATTTCTTGCTCTATCCACAGGTCCATCTTGGCTTGACAGAGTGCCTCTGCTCAACGTAGTCGCTTGGGGCCCCAAACTGATAAGGCAGCCACCATCCCAAACCTTGCCCTGCCAGAAAGAAAAGGGGACTCCGGAGGGTCTCAATTAAATTCTCAGCCCTGAGTTAGCAATGACTACTTCCGGGCCAATTCATTAGCCGTAACAGGTCTTATGGCTGCACTCAACCCCAGGGCCATCGGGAAATGAAATTGTACCATGTACCCCAAAGGAAAGAACTGGAGATACTTGGCAAACAGCCTTCAAGACTATCACAGTCACGCAGAGGGAAAATTCTCTGGCTAGAGTGCCACCATGGCGCAACTGCCCGTAGGTTGTCCTTCACCATGTCATTGTGTGAATTCAATGGCAGATTCCCCAAATGCAAGAAAGGAGTTTAGATCCTGGGTAGTCGAAAGGGAGAAAGGTGTCCCCTACGTGATAAACATCCAATATACTCAACTTGCAAAGGAAAATAGAAGAAAATATACGAACAGTCCTGTTCAAAGTGTCATTCCTATTTGTCCTCTGATTAGTGCGGGAAATCAGAGACACGTGGACCCATTCACTCCTATATATATATATCCGTATATTCATTTAGGCAACAAATGTTCACAGAGATCTATATGCTTCCAGGTACTTTGAACATACCAAGATGAATAAGGCATCATTTTCCAGATGCTTATGTTCTTTTTTTTTTTAAGTTTATTTATGTATTTTGGGAGACAGAGACAGCGTGAGCAGGGGAGGGACAGAGAGAGAGACGGAGAATCCCAAGCAGGCTCTGTGCAGTCAGCGCACAGAGACCTATATGGGGCTCAAACTCATGAAACCGTGAGATCATGACCTGAGACAAAATCAGGACTTGGATGCTTAACTGACTGAGCCACCCAGGTGCCCTTCCAGAAGCTTATGTTCTAATAGTAAGGGAGACACTACATAAATAATTGCCATACAGTATGATTAGTCTTTATGCAGAAATTAATGCTAAAGGGATGGTTTGGCAAAAGGGGGAGAGTAATTAACTTAATGTGGGCGGGGCGCACTAGTAAGCAATGGCTGTTCTGGGAAGAAGCTATAGGAGAAAGGGGTGAGGCTCCCCAGAACCTGCCCTGGGGACAGGTGAGTACTTTAGTATGTCAGGGGCATGAAAAGCAGATAGAGGCCGAAACTAGAGTCGCCGGAATTAACAAATCAAAATGCAGGACGCCCACTTACATTTGAATTTCGGGTGAACAGTGACGACTTTTTTTTTGGTGTAATCGGGTCCAACACAGTATTTGGGACATGTTTATACCAAAAAAGATGCTAAAAATGGTTTATTGTGTGAACTTCAGATGTAACTGTGGGTCCCATATTGTATCTAGCTACCCTAGCTGGGAATGCTGTCGTAGTCATTCTTTGGGACACATTTCAAGGGTCCTGTCCTCCAGGAAGCCTTCCCTAAAACCCTGGGTTGGCCTGAGCGTCTTCTTCAGGGCCCTTGTGGGCCTACGTGTGTGCCTCCATCATAGAATATAGCACATTTTTGTGACGTTCTCTTTAGAAGCGGTGTTGTGTTGTGTGTATTCCCAGCATGAAACCCGTGTGAGAAATGTCCGTTGACATTAATCAGTATCTGTATGAGTAGATTTGCAGCCCTGCAAGGAAACACCCCAAAGGTACCAGCCCAAAGAGGCTTAAAAGAAAAGATTGTCAGGTGCCTGGGTGGCTCAGTCGATTAAGCATCCGACTTCAGCTCAGGTCATGATCTCACAGTCCGTGAGTTCGAGCCCCATGTCGGGCCCTCTGCTGTCAGCAAAGAGCCCTCTTTGGATCTTCTGTCCCCCTCTCTCTATGCCCCTCCCCTGCTCATGCTTCTTCTCTCTCTCTCTCTCTCTCTCAAAAATAAATAAACTTAAAAAAGAAGAAGAAAAGATTCTCATTACGTTCTCTGTGTCTCGGGCCATAAAAGAAACGCAAGACTCTGCGAGCTGAGCCCGCACCTCATCCCTGGTACTGAATGAATGTAAAGGGCGGTTGTAAAGTGTTCCAAGAGAGCAGATAGTACTCTCGGCAAAGCGTCAAAGTGCAAACAACATAGAAGTTTGACCTTTCAGTGTAAATATATGTTTGATAAGAAAGGTTAGAAACAAGACATTTTGCATTTTTCTGTCTCAGAGGATGGCTGAAATGACGAGAAAATGTGAAGGAATTGGTGCTTTAAGAGGAAAGCATTACTGCAAACCACGGAATAGCCTTAGCAGGGAAATCTAGCTCATTTCCTTGGCATGAGGTAGGGATCGGCTCAGCAAGATGAAAATCCAGCTAAGAATCCAAAGTGTCCTTTGGTAGTCTAAAGGCTGTCATTTTAAATTTTTTTTTTTTCAACGTTTATTTATTTTGGGGACAGAGAGAGACAGAGCATGAACGGGGGAGGGGCAGAGAGAGAGGGAGACACAGAATCGGAAACAGGCTCCAGGCTCTGAGCCATCAGCCCAGAGCCTGATGCGGGGCTCGAACTCACGGAGCGCGAGATCGTGACCTGGCTGAAGTCGGACGCTTAACCGACTGCGCCACCCAGGCGCCCCTAAAGGCTGTCATTTTAAAGAAATTTGGAAGAAATTAGGACCCAGAGAGGCTAAGTAACTTGCCCAAGGTCATGGAACTCGTTAATAACTAAGCTTAAAGGTCTTCTGATCCCCAGCCTAGCACTGGTGTAATAGAAGATTTCCAAGATCATCAAGTAATCCAGTCAGGTGTTTATTAGAAGATCATTATTGTCAAAGGTTCCTTCTTTCCTTCCATCTTAACTGGGCTGAAGTCTTCCGTTTGGTTCGTCTTTCTTTTTTTTTTTTTTTAATTTTTTTTTCAACGTTTATTTATTTTTGGGACAGAGAGAGACAGAACATGAACAGGGGAGGGGCAGAGAGAGAGGGAGACACAGAATCGGAAACAGACTCCAGGCTCTGAGCCATCAGCCCAGCGCCTGACGCGGGGCTCGAACTCACAGACCGCGAGATCGTGACCTGGCCGAAGTCGGACGCTTAACCGAATGCACCACCCAGGCGCCCCATCGTCTTTCAATGAAAAGGAAAACTAAGCTTTATTCTTGTCAACCTGTGCTTTGTGTATATATATATATATAGATATACATATATATGTATATCTATATATATATACATATATATACATACATATATATGTATATATAGATATACATATATATACATATATATGTATATATAGATATACATATATTTTTTTTAATGTATATTTTTGCGAGATAGAGAGAGATAGAGCATGAGCAGGGGAGGGCAGAGAGAAGGGAGATGCAGAATCTGAAGCAGGCTCCAGGCTCCGAACTGTCAGCACAGAGCCCGACATGGGGCTTGAACTCACAAACTGTGGGATCATGACCTGAGCCGAAGTCAGACGCTCAACCGACTGAGCCACCCAGGTGCCCCAGTGCTTTGTATATTCAAAGCAGTATTAAGGTGACCCATTAGCTCACCCCATTCTCAGGAAAAATAAAAACAGATTTTTAAAAATGTTTATGTATTTATTTTGAAAGAGAGAGTGATAGAGAGCAGGTGAGGGGCAGAGAGACAGAAGGAGAGAGAGACTCTCAAGCAGGCTCTGAATCGTGTCAGCACAGAGCCCCATGCAGGCTCAAACCCACAAACCGTGAGATCATGACCTGAGCCGAAACCAAGAGTTGGATGCTTAACCGACTGAGACACCCTGGTGCCCCAATAGAAACAGTTTTTGTTTTCAATGTTTATTTATTTTTGAGAGAGAGAGAGAGAGAGAGAGAGAGAACAGGGGAGAGACTGAGACAGAGTCCAAAGCAGGTTCCAGGCTCTGAGCTGTCAGCACAGAGCCCTACGTGGGGCTCGAACTCACCAACCGCGAGATCGTGACTTGAGCCAAGGTTGGATGCCTGACTGACTGAGCCACCCAAGCGCCCCTAGAAACAGTTTTTTGTTTTGTTTTGTTTTGTTTTGTTTTAATTTTTTTTTCAACGTTTATTTATTTTTGGGACAGAGAGAGACAGAGCATGAACGGGCGAGGGGCAGAGAGAGAGGGAGACACAGAATCGGAAACAGGCTCCAGGCTCTGAGCCATCAGCCCAGAGCCTGATGCGGGGCTTGAACTCACGGACCGCGAGATCGTGACCTGGCTGAAGTCGGATGCTTAACCGACTGCGCCACCCAGGCGCCCCTAGAAACAGTTTTTTAATGGAGTTTGTTCTCCTGGGCAAAGTGACCCTCCTTTGATCTATTACCTGGGTCTTTAGCCCTTCTACACTTTAGAAAGCAGAGAATGGATATGCCATTTTACTCTGGATCTACCCAGTTTTGAGAATAAACAAAAAAACAACTTCCATCTGTGCATTTTCATGCATCCCTATACAGTTTGTGACCGCATTGCTTTCAAAGGGGGAAAAAAAAGGTGCAGAAAATGGCTTTCTATTACTGACTCATGATAATGCCATCCACTCAAATCGTGACATGGTTTTATTGCTATCACTAGAACGTGCACTAAGATCCCAACACCTCTGCCCATATCTAGGCATTAATATCTCGCGTGTCCTACACCTTAAAGGGCTTCCTTGTCCAAAAACTTTGCTTAAATTCATTCTCTTTGCTATCTTTATGCTCTGCCTTAGGTGTAGTTTATTAAGAATGCAAAACCACAAGCATGCAGGCCATAAATCTTACCTAGGGCAAAGTGTATTAAATTTCAAAGAAGTTAAGTTTAGAGCTCTTTCTTGTCCAATTCTCACTCAGTTTTCAATATCCATTTTACTTAATCTCCCTCTCGGTTTTGTTGTACGTATTGTCCTCATTTTTAATCTACAAAACCTGTAATTGCCCTGTAATAACACAAGCTTATCTTCTTAGTGAAATTTCCTTATAGGTTTATTTAATAATCTTTAAAGGTACATGATGCTTATATTTTAACTTAAAGTGGGTAAACACGAATATCTACTCATTAGATAGTAGTGGGGGATAGAATAAATATTAAATTCATCTTGTTTTGTTTGAACCTCTCCCTCTTAAAATTTTTTTTTCGTGTTTATTTACTTTGAGAGAGAGAGAGAGAGAAAGAGAGACAAAACACAAGCAGGGGAGGGGCAGACAGAGAAGGAGAGAGAGAATCCCAAGCAGTCTCTGCACTGTCAGCACAGAGCCCGATGCAGGGCTTGAACCCACAAACTGCGAGATCGTGATCTGAGCCGAAACCAAGAGTCGGGGGCTTAACCGATTGAGACACCCAGGCATCCCTGAACCTCTCCCTCTTTCCTAAGAATGCCTGCCTCTCCTCCCATAATGATCCAAATCCTCCCCATTCTTAAAGGTTTAGCTTAAAATCCCTCTCTTTCCTATGACACTTTGCCGACTAAAGCATGATTCCTAAACTCTTATAATTTAAATCATTTTCTACCTGGTTTTCTTTCTCACAACACCTGTACCTTTGCCTCACTGTACTAATACAATTTGCAATTGATATTTATTTGCTTGTTTACTTGGTATGATATGTCTCCCTTCGTCCTCCTTGGATGTCTGTCTCCACCCACCCCCCTGTAGTGTATCCCCAACATCTTGCACAATGATTGGTATTTGTTAAATGAATGGATAAAAGCAACCTCATCATCCTAACCTGTAGTAAGCATTACTATCCACATTTCACCAAGGAAGAAGTTGATTTCCATAGCAGTTGAGTAATTTACCCAAGATCGCATGGTGTTGGCTGATAGAACCTTCCTCCAGGAAGGTTTTCTGATTTACTAGTTGTGAGGTTTTGCACAAATTTCTTACCTTGCTGTGCTTCTATTACTCATTGTAAAAATACTATCTACTTCACAGGGTTGTTGTAGGGGTTAAATGAATAAAGCCAGGCTAAGTACAGAGCCCTGGAGTTCTCTCCTGGACACACCTGACTGGTATCACTTCGTTATCCTTTGGGCAAAACTGTTCAAATCGCTACTAATCCAAAATTTTTTTCTGCAAATACATAACTAAATGCCTTGTCAAGTACTCTGTTGAATTTAAATTCACTAGGCCTGCAAAATCCCTCAGTTACCAGTTTCATGAACACTATTAGCAAAGAAACAAAACTTGACTTGTTTGTTGGTGATCTCATTCCAACACAGTGGCCATGCCTTCCATTTGTGTACCCCAAACTATCTCTCTGATATCTGTTTGACAGTTTTGCTGAGCAATCCCATCAAGAACATTCCTCCCTGGGTTCCAGAACCCATTTGTCCTTGCTTTCTTTTTTAAAATTTTTAAAAAAAATGTTTATTTATTTTTGGGGCGCCTGGGTGGCTCAGTCGGTGAAGCGTCTGTCTTCGGCTCAGGGCATGATCTCACGGTTCGTGAGTTCGAGCCCCGCGTGGGGCTCTGTGCTGACAGCTCAGAGCCTGGAGCCTGCTTCGGATTCTGTGTCTCCCCCTCTCTCTCTGCCCCTCCCCTGCTCGTGCTCTGTCTCTCTCTCTTTGTGTCAAAAATAAAACAGGCTCCAGACTCTGAGCTGTCAGCACAGAGCCCGACGCGGGGCTCGAACTCATAGACTGCGAGATCATGACCTGAGCTGAAGTCAGACACTCAACTGACTGAGCCACCCAGGCACCCCTGTCTTTGCTTTTGAAAATGGAAATATCACTCTGACTCCAAAATAGATTCATTTAGTTTTATATTTTGTTGCCAAACTATATGATAAAATACATTGCTCATTTTACTTTTGTGTATTATTTAATTCAGTATTGAATTCTTATAATGTCTTTGGAATTGAGTAGAATGTATCCAGAACCTTAGTTTTCTAATGATCCATTTTGATTTGTCTAATAAGATAACAACCAGTGTCTATTGCATGCCGATGGATGAACTAAGCCCTTTACAAGCATCATTTTCTTTAAATTTTGCAGCATTTCTGTGAGTTAACTAGTATTCTTACCCTGAGAAACTGAGTCTTAGAGATTATCTTTCATGTTTCAAGGTAGCTAAAAGCATGGAAAGAGTAATTGGCAAAGAGGAAATGGGATAAATAAACAATGAAAAGTGAAAAGATGCCAGGACTCCTAGAGGGTTTTTTTCTGAAGTTTATTTATTTATTTTGAAAGAGAGGGAAAGCATGACTCAGGGAGGGGCAGACACAGAGAGAGGGAGAGAGAGAAAATCCCAAGCAGGCTTCACGCTGTCCGCACAGAGCCCAACACAGGGCTCGAACCCACAGACCGTGAGATCATGACCTGAGCCGAAGTTGGACACTTAACTGACTGAGCCACCCAGGTGCCCCAGGACTCCTAGAGGTTTTAATGGCTTCTTAGTTCCTGTTTCTAGTCCCTTTCTTGACCATTATAACCCACCCCCCAGCCTCTTAACCAAGCTCTAAGTGGTATCTTGAAAATGACTTGAAAGTTAAGTCCCAGCTGGGAAGGCTTTCTGGGGGATGTTATAGACAAAAATTCATTTTTGTAGAAAGTAGAAGTTGATGAGATGAAGGAGTGTTTTTGGAAAACTCAGTATTGTGTTGGAAGGGTATAGCAGCTCAATGGATACAGCATAACATCCGAGATGTCTCAATGTTCACAAAAATAAAAGAACCTGAGGGTGTGATAGAGGAGAAGGTGGAGAGACAGATGGGAGCATAATCATGTTGTATCTTGCATATTAAGGGTAAGGAATTTGAAGCACATCTGAAAAAAAAGGGAAATCACTGAATAATTTTAAGCTGGAAAAGGGCTTTGTATTTCAGACTGATCATGGTAACTTCAACAACCTAATGAGATCTGGGGTACTCTAGACTGTTAAGGGACTGTATTTATGAAAGGAACCGAGGAAGATGGCCACAGAATAGGAGGACCTTAAGCTCGCCTCGTCCCATGAGCACAGCTAGATAACTATCAAATCATCCTAAATACCCCAGAAATTGGCCTGAAGACTGACAGAACAAACTCCACAACTAAAGGGAGAGAAGAGGGCACATCAAAGAAGGTAGGAAGTACAAAGATGCGGTTTAGGGGAGAAACACATCTTGGTTACTGTGGAACGGAGGGAGCCGTGGTCTCAGACAAGGGTGAGAGAGCCAGAGGAGCACGCAGGGGGAACACACAAGGAGAATGTTTCCCCAGAGCCATTAGCTTGTAAAATGAGAAGGGCTGAGTTTTGCAAGTTCTTGCAATCAGCAGGGCTTAAGACCAGGAGTTTTAAAGGTCAGCAGGCTTGGATGGGATAGATCCCAGAGGGGGTGGTCTTGCTTCTGGAGAGAAGGCAGGCAAACAACCTGGGGGCAGATGTAATGGAAAAAGTGATCAGAAGAGGGCCAGGGGCACAAAGTGGGGAGATTACCTGCTCTTCTCAGAACTTGTCCCTGAGAGGCAGTGTTCATGGTAATACCTCTCTGGGAACAAAGGAGCTAGCCAGCACCATTTCCCTCCCCACCCCTCAGCATAAATGCCGAGCCACTTGTGGAAAACAGTGCAGTGCTGACACAGGATGCTAAGTTGTTTACACCAAGTCCCAACCCCATGTGCTCCAGTGGAACTGCCCTTCTCAGTCTCACTTGCCTCAGTCCCAGTGCAGTGGGCCCTTCCCCCAGAAGACCAGCACAAACCCCTGCCCACACCACATCTTCCAGCCAGAGACATTTGCAGAGCCTCCGTTATAGTGGAGGTGGTGACAGGAATCATTTCACAAGCAGACCAGAGCACCTTTGGTTAAAACTCACCACATTCAGGCCATTGACCAAACAGTGCCCACAGCAGGCGAGGATAGCTTCTGCAGACAACCGTCCTGAAGGATAGAGCAGCCAAAACACAACAGTAGAGCATACGCAGCATACACTGGAGACACTCCCTGAAGCACCAGGCCCTGTACACTACATGACTTCTTCATAAGGCCCTTACTTCAGGAGCAGGAGACATAAATGGTTTTTTTAATACATAGAACAAGGCAGAGACTCAGACAAAGTTGGAAGACAGAAGAATTTATCCCAAATGAAAGAACAAGATGGCCAGAGGTCTAAATGAAATAACTATAAGTAACATGCCTGATGGAGAATTTAAAGAAATGATCATAAGGATAGTCACTGGGCTTAAGAAAAGAACAGAAGACATCAGTGAGAGCCTTACCACAGAGCTAAAAGAATTAAAAAAGGATCAATCAGCACACTTGGGCAGCTTAGTCAGTTAAGCAACTGACTTTGGCTCAGGTCATCATCTCTTGGTTTGTGGATTTGAACCCCGCATCAGGCCCTGCACTGTGTGGAGCCTGCTTGGGATTCTCTCTCCACCCCTCCTCCACTCACACTCTCTCTCTCAAAATAAATAAGTAAGCTTCAAAAAAAATCAATTAGAAATGAAGAATGTAATAAATGAGATTGGAAACAGGCTTGATACAATGAACAAAAGGCTGGAAGAAGCAGAGGAACAAATTAGTGACCTAGAAGACAAAATAATGGAAATAATGAAGCTGAACCAAAAAGAGAAAGAATTCTGCAAAACAAGAATAGACTTAGGGAACTCAGTGACTTCATCAAACACAACATTCATACTATAGGAGTCCCAGAAGAAGAAGAGAGAGAAAAGGGGGCAGAACATTTATCTGAAAAAATAATAGCTGAAAACTTCCCTAATCTGAGGAAGGAAAGAGACATCCAGATGCAGGAGGCACAGAGAAATCCCATCAAAATCAACAAAAGCAGGCCAACATGGAGACATATTGTATTTAAATTTGCAAAATACAGTGATAAAGAAAAAGTCTTAAAAGAAGCAAGACAAAAGAAGTCGTTGGGGCGGCTGGGTAGCTCAGTAGGTTAAGTGTCTGACTCTTGATAACAGCTCAGGTCATGATATCACGATTCATGAGGTCGAGCCCTGACAGCATGGAGTCTGCTTGGGATTCTCTTTCTTCCTCTCTCTTTGCCACTCTGTTGCTCACACGCTCTCTCTTTCTCTCTCAAAATAAATAAATAAACATTTAAAAATTATACATAAAAAAAGAAGTCCTTAATATACAAGGAAAGACCTCACTGCAGATTTCTCAACAGACACTTGCCACGCCACAAGGGAGTAGCATGATATATTCAAAGTTCTGAATGAGAAAAATATGCAGCCAAGAATATTCTATCCAGCAAGACTATCATTCAGAACGGGAGAGATAAAGAGTTTCTTAGACAAACAAAAACTAAAGGAGTTCATGGCCACTAAACCAGCCTAGCAAGAAATATTAAAGGGGACTCTTTGAGTGGAAAGAAGAGACTAAAAGCGAAAGTATAAAGGCATAAAACCCAAAAGCAGTAAAAGTGAATATTTCTGTAAAAATCAGTCAAGGAACTCACCCCCACACACAAAGGATATAAGATATAATAACATATACCTAAAACATGAAGAGGAGTGAAGAAAAGAATGGGTTCAAATTTAAGTGACCATCAACTTAATACAGACTGCTAGATGCAGAGGAGTTTATATACAAACCTAATGGTAACCATATATCTAAAACCACTAATAAATATGCAAACAACAAAGAGAAAGAAATTCAAATATATAACTAAATAAAATCAGCAAAGCATGAAAGAGACAAAGACAAGAAAGGACCAGAGAAAATTTCCAGAAGCAACCATGAAACAAGTAATAAAATGGTAATAAATATATATGTACTCATAACTACTTTGAATGTAAATGAACTAAACCCTCCAATCAAAAGACACAGAACGTCAGAATGGATAAAAAACAAGTCCTATGTATATGCTGCTTACAAGAGGCTCATTTCAGACCTAAAGACACATGCAAGTTAAAGGTGAGGGAGATGGAGAAACAGAGTAGCAATACTTCTATTGGACAAACTAGACTTTAAAGCAAAGACTGTAACAAGAGACAAAGAAGGGCATTTAAATTTTTATGTAGATATTTAAATATTTATTTATTTTTGAGAGAGAGAGAGAGGGAGAGACAGAGTGTGAGCAGGGGAAGGGCAGAGACAGGGAGACATAGAATCCGAAGCAGACTCCAGGCTCTGAGCTGTCAGCCCAGAGCCTGACGCGGGGCTCGAACTCATGAACCACGAGATTATGACCTGAGCCGAAGTCGGACGCTTAACTTACTGAGCCACCCAGGTGCCCCAAAGAAGGGCATTTTATAATAACAAAGGGGACAATCCAACAAGAAGATATAACAATTGTAAATATGTGTGCACCAATGTGGAAGCACCCAAATATATAAAACAATAACAAACACAAAAGAACTAATTGATTATAGTACAATAATAGTAGGGAACTTTAACACTACACTTACATCAACGGACAGATCATCTAAAGAGAAAATCAACAAGGGAACAATGCCTTTGAATGACTCAATAGACCAGATAGACTTAACAGATATATTGAGAACATTCCATCGTAAAACAGCAGAATTTACATTCTTTTCAAGTGTACATGGAACATTCCCCAGAATAGATCACATATTAGGTCACAAAACATGCCTCAACAAATACAAAAAGATTGACATCATACTATGCAACTTTTCTGACCACAACACTATGAAACTAGAAGTTAATCACAAGAAAGAGTCTGGAAAGACCACAAATAAATGGAGATCAAATAACATGCTCCTAAACAATGAATGGATCAAACAGTAAGTCAAAGAAGAAATAAAAACATACATGGAAACAAATGAAAATGAAAACTCAACGGTCCAAAACCTTTGAGATGCACCAAAATGTACTCTGAGAGGGAAGTATATAATAATGCAGGCCTACCTCAAGAAGCAAGAAAAATCTCAGATAAACCCTTACACTTAAAGGAGTAGAAAAAGCACAACCAATAAAGCCTAAAGCCAGCAGAAGAAAGGAAAACATAAAGTTTAGAGGAGAAATAAATGATATAGAAACTAAAAAAAAAAAAAAAACCCACAATAGAATAGATCGATGAAACCAGGAACTGTTTCTTAGAAAAAATTAATAAAATTGATAAACCTCTAGCTAGATTTATAAAAAAGAAAAGAGAAAGGACCCAAATAAATAAAATCACAAATGAGAGAGGAGAAATAACAACCAACACCACAGAAACACAAACAATTATAAGAGAATATTATGAAAAACTGTATGGCAACAATTGGACAACCCAGAAGAAACGGATAAATTCCTGGAAACACATAGATTACCAAAACCAAAACAGGAAGGAATAGAAAACGTGAACAGACCAATAACCAGCAAAAAAATTGAATCAGTAATCAAAAAACTCCCAACGAGCAAAAGTCCAGAACCAGATTGCTTCGCAGGCAAATTCTACTAAACATTTAAAGAAGAATTAATACATAGTCTTTTTTAACTATCCAAAAAATAGAAAAGGAAGGAACATTTCCAAACTCATTGGATGAAGCCAGCATTACCCTGATACCAAAACGAGATAAAGACACCACTAAGAAGGAGAACTACAGGCCAATATCCCTGATGATATGGATGCATAAATTCTCAATAAAATACTACCAAACCAAATCCAACAATACATTAAAAAAATCATTCGCCATGATCAAGTGGGACTTATTCCTGGGTCGCAAGTGCGATTCAATATATGCAAATCAAACAACATGATACATCACATTAATAAAAGAAAGGCTTGGGTGCCTGGCTGACTCAAGCAATTGAGTATCCGACTTCAGCTCAGGTCGTGATCTCATGGTTTGTGAGTGTGAGCCCCACATTGGGCTCTGTGCTGTCAGTGCAGAACCTGCTTCAAATCCTCTCTCACCCTCTCTCTCTGCCCCTCCCCTTGCTCATGCTCCCTCTCTCTCTCTCAAAAATGAATAAACATTTAAAAAAAAGATTTAAGGAAAGGCTTAGAACCACATGACCATTTAAATAGATGCAAAAAAAAAAGCATTTGACAATATACCACATCAATTCATGATAAAAACCCTCAACAAAGTAGGTTTAGAGGGAACATACCTCAACATAATAAAAGCTATCTATGAAAAACTCACAGCTAATATCATCCTAAATGGAGAAAAACTGAGAGCTTTTCCTCTGCCGTCAGGAAAAAGACAGGGATGTCCACTCTCACCACTTTCATGTAACGAACTAATCGAAGTCCTAGCTACAGCAGTCAGACAACAACGACAACAACAACAACAAAAATAAAAGGCATCCAAATCAGCAAGAAACAAGTAAAACTTTCACTATTTGCAGATGACATGATATTCTATATAGAAATCCCAAAAGACTCCACCAAAAAACTGCTCGAACTGATAAACGAACTCAATAAAGTTGCAAGATACAAAATTGAAGTACAGACACCTGTTGCATTTCTAAATTTTTTTAACCTTTTTTTTAAATTTATTTTTGAGACAGAGAGAGACAGAGCATGAACAGGGGAGGGGCAGAGAGAGAGGGAGACACAGAATCGGAAGCAGGCTCCAGGATCTGAGCCATCAGCCCAGAGCCCGATGTGGGGCTCAAACTCACGGACCACGAGATCATGACCTGAGCTGAAGTTGGACACTTAACCGACTGAGCCACCCAGGCGCCCCATCCGTTGCATTTCTATACACCAATAATGAAGCAGCAGGAAGAGGAATTAAGGAATCAATCCCACTTACAATTGCACCAAATACAAGAAACCTGGGAATAAATCTAATCAAAAAGTTGAAAGACTTATACTTGGAAAAGTATAAAACACTGACGAAAGACATTGAAGATGACACAAAGAAATGGAAAGGCATTCCATGCTCATGGATTGGTAGAACAAATATTGTTAAAATGTCTATACTACCCAAAGCGGTCCATACATTTAATGCAATCCCTATCAAAATATCAACAGCATTTTTTACGGGGCTGGAACAAGCAATCTTAAAATTGGTATGGAACCATCAAAGACCCAGACTAGCCAACGCAACCTTGAAAAAGAAAACCAAAGCTGAAGGCATCACAATTACAGACTTCAAGTTATATTACAAAGCTTCGGTCATGAAAACATTATAATACTGGCACAAAAATAGACATATAGATCAATAGAACAGAATAGAAAACCCAGAAACGAACCCACAATTACATGGTCAATCAATCTTCAACATGGTTAAACAGAGAAGAATATCAAACGGGAAAAAGAATGTCTCTTCAACAAATGGTGTTGGGAAAACTGGACAGAAACATAAAAAAGAATGAAACTGGACCAATCTTTCGTACACAAAAATAAATTCAAAATGGGTTAAAGACCTAAATATGAGACCTGAAACCATAAAAATCCTAGAAGAGAATAGAGGCAGTAACTCTTTTGACATCAGCTGTAGCAACTTCTTTCTAGATATGTCTCCTGAGGCAAGGGAAACAAAAGCAAAAATAAACTATTGGGACTACATCAAAATAAAAAGCTTCTGCACAGCAAAGGAAACAATCAACAAAACTAAAGTTACTTGGAATGCCCAGAATTTGGGGCTATTTTGAGTGTTGGTGCACCTCACTTAAGAGTTAGCTTTTAACCATACATTTCCAGTGAAAAGTATTATTTGGGGTCAGCTGAATGCATCTTTCTTTCTCTTTCTTTCTTTCTTTCTTTCTTCCTTTCTTTTAATATTTATACATTTTTTATAACATTTATTCATTTTTGAGACACAGAGACAGAGTGTGAGTGGGGAAGGGGCAGAGAGAGAAGGAGACACAGAATCCGAAGCGGGCTCCAGGCTCTGGGCTGTCAGCACAGAGCCCCACGTGGGGCTCGATCCCATGGACTGTGAGGCCATGAACCGAGCTGAAGTTGGACGCTTAACTGACTGAGTCCCCCAGGCGCTCCAATGCACCTTCTTTCTGACCCTTCATGCACTTGGTGGGCATAAAGACGAATGTAAATGTTGCACAAAGAAACATGTGCATGTAGTTCCACAGTTCACTGACATGTACAGTCCAGACACATTGGAGTATTACCTTAAAGACAAATGAATTCACAAAATTAATATTTTGATTTATAAGGTCCCACATATTTAGATTCGCAGGCAAGTTAACCCCTGCAGTATGATTAGAATTCTGGATGAAGAGACATAATTAAACTGGAAGTTAACTTTCTACAAAACTGCTAGTTGCTGAGATTCAAATATCTGTTAGTTTCAGGGGCGCCTGGGGGGCTCAGTTCGTTGAGTGTCTGACTCTTGATTTTGGCTCAGGTCATGATCTGAGGGCCATGGGATTGAGCCCCGCGTCAGGCTCTGCGCTGACAGGGTGGAGCCTGCTTGGGATTCTCTCTCTCCCTCTCTCTCTCTCTCTCTCTCTCTGTCCCTCCCCTGCTCATGTATGCTCTCTCTCACTCCCTCTCAAAATAAATAAATAAACATTAAAAAAAACCCAATAAATATCATATATCAGTTTCAATAGCAGCAGGTTTCCAGGATTGTTAGATTTTAAACAGTTGTGCCTGAATTCTATTTTTATCTTTCTTCGTCACATCCTTCTCTCATTTCCGTATAAAAACAGTGACAAATAGTCCCTCCATTTCTTTGAATACCCCAGAGAATCTCACTTCCCCTTAAGAAGCCTTCTGGCTTTGTTTGTTTGTTCACTTGAGTTTGGGGGTGTGAGGAGCAGCAGCTAGTACATTGTCCTGTGGGCGTCAAACTTAAATGCTTCCTGTGTGTTTCCTATGCTACTGAGCCAGCCTGTTGATTCAAGACACCACCTTTCTTTCAGTGAGTGCACTTTCTTTCTGAATTACATCAGTGCCCAAGATGCTTCATATCTAGGACCTCTTTATAGTAAATAGCATCTGACAGGGCTTGATCCAACTGTTCTGAGAAAAAGCAGGTGTTATTTAAATTCTAGAGGGAAAACAGAGCTTGCTTATTTGATTTCTCAAGGTAATTGCTCAGACCCAAACCATCCAAAGCAATGAAAAATTTTATCTGGGACAAATTTCATTACATTGTCTTTCAGTGGCTTCAGTAACAGCCATAGAATATTTAATTCTGTTCATAACAACAACAAACATTTTAAAAATAAGTTGGCCAGAGGTTTATGCCTGAAACAAGGCAATGGGGGTAGGGGATGGTATATGAGGACATAAAACAAAGGGTGGATTTCATAGATTGAGGTTCTGATATTTTCTTGGCACTAAGATCAGAAGTTATGAACTACATGGTCCTGAAATCCTTCTTAGAGGAAAACAGTGTTTCCTTTATTTAGCTCAAGTCTCTCAAAACAAAAGACATCTGTAGGAGTGAGCTTCAAATCCCCAAAGTGTTTTGAGTATGGATATGAAGCATGCAAAACTTTATAACATTCTTTTTAAAAATATGTTTTAAAATCATATGCGAATTCATATATGTTTTCAGATGCACGTATTTTATTAATGCCAACTTTTTGTTGCCTTTCCCATTTTTGCTTGGCTCCTCTATTAACCTCCTTTGTCTACCCTGACCCACAATCACCTCTCCTACATGCACGCACGCACACACACACACACACACACACACACATGCACCTTGTTGACTACTTAGTATGCATCCGTCCATATTTCTTACCAAGCTTACATAATCGTATATACACATACACACATTTGGGTGTTTGTCATTGTTTATTTATTAAAAGTGGATCGTATTACACTCCTACTATTGTATCATCTTTTTCCTCAACATTCCTATAAAAATCCCTTCAAATCAAGTGGTACCTTCTTCTTAATGGTTAGATAATTGTCTATAGTGGATGGACATAATATATTCAACGATTCCCCCTTTTGATTCCATTTGTTTCCAGTGTTTTATCTCCATGAACCACGCAACAATAAGCATCCTTGTACAAATATCCTTATATACCGGTAATTTATTTTTAAGGAGGAGATTTCCAAGACTGAGGCATTCAGTCAAAGGGCATATGCATTTTTTAATGTAAGAAACGTCGCCAGATTGTTTTCTAAAATGACTTTAATCTTTTCTATTTTGAACAGCAGTGTATGAGAGCAGTTGTTATTGAGCCTTTTAACTTTTGCTAAGTTGATAGAACAAAGTGAAATCTCATTGTTAATTCAATTTGCATCTTTTCATGCATCTGTTGGGTCTTCATATTTGCTCTTCTGTCAATTGTCTATTCATATCCTTTGACTACTCCTCTTGTCCCATCATAAGAGCCCTTTGTAATAGATATCGACCTTCTGTCTGCCCTCCATATTGCACATATTTGTTCAAATTTCATTACTAACTGTTTCTGGTAACATTTGTCCCAAGATATAGTCAAAATATCTATATTGTGCTCAGTGGTTTCTGAGTTTCAAGTCTTGATGAAGAATGTCTATCCCTGGGGCGCCAGGGTGACTCAGTCGGTTAAGCCTCCAACTCCTGATTTCAGCTCAGGTCATGATCTCATGGTTTGTGCGTTCAAGCCCCACATCCAGCTCTGTGCTGACAGCACGGAGCCTGAGTGGGATTCTCTCTCTCTCTCTCTCTCTCTCTCTCTCTCTCTCTGCCCCTCCCTTGCTCGCACGCGCACACTCTGTCTCTCAAAATAAATAAGCTTTAAAAAAATGTCTTTATCCCTTAGATCTGCTTGTTGAATGTGGTAGCCACTAGTCACATGTAGTTGTTGAGCACTTGAAATGTGGTTAGCCCGAATGGAGACATAGTGTAAATGGAAAATACACACTGGATTTTGAAGACTTTCTACCAAAAAAAGCATAAAATTCCTCCTTAATGACATATAGGTACATATACATATACATAATATATATTTTTAATATTTTACATGGGTTTAATCCCACGACTGCAAGATCATGACCTGAGCTGAGATCAAGAGTCAGATGCTTGACCAACTGAGCCACCCAGATGCCCCTTAATGACTTTTATGTTGATTAGAGGTTGAAACTGTGACATTTGGGATATATAGAACTAAATCGAATACATTACAAATTTTCTTGGGAGTTTAAAAAGTATATTCTGAATATGTCTTTATCATATATATGTATCATGCATATATTCTCCCAGTCAATGAATTGCCTTCTCACTCCTTTAATGGTAGATTTTGATTAGCCAAAGTTGTGAATTTTGATAAAATCCAATTTATTAATTTTATCCTTGATGGTTTATGATTAGTGATTTTTTGTCCTCCATCAGAAATGTTGCTTAGCCTAAGGTTATGAAGATACACTCTTATGTGTTAGAGACTGTATAGCTTTAGATTTTACGTTTAAGTCTAAGGCTATCTCAAATTTATTTTCAGGCACAGGACGAGGTACAAGATATGGTTCATTTTATTCCATAGAAGTACACAATTGTTTAAGAACAGCTTATTCAATATACTTTACTTTCCCCGTTAAATAAACTTTGTGCTTTTGTTGAGAAATCACTTGATTGTATGGGTATGAGTCTTTTTCTGAATTCTATTATATCCCATTGATCTTTTTATCTATCCTTATGCTAAACCACACTGGATGAGCTTTATAGTGAGCCTTGAAATCAAACGGTGTTAAGTTGTCCAACTTTCCTCTATTTTAAAAAACTGCTTTGACTATTCTATGTCCTTTGCTTTCTACGTAAATTTTAGAGTCAGCCTGTCCATTTTGACTCAGAACAAGAAACCTGCTATCATTATGATTGAGATTGCATTAAATCTATAAAGCAATTTGTAGGAAACTGACATCTTAACAATATTCCGTTTCCTCTTCAGTGAAAATATTAGTCTCCATGTATTTAAACCTTCTGTCATTTCAGTCAGCAATGTTTTATAGTTTGTAGCAAAGAAAACTTCCGTATTTTTCTTTAAGTTTATTTCTTTAAAAAAAATTTTTTTTAATATTTATTCATTTCCAAGACAGAGAGAGACAGAGCATGAGTAGGGGAGGGGCAGAGAGAGAGGGAGACACAGAACCTGAAGCAGGATCCAGGCTCCGAGCTGTCAGCACAGAGCCCGACGCAGGGCTCGAACTCAGAACTGTGAGATCATGACCTGATCTACAGTCGGTTGCTCAACCAACTGAGCCACCCAGGCACCCCATCTTTAAGTTTATTTCTATGCATATTACATGCTTCGACACTGTTCCATGTGTTCTTTTCAAATTTTGTGTTTCAATGTTTGTTATAAGTATATAAAAATACAATTGATGTTTTTGTATTGGCCTTATATTCTATGGTTTGCTAAATTCATTTATTAGTTGTCCCCATCTTTTTGTAGAATCCTTAAGATTTGCTATATACAAATTATTACACATAAAAAATACAAAATAACGTTAAAAAATATTTGCTATGTACACGCGTATGCAATCGTGTCATCTGCATGTAAAAACAGCTTTAATTCTTTGTTTCATATGTTTATATATTTTTTTTCTGGTTCCTTTCCTTAGCACACTAGCTAGGACTTCTTTTTTTTAATGTTTATTTATATCTGAAGGAGAGAGATACAGAGCACGAGTGGTGAAGGGCAGAGAGAGAGGGAGACACAGAATCCAAAGCAGGCTCTGTCCATACAGAGCCCGACGCGGGGCTCAAACCCACAAACCATGAGATCACGACCTGAGCTGAAGTCTGACGCTTAACCCACTGAGCCACCCAGGCGCCCCTGGAGGACACTAGACAACTTTCCACGAGCAGAAACTCTGCCAGCCTGGAATGGAAGAGACAGAGATGGGATAACATGAAGGAAGACGGGCAGAGCCACAGACACACAGGCCTGAGTCAACGGGACCGCCTCAGTTCCAGAGGGCAGGGCCATCACTCAGGGTCAGTGGGTAGGGCTGAAACCCAGGGCCAAAAGGTCAAGGCTGTCCCAGTGGGCAGGAAAGACAGAGCATGAAGCCACAGAGAATTCTATTCGCAAGCCTTGAAATCGAATGGACTTTTTCCTGTTGAATTTTGAACTTCCTTGGGACCCATGATCCCTTTTTTCCTTTCAATTTCTCCCTTTTGGAATGGGAATGTCTAGCCTGTGTTATATTCTACCACTGTCTTTTGGAAGCAGTTAGCTTGTTGTCTGGTTTCTCAGATTCGCAGACGGAGAAGAATTTTGCCCCAGGGTGGACCATGCCCTCTAACTCACACCTGATTCAGATGACTTTAAACTCCTGACTCCGGAACTGTAAGAGGTTTGTGTTGTTTTAAGCCGATAAGTTTGCGGTAATTTTTTTTTTTTTAATGTAGCAACAGGAAGCTAATACAAAGACAAAGAGGTGGCAAACAAAAAGTCAAAAGAAGGCGCGCCTGGGTGGCTCAGTTGGTTAAGCGTTCGACTTCTGTTCAGGTCATGATCTCACGGTTTGTGAATATGAAAACTGCGTCAGCTGTGCTGACAGCTCAGAGCCTGGAGCCCGCTTCGGATTCTGTGTCTCCCCCTCTCTCTGCTCCTCCCCAGCTCTCTCTCTCTCTCTCTCTCTGTCAAAAATAAATAAACATTAAGAAGAAAATTTAAAGAAAATAAGAAGACAAAAGAAGGAATAAGTGAAAAAAATAGCCAAAATTTTTAAAGACTATCTATACAAGACAAGAGGTTCCCTTTTATAATGTTCACCCAAAGTAGAGAAAGAAAGTATCTCTAAATTTTTTGGTTGGAAAAAGAGGGTGGAGAAAATCTGCTTTAAATACTGGTCAGTATAGCTGCCATAATAGTATACTTACAAAATAAAAAGAGAGAGGTACCAGTTTAAAATAAAAATTTAATGTTTATTTATTTTTGAGAGAGAGACAGAGCACAAGCCGGGGAAGGGCAGGGAAAGAGGGAGACGCAGAATCCGAAGCAGGCTCTAGGCTCTGAGCTGTCAGCACAGAGCCTGGTGCCGGGCTCGAACTCACCAACCATGAGATCATGACTTGAGGTGAAGTCGGACGTTCGACAGGCTGAGCCACCCAGACACCCCAAGAGAGGTAGCATTTTAATGAAAAATGTTGAAATAACCATTATTGGGATACTACATAATATTTTCCTGAAAATTCCAAGGAAATCAATTGGAAAATTATTATAACTAATGAGTGAATTTATCACAGGGGATCAATAAAAAGTATACAAAAGCATTGTCTTTTTTATATACTTGTCATAGCTAATGAAAATTACAATTCTTTTTTCTTCTGCTTATTTGAATTTTCAGACTTTTATAGTTACTATTTACTAATTGAGTAATAAAGTCTAATTCATAATGAGAAGAATGAGAAAAATCCCTGTTTTTAAGCAATTTGATTATGTTCTAAATTTTGTAGTTTTTAAAATGTTTCTTATCCTGGAGTTCATTGAGCTTCCTGAATTTGTGGTTTTATTGTTTTCCTCATAATTGGTATGCCATTTTTATTTATCTTTTCAGTCCTTTTTCTATTTCATTGTTGATAATTACTATCATTGTGTGTCAAGTTCACCAATCTTTTCCTTTGCAAAGTTCAATGTGCTGTTAATCCCGTGTACAGTGTTTTCCACCTCAAATATTTCCATTTTTAGGGGGAGGAGCCAAGATGGGGGAACAGCATGGAAGCTTTTTGTGTATCTCGCGTCCATGAAATACAGCCAGACCAACACTAAACCATCCTACACGCCTAGAAAACTGATCGGAGGATAAACACAACAATCTGCACAACCTGAACCACAGAATTCAGCAGGTGTGTGGCACGGAGAGCTGAACTTGGGGAGTGAGAAGTCGCAAAAGGTAGGGAACCGCTTTTGCAGGCAGAGAGAGGACAGAGACTGGGGGGGGGGGGTGGAGAATACGAAAAGCACCCCTCCCCAAAAGCAGCTGGAGAGAAAGTGGAAAATTGGAAACAGCCGCAGGGACTAAACTAAAAAGGGAGAAAGGAGAAAGGAGAGGGCTTACATTCCATTAAGACTTCAGAGTCTGCAACTCCACAGCTCGATACCTGGCGGTGCTCTGGTGGGAAGGGCGAATCCCCAGGAGCAGAGTGGGGTCCGGGAGGTTCTCGGGCCACACGGGGAAAAGCGGTTCCACTGCTGGAAGGACATTTGGTAGAGGCTGTGAGGCCACCTGGGCCCAGCAGAACCCAGAGAACAGCCACATTCGCTGGTGCTGGAACAAGGTCGTGAAGGGTGAAGCCTGGGGCCAGATGTGTGTTGTGATTTTCCATAATCCCTGAGGCGCTGCGGCTACACTACCTCCCGAAGTTTTTGTGGGGCGGGCTGACACCCGGCTGCAGTCTCTGGGCACCGGCAGCAGCAGGGTCCCACAAGTGTTCCCGGGCACAGCCGGCATTCGGCCATTGCTCGGTAAGACCCTCCCACAGAGGGGCGGAGCAGATCAGAGCTGCAGTCCCTCAGAAGCAAGGGGCCAGGGAAAACAGTCGCATCTGAGACAAAACTCAGGAGAAAGCTACTACCTGAGGCTGGGTGACGGACAGTGTAAAAGCGGGGAGTGGACGAAAACTGAAGACAAAGGACGGGTGCGGGATTGCTGATCAGGGAGAACAGAGCTCTGATACTAGAGAATGCATAGGGGGGTGACGCCATTTTAACCGCTCCCGCGCATGCACATACATACCTACGGGCGCCACAGCACTCTACCCCATTAGGCTAGCAGCGCCATCTAGTGGAGAGCGGAGCCATTACGCTGAGCCCCGCCCAACTGGGCCAACTTTGCTCTTGGAGAACACAAGTCTCACCGCCGGCTTAATTTACGGACTATAAAGAGCTACATGGACTGACCTCTAGGGGAAAACGAAGCAATTTCAGTCCTACTTCAATCTGTTAGCAGGTTCATCTGTTCATTTTTTTTTTCTTTTTCCTTTTTCTCTTTTACAGTTCTTTTTCTTGAACGCAGAAAGAAAAAAATTCATTTTTATTTTCATTTTTTATTAAAAATATCTTTCTTTAATTTTTATTACTATATTTTTTACTTTCGTGTAAATTTTTTCAAATTCTACTTTACTTCCATCATTTTATTTTAGTCTACTTCAGTGTACTCACCTTTTCAAGTTTTCAAACAATTTCCTTTTTTTCATTCTTTTTCTTTTTTTCTCTTTTTCATTTCTTTTCTTTTTCTTGAATGCAGAAAGAGAAAAACTTCATTTTTACTTTCAATTTCTTTTAAAAATATGTTTATTTAATTTTTATGACTATATTTTTTTCTTTTATGTAAATTTTTTCAAATTCTATCTTACTCCCATCATTTTATTTTAGTCTACTACAGTGTATTCACTTTTTCAAATTTTCAAACGATTTCTTTTTTCTTTTTTTATCTTTTTCTCTTTTTCATTTCTTTTCCTTTTTCTTAAATACAGAAAACAAAAAAATTCATATTTATTTTTAATTTTTATTAAAAATATTTTTCTTTAATTTTTTCTACCATATTCTTTACTTTTGTGTATATTTTTTTCAAATTCTATTTTACCCCCATCATCTCATTTTAGTCCACTTCAGTGTATTCATTTTTTAAAATTCTCGAACGATTTCCTTTTTTTCTCCCCCTCCCTTTTTTTTCTGTAATTTGTCAAACCACTTTCAACACCCAGACCAAAACACACGTAGGATCTAGCATCATCTATTCGATTTGTGTGTGTGCGTGTGTGTGTGTGTTTAATTTTTAATTTTAATTTTTTTTTAATTTTTTTAACTTTTTTTTAAATTTATTTTTGAGACAGAGAGAGACAGAGCATGAACGGGGGAGGGGCAGAGAGAGAGGGAGACACAGAATCAGAAACAGGCTCCAGGCTCCGAGCCATCAGCCCAGAGCCCGACGCGGGGCTCAAACTCGCGGACCGCGAAATCGTGACCTGAGCTGAAGTCGGACGCTCAACCAACTGAGCCACCCAGGCGCCCCTAATTTTAATATTTTTTAATTTCAATTTTTCTACCTCATCAATACCTTTTCTCCCTTCAAAATGACAAAACGAAGGAATTCACCCCAAAAGAAAGAGCACGAAAAAACGACCGCCGGGGCTTTAACCAACACAGATACGAGCAAGATGTCTGAACCAGAATTTAGAATCACCATAATAAGAATACTAGCTGGAGTTGAAAATAGATTAGAATCCCTTTCTGCAGAGATAAAAGAAGTAAAAAATAGAATGAAATTAAAAATGCTATAACTGAGCTGCAATCACGGATGGATGCTGAGGCGGCAAGGAAGGATGAGGCAGAACAGAGAATCAGCAACACAGAGGACAAACTTCTAGAGAATAGCGAAGCAGAAAAAAAGAAGGAGATTAAGGCAAAAGAGCACGATTTAAGAATTGGAGAAATCAGTGACTCATTAAAAAAGAACAACATCAGAATCACAGGGGTCTCAGAAGAGGAAGAGAGAGAAATAGGGGTAGAAGGGTTATGTGAGCAAATCATAGCGGAAAACTTTCCTGACCTGGGGAAAGATACAGACATCAAAATCCAGGAAGCACAGAGGACCCCCATTAGATTCAACAAAAACCGACCATCAACAAGGCATATCATAGTCAAATTCACAAAATACTCAGGCAAGGAGAGAATCGTGAAAGCAGCAAGGGAAAAAAACTCCCTAACATACAAGGGAAGACAGATCAGGTTTGCAGCCGACCTACCACAGAAACTTGGCAGGCCAGAAAGGAGTGGCAGGATATATTCAGTGTGCTGAATCAGAAAAATATGCAGCCAAGAATTCTTTATCCAGCAAGGCTGTTATTCAAAATAGAAGGAGAGATAAAAAGTTTCCCAGACAAACAAAAATTAAAGGAGTTTGTGACCACTAAACCAGCCCTGTAAGAAATTTTAAGGGGGACTTTCTGAGGGGAGAAAAGATGAAAAAATTAAATAAATAAATAAATAATATCAAAAGCAACAAAAGATTAGAAAGGACCAGAGAACACCACCAGAAACTCCAACTCTACAATCATCATAATGACAATAAATTCATATCTTTCAGTACTCACTCTCTCACTCTAAACGTCAATGGACAAAAGACATAGGGTAACAGAATGGATAAGAAAACAAGATCCATCTATATGCTGTTTACAAGAGACCCACTTTAGACCTAAAGACACCTTCAGATTGAAAATAAGGGGATGGAGAGCCATCTATCATGCTAATGGTCAACAAAAGAAAGCTGCAGTAGCCATACTTATATCAGACAATCTAGACTTTAAAAGAAAGACTGTATCAAGGGATGCAGAAGGGCATTGTATCATAATCAAGGGGTCTATAGACCAAGAAGACCTAACAATTATAAACATTTATGCGCCAAATGTGGATGCACCAAAATATATAAATCAATTAATCACAAACATAAAGAAACTCACAGATAGTAATACCATAATAGTAGGAGACTTCAACACCCCACTCACAGCAATGCACAGATCATCTAATCAAAAAATCAACAAGGAAACAATGGCTTTGAATGACACACTGGACCAGATGGACTTAACAGATATATTCAGAACATTTCATCCTAAAGCAGCAGAATGTACATTCTTCTCCAGTGCACATGGAACATTCTCCAGAATAGACCATATACTGGGACACAAATCAGCCCTAAGTAAGTACAAAAAGATCGAGATCATACCGTGCATATTTTCAGATGACAACGCTATGAAACTCGAAATCAACCACAAGAAAAAATTTGGAAAGGTAACAAATACGTGGAGACTGAAGAACATCTTACTAAAGAATGAATGGGCTAACCAAGCAGTTAAAGAGGAAATTAAAAGTATATGGAAGTCAATGAAAATGATAACACCACAGCCCAAAACCTCTGGGATGCAGCAAAGGCGGTCATAACAGGAAAGTATATAGCAATCCAGGCCTTCCTAAAGAAGGAAGAAAGATCTCAGATACACAACCTAACCTTACGCCTTAAGGAGCTGAAAAAAGAACAGCAGATAAAACCCAAAACCAGCAGAAGACAGGAAATAATAAAGATTAGAGCAGAAATTAATGCTATCGAAACCAAAAAAACAGTAGAACAGATCAATGAAACCAGAAGCTGGTTCTTTGAAAGAATTAACAAAATTGATAAACCACTAGCCAGTTTGATCAAAAAGAAAAAGGAAAGGACCCAAATAAATAAAATCAAGTATGAAAGAGGAGAGATCACAACCAACACAACAGAAATAAAAACAATCATAAGAGAATATTATGAGCAATTATATGCCAATAAAATGGGCAATCTGGAAGAAATGGGAAAATTCCTAGACACATATACACTACCAAAACTGAAAGAGGAAGAAATAGAAAGTTTGAACAGACCCATAACCAGTAAGGAAATCGAATTAGTAATCAAAAATCTGCCAAAAAACAAGAGTCCAGGGCCAGATGGCTTTCCGGGGGAATTCTACCAAATATTTAAGGAAGACTTAACACCTATTCTCTTGAAACTGTTCCAAAAAATAGAAATGGAAGGAAAACTTCCAAACTCTTTCTCTGAAGCTAGCATTACCTTGATTCCAAAACCAGACAGAGACCCCACTAAAAAGGAGAACTATAGACCAATTTCCCGGATGAACATGGATGCAAAAATCCTCAACAAAATATTAGCCAACTGGATCCAACAATACATTTAAAAAACTATTCACCACGACCAAGTGGGATTATACCTGGGATGCAGGGCTTGTTCAATATCCACAAAACAATGTGATTCATCACATCAATAAAAGAAAGGACAAGAACCATATGATCCTCCCAATAGATGCAGAGAAAGCATTTGACAAAATACAGTACCTTTCTTGATAAAAACCCTCAAGAAAGTAGGGATAGAAGGATCACACCTCACACCGTGAGATCATAAAAGCCATATACAAAAGACCCAACGCTAATATCATCCTCAATGGGGAAAAACTGAGAGCTTTCCCCCTAAGATGAGGAACAAGACAGGGATGTCCACTCTTGCCACTGTTATTCAACATAGTATTGAAAGTCAGCCTCTGCAATCAGACAACACAAAGAAATAAAAGGCATCCAAACTGGCCAGGAAGAGGTCAAACTTTCACTCTTCGCAGATGACATGATACTCTATATGGAAAACCCAAAAGATTCCACCAAAAAACTGCTAGAACTGATGCATGAATTCAGCAAAGTTGTAGGATATAAAATCAATGCACAGAAATCGGTTGCATTCCTATTCACCAACAATGAAGCAACAGAAAGAGAAATCAAGGAATTGATCCCATTTACAATTGCACCAAAAACCATAAAATACCTAGGAATAAATCTAACCAAAGATGTGAAAAATCTATACACTGAAAACTATAGAAAGCTTATGAAAGAAATTGAAGACGACACAAAAAAATGGAAAAAGATTCCATGCTCCTGGATAGGAAGAACAAATATTGTTAAACTGTCGATACTACCCAAAGCAATCTACATATTCAATGCAATCCCTATCAAAATAACACCAGCATTCTTCACAGAGCTAGAACAAATAATTCTAAAATTTGTATGGAACCAGAAAAGACCCCGAATAGCCAAAGCAATCTTGAAAAAGAAAACCAAAGCAGGAAGCATCACAATCTCAGACTTCAAGTTGTATTGCAAAGCTTTAATCATCAAGGCAGTATGGTACTGGCACAAGAACAGACACTCAGATCAGTGGAACAGAATAGAGAACCCAGAAATGGACCCACAAACGTATGGCCAATTAATCTTTGACAAAGCAGGAAAGAATATCCAACGGAATCAAGACAGTCCCTTCAGCAAGTGGTGCTGGGAAAACTGGACAGTGACATGCAGAAGAATGAACCTGGACCACTTTCTTACACCAGACACAAAAATAAACTCAAAATGGATGAAAGACCTCGATGTAAGACAGGAAGCCATCAAAATCCTCGAGGAGAAAGCAGGCAAAAACCTCTTTGATCTTGCCTGCAGCAACTTCTTACTCAACACGTCTCCGGAGGCAAGGAAAACAAAAGCAAAAATGAACTACTAGGACCTCATCAAAATAAAAAGCTTCTGCACAGCAAAGGAAACAATCAGCAAAACTAAAAGGCAACCAACAGAATGGGAGAAGATATTTGCAAATGACATATCAGATAAAGGTTCAGTAGCCAAAATCTATAAAGAACTTATCAAACTCAACACCCAAAAAGCAAATAATCCAGTGAAGAAATGGGCAAAAGACATGAATAGACACTTCTCCAAGGAAGACATCCAAATGGCCAACCGACACATGAAAAGATGCTCAACATCACTCATCATCAGGGAAGTACAAATCAAAACCACAATGAGATACCACCTGACACCTGCCAGAATGGCTAACATTAACAACTCAGGCAACGACAGATGTTGGCAAGGATGCGGAGAAAGAGGATGTCTTTTGCATTGTTGGTGGGAATGCCAGCTGGTGCAGCCACTCTGGAAAACAGTATGGAGGTTCCTCAAAAAACTAAAAATAGAACAACCCTATGACCCAGCAGTTGCACTACTAGGCATTTATCCACGGGATACAGGGGTGCTGTTTGAAAGGGACACATGCACCCCCATGTTTATAGCAGCACTATCGACAATAGCCAAAGTATGGAAAGAGCCCAAATGTCCAACGATGGATGAATGGATAAAGAAGATGTGGTGTATATATACAATGGAGCATTACTCGGCAATCAAAAAGAATGAAATCTTGCCATTTGCAACGACGTGGATGGAACTGGAGGGTATTATGCTGAGCGAAATTAGTCAGTCAGAGAAAGACAAATATCATATGACTTCACTCATATGAGGACTTTAAGAGACAAAACAGATGAACATAAGGGAAGGGAAACAAAAATAATATAAAAACAGAGGGGGGACAAAACAGAAGAGACTCATAAATATGAAGAACAAACTGAGGGTTGCTGGAGGGGTTGTGGGAAGGAGGATGGGCTGAATGGGTAAGGGGCATTAAGGAATCTACTCCTGAAATCATTGTTTCACTATATGCTACCTAATTTCGATGTAAATTTTTAACAATAAAAAATAAAGTTAAAAAAATTTTCCATTTTTATCCCTTACATTCCATTTGAACCTTTTCTGTTTCTTCCATATCTGTACTTAATATGCTTGGCCATCTTCTACCTTACAACACATAGAATATAGCTATAATAGTTTTAATATCCTTGTCTACTCATTCTATTTTCTCTGCCATTTGTGGATACATTTTGATTAGTGTATTTTTCTCTTCATTTAGGCTCATAGTCCCCTGCATCTCTGAATGCCTGATAATTTGTGATTGGCTGTTAGACATTGTGAATTTTACCTTATTAGTGGTTGCTTACTTTCGTGTTCCCCCCAAAACGTCGTGAGCTTTGTTCTTGTATGTAGTTAAGTGACTTGGAAACAGATGATAATTGTGAGGCTTTGTCTTAAGGCTTGTTAGATGAGACCTGGTAACCTTTAGCATAGGTCTCATTTTGTCTCATGGGTTAGTCAGTCAATTCCATGTAATTACACTCTCTGATGCCCTGTGAATTATGAGTTATGCCTCTCTGGCTGGTGGGAACACAAAGTATTCGTGACCTTGTGTGAGTTCTGGAGATTTTCTTCTGCTATTCTTGGGTTGTTCTTCCCCCCAGCCTCTGGTAGTTCCCTTCTGCACATGCGTGGATCAGCTCTCAGTTGAAGAGTCAAGGGGGCCCTCTGAAGATTTCTGGAAAACTCTTTTTGGAGACTCTCTTCTTCAGTAATCTGTCTTGCAAACTCAACTCAAGGAGATCACCAGGCTTCATCAAGTTTCCCCCTCCCCACATTGTTGCCAGGAAATTCTCTGAGCAGCAAGTGGGGGCAGTCATGGGACTCAACTCGTTTACAATCTCTCAGGGATTACCATTCTGCACTAATGTCCAATGTTTGAAAACTATTGTTTCATATGTATTTTTTTCCATTCAAAAAAAGTCACGTGTTCTTGTTATTTCATTTTGAATGGAAGCAGAAATCCCAAATAAACATTTTTTAATATGCACCATGAAGGGGCAATGATTAAACCTTTTTTTAACCAATGCAAGAATTCCTTGACAGTCAATAAATCTGTATATTGTTGACAGATAGTCATGTAATGGGTAATAAAGGTGGCATTGTGGATCAGTGACCAAAAGAAGGAATTAATCAGCAAAATGAGCCAGAAAATTACCAGCTATTTAGGAACAAAATCAGTTTTTATCCTCACCACACAAAATACTTGAAGTAAATGTCAGAACAAAAAATTACTGTAAATTAAAAACAAATGGAAAAAATAGAAAAAAATACAAAAATAGATACAAACAGGGGCACCTGGGTGGCTCAGTTAGTTAAGTGTCCGACCTTGGCTCAGGTCATGATCTCATGGTTCTTGAGTTCAAGCCCCACATCGGGCTCTGTACTGACAGCTCAGAGCCTGGATCCTGCTTCAGATTCTGTGTCTCCTTCTCTCTCTGACCCTCCCCCACTCACACTCTGTCTCTGTCTCTCAAAAATAAATAAACATTGAAAAAAATTTAAAAAGATAAATACAAACATGTATTTAATTCCTCCATGCACAATTTCTAAGTTTAAGTTAAAAACTGTGTTAGGAAACACAGGATAATAGATCTGATTGATAGTAAAAAAAAAAAACTACATTTCAAGAAATATTAAATGCAATAGTAAAAAAAAAACTACATTTCAAGAAATATTAAATGCAAATGAGAAAAGTATTTTCAATAAACATTTATATACAAAGTATTCATAACTTTGTATACATTAAAGAGAAATTGAAATTAACACAAAAATGAACATGACCCCAAATGCAAATGAGTCCATGTTACAAGTATATATTCTTCAAAATGTTGAATTCAATTACTGAATAAGCTTGTGATAAATTACTGATAATGGGAGTAATCAAATAACTACAAACTAAAAGTAAAAATGAGAATCTATGTTTTCTCTCATACATGGAAATTGAGAAACTTAACAGAGGACCATGGGGGGAGGGAAAGGAAAAAAACTGGTTGCAGACAGAGAGGGAGGCAAACCATAAGAGACTCTTAAACACAGAGAACAAACTGAGAGTTGGTGGGGGGTTGGAGGAGAGGGGAAAATGGGTGAGGGTGCTTGTTGGGACGAGCACTGGGTGTTGTATGGAAGTGATGAATCACGGGAATCTACTCCCAAAGCCAAAAGCACACTGTATACACTGTATGTTAGCTAACTTGACAATAAATTATATTAAAAAAAAGAATTTATTTTTACCTATCAAATTAAAGAAGATTAAGAAAAGATGAAATCCAAAGTTGGCAAGGTGGAGGAAATTATATGAGTGCTTGTCTATATTTCCAGTGGAAATAAAAATAAGAATTCTCCCTGTGAAAGCAATTTGGCAATATTTATCAACAGTCTTAGAAGCGTTCCTCTCTTCTGATTCCCTAGTTCCTTTCCTGGGAAACTACCCTTAAGCAAAAATAATTCTAAATGCAAAAATCTATTTGTACATGAAAAAGCTCAAATTATAAGAAACTGGAAATAATATAATATTGATTAAATAAATTATATATCTAAATAATAAAATGGTGTGATATCATGAATAATGTTCACAAAGAATTTAGGGACAAAACGTAGTGATTAAGGTTAAAAAACTGGAACAAAATCAAACGTACAGTGGCTATACAACCACGTTAAAATTTCACGGAACTTATGAGTACGATGTTACAAATACATCATTGATTGTTATCACTGGAAGTAAGAATATAGACTCTTGTATTTTCTTCCTCATGCTTCTCCAGTTTTTAAAATATTTTTACTTTTAATTATTTTTAATTTTATTTTTAGAGAGAGAGAGCATGCAAATGAGGGGCAGAGGGAGAGAGAGAGAATCTCAAGCAGGCTCCACGCTCAGCTTAGAGCCCGACACAGGACTTGATCCCACAACTGTGAGCTCATGACCTGAGCCAAAATCAAGAATCAAACACTTAACTGACTGAGTCACCTAGGCGCCCCATTCCCAGTTTTAACAATGAACATGTATTATTTGGATAATCAGCAAAAATGTGACAGAGAAAAATACCAATTTTCAAGATGGACTTAAACTTTCTTACAATGTCTACTTTGAAATAGATTTCGGGGCACCTGGGTGGCTCCGTCGGTTGGGTGGCCGACTGTAGCTCAGGTCATGATCTCACACTCTGTGAGTTCGAGCCCCGCATCGGGCTCTGTGCTGACAGCTCAGAGCCTGGAGCCTGCTTCGGATTCTGTGTCCTCCTCGCTCTCTGCCCCTCCCCCACTCATGCTCTGTCTCTCTCTCTCTGTCTCAGAAAAAAACATTAAAAAAAAATTTTTTTTTAATAAAATAGATTTCGGGGTGCTTGGGTGGCTCCGTCGGTTGGATGGCCGACTGTAGCTCAGGTCATGATCTCTCCATCTGCGAGTTTGAGGCTGAGCCCCACGTCTGGCTCTGTCCTGAGCGCTCAGAGCCTGGAACCTGCTTCCGATTCTGTGTCTCCCTCTCTCTGCCCCTTCCCTGCTTGCTCTCAGTCTCTCTCTCTCTCTTTCTCTCTCAAAAATAATAAGCAATAAAAAAAATTTTAAATTAGATCTCATGCTTGGTGTCCTCTGGGTAGTTTTACTGATAAAGTATGAAGATCTTCAAATTTCCTGGTCTAAGAATTATCATTATTGTTAGCATTATTAACATTTTTATCACCTCCTGGAGCTGAAGATAAAACCCCATTAGTGAGAAAATGTTTGGGCAGTAATTTACTTCTAAGGAAGGAGTTCTATCCTCCTTCATGTCTATTCTTCCTACTTTATTTCTATTTTTGTAGCTCATTTAGTAGCATGCCAGGTTCCTGAGAGTAAAATCTTTGTCAGAGTCAGTTCCGAAATCGAGAGGAGAGGAAGTACTAACAAGTAGACCGGGATTTAAATTTACCGGCTGTACATCTGGACAAGCTAATAAACTTTTCTTTCTTTAAAAAAAATATTTGTAAATGCTTACTTACTTTTGAGAGAGAGGGAGAGAGAGCGCGAGCAGGGGAGGGGCAGAGAGAGAGAGGGAGACACAGAATCAGAAGCAGGCTCCAGGCTCTGAGCCGTCAGCACAGAGGCCGATGCGGGGCCCGAACTCGTGAACTGCAAGATCATGACCTGAGCCAAAGTCAGACGCTTAACCGGCTGAGCCACCCAGGCGCCCCTTCTTCATTTTTTTTTTTAAGTGTTTATTTATTTATTTTTGAGACAGGGAGAGTGTGTGAGTCGGGGAGATGCAGAAAGAGAGAGGAGACAGAATCCCAAGCAGGCCCCGTGCTGTCAGCACGGAGCCCGACACGGGGCTTGAACTCACGAATCATGAGATCACGACCTGAAACCAAGAGTTGGTCCGTTAACCAACTGAGCCATTCAGACGCCCTGCTAATAAACTTTTCTGTCTCAGGATTTTTACCTGCAAAATGGAGATGATAAAACTCACTTCCTACAATTGCTAAAGTGTTAAAATAGCATACACAAAAAACCCATCACTTAGTAGGTATTCAACAAATCGTAGCCATGATCAATTGTCAGTAGTAATATTTTGTAGAGTAAGGGCTAAACAGACACTTCTTGCTGACTAATGGAAGGGATTCACCCTGAAACTATGCAATCAGTTACACTCTTTGGCAAAACAGTAAGAAAATCCCGAGATATATGGTTGTGCATTATTGTTTACATAACTTGCTCCTCCCACAAGTAATATTTGTAACAAGATACTTAAAGGGACAAGGTCTTCACCCAAAGAAGGAGGGTTTCAAAAATCACTTTAGTGTTGTATAATGTCTTTGTCTGTTTACAAAAAGCTGTAGATATTTAATGTATACAATTTGATGTGTTATTAATGCCATCAACTTGGTTATCACCTCGGGAAGTTTCCTCCTACTCTCTTTGTTATTTTCTTTTTCCTTGTATGGTAAAAGCACTTCACATAAGATCTATTTTCTTAGCAAATTTTTAAGGATGTGGCTCAGTATTGTTAATCGTAGGCTCCAGGTTGTGCAATAGATCTACGGAACTTCGTTCTTTTGCATTATTGAAATTTTGTACCCTTTGACCAAGACCTTCCCATTTCCCCCTCCACCCAGTCCCTGGCGACCACCATTCTATGCTCCGCTTTTGCGTGTTTGACTATTTTAGATTCTGCATATAAATGAGATCATGCAGAACTTGTCTTTCTGTGTCTTGTTTGTTTCTCTTAACAAGAAGGAACTTCTTTTTTCTTTTTAATTTTTAAAAAATTCTTTAACATTTTATTTATTTATTATTTTTTAAAAGGGTTTTTTTTTTTTCAACGTTTATTTATTTTTGGGACAGAGAGAGACAGAGCATGAATGGGGAAGGGGCAGAGAGAGAGGGAGACACAGAATCAGAAGCAGGCTCCAGGCTCCGAGCCATCAGCCCAGAGCCCGACGCGGGGCTCGAACTCACGGACCGCGAGATCGTGACCTGGCTGAAGTCGGACGCTTAACCGACTGCGCCACCCAGGCGCCCCTATTTATTATTTTTTAATGTTTATTTTTGAGAGATAGAGCCAGAGTGCAAGCGGGGGAGGGGCAGAGAGCGAGGCGGAGACACAGAATCTGAAACAGGCTCCAGACTCTGAGCTGTCAGCACAGAGCCCAACACGGGGCTCGAACTCGGGAATGGCATGAGATCATGACCTAGGCTGAAGTCGGATGCTTAACTGACTTAGCCACCCAGGCGCCCCTAAATTTTTTTTTTTTAATGTTTACTTTTTATATTTGAAGGACACAGAGGCACAGCGTGAGCGGGGAGGGGCAGAGAGAGAGAGAGAGAGAGAGACACAGAATCCAAAGCAAGCTCCAGGCTCTGAGCTGTCAGCACAGAGCCCCACACGGGGCTGAAACTCAGGAGCTGTGAGATCATGACCTGATCTGAAGCCAGACCTTCAACCAACTGAGCCACCCAGGCTCCCCAACAGGAAGGAACTCATAAGCATAATCTAGTAGTGTAACGAGTGAACTAGAGCGTGACAGAGGGACACGGATTTACAGTAGCCTGGTTTTATGGGCTGAATTATGTAACGCCCCCCCCCCCCCAGTTCATACGTAGACGTTTTAACTTTGGGCTGGGCTCCAAGAACTGTGGGCACCAATCTTAGATTTAATGACAATTCTTTGAATGGTTTTATGTAACTTTTGGCTTTAGTCCCTTACACAATGGAAGGAATCACAATTCCTTATTTTCTCACATACACCTGGATAAATGTTGGTTTAGGAAATCCATCAACTGACCAATCGGTATTTCAGGCTTTTAGTTCTAGCTACGCACACGTGGTCTCTATGTTTACTTGAACTTTTGCAAAACAGACACAAAGAATGATTAAGAATAAGCAATTTGCAAAAAAACAAAAAAACAAAAAGAAGAAGCAATTTGCATAGACATGATGAAGTGATCTTTTCTCCCAAAGGCATTGTCCTTGTGAGAAGTTGGGGGCCCGGAGTATGGGACTGGGGAAGTATAGTGCTACTTGCTGAAATAGAAATAATACATCTGCTTTTGGGGAGTTAAACAGAAGATCTTCATTTTTCTTACCACACAGACGACCTTTCCTTGAGACACTAAAAAACCACCTAACAGCCTTTTTTTAAGTTTTGGGTTAAGTGTATGCTAATGACCATGTCTCAGTATTCATAGTTATCATGAAAAGCCGAGTCTCACCGGTTTTAACAAAAGTTTTGTCAAAATTTAATATCCGAGGGTCTTGATTTGCAAATTCTCTATCTCTGATGGCTGTGCCCTCCAAGTATGTAATCTGTCTATAGGTGTTCATAGATTAACGGGGGTGGGACCGTATGTATAACTCCGGTAACAAATTGCTCTGTTTTCAATTCATATGTGTGTGCGGAGATATTATGAAAATAAATCAATTTCCTCTTCCAAAACACTGTCAAAGGCTAAAGGCGAAAATATTGCACTGGCTTCATTTGACTTCTGAACCTTCCTTCAGCTACATGTCGTTCTCAGACTTCTCTAAGAAATCCTCATGTGACTGTACCAGTTAGTTTTGGCTCTACAAGTAACTACTCCAAAATTAAGCTGCTTAAAGCAATCATTGTTTAGCTTATATACTAATTTTTTTAACATTTATTTATATTTGAGAGAGAGAGAGAGAGAGAGATCCAGAGTGCAAGCAGGCATGGGGCAGAGAGAGACGGAGACAGAATCTGAAACAGGCTCCAGGCTCTGAGCTGTCAGCACAGAGCCCGACGTGGGGCTTGAACTCATGAGCTGTGAGGTCATGACTTGAGCCGAAGTCGGATGCTTAACTGACTGAGCCAATCGGGCGCCCCAATCACTGTTGAGCTTATAATTCTATGGATTGGCATCTTGGGCTGGGACAGGCTAGGCTGGGCTTTCTTATGTGTCCAGGGCAAAGGTCAGCAAACTTCTTCTGAAAAGGGCCAAATAGTAGATATTTTAGGTTTTGTAGGCCATACAGTCTCTGTCACAACTCTTCAACCCTGCAAGTATGGTACTGAAGAAGCCATAGGTAGTGAATGAATGAGCATGGCTGCTTTCCAATAAAACTTTATTTATAAAAACAGGCAGCTGTCTAGTAAACAATAGTTGCCAACCCCTGGTCTAGGGTCAGATGCCTGTTGGCTGTGGGCTGGCTGGTCTAGAATGGGGTTAGCTGAAATAGCAACTGCTTTTCAAGCATCCTGTTTGCTAACTTCCTATTAGCCAAAGCAAATCACAAGGCCAACCCAAATTCAAAGGGTGCAAAAATAGACTACACCTGTTGGTGGGAGGGAAAGAATTTGTGATCCTGTAGCTCACAGCCAACCGTAATTCATTTATCTGAATGATCTTCCACGATATATACTAAGGATGAATGGTTCTTTCTAGGATGAGGTTAGATGGCCCTGGAGAGATCGCCACCATATCCATCTTATAAGGGACCAAGTAGGGTAATCTGAGAAGGAGAAAGGACCCAATTGGTCCAAAAGCATCAGTTACTACCAACAGCGTATCTTCCACCATTAGAGCCGCGTCTTTGGAGTTAACAATACGGAGGCACCTGTCCCCAGGAGCACCTACCCAATCAAAGTGCAGCCAGGCCAGCAGAAAGCACAACTTATAGCTCAGATTTACCACCTGCCACCTTGCCAAGCATGTCATGACCATAAGGTCTGCTGGCCGCTCTCAACACGTCTCATGGGGCTTTCATGTTGTTTTATAATGGTTTCGGGAGTGGGGGGAGGGGGGTGCTGCATGGCTCAGTCAGTTAAGCGTCTGATTCTTGGTTTCGGCTCAGGTCATGATCTCCCGGTTCATGAGTTGGAGCCCTGCATCGGGCTTCATGCTGATAGCAGAGCCTGCTTGGAATTCTCAATCTCCTTCTCTCTCTGCCCCTCTCCCACTCGCTCTCTCTGTCTCTCTCTCTCAAAATAAACAAACAAACAAATACATGCTTATAATGGTCTCTTTGTGTCTGTTTTCTTCTTGTCATTGAGAGTAGGAGCATGTCTTATTCACCCAACATCTGTTGAAGGATCACTCAAATGTAAATTTGGGGTGGGGATATGAATACGGCGGGGGGGAGCAAACGTAGGCATAGAGGGCACATTCTCAGGGAGGTGTCACTCAGGCCAGTTCATGGCAGCATGAAAACATCTCAAATCAAATGCAGCCTGTTTCATGGTTTGCTTGGAGGAAAGGGAATACCGTTAACTGAGTGTCTGTCACGTGTAGGCTCACCTTCCTTTCCCTCGCTTAGTCTTCCTAAAATCTCTTTGGTAGATATATTATAATGCCCATTTGACAGACCAGAAAACTGAGGCTCAGAGAAGTTCAGTCAATTGCCTAATCACTCAGCTAGTAAATGACAGAATCAGAATAGAAACCCCAAACATGGTCCCACTGCTTCCTTCAAGACTGGAAAAGTAATGTAGGTATTTGTCCCATTGTTGTCCTCTCATCCCTTCGAAACAAGAAGCATTTACTTTCCAAATGCTTGATACCCAAGCTTTCCTTTGTGCTTTGGCCTGATGAGTTTTCCCAGTGACCCAGTGACTGTCAGGCACAACAGCAGTTTGAGTTTGGGCCATGACATGTGACACACTCTTTACGCTCAGAATCTTGTTATCTCTTACTAGAATGAAGAGACGTCCCCAGAAATCATCTGTCTTGCTTGACCTTCACTGGGGAATTGCCTCCACCTCTCCCGAGTTGTTATTCTGTTCCTTTCTCAAGGTTCCCTATGTAGAGAGCCCTTATCTTTTCCACTGGAGGCCTCTTCCAGTGTTTGCTCTTAAAAGACTTTTCTTTCCGATGAAGATCTCACTTCTTGCAATTTTAACTTAAATCTATTACTGTACTTCTGTCTTCTAAGAAAATAAAGAAAAATGACCCACGTCATCTCCATGAAAATCCTATTATATATTTCAAGACAGTAATTATCCCTTTGGCTCCTCTTTTTTTTTAATTAATTTTTTTAATGTCTTTATTTATGATTGAGAGACAGAGAGAGACAGAGCGTGAGCAGGGGAGGGGCAGAGAGAGAGGGAGACACAGAATCCGAGGCAGGTTCCAGGCTCTGAGCTGTCAGCACAGAGCCCGACGTGGGGCTCGAACTCACAAACCGTGAGATTATGACCTGAGCTAAAGTTGGACGCTTAACCGACTGAGCCATCCAGGCGCCCCATGAAGGCATTTTTTTTTTTAAGTAGACTTCACACCCAACATGGGGCTTGAACTCACGACCCTGAGATCAAGAGTTGCACACTGTACCTACTGAGCCGGCCAGGCGCCCCCATTATTCCACTTCTTAAGAGATGTGTCTTTGAACTTTATCACGTAAAGCAATAAAAAGCAAGAGATTGGGAATCAAACATTCTAGGTTTGAACCCTGGGTCTATAGATTACTAGCTCATTTACCTCTGAGCCACAATTTCCTCTTCAATCTTATATTTCATTTGCACCTTCTTTTGGGGGGGAGGATATATCTTGAAACTTAGGAAGTCTTATGTTTTTGTTAGAACCTACACACCTTTGCTGGCTTTAAAAATGCAGGAAGGGGTCCGTGAGCCAAAGAATGCTGTGGCTTCAGGAGTCGAACCCAGTGATTCATCACTTACATAGAACACCCAGTGCCCATCATAACAAGTGCCCTCCTTAATGCCCGTCACCCATTTAGCCCATCCCTCCCCTCCATCAACACTCAGCTTGTTCTCTGTCACTAAAAGTCTCTTATGGTTTGCTTCCCTCTCTCTCTCTCTTTTTTCCCCCTTCCCATATGTTCATTTGTTTTATTTTCTAAATTCCATGAGTGCAATCATATGGCATTTGCCTTTCTCCTACTGACTTATTCCACGTAGCGTAATACCCTCTAGCTCCATTCATCTCATTGCAAATGGCAAGATTTCAATTCTTTTTGACTGTTGAATAATATTCCATCATGTATATGTGTATGCCACGTCTTCTTTATCCTTTCATCCATTGATGGACACTTGGGCTCTTTCCACAGTTTGGCTATTGTAGATAATGCTGCTATAGCCATCAGGGTGCGCATACCCCCTTCGAACCTGTATTTTTGTGTCCTTTGGGTAAATACCTAGTAGTGCAATTGCTGGGTCGTAAGGTAGTTCTATTTTTAACTTTTTGAAGGACCTCTATACTGGTTTCCAGAGTGGCTGCATCAGTTTGCATTCCCACCAACAGTGTAAGAGGGTTCCTCTTTCTCTGTATCCTTGCCAACATCTGTTGTTTCCTGTGTTGTTAATTTTAGCCGTTCTGACGGATGTGAGGTGGAATCTCAATGTGGTTTTGATTTGTATTTCCCTGATGATGAGTGGTGATGAGCATCTTTTCGTGTGTCTGTTGGCCATCTGGATGTCTTCTTTGGAAAAATGTCTATTTGTGTCTTCTGCCCGTTTCTTAACTGGATTATTTGTTTTCTGAGTGTTGAGTTTGAGAAGTTCATTTTTTTTTTAATTTTTTTAATGTTTATTTATTTTTGAGAGAGAGAGACAGAGCACAAGTAGGGGAGAGGGAGAGAGAGGGAGACACAGAATCCGAAGCAGGCTCCAGGCTCTGAGCTGTCAGTACAACGCCAGATGCAGGGCTCGAATCCACGAATTGTGACATTATGACCTGAGCTGAGGTTGGACGCTCGTCTGATCGAACCACCCAGGCACCCCGAGAGGTTCTTTATATATTTTGGATATTAACCCTTATCAGATATGTCATTTACAAATATATTTTCCCATTCCGTAGGCTGCCTTTTAGTTCTGTTGGTTGTTCCTTTCACTATGGAGAAGATTTTTTTTCGAGTACATATATATTAAGGGTGTTTTAATTTTCAGAAAGTATGAAGTTACATAAAACTAAGAAAATAAGACATTATTAGCTTATTTCACTTTTTTAAATTAAATTTTATTATTTTAAATTTACATCCAAATTAGTTAGCATATAGTGCAACAATGATTTCAGGAGTAGATTCCTTATGCCCCTTACCCATTCAGCCCATTCCCCCTCCCATCCCCCCTCCAGCAGCCCTCAGTTTGTTCTCCATATTTATGAGTCTCTTCTGTTTTGTCCCCCTCCCTGTTTTTATATTATTTTTGTGTCCCTTCCCTTATGTTCATCTGTTTTGTCTCTTAAAGTCCTCATATGAGTGAAGTCATATGATTTTTGTCTTTCTCTGACTGATTAATTTCACTCAGCATAATACCCTCCAGTTCCATCCACGTCGTTGCAAATGGCAAGATTTCATTCTTTTTGATTGCCGAGTAATACTCCATTGTATTTATATACCACATCTTCTTTGTCCACTTATCCGTCGATGGGCATTGGGGCTCTTTCCATACTTTGGCTATTGTTGATCGTGCTGCTATAAACATGGGGGTGCACGTGCCTCTTCGAAACAGCACACCTGTATCCCTTGGATAAATACCTAGTAGTACAATTGCTGGGTCGTAGGGTCGTTCTATTTTTAATTTTTTGAGGAACCTCCATCCTGTTTTCCAGAGTGGCTGCACCAGCTTGCATTCCCATATACAGAAGATTTTTATCTTGACGAAGTCCCACTAGTTCATTTTTGCTTTTGTTTCCCCTTGCCTCCGGTGACGTGTCTAGTAAGAAGTTGCTGTGGCCGAGGTCAAAGAGGTGGCTGCCTGTGCTCTCCTCTAGGATTTTGATGGTTTCCTGTCTCACATTTAGGTTTTTCATCCATTTTGAATCTGATCTGTCACATTTATGAAATGAGTGCACACGAATCAAATAATCAGTTAAGTTGATTGTTCTTTTTCTTACAAAAAAAATCACCCAGGTTATAAATACAAGGTAAGCTTCAAATCTTAAAACATGTAGGTTTTTATTTCTATTACACGGATACGTTAAATAGTAAGGCGGAAGTATTTGTAAGAATGTTTTTGTGCACGAAAGCTCACTGGACAGAAAAGTCACCAACATTTAAAAATGTTCAGAGGCGGGGCGCCTGGGTGGCTCAGTGGGTTAAACGTCCGACTGTTGATCTCGGCTCAGGTCATGATCTCACGGTTTGTGGGTTCGAGCCCCCATCCGGCTCTACACTGACGGCACCGAGCCTGCTTGGGATTCTGTCTCTCCCTCTCTCTGCCCTTCCCCCACTCACTGTCTCTCTCACTCTCAAAATAAATAAATTAATTAAAAAAAAATGATCAGAGACTTCGTAATGTCCCTAAAATCCAGTCTAAGATTCCTGGCATGACAGAAGTCCCTGCAGAGGCAAGTCAGTTCCCACCTGCCTGCCCATGCTGTTTCCGTGCTCCTTCACCCTCTCCCTCACTCTTCCCACACCCCGCGTCCATGGCTGCCGGTGCATGCTGGTGCCATCTTGAGTCTCCTCTCCACCTGCTTTCTCCTGCCCATCCTTCAGTCTCAGCCTCAATGTCTCTTCTAAGTTAGCCCATGCTCTGAAATGACATTGCATGGTTTTCGCCCTTTTCACATTAAATCTATGTTGGAATTCCCGAGTTTGGGTGATTTGGGCGCTGTTGGACCCTTGGGCAGCCATACCTTCACCTGAGTGATAGCTTATTTGGCCTGTCCACTGATAGATGGTTTTTTTGTTTTATGTTTTTTTGTGGGTTTTTTTTTTTTTTCGGCAGCAGGCAAGTCCTTCGCTGTCTTCGGAAATTCAGCACAAAGACCTCAAGTGACACCTCAGAGCTCCGGGACTAACCCCCAACACTGAGGTTCAATGCAAAGGAATGCCCCTCCTATGACCACATCCTTCCAATGCCATGCCCTCTCTGCTCAGCTCTACATCTGGATGCAAGTCTTTGGCCAAATCTCTTTGTCTATGAAACACGCCTGGTGATTAGCAGAGAGAGGCCTGATGTTCTAAAATTAAAAAAAAAAAAAAAAAAAAAAGGAACTGGAACAGTAGTATAGAAAAAGAAAATTTTGTAAAGAACCCCGACCCCCTACTTCACTCCATTCACCAAAAAATTTATTTGGGGTGTTATCATAAACCTAAATGTAAAACTTGGGACTATAAAGCTTCCAGAAGACTTAGAGGGGATTTCCATGACTTCGGGGCAGGCAAATTTCGCACGTAGGACACAGAAAGCCTTCACCGTTTTTGGTGTTTTCGGTTATTTATTTACATACGTTGTTTATCCTGCCACCACGCGTTGAGTTGGTAAACTGTACATGATATACTTGCCAAGCTGATGTTTAAAATTTGATATTTGATACAGCCCCTTTCATTTCTGAAAATCCTAAATAATTTTTAAGGTTTTATTTAAATTCCAGTGAGTTAACATACAGCATAATATCAGTTTCAGGTGTATAATATGGTGATTCAGCACCTCCATACATCACCCAGCGCTCATCACAAGTGCCCTCCTTCATCCGTGCCACCTATGGCCGCCCCCCCACTTCATTCTGGTAGCCGTCAGTTTGTTCTCTATAGTTAAGAGTCCACTCCTTGGTTTCTCTCTCTCTCTCTCTTTCCCCTTTGCTCATTTGTTTTGTTTCTTAAATTCCACATATGAGTGAAATCATATGGTATTTGTCTTTCCCCGACTGACTTTTTTGCTTAGCATCATACTCTTTGGATCCATCCATGTCATTGTGAATGGTAAGATTTCATTCTTTTTCATGGTTGAATAATATTCCATTGGATATATACATATATATATATATATATATATATATACACATATACATATACCACATCCTCTTTGCCACTCATCAATCGATGGCCACTTGGGCTGTTTCCATAATTTGGCTGTTATAGATAATGTTGCAATAACCAGCGGGGTACATGTAACCCTTTGAGTTAGGATTTTTATATTCTTTGGGTAAATACCTAGTAATGCAATTGCTGGATTGCAGGGTAGGTCTATTTTTAACTACTTGAGGAACCTCCATACCGTTTTCCAGAGTGGCTGCACCGGTTTGCATTCCTACCAACAGTGCGAGAGGGTTCGCCTTTCTCCACATCCCCACTGACACCTGTTGCTTCTGTTGTTGATTTTAGCCATTCTGACAGGTGTGAAGTGATCTCTCACTGTAGTTTCAAAGGTCTGTATTTCCCTGATGAGGAGTGATGGTGCGCATCTTTTCACGTGTCTGTTGGCCATCTGGATGCCTTCTTTGGAGAGATGTCTGTTCAGGTCTTCTGCCCATTTTTTAATTGGACTATTCGTTTTTGGGTGTCGAGCTTGATAAGTTCTTTATATGTTTTGGATAGTAACCCTTTATTAGATATGTCATTTGCAAATATCTTCTCCCATTCTGCAGGCTGCCTTTCAGTTTTGTTGATCGTTTCCTTTGCTGTGCAGAAGCTCTCTATTTTGATGTAGTCCCAATACAGATACATATTTTTTGCCTTTGTTTTCCTTGCTTCAGGAGACACATCTAGAAAGAAGTTGCTACAGCTAGGATTTTATGGTTTTAGGTCTCACATTTAGGTCTTTCATCCATTTTGAATTTGTTTTTGTGTATGGCATAAGAAAGTGGCTCTGTTTCATTCTTTTGCATGTTGCTGTCCAGTTCTCCCAATACCATTTATTGAAGAGACAGTTTTTTTTTTTTCCCATTGGATATTCTTTCCAGCTTTGTCGGAGATTCGTTGATCATATAGTTGTGGGTTCATTCCTGGGTTTTCTGTTCTGTTCCATTGATCTATGTGTCTATTTTTATGCCAGTACCACACTGTTTTCATTACTACAGCTTTATAGTATAACTTGAAGTCTGTAATTGTGATGCTTCCAGCTTTGCTCTTCTTTGAAAACCCTAAAGCTTAAAAAGTTTATACTTATTAAACATCACCAGTAATATATCTTAATGGATCCTGGGTCAGGGGAAAAAATACTGTTATAAAGAACATGATTGGGACAATTTGCTAAAATTTGAATATGGAGTATATAATTTTACTCTGGTTATGCAAGACGGTGTTCTTAGGAACTCCATGATGAGATATTTAGGAATATAGGGAATTTATAATGCCATTTACTCTCAAGAAGTTCAGGAAAATATCAATACACAAATGAGTGAAAGAGATAGAGAGAAGTCACATGTGGCAAAAATATTAACAATTGAGGAATCTAGATTAGCAGCATATGGGCATTCTTTGTACTTTTCTTGCAATGATTCTGTAAGTTAGAATATTTTTTAATTTTAAAAACTAAAAAGTTCTTTCTGGGGCGCCTGGGTGGCTCAGTCGGTTAAGCGGCCGACTTCAGCTCAGGTCATGATCTCGCGGTCCGTGAGTTCGAGCCCCGCGTATGGCTCTGGGCTGATGGCTCAGATCCTGGAGCCTGCTTCCGATTCTGTGTCTCCCTCTCTCTCTGCCCCTCCCCTGTTCGTGCTCTGTCTCTCTCTGTCTCAAAAATAAATAAAACGTTGGAAAAAAAAAAAAAAACTAAAAAGTTCTTTCTGAAATTGAATTGCAATCTATTCTTTAAAGATTCCTATTCTTTTGGTCCTTTTCTTTCTTTCTTTCTTTCTTTCTTTCTTTCTTTCTTTCTTGTTTGTTATTTATTTTTGAGAGAGAGAGACAGAGCATGAGCAGGGGAGGGACAGAGAGAGAGAGGGAGAGACAGAATCCAAAGCAGGCACCAGGTTCCGAGCTGTCAGCACAGAGCCCGATGCGGGGCTCAAACCCACAAAGCACGAGATCGTGACGTGAGCCGAAGTGGATGCTTAACTGACTGAGCCACTCAGGAGCCCCTGTTCTTTTTTTTTTTTTTTAAGTTTATTTGTTTTGAGAGAAAGAGAGAGAAAGAATAAGCAGGGGAGGGGCAGAGAGAGATTTAGAGAGAATCCCACACTGTCAGTGTGGAGCCCAACGAGGGGCTCAAACTCATGAACAGTGAGATCATGACTTGAGCCGAAATCAAGAGTGGGACGCTTAACTGACTGAGCCACTCCGGCCCCCCTCTATTCCTTCGGTTCTAATTCTGCTCCTTATATGATCTTTCTGGATGAATTGATTTTTCCCCATTGTACTAGAATTTCAGACATGAGAATAACGGTATCATGATTCTCCCGGACTTGTTATCACCAGATGCTCCAGATGGGAACTTTACCTCCCTCCTGACTTTCACAGCTGCCCGATCCCTAGGCCTCCTCTACTCAAGGTGGGCACACACACACACACACACACACACACACCCATATACTGACTATAACGTCCCACTTTGGAAATCTCTGTCAGCTCCCACATGCGCAGAGCCATCCGTGTGAATGGGCAAGGAGTTATTTTCTCCCCTGCATAGAAAACCTCAACAATGTCCAGGGCTTCTCAATGCAACTGTGACACAGCCTGTCACCCGCTGCATTGGCAAAGAAAAACTGGATAGCAAAGAATCGTGTCTTTTGGCAGAACTAGGAGGCAAATAGAGCCTTAGGACCTCACAATGTGTGGAAGGGAGAAGAAATGAAAGAAAGGTTGCTATGGCGTGATGTGTTTTTTCCCACCCCTCTTTTCAGAGCCGGGGGCGGGGGGGGGGGGCGGTGTTGAAGAATGATGCTGGATTTCACCAGCTCTTTCTTAAGTGAATGAAAGAGGGTTTCCCGAAGAAAACAGCCTCACAAAATGAATGGCTCCATCACACAATCCAGCGACCCAGTTGGACATTTTGAAGCAAGATCGCCACAAACTCTAGTCCACGCACAAAGACGCAAGATGAATCTGAGTTCTGAGAGCGTGTGTTCACATTTAAACACGGACTGAGGGCGCGGATCGCGTGAGACCTGTTTAGGCTAGTCTCCTACGTTTAGCATTACCAAACCCCTGCTGTGGGAGTGAAAGCCCGGAAAGGCACTTTTATCGAGACACCTCCAAAAAGTGCCTGTGGGTGTGTTTCCCTGCTGCCTCAGGAGGTCTGAGCATAGACTTCGCGCAGGTTCTGTGTTATAATAGAACATGAGCACCATCTAAAGGCTATGTACCAAATGTCTTGGCATTGTGAATGTTTCTCAAAACGCTGTTTGCTATGAGCGCCATAGAAGGAAGCAGGGGCCCCTACTGTGTGCTACGTGGCTGTGACCGTGACATTCCTAGAGAGGAATGCCTGTTAGAAAGAGTAGGTCACATTTATCAGAAGGTGCGTTTGCTTGCTTGCTTACGTAGGTATCCGTCATTCTTGAGCTCAGGAAATTCACCCCGCCGTTGGGCCTAGTCTGAACTTGGAGTTGAACCGCAGCATTGGGGCCGGAGGTGGGGGGGTGGTGGATCGGGTTAGGGGGAGGAGATTGGAGTAGCCATCCAGTAACCGTTCGCCTTCGTGGGAGATATGGGGGCTCCAGTCCCATGATGCTGTTTGCTAGGTTTGTGACCTAAATGTCTCTGAGCCTGTCATGCGTAAAACAAGGCCCTTCCACTAGATTTTCTCTAGGGATCTCTCCTGTTCTACCATCAGTGTGACCCTGCGTTCTGGGAAGCCCATGTAAAATGACATGGTCCCCTACCTCTCCTTCTATCATTATCATTGTAGTGGGCGAAATAAAACGATCTAGGCAGGCTTCTGTTCATGGTGTTCTTAAGCCCAGCTTAGTTTCACCCAAACCCTTTGGATTCAAGGCCAAGGAAATACTGACTGAAAGTTTCCTCGGCAAGTTTACGAGGCCCCGGTGGTTAGCTGGAGTCCCTAGATTTCCTAGAAGCTCCTGGGGACCTTTTAGGAAGAGGGGCTAGTCTTTTAAAGACTTGAGTGGTAGCAGGTTTTTTGGGGTTTTTTTTTTTTTGTTTTTTGGGTTTTTTGGGGGTTTTTTTTTGTTTTTTTGGTTTTTTTTAGAATAGATTGACCTTTGATCCTCACCCTTTGATGAGTCATCTAGTGGGAATGTGTCGGTTCAAGGGTCAAACCTAGGTGGGTGTGGGGACACAGGGTGGATGGAGCAAAGAGAAAAAGAATCTCTAGCTACTAAGCAGAGCAGAGACATCTGTGGTCAGTTTGCCTCGGCCCCGTGCCGATTCTGAGACTCAGGACAAATCATTCGGCCTCTCTGGGCTTTGATTTCTCTCTCTGTGAAACGCAGCTAACAACAAAGTTGTTGAGAGGATGAAATTAGATATTGCGCTTGTCGTGCCTGGCACAATACTCAATGCACAGTCAATATTCCACGAGTGACGTCATCGGCTTATTATTTTGAAATCACTCTCCTTTTTTTTTTTTTTTTTTTAATGTTTCTTTTTGAGAGACAGAGAGACAGAGCACGACGGGGAAGGGACAGAGAGAGGGAGACACAGAATCCTAAGCAGGCACCAGGCTCGGAGCTGTCAGCACAGAGCCCGACGCGGGGCTCGAACCCACGGACCGCGAGATCGCGACCTGGGCTGAAGTCGGATGCTCAACTGACTGAGCCACCCAGGCGCCCCCAAGGCTCTTGCTTTTATATTTCAAAATGTCCTCTCTGCTTGGTGCTTCCTATCTGCTATTGGCCCTGCCTTTTTTGGGCATGATCTTGCTTCTGCTTTTAGCCCAGGTGGCTTTGCTGTCAGGGTATTTGAAGTTTCCTTTGATGGCCCTGCAACTAAGCAACTTAATTATGAATGAGCGCTCTGCCTGAAGGCCTGTATTGCTCTCTTGTTTCCTCAAATACCCTTGGCATCTATCCAGGGCCTCAATGCACAAAAGCAGAAGGATGGCTGACCCATCCACCCACCTACTGAATGACCTCCGATCTCTCCCCAGCGACCTGCGGCTCGCTGCCTTTGTTAGAATGGAAAGGAGGAAAAGTGAGCTGGGGGGCAGGGTAAAGAAAAGGAAACATTTAATCCATTTTGCATGAAATATACCGTATTTAAAAATTCTTTTAATTCTCAAAATGAACGAGGCATTATCGGCAACTCACCATGTTCCGAGATCAGTCAAAGCAGGATTTTAATGAGCTCACTCCCGTTGTTTTAATCCCTTATATAAAACATCACCGTGCACAACTCTTGAAAAGAAGAAAAGGCGAAACGGAGAAACTCGATAGGCAAAAATATAAGGTTTTTTAGTGGTGAAAAACACAACAGATGTTTTAAAAGCTCCTTTATTTGGTTTTCTTTATTTCTTTTACTTTTTTTGTTAATTTAAAGTCTAGTTAGTTCACATACAGTGTAATATTGCTTTCAGGACTAGGATTGAGTGATTCATCACTTACATACAACACCCAGTGCTCATCACAAGAGTGCCCACCTGAGTACCCATCGCCCATCCAGCCCATCCCCCACCCACCTCCCTCCATCAACCCCCAGTCTGTTCTCTACTGTTAAGAGTCTCTGGTGGTTTGTTTCCTTCTCTTCTCTTTTTTGTTCTTTTATTTTTTCAAGTTTATTTTATTTATTTTGAGAGAGAGAGAGAACACGAGCAAGGGAGGGGCAGAGAGAGAGGGAGAGAGAGAGGGAGACAGAGAGAGAATCCCAAGCGGGCTCTGCACTGCCAGTGCGGAGCCCAGTGCGGGGTTTGAACTCATGAACAGAGAGATGTTGACCTGAGCCGAGACCAAGAGTCAGACGCTTAACCAACCGAGCCACCCAGGTCTCCCCACCCCTCTTCTCTTTTCAAAGCTCCTTTAGACCGATGGTGAGCATGGCATCACATCTAGATTTGTCAAATCACTACGTTGTACCCTTTGAACTAATGCAACATTGTGTTAACTATGCTTCAATTTTTTTTAATTTTTTTTAACGTTTATTTATTTTTGAGACAGAGAGAGACAGAGCATGAACGGGGGAGGGTCAGAGAGAAAGGGAGACACAGAATCCAAAACGGGCTCCAGGCTCTGAGCAGTCAGCACGGAGCCCGACACGGGGCTCGAACCCACGGACCGCGAGATCATGACCTGAGCCGAAGTCGGACGCTTAACCGACTGAGCCACCCAGGCGCCCCTATGCTTCACTTTTTAAAAACAAATCTCCTTTACCTTGAGAATAGGTAGGTGTTAGAGCAGGTGTGTGTGTGTGTGTGTGTGTGTGTGTGTGTGTGTAGAGTATTTGTGATAGGGGAAGAGATTTTCGTAATCTAGTCTAAACAACCGAGTAGTACCAAGCATAAGTCATTTACTCGGGATCTCACAGCTGGTTAGTGGTAGAGTCAGGAGTGCATCCGGGTTTCTTGACTCCCAAGGTATTGCTGGGCCAAGCCACGCTGACAATAAAGTCTTTGACATGTCCAAGCAACTATTTCTTGCCAGATTCCAAGCTGGTTCATTCATAATCTGTGGGCCCATCCTCTCTGATCTTGTTCTGAGACTTGTCCACTGAAATCCCAAAAATAATATGTAGTTTGAAGTGATATGCACCGTGAGCGTAAAATAAACGTCCCATTTCAAAGACTTGGTGTGACGAAAAGAATGTAAAATACCTCATTAACAGGTTTTCCTATGGATTAGATGATGAAATTATAATATTCAGGATATATTCGATTAAGTAAAGGGTGTTGTCAAAATTGATTTTACCTGTTTATATTTATTGTTTTGATTTTTGATTTTCATTTTTTCAGTGTTTATTTTTGAGAGAGAGAGAGAACACTAAGTGGGGGAGGGACAGAGAGAGAGGGAGACCCAGAATCCGAAGCAGGCTCCAGGCTCCATGCTGTAAGCACAGAGCCCGATGAGGGGGCTCGACCTCACAAACCTCAAGGTCATGACCTGAGCCGAAGTCAGACGCTTAACCGACTGAGCCACCCAGGCGCCCCTATAGTTATTGTTTTTAATGTGGCTACTACAAAATTTTAAATGATTTATGTGGCTCACATTACGTTTCTATCAGGTGGCATGGATTTAGGCTCTGGATAAAAGATTGCAGTTTTGGATAAATAAGATTAATGTAAGAGATAAATGACTCAGGTGTACTAAGCTGTGCTAAGCTTAAGAAAGAAATGATTTCGATGTCTGGACTTGTACTGTTTACTATAATCCTCCCTTCCTTGGAGTGGAACATGTACATGAAACATGTACCTTCATGGGGTTCTTTCAACAGGCCAGTACTCAGGCCATACTTCAGACGAGGCTTGTTAGGTCAAACCTGTAAGAGGAATTGTTAAAGGGTGGGGAAAGGCGGGGGACACGAAGGGAGAAAGGGAGAGAGAACAGTGTTTCTGAGAATAATTGGATGATTGGAGGATAAGAAGGCTATACATTTATTTCGGAGTAAATTAATTTCCCAGAAAAGGTACTGAGAAACCTGTACGTTTCATTGCTTTGGTTGTTTCCACAGAAGCCTGATCCAGGCACATAGGAGGGCAAATAAAATGATCTAATAGGTATCTTCGGCTGGCAGCGTGAATGTAATTTTAAGGCAGAATACCCAGGCTAAAAATTGAGCTATAAAATAGCAGCCAACTCTGATTTATTTCTATCAATGTAGTACTATAACCTTAAAAAAAAAAAAACCTAAAACTTTTTATTGCAGAGTCATATAACAAGAAATCCTAAGAATGCATATTTTTTGCTGGGAAAAAATATGGGTAAGCATAATGTTCAGCCTCAGCGAAGCTATATTTGAGAAGTTACAGCTTGCTTGAACTATGAATGGGTAGAATAAATAAATGGTAGCTGATACTTCTGACTGCTTTCTGGCGTCAGGTAAGGTTCTAGATTTCTACACATCACCCATTCACTCGCTTTAATCCTCATAACAGTACCCTGAAGTTTATACATACTTACAGAGGCAGAATCCAAGGCACAAAAAGGCCAAATAACTTGCCTGAAAGTCAAATGACTCCGAAACAGCAGAGCAGAGATGTGAACTTAAGCAGTCTGGCCCTAGGGTTCATGCTCTTTTTTTTTTTTAATGTTTATTTATTTTTGAGAGAGAGAGAGAGAGAGAGAGAGAGAGAATGAGTAGGGCAGGGGCAGAGAGAGAGGGAGACACAGAATCCTAAGCAGGCTCCAGGCTCTGAGCTATCAGCACAGACCCCAGTGCGGGGCTTGAACTCACAAACTGTGAGATCATGACCTGAGCTGAAGTTGGACGCTCAACCGACTGAGCCACCCAGGCGCCCAATGCTCTTAACATGCAACAGTATGTGTGCTGAGCACTACAAATTAGTCAGTGAAAGGGGGCAAACAGTCAAAACAAAATCTTAGGATGTCAGTTTCAAGGACAATAGCGAAGAATGCTTTTGTATTGTGCGTGAGGGGCCGTCAGGCAAGAAGAATTGGGAACATCGCATTGGCCAACGGCGTGAGTACTGGTGGAGCAGTCAGAAGACACAGAATCAAAAACCTCTATAAAATGAGAGAGGTGAACCACATGCCTTCCATGTGCCTCTTCAGTGTTGATGTTAGTACCATGGTTTCTTATGGCCTCTTCCAACAGCAGGTACCCAAAAAGTCGTGAATCGCAAATGGTGCCGTGGAATCAAATAAGGGAAAGGGAACGAGATTGTCCCAGTGCGAAAAAAGGGCATAATTGGATGCTAAGATTATGGAAAAACACACTGCTGGTGTAGACCAAAATAGAAGAGAATGCGTTGTGAAGAATTCAGTTATTTAAAACCGTAAGCAGGGTTTAGAATGTCAGCTCTGGCAAGGAGAGAACTTACCTCTTTAAATTTATTTCCATAGCACATACGCACGCACAAATACTTCACATATGCTTTGCAGTGATGATGGCAATACAAGTTCTGGTGGTCATTTTGAAGATAATGAAGAACTCTGCGGTGCCGAAAAGAAAAGTCTGAGTGATGAAAAACCAAAGCGCTTAGTCCTCCTCTCTGTAAAGCAAGGCTGATGTTAACCTCAAGGTCGTCTGGGAGGATTAAATGAGATAAAGCAGAGAAAGTGCTCATCACAGTGTCTGCTTCGTTATATGCTGTGATTCGAGGTTGATGACGATGATGATGATGGTCCTAGGGAGCCCTGTCCCACTCTCAACAATTTGAAAATAGAACATTCCAGTTAACATGCTCGTCTAGCGCTAGGACGCTGAAGCTATTAAAACGATTACAGCCGAGTGTGATAGGATTTTAAAATCACAAGCACAGTTTTGGCCTCATATATAATTTGGAATGTATTTCTTTTCCCCAGATGCTTATAGAAAGACAGTATATTCTCTGATGTTCTATTGGGTCAAGGTCCTGCGTGCTCTGTGTATGTTGTGTTATTGTTTGCTAACGAGGACTGGTATATTCCGACACAAAGGGATTTGGAGTTCCTTTTCGTTCTGTCCACATGCTTCAGGAAAAAGAAACAGAGCATGTTTGGAAATGGCAAAGAAGGCATGCACTTTAAGTTCAAACGTCAACTTTCGGTTTCTTACCCGCGAGATTTTTGTAATAATTAACTTAACGCCGTAAGGATATTCTGAAAACCAGACGTGCAAATGCTACACAAATGTTAGTGTTATCACCTAAAGTCACGTTTCTCCTTACTTTTAAAATGGCTCTTTTACTTCTTTTTAACGTTTATTTTTGAGAAAGGGGGGGAGGGGTAGAGAGAGGGGGACAGAGGATCTGAAGCAGGCTCTGTGTGGACAGCAGTGAACCCAATGAGGGGCTCGAACCCATGAACCATGAGATCATGACCTGAGCCGAAGTTGGACGCTTAACCGACTGAGCCACCCAGGCGCCCCTGAAATGGCTGCTTCAAAGCCAAGCACATAAGGTCATCACTTGGTGGATTATCACTTATTACAGTTACCTCTCGGCCCCTCTAGCCTGGGCACATATTAAAAGCAAGGCTATGAGTTTTTCACCTCAAATCTCTCCGGCATTTAGCACTCTAGCGGACGCGTAGTAGGCGCCGGCATAGTATGTTGGACGTTCGCGTTCAGAGGGAGCACGAACATTGGTTTGAACCCCACATGTTATGGGCCACGTGTGTAATGAGACTCGATGGCTTAAAGACACTTGTCTCCTTTCATAGGCCAATGAAATATGTAAAAGTTACTGCTGTGGGCTTGGCTCCTGAGCTGAGGTGGTGCTTGTGGTACAGTATTGATTAGGGATGGGTGCCTGATCAAGCTTGGAAGCAAGCGGGGGAAGCAAGCTTGGACACAAAGACGGATGGAGCTGGCACGCGTCCATCAACCCCGCTGGCCAGCCCTGGAGCCGGGACCGCCTGCTCGAGCTGTCTTTCATCAGGCCAGGATAGCCAGGCTCTTACACCCCCATCCCCATCAGTCACTGGGTATGAGCCACCCCTGGAAGAACGTGCCCTTGGGCAAGGTGACTCTATAGCTAAGGCAGTTCCTGAAGGGATTGACAGTCGAAGCCACAAATCCTTCTTTGGTGTTTGTCCATGTTCACCATAGTCACCAGATTTAAAAGATTCTGTCTACCCCGCGAGAAGATGGTGTTAATATTTGAGGGCACAGAATGACTTCAATGAATGAGAAATTTGGAATTACATTCTTTTTTAAAAAAAAATGTTTTTTAACGTTTATTTATTTTTGAGACAGAGGGAGACAGAGCATGAATGGGGGAGGGGCAGAGAGAGAGGGAGACACGGAATCTGAAACAGGCTCCAGGCTCTGAGCCATCAGCCCAGAGCCAGACGCGGGGCTCGAACTCACGGACGGCGAGATCATGACCTGAGCTGAAGTCGGACGCTTAACCGACTGAGCCACCCAGGCGCCCCAACATTCCTTTTTTTAAAAAAATGTTTACTTATTTACTTTTGAGAGAGAGAGGATCCGAAGCAGGTTCCACGATGCCAGCACTGAGCCCGACGCAGGGCTCGAACTCACGAACTGTGAGATCCTGACCTGAGCTGAAATCAAGAGTCAGATGCTTAACTGACAGAACCACCCAGGCACCCCTGGAATTATACATTCCTAATTGAATTACAGAAAAGGCCTATGCCCTTACAGATTTAGGGTAGAACGTACCGAAACATTTCATTAACGTAGTGAAGACTTAAGAGGAAGGTATTGATTTGTTGGCATGCGATTATCATTCTCCCATGAAATACCATCCTTCGGCAAGTAGTTGCTGGGTACCCGTTTGTGCATTGACACAGGCATTACTAAGCAAAACGCTGCTCCCAACGTGTAATGATACAGCTACGGGCAGGACCTCTCTTCCCAGATCTGAGCGTCTCCACTGTTCCAGTTCCTGGAGGGAATGGCCATGTCTATCCACCATGATGTGACTGCGCCCTGGGGTCCTGAAGAGGACAGCATCAGCAGGATATGGCTTGCCTTTTGGATATAAGCCTTCCCAACCACCTGACCCCCATGCATTTGGTGCTCCATATTGGTCGGCCCTCTTGCTCAAGCGTGTCTGTTTCAGCAGGGCCTGAAGAAGTGGCCTAAAGCATGTCTGGACCTTAATTCCTCCAACGTACTCAGAAATGAACGTACTCAGAAATGAACTCAAGAAATGAACGTACTCAGTTACCCAGTCATAATGTGGATGCCGCCCGCCCTGCCTAATACAAAATACTGCGTTGGCTGGATTAACAAGCACTTGAATTTAGAAAAAAAAAAAATCAACCATTATTTCCTTAGGGCCAAGAAGGGCTCATTTGTCCTTCATTCTAAGCTTCTGGGGAAAGTCCAGAAGCTTACATGAATAAGGCTCAAGAGATTGGTCTGGGAAACTCAAGAAAATCAATTCGGTCCATAATCCCCTCTATCTTCCAGGGTGGTGTTAACTCACCATTAATAAATGCTTATAAATGGTGAGGGTTAAATCGGTTTACCAGAGTCTTGCCCTCCACCGTCATGGATTCTCATGCAGATTCTGAAGATGTATGCTACTAAGATCATAACATACTTTGATCTCCCTTTATTCATGCATAGCAAATGGGGAAGGTGGGTGAATATTTCTCAGGCATTCCAGGGGTAATGTTTTTAACTGATCAATGTTTTCATTTGGTTTTCTCTCAATCCTTAGGGGTAGACATTAAAACAAGGCTAAATATGTTTGATTTTTTAAAGACATAATACAAATTCCATAGTAACTCAATATCCAATAATGTCCAACTTCTCTCCGTTCCCAGGGCTATTTTGAGGTCTTTAGGGAAAATATCATTCTTTTTCCTCTTTCTCAGCCTTGATATGCCCCATTAAACTTCACTCTGTGTCTCTCACTCTTTGGGCAACTGGGCGAGTTCCTGGCTTTCTGCGGGTCTCCATTTGCTCGTGTTTAGGGAGAGAAGAGGATGGGTGGTCTTTCATGGCTCTCTCAATGCCACTGTTCTTTGCTTCTCTGGTGTTTCGAGCATAGTCTGCTCATTTCCATGGGGGAAGCTTTGACAATAGGCTATGTAATGGGATTTGAAGGGAACATTTTCAATGGCTTCTGGGGAATTTGGAAAACATGAGTCACATAACTGCCCCCTCTAGTCCCAAATTGGTAGTAAGGAAACAAAAACTGGAGTTGGGGGCATATGACGCTCAAAGCAAATTGAATTTTCAAAGCCGGGAAGAGATCTTTTAAGGCTAGATGCATTATTTGCGCTTTTTGATTAGCAACATGAAAGAATATAGCTATAAATGTGACCTGCAGCTAATACTTTCATTGTCAGTTAAGGATTATAGCCATGTAACTTTAGGTATCAAATTTAATTCTTTTTTTATGACAAAATTTCTCTTTACGTAATGGTTTAAATTACCAGTTCACATTTGCCTTCAAAATGAGGAGACCTCTAATCAGTCAACTGCTTGGCTCTGTCACCAGGAAGGTTGAGATCAAGGTCAAGGTTTAATAGCATTCGTTTGATTCTGTTCCAAGGTCACAAATACAAATTCAACCCTGCTGGCTTTCTGAAAACGGTGCGAAAGCTATGCCCAGAGAGCGTACAAAGGAAAAGCAATTCACAAGATGGCTGCACTAACAGTGGGGTGCACCGTTATCCCTGGTGAACCAAGACAGCTCAGTGTCAAGGTTGCCCTGGAAACTGAGTCGCCAGTCTGGGGTAGTGTTGTGGCGCCTAAAGTGCCTCGATAATTCTCATAATGCTCAGGAGTATAATCGGACCTAGGGCCCCGGACAGTCAAAGGCACAGAAACCATGGTGGGTGAATTATTTGTCGTCCTGGCTCTTCAGACTTCATTTATGGATACTTACTCTTTTCCGAGTAAATTGAAGACATTAAAAAAGAGATGACTTTAGGGCACCTGGGTGGCTCAGTCCGTTAAGCGACTCGATTTTGGCTCAGGTCATGATCTCAAAGTTGGTGAGTTCGAGTCCTGCGTCGGGCTCCACGCTGATGGTGCAGAGCCTGCTTGGGATTCTCTCTCTCTCCCTTTCTCTCTGCCCTTCTTCCGCTGGTGCTGTCTCTGTCTCTCTCAAAATAACTATATAAACTTAAAGAAAATGACCTCTATTTCATTCCATAGTGCCCAAAGAAGCCGGAATGCATCAGATTTTATGTTGATTCAATAAGTTAATTTCTGAAACTAAAAGCCAAGTTCCCTAAGCCTCCATCACCCGAGTATAGTTAAGGATAATCAGTTAAGGATCATAACCATTGTAACTTTACATATTAAATTTAATTCTTTTGTACGACAAAATTTCAAAAAATGTCTTCACCGTGCATTCTAGAACCCTATCTTTCTCTTTTTCTGGACCTCCTTCCACACACACACACACACACACACACACCGTCGGGCATGCATTATAGTAGGATATTTAGTAGGAAAAAAACACTAACACGGTCAAAATCTTGAAGATACTGTCTTTTTATTTCACAACATGGGAATAACTCAAATTTTGAGTCTCAAGGACCAAAATATATTTGAGCCAAATGTTCCGAGGATGAGTCAGGCTGCCTTCGGGGCAGCAAGCTTCACACGGACAAGTGGATGGTTGAGAATGATGTCTGCAACATGGCTAAAACTATAGCACACCCACAAATAGATTCATACTTGAGTTGTCTAATTTGCATGCATGAGTATAGTATGTTCTCCATGCCACTAGTACGTGTATGCCTTTTTCCAAGTCAGTGCAGGATCCGTATTTGTGCAGGTCTTTAAGAGTCTGCTCCCTTTCAAAATTCTACCGTAATTTATCTGCAAGAGCCTTCGGGTGACGAATTCCTTATGCCACCTTTACTTCCCAGGAGTTATTTCGGAACAATAATTACCGCTCTCGGGAGTTCCAGCATCCGTTTGTTAGCTATTTTAATGTTGGTTAGCCGGCTGCGAGTGAGCCTGGCTACGCACATCCACATGCTCGGTGCCTGCAATTTGAAATGGGTAACCTTGAGCAGGGGTGGCGACCTGAGACCAAATGGCAAGATAAAGACCAGAGCGCAAGAGAGCCAGGCGGGATCGCGGAAAGGGTTGCGCTTTCCTGCTTTCCGAGGCGAATGCGCCCCCAACGCGCCCCCAGCAAGTGACGGCCTGACCCACGCTTGCACGGGGGCCCACTGTTCCCGACTGACGCTGAATTGTTGGAGACCCAAACGGCATTCCGTGCCAAGGCAGGGGGAGGGGGGGTGGGGGGATGCCTGAATCTGAAAAGGAACCGAAAGAAATTGTACCACGGAAAGGAGATGGGGATGGAAACCAAGTTCCCAGAGCATCTCTCTCTCTCTCTCTCTCTCTCTCTCTGTCTCTGTCTCTCTGTCAACAAGCATGGAGAGTCTTTATTACTAGAATAAGCAGAATCCCGTGGGAATTGCTGCATCTTTTGGGGGTTTTTTCCTCCTTAACTCTTTTCTTGCCAGTCCTTCTCCCTGGCTGGATGATCTGCCTCGGCGAGGGAGGAGGATGTCCCGTCCAGAAGCCGCTGAGCGGCCGGTCTCAGGAGCCGCACTCCTCGCAGTGACAGGAGAGGATGTACCGGTAGGTGGCTGTGAGCCTCATGCCCCCGGAGCAGCGCAGCCGCAGTGCTTTTAGCTTGGAGGTCTGGGGCCGGCAGCAGTGACAGGAGGAGCGGAAGGGCTGCTTGAGGACAGTGCTGAAGGACACCAGGGGCTCCGAGCGTGACGCCTGGCTGCAGTGCCCCTCGCACCTGGCCAGAAGCACCATCTGGGGAGAGAAGGGAAATGGTTACCCTGTGGGGGGTGCCAAAACCTCAGCCGGGTCCCGCAGCATCCTAACACCCTTGGCCAATTCCCGCTGGATGACACCAGCGGCTCCCAGCCCCGCTTGCACATTAGAATCACCGGGCAAGGGGCGCCTGGGTGACCCAGTCGACTGAGCGTCCGACTCCGGCTCGGGTCATGATCTCACGGTCCGTGAGTTCGAGCCCCGCGTCGGGCTCTGTGCTGACAGCTCAGAGCCTGGAGCCTGTTTCAGATTCAGATTCTGTGTCTCCCTCTCTCTCTCTGTTCCTCCCCCACTCGCACTCTGTCTCTCTCTCCCTCTCTCAAAAATAAGTAAACATTTAAAAAAAATACGTTTTGAAACAAGAGAATGAAACAGAAACAGCGTACGTTTGGGGCCCTGGAATCACACTTCTGGGCTTATATACACCGAAGGACCCTGAGAGTTGCACAACCCAATCTTAGAGTCATTTATGGCAAATTACCATTCTGACCATCTCCATTTCCGAAGGTAGGTTAGGGTGACAATAAAGGTTGGGCTGAAGTAACAGAGGCTGTGTGTTCTCTCTAGTGGCTCTTTCCCTGGCTTTAGTAAAAAGTCTCCTTTAAGAGTCCGATGCAAACTACCAAGGTTATGCTCGGAACGATGGACACAAGCATCCAGCTCACGGGGATGGAGTGAGCTCATTTATGTCTCCCGTACATAAATCCCGGGATCCTGGCAGTGGCAGACATGGGTAGGGTAGGGTGGGGAGCTTGATTCACTAAGAATTAAAAAAGAAGGGGCACCGGGGGGGGGGCGTCGGTCTGTTAAGCATCTGACTCTTGATCTTGGCCCAGGTCACGAGCTCATGGTTTGTGAGTTTGAACCCCGCATCGGGCTCTGAGCTGACAGTGGGGAGCCTGCTCAGGATTTTCTCTGTCCCTCTCTCTCTGCCCCTCCCGCACTCATGCACACTCGCTCTTTCTCTCTCAAAAATAAATAAGCATTAAAGAGAGAAGAATTAAAAGAAAGACATGGCCTGCTCATCTTTCTCAAAGGAATCCAAGATGACTTCTGGTAACTATAGACGATCAGCCCCATTATCGAAGAAGATGCTCGGATGAATCCCGCAAGAGGATACGAGTTGCTAGGAAGCGACCAGCTGGGCTTGGTGAAGTGGGGGGTAGGACCTATTGATTTCTTTTCTCTGAAAGATCGCAGGGGCAGAGAGGAAATGGCAGCTATAAACCGTCTCGGTTTTATGAAAGCGTTGGTGCCATCCTGCCTGCCCGTTGATAGGCAAAACAGACAGGACCTGAAATAGGTTTTGAGAGATTATGCCATAAATCAGCAGCACACGGGCCAGTCTCTGGTGCCCACCCCATCCCTCTAATGAGAGGGATTCCAAGGTCTTCTAAATGTGCTCATCTCTAATGCGGGTCATCTCCTAGGCAGATTAAGCAATATTCAGAGATCACCTCCCCAGACGGAAGTCTTCAGAGGTCCAATTTCAGTCCAGATGAATGTAGTGAATCCGTGTCCACAGATTTAATTCAAAGGGGCACGGACATGGTGGTGCATCATACCCGAATGATGCAAATGCAGGTGAACTGAATGTAGACCTTGGATGACCATGCAATTAACACTGTCCATAAAACGACCAAGTCAGCAACGTTGGGCCATTGGTAGAAGCACTAACCTGACCGTGATTTCACTAAACGTGTTCAAGGGTCTCAAGCTCCACCTTCGGCTCTTTCTGAAGGACAAGAACTCCAGCGCTGAAAAGACCCCGAGACCACCTCCAATGGATCCCCCTCTCTCCGCAGCTGGATTTTTGCGCAAGGAGAACGCACAGACATGTGCCATAAACGCATTCGGTGGCTGCCTCCAGCCTTCAGAATAAAACCCCAGATCCTGAAAGGGTATTAAGATCCTCTGTGACCCGGATGTCACATCTTTCCAGTCTTACTTAAAACTGTTCTCATTGTCATCACCCACTCCCTGTTCTGATCCAGCCTAATCGGGTAGGAGTTCAGGGAACCGCTCTGAATTTCCCTGCCTCTTGCCTTCGCTTGTGTCTTTCGTCTCTCAGGAATGCCCTTTCCTCCTAGCTCTGCTTCATGAAATCCCGGCTATCCTCCATTGCCACGTTCAGATGCCCTCTCCTCGAAGAAGACACTATGAAAGAATTATCGGGGCCCTTGATGGTCTCGACACACACGTGCAAATCTCCCCTCTGGGAGATTTCCAGTATATAGATCCCATCACAACGCTGGAAATGCTATAAAAGTCTAGCTTTGTTTTGTGAATGTGCGTTGGAGGGGTACAGCCGGGAGCTTGGAAGGGAAGATCGAGAAACGAGTGTCATTACGGGATGGAAGGGATAAATGTCTGCTTTTCCAGGCTCGCTCTCGGCCGTGCCTCGCCCGTTTTATGGCTTTCACGAGGATCTTCTCACCTCTTCCAGGCCAGAGCTTCTCAAACTATAATGGGCATGTCAGTCAGCTGGGGATCTTGCTAAAACGCAGATTGTGACTGAGTAGTTCCAGCCGAGGCCGGAGAGCCTGCATTTCTCGTCGGATTCTGGTTGATGTCGGTACTGCTGAACGTCCACGCTTTGAGTAGCAAAGTGGGAGAGTCTGACAGGTTCCACACTAGATGGGCCACTAGACAGCAGTCATTTAGCCAATAATAATAATGGCAGCTAACATTTACTGAGTGCTTACAACACTTACAATCTCATTTACTCCTCATAACATTCCCCTGCTGGGGTACTATTATTATCTGTAGTATTATTATCGATGAGGAAACCGAGGCTTTAGAGAGTTTAAGTAACTTGCCCAAACTCACATATCTGGTGAAAGGCAGAGCTGGAATCAAACCCGGGTCTGTCCAAAACCAACCCCCCTGGTCTAAATCATAGCAAAATGTTTCCCTGAAGCATGAGCCAGCTCCCACCGTTCTCTCATCTACTTTGACCTGATTCTGGGAGCCCTAACCCGATCAAAAGCATAGGAGTCTGCCCTTTTTCTTATGAACTTCTTGGGAGATAGCATCACCACCTCCGAGCTTACGCAGAGCTGAATGGTGAAAGTGCCCTCCTAAATAATATCCCCTCCGCTACCGAGACCCTCCCCCGGTTCCATCGTCCAGCGATTGGGGGACTTCTGGGGACTCCCAGAAATTCCTTGGATGGTACCACACCACACAGTGTCTAACTCCTTAACCCACTCACCCTTCGGTTCAACAAACCTTCACCACCTTCAAACATCAGTTCACCCGCCAAAATCCAGTTTGCGGGTCAGACGCACCCCCCTCATGCCTGGGGGACTTGGCCGTGTCTTACTAACACGGGAAGACTCTTCACTGTGCACTCAACTGCTCCTAACAAAGGGCATCCACACGACTCCTTTGCGAAATCAGGAAACGACCTCGTTTTGCCAGCGAGCCCGCACGGGGATCCACCATTAAAGGAGAAGCTTCAACAGTTGGTTGGTGCTCGTTGACCTTCTGTTGACGTCTCACAGCTCAGGAGGGTGACAGACACACATTATCTGCTTTGGGTCCAGTTTAATGTTTGCTGTCTTATGTTCCCCAGACAAGTGGCCTGATTCTGGGAAGCTAGGCGACTTCTCCAGCGGTCCCTTGGGAGCCCCCCAACCTTAGAGTCACTTGGCTCCCGCTGGATGTGGCCAGCTCTTTCTAATACTAACAGAGCTGTGGGCTCCTTCCTGTTGTCATCTGATTTCCGTGGGCTGGGGCTAAGGGGAATGCAAGGCCCTCGGGTAATAGTAACAGAACAGTAATGATGACGATATATAACACGTATTGAACATTTAGCAGGCTCCAGGCTCTGTGCCAAGCCCGTCATGTGCAATCTCATTCTTAACAGCCATCTCAAAAGCTAAGCCTTCCCCAATTTACAAATGAAGCACTGAAAAGGCAGAGGATAAGTCACTGGCCTGAAATCACATAGCTGTATAACGGAGGGTCAGAATGCTGAACAGAGACAGCTTCATTGCTGAGCCCTCCGTCCTAACCATGACAGTCAGCCTGTCAAGCCCCTGTCAACCTCAACGAGTTGCTCCAGGTGGTCATGGGCAAGTTCAGGCTACAGCGTGAGGGTTACAGCCTGCTGTGATTCCTGGGTCGCGACCAAGGATTGCACCCGGAGACTTGCCCGTATGTCTTGGGCAGTTGTGTCCTCTCCTGCTGTATACACCTATCTTCTGAGTGAGAGAAAACCCAACCACAGATGGTTTTCATCGCTCCTCGTTGAAAGATTCTTACCGTTGCCAAAGCCACTTTCCTCGTCTGTCATGTGGAACCCCTGTGAATTCCTGGCTCAGGCCATGACTGACGAGGTGTCTTCATCGGTTTCAGAATAAAGACGCAGAATAAATACTTTGCCCACAGATGGGGCGCCTGGGTGGCTCAGTCGGTTAAGCGTCCGACTCTCGATCTTGGCTCAGGTCCTGATCAGGTCTCACAGTTCGTGAGTTCGAGCCCTGCATCGGGTTTTGTACCGACAGTGCAGCTCCTGCTTGGGATTCTCTCTCTCCTCTCTCTCTGCCCCTATCCTGCCCTCTCTCTCTCTCTCTCAATAACTAAATAAACTTTAAAAAAAAAAAAAAGACTTTGCACACAAAACATCCTATGCTAAAACCAGATTTTGGCTATTTTGCCTCAGTTAAGTGAGAAACTATTTTTTTCTTTTTCTTTTTTTGCCTTTTTTCTCAGCAGTGAACACGACATACCCCTTATTCCCTGGCACCTCCTGGAGACCCATTTCTGCCCTCCCGGGCACCCTCAATAAATGACTATTCAGCTCATCTCCAGGCACCCAGGTCAACCCCCAAAGGGTCCGTGCCCGGCTGAGGGTGTCAGCAAAATTGCAACCAGAGGAATGAAGCAGCATGGGGAATGATGGGATCTGGTCCCCTTCACTCTGGTCACAGCTGAAACAGTTGCGAAACCTTTGCACACAGAGCATTGCCCTTCCCTCTATACCCCATTTACTTAAAAGCATTACGACGGTAAAAAATGCTGTCTTCTTTTCCCCCTGATTTTTGTGCCTCCAGTACCGGCCACGGTGCCTGTACGTAGTGGGCATTCAGGATAAAATCATTCCTTAAAAAACAAAAAAACAAAAAAAAACAAAAAAACCCAAAACAAGTCCTGGGGCGTCTGGGTGGCTCAGTCGGTTAAGTGTCCGACTTCGGCTCAGGTCATGATCTCACGGTCTGTGAGTTCGAGCCCTGCGACGGGCTCTGTGCTGACAGCTCGGAGCCTGGAACCCGCTTCTGATTCTGTGTCTCCCTCTCTGTCTGCCCCTCCCCCGCTCTTTCTCTCTCTCTGTCTCTCTCTCTCTCTCACACACACACACACACACACACACAAATAATAACAGACATTAAAAATACAAAATAAGGGGGCGCCTGGGTGGCACAGTCGGTTAAGCGTCCGACTTCAGCCAGGTCACGATCTCGCGGTCCATGAGTTCGAGCCCCGCGTCAGCCTCTGGGCTGATGGCTCAGAGCCTGGAGCCTGTTTCCGATTCTGTGTCTCCCTCTCTCTCTGCCCCTCCCCCGTTCATGCTCTGTCTCCCTCTGTCCCAAAAAAAAATAAACGTTGAAAAAAAAAATTTTTTTTTAAATACAAAATAAGAAAAAAAAAGAAGTCCTATCTCTCCAAGAGTTGATTGTGTGATTGTGTTATAAGTTCAATATTCCGGACTCTCCCTATGTCTTCTACCACAGTATGAGCTTCCTGGGCGGCACTGGGAGAGAGATCCTAACAGCTCCCTCCGAATCCCAAGGCATAACCCTTGGCCTGCCAGGCCCCTTTACCCCTGGGAATTTTCCCAGGCTTTATCCCCTGAACTGTCCTTCTCCTCGGCTGCTGGGCCTGTGGCCCTTGAGTTCAGACAGCCATCTGCCCTGGTCCCATGTCCCTGCGGGGCCACCATCTCCCAGCTCCGACTTCACAGGCCTCCCCTACCAGCTTGCCTTCCAGCCTCGGTTCCTGAAAACCCCTCCCTGGTTCGAATCCAGAACCGGCCCCGCCCTCCTCCACTCACCTGGGAAGGGAGGTCAGACGGCGGGATCTGCCTCTCTTCTGCTCTTATCCCCACTCTTAGCAGCCAGCGTGATGGCTTACGCTTATGTTGCTTTTCGGCACGCTCTCCCCACCCCCGCCAGGTTTCCGTGCTAAACCAGAACCCCAATGAGGTTCGTTTTCCTAATCCTTTAAGGCTATCCGAGATCCCAACCGTTATTGAGGTCTTAGTAGTGACTGAAATAGAAAAGTGAGTCTGAACACCTGTCCGGTGCATAACTTCATCATCGAGATGATAACATCGTTTCTTAACGTCTATGATATGCCCGACACCGTGCCGCGTGCTTGGCAAACATCATCACCCATGCCCATCCACACCCCACCTTCAGATAGGTGGCACTGGCTCCAGTTTATGTGGGAACAAGTCGAGGCACCCAAGAACTACTTCACTTCTCCCAAAGTCACCCATTGGGCGCACTGTGGAGCTGGAATAGGAAACCGGCTCCCTCTCACTTCAAAGTCTGAGATGCCTCAGCTCCCTTCAAGATTCCACTAACCACTGACCTTCTGCCTGTTCGCTCTAGAGCCTTTACGCACCCAGAATGTCAGGGAAGACTGTCAGTGAACCTGCCACTCCCAGGATCCTTTGTACCCAGTCCTAGGAAGTGTCACCCCCGAAAGCTAGCAGGCACATCTTAATCTGTGGCCACATTGACCTCCCTGGTGGACCACGGTGGCCAGTCTTCTCTGCCGGACTCCATCACGGCCCTTTCCTGAACTGCTAGGCGATGGGCGCCAGGCCTCTGGAACTCAGGGCAATGGGGATCAGATAGGCTCATGGAAGACTCCCACTATTCTTCCTATTTTCTAGAAACATTGCAGAGTAGAAATCACTATCTCCCGTGGATCCGAAGCTGAGCCTGGACTTCGAAATAGTGGCTTCTCCAGGGGCGCCTGGGTGGCTCAGTCGATTAAGCATCCGACTTCAGCTCAGGTCATGATCTCGCGGTCCGTGAGTTCAAGCCCCACGTCGGGCTCTGTGCTGACAGCTCAGAGCCTGGAGCCTGTTTCAGATTCTGTGTCTCCCTCTCTCTCTGCCCCTCCCCCGTTCATGCTCTGTCTCTCTCTGTCTCAAAAATAAATAAACGTTAAAAAAATTTTTTTTAAAAAGTGCCTTCTCCATTCTACTTACAATTTTCCAACATGAAGATCCCAGCGGTCGAAAGAAATGATCTGAAACAGGCACTTTCACTCTTGGACTAAACAAGGAATCTATGCTGAATACGTTTTTACACTTTTTAGTTTTTTTTTTTAATTTGATTTTTGAGAGGAGAGAGAGCAGGGGAGGGGCAGAGAGCAAGGGAAACACAGAATCCGAAGCAGGCTCCAGGCTGCGAGCCATGAGCACAGAGCCCCACGCGGGGCTCGAACCCGCGAACCATGGGATCATGACCTGAGTCGAAGTCAGACGTGTAACCGACTGAGCCACCCAGGCGCCCCTGAGTACTTTTTTAGGGTTTCAGTTTTCCCTACCGTTAAAATGGGATCGGTAATGCCTTCGAACATGGGTTTTCTGGCAGTGATTATATCATATATTATGAGATGCTCTCCCTCCCCTAAGCCTGGCTCGCACTTTCCCGTTCACCTGTCTTCCCAAGGCCAGACAGTGGGATAAATGTAAGTCAGGAAGTATTAACAAGCAACAGGCCAACGGTAGACATGTGTCTAGTAAATAACAGTCTTTGAACAGCATGTGGACGGATGCTTTTCACAGAGAGGAAAGATCTAGCCTGGTCTCCTCCACTGTAAAAACCCTTGGTGCCTGTTTTCTAGACACAGGCTAAATAAAGGTTTTATCCCGAGTCTGTCAAGACGAACAGTTTCGTTAACGAGACCCATTAGAAAGAAGACCAGCCTGAGTCTGTGAGAGTCAAGAATTATAGAAGATTTAAAAATGAAAACCAAAAAAATAAAATAAAATAAAATAAAATAAAATAAAAATGAAAACCAGTTTTTGTTCCTGGACACATAGAGCAAATCTAATCCAGAAAAGGTCTGGGTGGTTCAGATTCTGCCAGACATATTTTAAGTCCGAGAAAGAAAGGTTTATAATTACGAGCACCATTTACATAATAATATTGCTATATCTGACATAGTTTGGGATGTTTGGAAACAGATTGTTCCCACAGAACTACAAACATTTCTGCTACTATCACAAGTTTGTGCTATTTATCGTGGCATTCTGGAAGAAACAGACGTGAACAAAGGTGGGCCAAAGTTTGTGTCTGGGAATCGTGCTGCAGCACCGTGAGTGTGTGGGGCTCAAGTTCACGGCATCTCTTCTTTCAAATACTAGTGGAGGAGAAGCTAATAATTGCTGAGGCCCACAGTCTTTGAGCCATCACAGTTGTAAAAACAGGTCCCGACTTTTTTCCCTCAATTTGCTTTAGTTTTTTTTCCCCCCTAAGAAGGGATTGCAATCTTGCAAAAATGTAAGTTTATCTGTTTACTCCTTTTTTTTTTTTAGTTCTATAACTACAAATGAGAGCCAGAAAGTTTTTAAGTGGAAAGGCTCTCTATTTTTCCCACCATCCTAGATCTTATTAATATAATGGGTAAAATGATTTAACTCAAATTCTGATTCCCCCAAACTAAAACAAGCCATTATCATCGAGGTGTAATCAGAGAAGTGATGGAAATTTTAAAGGCAGACAGAAGTCATAATGTTCTTAAATGGAGGGTAGGGACATTAACTTATATGGTCTTAATTCTCGTGGTTGATATTACCCAAACTTCTTAATTATACTGGTAATTTAAAAAATACTTGCCATATGAGAATGCTTAAGCGGTTTTGGTCTCAGGACTGCAGTGAAAATCTCTGAGGTTGGGCTAAAAGGATTCTTATTTACCAAATGTGGGCACATTTCATTCATGTGACTGGGGGCAGTGACGGTCGTGACATTTTTCAGTCTGAGTCTGTTCTTCGCTACTACGTGCCTCCCTTCTGGGTGGTCCAGGTGGCCGGCCACTGTCGGTGGCCTTTGAAGCATGGTACCCCTTCTCACGCCTCGTCCCAACACTGAGACATTACCCGCACAGGATGCCTCCACAAATGAGCATACAACCTACTCCAGACAAGAATGGTTTGGATAATCCACGTAAGAATGATAAATGATCAAACTGCCACTTATCTTTCGAAATCATCGTAACGTAAACGTGGCAGGCGGAGAAAGGTTTGGGCCACGAGGCCGGTGAGCAGCTATGTCATCAGGCATGGCTTTGAAGAGTCCCCCTGAGAAGTACGATTTGCTGCTCAACCACATTTCTTGCCTCTGTTTCCTCTTTATTGCCAGTGAACTTATTTATTTTGAAAGAGAGAGGGAGAGAGAGAGAGAGAGAGAGAGAACAGGGGAGGGGCAGAAAGAGAGTGAGAGGGAACATCCCAAGCAGGCTCCATGCTGTCAGCGCAGAGCCCGATGCGGGGCTCGAACCCACGAACCGTGAGAACGTGACCCGAGCCGAGATCAAGAGTCAGATGCTTAACCGACTGAGCCACCCAGGCGCCTCTAGTCTACTTTTCTTTGTCGATAAAGAACATTACTGCTCGTGAATTTCACAGCCAGGGACGAAACACACCTCTCTCCCCCGTGCTTAGCAACAATTTCCTTGGGAGAAACTTCCGGCCTTTCCTATGGACTTTGAGCAGCCTGAAAGGAGAGAAGCTGCCTGGGTGTGCACACGGTCAATTAGGCAGCTTTACTGACAAAGGTCCAAAGCATGCTGGGAAACCCGAAAAGCAGAAAAAGCACGATTCTCCCACAAGCCCCGTGGGCCAGCCATCTAGCTCAGGTTTGGACTACGATCGTGGTTCTGCAGCCCCTGACAAAGGAATACGGCTCCTCTCCCGACTCTGGGAAGTCGCACCACCTTCACCGAGCCCTTCGTCTTACCTTTGAGCTACACTTGTACAACGGGTGACTGATAGAATCAACATAGTGGTGCCTCATGCAGCGCAGAGGGTCCGAGTCGATCATGAACGAGCTGTCCGTTTTGCTGTCTGTATCTCCCATCAGCGCCAGCAGGGAGAGCATAGAAAAAGATGCAGCGAGTGCATGATTTCTCATTGTTGTAAGGAAAACTTCTCAGAAGGAACAGCAGAGGGAGGCAGAGGACTAAAGATTGGCAATGCCTTCGCCCTCTAGGATCCAGTTCCTTCCCAGCAAAGGGCACGATCTGGCCGGAGCTTTCTGGTTGTCATTGTCCTTTGTGTGTCGGAGTCGGGTCTCGCTCTTTCCACTTGCAATCCACCCTCACGATATCTGCCGCACAGCTGGAATGAAAACAGAAATGGTTTTCCCCGGAAACATTCACCCAGAAAAACGAATGGAGCCCAGGAGGTATTGAGTAGAATTTTTCCATGTCGTTTTGAGGAAAGAGTATCGGTTTCCAGAGTGCCATTAGCACGGGCTGTCCTTCATCCTACCAGCTCCCGCCCCATAGCTTGTGCTACGTATTTAAAGCCATTGGGAGGTGGACGCAATGGTTTCAGGAAAGCACATGTTGATTTCAGTTGCCGGAGCCCCACATTTCTAGGAGCAAGGATAGTTTGAACTCACGGTCAAGATGAAACATGTGGTTCTGGCCCCAGCGTAACTGAATACGGGTGGTCCCATCCCCATCCCTGGCTGGTGGGGGCGGGAGGGTCTATCCAGCTTCTCAGTGAGCTCTGGTGGCCACGTCAAGCGCACAGGACCAGAAAGGAGGCAGGCCAGGCCGAATGAACACAGGCCGCGTCCCAGGGGAAAGCAGCTCAGTTTTCATTTCCTAGTCCACCCACCTAGTTTTCCCCTTCTGTGCTCTGGGCCCATCCTGTTTTCGTTTGAAGCCCCGTGCCACCCAGCATCAATGACAAAGTGCATCTGAAATACACATTATGCGCGCCGGCCCCCAGTGTGGTTAAAGCGACACCCGCGTTATTTGCCAAAGAGTCACACGTTTCCGCAGAGCCTCTGTAGCCTGAGCACCTGGTATAATGTGACAAAGTAAGCGGTCGTCAGAGCAAACGCTTACCATTACGATGGGATCAGGGTATACCAGTTGTCCTGGCATTTGCTTTGTGCTTTTTTTTTTTTTAATATATATATTTCTTTAAGGTTTATTTATTATTGAGAAACAGAGAGAGACAGAGCACGAGCAGGGGAGGGGCAGAGAGAGAGGGAGACACAGAATGTGAAGCAGGCTCCAGGCTCCGAGCTGTCAGCACAGAGTCCAACGCGGGGCTCGAGCTCACAGACCGCGTGATCATGACCTGAGCCCGAGTCGGAGGCTTAACCGACTGAGCCACCCAGGCGCCCCAAAATTTGCTTCAGACAAACTTTCAAAAGGTATTTCAGATAAGAGTTTGATTATTTTGTTCATGGTACATTTTTTTTAACTTCCTACTTATGGCCAGTCCAAATAAACAGGGCAAAGTAATGGTAAGATCCAGATAAGAAGTTTAAGTCCCCATAAGTCAATTCGTTTTGCTCCAATAGAATGGCCCCAGACCCACTTAGCTTCAGTTAGCTCTCTTGTGAGTGGGGGGGTGGGGGATCCCAGGCTGAAAAGTGTATGTGACAAAGGGCCGTTTCAGAGAACGGCATCCCTGGTGATGGCATAATCTCATCGCGAGTGTTTCTGGGAAATCCTATAAATGGCAGGACGGGCAGGGACCAGTAATGAGGAGACGCACCTGGGCTGGAGCACTGCCATCGATTAGCTGAGAGACCTTGCACAGGGCATTTCAACTGGTCTGGCCTCAGTTTCCCCATCTGTAGAGTAAGAGAGTTGGAAAAGATGGCGCCTACAGTCCCCTCTTGTTCTAAAATGGCCCCGCCTGATATGCACAGATTCAGTCACCACCATCTCCAAATGTAGAAGGCAGTCCTAAAGGTAAGACCATATCTTCACACGACTTTGCACCACTTTCTTTTATGAGCTTGCTAATGGCAACATCTCATGAAAACTAATCAACCTGGGGCGCCTGGGTGGCTCAGTCGGTTAAGCGTCCCACTCTTGGTTTTGGCTCAGGTCATGATCTGGCGGTTTCGTGAGTTCAAGCCCTGCGCTGGCAGCACAGAGCTTCCTTGGGATTCTCTGTCTCCCTCTCTCTCTGCTCCTCCCCACTAGCGCTGTCTCTGCCTCTCTCAAAATAAATAAATAAAATTTAAAATTTTTATTTATTTATTTATTTTAAAAAATTTTCTTAATGTTTATTTATTTTTGAGAGACAGAGTGCAAGTGAGGGAGGGGCAGAGAAAGAGGGAGGCACAGAATCCGAAGCAGGCTCCAGGCTCCGAGCCGTCCGCACAGAGCCCGACGCGGGGCTCGAACTCATGAACCGTGAGATCATGACCTGAGCTAAAGTCGGTCACTCAACCAACTGAGCCAGCCAGGCGCCCCCCCCCCAATTTTTTTATTTTTAAAAAATTGGTCAAACCTGAGCCTAAAGCTCCAAACTGGCAAAGAATGACAAAGAGCATTTTTGTTTGTTTGTTTTCTTTTCGGCTGCACATCACACTGAAACTCACCAAGATTTCACCTCAAAGAGCCAGAACTTTCTAGGGTTCAACGTTCAGAAGCTGCAGCATTACTGACCATTTCCTGAGTTTCAATATGACTATATTATCCCAAGTGGTTAGCTGTCTCTTTGAAGCCTTAATTAGTCTCAGAAAAGGAATTTATAGATTTCTCCTTTTACCGCTCCAGCCCTACAGGTATTTCCCCCCAGGAATCGGCGGTGAAGGGGTGAAGGGAAAGGCAGACATTCTGGTCCTGGCCCTCCCTCCCCACTTCCAGCCACTTCTCTTCAGAGCCGATGGCCGGCAGCGATGGTTAAATGAACAAAGCAAAATGAAAGAAAAACCCATAGCTTGATGGCAAACAAAACAAAGAAACAAACAAACAAACAAAAAAACAAGCAAACAACATCCAATGACAAGACCCTATATATGTGAATGTCGAGACCCAGCTAGTCCATTTCTGAGAATTACCCTCCGTGTGAGATCACACAAGCATATGGCTATTCACTCCAACATTGGTTGTCATGGCATAAAGTTGGACACTGCACAAAATACCCACCACCAAGGGACTGGCTAAATATATTATACAGCATTCACACAATGGAATACTATGCAACTGTATAAAGAAGGATGCAGTGACTCTACTAATTTGTGTGTGATAAGAACATATATTTGTGTTCATTTATATTGGCACAGAGTCGCTCTGGCAGGGTAGTCAAGAAGCTCTACGATGAGCTATTTGCAACAGCAGGAGGATAGGCATGGGAGGAAGACTTTTCACTGTATACAGACATCTATTTTCTTTGTGCATTTCCGAACTTGTAAATGTATTGCCCATCCAAAATTTCATTCAAAAAAATTACACTTTATCTTTTCAAAACTTGGCTTAAAAATAACAATTAAGTTAATGGATGCTTATGATTTGTGCCAGTTTGAGTATTTTCGTAGTATTATATTTTTATCTTTTATAAATATTGGAAGACCTGTTAGTCTCTTTTTTAATTTTTTTTTTTTTAATTTTAGAGAGAGAGAGAGAGAGAGAGACCACCAGTGGGGGAGGGGGCAGAAGGAGAGAGAGAGAGAGAGAGAGAGAGAGAGAGAATCTCAAGCAGGCTCAGCATGGAACCTGATACAGGGCTCCATCCCAGGACCCCGGGATCACGACCTGAGCCGAAATCAAGAGTGGGACGCTCAGCTGCTCAACCGACTGAGCTGCGTACGGGCTAGTCTCATTTCTTAGTCAAACATTGTTCCTGGTGGATCATTTGGTTCTTAAGCACTACTGCCACCTAGTAGCAACATCTTGAATTGCAAGCACAGTTGAATTTTTTTTTTTTTTTTTTTCCTAAAAGGTAAAGATACTTTTTGCAAAAGTATTTTGCCAACGAATGCTGGGAAGTGTAGAACGGCAAAGAGATAGTTAATGTCACACAAAATGTAACTTTATTATCTGATTTTCTCGTTGAAGATAAGCTGAACCCAGAAGTGGTAATAAAGTATAAAAGCATGACAGGGAAAATGTTGCTTTACTGCTGATAAGAAATACATTTTTCATTTCCACACACTCACAAAGCATGGTACTTTTTGTTCAGTTTTCATGTTAAACTCCGAAACAAGAATCCAGGCAGCAATGTACATATGCCACAGAACTCACAGAGCTCTCAAAACATAAAGGTCAGATTCTTGCAACTTAACATTGGGATTTTTGCCTGAAGTGCTCAAATCGAATGAACCGCCACCGTCGTGTGGAAGAAGTAAACCTCATGCTGAAACAAAGAGCGATGTTAAATCAAGTTGTCCTAACGCCGTGTTGGTGGCGGGTGCATAGGGGAGAAGCGCACAGGGCCAGGGGAAGCATTCACGAAGAGGAACACGGAAACGAGGGAAATTGACATCACCCGAGAGCCCTGATTTACCGCGGCTTAGCGGCAATTGATGTCTGTCTTGAGGGAGCTCCTGTCACTTTTCCCAAAGTTAAATTAATTCCAATTTGCTTTCTTTCTTTCTTTCTTTTTTTAAGCCACATAGCATCAAAAATCAAATGCTGCCCATCAAGACTGAGGACCTCGGCCTGGCCAGCGATGGATTGAATGAGAAAGCGACTCTCTTGCTGAACTCAGGAGCTCCAGGGCCGCCCCGTGCGCTGGGTACGGTCTCTGAGACACGGACTTGGCCGACGTACAGAGCCCACATTCTCATCCCTCCGATGTAGAGCCTCTGCCGGCAGGAGAGGCACGTAGGCCCGCGTGCCCGACTTTGGAGCTACCCTCCAAACGATACCAGTGGAAAAGAACAACTGGTGCCCAGATTTCCCCACCTGTCATCCTCGGGGAAATAATATAGCAGAGCTTACAGCGGGCCCAGCCTCCTGGGTGAGAGATGGTGTTGTGTCCACAGATCAGCTCACTCTTGGGCTGACCTTCTGCCTGGCAGAGGCCGGACTGCTGGTTTCACGCAAGTTATTCCGGCAACAGGCTAAGACAAGCGGCCTGTGCCAAGAATGGCCTTATTCTTGCCCCGCTTGCCAGGCGAGAGAGGGCAGTGCTTGGGTATCCATATTCCCACCCGGAGGCTGTTTTCAGTATTGATAGATGCAAGTAATGCCTCCTGTGGCTCCTTTCTTTTCGTTTCTTTTTTTAATTTTTTAAAATACTTTTTACTTATTTTTGAGAGAGAGAAAGAGACAGAGCACGAGTGGGAGAGGGGCAGGTGGAGAGGGAGACACAGAATCCGAAGCAGGCTCCAGGCTCTGAGCTGTCAGCACAGAGCCCCACGCAGGGCTCAAACCCATGAACCGTGAGACCGTGACCTGAGCCAAAGTCAGACACTTAACCGGCTGAGCCATCCAGGCGCCCCTCCTGTGGCTTCTTTGTACAAATATGTGTTTAACACACATTCGTTAAGCACCTAAGATGTGTCTCACTTTGCTCTAGCAGATAACAGTTAAGGGTCGGGGTGGGGGGGGGGTGGGAATAGGGCCTATTCTGGTGCCTTCTTCCAGCTCACTGCATCTACGAGCAAAGAGGCTTGGCCTGTTGTTTCCTGGGTAATTTTTTGGACACCAGGATCAACTCTCTTAACATCTAATTCATATCTAACACGCATTGCATCATTTCTAAGAAGATTAAGTTAAACAGATAGAACATCATGACTTCGGAATGGCGTCAGTGTAACAGACAGAATGATTTAATATTTCCTATCATTTAAAACAACCCTGGCGCCAGGGTGGCTCAGTCGGTGGAGCATCCGACTTTGGCCCCGGTCACGATCTCGCGGTTCGTGAGTTCGAGCCCCATTTAGGGCTCTGTGCTGACCGCTCGGAGCCCGGAACCTGCTTCGGGTTCTGCGTCTCCCTCTGTCTCTGCCCACCCCCCACCCCCCACTCATGTTCTCTCCCTGTCTCTCAAAACTAAATGAAAACATTTTTAAAAATTTTAAACAAGCCTCTCAGGCACGAGTAAGGGTAAACATGGCAGAACACACAGCCTCTCTCAAAGGAACGGCCAGAAAGAAAAAGAGAAGACTGAAGTGTGGAAGAAAGCTTGCCTTGAGAGGACGCATCACACCTAGGCTTTTCGAAAAAGAAAGAATTCTAGGTCTAATCAGAGAGTGTGAATGCTAAGTAACTCCTTTTCAGGAACTCCAAGAATTCCAATTGGATCTAGTCAACTAGATGCCTTGGAGAATAAGTCAGATGCCTCTTCCCAAGGCACTTAATTTATAAACTGTAAACAGCATGTTGGATTTTATAAAGCATGCCATGCGCTCAACGAATGGATTTTGATATTATTCCCATCTGGCGGCACATCAGTAAGCAGCCAAGCAGTCAAGCCCGGGCTGACCCGGGGGCAGCGGTACTGAGGCTGGGCAACCACAAGGTCACTGGGGAGGGTGTGGCTCGCGCCCTTGTCATCTCCCCGTGTCTATTCTCCGATGGGGGGGGGGGGGGGCGGGGCGCGTGGGGTGTGAGGCCACGCCTGCCTCCACGATGCACCTTGGGAGAGAGGCGGCAACTTCTTTGCAAGTCGACCTGAGTCTTCCGGTCTGGGATGGGACTCTGTGTTCTCACAACCTGCATTCCTAGCCACGCATGGCCAAAGGCAGCAGTGGCAGTGATGGAGAGAGGAGTGGTGGGACAAGCAAGGCGCGGGGGGAGGACCACAGCGTGGGAAAAAGGCAGTAAATCACGATCCCGGAGGAACGAAGGGTGCAAAAAAGAAGGACTGGGAATAGAAGTGATTTCTGAGGATGAGTCAAGTGTCAAGTGGCCCCTCCTATGTGTGTGTGTCCTTGGATTAAATAGTTTTACTGTCTGGGGAGGGACTGGTGTGGGAGGACTTGACCTTGAGACTTGACTGAAACTTAAAAATCCTGATTTTCGGGACCTCCAGAGGAGCCTCTCGTTAGTCAACCTCCCGCTTACCTACAGCTTTCAATTCTTCTTCCCCAAACCCACTGCCAGCCTGGGTTCCGTGTCCCATGCCCCAGTGTTCTGCACTCATTTGTTAGAGATATTAGATAATTATTCCACTGCATTCTGAAACCAGAAGAGCATTTTTAGAATTATTTTTAAAAGATCCTTTTTGTGTGTGAAAGAGAGAGAGAGAGAGAAACAGCATGAGTGGGGAAGGGGCAGAGAGAGAAGGGGACAGAGGATCCCAAGCAGGCTCTGTGCTGACAGAAGCGTGCCCGACATGGGGCTCGAACTCACGAACTGCAAGATCATGACCTGAGCCAAAGTCAGACGCTCAACTGACCGGGCCACCCAGGCGCCCCTGAAACCAGAAACCCTTCCCCTCACTGGCTGTGTGATCCCGAGCAAGTCCCTCGCCTTCTCCGGGACACAGTTTTCTCGTCTACAAAATGAACGGACTGCTCTAGATGCTGGTGGGGTTTTATCCATTTCCAACATCCTCCAACTCTATCCTACCTTCTCAGAGTACAGCAAGTGCTTTGGGGCTTCATTTTCCCCGAAGCCGTACTACAGTAAGAAAGGGTTCCTTTCTGACTCCAGAAGTTAATGATTGCAGAAAAGTCCAAACAAGTCGTAACGTGGGGCCTGGCAAAACGTGGGGCAAAACCGAAGCCATAGGAATTTGCTACGAATGACCTTATTCCTAAACCGAGGTTGAGCCCCAGATCGGCATCCCCTGGTGGGGCCATCTGTGATACTCTGGTTCGGGATAGAAGAGGAAGATTAGTTAGAAGGGTCGTCTTCTTGGTGGATGCAAAATGAATAAGGTCCTAGTGGTCAAGAGCCAGGCACTCTGCTTGGTAAAGCATCCATAGAACCTTTATGCTAGGGGAGGTACATTCCTGAAGGCCCGGGTGGGGACTCGGGTCTAAAAGAGTTGCCTGTTGGTGATGGCTCTTGGATCCAGTGCTGGGCTTCTGTGGGCTTCTATAGTTTCTACTCTCTTCTGTTGCTTCTCTTAACTTCAGTCGACAATATATCCCCAGTGCTGAGAATCAGGAATTCATCCAATTGGGGTCCGTTTCGCCCTCATGTCAAAATCTGCACAGGAACGCTGACTGGTGGCTTTAAACTGGTTTCTAGAAGGTTGGAAGTGATGAAGTCTGATTACCCGTGTGTACTCTAAAAGTCGGTTAGTTATATCGACCATTATGTTCAAAATCTGCCGCTGCTCTTTCAACGATTGCAAATAGCTCAATTTCAGAGAGGGAAGATTCCCTACATTTTACCCACTCTTTCCCCTGAAGGGGATTTCCCATGAGGGGTGAGAGTTTTGAGATACCCAAGCCAGGGGACTCAGTGCTGCCAGAGCATGAAGGTCTGCTCTCCCTACGGGAAAGAAAAGGTGACCAGGTGTTCTGGGGACCCTAGTGCCGGTGCAATTCGATACTTGCTCTGCCGCTGGACTGCTGGCTTTGGTGTGGCCTTAGGAGAAGAGAGGTGACCAATGTTAGCTCAGGGTACAGGCCTCCTTTGGCCCTGGAGCCAAATGAGTATGTTGGCTTTTCTTCAAAGTATCCAGCAAAGTGTTTCCAAAGCTGCGTTTGAATCTCCTCACCCGCAACAACGATTTGGAATGGTGGGTAGTTGATCTCACCTAACAGCTGTAGAGCCCTTAGTTAGAAATGGGGCATAAACAATGGGACAAACTCGCTCTTCCCAGTCTCCATTCAAATGGCCTTTTCTGCCCAACGGTGGGATTTGAATACCGAATTCAATCCTCTTGTAATCCATGCAGACTTCCGTCAAAGGGGCAAGGTGAAAATAAAAACACGCCGGGGTACATTTTCCTCCCATATTGCTAAGAATTCTGAACTCCTTGGGCTGTGGGTTTTCCCTTTGTATTTTGGCTTTGCGTAAACTCCGCACGCTTACGGCTAGCCATGGCATTTGATTGTCAGTCCGCCTTGAACAATTCCGTTCTGCTGCCTTTGGATTTCTAACCTCAAAAGAAAAATCTAAATTCCGAAAAGGAGTAATTTCCCATAGTTTGAAGGAAAGAAAAAAAAAATCACAGACATGTATCAAGTCCTAAAATATCGCCTTGTGCTTTAAAAAAAAAAAAAATCGGACTTTGATTTTTCACGTCCATTTTAGGCACGTATGTGCCTACATTTCACTGAGAGCTGAGGATGGGGATATTTTTTCACTTGAAGAGTTGACCTCTTTTTCTAACGCCAAGTAAAGAAGGCAACCTTAGAGTTCAAACCCCTCTTCCGGGGGGGGGGGTGGGGAGAGTAGGTGAAACTGAAGGAAGCTTCCTTTTCTGAAATGGTGCCATTTGAAAATGTGGGGTGGCAGATTTTGAACATCAAAAATAATCCTTCCTCCTTCTCTTTTGTTGCTTCTCCCGTGCCCGGCTCCCTCCCCGCTTTTATTCCCCATTGATGGCAGGACGGAAGGGGACGCCCTGTTTAGGGCTATTGTGACATTCTGACAGTTCATCAACTTTTGTGAATGTATTAACCTGTTGCCCTTTCATTTTTAAAGGATACTGCAATTGGTTGGATCACAGTTTGAAAGGAAAAGCTGGGCTTGAGCCAGGCCTTGGAAGAGAGAAAATTGTCTGAAAAATTCTTAGCTTTTGCAGAAAAACAAAAAGAGAAACACATCCACTGCAAACCTTCTAGAAACCAGTTTAAAGCCACCAGTCAGCGTTCCTGTGCAGATTTTGACATGAGGGCGAAACGGACCCCAATTGGATGAATTCCTGATTCTCAGCACTGGGGATGTATTGTCGACTGAAGTTACCCATTCTTTGAATTTTCTGAGTCAGCACTCTTTCTAACAAGAAAGCGGTTGTTCCAGACTGTGAACCCCATCCAGGGTGTTACAGTCCGACGATTGAAAATGGGTCTAGGGGGTGTAACTCTCAGCCATCGGCACAATCGTCCTCAGAAACTCAAACGTGGGGTGTTTGTGTGTGTGTGTGTGGATTTGCAGCATGCAACCTGAACAGGCGAGCCAGCATTCATTTCGATACCAGCCTCTCCCGCCGCGCTGCACACGCTGGGGGGTTTCGGAAGGATTCCCCACCCTTTGTCTTCTGCCCGAATCAAACACAGAAGTTCATGGTTGCCGATCTGACTGGTGAGGAGTGGGTACTACCAGCTGGAACGTTGCCACTGGCAGGGGCAGACAGGAAAATAGAAAAGCTCTTAATGTCCTCCCAAAGAAAACCTTTGATGGACAAAAGAGCGGTTGTATTTTTACCCTCTCCCTTCATGCTGCCAGGCGTCTTTAAATAGATCCTCTAGCCTAGGGACTTGTATGGAATAATTCATATTAAAACCCAAGAAGTGGCAGAGGAGGGTTCTTTCTTCTCTTTCTTTCCTCCCCCCCCCCAACCCCCCACCCCTTGTCAAGCGAACAGGAAAAGACTCATTTTCATTCAGCTGTGTTAAATTTCTCCTTTTGGGTCTTTTAATGAACTTGAGCTAATTCAGAAAAGACTACGAAAACCCCCAGGAAAAGAAAAGGAATAGGAAGCTGCATCGTCGATTGCTCTTGGATACCTTTTGGTCCCAAAGACGTTAGCAGCATCTTTCAAGGATGCTTTTAAACCCATCTTTGAAGGGTTTGCATGAGGCTCTTAAATGGGGATGCCTAATTGAGAAGTCCAGTGCCTTCCATTGGCAACTCATAAACCGAACGGTTGTTCTGCTGTTAGGAGAGAGAGAGAGAGAAAAAAAAAGGAAGGAAGGAAGGAAGGAAGGAAGGAAGGAAGGAAGGGAGGAAGGAAGGGAGGAAGGGAGGGAGAAAAAGTCCTCCCCATCTCCCCGGCCCCATGCATTTTTAGTTCAGCTCCGGCTAGGATCCATTTTTTTCCCTCTCCCTTTCGCCCAATTGGGTTTCCAAAAGACAGTCAAGCTCGTGCTAGCCAAATGAAAAACCCTGTCTGTCCTTCTTTTTCCTTGGGAAGGGACGGCTGTGGGAAGGACGGAGAAAGGGGGCGGAGTGGGGCCTGAGGATCCAGGGAGCTTTGTTTTAAGCCACTTGTCCCCGGAACAGACAATAATCACATTTCTCTTAATGTAGGCCGAAGTGCATCCAGGCGTTCCCATAGCTGTCCACCCCCCAGCCCTGCGCCGGAGGAGATGTGCCGGGTCACTGTGATGGTATGCCTGTCCCAGCCAGCCCGGGGTCACTCCAGCCCCGCTCTCAACCGCCTGAGGGGCAGGCCGAGCCCTGCTCTTCTCTGCGAGTGGGTTCCGGCTCAAGGGCTCCAGAAGCCCCCCGATCCTAGCAGACCTCACGGGGCTGCTCTCCCCCCCATCCCCCCACCCCCCACCCCCGATGGAGCCGGACCCAGGCTGTCTGGAAACTCAGGCAGGGCAGAAGAGCAAGCTCACAATGGCAGAAGCTCCGGCGCAGGGAAAAGGGGGCGGGGTGCGAGTGGTGGAGAGCAAAAGAAAATAAAAGCCACATGCCACCCAGGAAGATTCCAGGGCGGGCGGGAAGGAGGTGGCGGAGGAAGGACTTGCAGGCAACAAGTGCCCAGACGTGGCACTGCCAGTCTAGCTGGATTCTTTTCTGAATTAGATTATGCGAAAGAAAGCGGGGAAATATATAGCCCGCCAGCTGTTCAAAGGCTTACAACCTTGCTTTTATTGTCCGGGTAAGTTGGTGAGGTGGGGCATCAGAGGAATTCCACACATACCAGCCCCGAGAAATTTTAATATGTTCCACAGTGTCATACACAAAGAGGAAATGACAGCTGATCACAGCCCAGGGCAGGCCACAGCGATCTGGGCCCTGGAGCTTACCCACCCTCACATGGCCCAGCTCTCTTCCATTGCTTTAGCACTTCGGTCATTCTACCTGCCTCCCCATCCCTTCTGCCCCTGCTTGGCCCAGCCTGGGGGTAGAGGGGAGGGGGTGTTGGGGGGAGGGGGAGAGGTGGCCTGGACAAAGTAGCAGGAGCGGAGTGTCATGGGAAGAGGTGAGCCTGGCCTTAGAGGCCGCTGGCCAAGAAGCTGAGGCTGGCTAGGGTGAGTCAGGCACCCCAGGGAGTCAGAGGCATTTTAATCCAACCACGGGGGGCTTATCTGCTGATAAGGACCGAAATCAAGGACTCTGGTGATGCTGTCTTCAGGGTGTTTTTGTTTTGTTTTTTTTTTTCCTCCCCCGAGTAACCTACCAAAGCCAGAAAACACAAGACTGCCTTATTTCAAAGGAACACTGCGTGTGGCTCTGCCTGGGACCTAGGCTTGGGGAATGACTTCCGGCAACTTCTTCCCAGGGGCCCCCTTGAATTTAGGCCAGACCCCAGAGGTCACTGGTTCGGATCCTGGGGGCGGGACTAGTGAGCGGTGGGAGACAGTGATAGCATCTTCCTCCGGGCATGTTTTTAATTCAGTGATTCATCCAGCGGCCCTGATGTCAGCCGCTGAGTAGGTGACTCACAGCCATCCATGATAGAGACAACACGTGATCCTCTCCAAAGTGTGCTCAAGGGAGCAGAGAAAGGATTAACTGCCCTTTTTCCGGGCTTCCTCTACCCAGGCGGGAAAGGTCCGGGCCTTGTCAGCTTTGAGTGATGTGTACCCGAGATCCGGTGATAGAGGCCTCAGGGGAACCCCTTCGTCACAAATGGAAAGAAAACCCATTGATAAGCGACAATCATTTCACGTAAGCCTGGGTATCAGCAGATATTTGAAATAGCTCTTTGTTACAAGAAACTCATTGACCCGTTTCCCCGTTGGCAAAGTCCATCGCAGTCCCCAAATCTAACTGCAGAGGGCATACAGGCTGAGAATGAAGGCAGGGGACAATGCCTCATTCACCTTTGCATCCATCAGGACTAGCGGAATTTCTTAAAGGAATGATGGAATGAATAATTCACCAGTAAGAATAATAGCACTTGAATCCTGAGTCCTTAAGGTCTGGTAGAAATTGCCAGCCACCATTGGTGGCTATGATTCCGAGAAACTCACATTTTTCAAGGGCCCAGGAAAAACAAATGAGTTGGAAATTGTTAAATGTATTGAAAAATGATTTATTTTCCCCTTGACAGTGTCACTGGAACCCGGATTAAGATTGAAAACTCCACAGGCATGTTTCCATCTGTGGGTGTCAGCTGCTTGGTTACAGAGCCGCTCAAGAAGGCCTCGGTCAGTTGTCCCTTTACCTGAACCAAACGTACTTTAAAGTAAATGATGCAAAACTTTGCATTTTGTGTTCAGACATTCTCATACAACGGCCTGAATAACAGTAGAAGACTATTGTTTCGACTCAGCTGATGGCTCTGTTAACCGCAGTAGTTAAAAAAAAATCACCATAAAATTGCATAGCAATAGAACCCGTAGTATCGTTTCAGGCTTTCTCAAACGGCGAATAGCCCAAAGTTGTAAATGAACTCATTCAGAAGCTGCATTTCCACTCAGCAATGCCCGGGAGGCTAGTTATTAGAGAAGATCAGGCAAGTTCCCCATAAACTGAATAGGACCCTAAAGTTCACTTTCAGAAGCCAGACTGGCGAGAAGGAAATGGGCAGATATTTGCATTTGGTCTAAGGACACACTCGAGAAGCATTCTGCAGTCCCCGCTGTATGTGGCTGACACCCACAGCCGACACTGTATTGCAGGCGTCTCCACATTTTCAAATATACCAGGTACTTAACGTTACATGTTGGAGCAGTTTGCCGTAGCCAGCTCCTTGCAAATTAAAATACACGAATATTAGAAACGAAGAGACGGTTTCACGGCATCCATATCTGTTATCACTGACAGTTACAAAGGGCAAGGGAGTGGGACTCCCATCTCGCCAGAGAGCTTCCTTTGCTGCACCTGAATCTCCCTGGAGAAGGGAGTCTACTCTTCACGCAGGTTTATCTGGGCTCGTGAATTACAATGAGCCTCAGTTACAACGCGTTCTGAGTCATTAACATTCTGTACACAAACTTCCCGTCCCTCAAGAAAGAGTTATGCCCAGGCCTCCTACAGCCCAATTGTTCATTTAAAGAGAGAACTTGTATTCAGGAGCTCGAAAGAACCCTCCGAATATTCCTCAGGTGTCTGTAGGAGTCATTCCTACAGGTCCCGGTCCCTGCGCTGGTGGGAGCATCCTTCCTCGGTCACCGCTCGGACAGTGTAGCATCGGTCGAGCCGCAGGGACAAGCTGACTACTAAAAATAACCCTTTGCGATAAGGCCAAGGCAAACAGCATGCATTTCCTTGGACTTTTTGCCCAATCAAAATCCTATAGTAAACCCGTCCTTCTCTCTCCCCGGCGCTCCAGACTGCGTCTACGGAAAGCGAAGTCCTTGCACATTGGGAGGAGAGTGCAAAGGAACAGGATTCCTGCAAAGCGTGACAGAGAAAGCTAGAAATAAATGTTGCCTATTGTTTGAAGTCATTCTAAGCACTCCGGCGGAGCCCTGGCAGGAGATCAGCAGCATACAGAAGTAGTAATAAAAGTAAACAGTGCGCTTTTAAACTCGGAGGGTTGCCCGCCTTCATAGTGCCCCCATTGTAACAGGGATGAGGGCGGTGGGGAAGATACTGGGGCTCCAGGAATCCATGTCGCCCAATGCTCCTTCCCAGCCTCCTTTCACCGGGTCACATATAAGAACCATTACAAAGTTCCATCGAACTACGCAGAGAGTTCGAAAATAAAATCTCTTTCGGTCAAACCCAAAGGGATTTTCCAGCAGCCTCTCCGAGAGGCTCCCCGGCTCTGTCACAGACTTCAAAGACCCGTTCATTTAAAAAAAAAAAAAAAAAAAACCCACAATGCTAGCATGCTACCGATTAATGCAAATTCAAGTAATGCAAATTTAAGTGGTATTTAAAGGTTGTCTCTTTGTCTGAGAGGAGGATGAAATGGTCGGTTTGGAAAGAAGCAATTTCCTAGGCAAGCCGTCAGCGTTTGTTTTTCCTGCTTACCTTGGGGGAAACGTAGGGCTCCTTTCTTCTCAGACTTTTCTGAGAGCTAGAAAGAGGTCCTGTTACTTCCAAATGCTTTTGTTCTTCTGTCCCTCTGTCACATGGCTTGCCTTTTATATTTGCAACACACAAAAGTTAGGACTGTTGTTTAAGCGACACAGGGAGAGAGAGAGGGAGAGGGAGAGGGAGAGAGAGAGAGAGAATGTCAAATGGAAAAGTGCCATTGCAGTCATATATCAATCAGGCGTGCGGCCGCAGCAGCGCACTAGCAAATGAGAATGCCACGGAAATGTGAGGCGCTCCTTATCGGGGACTCGGCCACTGCCCACCGCTCGGCTCCCTTCCACGGAGCATCTTACGATGGGATGGGAACGACACAGAAGAACAAGGGCAAGGGCGAGGAAGTTTCCTCCCCCCACCCCCATCCCCCTTTTGGAATAACAAGAGGCTGAATGAATATTCTGGGTTTAATTCTTTGGCAAGCATGCCCTGGAGATGGGCAGTCCGCAGGGAAGAGTCGTAGTTTTGGAAATACAGGGACGGTGGCATTCTGTTTAACGATTCAGCAGCTGCCCGAGATGAAGTTGAGATTCTAAGTATAAGGGAGGAGGAGGACGGGAATCAGAACGACTTCTCAGGCGATGCTGTAGAAGCAAGTGCAAAACGCTGCCCCGTTTCATCACGATGTGTGTGGGTGGCGAGAGCTCTTTTCTGAGTTGTTCATCCATTACATGATTTCTAGCAGCGTGTACACGATGAAATCCACAAGGGCACGTTAATAAGTGCCTTCATCTGCATCATTTAGAATAAAACTCTCCATATGGTTTTGAAACAATGAGAAAGTGCAGCCCTTGGCTCCTGGGAATATAGGAGTGTGAAACTAACAGGTAACTCTCCATACGATTTTGAAACCATGAGGAAGTGCAGTCCGTGGCTCCTTGGAATAGAGGAGTGTGAAACTAATAGGTAAGGCCGACTCCCCAGCGAAACAGCTAGTTTTGTACAAAAGTGGCAAAGGTCACTATGTGTGGGCGCTAAGTGCTTGCTAGCTGGACAACGCTGTTTAGGAGCTGTGAAAAGACAAAGGGGAGTATTTCCTTCAAAAGCTCAAAATTAAGACAGAAAACCATCAAGCAATTTTTGTGGAGAACACGAAGAACCATTGAACCATTTATGCATTATTTTATGTCACACGGACACAGCCCCAGAATGATTTTTTTTAAATTAACCCTGATGAAGAATTAAACTGAGAATATTTAAAAAATGGCATTTCACCGAAGAGTAAATGTATCATAAAACTGAAGAAGAAATTTCTCTTGGGAGGTCCATAGGGTTGTTGATGCCGAAACTGTCATGTTCATTTGTTCATTAAAATAAATTGATGATCACATCATTACTTTTCCACAGAACTTTTACTCTAAACAGTCATTGATGTTTACAAGAGGTGTCTTCAAATGTTCAGTTATACCTCTACCTTTTTCAGAAGAAGCCTTTCCTTTTGCCCTGTCAGCAAAACTCTGTCTACCTGGGACCAGCCAGTTACAAACAGAATCCACCTACAAGGCCGAAGGAGAAATGACAAGTTCAAAGCCTTGCGAGAAAACCGGGCACTAGGGCCGACGATGATACTGGCCAAATGTCTTAAAAGCAGAAGATCAAAAAAGCAAATGGAAATTGGGCCTTAAAAATGGAAACAATCTGAAAGGGAAAATGACTTGTAGCTGAGTAAGAGCCATGGAAATAGTCATGAACACATTTTCTGGCTCAGTTCTCTGGGTCAGATCGGGAGGGAGGATGGACTCTTTGGCCACCAACACGTTCAAATATCACAGCTTGCCGCCCATCCACCTTTGTTCATTTCTCTCAAATAAATACCTTGTGGCTTTCCCAACGCGTGGTCACCACTCCGCCCCACTCTCTATTTCCTCTGGGTTTCTCAGAGTTTATCTGCTCTGAAGGGACATCAAGAGGTGTATGGTCCTTCCCGGTTGGAATTTTCCAGCCTTGTACAACCTGCCCTTCTGCAAGAGCACCACAGAGAAGTGTAAAGATCGCAAACACATTGACTGCTTGGCCACAGAAGACCGGCTCTCTCCCAGATGGAGCCCCACTGCTTCCTCCAGCCGTTTATTCTGTCAGGGGTGGCGAAGAATACCATCTGCTCCCTTCTCAAGAGAAAGGCTTCGCCTCCGCCCATTGGGCTCCAGAAGACCCGTTTCCGAGCCTATCGATAGGCATCTGGCGACAGGAACTCTTTTTTTCTCTCACATCGTGCTTTTCAGAAAGGTCGCTGTGCCACGTATGGTTACTTTACTGGCTTGTTGTAAACATTGCTGAGGAAGAAGGGTTCCCTTTAAATTTCCACCCATGCCAAAAGGGATGAAAATACTCCTGCTGCAATTTCACATGCACTCGGGGTTCTGAGAAGGAGGTGTCTATCAGCTGGATGGGAAATCTTTTAAGGGCTCGCTTCTGAGCCTTTGTTTTCTGGTGCTGCTTTCCGGTTCTCTCTCTCTCTCTTTCTTGGGAGCTCTCGTGGATATTTACTGGAGCCGCCGAGCATCCAAACACCTGGGAAGGGATGGGTAATCCCAAGACAGGTCCTGCCTCCTCCCTGCGGAATCTGAAGGGAGGAGGTATTTCCTCTCCCCTCTTTGGGCAGCTGGAGAGCCAGGTGGATGTGCCATCCAGGAGGAGTGGCCAACACATGCAGACATTCAAAAGTTATTCTCCATGGTTGTTCTGGAATGGAGAGCCCGGAGGATACAACAGCCAATGTCGGGGGCAACCGAGCCCAGCCACGTGAGGTGGCTCTCCTGGGGACACAGGGTCCAGGAAGGCATCCTTAGCAATTTGCTCTTTTTGGCTACATCCGTATTCACCATTTTATGAGCCTGGATCTCCAGCTTTCCACGTGATTCTGTGAACGGTACCCCCCATCACCATACCCACCAAGATCCTGCCAATACATTCCTTTCTGCTTTAATTAGCAAGAAACAGTTTTTGAGATGGGCGACCTGGTGTCCTGACCTGAGCATTCGATTTTCCAAATTTAGGCAAACCAACACCATTAGCATACAGATGGAAATGCAGCCTTTACTTCTTCTTAGCCACTTCCCCAAATAAAAAAAATGGTTTCCGATTCACTGACCGTCTACTATAGTCTCTGTTATAAAATTTCAAATGTAGAAAATTCCCAGCAAGACCCATAGTTCTTATATGTCAATACTTATCGAGGTACCCACTGAGAGCCAATAACATTTCATATCATATCTACATGGATAAAGATAGGAGTGTGCGAGTGTGTGTGTGTGTGTGTGTGTGTGTGTGTGTAAAATCCAGACATACTGGCATAATCTGCTAGTCACAGTTTTTAATTCTCTGTGAGAATACTAATCTTTACCATCCTCATGAATAGGATAGTATTCATTCAAAAATACCTATCCATAATAACGACAACAACTATTGAATGCTTTTTTACTGTCTGCTGGGCTCTGAGCGAAATATTCTATACGTATGCTCTCTTTCAGAGAGATACACAACAGTCCTGTAAGGTGAATACTATTATTCTCTTTTATACTAAGGCTTTTTCTCAAGCTTATTTATTTATTTTTGAGAGAGTGAGAAAGAGAGTGCCCATGAGCAGGGGAGGGGCAGAGAAAGAGGGAGAGAGAGAGTCCCAAGCAGGCTCACACGGTGCCAGCAGGGACGGAGCCTGACTAGTGGGGCTCACACCCACGAACCGTGAGACCAGGACCTGGTGTCATCAAAAACCTCAAACTCTTTCCACTTCTGTCGTGCTCACCGTTCTTGGCTTCTGTTCCCTGGGAGGTTAATTCGTGAACCCAAGATAACCGGTGGGGACTCTACAAATCGCCTCTCGATTCAGGGATCAAGAGGGAAGGAGGAAAGAGCTTGCTCTATGCCTGCTTCTTAGTGATCAAAAAGGTTGACCAGTAGGTGGGTAGATCGCCAGTAGCCTCTGCCACAGGAAGAGCCACCCATATACCTCGGAGTGTGACGTGTGCTATGAGGCAAACAAAACAGTAATGAGATAAAGAGTAAGTGAAGTAGCCCAGGAAGAGGGCTGAATTAATGGGGTGAGCCGAGTTGGGCACCCCGTGGAGGTGGCATTTGAATGTAAATGCTAAGAGCAAACTTGGGAAGCAGAAATGCCAAAGTGGCTGCAAAGAGGGAGAGGGACAAGTGATAGGAGCTGGGCCAGACATAAAAGCAGCAGTTTTAGGGGCGCCTGGGTGGCTCGGTCGGTTAAGCGTCCAACTTCGGCTCAGGTCATGATCCCACGGTCCGTGAGTCCGAGCCCCACATCGGGCTCTGTGCTGACGGCTCAGAGCCTGGAGCCTGCTTCCGATTCTGTGTCTCCCTCTCTCTCTGCCCCTCCCCTGTTCATGCTCTGTCTCTCTCTGTCTCAAAAATGAATAAACGTTAAAAAAATAAAATAAAATAAAATAAAATAAAATAAAATAAAATAAAATAAAATAAAATTGTATTGGCCAGTGGAGAGAGTTTGGGTCTTCCTATCGGTCGAATTGTGTCCCCTCGGAAAACCATCCGTTGCAGGCCTAACCTCCAGTACCTCGGGACGTGACCTTATTTAGAAATGGGGTCTTTAGGGGCATGGGGGTGGCTCAGTCGGTTGAGTGTCTGACCTCGGCTCGGGTCATAATCTCACAGTTTGTGAGTTCGAGCCCCACATCGGACTCTCTGCTGTCAGTGCAGACAGAGCCTTCTTCAGATCCTCTGTCCCCACTCTCTCTGCCCCTCCCCTGCTCACTCTCTCTGTCTCTCTCAAAACAAATAAATAGGCTTGAAAAAAAGAAATAGGATCTTTACAGGGATGACCAAATTACCATGAGGTCCCGAGGGTGGGCCCTAACCTGATATGGCTGATGTCCTTATGAGAAGGGGAATCTTAGACACAGAGACAGACACAGACAGAGGGAAGATGAGGTGAAGACACACAGGGAGAAGATGGTCGTGTGACTGGAGTGATGGATTCACGAGCCAAGGAAGGCCGAAGGTTGATGATGAACAATAGGAGATAGAAGACGCAAGGAACGCTTCTCCCCTAAGGCCATCAGAGAAAACACAGCCCTGTTGCCGTCTTGGTTTCTGGCCTCAAGAGCTGTGATGCGATACCGTTCTGTTGTCTAACACCGTACAGTTTTTGATACACTGATAGAGGAAATTAACACAATTTTGTTTGCCATCGGATAGGAACGCACTGATGAGTGTAAAGCAATCATTCACGTTTTTGGAAGCTCACTCTGCCTCATATGTAGGTGGGTCATGGGCAGATGAGGGAGGAAGGGCAGAGGGCAACAGAGAGGTCACTGAAGGGGCGCCTGGGTGGCTCAGTCGGTTGAGCGTCCGACTTCGGCTCAGGTCATGATCTCGCGGTCCGTGAGTTCGAGCCCCGCGTCAGGCTCTGTGCTGAGAGCTGGGAGCCTGGAGCCTGTTTCAGATTCTGTGTCTCCCTCTCTCTGACCCTCCCCCGTTCATGCTTTGTCTCTCTCTGTCTCAAAAATAAATAAACGTTAAAAAAAAAGATCAGTGAAGTCTCCCAGGCAAGAGAAGGCGGTTGCTGGTACTAAGGTCGAAGCAGAGCAGGTGAAGTGAAGCAGACGGATTTGGGAGGTATTTTGGGGGGTGAATGATACAAGACTTGCCTCTGAATGAAATGTGGAAGGTGCCAAAAGAGAAGAACCCAGAGCCATTCCTGTCCCAGGGCGGACGGAGGGAAGCACAGGTTTGGTGAGGGGCAGGGTTTGGAATCATTACATTCAGTCTGGAACAGGTTCAGTTGGACATTCTCGGAAGATGTCCACGTTGGAAAGGTAGAGAAGATGGTGCGATACACAAGCCTGAATTTCAGGGACAATTTCAGAGCTAGCACTATGTATATTTCAAGGATATCGACCTATGCAAGGTATTTAAAGCTATATGGCTGATTGAGATCACCGGGGGAGAGAATCCAGCTAAAGGCTAGGAACTAGGATGGAGTCCTGAGCTCCCCTCCAGTGACAGAGATCGAAAAGAAGAGCCAGAGATGTAGGAGGAAAACCAGGAGAGTGGGTTGTCATCAGAAAACAAATGATACGGGGGGCCTGGGTCGCTCAGTCTGTTAAGCATCCGACTTCGGCTCGGGTCATGATCTCACAGTCTGTGGGTTCGAGCCCCGCGTCGGGCGCTGTGCTGACAGCTCAGAGCCTGGAGCCTGCTTCGGATTCTGTGTCTCTCTCTCTCTCTGCTCCTTCCCCGTTCATGCTCTGTCTCTCTCTGCCTCAAAAATAAATAAACGTTAAAACTAAAACGTTAACACTGAAAGCTGTTGCCTAAGACTGGAGAAAGGAAATGATGGCACTGTGCTTCTCAACTTCAGAATAGACAAGAGCTTTAAAAATGCTAATGCCCGGGCCTCACTCAGGCTAATTACAACAGGCTCTTGGGGCGCCCGGGTGGCTCAGTGGGTTGAGTGCCCGACTCATGATTTCAGCCCAGGTCACGATCTCACGGTTCATGAATTTGAGCCGTGCATTGGGTTCTGCGCTGATGGCACAGAGCCTGCTTGGGATTCTTTCTCCCTCTCTCTCTGTCTTTCCCCTGCTCTCTCTCTCTCTCTCTCAAAATATATAAATAAACATTTTCTTTTTATTTTAGAGAGAGAGCGAGAGAGCAAGAGCATGTGTGCACATGAGCAGAGAATAGGGGCAGAGGGAGAGAGAGAGAGAGAGAGAGAGAGAGAATCTTAAACAGGCTCCATGCTCAGTGAGGAGCCCAATGCAGGGCTTGATCCCACGACCCTGGCATCATGACCTGAGCTGAAATCAAGAGTCGAACACTCAACCCACTGAACCACCCAGGCTCCCCAATAAATAAACATTAAAAAAACACAGGGTAGGGGCACCTGGGTGGCTCAGTCGGTTGGGCGGCCGACTTCGGCTCAGGTCATGATCTCTCAGTCCGTGAGTTCGAGTCCCATGTCGGGCTCTGTGCTGTCTGCTCAGAGCCTGGAGCCTGTTTCAGTTTCTGTGTCTCCCTCTCTCTCTGACTCTCCCCTGTTCATGCTCTGTCTCTCTCTGTCTCAAAAATAAATAAACGTTAAAAAAAAAAAATTAAAAAAAAAAACACAAGGTTTTTAAAAGTGGAGACAGGGCATCTGGTATTTTAAAAAGCTCTCTTTGGTTTCTCAAGAAATTACAAATAGAACTACCATATGATCCGCTCCTGGGTATATATCCACAGGAAATGAAAATGCGGGATATTGAAGAGATAGATGTACCCCTGTGTTCAACGTAGCATTATTCACAATAGCCAAGATATGGAAACAACCTGTGTCCATCAACAGATGAATGGATAAAGAAGATGTGAGACACACACACACACACACACACACGCACACACACACAGATGAATATTATTTGGCCACGAAAAATAAGGAAATCCTACCATTTGCAACAACTTGGATGGACCATGAGGGTATTATGCTAAGTGAAATAAATCACACAGAGAAAGACAAATACCGTATGATCTCCCTTACATGTAGAATCTAAAAAAGAAGGACCCTTAGAAACAGAAAGTGGAGGTGGTTACCAAAACTGGAGGTGTGAAAAAAAAGAATAAGAAGACAAGGCATAAAAATACATTAATTAAAGTAAAGTTTCCCTTAGAGCATCAAAAGCACAGTCCATCAAATAATCAACTGATAAGCTGGACTTCATTAAAACAAAGACTGCTCTGTGAAAGACCATGTCAAGAGAATGAAGAGAAAAGCCACAGACTTGGAGAAAACATTTGCGAAAGACATCAGATCTGTGAAGAATGTTGAAACTCAAAAGAAGAAAATGAACAACCTGATGAAAAAATGGGCAAAATACCTGAACAGACACTTCACCATAGAAGAAGGCAGAAAAGCAAATGAAAAGATGCTTCACATCATATGTCATTAGGGAAATGCAAATTAAAACGACAGTGAGGGGCGCCTGGGGGGCTCAGTCGGTTGAGCGGCCGACTTCGGCTCAGGTCCTGATCTCGCGGTCCGTGAGTTCGAGCCCCGCGTCGGGCCCTGTGCTGACGGCTCGGAGCCTGGAGCCGGCTTCGGATTCTGTGTCTCCCTCTCTCTCTGCCCCTCCCCTGCTCATGCTCGGTCTCTGTCTCAAAAATGAACAAACATTCAAAAACAAAAACAAAAACGACAGTGAGCTACTAACCACATGCCTATTAGAATGGCCAAAATCCAGAACAAGGACGGCACCAAACACAGGCGAGGATGTGGAGCACCAGGAACTCTCATTCATTGTGGGGGGAAATGCAAAACAGTACAACCACTTTGGAAGGCAATTTGGCAGTTTCTTGCAAAAGTAAACATACTCTAACCATATGATCCAGCAGGTGTGCTCCTTAGTATTTGCCCAAAAGGGTTGAAAACTATACCATACAAAAACCTGCACGTGGATATCCATAGCAGCTTTATTCGTAAGTGCCCCAACTTGGAAACAACCAAGCTGTTTTCGGTAGGTGAACAGATCAATAAACGCCTGTACATCCAGACAGTGGAATACTATTCCGTGCTAAAAGGGAGTAAGCTATCCAGCCATGACAAGACAGAAAAGAATCCTGAATGCATATTACTTTCCAATTGCATATGTCAATAATACCTCAGTAAAGCTTACATTCGTGGAAAATGCACATTCCTACGTGAAAGAAGCCAATCCGAAAGGCTACCTACCGTATGATTCCAACGATACGGCATTCTTGAAAACACAAAACTATGGAGACGGTAAAGTGATCAGTGTTTGGCCAGGGGTTGGTGTGGGTAAGGAATGAATAGGCCAAACATGGAGAATTTTTAGTACGGTGAAAATAGTCGGCAAGATACCGTAATGATGGATAGATGTCATTATACGTTTGTCCAAACCCATAGAATGTCCAGCACCAAGAGTGAGCCTTAATGTAAACTGTATGGACTTTGGGTGATAATGATGTCAATGTAGGTTCATCAGTTGTGACAAATGTATCAGTCTGGTGTGAAATGTTGATATCGGGAGAGGGTGTGTGTGCATGGGGAGGGGAGACAGGGGAAACACGGGAACTCTCTGTACTTTCCGCTCAATTTTTTTTTTTTGTGGACTTAAGTCTACTCTGAAAAATAAAGTCTATGTAAAAAAACCCAACAACATAGCACACCCTCTTTCTTCCCCCACCCACCGCATGAAATGTTACCCAATTAAGCAGACAGCCTCGAGGGGCAGGGGGAAACTCCCCAGGCAATTCTAAAGCACAATCCGAATTAAGAACCAGTCTTTAACCATTATAAAAATACCCAGTCAATTCAATGAGCAATTTCACAATGTAAATTCAAGCTAATGAACCACTGCATATGTACTAATTTTAGTGAATAATCTCTTTTGGCACGGTTTTCACCATTTTATGAGAATCTTCAAAGCACTGAGAGGATATCTTTTTCATACAGCATACTGTACATCTCATCAAAGCATAAATCAGGACAATCTTCAGTTTATAAAAAGATGACGAAAGAAAAAAGACTCTCAGCCCTAAATTCAAGCACCTTTTGAACTTTATAAAAAGTGATTTAAGAGCCACATTGTTACTGCAATAAGAAAACTAAGATTTTTATCTAGCCCTTTTCTTTTTAAATGCATTCTTCTATCCGCGAGTTACTCCAGAAAGATAGTGAACAATCATTTTATACACACAATTAGAAATGCAAAGATTCAAAGCAGTCCGAAGAACATTTGAGAAAGAAAGAAAAAAAAAAAGGACATATTTGGTGGGGAAACAAATCCTCTAACAAAATGTGTCAGCTTGCTAATAAGCTCTTCCTTATTTAGGGGAGAAATAGAACTAAAATCATCAGTTAGTACTATGCCACACTACTGGGCATGGGGTGCTTCATACTAGCGGTAAGGACCCCGATATCCATTTTATTTCAAAGGTCTTAGTCCCCACTCCACAGGAGCCCTCAATAATATCGGACACAAACGAGCCACTCTTCCTCCAAATTTTTCTTCCCTGGCATCCTTTTCTTTCATGGCCTCAATGCTCTTCACTAACACCCACCTGAATGATTTATCTAGTTCCTGGTTCCTATGTCACCTCCACGTCGATCTCTGTTCTCAGCCTAGTTTCTGAACTTCAAAACAGGAATTGCCACTTATTCCTGAGAAAGCACCATTTAGATCTCCCATGGGCACCTCTCACCGGGATACATAAGCGCAACTGATTATCCTCTACGTCTCCAACATTATCTGCACCTTTAACTCAATTGCACCACGGATGCCCCAGCCTGGCAAATCTCATTAGCTCAGCAATTTGGGCAGAGTCGTTAAACTCCTTACAACCTCAGTTACTTCATCTGTTTTATGGGTAAAGAAAACCAATTTAAGAGGCTCGGCGTGAAGGTTATTTGAGGCATTGAGCTGACACGATTTCAAAGATTATCGCTGTGTGTTGTTACCCTGCTGGAGAACGCCAACGGAAATGGTGAACTCAGCCCCGGCTACAAACAGGCCCAAGGTCTTCGACTCCCATGTTAAGATGCCTATAAAACTACCGGGAGGCTGGGAAGTAATGACTTTCTCTACAGAATGAAACCGAACTGCTTCAGTCATATTTGAACTTCAACTTCTTTGGTTCTTCCTGTAAGATAATAGACTCTGCTGTCAACTCTTGATTCTTCTTTAAGAATCAAAGAGATTCTTCAATTTCACAGTATTAAGAAATATTCACTTCCTTTAGTACCAAAGGCGACATTCGTTTGGAAATAACATTCTTAATTAACTTTGCATGTCTCCGTGATCAAGGACAAACTACGTTCACTAGTAGCTCAACAAATTCATGTTAGGCCAGTTTTCATCTTACTTAAGGTCAGTTTCACGCAGAAAGAATTACTCTAAGAGTTTGTACTGACAGCTTCTAATTCACGTATACTTTTCAAAGGATGAATAATCATGCACTTGATGTTCAGAGAAAGATTATAGTTCTTGATCTTCCCCACCCCTGCCACGCAAAAAGATACCACTCATCATACTTCCCACTTCTTTATTTTTCCCCAAAGAATTTTTTTCACATATTGAACCATTTCCGCAAATTTGTGACTTTTTCAATCAAAACTTTCATTTTAAAAATCACATGTGGTGGTTTGAGTCAAGAAAAAAATAACAGGCATAGAGGCATGCTATAGCTGTTCCGTGTGACGAATAAAGGCAGCTTGATTTTATCCATTTACTTATTCGATCTGTATTTATCAAACACCTATTAAGTGCAGAAGGCTCCGTCTTTCCTAACGGGGCTGATGGATAATTATGCTTTTAGAAATGTCTTCAGATTTTCCCAGATCTCTGAGGAATTATTTTCAGACCTCTTTTTTTCAGTCCCACTCATTCATTTATTCAACAGATAATTTTTGAGCAGAGCCACGCCCTGTGTTAGGCCTTGGAGACAGAACAGCAAAGGACACGAACAAGGTCCAAGCTCTCGTGAAGCAGAAATTCCATTAGGGAGGCTGACAACAGGCTCATAAACAAACAGACAATATACTTTCAGGAATTGGTAAGCGCCATGGTGACAATCAAACAAAAAACAATAGTAAAGATGGGGCTCCTGGGTGGCTCTGTCGGTTGAGTGTCAGACTCTTGATTTTGGTTCAGGTCATAATTCAGGGTTGTGGGATCAAGCCCTGCATTGGGCTCTGTGCTGGGCATGGGGCCTGCTTGAGAGTCTCTCTCCCCCCCCCCCCTTCTGTTCCTCCTCTGGTGTGCACACGCACATGCTCTCTTAAAAAATAGTAATAGGGGCGCCTGGGTGGCTCAGTCCGTTAGGCGTCTGACTTCGGCTCAGGTCATGATCTCACAGTTTGTGGGTTCGAGCCCCGCGTCGGGCTCTGTGCTGACAGCTCAGAGCCTGGAGCCTGCTTCGGATTCTGTGTCTCCCTCTCTCTCTACCCCTCCCCTGTTGGTGCTCTGTCTCTGTGTCTGTCTCTCTCTCAAAAATAAATAAACATTAAAAAAAATAGTAATAATAAGGAGATCCAGAGTGAAGGGGACTATTATTTTGGAGTGGGCAACCAGGAAATGCACTCAGGAGGAAGTGATATTTGAACAGAGATGTGGGTGAAGGTAAGAGAGAGTCATGTTGGGAGAGGATCATTCCAGGCAGAGGAAACAGAGCAAGAGTGGAAGAAAATGAGGCAAGGGCCAAATCACGTAGAGCCTTGTAGCCATGATGAGGCTTTTGAGGGTATTCTAAATGTGATGAGAAGTCATCTGGGAGTTTCAAACCAGAAGGTGACATGACCTGATTCAGGTTTATAAAGGATGACCCTGGGGGGCGCCTGGGTGGCTCAGTCGGTTAAGTGTCCGACTTCAGTTCAGGTCACGATCTCTCAGTTTGTGAGTTCGAGCCCCGCGTCAGGCTCTGTGCTGACAGCTCAGAGCCTGGAGCCTGCTTCGGATTCTGTGTCTCTCCCTCTCTCTGCCCCTCCCATGCTCATGTTCCGTTTCTCTGTCTCTCAATAATGAATAAACCTTAAAAAAAATTTAAAAAAAATTAAAAGGATGACCTCGGGGTCTTTTGCGGAAATAGTCTGGTTAGGAGGCGAATGCAATGAAACATGGTTAAATTCTGACTGTATTTTGAAAGTAGAGCTCTTGCAGAACGGGCTGAAGGACCGAATGCATGGTTTAGGTGAAGAAGAGGAATAGGCAATGACACACTTAGGTTTTTGGTAGGAACACAATGGGTGATCGGTTGGCGTTCTCATTTCACTGAAACAGCGGATGAGGGAGGCGGAACCAAGAATTGGGATTTGGGCGTAATAGAACACCTATTGTGCAACAAGGAAAAATGGCTACCACACAGACCAGACCTGTAAGAACATCACTCATTGGAAGAAAACTCATGGGGAACAGGATTGGGGCAGATACGTGAGTTCCACACGGCCCCTCCCACTCTGGGGTACCTTGAGCCAAGTTCTTCTCTGACATGATGAGGGGCCAGGACGTAAAAGCAGTATGAAAAAGTCGAGCTGTGCCCCATTCCTATCCTGCCAGCTCCTCTTCCCGTGTGAGGGGAGTGAGTGAAGGGCCCAGACCTTGTGCCGCAGCTGTGGGGACAAAGAGAGACTAGCAGCAGGATTTGTCACACTAGTGCTCACGATTAAAGGAGCACCAGCTTCAATTTGGGCATGTTTGGAGGGCTGAGGTCCAAGTCTCATGGTCGACCAGGATTGATGTCCTTAAGTACTAAGCCTTGGCCAGCTTCTACGGAGATTTGCAAGAGGCCGACTTCCTCTCTACAGGGGATAAATCACAGACAAATTAATACTTACCTCGTAGTAAAAAAAAAAAACTTGGACTAAGTTGGTAGAGGGGTGAAATGTGCTTGGATTCTGCAAACAGTCTGAATGCAGATTTTCTAAAACAAAAACACAACAACCAACCAACCAAACAAACAAACAAAAAAAACCTCTTGCTAATGGATTGATCTCGTGAGTTGAGGGGGGAAAAGAGGTCTCAAGAAGCACGTAGAGTTTTTTTGTCCCGAACAGCTGATTTCATCTTGTTGTCACTCACTGAAATAAGGAAGGTTAAAGAAGTGTGTCGTGAGGGCGGAGGTGAGATCAAGGAGGTTCTGATCTGGAAATGGTTGATAGACACCCAAGTAGAGAGGCGGCCAGCACCTGGAGTTTAGGGGAGAGATCTGTGTAGCTGATACAAGTTTCGGGGTCATCGGCACGTAGGTGCCTTTTAAAACCACGGGACTAGGGGCGCCTGGCTGGCTCAGTCGGTTCAGCATCCGACTCTTGATTTCAGCTCAGGTGGCGATCTCGCAGTTCGTGAGCTTGAGCCCCTCATCGAGCTCTGCGCTGACAGTGTGAAACCTGCTTGGGATTCTCTGCCCCTCCCCTGCTCTCTCTCTCTCTCAAAAATTAATAAATAAACAATTTTTTTTTTTAATTAAAAGAACAATAGATCCAGGGGACTGGATCCTCTCAGGAGCAAATATAAAAGAGAAAAGGGCCACAAATTGAACTCAGCCTGGGTTATACTCAATATTTAGAAATCTGGAGAAGGCCTCATACCCACTTCTAATGCCCACTAGACTCTCGGTTGCCTACACCAAGAAAAGAAGGAAGATTCAAGCACAATACAATCTCAAAATAATGCCTGTGATTTACCGCATAAGGCAGGCCTGAGGCAGACCGGAAGCGTCCCGTTCCAAGGCCATGGGGGAGTATTTTTGCAAACGCAGATACAAAACATGACGAACATACACATATTAAACCACAGCTTTCTCTTCACTCCTCCAAGGAGAATTACCTATCAGCGGAACAGAAAATTGGCAAAAGTCGTCTCTTGCAGAGATTTCAATTAAAATGATATAATTATCTCAAAGTTTTTTTGGAGAAGATTTGTTTTTCTTTCGAATGCAACATCTTATCCTATTTTTAATTGGGCTATATTTTACTCTGTCCTCCCATAAAACTACAGGACTATTAAATTAGTAGACATTCCCTTCGTGGGATAGGTCTACTTTCTGCTTCAAGAGGAGGCCTTTCAGGCCAATGTTCTTTGGCCTGAGTTACAGAGCAACGATGTTTCCGATATGGTTAGTCTACCGCAGATCAGGCTTAGATTCTCTAATACTCTAGGGAGAAGTCATCAAGGAAATTTGAAAATGCCATCGGCCTTCCCTCCATTTTCGAATTTACAGCCAGGAATTGGTTGTGGCCTAAGCTAAACGAAGTAGACATTAAATCATGATTAGTAATATTTAATCAGGAACCGAAAGATTCTTGGTTGGTAGGAGTGAAGCAACAAGTAAAAATTAGGGAACTAGTCTGGTCCCTCTTTGTGTTAGTTTATTTCTTCCCCTCTAAAACGAAAAGATCACGAAAATGTAATGGATCGGATTCTAAAATGTGTCAGGTACAATATACGTGTGAGCATTGCCGAGACATTTCTGGGAAAATAAACAATAACTAACGAAGGGTGTGGCCAGAACACCTACTGCTCGCCCAATATTCACGTACTCTCACATTTGTCAGCCTCCTCGTTGTTGAGGGGATGATGTGACTGGTTCTGGCCAACAGGCAGAAAAGGTGTCCCCCCTGGGTCACGCCATTTACGACCTCGGGCACCAACTCTTCACTTCTTTCTTCCCATACTTTGGTGACCCGAAGGCCATGTGCTAAGATTGCAACATTGCCCATGGAAGCGGCTTGTGTCACGGAATCTCTCCCTGAAAGACAACTGGTCTGGAGCGTTGCCCAACCCAAGGTGGCATTCAGGTAAATGTGAAGTAAGTCTTTGTTGTATTCAGCTACAGAGATTTGGGGGTTTGGGTTTTCCCATAGCGTATATGTATATAGTGATACAAAAGGAAAGTTTCCTCAAGAGACACTCCCAAGCGGATCAATGAAATATCAAAGGGTTCATAAATAGACCCGTGTCTACTTACAAGTTTAGTATATGACAATGAGGTCTTACATCAGTGAGGAAATACGGCTTATTGGTACACGTCTAAGTTAACAAATGAACCCCAAACCTAGTGTTCCAAAACAGCAGTAATCATTTATTGTCTCCCACAGATTCAGTGGGTCAGGAATTCTGACAGAATGGCATGGCGATAGCTCGTCTCCACACCCTGCACAGTGTTTAGAGCCTCAGCTGAGGCAGCTCGAAGGCTGAGGGCCAGATTTTTCTGAGGGTTCATTCACTCACGTGTCTGAGGCTGATGCTGGCTGTTGGCTTGAGGCTTAGTTGGGACCGGCAGCTGGAACACCCACGCGTGGCCTCTCTGCATGGCCTGGACAGCCTCACAACATGGTGGCCGGGTTTTAAGGGTGAATGTAAGCAAAAAAAAAAAAAAAAAAAAAAAAAAAAAAAAGGGGCCGTGCTCCCTATGGCGACCTGAGCCTTCGCAGTCACACAGCATCACTTTTGCCACATCCTACTGATTGAGGCAGTTACAATGGTTCACCCAGGTTTAAGGGAGAGAATACAGACACCGCCTTTCAGTGGAGAAGTGTCCATGTCGTATTATAAGAAGGGCATGAAGGATGGGAAAAATATATATATACATGGACTTACCATCTCTGAAAAATACAATCGGTCACAGTGAAAATGAGTAATGTGTTTGTTAAGGAACCAATACTACTTTGGGACAAGCTGAGTTTTGCCCTCCGACTATGGAGGTGAGAATAACAGACATTTGCTTACACACAGATATGGTTTGGACAGATTACTGAAACTCTAGCTAATAATTACATGAAGGAAGAGAGGCAGCCGATAAGCTTTTCTAAAATTAAAGATGTTTTGGCAGACCTTCCTCGAATCACAGACTAGTATATAGGTTAAATGTCCGTATGCGTTATTTTAGGTAGTTATCTTGTACGTTTGGAAATAATTGGGGTCATTTACTCAGATATCTTTAATGTTCAGAGCCTTGAAAAATTCCAGACCAAAGATAGTTTTGCTGCTGCATATGAAATAGAGTTTGGGCTTCTATTTCCTATGTGTCTATGTACTGTAGTAAATGAAAAACAATTTTCTAGGAGGATCTTGGCCTGGCCCATGGTGTGCCCCTGTCTCACCTTAAAGCAGAGGTAATATGGCTCCCTATTCAGTCATATACCCTTATTAAGTGATTCCCAGCTTTTTGCAAATGGATGTCAACCCTACTCCCGGGCGATCGACCGTCGGCAAAAGTATCCCAACATACAAAGGCTGACTGTCAGAACTTATCAGAGCGCAATCTCAAACCCTCTGTTGCTCTATTTTTCATTGAATGTTTGTCTGAAATAAAAAGAAAATGTCTGGGGAAGATTACTTAAAGGATAGAGAATGCCCCCTGTTCATATAGAATCATACAGAATCCCCCCCGTTCATTACTCTGCTCATATCCCTGGGATCCCTTATAACAGTGTGTCCCCCCTCCCCCAACTTCCTTTGCCCCGGGTCAGGACAGACTCTGAGTTGCACTTTCTCCTCCAGAGCCCCCCCCCCCCCCCATCAGGTTCAGGTTGGGACATCACTCGACCTCACACCCTTCCTCAGCTTCTTCCCCTTCTTCCCTCTTGTCTGCCCCGACGACGCCCTTGCCAGCCAGTTTCTCCTGGGAACACGTTTTAAAGAAATCAAATTTTGAGGGCACAAATTTGAGCCCTCACGTTAGGGAGGGTCTGCTTCTGGAGAACAAGACATAAGTGCTCTCCATTTCCTTAGATATTCTACTGTGGGGAATACGTTTAGGAATTCCCTGAGCTTGCGCCCGATGGGTTAACAAGGCATAAAGACATAGAACGTCCCAGGATGAACGCATCCAAGATTAGGTAAACAAGATTAGGTAAACAGGGCCAAGGCATAGGAATTGGAAATCTCAGGATGAAAGCATCCAAGATGAGGTAAACAAGATTAGGCATTCAGGGCGGAAGCATCTCCCAACTTAGTACAATAGCAGAAAGCCGCTTTCACAGGAAGGAAGGACAAAAACAGGAACACAGAGGGCTACAGTCCATGGCAGGGCAAAGTTGCCCAGAGCAGAGCTAATTAGCAAAAGAAAGCTGCCTTGTTGACCCTGAGGTAGCATGCTCTGCCTTTCTTGTCCCCTAGGCAAGTTTAGACAAACAGATGTGGTGTCTCATGTCTGCTGTAAACAGCCATCCTCCCGGTGCCAGGATTTTGTTTTGTATCGACCCAAACCCCTGACACCGCGTATCTTCAAAACCCCCTTTCCCCCACACCCGTGAGTTAATGATCACGATTTCATTGTCTCCTTGTGCACGTCCATCATGCTTGCCGGCCCTCTGATCCTAATAAAAACGGAGCAAGGACCCTTACCTGGGGCTCTTGTCTCCTCCTGGACGTCAGCCTCTCTTGTATTTTAATCCCGCGTCCGCTCTCTTGCTGGACAAGAGAGAACTCCAGACCCAGAGTCTACGACAGACGGTGACGCCGGCGGGATTGGAACCCAGAGCACTACAGGCCGACTAAAGAGCTCCAAGAAAGAGGCACCAGATTGCAATCTCTTCCTGACGAGGTAAGAGATAAGCGAAACTGTATTAGGATTCGCTGCCGCGGAACTTTGGAGAGATTTATCATGGGAGACTCCCTATCCCCCAAACAGGAACGACACATTCGTATTTTACTGTCATCGGAAAAGGTGGCCAACATTATCCTCAATCAGAAAGCACTCCTTACATTATTAATGAGTACCCAGCAACACTGCCCTTGGTTCCCCAAACAGGGAACTTGTGATCTTGACGTTTGGGAACAAGTAGGGAAAACATCTAAAGCTGGGCATTCTGAGGGGGCTAATGTCGCCCCTGAGGTCGTCCTCACTTGGTCCCTTGTCCACACTGCCCCTCTCCCCTTGAGTTCAGAGGATGTATATAAAGATGTAAAATTACCCCCAAAGAAGAGGGAAACCCTGAGCTTTTTTTAGTCCGCCTGTGCCTTCGGTGCCTTTACAGCCCGCACCTCCCCCTCCCTCAAAAAGATGGGACGATATTGAGCCTCTCAAAACCTCACTGACCGGTTCCGATAAGGTCCTTACCCCAATGCAAAAGTACGTGAAGGAAGCTCATAAGGCCGGTAAATTCCAGCGGTTTCCCGTTGTCAGGCAAAGTAGGCAATATGTCCATGAAGGCCTGCTCTTTCCAATAGTAAAGGAATGGCAAGAATCAGTTCAGCTGTACGGCCAGCACAGCCCTTGTGCAATCGGCATTTTAGAAAATATTTGTGGCACTTACTCCATGTGGGCCTGGGACTGGGGCTCCCTCACGAACATCGTTTTGACCCCGGCCCAATACGCTAATCTATGCCCAAGAGTTTCGGGCTGCTTGCGTGGCTTGTGCTAAGCAACACTTTGACGCTGCTGTTCCGGCGTCTTTTGAACGACTGTCCAGCACAGGGCAATAGTCCCAACCAAGCCAGCGAGCCCAGCTTCCAATCATTGACAATGAAACAATGCACTAACCGTACGCGGGGGCTTCTCCCTCATTCATTTCCCGGCTTAAGAACGATGATGATTAGCGCCAACTGTCTCTGGCTAAGGGTCTACCTCGGGATGGAGATTTTAAGGAATATTCTCAAGCAGCTGCCGAAACTCCTTTTGTCTCGGGGAACTTCCCTGTCTTCTCTGGCCCGATACGGACTGCCCAGATCCCACTAGTGGGAAACCGAATAATACAAAACACAACCAAAAGCGCTATCTTTCTCATCCCTCTGAGCCGACAGGCTTTAGGACCACGTGAACTCTTTCTCTGCCCTCTGCGCCTTTATCTGCCTTCAGGCCTCTTGGTGGCGGCACCTCACCTTTTCTGCCTTTCCTTCCTCCCCACCTGTCAGAAAGCAAAAAACACCCCCTTAGACTTACGCTTCAGATTTCCTCGCTTTTTCCACCAGAAAAAAATTGACAGTGGTAAACTTTTTTTTTTTTCCAAAAAAAAATGTTTTAAGTTTCTTTATTATTGACAGAGACAGAGTGTGAGCATGCGCTGGGAGGGCCTGAGAGAAAGAAAGAGAGAGGGAGACACAGAATCCGAAGCAGGCTCCAGGCTCCGAGCTGTCAGCACAGAGCCCGACGCGGGGCTCGAACTCATGGACCGTGAGTGAGATCCTGACCCGGGGCCGAGGTCGGACGCTCAACCGACTGAGCCACCCAGGCGCCCCAACAGTGGTAAACTTTTAAGGGGACACAGCTGAAATCTAATTAAGGTAGACATGTCTTTTGAATTATTAAAATTAAATAATAAAACTTCATTCTACTAAGGTTTACTAAAGGTCCGATAAACTCATGTTATCTCTGTTCCAATTTGTCAGCAAGAGGACGACTTAAAGGAATGGTGAACTTTGTCCGTCTCATAGTTTTCAGGCGTAATTGTTAAAATAGCTTTCAGGGTCTTTGGTAACCTAAAACTTGAACGTTTTGCTTAAATGACACATTGAATTAAGTTCGTGGGACATTTAGGCCTCTTCCAAATCCAACGGGATGCTGCAGCTTTGCTTGCTAAACATAGGTTTATGCTTCTGACTTCTTATGGCAAAAAACCCACAAAAACTAAGAATATTTAAACCCATTAAAAAAAAAAACACGCTCTATGCTTAATGGATTCATAAGTCTGCCACCTAAAAAATTTCTGATGTAACAAACAGTTCACAATTGCTTGCTACTTAGTTTTCAAGGGAGACTAAGGCTTCTAAAAGTTAACATTCTGCTAAATGTAATTAAGGCTAGTGGAAATAAGTAACTTCGTCTATAAGAAAGTAAGAGATACGTAAGAAAGATGCAAAAAATGAAAATACATTTTTGTCACAGGTAATAAATAAATAAGTAAATAAACACACACATATATTTATAAATAAATAAACACATACATATATTGAAAATAAATATACACATATATCTATGTATGAACGTATACATATATTTATTAATTATAAATAAATATAATTTCACCAAAAGGGTAAAACTCAATGCCCTTTTTAAGTTGTTTTACTTAAGCCTCGGTTGGAATTGCCCATTCTTTATAATCCACAAGGCCAAGCAATTGTAAAGTGAGCACATAATACGCTCCAAAACATGTTTAAAAAAAACGAAAAGGGGGAGATACTCCTGACTGTCTGCACGGCGGCCTCAGCTCCTTCCGAATTGTGCTATGATTACTCTTAAGTTTTTAAATCTTAATCCTCAGGGACTACCTGCCGCTGAGTGACATTCTTCAAAATCAGATAAACCCTCTCAAGCTAGGACGCTATACAAAATCCCTGAATGGGGGTCCACACAGACTGGGCCCACTAAACATCACACCCGGGGTCGAGAATATGCTGGTGTTCTTTCAGATTCCAGACCTCTGTGGATTCCCTCTCAGTTGGGGAAGCCGTACCAGGGCATGGTGGAGACCCCCAGGATATCTTCCAATGAACCAGGACATCCAGAGAATGACTCTGAATGAGTAGCCCCCACCCCCACCCCCCTTTTCAAGATGGAGGATGCCTCTTCATGGACTCTTCGTCCTGAAACCACTCCACAGACCATCAGCCTCCAAACCATCCAAAAGCAAAAGAAGGACCAGGAGCTGGTCATGACGGTCCTCAAACACAAGACTGGAAGAACCGAGAAAAACAAAAAGGGGCAACTGTGGGGAATAAGCTTAGGAATTCCCTGAGCTTGCGCCGATGGGTTAACAAGGCATAAAGACATAGAACGTCCCAGGATGAACGCATCCAAGATTAGGTAAACAAGATTAGGTAAACAGGGCCAAGGCATAGGAATTGGAAATCTCAGGATGAAAGCATCCAAGATGAGGTAAACAAGATTAGGCATTCAGGGCGGAAGCATCTCCCAACTTAGTACAATAGCAGAAAGCCGCTTTCACAGGAAGGAAGGACAAAAACAGGAACACAGAGGGCTACAGTCCATGGCAGAGCAAAGTTGCCCAGAGCAGAGCTAATTAGCAAAAGAAAGCTGCCTTGTTGACCCTGAGGTAGCATGCTCTGCCTTTCTTGTCCCCTAGGCAAGTTTAGGTAAACCGAGGTGGTGTCTCATGTCTGCTGTAAACAGCCATCCTCCCGGTGCCAGGATTTTGTTTTGTATCGATCCAAACCCCTGGCACCGCGTATCTTCAAAACCCCCTTTCCCCCACACCCGTGAGTTAATGATCACGATTTCATTGTCTCCTTGTGCACGTCCATCATGCTTGCCGGCCCTCTGATCCTAATAAAAACGGAGCAAGGACCCTTACCTGGGGCTCTTGACTCCTCCTGGACGTCAGCCTCTCTTGCATTTTAATCCCGCGTCCGCTCTCTTGCTGGACAAGAGAGAACTCCAGACCCAGAGTCTACGACATTCTACTAGCTTTCTGTGAATTAGGATGACTCACTAGAGAGTAGGATACATGGTGTAGCTCTTTTTGGTTTTTTTCTTTAATTTAAATTCAAGTTAGTTAACATGTAGTGTGGTATTGGTTTTAGGAGTAGAATTTAGTGGTTCATCACATATAACACCCACTGCTCATCCCAGCAAGTGCCCTCCTTAATGCCCATCACACATTTAGCTCATCCCCTCACCCAGCACCTCTCCAGCAACTCTCAGTTTGTTCTCCGTATTTAAGAGTCTCTTATGGTTTAGTTCTAACGGATCAGAATCTAGACACCAAGGAGATCCCTAGGAGATCTGTGTGTACATTAATGTTCCAGAAACACTTTCCTGAGAAAGTGCTTTATGAACTGGTTCAAGAAGAAGTAAGACACTGGAATAGACCAGAAATAGAAATGAAATAGACTGGAGTAGACCAGAAATAGACCGTGGAAGAAATCACAAACCTTGTCAAAAATGAATTATTGAGTTATTTTCATTTTTATAATATTCCAATGCTATTTAAATAATTCCAAAGTAGAGAAAGCAATGGAAAGTTTCCAACTCATTTTACGAAGCTAGCAAAACCACGATGTTAAAACCTGATAAAGATTAAACACTCAGAGACAAAGCTTATTAAATAGTCCAGCAAATATGTAGAAACAAAAATCCTAAACATTGCATTCATTAACCGAATCCAGCGTGAAAAGAAAAGAATAGTACACCACAATAGAAACAAATTTATACTAGGAATGCAAGGCTTATTTAATATTCAAAAATCGATTCACATAATTTATCACATCAAGGGAGAAGAGAAAAAAATTCAACAGACATCCCAAATTAATTAATCAATGATAAAATTAAATACCATGCATTACAAATATGTGTAGTAAACTGGGACTAGAAGAAAATTTTGCCAACATGATAAATAGCATATTTTGCAAACCAACGATTTACGTCATTCTGACAGGCCTTTCAATTGAAGAGAGGAATAATATAAGGATGCTTCACATCATCACTATTCTTTTTCATTTGTTGTAAGTTCCAAACCACATAAGGAAACAAGAAAAGAAATAGGAAGCATACACACTGGAGAGAGAATAGAAGTAATGCCATTTTGAATTTTTTTCTTGAAACTTCAAGAAAATCATCCACGAAAAGGTTGTCACTACTAGGAAGTGATGGGCACCAACACAAATTTACAAGTATCGATAACTTTCACATATTAAAAAATATACATTATTTCATTCACAAAATGAACAAAAAATATAACCTATTTACAAATGATCTTAACAAGAAATGTGCAACACTGTGTAAAGAAAACAGGGGTGCCTGGGTGGCTCAGTCGGTTGGGCGTCCAACTTCGGCTCAGGTCATGATCTCAGTCTGTGAGTTTGAGCCCCGCGTCAGGCTCTGTGCGGACAGCTCAGAGCTTGGAGCCTGCTTGGGATTCTCTCTCTCCCTCTCTCTCTGTCCCTCCCCTGCTCATGCTCTCCCTCTCTCAAAAATAAATAAAATAAACTTTTGTAAAATAAAAAAGAAATGAAAACAAAAATGGACTTAAAAGAAGAGTTTAGAATACAATGCAGAAGCACCCTGTATTTCTGGATAGGAAAACCCATTATTACTAAAGTGTTAATTCTTCCCAGTTTGCTTTACAAATGTGATACATTTCTAATCTAATCCAACACCAACTTCACATTCTTGCAACTTGACCAAAGGCTTTTCAAGTTTATCCAGAAGGATAAACAGGCAAGAATAACCAAGAAAATTTTTTAAAGAAAAATGAGAAGGGACTTGAAGCCAAATGTTGAAATATATTATAAAGCCGCAATAATTTGAACAATGTGGTGTGGATGCAGGACTAGCCAAACAATTCAAGGTAACACAAATAGAAAGTCCAGAACAGACACGGGAATGTTTAAGAATTTAGCATATGATAGCTGTCTCATTTAAAAACCATATTTTTATAGAACTTGACTAAATATTTGTGGAAAAATTCATTTAACTTCATTACATTCCAGAATAGATTTCAGCTGGGCTAAAAAAAAAATGTAAATTTTTAGGGGGAAAAAAAAGCACGAACTGTTCCAGAAGAGAATATAGATACACATTTATGTCATTCTGGAGTGCAGTAGGCTTTTCAAATCATAACACTGAAAGCAACATCGCAAGAAGAAAACACTGGTATCTTTCACTCTATAAAAATATTAACACATAAAAGCAACAACAATACATATTATAAACTCAAGCCTAGTGTGCTCCTCTGGTGGAAGAGCACAAACAAAATTGGGAAAACATCGTGACTACATATGAAGCAGAAAAATAAAAAGATACACCATAAAGAGCTTTCACAAGTCAGAGAAAAAAGTAATGTTGGAATTGGCAAAGGCCAGGAAAATGTAATTCACCGAATCGCAGAGCCAGTCGCTTTATTTTTAGCAAAAGTGTAGCTTCTTTAACAACAGAGTGCAAATCAAAATAACCACAAGGTATACATCACCTTTTGTGTAGTCAACTGACAAGGCTGAAATAAAATTACGACACACTAAGTTTGGTGTAAATTTTATAACATTCTGTGTAGAAAAGTGGTCAGATGTACATATACATATATATATGTATATATATATACACCTGTGTATATATACATATATATGTATATATACACACGTGTATATATATATACGTGTGTATATAAACGTGTATATATATACGTGTATATATACGTATATATATACACGTATATACACACACACACACACACACATATATATATATATGTGTATATATACGTGTATATATATGGACCATTGGGCTTCTGGGAATTTGTCCTTAAGGAAATAATTATACATTTCTCCAATGATTTATCTGTAAGTACATCCACAGCCTCATTTCTTATAATGGCCAATCTTGGAAACCAACTTACTATTCTCTAATAAAGGATTGGCTCAATAAATAAATGCCTTTATCTAATGAAATACCTAGAAGCCATTAAATTTATTTTTTAAAGAATATTTAATGACATGGGAAAATGTGCATGATATATAGTTTAATTAAAAACAGATTGAGAAATAACATGCAGTTTGAACTTTTTGTTGAAAATTACATTCATGCATAATATAAGACAGGAAAAGCACATACCGGAATGTTAACAATGCTTTTTTCCTAGATGCTGGGATTTCAGATGATTTATAACATCTTTTTTTTTGGCTTACCTGTCGGTTTCACATTTTCTTCAGCGAGCACGCACTCTTCTATAATCAGAAATTGTCAATACATTAAAATTAAGTCAAAAATACTTTTAAGAAGTCAAAAAAGGGAAACAAGCAGTCTCGTGGACCTCTTGGTGTGTCTGATGGAAAAATCTGTTGTCAGTATGCGTTTGTCATGACAGGCAGTGCCTCCTTCAGGGGAACACCCTGGAGAGATTCTTATCCATTCTTGACAAGAACAACCAATGACAGTTGCTCTTGTCCCGAGCAGTTGACCTGTTTTTATCTGATGGACCCTATGAACCATGTAAACCAGAAAGCTTGGAGACAACCTATGTTCACCTCTGTAAACAAGGGTATGAATCTATGTGACATGTAATTGTTCCGCGTAAGAACCTTGTCATCTTGTATTTTGTGTATTCCAATAAGTTAGCTTAAGTCTTTCCAGGGAAGACACAGAATTGGTATAAGGTTGTAAGTACACCCGCTAAGGGCTGTGAGGTAATACAAGAATTTCCCAGCATGCAAGAATCATAAAGCACAGCAGAGGGGAGTCGGTACGAGCCCCACAAAAGAACTCATTTCTTAAACAGCTGAGAATAGGTCATTCGTTCACTCAACTAACATTAGTTGAGGGGCTATGATGTGCCAGACCCTCTTCTAGGTGCTGAGCAGCCGTACAGCGAATAAAGAGAAAACTGCATAATTCCTGTTGTTCTGGGCTGAATTGTGCCCCTTCCCCGTTCACGTGTTGGAGTCCAAACCCCCAGCTCCTCAGAATGTGACTACATTTGGAGATAGGGTCTTCACAGAGATCATCAAGTTAAAATGGAGTCACTAGTGGGGCGCCTGAGTGGCTCTGTTGGTTGAGCATCTGACTTTGGCTCAGGTCATGATCTCACAGTTCATGGGTTCGAGCCCTGCATCGGGCTCTGTGTTGACAGCTCGGAGCCCGGAGTCTGCTTCGGATTCTGTGTCTCCCTCTTTCTCTGCCCCTTCCCCGCTCATTCTCTCTCTCTCTCTCTTTCTCAAAAATAAACATTAAAAAAACAAAAACGGAGTCATTGGTGTCGGCCCTGACCCAGTAGGACTGGTGTCCACATGAAAACGGGAACTTTGGACACAGACACCCATAGAGGGAAGACAACGTGAAGACACATGGAGAAGAAGGTCGTCTTACAAGGGCAAGGAGACAGGCCTGGAACACATTCTCCCTCACGGCCCCCAGAAGGCACCAACACCAACAACACCTTGAGTTTAGACTTCTGGCCTCCAGAAGCATGAGACAATGAACTTTCTTTGCTTATGTCATCCAGCCTGTGGTACTTGGTTATGGCAGCCCCAGCAAATGAAGCCAGTCACCATTGAGGGGGAAAAGGAACCAATAAGTAAACAGACAAACAAGTATATCATTAAGAATGGTGACCTGCCCGGGTTGAGTACTCAGGACAGCTTGCTGCCGTGACCTGAGGGATGAGAAGGAAGAGGCCCATGACTTGGGGGAAATCATCCCAAGTAGAGGGGGAGCAAGCATGCGAGTCCAGGGCAGAGAAGAAGTGAGCGGGTTCCAGAATGTAAGAGTCAAGCTAGGCCGAACAGGTCCTACGAGGAGGCACCGGTGACAGACATCCGGACCCACTAGGAGTCCTCAGCACCCAACGTGGGCCCCATCATTCATTGCTCACTTGCTTTTTCGGTCGAGTCCTTCGTTGTAAGAAGTATCTTCCGTCACAGACGAGTGAATCCAGAAAGTCTGGTGGAGTAGAAAGACCTTCTTCCAGGATTCATCTTTTTTCTATTTTGGTTTAGTTCTTTTTTTTTTTTTTTTTTTTGGTCTTTTTATTTATTTATTTATTGAAAACATTCCAGGAAAATCAACGTCCATGTCCATGTGTTCTATCAGTTTCGGGTATAGCACCAATATAGCAACTCACCAGTTCTATACATCACTCGGGGCTCATCACCACAAGGGCACTCTTAATTTTGGTAAAGATCGCTTCGTGATACTGACTCTCTGTACTTGTGAAACTCTTTTCCCTGTCCTAAAAACTTCCGGGTGCCTCTAGCATTTCTAGGTCACTGCCTGATCCCGGTGAAAGGCGTGAAAGAGTGGTGGCCACCAAGTGAGGACTTCAGTAAGCAGAAAGACTGTGACCCCACGGTCACGTGTGGATGGAGGTCTACACCTGGGAGTGTCTCGAAATCAATTTCGTTCTCTTCACGCCCTCGCGGTCATTCATCAACCACCTGCGGCCACTCATTCAGTTGCACCCTCCGCCTCTCGCTGTCACTGAGACAGAGGGTGTCTTTCACCCCCTCATTTTGCTCTGAGGTCTAATTCCCAGTTGCCCAGTGGGACCATTATCTGGCTCTTCAGCAGACAGACCCTTTAACTGGGCTCTGATAGTGTCCTCTCACTTGGATCAAGATTTTATTCTTATCACCAAGTTCCCCAAATGCTTATTTGGCTAACAGCAAATGCTCACCATGCAGTTACTTCAAAATTGATGCTATTGAAGGCTCTGTCACACATCAAACTGATCCTTTAGTAACTGCACTAAAATAGATCAGGGGCGGGGGGGTGGCTCAGTCAGTTCAGCGTCCGACTTCAGCTCAGGTCATGATCTCGCATTTCTTGGGTTCGAGCCCCGCATCGGGCTCTGTGCTGACAGCTCAGAGCCTGGAGCCTGCTTCAGATTCTGTGTCTCCCTCTCTCTCTGCCGCTCCCCTGCTCGCATTCTGTCTCTCTCTCTCAACGATAAATAAACATGAAAAAAAAATAGATTGGGCCCTTTTTGGACTCATCGTTCTGAGCAGATTTCTGTATTCATTTTATACACAGCACAAAGACAAGACTAAAATGGCTTCAAGACACTGATTCCAGGTAAGCCAAAGCCATTTTTTTTTTTTTTTACAATCTAATGAAAGTCATCTATTCTCCCCCTCAAATCAGTGGAACAGAAAGGAATTCTTTAAAATGAAAAAAAAAAAAAGACCCAAGAATATTATGAACATGCTATGCAATATAAAATTTAATACTGCAGGCTGATTCTCCACTAACTTTTTGTTTGTGCATTTCTAATGTAGACATACGGCATTGAGAGCCCATCTAGAATACTAATAAATAAATAACGGCTGAGCACAGCTGAGAGAACGCCCCACTATATGCACAGATTAAAGTAAGGCCGATTTGAGGGCACCTGGGTGGCTCAGTCAGTTGAGTATCTGACTCCTGATTTCTGCTCAGGTCATGATCTTGTAGTTCGTAAGTTGAACCCCGCCCCCCCCCCCATGCCCTTGTCAGGTTCTGTGCTGGTGGCATGGAGCCTGCTGGGGATTCTCCCTCTCCTTCTGTCTCTTTCTAAAAATAAATAAGCTGAAAAAAAAATAAAGGAAGGCTGATTTTGAACATACTCCCTTGCCAGTTTGTAATAGAATGCTAATATTATTCCTCTTTTCTTGTCATTTGCATACTTGCGGATAGCCAAGTAGCCCCCACCCCCAGTATGTCTGTTATGGGTACAGAGCCCCAGGGACCTGTATCCACGGGAGGTGGAACTGTTCTCTGGCAGTTTTCCGGGTCAGTGAATATTTTCCACCACGAGCCCAACATGTCCTACCTGTCTTTGTCCACTCCTACAGTCTCCATTGTTTCGCTCCTTTGAGAAGTCAATACTTTTGAAACATCAGGGAATGTTGCTGGGTGCTTTCCCAACAGCAACACATGGGAACTTTCCAGCCAACACAATAGCCTTTTCTCAATAGGTCTTTGCTTTTACTTCCTTATAGCTTGTCATACACTTGGCCCTTTCCTCCTTGAAGTCGTCCCCATGTGCCCTCCATGGCCATGCCTTGTGCATTCCCATCTCAGTGGTTGAGCGTGGAACCCACTAGGTGTTTCTTTCCACTGATTTACGTATTATGAACAAATCAATGCCCCTCTCCTCTTCGAAAACTCCCGAGACCATCCCATATTGATCTGACCTGCCACTGACTGCATACTATTTATGTCAGTTTGGTCAATAACCAAACGCAGCTTTGTGACACCTCTTGTAATGTAGCCTTATATTTTAGTGAATTGTTACACTCTTCTTCTTCTTCTTTGAGACAGAGACAGAGAGGGGGAGGTTAGCAATTTGAGATGTGACCTGACGGTCCTCCCCGCTTCTAGGCACAGGCATCAACTTAGGGAAAAAGAATTATTAGCGCAGAGTAAACGGGAAAAAGTGTGCCCAGTTTTTTGGGGGTTTTGAATATAAAGATAAGCTTTAAATTTTTAAAAAATGTATTTAAATTCAAGTTAGCTAACAGTTAGTATTGGTTTCGGGAGTAGAACCCAGTGATTCATCACTTACGTAGAACACCCAGTGCTCACCCCTACAAGAGCCCTCCTTGCCTATCATGCCTCTAGCCCATTCCCCCATCCACCTTCCCCCCAGCAGCCCTCAGTTTGTTCTCTGTGTTTAAGAGTCTCTTATGGTTTGCCTCCCTCTCTGTTTGTATCTTATTTTTCCTTCCCTTCCCCTGTGTTCTTATGTTCATCTGTTTTGTTTCTCAAATTCCACATGTGAGTGAAATTATATGATATATGCCTTTCTCTGACTGACTTATTTCACTTAGCATAATACCCTCCAGTCCCATCCACATGTTATAAATACTACTCTTTTAAATCTCCGAACAGTATTCTGATATCTATATCTATCTGTATCTATATCTCTCTATATATAGATATAGATATAGATATCTATCTCACATCTTTATCCATTCATCAGTCGATGGACGATGGACATTTGGGCTCTTTCCATAATTTGGCTACTGTTGATAACGCTGCTAGAAACATTGGGGTGCATGTGCCCCTTGGAATCAGCATTTTTGTATCCTTTGGATAGATACCTAGTAGTGTAGCTGCTGGGTCATAGAGTAGTCCTATCTTTAATTTTTTTTGAGGAATCTCTATACTGTTTTACCGAAAGAAAAAAAAAAAGGCTTTTGAAATTTGTGGAAGAGCCAGTAGTTTGAAAGCAAAGGATTGCATTCCAAGAGGAGAGTCGTTTCCAGTTTTAAAAGTCAAGGACACTCAGGAGCCATAGACTGCCGATCAAAAGGCATGGAGAAGAGATAACAATGATCTGAGCTGGGCAAAGGCAAAGAGAGTCCGAGCGGGGGGAGGGGCTTTTGCAGGAAGTAGGAGATGGAGATAGAAACCTGTGGTCCCTTTCCAGTTGGAGTGAACTATTCTGAACAAGCTTCCCATGCTTCTGCCGGGCAGAAGGACGTAAGGGACCCTTGGGGAGCCCCCATGCACTCCAGTACGGTCCAAGGAGCAGTCCCGGGTTTTCCCAAGCATAGGTGTAACCGAGAGGACCACAATGGAACTAGAGCATCCTGAGTTTGGGCAAGGAGGACACAGGTAACTGGCAGAGCTCCACCGACCAGAGACCAGGTGGAAATGTCTGGGTGGGTGCGAGCAAGCATGAATGCCAATGACGTGCAGGGACCGGGGGAGCAGACCCATTCTGGCTCCTCTGCTGAAGCTAAAAACCTCAATCCTTGCCTGATACTGAGCCTCTGAGAAGTTGGCTACCACCCCAGAGACAAGGCAGAAAGGGGAAGCTTTGAAATGACCAAGAAAACCCCGGATGGATGAAATGTATGTGGGAAAAAAACTATAGTGAAGTTTCTTTTTACCAAGCATGATGGGAGCTACAGATAACCAGTCATACAGAGGAGTTTTCGAGAACTATAGTAGAAAATCAGAGTTGCTGGAGGGACGTGGGTGGGGGGATGGACTAAATGGGTCATGGGCGTTAAGGAGGGCACTTATTGGGCTGACCGCTGGGTGCTGTATGTAAGCGATGAATCACTAAATTCTACCCCTGAGACCAATATTACACTACATGTTAACTAACTAGAATGTACATAAAAACTTTTTTAAAAAAGAAAATCAATACAAGTTGCGTGTTTTGAGTGCCTGGGCTCAAGCCTAAGGAACTTTACCCACAACTATTCATTATCTCCCCAACTAAACACAGGTATCTAGTTTTTGGGGTTTTTTTGTTGTTTCCTTTTTACATTTTTTGGTTTTCCTCCAAAGCAACCAGAAGACCTGAGGGTGCCTGAAAAATGGTCATCGAATGACTGAATGATCGATGAACTGATTTCAAATTCTAAATTAGTGGCTATCTTAAGATGGAAACAACAATGGCCTAAAGTTTTACATGTCACCCGAAGATTGAGAGGACTACATTTAAAAACCGGATGCTTCCTCATCTTTCTACAACGCATCCATTACTCTGCTCAGGAAATAGACTTCTTGCTCCAGGGAGGTGAGGTGTAAGGTATGTTTAGTAATGTCTTCTGTGGAAGCCACAATGCCAGTCTTGGAGAGGTGACACGACCAAACTCCAAAGGGTCATCGGAAAATACCTTTGCACTTCAGCATCATAGTCATGAAGCAAGATGTTATGATGCAGATGAGTAGGGGAAAACGCTCGTGTAGACATCATTTGGGGGAAAGAGGACAACAGAGTTAAACGCGGAACTATAGAACAATTCGGTAGAAATATGCCATGTATAGCTTTTCATATAAAATATCTGAGCTAGGGAAACAAGGCTTTAAAGAACCATTACAGGGGCGCCTGGGTGGCTCAGTCGGTTAGGCGTCCGACTTCAGCTCAGGTCCTGACCTCACAGCTCGTGGGTTCAAGCCCCGCCTCGGGCTCTGTGCTGTCAGCGGAGAGCCTGGAGCCTGCTTCAGATTCTGTGTCTCCCTCTGACTCTGTCTCTCCCCTGCTCATGCTCTGTCTCTCTCTCTCTCTTTCTCTCAAAAATAAATAAACATTAAAAAAATAATAAAGAACCATTACAAGTGTCCAATTAAAAAGCCAACATAAAATTGTAACAAATGTACCTCTCTGGTGTTGGGTTGATGGTGGGGGAGGCTGTGCATGTGTAGGGGCAGGGGGGTAATGGGAACTCTCTGTAACTTCTGCTCAATTTTGCTGTTAACGTAAAACTGCTCTAAAAAATGAAGTTTTTTGTTGTTGTTTTTTTTTTAACCCACCATACTAAATCCGTAAAGACAGAAGATCACGGGTTGCCAGAGGCTTAGGGGAGGCGGGAACAGGGAATGGTTGCTTAATGAGCAGGGAGTTTCCTCTTGGGATGATGAACATGTTTTGAACTAGATAGAAGTGGTGTTTGCACAACAACCCGGATGCACTAACTGCCACGGAAAATGATTTAGTTTCTGTTATGTGAATTTCACCTCAGTTTCTTAAAAAGCCACCATACGATAGATGGGCTTTTCCAAAAACACATTGCATGGAGTTATAATCTCCCAACATGGTTCTCCAAAAAGGACTTCCGTGGTCCAATTTGCTTTGAAGCAGTGGACCCGTGTCGTCTTCCTGGATATATCCACCCTGCATTAGTGTGTTACGGATGCTGAGTGGTCCTGCAGTAAAGCTCTTGATGTTTGTTTACACGAGGACTCTCATCCCCCAGCTCTCTGCATCCTATCTGATAACATCACACAGAACACAGTTGGGGAAATACTCTGCTAGATCTTTCCAAGACAAGAAAGGCTCAACCTGTTCTCATTCTAACTGTTCTAGGGAGAAGGTTTTTAGACGTCAGCCTTTCTCGATATTTGCTGAAAACAACTTATCTTTCAAGCAGAAATAGCATGAGGTCTTTTGCTAATGTTCAAAGACCACAAGAGGTGGCCTTAATAAACCCAATTCTCAGTGAATGATGGGATGTGAGAGTAACAAAGACATAATACGGTTCTTAACTACCACTTGGCTTGTAGGTAGGAGGGCCACGCTGGGAAAACTTATTATCCCGGCCATGCAGAGATCAGCCAGCCGTCGAGTTTGCGATTTTATTCATTTGCACAAATGGCATTTTATATATACTTCAGAAAGTATAGCCCAATATGAGGGCACATCTAAAAGAGCTGACGTTTTAATAGCGGATATAAAAATGTCCAATACAAAGGCAATTTAATAAAATGAAGTAAGTGGCTCAAGGCGACTGCTTCGTTGCCAGGAAATGCATCCTCATGCATCTTCGCTCGAAAGCCATTTCTTAGATTCCCAAAGTGTTGATTTGATAATAATTACCACCGATAAGAATATCTGTGGAAAGGAAGAGTCTGTTTTATGCTTGAAGTCCGTTCATCTCAACCCCGGGGTGGGATTCCATTTTGGTGTGGGGCAGTGGCGTGCCCTTCCCCCAGAGACGATGCATCAGAATCTCCTGGGGTGGGGGGGGGGGGGGGCGGGGGATGGATGCTTATTTCAAAATGAATTGTCATGGTTACAACTACAGACTGGATGTGAGTCACGATAACTAATTCACCTGGAAGACGCAACCACACTTAACGAGGGTGTGGCAATTTCAGTTCCTCAAAGGGAGACGTGCGTTAGGAAGGGTAGCGAAACATAAAGGGGCACGTTGTCTAGAGGCAGATTCGGCACAGACAGGCTATTGCTTCACCGCCCACGCCACACGGTAGCTTCCCGAACGCCCATGCCCCGAAAGTCCCATAGGTCCGGACTTCTCCCATCTGAGGGTGAGCGGGTGGGGTGCGAGTTCCAGGAAGCGGCGTCTGACTCAGGCCTTCCCGAGAAGGGCATCTGGCTCCGTAGTCCCAGGATTCCTGGCTTTGGCCGCTGGGATCCCCTGTCCTACCTACGCTTCTGACTTTCCTCAAAGTCCTAGAGCCAGGCCTCAAACGATGACTACCGCCTCGACGTGCTGGGTTATAAGGACATGTCTAGCGTGCCTGCCCGCTTCAAAATGCCGTCACGCACGTGTGGACGCACACATCCATATGTACACGCGCCTGCATGCACACAGGCCCTGCATCCGCTGACCCCGCCCCCCCCCCCCCCCGGCCACTGCCGATTGGGCCATGGATGCATAAATGACCCACCTGGACCACTTACTTTCTCCAAGGAATTTACAGTCGAGGATCACAGGTACCGATCGGGGGTACTGGGAGCTTGGACTGCAAGCTAAAGAAAGGTTGGGCTTGGGAATACCCTGTTTGACCATGAATTTCTAAAGAGGCAGAGAGAGCCCTGCTGTGCTTCTGATGGTTTATCAGGTCCTGGTTCAAGGCCCTCCTGTGTTCTTCCCTCATTTTCCGGTTTGTGACATACCTCTGTATTGTTATAATAAATCTTCCTCATACATTTTTGGGTTTTTTAATTATTTATTTGGGGGGGGGTGCATGCACATGCACGAGCAAGGGAGGGGCAGAGAGAGAGGGAGAGAGAGAATCCCAAGCGGGCTCTGCTCTGTCCTCACAGAGCCCGACGAGGGGCTCAATCCCAGAGGCCGTGAGATCATGACCTGAGCCAAAATCAAGAGTTGGATGCTTAACTGGCTGAGGCACCCATGTCCCCCCCACCCCCACCCCCCGCCATTTTTGTTTTTAACCTAAGATAGCTCACGTACTTTTCTGTTACTTGCAATCAAAAGATCTGTCATTAAAAATTAAAATTATAAATTATGAGTTCAAGTGTCACCATTTATCTTTATTAGTGTTCAATGCCAATTTTGAAGGCGTATATAAGAGTACTCAACTCACGTGCCAAATCACCAATGTTACTCAATTCATATTTTACAGCTTGTTACATGTATATGTCTTTTGTTCTTACCAGAACACCGGAAACGCTGCATAGCATCCAGCGTGTAACACTGCATGTAATATGACATATTTCCAGGTTCCAAAGTTTAGGACATGGCGATCTTTGGGGAGCCATTCTTTTGTGTAACACAGCCTGAGTACCTTGGCTGTTCCACGTGGCTAGCGTCAACTTCCTGACAGCATAGTGAGCTCAGAATCCGCAGGCTTCTTACACGGGGGTCGGTTGGCTCTTAGAGTGAGCTTTCCAAGCAGAAAAGCTTCAATGCGCCGGCCCAGGGTCAGCGTGGAAAGGGAGTACACGGAACAAGAGTACAGGGAGGCATGGCTTACACAGGGCCACCATTGCAACAGGTTCGACTGTTCCTCCCAGGAAGCCTCGTGCATCCTCCTCAAATGTCCAAAGTTACAAAAGAGAGAGCATGGTGAATCGTGCAAAATATCTGCTAGCTCAAGAAATGATGGCCTCTTTGAGATACAAATGACGATGGACGTCTTGGGACATGATCAACTTGTGGCCATGACACAGGTTCCCTGAGCGCCTCCTGGGTCCCAGATCCTGGATGCGAAGCTCTTGACCAGCCACTGAGAGCCTGAATAAGAAAAGTTCTTTAGAAGCCACAGAGGAGGTCAACTACACCCTCACAGGCATCTACTCAAAGCCAGAAACAACAGTTGGTCCCGGATGCTGCTTTTAAAGAATAATAGTGGGTCACTTGTGTTACTTTGTTTATGTGTAGAGCAAGATCAGATGTCCCACTGTGGTCAGCCTGGATGGGACGTGTCTGACTGGTTCTAGTCATCCATTGATGATTCTTGCCTAACCCAGTGATCATTAGAATGATGCTAGATGGTGATTTTTCCATTTCTGACATTCCTTCTAATTCTATTTGGGACCTTTCTATTGTAAGAAAGAGTATTATCTTCTCCTGTATTTATTTATGGACACATTTATATTACCATGGTGTGAAATAATAGAAAACGTATGCATTGGTCTCTGCCCCTGGTTCCTGACACAAGGCTCCTAAAATCCTTGTAATTTCCCAAGTGATAAGAGCACTAGAAGCATCTCTTGTTCTAACATTTGGCCTTTGACCCATCCTTGACACGGGGCTCCCGAAACCCTTGTAACTTCCTAAGTGATAAGAACACCAGGAGTGTCTTTTGTTCTACTATTTGGTTTTTGACCCTGGTTCCTGACACAGAGCTCCTAAATCCATTGTAATTTCCTGGGTGACAGAGAGCGTCTTTTGTTCTGGTAAGGTGGTTCTTCATGGCTCCTGGATGGTTTCAGGATGGAGACGGGTCACCAGAAAGACCAAGCCACGATTAGAAGCTTGGAACTTTTAGACTCACCTGCCATTATTTGGGAAGGGGAGAGGAGCACACCTCAACTCCACTGGGACACAAGCTCCTGAACTCAGGACCCTTCCAGACCTCACTCTATGTATCTCTCCATCTGGCTGTTCTTTGTATCCTTTAAAACATTCTTTGTAATAAATCAGCACTAGTAAGTAAACAGTTTTCCTAAGTTGTGTGAGCCACTATGGAAAATTAGCCAACTCCAGGAGGGGGTCATGGGACCTTCCAATCGGCAGCTAAGCTGTACAAGAGTTGTGGGTAACCTGAGACTTGCTACTTGTGATTGGCATCTGAAGTGGGGGGCAGTCTTATGGAATTGAGCCCTTAATCTGTGGGGTTTATGAGAACCCTGGGGATGGTCAGAATCGAATTGAATTTTAGGGCACCCAGCTGGTGTCAGAGAATTGGTCAGTGTAGGAAAAGTCCCCCCCAAATCTAGTGTCAGAAATATTCAATGTGAGAATAAAGGAAAACAGAGTTTTTCCTAGGCACATGGACACATGGATTCTTATTTTGTTTGGTGGGTTATAACCCTTTATTATCATTGTTTATTTTAATCTCAAATGGTCTCCAATTACCCAATGGTAGCCCTTTCAAGGCCGCTCTTGTGTCCTTTTGTCATGTCTCTGTAACTCCTTGAGCCCTTCCTTACTGGATGGCATAATAAGATGTTCCAGACTCATCTTGTACTTTCTCTGCCCCCACCGTGGAATCATCTATTTCTCCAAGAAGTCTAGATTTGTTTTTTGGAGATAGAAACCAAATCTAGGTGCAAGGCATGCTCGATCGCTCCTACGGTGTCTCTAGGATTGCTTCTAGGCCAACCCATTGGACAGAGGTAGCAAATAGATGGAGGCATATAACAAAGAAACATCCATATATGTACAGAAAACAGAATTTTTGGAGAGTGGGCAGTGCACAGAAGAGGAAGAAAAAGAAAGAAACTGAGGTAGGCACCATAGTGGTCCAAGTCAGATTGCCCAGAAATTATAAATATCTTGGGTCACATGGCAAAGGAGAATTAAAGTTACAAGAGGAATTAAGTTTGCTAATTGGCCAGCCTTAAGATGGGGAGATGATCCTGGATGATCCAGGTGGGTCCAGTGTAATCACAAGGATCCTTAAAAGCAGAAGACAGAGGCAGAAGACAGGTGGCTAGCATGAGAAGAATTAACTAACATTCGAAGATGTTCGAAGATGGAGGAAGGGGTCCCACGAACCAAAGAAAGCAGGTGACATCTAGATGCTGGAAAGGCAAGGAAACTGATTCTCCTCTAGAGCCTCCAGAGAGGGCAACATCTTGGTTTTATCCCAGTGAGACCCATGTTGGACTTCTAACCCACATAACAGTGAGGTAATAAAAGTATGTTGTTATATGTCACTAAGTTTATGGTCATGTGTTACGATGGCCATAGAAAACGAACAGTGACTGAAACTCCTTTGTCAGGTCGGAGCTTATAAAAGCCTAAGTCACCTCTGGGCAAAGCAGAAAGGATCCCAATTATTGTGACTTGAAAGAGCCTCAACCCAACTTACCTGGGGAAACATTCAGTATTGTTTCGGGCATGGAAACTGAGACCCTCGATGATAGTGGGTCCAACAAGAGACAATTTTATTTCTGTAAGACCTAAGTACAGAGGGTGCTGTGTCTCAGAAGGCAGCAGGGGCCCAGGCTCCTTCTATCTCCTTGCCTCCCATTTCCAGGGTATTGCCCTCATTGTGGGGTCCAAGATGGCTTGCCACCACATCCTTGTTTCAGCCAGTGGACAGGAGGAAGAGTGACAGGTAGAACTCCTCTCTTTTGAAGTGCCCACATGTCACTCCAATTCACATGCCAATGGGTAAAACTTAGCCACATGGCTATACCTCTGTACAAGTGAAGCTGGGTGGCCTTGTGCCATCTTAAATGTTCTACTAGGACCGAGCAAGAGGAAAACAAAAACAGAAGACAACTAGCCACCTTTACCATATGGGTAACTGGTGCTCCTCAGTTATGTTGCGTGTTTTTTATGCTTGTGAAAGTAATTGTTTCTTGTCTTGTGTAATTCTTGAGAAAGAGAGTATTAAGCTCAGGGCTATTTCCATTTTGTGTGCAGATTCTTTTTTTTTTTTTTTTAATGCTTATTTATTGAGTTTGAGAGAGAGAGAACATGCATGTGAGTAGGGGAGGGACAGAGAGGGAGAGAGAGAATCTCAAGCAGGCTCCATACTCTCAGTGCAGAGCCTGATGCGGGGCTCGATCCCGTGACCCTGAGGTCATGATCTGAACCAAAACCAAGAGTCAGATGCTTAACCGACTGAGCCACCCAGGCGCCCCTTACGTGTTGATTCTTAGCCAAAGCAGTCAATCAGTAGCACATATGAATCATTATATCTGCTGGTTTCCATATCTATTTAGCTGTCTTCTGGTTATCTGAGGTTCACTCCTGATTCAGGTCCTTGAGTCTCCATGCTGTGCTCCCTGTCCCAGGCTCCTTCTGAGGCTGGGAAGAGAATATATTCCTTGCCTTTTCCAGCTCCTAGAAGCTGTCCACATTCATTGGTTTATAGCCCTTTCATGCATCTTCAAAGCCAGCAACTGCAGGCTAAGCCCTATTCACATCACATCACTCTGACCTCTTCCATGGTCACATCAGCCCCTGACTGTCCCCATCTGCTTCCGTCTTCCACTTTTAAGGACCCTTGTTTTTCCATTGGGCCCACCAGATAATCCAGGATAGTCTCCCTATTTCAAGATCAGCTGATTAGCTACCGTAATTCCCCTTTGCCGTGTAACCTAACATATTCACAGGTTCTAGAAATCAGGACAAGGACATTGTTGGGAGGGGCATTATTCTGTTTGCCACAACCCCTGTAGGTATTCCCCTTCCACTGAGGCCAAAAGCACAATTAAGTCTCTTTTCTGTCTTCCCCTGGGCTTTTCTCCACCCCACTCCTAAGGTCTTTATTCAGCTCAAGAACTGGCACTTGAGAAACCAGCTTTCAACCAATTGTCACCTTACCTTATACGTAATTGCTTTGCGCATTTTAAGTGGCATCACTCTTCACCGCTCTTGAAAAAAAGTTAGCAAAGCGAAAAGGCCATCCTAACCCACACTTTTAAGCTGCCTTGCACTTGATTGCAAGTTTTAACCACTTGACTTTGGGTTGTTGGCACTCAGTACAAAGTTAGTAGCAGCCCTTAAGAAATGGAAGTCAACCTCACGCGGATGGATTTGACAAGCCCTTTAAATAGAAACCTTAATGTCACTTGCGATTTTGGAAGTTATGCCTGAGGCCTCAAAGTTGTTCCTGAACAGAAGAACAAGCGAGGAGAGTGGGGACAGAATGAGAATGTCCTCGAAAGGTTTTGAGATTCCAATCGTTTTCTTAGAATTAGCTGAACTGCAAGAACACCCTCAAGGTCTGGGGCAGAGGGGTTTGGGAGCCAGAGCGCCCGAAGAGGAATAGAAAGGCTGGATGCCCACCTACGCTTTCGTTACGAACTTGTAGGCACTAACCATGACGCCTTCACGTTTCGTCATCTTCAGGACAAGGAGGAAAGTGCTTGGTGTTCAATACCCCCATGCCAGTCGAGGCCAGGAAAACAATCCTTCTTGCTCCTGGAGTTGAAGTAGATTTGAGAGAATGGTCTCTTGCTTGTAACTCTGTAATAGTTTGCGTCTAGTGGGACTGAGTAATAAATGAGTTGGTCTGGATGAGCTCCAAGGCCCCGTTAGGCCGTGCCGGTCTTGGGGACACAGTCTTACTCAATTGACGGCAACTGCCCTGCCCTCGCATGGCCCCAACCTCTGCCGTGCTACGGGACCAAGGCCTCTCTGTGGCCTGGGTTGTGGCTTTACGCTGCACTTCCCTCTGCCTTCCTGAAAGATGAATCAGACTGGCATGACTCTTGCCACTCTCTGAGGGAACTAAGCAAATGTGAGTGTGCATGTGGGTGTGTCTTTTCCTAAGAACGAGACAGTGGCATTTCCAGATGAATCAGTCTTATCCGGCAAATCGGGTCCATGCTTTATTTCCTTTTCTTGGTTACAGACGACAAGCCAGTGTACTATTTACATTTTACGCTGTATGTTTTTAAAAAATGTTGATTTATTTATTCTGAGAAAGAGAGAGAGAGAGAGAGAGAGAAAGCATGGGTGGGAGAGGGGCAGAGAGAGAGGGAGAGAGAGAATCCCAAGCAGGCTCCACACTCTCAGCACAGAGCCCAACGCGGGGCTCAGTCCGATGAATTAGGAGACCGTGACCTGAGCCAAAATCCAGAGCTGGGCGCTTTACCGACTGAGCCACCCAGGCATCCCATTCTGAATGTTTTCATAATGTAACATGCTACCTTAGCCTGGCTGGGCCGTAACAAGACACCATGAGCTGGGGGGTTTATGAACAGCAAACGTTTATTTCTCACAGTTCTGGACGTGGTTGTCCAAGATCATGGCATAGACCGGGCCTTCTGACTGTGCCGTCACACGGGAAAAGGGGTGACAGAGCTCTCTGGGATCTCTTTTATGAGGGCACTAATCCCATTCATGAGGGCTCCACCCTCGTAACCTAATCACTTCCCCCGAGGCCTCACCTGAAATTACTATCGCTGTGGGGATTAGGCTTCAGGATGCAAATCTGGCGGGGGGGGGGGGGGACACAAACATTCAATCGATAGCATATGGGGGTTATGAACAAGGAATCGTCAAATTAGGTGCAGGGATTAAAAACCCCACCTGCAAGTTTGCGTGTGTGTGTGTGTGTGTGTGCGCGCGCATCTTTCTGATAAGAAGTTCCATAGCTCATCAGATTGTCGACAGAAACCATGGGCCCCCAGATGATAAAACTAACCAGTGTGAAAGAATGTTCCGTTGCCAGAGAGTCAGCATCAGTGATGGCCGTCGTCTGACAAAGGCATCTCAGAGAGCCAAAGGAACTGTGGATGCAATAGCATTAATAATTTGAAGCATTGCACGTCAGGCATCATCTAGTAAAAGCCCTCTTGAGCAGCCACTCCTCAACAGACTCCCGAGTAACCAATGCTTTCTGTTGCATCCGTCAACTCGTTGACGGCCTCCAGCCTTGAGCCCACCTCTCCCTCCCATTTTTTGATTCTTGGCAGAGACAGAGTGCGAGTGGAGGGGTGGGGGTGGGGAGGGGACAGAGAGAGAGAGGGAGACACAGAATCTGAAGCCGGCTCCAGGCTCCGAGCCGTCAGCACAGAACCTGACCCACAAACCGTGAGATCGTGACCTGAGCCGAAGTTGGACGTCTAACCGACGGAGCCACCCAGGCGCCCCAAATGTCTGCTTCACTTTAAAGAAACAACTAGAGATTATAGAAGCTTTGGTCCTTCATCAAAGGATTGGGGGATTCATGCAAGTTTGCAGGTTTGGAGTGAAAAGGAAAAGGTTAAGAAATGTGTCAATCATTTTAAAAATTTTAATTCCAGCACAGTTAACATACAGTGTTATAGTAGCTTCAGGTGTACAGTATAGTGATTCAACACTTCTATGCAGGAGTCAGTGCTCATCTTTTTAAATTCTTTTTAAAAATTTTAATTCCTGTGTAAATCGAGTCTATGATTCCCAGACTGAACCAACTTTCTCTATGAAACAAACAACTATCAAGCCCCACTGAATTAATTTAGGGCAATTCTGCTGTATTGGGATCCCAGTTAGGAGAAAAAATGGAGGGGTGCCTGGCTAGCTCCATCGGTTAAGCATACAACTCTTGATTTTTGGCTTAGGTCATGATCTCAGGGTTTGTGAGACGGACCCCTTGCATCGGGCTCTGTGCTGACGGTGCAAAGCCTGCTTGGTATTCTCTCTCTCTGCCTCTGCCCACGTGCACACTTTTGCTCTCTCTCTCCCCCTGTCTCTCAAAATAAATACATAAATACACTTTTCTTAAAAAGGAGTCGGGGCGCCTGGGTGGCCCAGTCGGTTGAGCCTCCGACTCCGGCTCAGGTCACGATCTCACGGTGCGTGGGTTCGAGCCCCGCGTCGGGCTCCGTGCTGACGGCTCAGAGCCTGGAGCCTGCTTTGGATTCTCTGTCTCCTTCTCTCTCTCTCTCTCTCTCTCTCTCTCTCTCTGTCCCTTCCCCGCTTGGGCTCTCTGTCTCTCTCTCAAAAATTAAAAAAACATCAAGAAGTATTTTTTTAAAAAGGGGGAAAACATGGATTCCAGGACCCACGATTTTCAAGGATGTTGATATCGGTACTTTGACCCAGAACCACGAAAGTGAGTGGAGAGTTTCGACTCTCTAGAGGAGGAGTGTGATGCCAAGATGGATGTTTTTATGCCAATGGAGGGAAAGAGGGAAAGAAGGAAGACTGGGCAGAAGGAAGCCGTAGAGTGCAGGGAAGCTCTGACGAAGTCCCAGCAGATGGGCGGCACTGGAATAAAATGTGCCGGGAAGGAATGGCCAACGGCTGAAACGGCCCAGCTCTAGTAACCCCCGCCGTGCCCAGTCATCCCAGAGTGTGATTGAGGCAGCGGGCCCCATGGGTGTGGCAGCTGCGGCCTGTTGGCTAACGACACTCAGCCCATGACCATGGACTGGTTTTCTATTACTGAGCGTGGCCGCTGGCAATAAACGCCATTGTCTCGGGGGGCTCAGACCAGTAGGGTGTATGAAAAATGGAGACTCCTCTTAAGGAGACTTCTGAAGGCTCCCCTTTCCCTTATCTGCCTGCTTGTGAAACCTTGTGGTAAAAAAAAAAAAAAAAAATGCCTCACAAATTCCATTGTAACGCCTGTGAGGTTTTTGCCCGTGCCTCTACATAAATTGCTTCTTCTGGTAGGCTGACTTCAGCTTTAGCAAGTATTTAGTGAGCACTTATTATGGCCGTGACAGGCACTGTTACAGAGGTAGACAGCGGTGGCCTGTGGAGGCAAGGCCCCCTGGAGCTTACACTGTAGCATCGGGGCTAGACGACAAACCGACAAGTCTGTGGACAAGATGGCAGAAATGAGAATGACATGCTTTTACGTTCAAATCATTTTAGAACGATTTGGGGGCGCCTGGGTGGCTCAGTCGGTTAAGCTTCTGACTTCGGCTCAGGTCGAGATCTCACGGTTCATGAGTTCGGGCCCCGCGTCGGGCTCTGTGCTGACAGCTCAGAGCCTGGAGCCTGCTTCGGATTCTGTGTCTCCCTCTTCTGCCCCTCCCTCACTCACACTCTGTCTCTGTCTCTCTCTCTCTCAAAAAAAATAATAAATAAACATTAAAAAAAAAATAATGGTTTGGAAATGACTGGTGGTCAGAGAGTTATGGAGAGCTACCTCTCTAAGGAGGGGGCATTTGAGGTGAAACCAAATTGGCAAAGAGGGATGAGAGTTTGGGGCGGAGGAAATAACAAAGGCTGGGGTTGTTAGGTGAATGGGAGTTTGGGACATCAGTGGGAAGGGACAGACACCACTTGGAGAGGCAGGAACCAGCTGAAGTGGGGCTCATGGGTCACAGGAAGCAGTCGATTGCGTTTTTCTTTTTAATTTTTTAAATTTATTTTTGAGAGGGAGAGGACGAGCGGGGGAGGGGCATAGCGAGAGGGAGACACAATCCCAAGCAGGCTCTGCGCTATCAGCGTAGAGCCCGACGCGGGGCTCAAACCCACAAACCAGGAGATCAGGACCTGAACCCAAATCAAGAGTCAGACGCTCAACTGACCTAGCCACCCAGGCGCCCCAAGAGGTCGATTCTATTCCAAGTGTGATGAGACGCTTTGAAGGGTTCTAAGTAGGAGGACAACACGGTCGTGTTTGCATTTTAACTTTGGTGGTTCCCGAATTTCTACGTGGAAGGAGCTTGCAAGCGGTAAGATGTTTACAAGGCTATTGAGGGGGAGATGGTGGGCAGGGGGAGGCGGGAGGTGGGGTAAAGCACTTTGCATAAAATTGAGAAAGTGTGCACTGTGCCTACCGGAGAATGGGGGGGTGGTTAGTGGTGATTATGAGATGACCCAAGTTGTCTCCGACTCAACTCACTCTCATCCCCGTGCGTCACCGCTGTGTTTTCAACCACCGTGAGTACTAGGTAGAGAGGAAACATAGGTGGGCAAGAGTATCTACTCTTGTCTGGCAGCTGGTTGTGATACTTTCTGGGCGGGGGGGGGGACCGGGAAGAGATGATAGTGCCCTGGATTAAGGAGGTAGCAAGGGGAATGGAGCAAAGTGGCTTTACGGAAGGCTCTTATTTCTCTGAGGACATGATTGACGCGGTCACCAGTTCTGTAGCATCGTGGGCACGAGCTGTGCTTTTCCTTTCTTCTTTCTGGGGTGCTTCTGAATTCAGATGTGGAGCAGACACTGTTGGGGATCTGCTCTGATCCCCCCCACAACCTCTTTTTTTTTTTTAAGTTTCTTTACTAATTTGGAGAGAGATAGCGTGAGCAGGGGAGGGACAGAGAGCTGGGGGGAGGGAGAGAGAGAGAGAGAGAGAGAGAATCCCGAGTCAGAAGTGCAGAGCCAGACACGGGGCTCGAACCCACGAGACCGTAAGATCATGACCTGAGCCGAAACCAAGAGTCTGATGCCCAACCGACCGAGCCACCCAGGCGCCCCCTCTTTCTATCGCTCCCATATGCCCGTCTCCCAGCTGTCTGTGCTTTTGCCAACAAGAGCCTGCACTAATGACTCTTCTTTCTAGGACTGTCTTCCAGCTACTGAAGAGCTTTGCCCAAATAGGACAGCTGGGAGTGCTTAGGACTTTCCGTTCCTTCCACTGCCGCCCCACACCGTCTCTGACCAGCCCTTAGCCAATGGCTGACTGGTATGGGAGTATGAGAACCCGGCCCTCTTGCTCTGAGTTGAGACGACTCTCAGGCTTAAGTTACCCTCCAGAGCCCCTCCCAGGATCGGGCAGAGGCCACCCTCCATGGGACTTGCTTCTGACCCACCTCACTTAGCTTCTTCTTCACTGCCTCCACTTCCTACTTCCTCCATTTCCTTCCTGGCTTCTTCTGGGAGCATTTCCTGAAAAATGCACTGGCACACAAATCCTTATCTCAGGGTCTACTTCTGAAGACCTCACTCGAAAACTATTCCATTGCCATTTCTACCTCCTTCATGCAAGCCCCTATCGTCTCTTACCTGTACCATGGCAACAAGCATCATATACTACCTGTTTCCAAGATTTTAATGCTATGACCGTTATCGCACGAGAGTCACATGCGTCACTCCCATGGCATCAATCACTCCCAGGGTGGCCTTTTCTTTCCCATTCAAGAAAGTCTATTGTGCAATTGGTTGAGACTATCAGCGTGACAGGCATAACCTTGAATCTGCACTGGTTTGTTTTTAACACGTTAAAAATCCACACCCGTCCGCGCTTTAGCTATTATTAATAATCAATTATTTGCAACCTGTCCTAACACTGATCGCTGTATACCAGAACGGCCAGAGCGGGTGGTACAGAACCATACGAGACTTCGGATAACGCTACAAACACGAATGACTCATCCTACCCCAAGCACAGTTAACGCGGGGGGACCAGGGATTGAGTACGATCCAAATACAATTTTTTTTTTCCCCCAGCATGATGATATCTTTTTAGGGAAATAACAAGTAGAAATATTTAAGTATTAAGTTGAACCATATGAAATCTCCACCAGCCTCTTCACGTGGCTCAAGCTAACATGAATTACGAACATTGGCTGGATTTTACAGATTTTATACATGCACTATAGATTTAAAGAGGCCCTGCCCCACTCTTAACCTCGACCAGATACCTTCTTAAGTAAATTGCACCTAATTTCAAACACACTTATCTGGGAACGTCCACTCCAGGGCTAAGTAAGTGGACCTCCAGCCTTTTCATAAATTTGAAGCCTTCCTGGAAACTGCAGTGAGCTCAGGCCTTTCTTCGCCCTGTAGGTACCACCTCCCTACTAATGTCTTACTACTTACCCGGGAACGAGAAGGCAGGACATTTCTTAGCATTCTCCAGGGAAGGTGAGACTCTACTGAAGCCATTCCCACTGCTCCTCTTGGTGCCAACCTCCTTAGATGAGCACTGGGCCCAAGACAGAAGACCTAAGTGTGAACCAGACTCAGTCACGTTCCCACCATATGACCGTAGACTTCGTTTGTGTTACAAGCCCCTTCCCAATGTAAGTGCACCCATGGTCTTGTTCTTTTGATTGATGACGTTGGCCTGCATCATATTTCCTTTGTACGTACTGAGAAAGAAATAAAAAATTACCTTGCGACATGATTGATTTTCAAATGATTTCCAACGCTCAAAGTAGAACTCAAAAAAAAAAAAAAAAAAAGGCAAGGAACACCGAGGCTGTCTTCAAGACGGTATATTCAAATAAGTATATATTTCTTTACGACTGTTACAAGAAAACAGATAGCCCCAAGTGTTTGTTTCACTCCCGGTGTTGTGCACGGCGTTATAAGATTTGATCTCTCCCCGGGGGGCCACCAACTCATTCCATACTTCCGTGTCTGCAAAGAGGGGGTGGGGCAAATGCGTCCCCACTCAATTTTCCTTCAGGGGATTTGCTCTGCTGTGGTTGCCCAACGTGCACCAAAAGGTGCTTTGAGTCTAGTTGCTTTTTCCTGAACTGAGAAAGCCAAGACAGATCACAGTTAACAATAGTCTTAAAAATAACGTCTTGGGAATAATCATCACATGCTTCCTTATTACAGGAAATGCATACCAAATGTCACCTGGTATTTAAACCCGAAAAGTGGGCAGATAATTGCACCAGAGGCTATTTAAGGAGAGCAGGTTTTCTCCATGATTGGCAACAGTTGGCCGTAGAAGTCCATCTGTTCCTAACTTCGTTTCACATGTCACTATTAGCACAGGTGCCACTGGTTAATGTTATGGGAGCAAAAGCACTCACCGTTGTAACCTTTGGGAAAGAAGTGGCTCATTCAAATCCCTCTGGCTTGACCACACGTCCAGTATGGGTGAGGGACAAAAACAAAGGACAGACTCGCAAGGACTATGTCTCGTGGGCCTTTTTGTCCTTGGAACCGGAGACGTGAGGCCCACGTGAACACAGAGGCCCTTTGACATTTCTCCCCATCTCCCTGAGACACACACTAGCCACATGCCGTGGGGGACAGCGCCAGCCACGTGATTTGTGGGGCCCAGTGAAACATGAAAATGCACGCAGGGGGGCGCCTGGGTGGCGCAGTCGGTTAAGCGTCCGACTTCAGCCAGGTCACGATCTCGCGGTCCGTGAGTTCGAGCCCCGCGTCAGGCTCTGGGCTGATGGCTCCGAGCCTGGAGCCTGTTTCCGATTCTGTGTCTCCCTCTCTCTCTGCCCCTCCCCCGTTCATGCTCTGTCTCTCTCTGTCCCAAAAATAAATAAACGTTGAAAAAAAAAGTTTAAAAAAAAAAAAAAGAAAATGCACGCAGGGCCCCTTGTTCAAAAGCAGGGGCAAGGGGGCCTCAAAGGTACCAAAATATAAAGGCTTTTCCTTTCTTCCAGTTTTTCTCTTGCCTTGTCATGGTGTTTTCCATTTGCTCTTTCCAGTCACTCGAAGTAAGGAAAAATTAAAATTTTAAATTATTAGCATGAATTCACCATTCATCTTATATTGCACAACGCCAGCCAAAAAAGCAAATATAAGAGCATTTAACCCATATGTGGAAGTCTGCAATGACACAACCCTGACTTCCTAGCTCAATATGGACATGTGTATTTTGTTCTTATCAGAATAGTGGAAATGCTGCGCAAAACTAACTTAACTGCTTTCATTTCACTTCTTCGTATGCACGCATTCTATCAACACTCTCAGTCTTTGGCGCCCTGGTGAGTGAGGAAGGATTGGAAGGAAATGAGCTATGGGTTGCCCTGTTTTTCCCTTCCCTTCAGTCTCATCATTTTCTGTGCGAGTGGTTGGCTCATACAGGGAAAGAATGCAAGAGGGAAGGAATACGAGAGGGCTCCTTGTTCCTTCCCGGTTCTTAGAACACCGCTGCGTTCGCTCCACGATTGAAGCAGATTCTGGTTCAAATGGAGACCATCACCTCACAAAGCTGTCAGCTACCCCCACTCACTCAGTTGTAGATAGGACACGCTTGGCATCGCTCGGCATTCCCGTCACGGGTCCACTGGAATCCCGTGCTCATGATTGCTATATGCTAATGAGTTGGCAAGGGACCCCAGACACACGCATCTCACTAATATCTTCTCTGCTCGCACTCACTCTCCGCTGTTACATCAGATTTCATTAGCAAGACACAAGTTCAAGGTAAAATTAAGAAGCTCAGGAAAGTGACAGCAGGGCATGGAACCAAAGTGCAGGACCTTTCTGAGGATGGACCTCTGTGTAACTACACAGATCAGACACCCTTGAAGCCGGCCCTGGGGGACATTTCTTTTTGCACTTCAACATTTATTAAGCAGCAGATATGTGTGAAAAAAGTAATTGATAGACCATATGCCATTCTTTAAGTCGTCGAGGGGATGTTTGGGGGATGGCCATATCCAAGTTTCCAATAGAAGAGCCACTTGATAGCTTCCGAGATGCCTAAAATTGCAAGACAATATCGAGCACTCCTCATCCCCAGAATTGCAATCCCTTGAGATAAACAGGGGAAAATGCAAGATCAGTGCAGCTGAAACCTAACACCAAACTTGGGAGCTCAAGTTGACATTCAGAACATATTACCGGGGAGGGTGATTGTAAACAGGCTACAGAAAACAAGGTAACCGATGCAGCTCCCAGCAGCTTGCCTAAACAGCAAATTAGGGAGCCCTTGTGGCAGAATTGCCGAACTTGAAGTGGCGGGCAGGGGCGCCTGGGTGGCTCAGTCGGTTAAGCGGCCGACTCTTGGTTTCTGGTCAAGTCACGATCTCAGGGTTTGTGAGTTTAAGCCCCAAATCAGACTCTGCACTGACAGTGCGGAGCCTCCTTGGGATTCTCTCTCTGTCTCTGTCTCTGTCTCTGTCTCTGTCTCTCTCTCTCTCTCTTTCTGCCCCTCCCCTGCTCTGTCTCTCTCTCTCTCTCTCAAAAACAAATAAATAAGAACCTTAAAACATTTTTTTCTAAAGGAGTGGCAGGCAACAATTTTTTTTAGAATTGTATTTTCTTCTTAATTGTGGTAAAATACACAAAACACAAAATTTACCATCTTAACGATTTTAGGGTGTGCAGTGCCATAGCGTTAACCATATTCACACTGTGGAGCAACCAATCTCCCAAACCTTTCCGTTTTGTAAGACTGGAACTCTGTACCCATTAAACAACCCCCCCACCCCCATTCCTCTCCTGAGCCCTTAGCATCCACCATTACTACCTTCCATGTCTATGAGTCTGACTGCTCTAGAAACCTTACATAAATAGGTGGGATTGTACAGTATTTCCCTTATCGTGACTGGTTTATTTCTCTTACTGTAATGTCCCCAAGGTTTATTCATGCTGAAGCATGTGTCAGAATTTCCTTCCTTTCTCAGGCTGGATAATATTCCATTCCGAGGATAGAGCACACTTTGTTTATCCACTCATCTGCTGATGAACATTCAGACTGGCCATTTTCTCTTCAAGACCTGCTTTCAGTCCTTTTGGATACACACCCAGAAGTGGAATTGTTGAGCCATCGATCATTTTATTTTATTTTACTGTATTTTTTGTAACCAATTTATTTTTTTAAGTGTGTTTATTTTGAGAGAGAGAGAGAGAGAACACGAGGAGGGGAGGGGCAGAGAGGGAGGGAGAGAGAGAGAATCCCAAGCAGGCTCCGAGCTGCCTGCGCAAAGCCCAATGGGGGCTCGAACTCACGAACCTCGAGATCATGACCTGAGCCAAAAAATCAAGAGTCAGATGCTGAACCGACTGAGCCACCCAGGCGCCCCTGTAACCAATTATTTTAAATCGCACTTGTAGGTGCTTGACCCATGTTGGGAGATGATATGATGTTCAGAACTGTCAGGAGACTACCTGGGGAGTCTCCTGGTGTGGAAGCTATCAAGCTTGACAAAGTATAAGTGTACCCCATGCAGTTGGCCAACAGTGTGGCCTTCCGAGCTGGACAGACAAAATCACTGGCTAAAATAAGCATCAAGACAAATATTCTAACCAAAAGACCTTGGATTGGAATCAAGTGAAGCTGAAATAAGTACACTGAAGATGTGCAGAAGAAATACTCACTGACCATCCAATTGTTCTTGGAAAGATAAAACTATTAAGGCACTGTTTATGGGTTTGTAACACAGGGCTTGGAACAATGCGAGAGAACTCTCTGTGGCGAGATATCAATCTTCAGACAAAAAAACAATGTCCCCAGTGACATATTACTGCAACGACCTGAAGTAACCTCGCTGAAAACACGTCAGCATCCAACACTTGGACAGCCAACACCCTAACCGAGTTCACCAATGGATTTTAGAATTATGGAATGTTCAAGCTCGTAAGGACGTTAGAGATTGTCTAGTCCAACTCTCCTAATTGTGAAAGGAAGGAACCAAGGTTCGGAGAGGTGAAGGGGCTCTCCTGGGACCATAAATAAACTTAGTTGGTGACAGAGGTATCGCCGAATTTCTCAATTCTAGTGGTGAATCTATTAATATCCTCAAGGCCACCCTTACAGCAGCAACCTCACAAGCATCCGACAGTGTAAATAAAATAGTTCAAGCTTGAAAAGGCAAGAGCTTCTGGATTATTTTCTGTAGCACAGCCAGGCTATCATTGATGTCTTCCAAGTATCCTATCCCACTCCGGGGATGTAACAGATACTTTTTCCAAGACACATCAAGATGTTTGATGGTTGCAGACGACTAACATGATGAAGGCAAGAGTCAGTGCCCCAAATGGACACTGGGCAGATGTACAAACATCTCCCCCCTCCTCTGGGTTGACTAAAGACATCAAGCCCTCAGAAAGTGCCTGTTAAAGTGGAAATCTATGCTTCAAGAGTGATTACATACAAATTGGTTACGGACATTAACCTACTTGCAGAAATTCATCGATCAGCTTAGTTATTTGTCACCTCAGCACAGAAGATACCTCCTGGCATTGAGAGGGACCCAGGACCCACACCTTTTTGTTGAGTGTAGAGAGGGGTTGGGGAGAGAAAGGCTAGCTGAGCTGAGGCGTGTGAGTGTGGGGGGTCTGTTTGGGACCCTGAGGAGGAGGAAAGCATTGGACTGGGGATGAAGAACACCTAAAAAGAAGGTATAGGAATATCAAGGAAAGAATTCACTTACCTAACAATTTTGCCTTGAGAGGCTGGTAAGAATGCAGCGTGAAATAACGTTTTGATCATCCAACGATCTCTAAGACAAAAAGGTGAATGTGCAATGTGGGGCTTTCCACACTGGACTCCAAACTGCCTGTACACCCCCCCTATTTCTGCTTGACAGAGAAGCTTGACTAAGATGGCCGCCATATTCCCATGAAAGGAAGAAAAAGGAAAATGGGATGGAAAAACACTCTGGCGTTGCACCAATGGTGGAGACACCCAGTTTGAGGAAACCGTGTCCCCTCTGTTGCTAGACAGTTGAGACAAATGGATATGTGACTAGACCCTCTGGGAATTGGCTAAGGTTAAAACAGAGTGAATATTTATTTTCTTTACCTTATCTTTATTTTTCCTATATCCCTGTACTGCATGTTGATTCAGCCATTAGAGACCGTAAAGGTTCAGATAAGCTCAGGGAAATCCCACAAGAGCGGGGGTTATTTTCCATTCTTTGTTTGCTGGATACGTCTGTTTTGCAGCCCGCCATGCTGGGTGGCTGCTTTCCTGGACTCAACTCCTGGTACCCAGGAAATGCCAGAGATGCCGGGATCTTTGGGTTCCGTCACAAAGAAACCCACGCCACACCTGATCTACATATTTATGTGGGGAATTTGTTCCAGACAATTCTTGAGGACATCTGGGAAGGGCAAACTGGTTCTTGGGAAGGTCCCAGAGGACTTACTCCTCTGAGACACTCAACAACTCATAAGAAACTTCAAGAATACTGTGATTAAATATTCACAAGGACAGAGATTCCTGAACAAGCCATATTCCTTTATCACCTTATAGGATTTCTGTTACCCTCTGGTTAACCCTTTGTCCCTATCCTGTTCCCCAACATAATCACTAACGTAACAGACACTTTAACTAACTGAACAGCAGATACCATTTTAAACACCATTCTAAGTGGTTACCTACATTATCTCATTTATTTCCGCTGTAACCTTGTGAGATGCATGCTATTTTCATTCCCTTCTCACAGATGAGGAAACCGAGATACAGAGAGCTGAAATGAGCACCCCAGGTCACAGACTGGAGGTAGGACTCAGACTCAGTACTGTGCGACTTCAAAGTTCATGGTCTTCACCACCTGCTGTTTTATCTCCGAAGCATCTTGCTCTCTCTGGGAAGTGGGGACGCCCCTTATCTTTCCACTTCATACCTCATTCCCCCAACGCTACATTTGGGAGCCTCAGCAATGAGGTCTCCCCAGAAAAGGCTAGCCCGTGAGGTAAGAATCCTTTCCCCTTTGCTCACTAAAATCTGCTGAAGGTTCACAAGGCCCAGGCTCTTCCACAGGCAATGCCCTGCTCCGGGCCCAAGGCTCCATTCCATTCCCAAGGGGAGACTGCACAGGAGAGATGGCCATCTGGGAGCGACCTTCCTGATGTTCCTTTGGCTACGCATTCTGTTGATTTCCTTAAGTGTGTTTTCTTATGGGGTTTCTGTTTCTTTTCTGGCTTGGTTTGTGACTTTCCTTCATTTCTGTTTATTTCTTATTATTTGGCCCAACACATTTGTTTTCATTTGATTTTTTTTTTCCCCTCAGCCCTCTGGCATATACGACCTGTATGATATGCCACCCTGTGTGTGTGTTTTGTCTGAAGTCTTTGGAAGCCAAAACTTAAACACCGTGGAAATGAGACAGGGGAAATTATTCAAAGCTTTTGACTTAGGCAAAGATCATCTTGTTAATGAAATACATAACCGCTGTTTAGAACACTGTGCAGATTCCCTCAACCATTCACCACCCCTCCTCTCATAACTGATGAAAGTTGCCATTGAAAATGGAGCATCGTGGGTGCCTGGGTGGCTCTGTCATTAAGCATCTGACTCCGCCTGAGGTCACGATCTCACAGTGTGTGAGTTTGAGTCTCACGTTGGGTGAGCTCAAGCCCCACTTGGGTGAGCCCCGTTTCTTTCTCTCTCTCTCTCTCTCTTTCCCTATCTCTCTCTGCCCTCGCTCACTTGCGCCCTCTCTAAAAAAAAAAAAAAGAAAGAAAGAAAGAAAGAGAAAAAGAAAAAGAAAAGAAAATGTAGCATCATTAGCCTTACAAAGAAATAAAAATGTGAAGCGTTTTTAACACTTTTCCCTTGGTGATCCAGGGATGTGACAAGGAAGGCTGGGTAATCACCAAGTCAGAGTCTCAGGAACAAGCATGGACTTAACTTCCGGCCACAAACAGATGGGGCAGGGGAATCATTTCCCATAGAAAATCATTAGTCATGCTGAATAGGACATATTGCGTCTTCGTGTCCAACTTCTAATTTCAGATAATGTTCGGAAATTTAAAAAAAAAAAAAAAAAGCCCAAGCTGGTTTGTAGTCTGTCTGGACCTAATTATTTTCCTCACACATCTAAGAATGTTTTTGGGAGGCTTCCGTCAGAAGAGATGGGATATGAAATAATACCACAATAGACTCTGGTTCCAATGCTATTGAGAGAGACGAAGAAAAAGAACCACATGGGTTACGGTGAGGAAGAACTTCCGATTATTACAACATTCACAGAAGAGGGGGCCCAGCTAAGTAGATCCCAAGCATAACAAAAGGCACAGGACGGTGAAGAGCTTTATAACAGGGCTACACTGCGTCTGTGTTTAGAAGTCTTGACAGTTTGCTCTGTGCTAAGGCTTTGGAGTCAGTGAGTTCAAATCCTGCTCTGGAACTTACGAGCTGGGGGACAATGGACATTTGGTCACCTCATGTGTGGAATGGAAATAATAATGTCTATTGTTTACAGTCCCTATCAGGTTCAACTGTGTATAGAGTGATTAACACAATGCTGACATCTAGTAATGTTTCAATAAAAAATTATATTATTCTTATATATTATTCTACCACCGCGTGCATTTCCTGTGGACGTTTGTTGAGCCCCTTATGCATATAGCTTCCCACCATATGGGCTCACACATATTGCTTCATGCATACATACAATAAATCTTGGAGAAAAGCTGCTTATTATTCATCTAATTTTACATTTATAGAAGCTAGAATGAAGCCTGGCTTGGCCAAAAGCAAATGGAAAAGCAAAGCTAAAACGGAAAGATCTAGCAGGTCGTCTCCAACCATTACCCCCAGAAGCGGAGTGGAGAGGACCTAACGCAAGCCCAGAGGGTCTAGGAAGTCTTCCCAGGAGGAGATTCCAAGACCTGAAATAGCTAGAGGTGGAGGAAGGAGAAGGAAATCAGGAAGATCTGGAAGCTAAGGGCGTTTCCCTGAAGGAGCGTTTATGTCCTAGGTCTCACTGCAAAGTCCCAACAGCCATTTCATTTGGGGAGGTGGGCATGTGTGCCATTATGACCCTCAGGGACTAAAGAATGTGTTCAACAAAAAAATAAGCCCATCCATACCAATCATTTGTGTCAATAAATAGTGGGCGTTTGTACGTTTCTAGACATCATAGAACAAGAATGTTCTATATAATAAACAATTGCCCTTTGGGGCACTAAAATAGACAAAATGCTAAAATTCACGAAGAGTGCCCAATTTTTCTGGGCATGACAACCAGCAATTCTGCAAAATCAGGAGCCAAGGTCAGCTTGGACTTAATTCTAAGTCCGGGTTCCTGTGGGCCACTCAGTTCTGCTGCACTCTCTGTTCTGAGTCACGAAGGAGAAGGGATTGCCTCTGTTGGTTAAAATCCCAGGGGCACTTGGGTGGCTCAGTTGATGGAGTGGCTAGCTTTTGGTTTTGGCTCAGGTCTTGATCTCATGGTTCGTGGGATCGAGGTTGGGCTCTGCGCTCACAGTACGGAACCCGCTCAGGATTCTCTCTCTGCCTTGCTTGTGTTGTCTCTCTCTTTCTCTCTCTCTCTCTCTCTCTCTCTCTCTCAAAAAAATAAACATTAGAAAAATAAAATAAAATAAAATCACCACCATGGTGGATCTTAGATACATTCGTTGGCCCATCCCCCCACTTTTTTCCACTCATAGCACGACTCTTCCTTGGGGTGGAGGGGGGAGCTGCTCCTCCCCGACCCCATCTATGTGATTCTTTTCAGACCACTCTTCATGATATCCCGTCCACCTAGTCAGAGACGAGAGTCCATAAGTGAGGCCTGGACATCCATAGTCCCACTTTCCCCTGAACACAGTGATTACTCAAGAAGTAGGTGCATTCTTAGAGCCAGGCTAATGAGTCTTTTCCTTGGAATTTTCTCCTTTTTTTTTTTCATTTTTGAGAGAGAGAGAGAGTGTGTGTGCAGGGGAGGGGCAGAGAGAGGGATCTGAGGCAGGCTCCACGCTGAAAGCAGAGAGCCAGATGTGGGGTTTGAACTCACGAACCGCGAGATCATGACCTGAACTGGAGTCAGATGCTTAACCGACCGGGCCACCCAGGCGCCCCATTCCTTGGATTTGTTTTTTCTAACTAGCGCTGAGAGGTAAGCCCCGAGGCTGTGAGGACACACACCTAAAACACCTATGGCCAGGCTACTGCCAGATGGAAAAACCCCATCTGTAGCAGAAGTCAGTGAAGGGGGCACATGGAGAAAAGATGAACCAGGGTCCTGATGGAATTCGAGTCCCTGGTTCTAGGTGTTCCTGGGGCCAGCTCCAGCCTTCCTGGGTCTTAAGCTGGTTTGAATTGGGTTTCTGTCACTTGCAACCAAGAGTCCTGACCAATGGGGAAAGAAAACTCAGCCACTCAGGACAACACAGGTGATAACACTGAAAGGATAATGGAAGTCATAGATCCAGTAGAGAAGCTTCCAGAGGGGGCGCCTGGGTGGCGCAGTCGGTTAAGCGTCCGACTTCAGCCAGGTCATGATCTCGCGGTCCTTGAGTTCGAGCCCCGCGTCGGGCTCTGGGCTGATGGCTCAGAGCCTGGAGCCTGTTTCCGATTCTGTGTTTCCCTCTCTCTGCCCCTCCCCCGTTCATGCTCTGTCTCTCTCTGTCCCAAAAATAAAATTAAAAAAAAAAAAAAAAAAAACGTTGAGAAGCTTCCAGAGGACAGACTATGGAGACTCAATCAAGCAATGAAAACACAGAAACACAGAGGGTAGCTCAGAGCCACTTCGACTCTTGTTTGTATATATAATCAACATTTCCTAGACTACAGAACAGAGCTGAACTTCACAGGATGGCAAATCTTGCAGAGTGTTTCAGGAAGTCCACAAACCTCTCAGACCTAATCAGGAATTACCTTCCAAGGGCTATAAGATGCCACTGGTGCTAATGATGATGTTGGAGATTCATGTTTCTATGTGGCCTCTCGCCAGCAGTGTGTTGCTATTGAGCCAAGCCTTAGATTCATCAGTTGGGATTCTGAAGTAACAAAAACACCGAATGTAAGTAACAGAGGAGTCGAGACCTTTAAGATGCATCATCTATGTAAAGTACCCGATAGGGTGAGGGACACATCATCGCCTCTCAATAAACGTATCATCATCATTGTCATTATCATCGGGTTAATTGCTAGTTGCTATTAATTAATAGTAGGTTGAGTCACTAAGGAAACACAGACATCGAGTATTTAACTTTCATGATACACTTCGTATTTACTTCGGAACACGTCATTCTAATTGTTTCATTGCATAAATACAGGAGCCCTCTGGTGGTCAAAACCGCTTCTAGAACACGCTCAAGAGACTACCTTTATTTAAGCATTAAGAGAAGTCACTGAAGAGTATTGTCATCTCCATCCCATTAAGATAGACCAGAAGTTATGGGCATATATATGGCTGAGTTGCGTTTCCCCCAAAAGTCATATGTTGAAGTTCTAACGGCCAGTACCTCAGAACGTGACAGGATTTGGTAATAGGGTCTTTAAAGAGGTTAAGTCACAACGGGATCATCAGTTTGGGCCCTAATGCAACAGGAGTGGAGATTCGGACACAGACACGTAGAGGGGGAGGACAAAGTGAAGACACAAAGAGAAGGTGGCCGTCTGCAAGCCAAGGAGAGAGGCTTCGGAGGAAACGAACCCTGCCAAGATCTCCATCGCAGACTTTCCAGCTTCTAGAACTGTGAGACGATACATTTCTGTTGCATAAGCCCCTCAGTCTGTACCACTTTGTTATGGCCTCCCTGGCAAACGAATACATACGGGTTGAGGTCCCGGTCAATAGATGACATTGGTTTTCCGTTCAGTGTAAATTTTGCCAACAGACATCACTGTTGTCATCTCGGAGGTCCATTTGGATGTACCCTCAATGATGTATGCCATAAAGCGTGGCATCAGGGAGCTTTGAGTGAACGGTTTCTTTTGAATGAGATTTATTTTGTTTCACCATCAAATACCAAGCATTGAAAACCAGGCCAAGAGGACCTAACTGACACATCGATCAAAAATAGTAGAAGCATCATCTTCCCTGACGCAGTCCAACACCTGTAACAAAACTCAATACGATAAATAGTTACTGTTTGTAATAGCATTTTCATAATTCGCTGGAGTCTTGGCTAAATTTTTTCTCCAAGCTTCCCAAGAACCCCCTCATAGAGCTATTTTTCTTATTTCAGAGAATGTCAGTAAGAAGTTCAGTTGTAGAGGTACCCGTCAAACCTAGGTTTTTGGGTTTTTTTTTTTTAAGTTTATTTATGGATTTTGAGCGGGGGTGGGGGGCTGGGAGTGAGGCAGGGGCAGAGAGGGAAGGAGAGAGAGAACCCCAAGCGGGCTCCGCCCTGTCAACGCAGAGCCCAATGCGGGGCTCAAACTCATGAACAGTGAGATCATGACCTGAGCCGAAATTAAGAGACGCTTAACCAACTGAGCCACCCAGGTGCCCCTCAAACACAGGCATTTTGACTCCATATTCCCATGCCCCTTTCACGACTTCCTGCTGCCTCTCCATGTTTTCCATTTTACGGGAGCCCCAAATGCTGAGATCTTAGAGCATCGTTATAAAATAAGAGATTTTTTTTTTCCACGAAGACAGTGGCAGCCATTTGTTCTACAGGTTCGTGTTTATGGATTAAACACATGAAAAAGTTTGGATACAAAACTACTGAACTGGATATAAGGATGGATGTGAGATCTCTTTTCCAGAGCATTAAATTGATGGGGGGGGGGGGGGTGCGTACAAAGCTAAGGTTTCTATACCAGGAAGGGAGATAAGAATAAATCAGGAAGCTTTTCCTCCTTATAATTTCCTGTTATTCTGTACAGTGAGTATTTAATGAGCATTGGTGTTGTCTCTCCACGTGCACAGAAGTATACTTTAATCAGAGTCGGCATTCCAACATTGCCCTTTCTTAGTTCAAAGCCGATCTCGTGGATAAACCAACTGCCCTTCGGTCGCATTTAACACGGAACGTCTAAGCGTGTGTAAATAAGAAGCGATGAAAAAATTATTTCATTAGTAGAATCCAGTCCTAGCAAAGTGCTCCCATGTCAGATAATTAAATTCAAACATACAAAATTTCTCCATCAAATGCAGTAAGGTTTTATTGATTTGGAGTCCATTAATTCATGATGATTGAATCTGGCTCCGGCTGACGTTGACCTCTGCCCTTTCTCCGCAGAAAGAACGTGTTGAGGAAAATAGTACAGGGTAAACAAGAATAGGTGAAAACACTTTCATCTCCGGTAAGCACAGTAATTATTTTAAGAAACTTTGACACCTCCGTCGTAAAGCAATCGTACCTAACCCAGTTCGCAGCCCATCACTTCGCTTTTACAAAAACAGCTACATTGGCACTTGTTTTTGCTAATGAGAAGAAGTCCGAAGGGAATTTTTGCTTTTAGGAAAAAAGCCGCAAAGCAAAAACAGTGTTCAGCATTTGTCTTGCAATTGAGCTGTTAGAGGGGCGGCGCCCGCCCTGAGTAGCTAGAGTGGTCCCTCCAAGCTCCTTCCCCGGCGGCTACACCCAGGATCTCAGCATCCAGCCACCAGAGCTTTGCCCCGTGTCTAGGAGCATTTGTGCTTTATCTCGATTTATTTTGTGCATCTGCTGGCGAGAGGTGTCCTAAGGTATCCCTGTTTTTGGACAGGGAGGGCAAACCTGTATCCTGTTTTCAAAATCTTGCCCCAGTCCAGAGAGACTGTCGCTGGCCCCAAGGAGGAGGGGAGATGAGCCCTAAGTGGCTGTTTGTTTACAGTGAGGTCGGGGAAAGCAAACTGATAGCCTTTGTCCTGCCCGGCCTCTTGCTGGTGGAAGATAATGGAAACTGACGTGGGTCTGGAGCTCTCAAATGGTGGCGAGAATTTTCAAATCTATTTTGTTTCTTTCTCTCCCTTAAGTTGGGTTTCAGATGAAATCCAATCCACGTTTTCCCTAATTTACATTTAAAATTGTTCAAATGTTGTGTTGGTAGGAGACGAGTGAGTCCCCGAGAGGCCTTAGGAACCTTCTGGAACTTTTTCTTCAAAACAGGAAGTCGCACTTTACCCAGTGCAAACAGAGTTTAAGTTTGAAAAGGCCTGCTTGGGGCTTCAAAAAAAAAAAAAAAAATGTGGAACGTATTTTAATTTTCAAAACACATTTTCACCAATCCTTACCATCATCAATCTCTGTCTAGCATCCCCATTCCCATATGCGGCCTTTCCTTCTCTTATAAACCAAGTTCCGAGAGTTCCGGCTTTATTCTCATAATCTTACACTTGTCGGTTACGGTGAAGGGATTATATAACTCTGTAAACGTACTAGTTACACCTAAGTTTAACTCAGTTCAACAACCATGTCTTGTTTCTTGTGCAAGGAAATAGGACTGCCTGCAGGGAAGGAAGAGATTAAAAAAAAAAAAAAGACTTCGGAAATGAGTTGATCTCAGCTGAGGAATGCCTGCCTGAGTACTTGTTGCATCAGATCTGTTTGGATCACCCTTTGCTCCCCAGGTGTTGTCTGGGAATGAGATATAAACTCCATTTTAGATTAAAAAAAATTTTTTTTAATGTTTTTATTTTATTTTTGAGACAGAGAGAGACAGAGCATGAGCTGGGGAGGGGCAGACAGAGAGGGAGACACAGAATCCCAAGCAGGCTCCAGGGCTCTGGGCCGTCAGCGCAGAGCCCGACGTGGGGCTCGAACTCACCGGCTGTGAGATCATGACCTGAGCCGAAGTCGGAGGCTTTAGGAGCCACCCAGGCGCCCCTCCAGTTTGGAGTTTTGAAATTGGAGAATCTAAAGCACCTCGTCACATTCGGGAACAAGCAATTTAATTAGCGGTCTGAGAAGGAGGAGGAGATGGAGAGAGAATTGTGGCAAGCTGCGTAGGCTAGGACAGAATGCAGTCCACCATCTTGTGCCTGACCCCTCTGTGGTCCCACCTCCAACTAGTGCCTGGAGGCAACTATAAATTGGTTTACCCCTGGACTTCTCTTACAAGGACTTATGAGCCCCTTGAGGCCAGGGACCGCTCCTTCCTCAAGCAGGTCAGGTGCAAGTGCCTCAGCTGCTTGGTAAAGCATGGTTCTTTGGTTCTCTCAGCCCTGGGAGCCACTTGAGGCCTCACGGAGGGTCACGGAGCCACTGTAAGGCAGGGCCTTTGCCTTTGAAGGAAGCCAGAGTGGAGGAATAAAGGAGCCGACTCTCTGGTAACCAGATGCGGAGGTGGAAGGGCCCTGAGGAAATATGGTGAAAATAGGGAAGTCCGAGAAACATGAGCCTCCTTTTCCGCCTCTCCTGCCCCCCTCCATCCCCACTCAGGTGCCGCATCCTGAGCCAGGGTGCCAGTCGCTGTCGCTGGAAGACAAATCACCCCTCAAACTCGGGTTTGGCCACGCGGGCCAAGCCTGGGGACTTCCGGGGAGCCCGTCAGTCCGCAACTATGGAGGCTCATGCTTGTGAGCAAGGTGGCAGTTGAGTCGTCTCTCATGACCTAACCTCGAATGCCCTTCTAATGCCACTTCGACCGTATTTTGTTGGTTGAACTAGTTCCAACAGCCCATCCGGTTTCATGGGAAGGGGGGGCACAGTCCCCACTCATGATGGGGGGAGCGTCAAAGCCACATTGCAGAAGAGCGCGGCGGGGGCTCTTTCCTTCCCACCAAAATTGTGTCCCTAGAAACCACCCCTCCCCACACACCCACCCACACATCCTTCTTATTCCAGTTACATTTTTCTTTTTGTCTTACACTGAGGGAATCTGGCGCGACATTCATCTTAAATACCTTCACGTTTCTGTCTACTGCCTGTGAATTCAGCTTTTCCGAAACTTAAAAAAATACCACAGGTTGGGTTGTTCGCACACCCCCCCCCCCCCCGCCAAGTAATTTTCCCGAGGAAATACTATTTTCAAATTCCCTGTTAGGGGAGTGGGGGGGTGGGGGGGAAATAAGCTAAAATGAAAATCAATGTGGATGGGTAGTGCTGTACGAAAAAATGTGTGTTGTAAGTTATTTTTACCAGAGAGGTAGTTTCCTGTGGAAACCGTGACTGGTAGTAAAGCTCAGTTTTAAAATATTTTGAGCTACAAGCCAAAATCTTGGGTGGGGAAAAATAATTTGCTATTACCCGGAGGAAAGTCAATTACTTTGTACTAAAGTATGTATCTTTTCTAAAAGTAACGTGTAGCCCGCTGGGGAAGAGCAAGGACGTGCTGGCAATGAATTAACCACTAAATTCATCTACCACTTGTAGCCCATTGTCTACTTCTAGAAACTGTAGATTTCTTTTTCAATGAGCCACTGGATTTTTTTCAATGAGCTTGGTGCCACGCAATATGTATTCCGTATATAAATGATTGTCAAGGGGGCAGTCCAGCCATCACAAAGCTGTATTCCAAAAAGAAATACAAATTACCTTCGTCTCCGTTTTTCACATCGATGGCCCTGCGTAATGAGCTGGGGAGGTGAAATTCAGGACACCATCTGCATCAAGAACAAGTCGTAACATTTTTTTTTTTTTTTAAAGGAGAGGGAGCAATCATGACCCAGCAATCGTTACCTAGATAATTGAATCGTACCCACTCGCTAAAGCTTCGCTCTAGCTATGAGGGTATTTGCAAGTAATTGTCACCCCCGCCGCATAAATAACTTTATAATATCTACCTGAGTCAACATTAGTCAGATTTGCAAAGCACCAAGGAAAATAAGCAATTAGTGGTTCCTTAGCCAAGAAAAGCATATTACTTAGTTACAAATAATTCCAAAATTCCCAAAGGAACGAGTGGGCGGAGGCTGGTTCTGGCAGCCCATGGCCCAGCTTCAGGAGATGGGGCAAAAGGCCACCTTCTGATAAACTGTGTGCTTCCTTTACTTTTCTGAAGGCCCGTAATGATAACACAGAGTCGTAAGGTACTGGACTCTGAGGACTATTGCTATAGAAACTGCCCACGAGGAGGACCTGAAGCACATGGCTTGATGAGCCTCAGAAGCAGCTTTTCAGGGGTGCCCGGGGTGGGCAGGTGGGGTTCAGTCGGTTAAGCATCCGACTTCCGCTCAAGTCATGATCTTGCGGTTAGGGAATTCGAGCCCCGCGTGGGGCTCTGCGCCGACAGCTCAGAGCCTGGAGCCTGCTTTGCATTCTGTGTCTCCTTCTCTCTCTGTTCCTCCCCTACTCACGCTCTCTCTCTCTCTCAAAAATAAATGAACATTAAAAAAAAAAAATAAGAAAGAAGCAGGTTTTCAAAAGACCCTCAGCCAAGAGCTTCAAGTCTGTGAGAGAAAGGCCTCGAAGTGGCCCACATAATCAGCCCGTGCAATCTCTGGACTATTCATTTCAAAACAGCATACGGGTAGGAAGGGAAATTCTGGAATAGTCTATGAACTCTCTGAATATTATCATCACATGATTTCATGATCTTTAGTACAAATGCGTTCATCGTCCCCTCCCTGTCTTCTCCTGGCTGCTTTGGCTGAATCCTATCAAATGATTATTGGAGACTCGTTTTTGCAGAATAACAGAGGGCAGGACGAATCTTTTAAAGCGAAAGTTCAGAAGAACATCTGGGTTTGAAATCTCACTTGTGAGACTCAGCCAGCGTGTTGCCTGGACAAGGTCAAGGGACCGGCCAAGGCAGGGGTTGGAATGATCGTGGCCTCCAACTCTAGCTGCTACATTGCTGGGCACCCACTCATCACCGAAAACGTTTCCGCCCGGCTCAGTCTTGCTGGTCACAGCTGTTTCTCCAAGGTACCCATGGGATGCGGCACCCCGGTTCCTCCTTGGAATGTGCTCTTCTGCATGAAGGAAACACATTATCTGCCTCCTATCTGATTATATGTTTATAAATACATACATGCTTCTAACCTTGTCCACCTGCCGGTTCTGGATCAGCCCAAGGCACTCACTTGTTGTCTTAACTTTAGAAACCCTACCCCAATAATTTGAGAAAGCCTGAATCAGTGAGAGGCACCAAATGTGTAGGGAAAATATTTTGTAATCCACAAGGTGCTGTTCAGCAGAATAACTTACCCTGCACCCCTACCCCCTTCATGCTTATCTAAAAATCGCCACTCATAACTGAGAGAGGACTGTAGTGATACAAATTGTCTACGTACTCACCATTTTGTTTTCCCTTCCATTGGGTGTCCCGATCCTCTACAAAACTGAGGACCTTTCCTCCCTCGTTGCTAGTAAAGATGTTCCACTATCTTGAGAGTTCTGCCATCAGCAGAGAGTGCCCATTAAATACAGAAAAAGCCCTCTGTGTACTGAAGGACTCTACACATGGGTCCAGGTATACTGCCCTGGATTGTTTATCTGCCAAAGATCATCTCATATGGCAAAGTTTCAGACCCTTGAAGTGACTCACTCATGCTAAAGGAAGGAGCTAGAATTCATCGAGGTCCTATACAAAAGACGGCGCTATGTTTCCCTTAAATGCTCACTTGTTATTTGAGAGATTATATCTGTTAAAACAAAATATACGTTAGCCATCCGTCCCTAGCTCCCAAATTATACGGTCTTATTATTTGCATTTCCTTTTCCAATTAATGCTTGCTTCAAGGATCCACCTCAAGGCAGGCACCTTGGTGGTATAACATTTGGAGAGTCTCTTCTTTAAAAATTGGATTCAGAGGAAAATCAGATTTAGGACTTGTGGTTGGCATGGGGTAAGTGTTGAGAAATGTTCCCTTGGCTTGCATGAAGGAAAGAATATGGCCATCCGGACCCTTTTTTTTTTTTTTTTTTAACAAAACAAACAAGCCCTTAATCTTCCCGTGGTACTCAATTTCTTTTTGTATGAGTGTGGGGCTAGCACAGCCCCCGTGAAAGAAATATAAGGAAATAGTGACGAAGAATGAGAAAAGGGACAGCCCTCAGGGCTGTCCATTGGATCGCATTTTTTACACAATGCGCACGCGTATATAAAAACGCGCACATTTTCTTGCCACCCCTCCCTGCCCATGTACCTGGTGCCATCAACATCCACGTTTCCCAATACCTTTTCTTGGCATAGCCGACTCACACGGACTTTCCATTTCTGAGGCAAGAATGACTCTATCTCTTATATGCATCCCTGTCCCCAATCCATTTTGTCAATATGTTTCCTGACCACCAGCTTCTCCTTTGTCTCCTTAGGGCAAGTGTGGAGTCTGCTCCTTTGGCGTCGCCCATCGCAAGATAGGACAATGCTGGGGACACAGGTACTCAAGACACGCTTCAAGAGCAAATGCCAATGAATGCATTTCCTACTCGTCATCGAAATTCTCAACCTGGATGTCCCCGGATACTGACCATCGTTTCCTCGGTGATGCCTGACATCTTCTATGGATATCACACCTACAGAGACTGCCTCAGGACCTCAGGACAGTCTGTATGTACAAAGTATGACACTTAATACATTTTTACTTCCTCCAGTTTAATCCCACCCCGACTCCAATTTCAAATATGATATTTTATCCCGTCTGCTGATGTCAACATCTAACAATGCTGAACCTCTCAAGCAGGGAGACAAGGGACAGTCCCGTCGCAGTAGCATATTTATCACAGTAGATGGTGAATTCAGCAGTGTTTGCCCATTACCTGTCGTATATTTCTAGGGGTCATTCACAGACATGATCGTATTATTATCATGCAGGAGGTAAAGGGAAGAGGGTTAGGTGTCTGCCTGACTCAGCTTTGTCCTAGAAAAGAGTGTGAGCTCTTGTTTCCCTGATTTTTAAAATTTTTTTAAATGTTTATTTATTTTTGAAAGAGAGACAGAGAGAGGTGGAAATAGAGAGAGAGCATGCACATGCAAGCAGGGGAGGGGCAGAGAGAAAGGGAGACAGAGGATCCGAAGCGGGCTCTGTGCTGACAGCAGAGAGCCCCATGCGGGGCTCGAACTCACAAATGGTGGGATCATGACCTGAGCCAAAGTCAGAAGCTTAGCAGACTGATCCACCCAGGCATCCCTCCCTGATTTATTTAAAGGGCACCTCAGGGCTTTTCTCTCCACGTTTGTCAAGCCTTCGAACGCAGTGGGTGAGATATCTAAATGTGTTTTTGTGCCGTTATCCAGAGGGAATATTGACTTCTATGTACAAAAGAAAAATCTAAAATTTAAGTCTTGTACAATTTTTGTGTGATTATCACCAGGCTCAGCAACACAAAACGTGCATTCCCTAGCAGTTTCAGGGAAAACCTTAATTTATCCCCAAGAATGACACGGTTCTCTGGGATGCCTGTCAGTTGGAGGACGACATTATGGTCCCGGCCAAGATGGCCCGGTTTCACATCCTAAACCACATAATCTTCACCCACTCCCCGGAGTAAAATATCCAGCAGAAAGTGGGGGAGATTGGTAAGCAAATGTATTCAAAAGAGCTATAGGATTAGTCACACGATTTAAAGTAGCATCAATAATTGAAACGTGAAAAATCATACTACCAGGCATGAGTTAGCCTCGAGTAACCAACTGGTTGAGAGGCATTTTATGTGCCCACGTGTGTCCAAGGACCTGCAGACAGTCAGGATGCATGAAAGAATCTACTGGTCACATATTTCCCCCGGGTTCCTTGAGCTCCACTTTTTTTTAAGTTTATTTATTTTGAGAGAGAGAGGGAGAGCACGCGTGTGTGCACGCACGTGCAAGGGAGAGGGGCCGAGGGAAAAAGGGAATTTTAAGCAGGCTGCACGCCGAGACCCCGATGCAGGGCTTGATCCCGTGATCCCGGGATCCTGCCCTGAGCCAAAATCAAGAACCGGATGCTCAACCAACTGAGCCACCCAGGCGCCCCTTCAGCTCCACTCTTCTGCCATTGTCTTCCCTGCTCTCTGCCAGGACCCTGCGGGTCTGGACTCCATTACCAGGGCTCCCATCCCCTCTGGCTCCCGGTCGTGTCTGGCCAACAGAGAACACCTACAGATGATCGGGGAGAAAGGAAAGTGAGGTCAGGGTATTTATGCTCCTGGCTCGCTCCTCGAAGCGTTCCCTCTGGCTGGCTACATCCGCAAACCACCTTTTCCGGGTGGCCGCCTCTCTGACGATTCCAAGACTCACTCTTTCCAAATTCCGGCAACCTTCGGGCCAAGCCCTAGCAAAAACCTGGTGACTCCTGGTTACAGGTTACTGCACTATCCTTTGTGGCTCCCCTGTACCAACTTTGTCAATAAGTCCTCCTTCCATTATCCTTTTGTGAGTGTGTCAACTCTTTTCCTGCTAGAACTCTGACTGATACACCTACATACTATGAAAGGAAGGGAAGTGCCAACCATTGACAAGATCAGTGTGGAATTGTGGGAGCTGAGGTCTAGGTTGGGGGATGCAGGCCGGGGGGTGTGGGGGGGGTGGGGGGGCGGTGGAGGATGTGGCCGGGAAGGCTAGTCGAATTTTTTATAATTTATGATTGCCCACTGTCATTGGTGCGCTTATCTATTGCTCGACTCGTAGGCAGAGGGCGACAAGGCGGGCACATGGGGCCAAGAGAAAGGGACTCAGTCTCCTATGTCACGCCTCCTTCCAGGGAAATGCGTCCTGAGCGCGTAAAGACTCTTTTCCTTCAATCTTTTTTTGTTTTTCTCTTTGTGCATTTCTCTCGCTGCACTCCTCCTGCCCTCATGCTTCCCAGACATCCAGGCCTGTGGTCAAAGGGGAAGCCCAAGCCCAACAGACCATTCTCCTGGGGTTAGGGGTTCCCCGTACTGCAGTCATGACACAGGGAGGGAAAGTTCTTCGTAATTAGACCCCTTGTGGGCCTGTGACGGGAAGAGACTGGGCGTCTGTGGGAATCAGGTCCCCCAGGTCTCTCTCACTCTCTCTCTCTCTGCGTGTCGACCCCCACAAGTCCAGGACCAGGGACAAGTTCAGGCCGCCTGAACGCTGAGTCACAGCAACGCACGCCCGTGCCTCCTTAAATCTTTTACACCCTGTAGGAAAAAGCCAAGCAATGAAAGGTTATAAGCTATGTTTATGGTAGAGAGGTGGCATTGGAACACTCTGAGACAATGCGCCCGTGGATTTATGGAAGCGGAGAAATGGCAAATTAGCTGACCGGACCAGACGTTTCGTAGAAGACCCTGAAACGAAGACTTGTCAGAGACCATCTGGGCCAACGTGCCGTCTCCAGGTAGGATCACATTTGTTCCACCCGACTCTGTCCACTGTAGAAGATCTTCAGAGAAATGGTAAGATGACCGTCTCTCTTACTCTCCAGGTCTGCACGGAGACAGAAACGGGGAGCTAACGGTTATTTTTGTAACCGAGATTGTATAAGTGGTGACTATGAGGTAGGCCAGGTCAACAGTCAATCTCTAACAGAATGTTTTTCTTCCTGTCTCGCCCATCCAGCACTGGAATTCAGGAAGCAGACACCTGCTTCATGTTTAAAAATATATATATTATGTCTGGGCTGATGAGAAAATGTCCTAGGAGGAATTTCTGGAACTAGGACACCATCATTTTGATGCCTCCTGGCTTGATCGTCTTGGTTAGTTTTGTTTTTGTTTTTGTTTTTTTTTGTTTTTTACTACACTGTATATCCAACATTTATGTGGATATGACATATGATTTCTTGAGTGGGAAGTGTTTTCTAAATAAAATTAAGGATGGGGGGGGGCGGGTGGTGCCTGGGTGGCTCTGTCTTGATCTCAACTCAGGTCATGATCTCACAGTTTGTGGGTTCAAGATCCACATCGGGCTCTCTGCTGACAGTGTGGAGCCTGCTTGGGATTCTCTCTCTCTCTCTCTCTCTCTCTCTCTCTCCCTCTCTCTGTCTGCCCCTCCTTCCTCCTCTCTCTCTCTCTTTCTCTCTCTCTCTCTCCCTCTCAAAATCAATAAATAAACCGGAAAAAAATTAAGGATGTATTTTATCATGATGTGGAAATACAGACATTTGAGGTTGGGCCCTGACTCTATCACCTAACATTTCTACCTTAGGACTTTGTCATCTCGCTGACATGGATTTGATGCTCCCATGAGGGGCTAGAAGTAAAGGATGACAAGCAGCGGCCTCAGGTAGAATTAAAATCCTACCATTTGCACACGAAAGACGGACCGTCCCAGGTGCATTAATCAGGACTCTGCCAAAATAATTCTGTGTTCTAAACGACTCCAAAACTTGATGATTTATAACTATTCGCATTGATTCCTAGCTCGGGGATCCGAAAATCTTCCAGATTTTCTGAAAGTTACTAGTTACAGTTCTGAAACTAGTTCTGAACTAGCTATAGTTCAGCTGCGCTCAGCTCCAAGCTTTGACTCGGGTTCGGGTTTGCACCCTGTTTCTCTGGGGCCAGCAGCTACCTGAGGCACACACACATATACACACACACACACACACACACACACACAAAGGAATGAGTGGAAATGCACAATACCTCTTAGCGATGTCAGCTGGGAGCTGACACCCTTTCACTTCTACCTACATTCCATTAGCCAAAGCGGGTCACATGGTTAAGGCCAAAGGCAATGGGTGAGGGATAATCTTTCTTCCCCAAGAGGCACTGCAAATCCCCATCGGCAAAGGGTGTGGATGTGTAATTCTGTTACAAGAAAGGAATTAAGAATTAGGAATACAAATCCAATCTACTACCCCATTGGCCTTGATCATCTCGTTTATCTAAATTCAGGACAGCAGAGAGAGGTCTTCAGGTCCCAGAGATCTTTTATTTACCCTGATGCAGCCCCAAATAATTCCACATCAGGCTTCAGCTTCCTCAGTGAAATAGATTTCTTAGCTCTTCTCAAAAGCTCTCACACAAGAAATTTGCCAGAAAACTGTAGAAATTTCCCACCGTGGCTGGCCCAGAAGGCCTGGCAGTGTCGGTGACTGCCAGAAATGCAAATCGCCAGACTCACATCAATAGAAATCAGGAGTTTCATCTCTAACTCAAAGTTGACCGAGTCCTCTTGAAATCTGATCTTTGTTCCTACGTGCGTAAAGATGCACATCCAAGTGTGAACTGGGAAAATCACCAAGCTACCCTTCTCAGAAATGGCCAGGGCCCTATGGGATATTCTATTTCGGTTCCCATTTTGACGCTTAGAATTATGGGTTGCAGGGGAAATGTTGGCACCATCTGAACTCTAGCTGCACGCTCTATGAGAGGCCTCGCGTCTGTAATTTTCTCTTTTGCATCTAATCTGCCAAGACGCATAACCATAATGTAAACTTCCTTGATTTGAGTTTATAAACTGGATGTTTTTGACAAACTCTAAGACCTGTAGGGGAATCACTCTGTCATTAAAACTCGGTTTATTTAGTGAGCCATTAGTGAAATCAAGGGTGGGCGAGAAGCTTAGCTTGTATCTGTCTTCCGAGACTCAACCCAAGAAATACAATTCCCTTCAGATGGCAAGACTTTCCTTCCGTGGGCAGTCATTCACCAAACCTGTGAGAAACCACCATGGGCTGGATTCAGGCTGAATGATGACCATGACTTCGTCCAGCTGCCTCACTGTCACACCAGATAGCTTCAGCTGAGTGAACTTCCTGGACAGAGAAGGGAAGAAAGGCTCGTACAAACAAGCTACTGGCTGCGGACCGCCGTGATCCTCTCTCAACAGGGACACAGGCTTAGAACTACTCCTGAAAATAAAAGGGTTGTCTCCAAAGGTTGTGGAAATGATCTCAAGCATGAAATAAAGACTTGTTCAGAGCAGATATGGTTCTGTTTATGTGATTGCGATAATTAATATCCTCTCTGGAAGGCATTCCAGGGTGTTCTATTGGTGAAAATTGATTTTTTTTTTTAATGTTACAAGATGAAGTTAGCGAAAAATAGCTTTGCCTTTCAAGAGGAAGTGGAAATTTTAAAAGGGATGTATGGAATCAAAATTGGTCTTTGCCCCAAAGGTGAGTTTTAACATTTTACATTACCAACAGTGGGCATTGCTGTAGGTGGCCATCATCCAGTTTACCAGAACTTCCTGGGAGAATTGTTCCCCTGGTTGGTTAGCTCCTTTAAAAGGTTCCTTCATTCGCATTTTAGAATCTTGAACTATGAAAGAAAGCTCATTATTTTAAATTTTATATAAATGTATTGGAATAATGCTCTCTACAAGCAGAGGACAGCAGAAAGAAATGTTTCTTTCCTTGATTATACCATGCTAGGGATCCTGTATTAACTATTTACTACTATGCAACAAATTACGCCTACACTAAGCGTCTTAAAGCAACATTTACACTGACTATAATTCACATTTACTATTCATTAGGAACAGCAACGTGTATTAGCCCACAGTTTCTGTGGATCAGGAATCTGGGCAGAGTGTAGCTGGATCCCCTGTCTTAGGAGCTCTCACAAGGCTTGCTTGGGGAAGGTCTACGTCTAAGCTCGCTCACGTGGTTGTCGGCAGAATTCGGGTCCTCAGAGGTGATTGGACCGAGACTCTCACTGGCCGTTGACTGGAAGCCTCCTTCCGTCTCTTGCCAAATTGGCGTCTCCACGGGGTAGCTTTCATAAGCAAGAAAAGAAATCGTTCTTCTTGTAACTTAATCTCAGAAGTGACATCCCACCTCCTTTGCTGTATTCTGTGTACCAGGAGCAAGTCACTAGGTCCAGCCCTCGCTCAAGGATGCAAATACTAGCAGGTGGAGAGTATGATGGGGCTTTTAGAGGCTGCCTGACACAGAGCTTTTGGCATTTACTAAAACGTGGCTTAAGGTACAGAAAAAGTCTGTATTTAGACAGACATGCTAGAACTTGAAGACATAAATGTATGCCATCCGCGTTGAACCAGACAAGTTACAAGGCTCTAGACATTCCAACAGTGATATATATCCTCACTGAAAATATTTTTCGGGGCGCCTGGGTGGCTCAGTCTGTTGAGCGTCTGGCTCCGTCTCAGGTCACGATTTCACGGGTCGTGGCTTCGAGCACCACATCGGGCTCTCTGTTGTCTGCGCAGAGCCTGCTTCGGATCCTCTGTCCCCTCCTCTCTCTGCCGCGACACCCCCCCCCCCACCCCATGCCACTTGTGCTCTCTCAAAAATAAATAAACATTAAAAAAATTGTTTCAAAAATTTTTTTCAAATCGATTTTTTAAATTCTTATTCAGGGTTGCCTTCAGTGCCTGTGGGTCAATCATTTCTTCCTTTGCAGGTAGATTTGAATAATAGAAAGAATTAAGAGCTATTCAGGTAAATAAGGTTAGTGATCAAGGTCGCCAATGCCGGTTTTTAGTCTTGGCTTTGGTAAATATGAAATAAAAAGACGGATTTCCATATGTGGCTTATAAATTGCCCCGGGAGGCAGTGCCTGAAAAGGATTATTTTGATTTAGCCTTCTGCTGGATGTTTAAAATCTGAAGATTTTCAATCTGCATCCTTCATAGCTACGGTTTATGTGTTTACACATTTGACTTTGCACCCGATACTCTGGGGCAAATAGAAAGCACGAGGCCGTGTTGGGACATGGAACAGAAAGGGGCACTAGGGAGAGACCCAGAGAAGACCCGAGTGGGCTCCAGAGTGCACCCCCACCCCACGAATAGACAGGGTGCTTTTCCAGCACAGAGGGATTGTCCACACGTGCATCTGAGACCCCCTTCAGGTTTATCGTTAGCGAGTCAATATGAGAACCCCCCATAGCCACTATCCTTAACCTGGTTGGGAGGAGAGAGGAGCAAAGTGACATTACCTCACAACCGAGGGGGACTACTCTTGGGGGGGGGGAGGTCCCCTCCAAACTCAGAACCTTCAAGATTACAAACTGTTTATGAACAGAATGCTTCCCGATGGTTAGATAGATGTCTCAGATGTTGTCAAACTTAGCGAAGCTGTTATTTCCATTAAGCTCCATTTTTCCTAGGTCCAAGGCTGGAGGTGATAAGCTGGGCTCTAGTTGTGTGCCGACTCCTCAGCCCGTGCACTATGACCTTGAGCTCCATCCTCCTGCTTCCTCCGGTCACCCCTTCTCCCTCCCCCAGACACCTCTTTCCCTCTCCCCAAACCTAGGGAGCGGGCCGGCCCCACCGAGAGCTCCAGCAATGACTGTCCCGGGTAAAGAATTGCATTATTGCTTCAGGTCAAACCCTCACGAAACACGGAAGCAGCACTGCCCGCGGTCACGGTAACAAGCTTCTGAGCACGTCCTACGTTTACCTTCATAAAACTAAGAAAACCGATGACCCTGGCCGGCTTTGATGTCTTGATTCCTTTCGACACCATTTCACTTTGGTGATGAGCCCTCCCACTCTTCAGAGACCAGGGTCTCTCACTTTTTGTGGTGGGCTGACATCAGTGGCCCCTCACGACTGACCATCCCCCTCTGCATCTGTGTCCTCCTGTAGTCTCCTCCCACGATGCCTTTGAGTTTGGGCATGTGATCCGTGACCCGCTTCGGGCAATGGGACATTAGCAAACAAGGTGCAAGCAGAAGCTGGATAGATACTTGCGTCCTGGGATTTCTCTTCTTAGATATCTTCTTCTTAGCTTCTTATCTATGCTGTGATGAAACCCAGGTTAGATGGCCGGAAGGACGTTGGGAGGCCACCTTGGCCATTCCCACCTCCACTGAGCTCCCAGCTGAATGCAGCCATAGGAGTGACCTCAGCTCTGTGGCACGGAGCCTAAGGTGGCCCCGCTGAGCCTTGCCGACCCAGAGAATTGTGAGAAATAGTAAGTCATGGTTGTTTGCCACCAAGTTTCGGAGTGATTTGCTATGAAGTAGAAGGTAACCAGACCACTTCTTCCCTTCCCCAGCCACAAAACGGGCAAGTATAAGACGTTAGTCTTTACGTTTGGGGGTTGATGGCCTGATTATAGATGGCCTGAAGGTATCTCAGCCAGTAACTGACGCTCGCATTTCTAATGGTGGATTGGAAGGTGAGCTCATTTGGGGAAGGGTCTCTTCTTCACATGGATATAGTGAGAAGAGGATTTCTTTAGCTACAACTTCTAGGATTTCTCTCTGGGAAGCAGCCAGGAAGAGAGGGGCTCCCTTGACCCTCATGACTCAATTCGTCCCTTCTTACCTTTTCTACTGACCAGCACCCATCCTTTATTTTCTTTAATATTTATCTTTGAGAGACAGAGAGAGACAGAGAGAGGGAAACAGAGCGCAAGCAGGGGAGGAGCAGAGAGAGAGGGAGACGCGGGCTCCGGGCTCTGAGCCGTCAGCCCAGAGCCTGATGCGGGGCTCAAACTCACGGACTCAGGTCAGGATCATGGCCTGCGCCGAAGTCAGACGCTTAACTGACGGAGCCACCCAGGCGCTCCAATCCTTTATTTTCCTTAATACGCAATCTTTTCACCCATTGTGCATTTTCTATTGCATTAAAAGATGCTCTCCTGGTGATTGCCTCGGCTTGTTCTTCCCGGCCCATGTTCCTCTCCTCTCTGTCCTTCTCTGTGTCTGGAGGCTGACCCGTACGGTGCCGCACGAGTGGGGTCACCCAACCTCTGGTTTCTAGTGCTTGGGGCGCCTCAGCAACCTTCATGGTTCCCTTAACCCTGTCGGCCATTCTGTAAGTAGTTCTCTTCCCGTCGGTCGTCCCTGGAGTGTGTCATCTGTTTCCCGCAGGACCCCAGCTGATCAAGATTTCAACCGACAGACAAACACACCGCATTTATCTTTAAACAATTAAAACATTTCTTATTAATTAGAGAGACGCATAGCTGTTAATAGCTCGTCACCTACACAAAGCCAAGAGCCCCCGTGTTGAGCTGGTATCGTTCCAGCCAAAAGCGAAGTTGCGTTGCAAAGTGGACGGTGCCAAATGGCCGCCCAGTGTCTCCAGAGGGTAAGCAGGAGGGGCCCCGTCCCGGGGACGAAGTCCCCAGGACTGGGAAGAGAAGGGGTTTTCGCAGTTCTGTTGGGGGTGGACGTCTGAATTCCATCTGGCTGGGGGACTGTGCTCTCCTAATGGGCCATGGTGGCCTGGGGCCAACAATATCTCACAGGCAGATGGAGGGGATCAGGGCCCTCAAAGCACTTTGAAGAATCAAAGAGGCATAGTGGCCATGGGGCCGCAGGCTGGCTGACACGAAGACTGGCTTTCAGGTGTCCAAGAGGACAGACTCTAAGCTGACACAAACGAAGGATGCCGGGCCCGTTGCCAATCTGGCCCTTATGTCTTTTGAAATTTAATTTGGAGAAAGTTGATGTGAGCGGTCTGGATCCCTGAGGGTTGTAGAGTAGATTTTGGAGAACTCCTTTGTATTGACTGCTTTCCCCCCCCCCCCCAATTATGGAGATGGTTATGGTTTTATTCAAAACTCTCTTTCGTGTGAAACAAGATTATATAAATGCATGGCGAGTCACCTAAAATATCATCGGTAAGTCACAAGCCAATCTAGAAAAGGAGGGTATATATTTTAAAGCCCAGCTGAGATCACTGATCTAATCAGGCCCGGCCACGGGTGGGTCGGGGAAAAAAGACAAGTTCAATTCCTGGAGGTTGGATTTTCGCTTTGACGTTCACGTGTAACACACAGCGTTGCAGGATAGAGAATGTGAGAGGATATTGTTAAATATTGGGACAGGAAATAAGGAAGAAAGGAAAGAGGGAAAGAAGGACAGGAACAAAAATTATTGAGAAAAATAGGAAATATTTTGCATAGAGAGGTTACCCAAAAATATCTCTCTAGAAACATGGCCGCATCCTCCCCGTGGGGATCATCATGGCAAAAGAATATGGGCTTGAATGTCTGCTATGACGACCCTAATCCCACTTTCCTCATTTCTTGATCACTTCTGTAAGGTCTTGAATGATGCACTTTTTTTTCTTTATTTCCAGACTACAAATTAGAACTTCCAAACTGGACACAGGGAATGAAACTTTGAATGTATAGAGGTGTCGTGGCCAGAAGGCAGTGGGGGCAGGGGTTAGAGCCCAAGGGGCTCGATTCCCACGACCCTGGGATCATGACCTGAGCCGAAAGCAAGAGTCAGACGCTCAGCTGACTAAGCCACCCAGGCGCCCCTGTATTGGTTTTATTAGTGACTTTTGACTATAGACAAAGCATTTAATTAGGAGATTCAATTAGGAGGGAGTCTTGTTCCGCTAAGTTAGTTGGGTAATCCAACCTCTTTCTATTCCACCTTCCCACTCCTTGATGGGCTGTTCGAAGGGAACAGCCTTGCTTCATTTCAATTAGTTTTAAGATATGTTTTCAGCGCCTGTGTATCAAGGCATTAACATCTAAATCTGCAGAAGTAAAATGATTTAGATATTCATGCATAACATTTGGAATGAATTCCAGGACAAAAATCTCCTCTTCCTGCTGAAAAAGCATGCGGATAAATTCGAAGATGCTAATTTACATTGGATATGAGAAATAAACAAACCCCCAGCATGCCGTGAGTTGGATCGAATTTTCTTCTCTACCTCTCCGATGGAGACAGTCTTGCTCCATTCGCCATGTCAATATGAGTTGATCTATCTTTGCTGCCTCTCTTTTCAGGGACACAGAGAGACACCATCCACCGGGCACAGGGGAATTTGCTCAGTCCGTTCTGGGCATATAAATCTGTGCCAGATCAATAAAGGCGGGGGGGGGGGGGGAGAAAAGGAGGTCAAATGACCGAAAATGACAAAGTGTCATATGCTTGACCTACTTGACCTCCCGTCTTTTCCTTATTTCTGGTCTATTTCTTATTTAAGATCATGGCCCATGACCTTTGCCATGGAAACAGGGTCCGTGGGGGCAAGGTGTATTTTGAATGTATTCTTCCTCCCGGATCATATGAAGAGCAGGTTGGTGAAACGGGTGCCGCAGAAATCTGCTTCTGAAAACGAGTTGGTAGTTCCTTCTGGATCACTTGAAGCAGACAGAAGCAAAGACTTGGTTAGTCATGTAAATCAAATTACAGGTGTGAGGACGAAGCAGTGGGAGTCTAGGTGCGCGTTAATGAGCATTAATGTCTGAGGAAAACAGTGTCAGTTTATTTATTTATTTATTTTTTACCATATGTTTGACTTTCAAAGCTGCGCACGTGGGAAAACTCACGGGGTGCTAGCACGTGTGAGTGCGGTAAGATTCACAGTCAAAGGGGACCTGGGTGATGAAACCACTGGGGTACCATCCACTCTGCTTTCTGCTCAAGAGCAGCTGGCTGGGGGCTGATGCAGAAGATCAAGCAAAATACGTTTGCTTCCAGGTGAAAAGCAGAACTAAAGCTGCATCGCCGACATATTTGCAGTTAGGATGGGCTCGAATCTCCAGGCCATAAAAATCCCCGCTCTGTGATGGCTGCCGATTTCCGTAGTATAGATACTCCTACCGTGGTCAGTTCCCAGCCGCCAGCCCGGCCTCGCCCAATGCAGATTTGGGAAGAAATGTGAAGCTGGCTTCAGGACATCGGAGTGTGACCCTTCCCTCCTTCATCCCCAAGCGCTCCCCTTGAATGGGGCACTCCGCTGAGTGATAGGAAATTGACCAGGTTCCGTTTCAGAAGGAAAATGACAGATCGACCCTCTGGATATCTTTAGCTCTACTCCTCCTTTAGGTCAGTGTAGAAATCTTCTCCGGTTCCCAACCTTCAAGTTAGGCGAGGTCCCCCCCTACCACTCTGGGGTTCCTACCCAGATATCATTCTGTTGTAAAAGAGTCTGTTTACTGCCCTGAGAGCTCCTTGAGAACAGGATCTGATCTCCTTCGCGATTATATCCCTGGAATTCAGCACAGTGCCCAGCACAGAGGAGGGGGCTTAATGAATTCTGTATTGATTGAAGCTGGGAGGGAGAGAGGGAAAGCCTCAAGGGAAGGATGTTGAATAAGCGCTCTCAAGCTGCTTCCTCCGAGAAACTACAGATAAGCCGTTGATAGAGTCACAAGAACACTCTTGCGGTTTGAAATGTGTTAATTTATTTTATCACTTTGATTACAAATCATTATTTAGGTATCTCAGCATTTCCATGAGGGCTTTATCATGCGGCTTGGGACTGAGATTTCTTGGTGTGAAGTCTGTTCCTTAAACTTACAAGCTCTGTAACTTTGGGACCCGCTCTGTAGTTTTTCTGTTCCTTAATGTCGTCTTCCGCAAAATGGGGAGAACCATAGCGTGTAGGTCACAAGAGGGGTGGCGAGAAAGGAGGAAACGGTGTGTTCAGCGTATTACCTGAATATTTGGCTGGTGATTAGAGCCTAATAAATGTTAACTAGTTCTGATAGATTCTTGTTCTCCGGATTTTCTGTCAATTGATTTGTTTCACTAGGAGGAAAAAAGGTCTTCCGCTAGCCATAAAAACACCTAACTCAGGGATGCAGCATACGCATGAACAGCCGGTGGTCTGTTCCTTAAACTTTCCCTTTGCCTGCACCACCCCCCACCCCGCCACCCCCCTCCCCGCCGTGACTGCTCTAGTCAGTAACTACAGTGCTGTAACTATGGTGCTGGGCCACCACCTCCCTCCCTTCTTGCCTTTTCGATTATGCGCATCTTGGGGCTCCTGGGTGGTTCAGGCCGTTAACCGTCCAGCTTCGACTCAGGGCATGATCTCGCGGTTTGTGAGTTCGAGCCCCGCGTCCGGTTCCGTGCCCACAGCTTGACGCCTGCTTCGGATTCTGTGTCTCCCTCTCTCTCTGCTTCTGTCCTGCTCTCTCTCTCTCTCTCTCTCTCAAAAATAAACTTTCAAAAAAAAATTAGATTATGTGCATCTTGGTTCACTGCACATTGGGCGATCCTGCTCCTTTTCGTTCCTTTTGGCTTCGTCTCTTTCTGTCACTCCACATGCCCTCTGTCGATTCTCCCACCTGGAAGCCCCCTCAATCATCCTTTACCTTTTCTTTTCTTTTCTTTTTTGTAATATTTACGTATTTTTAGGAGAGTGCCAGCAGGGGAGGGGCAGAGAGAGAGGGGGACAGAGGATCCGAGGTGGGTTCTGCGCTGACAGGCTGACAGCAGCGAGCCCGATGTGGGTGGGGCCCGAACTCAGGAGCTACGAGAGCAGGACCTGAGCCAAAGTTGGACATTCAACCGACTGAGTCACCCAGGTGCCCCACCCTTTAGCTTTTCAAATGCTTCCAAGTATGCTTTTATCCCAAACCCCAGCATTTGGAATTAAAAGCAAAACACATGTTTAAAACTTTTTCCACAAAAAAGTGGTGGCTCAGCCAGTTAAGGGTCCAACCATTGGTTTTGGCTCCGGTCAGGATCTCACGGTTTCGTGAGTTCGAGCCCCAAGTCCGGCTCTGTGCTGACAGTGCAGAGCCTGCTTGGGATTCTCTCTCTCTCTCTCTCTCTCTGCTCCTCCCCCACTCCCACTATCTCTGTCTCTTTCAAAATAGATAAACTTAAAAAAATTTTTTTTAAATGTGGTGCTGAAAATACCCTAACACGATTCTAACTAAAATGTACCATTATTATCAGTGTCGTTTTTTGGGGGGTGACGCAGAAGAACCTGGAAACCTGAGTGGCCCATAACATTGCTTCTAGGGGAGAGCATGGTAGGGCACAAACTATTTGTAAATGTAGAGCTCCTTGTCTACGCTGATGATCAAGTAGTTTAAATTATGGGTTTCTTTTGTCACTTGGTGTCTTTTTAGACCCAGGGACGCCTGGGCAACGAGAGATTGCCCCAAGCATCATGCATATGCTGAAACTCAGGGTACAATCCTTGCAAGGGACATGGGCTTTTCTACAAGGAAACAATCCTTTGCTTTTGTAAGATAATCTGTTCAAGACGTGTGGAGAGTGAGTACAGCAGGACCCAGCAGGATGTGTGTTTTGCTGAATATCAGCGTGTTGATCCTAGGCACAAAGCTTATCTGCTTTGCTCAAAAAAACATATTTCTGAGCTTTTGTAAAATTGGATGGCAATCAACAAGGGGGGCTCCATGCTGGCTCACCGTGAATGCTGTTTAACTGGAGAGCTGGTTTATTGGAGGGGGACCTGCTGTTTAGAAGTCCAAACTGAGTTCAACTATTTCTTATCCAGGGACCTTTAAACTTGTTTTTTGTTTGTTTGTTTGTTTGTTCATTTGTTTTAAACTTCTCTCAGTGCAGGAATAACCCCTTTATGACTTCAAATACATAGTTTACTGTATAAATGAGATAGTCATGACCTTAAACTGAGACAGTGATAGGCTGGCCAGAAAGTCTATATAAGGAGTGGTATCCTGGGCTGGACGGTTCTTACTGACAGTTACCTGGAGAAGAAGCATTTTTTTTTTAGATCAGAAGCCCGGTCTGAAAGCCAAAATCTTAGGTAGGTAGAAGAAACCTGGTATGTGTAATCAAGTTCCCTTGAAAAGCCCTGAGTGATGGGCCACTGAATACAGTTGGGCAAGCTGTTCACTGAACAAGGGTGCCTGGTTGAGGGAGTAAGTAGAGGCCGAAATCCACGCTGCCCTGTGCTAAGACAAGAACTTGCAAAGCCACAGAGAAGGCAGCTTTGTCAAGTTCACAAAGTGCCTTATAGGCTAGCCAAGGCCTTGGGGGGGCAGGCTTCATGATGGCATGAGCCACATGGCAACAGGAGCAGAGATATAAAAGGGTAAGGCAGGGGGCGCCTGGGTGGCTCAGTCCGTTAAGCGTCCGACTTCAGTTCAGGTCACGATCTCGGGGTCTGTGAGTTTGAGCCCCGCGTCGGGCCCTGGGCTGATGGCTCAGGGCCTGGAGCCTGCTTCCGATTCTGTGTCTCCCTCTCTCTCTGACCCTCCCCCATTCATGCTCTGTCTCTCTCTGTCTCAAAAATAAATTAAAAAATTAAAAAAAAAATAAATAAAAGGGTAAGGCAGGAACTTGGCAATCTGGGCTTCAGTACACAAATTCCACCAACGCTGCGCATGAAGCGGGCTAGGGGCTAATCGCCCTGGAAACGCACGGCTCAAATCAAGGTCCAAAAAACCCATTTTGTGAACACGGTACCGCTATCTGTGTTTATTTCCTCTGGTTTTCCTTAGAACCGTATAAAACTTTGACAGAAGTTCCAGTCAGTCTTTACCGCGTTTAGAGGAATCATGGGAACGGTTTTGTTTGACGTTTGGGTCACACTATTGGAGAGTCATCTGGCCCCAGGGCCCAGACACGTGTATGGAAGTAATTAGAATTTCCACCTTCACCGCCACCCCCTCCCAGGGGGCCTCATAGACTTCAGCCTATTTAGGAACCTTTTGGTCCGATTTTCTTTTTCTTTTTTTTATTATTAATGTTTGTTCATTTTTGAGAGAGAGAGAGAGCATGAGCAGGGGAGGGGCAGAGAGAGAGAGGGAGACACAGAATCCGAGGCAGGCTCCAGGCTCCGAGCTGTCAGCACAGAGCCCATCGCGGGGTTTGAACTCACGAACTGGGAGATCATGACCTAAGCCGAAGTCGGACGCTCAACTAAGGGAGCCACCCAGGCGCCCCTGATTTTCTTTTTAATTAAGGGAAGTCAGTAGAATTTCCTTATGTGTTTTGTGGAGGAATGCCGAGGACCCTCCAGCGAATCCCACAGGCGATTCTCTTTGGGGGGAACAAGAGAAATTGTCCAGAAAGAGGGTGATAAGACTTTCTGCTTTTTGCAACCACCTGAGGGGAAGCCAGCCATTTGGGTGACTTCTCCTCATAAAGCCTTGGGGGGAAAATGGCCTTTTTTAGTACCATCGAGGCTTCCGGCAGGGCCTGAAGTCATCACACGGTTGTCAAGCCAGTGAACAGAGTCAACCTTTGGAGTGAGGACGTGACTTTTCTCTTCCCCAGGAAGACAGGATATCTCTGAGTTATCTTATCATGGCGTCTAAGAGCGCTCGGGAATTTCAGAGATGAAGGTGAATAGCCTGTCTCGTGAAAAACGCCTACGGCCCACGGCCCACGTACAGGTTCCCTGGACTCGGTAAAAACTGCCTTTAACTTTAACCGCCTTTAAGTTAGAGTACGTTGCTCTAAGACCAGAGAAAGAACAGGGCTTTGGCCTTGTACCCGACCCACACTCCGTGTGCACCACGGCCTGGGGGAATGCTAGAGCGCCCCAGGACTCCCGCTTTCCACCTCTTGTTTTTAATTTTTAAAATGAGAACATGTGTAAAAAAATTATAGTGAAACGCACCCGCCATAAAATTGACCATCTTAGCCATCTTCAAGTGCCCGGTTCGGTGTTCGGCACATTGACATCTCCAGAACTCCCCGTGGCTTCCCAAACTGAAATTCTGGGCCCGTTGAACAATAACGCCCCACTCCTCTTTGCCCCCAGCCCCTGGAAAAGACCACTCAGCTTTCTGTCTCTATGAGTCTGAGTGGGTTCGTGGGTTCGAGCCCCACTTCGAGCTGTCAGCGTGGAGCCTGCTTTGGATTCTCGCTTATGCATTCATCTATCAATCAGTGGACACTTAGGTAGCTTCAACCTTCGGGGTCCTGTGAATTACACTGCTCTGACCATGGCTGTAAAAATATTTCTTCAAGACCCTGCCTTCAGTTCTCTGGGGTATATACACCAACAAGTGGGATTGCTGGATCATATGGTAATTCTATTTTTAATTTCTGGAGGAAATGCCCCGTTTTGCACGGTGGCTGTACGACATCACTTTCCATTTGGACGCAAACATCCTCTGGGTCCCTCTTAGGAGGTTCCACTCATGAAGGATGAAAACGATGATGTTGGTCGTTTACAACTGTCTTTGCCTCTCCCTCCGTCCTCCATTAAAAACGCAGGACACCTGCGGAGAAGATCAGCTTCAATGGCACGTTTGTTTCTTGAATCGGGAAGAAGATGTTAAAGTCCCAAGAATGGTACAGGTCGACCCATGTTTTCTCTCCTTGGGGGGTATTCTGACCAAGACCGTTGTCTGAAGCCTTGGTAATAATCCCTTGATTTTGCCCTTAAACAATGGCTCCTTTCATTTCGGGATCGCAAAAGGCTTCCCTCCCAAGGAACTATAATGGTTATCATTTTATGATAGTGGAGGAACCGAAGAGTAGAATCTTTAAATGACTCGCCCGGGATGAGTCAGGGATGTGCCCTCCGAGGGACCAACATGTGAGCATTTGACGCTGGGCTTACGCTACCGAGGACAGGAGCGTCTGACCTTGAACAAAGAAAAGTAGCTCAAGGGAGATTCGTTTCCCGAGGGAGGAGGAAGGGAGAACTCTCTCGAGACTGTTATAAACAAGCAAGAAAGCGAGCCAGCTTCAGTTTGGCAAAATGATGCTCCCGAAATCCTGCTTCCTCAATTAAAATGCATGTTTGAGGGTTAAGAATAGTACCAACCAATGAAAAGTTACGGGTGCATCCTGGCTTATCGGAGCATTCCAGTCTGGTAAAAGTAAACACGAATGATAGGGGTCAGCAACGCGGCCAAACATCTCTGGGGCCCAGTGCGCCCAGACCCCTGGTTCTAATAAAAGACTCTCTTCATCCTGTTGTGCGAGAGGGTATACACGACTCCCCAAGGGAGTCCGTAAAATTCCTCTGACGTGCCTACAACCTCCTCAGATTCAAGTGTTTTGCCTTTCCTAGATTATGTAACGACAGCCACAAAAACTGCACCCAGCTACATTCACATTTGCTCCTTCTCGGTGACACGCTGGGTACTGGATAAAATTCGCAGCGATACAGAGGAGAACCCGCACTCCTTTCTCACAGCAACGCTGCAGAAACAGAGCTGTAAACCTTCCCCACGAACCTATCGTCCTTCCTACTGTATGTCCCTGGAAAATGTTCAACCCAGTGGGGGTCACGTAGGCTCTGGAAAAGTTACAAACTGGTTAGACGTTGTCCTTTCGGTGGCCATGCAGAAGTTAGAGGAAAGCAGGTCGGCTCTTCCAGACTTTTCCTGTCGTACGTTCCCTATGCACGCAAACAACCAGAGAATGCTTTAAGTGATTCACTTCAATAAGGGTATTGGGGGCCACAGGGTCTATCTCTGGTACGCAAATCCCCCATAAAAGATACCCTCCAATGGGAGAACTTCCTATCTTTTGAGAGAGTTTAGGCAAAGTTTCTATAGCCACAAGAGAGGCCCGAATAGAGACCGATCCAGGGCAATGGAGACGGTGCCCTGCAGGCCCCTCATGTTGGAGAGACTCGGGGGCACGAGAGGGGAGCAGGAGGTGTCTCTCTCAGCGGGGACTGAAAACAGTTGGAGACTGTGGGTGGTATTGCCCCTTCTCCTTTGGCACGCCCGTTCAAGCTACACGCTTTTGTTTTGTTGTGGGTTTTTTTTTTCAAGGCTGTCTGGGGTTCATTCTAACCTCCTTTTAAGTTAATAACAATGCTGTGTTTGGAAGATCGAGAAAGGGGGGAGGGAAGGGAGTGTGTGTTTTGTCCCTGGGTTTAAACACCCTGCCCCTGAGTCACCTTTCTTTCTTTCACGTCATGTTCGATCCTGTGTTGCAAATCACATCGGAGAAGACTGGCCAGCGGGCTTTGGAACTTACTCTCTGTGAAACTTGTGCACTGGCGGTTACCTGACTGACCACAGCGCAGTAAATCTAGAGCAGTAAATTGGTTACATTAGAACGCCCCACTCTCCAAAAGCCTTTCGCCAAATGTACAGCCGTATGAATGATGGTGGCCTTGATGGTAAGTCCAGAATCGGTCACCATCCCGCAACGCATTATTAATTGCTTCCCAGCTTGGGGTGAGCCAGGCTTTCCATATTTATTATTTATTATTCTGATGATTCTTATTTTCTTTTACCGAAGCCGAAAGAACAAAGCAAAATGCATCCAGTGCAACATACAGGATGAGGCATCCGGGATCGCGAAAGCCTGAGAGAATGCCGATGTGTCACTAAATGTACCGGAGCCTTTTCCTTTTCCTTCTGGTTTTAAAGATGTTCCTCCCCTTTGTGGCGATTGCGTGTGATTTATGCTCCCCAAGCTCAAAGAGGAAAACATCCGTTTTCTCCAAATTATTTTGATACTTTCTCCCCCCTCCCGAAGAAAGCCTTTTATATCTCTCTGCCTGCACAAAGCCCTCGGAACCCTTAAGGAGGGCGAGAATCAGTACCGACTTAGCTTGGAAGGTAGGCTCCCTACGGCGCTTGTATGAAGCGGGAATCGGACTCTCCTCGGAGTCTCAAAACTCAGACTAACCCACAGGCTGTCCACGCCAGGGCTTTGCAGCTCAGGCTTAAAGGTTATTTCTCTTCTCAGCAACTCTGTTCTCCTTATTGGCCCAGGACGTCCAATGAGAGCCAGGCTAACTTTTACGGAGCCAGCCCAAATCACTCTCCAAGAAGAAAGTCATGTGAAAGAGCTCCGGCAACGGGGGCGCCTTCTCCCTCCCCTCGACTTCACTAGGACACGGAGAAGCTATTAGTGACCCGGGCTGTCCCCAAATGGGAATCCAAACAACTAACTTGTCAGGGAAACGAGCCTGACTGGGGTCAACGGGCTCCCTATATTTTGGTTCCTAAGTGCTCTGCGTTTCTTTGGTTTCTGCACCAATTAGTCCATCGTGGCATGTATCTCATGTAGAGGACACACTCATAAATCTAAACTGGAAGGCAGAATGTGGCATGACCGTTTGATTATGGGAAGAATCGGTTTGATTTATGAGGTATTATGACCCAACGAGCCGTAGCGCCCTTTTCTTCTCTGCTGCCTGGCTTAACTGTGCTGGCGATCAAGTCGCTCCCCTCACAATCCCTTCACAATCCCAGGATTCAGGGCCTGCCTCTAGAAGCAACATGGGTCAGGGAGAGAAGGGTGGAGAGCCGGAGGAAGAATTGCTCTTTAATTACTGCCTATTTGAATATTAAATTATTTCCCCATGAAAACAGCTAGATTCAGCAGCCTGTGGCTCGGGCCACATTTTTCCGTTAATGCGACCGGGAGTTCTGCTTGGTGAGAACTCTGAGAAAGCCCACGCTTGAGTAACTGTCCTGGGAAGTCTTGGGAATCAGAGGCAGGCTGCCATTTCCAAAAGGGACATCATTACCAAGGCCTCACGATTTCATAGCTACTCGAAGGGACTCCGGTCTAGAGAGCACGTCGAGTAAATTACGATTCCTCTGAGAAGACGCACTCCCATGTATATATATTTCTGGCACTGTGAGTGGCATTTTAGGGGAGGCCAGCGATTTCTTTTGCTGGGGATTCTGGAGCAGGAATTGACTTTGCTTCGACTCGTAGGTCTAGTGTAGGTTAACCCAAAGTGGGGGAAACTTCTGTTCAGGCGCGAAGTGGCCTATTACATGAGTGGCCCACCCAGGGACGCTGCTTTCAAAGGAAGTTGGACCAAGTGATCTGTGCTGTGCCAAGGGTCCAGCCCCAGGGAATGCTGGGAACTTCTGGTCCAAGAAAGGCACGGGCCAACAAGGGCTAGAGTGGGAGCAAGGAGGGAACCTTCTGGGGCCAGCAAATGTGTCTCTCTCTGCGGGGGGTGTATGTCAGAGCAAATGTCTAAATCTAAGTGGGCACAGCAAACTCAGGCCTGGCCAAACGTGGGGCGGGTAGGTGATGAGGCCCCCAAGCAGCGGCATTCGTGGTGTGTATTTTTTTTAATTTTTTTTTTTAACGTTTTATTTATTTTTGAGACAGGGAGAGACAGAGCGTGAACAGGGGAGGGTCAGAGAGAGGGAGCCACAGAATCTGAAACAGGCTCCAGGCTCTGAGCCGTCAGCACAGAGCCCGGCGCGGGGCTCGAACTCACGGACCGCGAGATCGTGACCTGAGGCGAAGTCGGCCGCTTAACCGACTGAGCCACCCAGGCGCCCCTCGTGGTGTGTATTTAAGTGGACACCAGTGGGCCTGAAAGATGGGACCAGGCTTGGGGAAAGGGGATGGCAGCTCCATGAGGATTAGCTGGAAGTTCCATGAGGGCACGGGTCCTATGTTTCATTTACACACTCCCCTGTGCCAGACAGGGCTGGACACACATTAGGGGCTCAGTAATAGCGGGTGGAGGGGCACCTGGATGGCTCAGTCGGTTGAGCCTCCGACTTCCGCTCAGGTCATGATCACCCCGTTCGGGAGTTCGAGCTCGGCCTCAGGCTCACTGCTGTCAGCCTGTCAGCACAGAGCCCGCTTCGGATCCTCTGTCCCCCTCCCTCCCTGCCCCTCTCTCCCGTCTCTCTCTCTCAAAAATAAATCAACGTTTAAAACAATTATTTAAAAAAAATAAAAAATAATGGGGGGAATGAATAAGATGATTGGGGTTGCCCGGCCAGCTGGTAAAGCTAGAGCACTAATGGATAGAACAACAGCTGTACCCATCTCAAAGGGTAGTTGTTAACAGGATGACATTAGTTGAGTTAACGCACGTCAATGCTCATTTAGTTAATGCCTGTCCATGGCCCATCATGATTCCCCCCCTGGCGTGGCTACTAATAGAACAAGAGGCCACATCCAGTCCTTCAAACCAGTGTTGAGGGGGGTCCCCCATCAAGCCAAGCCTCCACTGATTCCAGTATACAGTGGGGCCCAGTTCACAGGCGGGTGGGCATAAGACTGGCGGGGACCAACAGACACACACATTCGGGCCCGAGCAAAGTGTTCTCCCTCACTTCTCTGCGGCCATGGAGTTCAGAGTTGAGGTGTGGTGTCATGTTCAGTAATGGCACATGCTTTACCTCTTCCTCCTTCCTTTACCTCTTCCGTTGGGCTGGCAGTCAGCCGAAGAGCTAAGCTCCAGCCGGCTCAAGGGAGCTCCAACTCCGTCTCATTCTCTTTTGGGGACCAGTGGCTAGTCAAGGTCTACCCAGTGGCTAGTCAAGGCACGCTCTTCTCATGGTGCCGGAAACACAAGCGTGTAAGGCCAATCACACAGGCGCGTTTCAAGCCCCTGCTCAAGTCACATTGGCAAACACCCCATTGGTGAAGCATGTCACGTGGCCGAGTCCAAAGCCACAGTGTGAAGAAATACACTGTGTGGGGAGAACCACAAAGCCATACGGGCTAAAGTCGTAGTGACAGGAAGGGGTGAAGAATCAGGACCAATAATCAGAAAGCAGTCCCTGATGATGCCCCAAGATATTAAATCCCACCCACATCGGCACTCAACCATACCAGCTTCTAGATATCAGTGTCCTGGGCTCCCCACCGGACTAGGAGTTTTTCAAAGGGAAAAGTGGTGTTTTATTCCCTTCTCTATCCTCAGCACCAAGCACAATGCCTGGCACATAGTAGGTATCTCATGAATGCGTGTTGGTTTTCATCAATGCGGGCATGTTTGTGCTCGTAAGTGGGTGGATGTTCATTGCCTTTGTTTCCTTATTCTTCATCAGTCTCTGGGCAAGCACGGTTTAAGGTGATTGGGACTTTGGAAGTCGCTGATGAGCCCATCCAGCATCATTAGGGACCCGCGTCCCAGACAGCATCCTCTGCCGTGAATGGCTCATTGGCCTCCTCACTGGTTGCCTTCATTCTCACTCCAAAGCTCCAGTTCACCTTCTAACCCATCTCACCTTCTCACACCCAGGGGCAAGTCTCTGTTTTGTTTCACCCCTAAATACGGAAAGTATTTGCTTCTCCAATAATCATAGTGTGTAGGCAGCCTGGGTCACTGAACCACAAGTCTTTTTAGGGCTCCAGAAGTCACCCTTCTCTCTCCACCATCAAACTGTCATCCATCAAGAAGGGCGAAGCAAGTTTTGGGGGGACAGATCCAGAGAGTATTTGAGCGATGACCAGAAAATATCGGAAAGTCACATACCTTTCAGCTCTGTCTCTCTCCAGAATGGGATCCCAGTAACAGTTTCTAACTCCCTACGCCCAATCCACAGAGATTTATACAGTTTTTTTTTCCCTTTTTGTCTTAACCCTTAATCCCATTACCCCCAGGAGGCCGCGAAGCCCTCAGGCACCTCCAACTGAAGTCTTGTCCTGAAAGCCCAGATATCTGAAGGCAGACAGCAGAGTAGGCCCCTTGGATGATTACATTTGATGCGTGCTGCTCACGGATCCACCAAGGAAGCTGAGAGTTAGTTGTTGGCTTTGTTATAAAAAACGTTGGGAGGGCTCAGTTTACTTTTTTCTTCTTTATTGGATTTCATAATAGTGGACAGTTCTCTGCTCTGTCATAGATTATTTGCTTTTCTAAACACACGTTTTACAGTAAATTAAGAAGCATTTTACTCAATAGGACCCTTTCTGAATTTCCAATGGGAGTATTTTTGCCCAAAGGGGAACTCGTATTGTCAAAGTTGTCTTCATGAATTGCACTTGAGGTCAAATTAAAAACAGTCTTTGGAGCTCAATTACAGAATCATAGAAATCATAGGCCTTGAAGGAAAAATAGCTCTTTTACTTCCTAGAAAAACAGTCAAAGTTGAACTTCTAAAGGTTGAGCTGGATTGGACTGAAAAAATGGACCAACATTGTAACAAAAGTGCCCCTGACACTTTTGGGGGGCCCAGTTAAGAGCTGTGGGGGAGAGAAAAGAATTAAAACACAGTGGGGGACTGCTCTTCAGAATCCATAAGTTACACACTGGAAGCTGCCAGAAAAAAATACCAGACTGTATAGTGTGTTCTAGTCCAGATCTCCTTAAACTTGAATGTACATACAAATCACCTCTCATTCAAAAGTTCTGGGGTGGGGCCCATGATTTTGCATTTCTAACAAGCTCCTGGGTAATGCTAGGGTTCCTCGTCTGTGGCCCGCACTTTGAGTAGCAAAGTTCTAGTTATGGAACATACCGGAATCTTGGGTAGGAACGTAAAGGTGAGAGAGATAATGAAGGTAAAAGTGGTGAGGAATTCTTCACAGAGAAAGTACGCACAGAGGAAGATTCTGGAACAACGTACACGTAACAGAGCCCAACGTCTCACAAAAGATTCTCGCTTAGAAAGGCCCCGTGAGGAGACTAAAAGAATCCTAGAGTGAATTATAAACACGGTGCCCCTTAACTCAGGTTTGTTCATGCAAACTCTCATTAAATTGGTGAAATATAGAATTGATTCTGTTCCCACCTAAGAAGATAAGGTCCCAATACGATATATATATATATATACACACACACACACACACACACACATATATATAATACACCATAGTAATACGTATATATGTATAGATGAGATATAGTATGTATATAGATATATAATATGTATATTATATAGATATAATATTTATTTATATAAATACTTTTTATATATGATATCTCATATATAGTGGCCTCACTACCCACCTAAGACCAGTTACAATCACATAAAGTTCTGAACTTGAATGATGTTTGGTGGGGATTGTCTACTAGGAAAGAGTGATAGACTTCATAATTTGTGTTTTAATTTTTTTTTTTTTTTGAGAGAGAGAGAGAGAGAGAGCACGAGCAGGGGAGAGGCAGAGAGAGAGAGGGACAGAAGGTCCAGAGCGGGCTCTGTGTTGACAGCAGTGAGATCACGACCCGAGCCGAAGTTGGACGCTCCACCGCCTGAGCCACCCAGGCGCCCCCATAAGCTGTGTTTTAAACCTCATAATACGCTTCCTCAAAAGTTATGTGACTTGGGACATTATAAAAGAAAACCAGAGAGGACAGAAACTATTTAAAGACAGAAAGGTTTTGTTGATTTTTTTTTTTTTTTAGAACATTGACTCTGTTTAGCCCTTGGAAGGGAATTAGAAAGGGACTCTGTTTCTTTCTATTATTTGCATTAGTGAAAACACCAGCCTTTCCCTCCATCACACACGCTAAAAGCGTTGAGTAAATATTTAAAGAATATCTGTGCGAAGGAGCACCAATTCATTACCCCGTTGTCTTTGTCTAAAGGAAAAGGATTTAGACTGGTTGAAGGGAAGAACATTTTAGGCAGGAGGGTTCAGGCAGCGGTGGTAGGAGTGTTTGCTGAGAGCTGGAAACGGGTTGTGGAAAGTCAGATTGCCAAAGCAGGTTGGGGCCAGATGGTAGGGACCCAGCCGCATGCCTCGCTAAGAGTCTGGATGTTCTTTAGGTAAGCACATTTTTGATCCGGAGATGAAATACAATTCGAAAAGGGCCATATTGAAATACTTGGTACTTGGCGATGCTTTGCCGTGGGCCATTCACCCACTTGACAGCTCCTCGGGGAGTTCTAAGGGAGGTTCCCTAGGGACGGGTGTCCAAGTTCAAGGTAAATGCAATCGCCGACCGCCGCGAGAGATAGGCCAGTCCCCGGGACCTTGGGACCAGACTCGAACCAGAGACTTCTCCATGGGCCCCACGGACTTACGGAGGAACCGGTTCTCGGCTGGGGGTGGGGGCAAAATGCCCACCAGGTCCCCGAGAGACGGGGGGGGGGGGGGGGGGGGGGCGGGGGGCCATCCATATTTTTCTCATTAACTTATTCCTGACATGAAGTATTATGTCTCACTGAGGATGGTGGAAAATATTTCACTGAAGCCTTAAGTTGGAAAAAAAAAAAAGTTAAGAGGTTTTTCTCTGTTTTTTTTTTTTTTTTTCCTCTCTATGACCCCAGGCCAGAGAAAAAGTTTGTCACTGAATGTTTATGAGAGGAATGAGCCAGAAGAGCAGACACCGCCAAGTCCCTCTGACTCATTACGGAGCTCAATTAGTGGGCAATAGAATTTACCTAGCACCCCCCCCCCCACCCCCGGGGGAGGAGGCGGTGGGGTGTGGCAGGCAGCAGCGGGGAGGGGAGGGGGGGCGTCTGCCGGGAGCAAGGTGGACGTGGCCCTTTTCAAGGGTATCAATTGAGCCCGCAGAGTGCGATGGCAGGAGGCGACCCCTCCGAGGAAGAGCCACGGCTGCGTGCCTGCCAGTCCCTTCTGAGCTCCAAGGGGCCACCCGTCTGACCCCGCCGCCTATAGAGCTAACATGAGTAATGTATCAGCAATGTGAGAAGCCTCCGATCCCCAAACCACAGGGGAATAAATCAGCCGAGGTTGGCAGGAAGTGGAAGAGGCGGAGATTTACGGCCGGGGCTCCCCGGGGCTGGGCGACACCGCCGTCGCCCCGGGAGACACCAGCTTCTGCCTCCCGCGGGCCCGGGGTGGCACCTGCACCGAATGTTCTTGGGCTCCTGGGGAAGCAGGGCTGTTGGCGACGAGGAGCGTCCTCACGGAGAGATTCTCGCTTCGGCTCTTTTCACCCGGATGGGCGCGTTTCGTTCTTTCCTTCACTCACTCGCTCATTCGGCTGAGATCACTGCTGCGGGTCAAGCGCCGTGAAAGCACCGCGCGGGGGGGGGGGGGGGGGGGGGGGGGGGGGGGGGGGGGGGGGGGGGGGGGGGGGGGGGGGGGAGAGGGGGACACGACGCCACGACGCCAGCCAAGACCCGGGGGCCTGCCCTCAATGGGCGTTCAGTAGAGACGGTCCAGGGATGGTCTGAAAGCGCTGAGCTCTAGATTATTCCAGAAGGGCCCTTGCAAGGGTCCGCTCCACACCACGGGGCACTTTAAGTCCTCCTCGGGCCGAACTGAATTTCTCTTCTGGCTTGGACCGCACGAGAGGTCCCTGACGGCTTCGTCGTAGGAGAGAGGCGGAGGTTGGGTGGACATGAGTCTAGAACTTTCTGTGCGTGCCGTCCGGTATGACTCGTGGGACGTATGGCTCTCTACACGGATTCCCAGAATTGAACCTGGGCCAACGTGTATGAGGCTTCACTACCTCTTCTGACCAAGCCTGACCATTGTATACCTCAACCCCTGTGCCATGTTCCCCCTCGAAGCAGCTCTGGCCTGCCTTGGCGGTTCTGTCAGAGGTTAACACTGGCCCCTCCGGAATAGATACCACGACTGCTTGATGGTGAAACGAGAGAAATCTAAGCGTGAGGGACTGATGTTCACACCTGGACAATAAAAATAGTATACTTATTACAATATCCCTGAATAGGAGTGTCTCAGAAGGAACGTTCTAGTTCCATCTTAATGGCACAAGATAATTTTTGAGGTACTAGTTTATGCATTCCCTCTCCCCACGCATTTTTTCTTTTTTCCTTTTCCTGCTGCCAGCAGACAATCAGACTCTGGGCTTCTTCATCTCAGAGAAAGCCGAAGTGGATTATATGGAGGGCCACTGGGAGCACAGGAAAAGGGGGGGGGGGTGCTTAAAGGCAGCTGGAGAGGAGAGAGCCAGGGAGACCCAGAAGGGGCCACATTTGGTGGTTTCTGAGACTAGAGGAGGCCTGCACTAGGGGGAAGGCGCCAAGCAAACCTCAGGAGAGGACTGTGAAATGCCATAAGGAGGCTTGCTCCAGCCACAGGGGCTCCCATTCCAGAAAAGAGTGCTGTGCTCCAAGCATCTCTCGGGGAAAATGGGAGCACGGGGCCTGTGAGGAAGGGCTTCTCAACTGCAACAAGTGTAGACAGTTAGCCCGAAGACTTAAATGTGTGTGTGTGTGCATGTGCATGATCCCAAATATCTTGTCACTGGTACAACCACAGGACCTTTGCATCACCCTAGGAGTAGTGCTAGCTTCTAAAGGTTTGGATTTCCTATCAATCCAGGATGATGGGATTACAGTAGAAATTAAATTGGTTTAAGTACAATTAAGAATTGCAATGTTTCTACGGTGTGCGGGTATCTACTGAGCCGTACCTGCTCTTCTCCCCAGGTCCTTCTCTCCTTCCCTGTTTTGGCCGGGGTGGGGATATCAGCTTGGCACTCAGACCTATCTTAGCATAAAGCCTGCTCCTATGAGGTAGAAAGCTTCATCTGAATAAAAGCTTTTCTGGAATAGAACCCTTCAGAATGTACGTGTAGATTTTAGGCTCCATGTCTCCGTTGTCCTCTCCCCCTCCTCCCCCCTGCTCCTCCTCTTCCCCCTCTTCCCCCTGCTTCCTCCTCTTCTTCCTTTTCTTTTTCTTCTCCTTCTTCCTTTCCTCCTCCTCCCCCTCCCCCCTCTTCCTCCTCCTCCCCCTCCTCCTCCTCCTTCTCCTCCTCCTCCTCCCCCTCCTCCCCCTCCTCCCCCTCCTCCACCTCTCCACTCGCCTTCCACTTTTCCCTCTTACTCTTCCTGCCTTCAGCTTCAGGGTTTATGCTCTTAACCCTTATACTATGCTCCTTGTTGTCACTTTGAAATACCAAGAAACGATGGTCTAGGCTGCCATGGAAATATCTCCAAGAATCAAGGTGCAGAAGAGTGTGTATGGAATGATTCTTTTTGTATAAATAAGGGTGGAGATTTGGATGAATGGATGGATAGATAGATAGAGACAGATGGACTGATTGATTGGTTTCTTGGTATATGCCTAAATAATCTGGGGGACAGGGAAGGAGAGACAAAAATGTGTTAACAGCAGTTAAGAGAGAGACACTGGAGGCAAAGGGAGGGAAATTGTTCGCCTTTAAATTGGTTCATTTCTGGGCCGCCTGAATTTGCTAACCATGTATCTGCTTTACTTTTTTAATCTATCTACCAAGATTATAGAAAAAATGAGATTTTATAGAAAGCCTCTGGTTTTACTTTCTTTTCTAAATATTTTTTTTGTGTGTACAAGTAACTAATAAGTGAGTCCCCTCCCTGAAAGAAATCTTGCACTATGCTTGTCAAACAATTCTAACATGCTGATCCCACCCCCTCTAGGCCGGGGGAATTTTGACATGCTCCGGAAGACACCCCCAATGTCATGGTTGGCTCTGGCAGGGGGCGGGGTTCTAGCATGCTCTGGATGCGAAGAGGCCTGCGTAGCAGATGGAAAAGACACCCTGTTGATTGCGTCCATTTCCCCCCACCCCCCAAACACTCAAAGGCCGAGGTTCTGGTGAGAGGGGCTGTGTGACAGCATCCGGCAAAGACATAGATGCCCAAAGGACAGAGGGGACAACCTGTCTTGCTTTACCCCCAGACTGTCCCAAAGCCCCAGGAAACCCCTCGGTTCCGAGGAAACAGTGACAGTTGACCCTACCAGTGGGTGTCCTCACAGAATTTTAGACCTAGAAAGGAGCTTGGTGACTAATTCAGTTTTCTGCCTACCTGAAAATTAAGGAACAAGTTATTATTAGCTTCGATTTGTTTCGGATGGAAAAGGAAAAGGGGTGTGTGTGCGTGTGTGTGTGTGTGTGTGTGTTCAAGAAAAAGAGAGACAATGATTTGCAGAACACCTACATCATTCTGGGAACTGTGCTCAACACAGATTTGTTTTAACCTTCCTAAAGAAATCATTCGAATTTCTCTCATATTCTTCATTTTTAAAGAACAGGACATTAAATAGGCTTTGATGGGGGTCCCTGGGGGGCTCAGTCGGTTAAGCGTCCGACTCTCGACGCTGGGGAGAGAGGCTTTGAGGGGGGTCCCTGGCTGGCTCAGGCCACGATCTCATGGTTTGTGGGATCGAGCCCCACGTTGGGCTCTGCACAGACAGCATGGAGCCTGCTTGGGATTCTCTGTCTCTCTCGCTTTCTGCCCCTCCCCTACTTACATGCTCTCTCTCTCTCTCACTCCGTGTCTCTCTCAAAATAAATAAAAACAAATTTTAAATAGGCTCTGATGATACTTAGTATGCTGGCTGAATTGGTATCTTCCCAGAGGTCATGAGACACACAGCGGGCACCGTATTCTGAGGGAAGAGAAAGAGCGTGAAAAAATGCAGTGTGTGGTGGCGGGGGGGGGGGGGGGGGGGCGGGGGGCGCCTGGGTGGCTCAGTCGGTTAAGCAGCCAACTCTTGACTTTGGCTCAGGTCATGATCTCAGGGTTCATGAGATTGAGCCCCGCGTTGGGCTCTGTGCTGACAGCAGGAAACTTACTTGGGATTCTGTCCCTCCTTCTCTCTCTGCCCCTCCCCTACTTGTGCTCTCTGTCTCTCTCTCTCTCCCAATCTCTCTCTCTCTTTCAAATTAAATGAATAAACACTTAGAAAAATGCAGTGGGGGCAGAAAGCAGATTGGTGGTTTCCAGGGCATGGGGAGAGGACACACAGGGTAGGGAGTGACTGTCTACTGGGTCCAAGGTTGCTTTGGGGGGTTCTAGAATCGGTGGGGATGGTTGCCGGTGAACTAAGTGCACACTTTACAGTGGTTAAAATGGTAAACTATGTTATTCGAGTTTCATCTCAATTAGAAGGAAGATTTATAAAACTGCAGTGGGATGCTGTCTGTGCATTGTAAGGGTTTGCAGCTTGAACGCTCGGTTAGGTGGCATTTTGGATTATATTATGTTTTTGTTTTTTTTTTTCATATTCATGTTTTAACATTTTCTTTTAACATTTATTTATTTTTGAGAGACAGAGAGAGGCAGAGCATGCACAGGGCAGGGGGGGAGAGAGAGAGAGAGAGATACAGAATCTGAAGCAGTCTCCAGGCTCTGAGCTGTTTGTTAGCACAGAGCCCCACGCGGGGCTCGAACTCACAAACTGCGAGACTGTGACCCGAGCTGCAGTCAGACGCTCAACTGACTGAGCGTCCCAGGTGCCCCTGTATTATCTTTTCTTTTTTTAATGTTTACTTATTTTTGAAAGGGAGAGAGATAGAGTGCAAGCAGAGGAGGGGCAGAGAGAGAGGGAGACACAGAATCCGAAGCAGGCTCTGGGCTCCGAGCCGTCAGCACAGAGCCCGACGTGGGGCTTGAACCCACAAACTGCAAGATCATCACCGGAGCCGAAGTCGGACGCTTAACCAACTGAGCCACCCGGGCGCCCCTGGATTATATATATATATATATATATATATATATATGTATATATATATATATAACAGCAGGATGTGTATAAAACTTCCTGATGGGATGGGCAATAATCATGAAAATTCCTTCTGCCATAAAGGGAAGATCTTATGGAAAAGCAATTTTAATAAATGTTTTTTTTAAAGTTTTTATTTATTTTGAGAGGGACAGACAGTGCCAGTGGGGAGGGGCAGAGAGAGGGAGAGAGAATCCCAAGTAGGCTCTGTACTGTCAGCTCAGAACCCCATGCGAAGCTTGAACCGTGAGATCCTGACCTGAGCTGAAATCAAGAGTCGGATGTTTAACCGACTGAGCCACCCAAGTATCCCTTGGAAAAGCAATTTTAAAAGTAGTGAAACTAAAAGATGAATTCTGAAGTTTTCTTTTACTTTTTTTTTTTAACGTTTATTTTTGAGACAGAGAAAGACAGAGCATGAACGGGGGAGGGTCAGAGAGAGAGGGAGACACAGAATTGGAAGCAGGCTCCAGGCTCTGAGCCATCAGCCCAGAGCCCGACGCGGGGCTCGAACTCACCGACCGCGAGATCGTGACCTGAGCTGAAGTCGGACGCTTAACCGACTGAGCCACCCAGGCTCCCCTGAAGTTTTCTTTTACTTTTAATAAGGGTTCTGAATTCGCTGACCTGTACCAGGATGGCAAGTAATCATAACTTTTGTTGTTTAGCAGAGATTTTTTTATAAAAGCACATAACCTCTTTGAGAGTTAAACATTGACATTTTTTTTTTAAATGAATGAGAAATTGAGTATTGTTTTGAAAGAAATCTATGCCATGGAGAGAGCAGAGATGTTTGGAAGTTTCCTCCGTTGTGTTATTTTTGTTGCAGAAAACAATATGCATGGGTGACACAAAAGCTTTCATATGGTCACATTTGTAAAAAAAAAAAAAACATAGAGATGGAATTTTCAGTCTTGTTTCCGTATCTCCCAAATGAAGGTATCTCTCAAATGCTGCATCTTCTGCTTGTTTTACTAGAAAAATTTGACATTAAAAGAAATTCACTCGCCAACCTTCAACAAAAATCTTTGCATGACTGATACACGGCTTACAAGAAAGATTACTGCGATTGGTCAACGCAACCAATGATCTACTTTTTCCTTTTATTTTTACGTATCTTTGGGTCACCTGGGTGGCTCAGTCATTTCAGCCCCGGCTCTTGGCTCCTGCTCAGGTCATGATCTCAGGGTCGTAGGATGGCGCCCTGGGCGTGGAGCCTCCTGGGGATTTTCTCTCTCTCCCTCTGCCCCTCCCCACACCGGCGCGTGCGCACGGACAGATGCGCGCGCACAGACGGATGCACCCGCTCTCCCCCTCTCTCTCAAAGACATTTTTTCAATTTACGTATCTTTGCCAGTGTCTTTCCCAGCCATGTCGAACCATTAAAGTAAATTCATCAAGTAGATGTCATCAAAATAAACTAAACTTAGAACCAGACCAAAGTGGTAAACCGAGGTTTTCAAAAAGTACAAATCATATTCAATTACATTGCTTTCATTTGTAAAGTAATTTTAGTAAGATCAAAGCGAGTTTTTGTTCCTTTCTAATTATAATAAAAATTAGTGATAATACAACATAATAAAAAGTTAATAATAATTAAAATTAGTTTCCACCAAGTGGGATTTATTCCAGGTATGCAAGGCTGACTCAATATTCAAAAACTGATTAATGTAATCCATCATGTCAACAAGCTGAAGCAGAAAAAACATAATCATATCAGTCGATGCAGAAAAAACCTTTGATAAAATCAAACACCAATTCATAATTAAAAGGTCTCAGTAAACTAGGAATGGGGGAAACTTGATAAAGAACATGTACAGAAAACCCCACAAAACTACAGCTAATATCATACTAATGGTGAGAAAATTAAAGCATTCTCACTAAGTTTGGGAGCAAGGCAAGTATGTGCCCTCTCATCACTCCTTTTCAACCTTGCACTACAAGTCCTAAGTAATACGATAAAAGAGAAAAAGGAAGTAGAAAGTATACAGACTGGCATAAAAGAAATAAAACAATCTTCGTGGGGTGCCTGGGTGGCTCAGTTGGTTAAGCGTCCACCTTCTGATTTCAGCTCAGGTCATGATCTCACGGTTGGTGAGTTTGAGCCCCGCATCGTGCTCTGTGCTGACAGCGCGGAGCCTGCTTGGGATTTTCTCTCCCCCTCTCTCTCTGCCCCTCCTCACTCGTGCTCTCTCTCTTTCTCTCTCTCCCTCAAAATAAATAAAAACCCTCCTGGACCTAATAAACGATTTCGGCAAGGTTGAAGGATACAGGGTTAATATACAAAACTCAATCGCTGTCCTAAATACCAGCCATGAACAGGTGGAATTTGATATTAAAAACACAATACCTCATGCAAGGTTGGTTGGATTGCAAACCAGCCCAGCCACTGTGGAGAACAGTATGGAGGTTCCTCAAAAAGTTAAAAACAGAATTAACCCATGATCTGGTAATTGTAGTATGGCATATTTACCCCCCAAACCCAAAAACATGAATTCAAAGGGATACATGCACCTCTATTTTGATATCAGCATTATTTATAATAGCTGAATTATGGAAGCAGCCCAAGTGTCCGCTGATAAACGAATGGCGAAAGGAGATGTGGCATATATACACAATGGAATATTATTCTGCCGTAAAAAGAATGAAATCTTTCCATTTGCAACAACACGGATGGAGGGAAAGAGCATAACGCTAAGTGAAATAAGCCAGTCGGAGGGAACGTACCACGTGATTTCACTCATATGTGGAATTAAAGAAACAAAACAGACGAGCAAAGGGAAAAAAAGAGAGAGAAAGAGACAAAGCAAGAAACAGACTCGTAGCTAAAGAGAACAAACTGATGGTTGCCAGAGGGGAGTTGGGTGTGGGGATGGGTGAAGTAGGTGATGGGGATAAGGAGGCACTTGTCATGATGACTACGGTTGAATCACTATATCGTACACCTGAAACTAACATTACACTGTATGTTAACTACACCAGAATGAAAATTGAAAACTTAATAAAAAATAATAAAATAAAATTCTCTTGGTGTAAGAAAAAACCCCCCACCAAACCCGGTACCACTTACGTTAGCGCCTCCAAGAATAAAACCCTTAGATAGAAATCTACCAGTGTATGCGTCAGATATATGTGAGGCAAACGACAAAATTCTGATGAAAGATATCAAAGAACTGAATCAGTTGAAGAGACGTTCTTTGTTCATGGAGAGGAGTGTTCAGTATCGTGACGACGTCAGCTGTTCCCAACTTGATCTGTAGATTCCACACGATCCCGATCAAAATCACAGGAAGTGACTTTGTGGATATCGACAAAACGATTCTAAAGTTTACATGGAGAGGCAAAAGACCCAGGATGGCCGACACAGTATTGAAGAAGGAAAACAAACTTGGAGAACCAACACTTCCCTATCCCAAGACCTACTCTATGAAGTTACAATAAGGCTGTGTGATATTGGTGAAAGAATAGACACATAGAGCAGTGGAACAGAAGAGACAACACAGAAATAAACGCACACAAATATAGTCAACTGATCTTTGACAAAGGAACATGGACAATATATGGTGGAGAAGAGATCGTCTTTCCAACACATGTTACTGGAACAACTGAAGACCCACATCCAAAAAAAAAAAAAAAAAATGGACCTAGACACAGATCTTTTACCCTTTACAAAATCTAACTCAAAGTGGATCATAGACCTAAGTGTAAAATGCAAAACTATAAGACTCCTAGAAGATAACATAGGAGAAAATCTAGATGACCTTGGGTTTGGCGGTGACTTAGGTACAACACCAAAGGTAGAATCCACGAAAAAAATCAGTGATAAGCTAGATTTCGTCAAAAGTAAAACCTTCCACTCTGTGAAAGACACTGTCAAGAGAATGAGGAGACAAGCCACAGACTGGGGGGGAGATGTCTGTTAAAGACATACCTGATAGATGTACAAAGAACTCCTAAAATTTAACAATGAGAAAACAAAAACCTGATCTAAAGACGGGTAAAATATTATTTGGTGGGTTTTTTTTTTAAATATAGTAGCATCAGTGAAAATAAAGGATACAAGATATTTGTCTTCAGTATTTCTGACAAATGCATGTAGAACTATTATCTCAAAATTTAAAAAAATGTTTAAGATTAAAAGGTCTAAATAACTAACTAAATAGGCAAAATATCTGAACAGACACCTACCTCATCAAAGATGTACAGATGGCAAATGAGCATATGAAAAGATTCTCAGAAACTCAAATGCATATTTCTAAGTGAAAGAAGCCAATCCGAAAAGGCTACGGACTGTATACCCCACCTATATGACATTTTGGAAAAGACAAAACTATAGAGACAATAAAAAGACCAGTGGTTGCCAAGGGTTAGGGGAGGGGGAAGGAAGAATAGTTGGGGCAGAGAGGATGCTTTAGGGCAGTGAAACTAGTCTATATGTTATGATAATGGTGGATACATGCCATTAAAATTTGCCCAAACCCATAGAATGTACCCAAGAGTGAATCCTAATGTGAACCATGGACGTTGGGTGATGATGTGTCAAGGTGGGGTCATTGATTGTAATAAATGTACAACGCTGATGCAAGATGTTGACAGTGCGGGAGGTTGTAGGTATGTGGGAGCAGGGGATGGATGGGAATTCTCTGACTTTTTTGCTCAAGTTTTCTGTGAACCTAAAGCTCCTTTAAAAAATAAGCTCTATTGGGGCGCCTGGGTGGCGCAGTCGGTTAAGCGTCCGACTTCAGCCAGGTCACGATCTCGCGGTCCATGAGTTCGAGCCCCGCGTCGGGCTCTGGGCTGATGGCTCAGAGCCTGGAGCCTGTTTCCGATTCTGTGTCTCCCTCTCTCTCTGCCCCTCCCCCATTCATGCTCTGTCTCTCTCTGTCCCAAAAATAAATAAACGTTGAAAAAAAAATTAAAAAAAAAAAAAAAAGCTCTATTTAAAACACAGGATGGCCAAAGACAGTGGAGAGCCGCGATCACTCCATTTTTTTTTATGTGCAACCCATCAGGAAAATGTTTAGAGTATACATCCTCAATAACTACATATTCATCCTTTATAAGTATTGTAAGTACTGAACATGTGAAAGCAGAAATTTTTAAAAATTATTTTTACAACATCGCCCGTTTTATGTTTATATCACCCTTTCAGAATCGCTTAGTGTATGTTTCACTGTATATATAACCAAGTGAATAGATACGCGTACATTAGGAGTGGGCTCCGATTTTTTTTTTTTTTTTTTGAATTGAGAAAGAAAGATTCAAGTTCCACCGGAAGCAGAGCCAAGACAGGAATCTGGGTGCAGGGATTTCATCTGGTAGGTGATTCTGGAAGCAAGCACGGAGGAACAGGGAGTGTGAGATGGAATGAAGACAAATTATATTGTTGAACTGGTTACCTCTGTGAGTAACGCAAGGCTCAGGCTTAGCAGAGACCTTCTGGGGAACTACCCGATGTGTCTCAGAATTGGAATTGTTCCTTCAAAAGATGGAAACCTGGAGCATTTAGCTTGTGACTCCCATCTCCCAATCGTGGAGGGTCTTTCTCCATGCCCTGCTTTCCCATACCTGCCCTCCCAGAGTATTAACTACACACACACACACACACACACACACATATAATTCTGGACTGTCCTAGATGCTAAGTTCCTGAAAGCGGATAGAAACGGCTGACCCTGGGGGTGGGACCCTGTCAATGCGTGTTCTGGTGCGGGGCGCCAAAAGCATTTGCTACAAAAACGATGTTAAAACGGAAGTTTGGAGATCCTTAGTTTGTTGAAGAAATGAAGGTGGGAGCCCCCCTCACCTTTTAAAGGCAATACGGCCAAGCGAACGTCAATGACCACATTATGACACCAATTACTACGTACTGTTTACACATGTATTTTTCCCCCATTGTCCTAAGAGTGGCTCCAGGATGTGCTGACATCAGACTGAACCAGATGAATATTCCAGATCCTTTACTTAGTAGCTAGGTAACTCTGAGAAAGTTATTTTTTTCTCAGCTTCAATTTCACCCTCTGTATGCCAGAGATAATAATGCCTACCCAAAGGTTTCGAGTTAGGATTAAAATGAGATAATATGTGTTGCCCCCCCCGCCCCGCTTTATTTGTTTCTTCTACACCTGTACACAGTAGACATACAGCTTGGGAGTTAAAAGTACAAATCTTAAGGCACGAAGTGTTGGGTTCAGAGCCAGGCCCTGCTGAGTACCGATTTCAGAACCTTGAGCGAGATCCAGGTTCGAGCTTTGTTGAAACTCTGGTTTCTAGCGGGTTAATCCACTTCTTTTGGAAGCATATGTAAGGTACGGGACAGAATTCAAATATAGTGCCTATCGTAGTGCCTGATACTTAACATCATTACAAACTACTTCTCGATTTCGCTCTCTCTTTTGAGATGCAGGATCTCACAGTGCCTTGGTATACCATTATGGTCATTATTGAAATCTACTTAAAGATACAAAAGTAAAGAGAATGGCCTGACAAGCCCCTATTACCTAATCTCAACAAGTACCAATCTCCGTTCACCTGTAACCCCCACTCCCTTCTTCTTTTCTCATATTATTTTGCAGCAAATCACAGACATAAGATCATCTTGTCTGTAAATATTTCAGTATGCATCTCCAAATGATAAGGGTACTTAAAAAAACGTAAGCACCCCACAATTATCATACCTTAAAAAATTAATAATTCCTTAAGATCATCAAATACCCTCAAATACAGCTCAAATCTCCATTGATCTCCTAAACCTTTTAACCAGTTTTGTTTGCACTAGTATCTAAATAAAGTCAGCATGTTGTGGTTGAATAATTTGTCTCTTCAATCTCTTTAATTCTGTACGTTCCTCCTCTCTCTTTTTTCTTGTCCTGTAGCCATCCCAGAGGACAATGGCATTGCTGATGGCATTGCCATGGTCTCATTTAATATGTCTTCTGCCTTCATCCTGTAAATTGGTAGCACGGTCTAGAGATTTTTATCAGATTCAGATCTGTTCTTTTTTTTTTTTTTTTTCAAAGTTTTATTTATTTTTGGGACAGAGAGAGACAGAGCACGAATGGGGGAGGGTCAGAGAGAGAGGGAGACACAGAATCGGAAACAGGCTCCAGGCTCTGAGCCATCAGCCCAGAGCCCGACGCGGGGCTCGAACTCACGGACCGGGAGATCGTGACCTGGCTGAAGTCGGACGCTTAACCGACTGCGCCACCCAGGCACCCCTGTTCTTTTTTTTTTAAGTTTATTTATTTATAACTGAGAGAGACAGAGAGAGTGCAAGCAGGGAAGGGGCAGAGAGAGAGAGGGAGAAAGAGAATCCTAAGCAGGCTCCACGCTGTCAGCACAGAGCCCGACGTGGGGCTGGAACTCATGAACCATGAGATCAGGACCTGAGCCGAAACCAAGAGTTGAAGGCTTAACCGACCAAGCGACCCAGCTGCCCCACCACGTTTGTTCTTTTTGATAAGATTACTTCATAAGTGTATGTGTGTGTGTGTGTGGGGGGGGTGTTCTTCCATCAAGGAGGACATAATATCTGGTTGTCTCTTTGTGATATTACCAGCCATTAATGATCAATGCCTAGATCCACGAATATACTAGGTGTCGCAAGCTGATATTCTAGGCCATAAATAAAAATGGTAGAAAAGACTCATTTGCTTTGTTAGACATGTCTTTCATAAGTTAGAAAGCCATGGAAGGGTGAACTTAAGCAGGACGCTTTGCGTTATCCCAACATCCCTTTGTTCGTGATTTTTCAACCTGCTTGAATCCATTGAGCAACCTCCGGGTCCAGATTCAAACATTTCCTTAGGCTCTGGAACAAACTCATCATTAGACATCAAACATGTAAACATGTTCTACATCCCCTGGGCCAACCATTTCTGTCATTCACTGAAAGGGGATAGTTCATTGGCATAGCGGGAAGTGTCCTTTTTCAGCATTCCAGAGCTTTCCAACAAGCCAACTGTAGGGAGAGGGCCTTGCCATCAGATAAGTCCTTAATTTACATCTTCACTAATGACCTAAAGTAGATCAAACTAGCCGTGAATGAATGACCACGGAACTGGAAACAAGGACAGGCCATGTCCGAGATGGGGAGCATGATAACAGCGTGTTGTGGTGTTGGGCATGGGGCAAGTTCATTTTCTAATGGTCCGGGTATATGGGACTGGACCAGACCTGTGGTCTCACTCCAGGATACATGGAAGTGACTGGCCCACCACCTGGAAGGAGGTCTGGACTAATAAAGTTGTATGGGAATAATAAAAGTGCAAATCTTGCATAACAAAAACTGAAGGGGAATGGCCCCAGAAATTAGAGAACTGCACCTGTCATTTCTGGTTTTCAGAAAAGACAGGAAGAAAATTGCAGCAAGATAAGCTGTTACGTCCTAAGAAGAAAATGGATACAGGAAAATAATCTTCTTAGTTTTGTCAGAAATTAACGGGACAGGATTTCTCATCTTAAAGTTGCGGGATAACGTATGCAATTGTTCTCGACTTGAAAGAGCCTTTGACTTTGTTGTGAACAACAGATGCATTGGCAAAGTGGAAAAATCCATGTGGTCCAAACCACACAGTTCCTGGGGAGGGCACAAGCTTAAAGTTCGTACTCAGAGAGACTCATTATGAACGGAGTGGTCATCAAACGGCAGTCTCTTGGATGTGCCACACACCTGACAAACGCCATTAATCCTGACAACTTTGTGTAGTCGTCATTATTATCTCCGTTTCATTGATGAGACAACTGAGGTTCAGAGAAGCTGAGTGCCTCACCCAAGGTCCCTCAGCTAGTAAGTGACAGATCTTGCTTCTAAATCCTAGATCTGTCCATCCAATCCTTTATACTACTCTGCCTGGTGACATTTTGGAAACAGCACCGGGACATAACATTCACAGAGTATCTTCATCTACATTGCCCATCAAGACCCAAGGCTGGACAAATAAATGCAGTGCTCTAAACAGCCATACTCTACTACCCATGGGGAGGTAGTACATAAGCTCACACTTGAATGCACGATGGCCCTGAAGGTCAGTCTTGGATCTGTTACATTTTTAGCCTTTCCGTTAGTGACCTGGGGGACAGGACAATAAGTCTGCTCAACATGTTGATGTTTATACATAATGGAATTTGCGTATGGAGAATTCCAGGGAAGAAGCTACCCAGAAAGCTGGGGACCAAGGCATTGAAATACTCTAGTAAAACTCGGGAAACACCCAGAAAGCAAGAGGAAGGAGATCAGTCCTGGGTGGCTCAGTTGGTTGAGCTGACTTCGGCTCAGGTCATGATCTCACGGTTCGTGGGATCGAGCCCCGAGTCGGGCTCTGTGCTGACAGTGCGGAGCCTGCTTGGGATTCTCTCCCTCCCTCCCTCTCTCTGCCAATTCCCTGCCTACGCTCGCTCGCTCGCTCGCACTCAAAATAAACAAGTAAACATTAAAGAAAAAAACTAAAGTACCTGACGTGAGAAATCTCAGTAAGTCTGCATCGCCCAGAAATCCGAGAGGATTCCAGAGCAGGGGCAGATGTTAGAGAGGTTTTCTGCTTCCCCCTTCGGTAGTCCAGGGGTGGGCTCCCTACCAACCGCGGCACCCTCGCCTTACCAAGCATGCCATTGGGTACCGTCCGAGGAAGCTGGCAACAGGCATGGACCCGTAGGTACATGGGCCTGAGAGAGCCCCGGAGGCTGAGGACGGGCCTGGCTAGGGAGAGATCTTCAGTCCAGAGGAAATGGGACCCAGTTTGGGGCCCCCTGAGAGAGAGACTGAACTGAAGAGTAGGGGGCAGGGAGTAGAGCAGGACAAGGATCTGGCTTCTGGAACCCTCAGCACCAAGACAGAGTCTGGGCAGGAGGCAGAGTCCAGCTCTCATGGCAAAGCAGTTGGCCCTACTATTGTTCAAGTTATCTAGAATCGTCCTGGATTGAACGTTACAGCGACACCTCCCAAAGGTTAATGTGCACAGGAGCTGCTTGGGGATCCTGTTAAAATCAGGACTCTGAGATGAGGCCTGAAATTCTGCATTTCTAACAAGGTCTCGGGTGATGCCCATGCTTTTCTGGCCCACGGATCACACTGGGGCTGGCAAGAACCTCCTGGAAGATGCACTTTGTGTCAACCGTCAGGTGACTGGGATGACTCCTGGATGTCTTTAAATATGTTTCCTCTGACTCTGGGCCCAGATGAAGACGAGGGAAATAAGAACCCCTCTCCCCTCCCCACCCCCCTGCATACACACCACCTTAAAACCATGGGAGCCAATATTCTACGAGGCATTCTAAGGACCCCACTCCTATTTATTCTGGGTTTAAACCACAGCCATAGATAGTGTGGCAAAGAGATTTATGGCTTTTAATCTTCTCATATAGCACAAATGCTAAATACAGTGTAATAGATGTGACAGGAATTAGCTCAGAATTTATTTAAGACTTTATCTTCTCAGTTCATATGTCAAAAGATGGCCATTTCCAATTATTTATTAGGAATGTGATGTTTTTCAAGGTGGATGCATTACTCTCGTTATCTGCTTTCAATTAGCTGAGAATTTACCATGCGCAGCCAAATGTCCATTCACCAGCAAATTCCAGATTCCTGGCAGTCTGATTAACTTCCCAGGGCTCTTCCTTTATAGTTTGAATAAATGAGGCTGTCTATATCTCAGGCTTGCTTTGCTTATGGAAGGAAACAGAATAGGCTTTGGAACTGAAGCAGAAGGGGAGGAGGAGGTGGAGGAGGGCGGGGACGGGGAGGAGGGAGAGGAGGAAGAGAGAAGAAAAAGCGTCCAGCCATCAGGAGATACTATGGAGATAAATACCTACCCTTAGACCAAAAATGACTCCACACTAGAGTTTTTTTCCCGCCATGTCAAAGCCAGCAGTTTGGAAGTGCAGTGCCTTCAGCCCGGGGTCGAAACCTTGAACGTGGCATATCATTCCTTCCGTGGGACCTGGTCTCGTGGGAGACTCGTGAGCCTTGGAACCGACGAGGCCTGGCTCTGCATCCCCAGCGCAGCCACTTACAACGGGGCGCGTCTTCTAACCTCCGTATTAGAGCCTCGGCATTTCCTCGTCTGTAGACTCACGGCGGTAATGAACTTGCGGACGTGCCATGAGTTCAAATGAAATCATGTTTATGTAACAACAGTGTCAGCTAAGGTAACCCCGTCCTTGAGTGTCAAGACCCCAGAGCACCCCCAGTCTCTCTCTCGGGGGGACAGAGGGATGGGGCGGTTAATGTCCGTCCCAGCCGCGGTTGGCCGCAAGCTCTCGGGGATTGCTGTCCGAGTGGTCCAGGTTACCGTGCTGGAGCTGCCCACATGGTGCCAGGCTCGACGCACGTACAGGTACTGACCAAAGGTGGCTCTGTGCCGTGACGCTGGCCGAATACCACCCCTGCCTCCCACAGAAAGGGCAAGGCTGCCGAAACGTGCCTTCGTCCCGGTTTTCTGGTTGCCCAGAAATCGTGGCATGTCTCGGTCGTTTCTGTTGTGTCTCCTGAGAGGTCATTTGCAAACTGGATCCCGCCACCCTCTCCTAAACGTTTGAGGCGCCCTGTTTCAATTTCCGAGACCTTGGACGTCTCGCCGGTCTGTTCTAGCGGATCACGTCATGTTCTTGTTTCGTGCATCCGGTTTCTTCTCTTGATCTATTTAGGAACCTTAATTATTGCTGGACGTTTTCCTCCTAGTCATTGTTATTATTGAGTTTTCTCTAGGTGCCTTCATTTCAGGAGTTGACTTCTTTGGTCGAATTGCCTTTCTTTCTTCTCTTTTCTTTTTTAAATTTTTTTTTATTTATATTTGAGAGAGAAAGAGACAGAGTGTGAGAGGGGGAGGGGCAGAGTGAGAGGGAGACACAGAATCTGAAGCTGTCAGCACAGAGCCCGACGTGGGGCTTGAGGCCACGGACCGCGAGATCGTGACCTGAGCCGAAGTCGGACGCTTAACCGACCGAGCCTCGATCGAGCTGCCTTTCCGTGCCTCGGTTTCCTCACCTGTAAGATGAAGATCATAACCATACCTGCCTCTTAGACTCACTGGGAGGGTCAGACACATGTACAAGGAATGTGCCTAGCAGGCCGTGTCACATTTAGTAAGCCCTCAGTGACCGCTATTTATTATTATTGCTATTTCTGCAGCTATTATTATTATTGCAAGACGCTTCCTCCAGGAACCAAACTGCATATTTCTCCTTCTCATAAAAGCAGCCCCCAAAGGATGCTCCTGGCCGTGAGCCGGCTGCTGCCAGTGCCCATGGCAATTCTCTCCACTTGGCTGCTTTTATTTGTTGGCCTTGGTTACAAGGGGACTCGTTCAGTTAGCTACTCACCACACATCTGCACGGCTCAGGCAGCGAAACCGGGGGCTTGTAAAATCTGTCGCTGTTAACACAACGGATCTTGGGTGCGCTGAATCACCAGGGAAGCTTGCTTCGAATGGGGGTTCTAAGGTGCTGCTCTAGCCAGTCTGGAGTAGGGCCCAGAGCCCTGCTCTTTTGATAAGCCTCTCCAGCAGACGGTCTCCCAAACCTTAAGGCACCAAATAATGGATGGGTTGTCTTTTCCTTTTTTCGTTTTTTTCGAATTCTTTAGCACAAGAGTATCGGAAAAATGAAGAACCCATAGGATAAATGTATATTTCAATAATATATTCGTTTCTATCTCAAATACTACACTCACTGAATTTTTCTTCAAATGCCAGATATCTTTGAAGATGAAATAGCCCTAAACTTAAAGCAATGGGTCCAATAGTTAATCTGAAAAAAAGCTATATATATATATATATAGTGTGTGTGTGTGTGTGTGTGTGTGTGTGTGTGTGTGAATATATGACAATAGCTATATTGCAGAACACCCGAAGAGTCTGGAAAAACAGAGAAAAGAGTGTAAATTGATAAATACATAAATGCATATACTTCGGAGCATCCAGCAAGTCTAGAAACATTTGGACTGCTTGATAATAGATTTATCCTATGTTTCCTGGATGATTGGACATCTTGTAGAAAGTCATTATATTAGTATAATTAGATGATCCAAATCTATCAGGGCTCACATCAAGTCTCCTTCCTCCTTTCCTCCCTTCCTTCCTTCCTTCCTTCCTTCCTTCCCTCCCTCCCTCTCTCCCTCCCTCCCTCTCTCCCTTCCTCCCTCTGTCTCTTCCCTTTCTTTCTTCCTCCTGCCTCCATTTCATTCTCTTTCCTTTTACAATCACCTGCTGAACCCTTAAAATATGCACAGCACCGGGGCGCCTAGGTGGCTCAGTCGGTTAAGCGTCCAACTCTTGATTTTGGCTCAGATCATGATCTCACAGTTCGTGGGATCGAGCCCCTCATTGGGCTCTGCGCTGACAGCATGGAGCCAGCTTGGGATTCTGTCTCTCTCTCTCTCTCTCTCTCTCTTTCTGCCCCTCCCCTACTTGTGCGCTCTCTGTCTCTCTCTCTTTTGTTAAATAAATCAATTAAAAAATAAAATAAAATATATACAGCACTCTGCTAGACATGGGTATAATGGGTGTATTTGTGGAGGGAGGTGTTATAAAAAAAAAAAAGACAGAGTCCCTGCTCTCAAGAGCTTTCTCCTTAGGGTGTAAAATACAAATAGGTCATACATTTAAATGTTATTATAAGCCAGCATCTCAATTAAGTGAGTGGTTCAGAGAATGTGTGCTATAAAATTCTGGGGCAATGTCCGGGAGGGTCCAGATCATTTTCAAGCCCTTTCTTTATGCTGTGTGAAAACATTCTCTGTCTCCCCATCTAGGGTATCATCGCACCGAAGTCCAACAGCGGCCTGTCCACAAGCCCTACGGTATGGTGAGAAAAACAATTTGAATTTTTCAAATCTCCTATGAAAAAGGATTTTGATTCAAGGGGATTATGCTTAATTCTACACGCCGCGGGTAGCTGGCCCAAGCCCAGGGATGTTCCTGCAGGTGGGGAAGTGAATTTTTCCATATCACTTCTCCTGGTTCTTTTCATGCAGGCGACTTCTTTTGGGAGGTGAAGAGGAAAAGGCAATGTCATCCCTGCTCTCCAGATTATCCAAATCGAGGGAGCCTGTTGAGACAAAGCCTCAGACTTTTAAAGAGATCGTGCTGGGTCCCACTCGGCTAGACTTTGTTTAGCTCAGGGCTTTTCCACTTAGGTAGGATTGCCATTTGGGGCAAGGTGGGGGCCCTCCCGTGGTGTAGGATGGTTAGCTGTGGCAGCTGAAAAATGTCTCCAGACATCGCCAAATATCCCCCGGGGGTCAAAATTTACCCTGGGGAGCAAAATCAACTCCCGGCTGCACACTGGAACCCCTGGGGATGGGGGTGCTTTAGAAAGTGCTGGTTCCGGGGCACCTGGGTGGCTCAGTCGGTTAAGTGTCGGACTTCAGCTCAGGTCATGATCTTGTGCATGGGTTCGAGCCCTGCCTTAGGCTCTGTGCTGACAGCTCGGAGCCAGAGCCTGCTTTGGATTCTGTGTGTGTGTGTGTGTGTGTGTGTCTCTCTCTCTCCCTCTGCTCCTCCCCTGCTCGCACTCCGTCTCTGTCTCTCTCTCTCAAACATAAATAAACATTAAAAAAACAAAAGATTTTTAGAAAGTGCTGGTTCCTGGGATTCACCCCCCCTCCAGAGTGTCTGATTTGATTGGCCTGGGGGTGGCCCGCACTTCAGGATTTTTAAACGCTTTCCAAGAGATTCCAATGTGTGCCAGGGTTGATCTCCGATTCAGCCACCAATGCTAACTCGGACAGGGACCCGCACTCAGATTGGATGCCCAGTGCCGTGCTGACCCGGTAACTCCCCCGTCCTGCATCCATCCGGCTTAACCAGTTCAGTGTTAGCGCCCAGTCCGTGCTCCCAGCGCCTGAATTCAGACTGGCCTCCTTTGGTCTCTCAAGTTAAAACATGACCTTCTCCATAACTGCCTGTCATTCACTTATCATGTCTCACCAAGGAAATTCCAACATCAGCATCGGGCCAATGGGGGACATAATTGGGGGGCAAGGCGGTCTTTATGACAGTTCCTCTTTATACCTCAAGAAGAAGCCTCTTCCTCCCAGCCCGTGTTATGAGAGTCAAGTCCGTGCCGTGCATGCCTGGGTGCGTGTGTGTGTGTGTGTGTGTGTGCAGGAGAAAGCTCCAAAAATAAAGCAAAGGGGGAAAGGCCGTACCTTCTCCTCTTCCCTTGGAATGTCCTCAGACTAGCCCTGGGCTGGCACCATACCAAAATAACGAACACCTATGCTTCCATATTCAACCACGCGTCTCCTAAATGGATTAGAGCGGCCACGATCTGTTGCCTCCTACTCACTGATCCAGCCAGTCTGACCCCAGCTCGCCATCCGACAGACATGTGTACTCATATTACCAAAAGATAAGTGCTAGAACGTTCACAACAGCACTCTCCATGATAGTCAAAACTAGGTACTCTACCCGAATGCCCATCCACATTAGGATGGATAAATCGTGATGTACTCATACAAAGGGGATACTATACAGCCAGGAGAATGAAGGGTCTATCGCTTCATGCAACGTCTTGATGAATTTTACTGACAAGATGTTAAGCAGTAGAAACTGGACCCAAGGGCGCCTGGGTGGCTCAGTTGGTTAAGCATTTGACTTCGGTCATGATCTGGTGGTTCGTGAGTTCGAGCCCCACTTTAGGTGAGCCCCACCTCTCTCTCTCTCTTTTCTCTGTCCCTCGCTCCCTTACACCCTTTCTCTCTCTCAAAAAAGAGAAAGAAACTAGACCCCCCAAAAGGGTATCTATTGATTGGATTTATGTAACGTCCTCAAACAGGCAACTTTTACCGATACTATTAGATGTCAAGATAGAAGTCTCCCTCGGGGACAGGGATAGTGAGTGGGGAGTGTTCGAGGAGGCTTCTGGGATTCTTCCAGTCACGCTTTATTTCTTGATCTGGTTTGGTTACGTGAGTGCTTTCAGTTTGAGAAAATGTATCGAGCTGTACATTTATAATTTATGTACTTCTCTGTTTGTCTATTACACTTCAATAAAATATTCAAAACATAAAAATTACCTTCTCCTTCTCAGCCGCTGCCTCCTCTCTCTCTCCAGCTGGGAGGTTGGGGGCCTTGACATGACACTGACAGAAAGTCGCTCTTGTCTCTGCCGCTGTCCCCCGTCACCACTGTTGGCCTTTGCTCAGGTAGCCGTGCACAGGCTCGAAGCAGACAGCCCAGAACCGAGTGGACTCGGTGTCTCACAGCCCTGCCTGCTTGGACAAAGACAATTCTACTGACCATCGACATCCCGAGACTGCAAACAGAGCCCAGCTCCAAACTGGGCAAAGAGCTGTGGGATTTTTTTTTCTTTTAATCTAGATTGTTTATCCCTAAATCAACAAGCTTGTAGCAATGACAGAATCAGGCTGTGGCTCAAGGGTGGGATCCACTGGTGTGGCCTTCACGACTCCGCCTGTCACACGCCAAGCTGCACATCATCTCTGTCAAGGGCTTTGCCCATTGCAACAGCGAAGTGTGCTTTTCCCACAGATGATACCATTGTATTCGTCCCCACATCTGGGTGATATTCTGGATCGCACACGCATGTGAATCGGGTGTTTATTTTACTAGCAAAGTATACCTGCAGCCCACATCGCGTATGCTGAGCAGCTGTTGGTGACTCTGAATTGAGACTTGGGTGAGGAGTTTGTAAACCCAGGGGGTTCGTCCTTAGCAAGAAGGATCCCAGACTTTCAAATTCAATAAATCTGGACGCTACGGAGAGCAGAGAGGCATCATTACAGACAGATCGTGGTCCAAAATCCCAGCTAGTCATGATTGGGGAAGCAGATGTAAGCCAGGATGATTTTTATAGGTTCCGATAGCCCCTGCCGGGTGGGAGGGTCTGCTAAAGGTCTGATTAGGTCACTGAGCAATTGCAAAGATCGAAGGCGTCACATTGCTTGAGCCTGCCGGGAGGAAAGGGATGGAATTACTCTGCTAAAGTCAACCGTTTTGGCACAGTTTTATGTATCCAGACATTCTAAAATCCAATTATACAATTCACCTAAGATGCTGCCCATTTGGGACAGGTGTGCCCCCCCCCCACCCCACAATGTATCCAGTTGTTATGCTAGTCATTCTGACATCGGGTGGCGGGGGGGAGAATATTTATGTATGAAATGCTGGGAATATAATAATGAAAGATAAAATCCCGGCCCTCGAGACGTCCATTGTCAAGTTGGCCCGGTGATTGGCTACTACGTAAGAACCGCCCCCCCCCCCCCCCCCGCCCACCCCACCCTGAAACTCAGGGCTTCAATCTAAGAACGACCAGGGTAACTTAGTTTGCTGAGACTGCCATAACGAATACCATAGATGGGGCGGCTTAAAGAACACAGAGTTATTTCTCACGGTTCTGGAAGTTGGAAGTCCAAGATCAAAGTGCTGGCAGATTTGGTTCCTGGGGGGAGCCGCTTCTGGTTTGTACTATGCCCTCACATGGCTTTTCCTCTGTGTGTGCCCGGAAAGAGAGACCTCTCACTCTTGCTCTTATAAGGGGACTAATCCCATCATAAAAACCTCATCTAAACCTAATCACTTCCCAAACGGTGACCAACTCTATTAGTCTACTAGGGCCGCCATACCAACTATCACAAACCAGGGGGCTTAAACAACACAAATGTATTTTCTTACAGTTCTGGAGACTGGAGGTCGGAGATCAAGGCGTCAGGAGTATTGGCTTCTTCTGAACCTCTCTTCTTAGCTTGCAGATGGCCACCTTCTTGCTGTGTCCTCACACGGTGACCCCTCAGCCTGTGCGTTCTCTGTGCCCAAATCCCTTCTTATAAGGACACCAGTCAGATTGGATTAGGGCCCACCCTATGACCCCATTTTAACCTCACCACCTCCTTAGAAACCCTATTTCCCAACACACTCACGTTCTGAGGGCTTCAACATATGAATTTGGGGGCACACAACCCAGCCGTAATAGGAACCATCCCATTTTCCCAGGACCGAGGGGATTCCTGGGATGTGGGACTTTCAGTATTAAAACCAGGAAAGACTCAGGTAAGCCGGGACAAATTGGTCACTTCTCCCTCCCCCCCCCCCAAATGTTATTTTGCTCACAAATCTGTAACATGGGTAGGGTTCAGAGGAGGGACTTCATACGTGCTCTACTCATGGTGGGGGAGGGCACTCGGAAGGGTGGGGGCTGGAACCATCCAAGGCTCACTCACATCTGGTGGTTGATACTGGGGAGACTCAAACAGCTGGGGTCTGGGACAGTTGTTCGTCAGGCATCTCTCTCCGTCTCTAGGTGGTCTCTCCGTGTGGCCTCTCTAGCACGGTGGCCTCCAGGTAGCTGGAGTTCTCGCATGATAGCTCTGGGATCCCCAGGCCCATTTCCCAGGCAGAAGCTGTGTTAGCTTTTATGACCCGGCCTCAGAAAGCCGCATAGCAGCGTTTCTCCTGGATTCTATTTATCAAGGCAGTCACAGTGGTTTTGCAAAGCTTCAGGGAGAGTAGCAGTAGACTCCATCATTTGATGATGGATTAACAAGGACATGTGGGCATGCAACATACTGTTGTAGCCTTAAAAGTTTTTCGTTTGTTTTTTGTTTTTTTTTTTTTTTTTTTACAATGTGGTAAAATACACATGACATAAAATTTACTATCTTAACCAGTTTTAAGTGTGCGGTTCGGTGGCATTAACTACATTCACGTTGTGCAACCCATCTCCAGAACTCTTTTCATCTTGCAACACTGAAATTCTGTACCAGTTAAACACGAACTCCCAATTTCTCCTCCCCCAGCCCCGGCAACCACCATTCTACCTTCGGTCCCTGTGAACTTGGGTACTCTAAATACCTCATACTGGTGGGCTCGTACAATATTTGTCTTTTTTGCATCCGGCTTATTTCACTTAGCATACTGTCCTCGAGGTTCACCCGTGTCACAGCATGTGTCAGAATTTCCTTCCTTTAGAAGGCAGAATAGTATTCCATTGTATGGGTGGACCACCTGATGCGGCCATTTTGGATACACCAGAGGAAGACAGAGACCAATAAACCCAGTTACAGCACATCGGGATGAGGACTGTGACCAGAACACCACAGGATGCTACGAGGGCACAAAGGAGAGGGAGAGGCTTCCTGGAAGACACGGTAGGTTTTAGGTAGGCTGACATTGTGAACTCTGCCTTTCAGGCGGGGCAAAGAGGAAGCACGGGGGCCCCGGGGGCAAGAGCGAGCAGGGTGTTTTGGAGGTCTACTGGCAGAGGGCAGGGCAGGGCTGTCCAGGTCGGGTTGTGCACCCTGAGCTCAAGGGGATGCCATTCACAAAGATGAAAATGGCGTCCTCGAGAATGGTGCTGTGCGCCACCTGCCCATCCACCCTCAGCGCTCCTGTGAAAGAATACGCGGGGAAGAAAGCAGGTTGCCAGAGCTCAGATCAAGGAGAATCTTCTACTATCCTGAGGGTTGGGGGATTTTTCCTGGAGGCAGTAAGAAACCACCAAAAGATTTTCAGTGGGGAAGAAGGGGAACCCAAATCAGGAATTACTATTATTAATTGAAGTGAGGGTGCCATCGTGCCCTGGGGGATGGATCTCTTCTAGCTCTCTATTTTTATCTCTAATGACTATTTCGGATTCACCAATCATTACATGGAAGCCTCAGAAGGCCTGATCCCCAGGTGAGATAAGAACATTTGCATTCTAGTCACGGGAGGAAGACCACATACAAGCAAAGGAATGATGATCTGATAGAGAGTGACTGGGTGGGGGTAGGTGATCCAGGGAAGGGTTCTCTAAGCAGGGGATTTTGGGGGTGTGGCCTCCATGACAAGTAGCTATGTGAATCTGAGGGGAAAATTTTGCAGGGAGGGACACCAGTAAACATGTAGCCCCTAGGGTGAAAACAAGGCTGGTATATTCAAAAACCATTAAGGTCATGGTGGCTGATGTAGATGTCTGAAAAAGGGATAGGAAGGGATGAATTGGGGAATAAGTAGGAGCTCTGTAGGCTAGGCATATTAGACAATATGACTAAGAAGCCACCGGAGGGTTTGAGGTAGGGGAGGGACATTATATCGATGTTTCTCAGACATCACTTAACATCTTCTCAGCCTCACTGGTCCACTGGGCCTTTCTCTAGTTTTTCCGCCCTGACTACAGTGGTGACGACCATCTCTGTATGAGCTCTGTGATTAACATAACATAGACACACTCCAACATCACCTCGCCTCATGCCTCCTCCATGTGGCTCTCACCTCCCCCTGGAATTTTCCCCTCCTCGACAAGGAGGCATGTGTAGAGCCTATACATATGCCAACTCCTAAGTGCAGGGAGTTGATATCTGACTGGGAGTTGATCTCTTTTGACCCCCAGAAGACAGGAGTTGGTAGATTCCGACCCCCCTTCCTTCCCTTGGACAGATGGTCTTGAGATACAGTCCTTACATGACTTCTCGGAAGCCAGCCCATTAGCTCAAGCAATCGGCGTCACTTGATACGAAAAAGTGGCACCCTCCATTGGCTTTCCATCCTTCCCTGCCTCACTTCCACCACCCCTCACTCCAACTTCCTGGGATTAGACATCCTAATAGCATAGTACCACATAAGCTTTACCACAGACTCTATTTACTAGGGAGCTAAGACAGACATATGCAGATTTGCCCTTTAAAAAGGTCACTCTGGCTTCTGTGTGGGTGGATGGTGATGCCGGGACGAGTGTGGAAATTATGAGGAATGCATGAAGAAGCTTTTGCAGTTGTCCAGGCGAAAGACGATGGCTCTTGAGAGGAGTGGATGGTAGTGGAGATGGGGGGGGGTGGGGTGCGAGTAGACTCGTGATATATTTCGGAAGCAGAGCTGACAAGAACAGCTAATGGATGAGATGTGGCACGGGAGAGAAATCAAGGCCAAGTCCTAGGTTTATGGCTTGGGCAACTAACCAATGATGGTGCCTTTTACCAAACACTGGAAAAGGAGCAGGCTTGGGATACTTTACTTGTTCACCAAATGTTGTGAGAGCCTCCACTATGTGCTGGTGAAGAGGTCTAGAATATGCCATGGTGCCATAAGGATTATTTTGAGTTGAAGACATTGGAGAGTCCACAGCTGCAGTAAGAGATTTTTTTTTGCTAAACTTCCCCTTCTTCCTAAACGCAATGCCTCCCCAAATAATTCAACTGCCATAAATCCCTCTGGAGTTTCACAACCAGGAAAGATCGACTCTTATCACTGAAGAGAGAAGTCAGTACAAGTCAGCGTCTGGATAAGAAATCACTTAAACAGACATTGTCATAGAACTGTCGTATCTCCCATCTATTTTCCTAAATTCCCATTCGTTTTTCCTAAAAGTCATCCGTTCTCCCAGAAGTACCCCCCTGCTTCTCCTCATCTTCTGTGAAGGTGGTATTTAAAAATCCTAACCACCTTGGGTCACGTTTCTTTGTAAGCTCCTGAGCGTAGGGACTTATTTAGATCCGCTTTTTTTTCCCTGTTGCTAATCTGTCTTTTGTCCGTTTCATTTGCAGGCCCCCAATCTCTAAACCTAAGAGGGTGGAGGAAAAGTTTTTCCTCCACAACGATAGGCAGCTTTAGGTTCTTCGGACACAGAGCTCAGAGGCCCAGTCTGTGCCACAAGGGGCCTGTCAATGACAACACTGTCTGTCTGTGTACAAGGGGCTGTGAAAATACCACGAGGGGCATCAAATGTCACCCCTGGGGAGGAGAGAAGGAGTCAGGGGAAAAACCTAGGAGGAGTTCCAAAGGATGAGATAGAATTATCCAGAAAAAAAAAAAAAAGAGCAGGAAAGAGGTGATGAAGGTAGCAGTCGTAAATACGCAGGAATGTGAGAAGATTTGGCCCATGGAGTTAATGTATGGGGGTGGGGCACAAGGGAAGGTGAAAAAAATGAAAGAATAATCTCAGAGGCAGAGAGGTTAGCCAAGTGAAGGGCTTTGGGAGCAGGCTGTGGCGGTTGTTTGCCTTTTAGCATGACGGCCAAGAAGGGCCACTGAAGGGACTCCCGGAACCATTTGCATATTGCACTATCCTGTCCTTTTGTACCTGGGGTATTCTCAGCCTGGAACATTCTCCCCCACCTCCGCTCCCGCTTCTTGTCAAAGTTCTACTCTTCTTCCAAGGTCTTGGTACTTGGTTCTCCCCTCCCTGCCACCCCCCGCCCCCCCGCAAGCCATAGTTCACTGCACCCCACTGCTTCTCAGCTCCAGGAAGCCATGAGCTGGGCATGCCCTCGGTCTTCCTTTTCCCTCCCAGGCCATGAGCTCCTTCAGGCTTGGACTCCCTCTTTCAGCTCAGAGCCCAACCCGAGGCGTGGAAAGTGGAGAATCTGCTCAGTAATTGGCTGAAATGCCCTTGAAATGCGACATGAGTTTGAAACCGTTGGGGAGACACCGCCCATTTCCCCGGGAAGAAAACCAGTCTATGAAGTCAGATGAGAGGAGACAGGGAAGAGTCATCGGGGACGGTGGAAGAATACCTCCCATCGGCCTCCCCCCAGGGACACTGAGTCCAACTGCCCTTCAGCCTTTGTACGATGGAGTCGGCGCTAGCTGTTGGGCTCAGGCCAGGGATGTAGGCAGTTACCCGCACAGACCCACCAGACCAAGACCACCAACCTTTTTTCACACAGCACAAGAAATGGTATTCATTGAAAGGCTAGATGGGTCCTGCCGATGCAGGCCTGGGCTGGCCCTGAACCAATGGCTGCAGGGAAAAGGTGAAAGTTTCCATGTCTCCTTTTCTGCTGTTATTCCCTCTTGCACATATGGGATTTATTCTCTACAGGTTTAAACGCTACATTGCACATGAACTCCAATGACCAAGACGTTTCATTGAACAACCTATAGTAAAGATAAAAGCCACCTGCACTGAGGGGGAGGCACGGACAGAAAACTCCAAATTGCTCTAGTGTCTGGAACTTCCTGAATGGAATTCTCAAGCGCTTTCTGGACAATTTAAGGAGCTCATCTGTCCGAGGTTGATTAGAACTGTCCACGACTGGGGTCACCGTACTTCAGTCAAACAAAAAAAATGGAGGAAAACAGGACTTCCTGGGAAGGCAGAAACAAAACGGAATCATAACTGCCCCCAGTGGATTCAAATACGGTGGAATTTTTTTTTTAATTTTTTTTTTTAACGTTTATTTATTTTTGAGACAGAGAGAGACAGAGCATGAACGGGGGAGGGGCAGAGAGAGGGAGACACAGAATCCGAAACAGGCTCCAGGCTCTGAGCCGTCAGCACAGAGCCCGACGCGGGGCTCGAACTCACAGACCGCGAGATCGTGACCTGAGCCGAAGTCGGACGCTTAACCGACCGAGCCACCCAGGCGCCCCAAGGTGGAATTTTTTAATTCTTGTGCAGAATCCAGTATATATATACACATATATATGTATGTATAGATATGCATGCATATCTATACATATTAATATATATCTATACATATTCATATATATGTATACACACATCCACATACACACAAACACATATAATTTCCCATTTAGTCCACTATGGAATCCCAGTCTAAGATCATGACCCTTCCAAAAACAAAAAAGAGTAATGTAACGGAGAGACTTTTATGGTCATCCATACTTTTATGGTCATCCTTATGATTGACCTCATAAAATAATGTGAGTTATATACATGCATGTACACACAGGCCAGATTCTCAACTTACGTAATTCTATGGGAATTCACAGAGTTATATTGGTTGAGAATTTGGCTTCAGCTACCCCTATTATAGAAATTCCCATCAGCTAGAGCCTGAGATGAGGCTCCACACACGTTGCCACAGAGCTTCACAGGCTGAGAATCTGGCTGACAGAGCCCGGAATAATGTCCATCCAAACATCAACTTGGATTTTATCTGGCCTTGCTTTCCAGAGCGGCTTGCATGATGGAATGAGCAAATGCCTTTGGCCTCTGGAGCTGTATGAATTCGTGTGACCCCGTATGGGAAGCTCCGGGCTGTCCATCGTGGAGGGACACAGTCCCTTCCCACCTCGGTCTCCCTGCCTGTGAATTGGGTGGGACTATTAGCTGCTTCTTCCCCTCCTTCTGAGCATTCTCTGCTGTTTATGAAAGTACGGTTTGCAAACTAGGACTCCCGGAAAACAGGCATTAAGAGAGCTCAGTCTGGCGTTGGTTGCCAGGGAAAATGCATTTATTTGCTAGGTTTAGCAAGTGCCAACACCACTAATTGAATTTGTGCCAAGACATGCATTTTTAAAAAATGTTGTTCTGTTCCACTCATTATTTATAGAACATCACCTAAGGGCAGTGCGTGCTACAAGCCAAAAATCTCATCCTGTATTTTATCAGAAACCCATTGCGGGGAAGGGGAGAAGGGAGGGGGCGGGAAACAATAAAACGAGATTTCTGGAAAAAGCTAAAAAAACGTGTCTGATGTGTTTTGTCTGGACCAGCAATGCCCACAGGGCGACTTGATAATAGGCTCCAAATGCAAGGGGACCGGAGACCAGCTGCCCTCTCTTGCCCCTCAAGACAGAAGAACGAACCTCCACGGCAGCATGTTAAGATGTAGGCTAGTTGGAAGGGAAAACTTTAATGGGGAATGTCACCAAGTACAAGGAAGAGCATGGGAAAACTTTGAGATGACAGAGGTGTGCCATGTGTCCCAGATAGTCTGAGGGTAAGAAGACAACCCAACGTATCCTCAGCCCTAAGACCACAGACATCCCTAGAAGTCACTGCCACCCCAGGGAACTGTCCTTGTCCAGGACAGTTTATCATGACACTAGGAACATGGGTTTGGCCTTGCTTTGAATGCCCCACTTGGGCAAATTACCTGACCTCTCTGTGCCTGTGTTTAAGCATTCATAAGATGGAGATAATCACTCGTTCAACATGACTACCCCACCGGGCACTGGGGGGGAGGGGGATATGGTGGTGAACGCAACAGACAAAAAAGTCGTTCCGATTCTAATGGGGGAGGTGGGTTTATTGTAATAATAAGGCATAAAGAAGTAAATTATACGGCATGGCAGGTGGTGCTAGGTGCAGTGGAGAAAAAATCAGGGCAGGGGAAAGGGGTACGGGAGCTTCCGGTTTAAGTAGGGGGGTGGGGAAAGGTCACATACTGAGATGGCATCTTCAGGGGAAAGTTCTGAAAGAAGTGAAGGACTGAGCTAAGGAGGTGGAGTGGGTTCAGGGATAGCCCTCCAAAGGTTATATCCGTTTCCTAATCCCTGGAGCCTGTGAATGTGATTTTATTGGGGGTGGGGGGGGGTGGGGAGGGAAAGGTCTTTGCAGACGTGATTAAGTTAAAGATCTTGAGATGAGATCATCCTGGATTAGCCTAAATCCAATGGCCAGTGTCCTTAGAACAGACAAGGAGGTCACAGACAGAGACACAAAGAAGGCGGCCACGGTAAGATGGAGACAGAGATCGCAGAGATGCAGCCCCCAGCCAAGAAACACCTGGAGCCACCAGAATCTGGTAGAGGAAAGGAAGGGACCTCTCCTAGAGACTCTAGAGGGAGCATGGCCCTGTGAAAACTGGATTTCGGACAGAAGCTTCCAGAACAATGAGAGAATCGATTTCTCTTGTTCTAAGCCACCAAGCTTGCAGTGCTATCATGGCAGCCCTAGGAGACTAAGACAGAGGGTAGCAAAAAAAAAAAAAAAAAAAGAATGGTTAAGCAGAGAGGACAGCAGGTGCAAAGGCTCTGAGGCAGGTCTTTTGCTTGTCTGCTTGGGAAAGAGCAAGGAGGCCCGTGTGTCTGGGGTAGAGGGAGTGACGGGGCTCTCTGCAGCTGAAGCAGACTTTGAAGGAGTTAACAGCTGAAGGAGCTGGTGGCAACTCCCTTCCTGAAAGAGGCAGCTGGGTGGTGCATCTCCACGCACCAAGCAGCGGGTCTAGTGAGAATGTCATTGCAAAAACGATGATGGTTTGGACCAGGTTGGTAGGACTGGGAGGTAATGGGATTCTGAGTTCCTTCTCAATGTAAGATAAAGAGGGAGGATCAAGAATGGCCCTGAGCTCTCTGACCCTCCCCTGTTCATGCTCTCTCTCTCTCTCTCTCTGTGTCTCAAAAATCAATAAATGGGACAGGTTTGGGGGGAAAGCTGGGAGTTTGGTTTAGGACAGGCTGGGTTTAAGATACTTATTTGGGGGCGCCTGGGTGGCGCAGTCGGTTGAGCGTCCGACATCAGCCAGGTCACCATCTCGCGGTCCGTGAGTTTGAGCCCCGCGTCGGGCTCTGGGCTGATGGCTCAGAGCCTGGAGCCTGTTTCCGATTCTGTGTCTCCCTCTCTCTCTGCCCCTCCCCCGTTCATGCTCTGTCCCTCTCTGTCCCAAAAATAAATAAAAAACGTTGAAAAAAAATTAAAAAAAAAAGATACTTATTTGTTTTTATTTTGTTTCATGTTTATTTATTTTTATTTTTATTTTTTTTGAGAGGGAGAAAGCAAGCACAAGCCAGGGAGGAACAGAGAGGGAGAGAGAGAGAATCCCAAGAAGGCTCTGTGCTGTCAGCACAGAGCCCAACGCGGGGCTCTAGCCCACAAACTGTGAAATCATGGTCTGAGCTGAAACCAAGAGTTGGGTGCTTAACCAACTAAGCCACCCAGGCACCCCTAATTTATTTATTTTTAACCATTCAAGTAGGTGTGTAAAAGTATCTCACTGTGGTTTTCATTTTCCTTTCACTAATGATTGATGATAAGTTTCTTTTCACGTACTTGTTTTCCATCCAAATATCTTCTTTGGTGAGATGTCCATTAAAATCTTTGCCTATTCTTAATTGGGCTATTTATTGAGCATGGAAAATTCTTTATATATCTGCTTACCAGTCCTTCATCAGACATGTGATTTGTAAATCTATTTTCCAAGTCTGTAGTATCTTTTTATTCTCTTAAAAGTGTTTTTGGCAGAGGAAAAGTTTTAAATTTTGATGAAGCCCAGTTTATCATTTTTTTTTTTCCTTTAAAGATCATGATTTTGGTTTCGTGTCCAAGAAGCCTAATTCAAAGTCTCAATGATATTCTCTTTTATCTTCTTTTAAAAGTATTACGGATTTATGTTTTATATTAGGTCTATGAACCATTTTCAGTGAATTTTGGTATAAAGCTTGAGGTATAATCGAGGTACATTTTTATTTTTTTTTGCATATTGGGTGTCCAAGTGGCCCAGCACCATTTGTTGAAGCGCTGTTCATGTTTTTAATCTTTACCTTCTTTTCGTTTTAACATTTGCCTCTGGTTCTTCAGAGTGGATACTTTGTCTTTTTTTTCTTTTTTTTTTTTAAGTTTATTTATTTATTTTGAGAGAGAGAGAGAGAGAGCAAGCATGAGCAGGGGAGGGGCAGAGAGAGAGAGAAAGAGAGAGAGAGAGGGAGAGAGGGAATCCCAAGCAGGTTCCATGCTGTCATCGTAGAGCCTGAGGCGGGGCTTGATTTCAGGAACCGTGAGAACGTGACCTGAGCTGAAACCAAGAGCTGGACGCTTCACCAACTGAGCCACCCAGGTACACCCGGACTGGATAATTTCTGATGATCTATTTTCACGTTTACTCTATCATCTCCGTTCTGCTGTTGAACTCATCCAGTGATGTTTTTTTTTTAATTTAAGATCTCATATTTTATGTCCTAAAATTTCAACTTGGTTCTTTTTTTATAGTTCTTATTTTTCTCTCGAGCATTTCTATCTTTCCATTCATTTCAAGAATGTTCACCTTTACGGAACGTGGCTATGATAGCTGCTTTCATGTTTTTGCTAATTCCAACATCTGGATCCTTGCGGTGTTGGCCTCTGTTTATTGTCCTTTCCCTTGAGAATTAGTCAGATTTTCCTCCTCCTTCGTATGTTGAAAATTTGTAGATTGCATTCTGGACATACTATTATGTTATGAGACTGGGTTCTGTTGAAATCCTCCTGAGAATGGAATGTCAATAGATTTTATTGTTGTTGTTGTTGTTGTTTAAAGCAGGAAATCAACCCAGCTAAGACCACAAGTTTTGTTCCACTTTCTGTGGAGCAAATATCACGTTTCAAATATCATTTCAGGATTCAATCCTATTGTCTTTATTCTCCCAGTATATGTGACCGTCAGGAGTGTGTTTGGGACTTGGAAGTGCTTAATATCACGGCTCAGTTATCAGAGATTTTCCTGTGCTTTTGGGTCTGTGCTGTTCATGCACAGCTTAGGGATGAACCCAGGATTTGTATCAGTTCATACACAGAATTAGAGGGATTCCCTTTTTCCACCTTTCTTCTCGTTAGGATTTTCTCCATGTTCTCTGTCTCCCACTTTCCCCTTTCCCCAATTCCTTTGACCAGAAAAATGGATTTTTCTCAGACTCTCAGCCCTCCGTCCCTCCAGCACACTGTCAGACAATTCTGCATCACTGGAACCACCCTCGGGGTGAAGCAGCAAGAAAAAAAAATAATGGGAATTCCTCCTACATTCTTCACACGGGGGGGGGGGGGTCCCTCTTCCTGGTTCCACTAGTCATGGAGATAAGATTCAGGTGCCTGAACCACCACCAACATAGTCACCACAGCAGAATTTTCCATTGTAATCAGTAGGAAGATAGACTAAGTGAGCTTACTCCATCTTGGCTGGCCCTGGACATTCTGGGAATTTTGTTCACGTGTGCATGCATGATATTTATTGTATTTCACTCATTTAGATTACATAGTTATGACATTGAAACAATTATTATGGTTGAGTGAGGTCACCAAAGGAATGGGTTTAGATAGAAAAGAAGTCCAGGGGCACCTGGGTGGTTCAGTTGGTTGAGCATCCAACTTCCGCTCAGGTCATGATCTCACAGCTCGTGAGTTCGAGCCCCACGTTGGGCTCTGTGCCAACAGCTCAGAGCCTGGAACCTGCTTTGGATTCTGTGGCTCTCTCTCTCTCTCTCTTTCTCTCTGCCCCCCCTCCCCCACTCATGCTCTGTCTCTCTCTGTCTCAAAAATAAATAAACATTAAAAAAAATTTTAATAAAAAAAAAAAAAGAAAAAAAAGTCCAAGAACTGAGGCCTGAAGCACTCCAATTAAAGGTCAGGGAAATGAGGAAGAATGAGAAGGAAAAACCAGAAAGAGGATGAAACCTCAAAGAGCCAACTGTCCAAGAGTTTCAAGGAAGAGGGCGTGATCCACTGGGTCAAATGCTGCCAATAAGTAAAATCAAGGCTGAGAATTTGGTTTTGGATGATCCTGATGGTTGCGAGGGGAATTCACATCAGATGGTTCTCACGGACAGGAGCTGTTGGGTAGAACAGCTCAGTGAGCGCCCAAGAAGAAAGTACCATGCAGTTCCTGAGTGTCCCTCATCCCTGCCTTTGCCATTTTGTTTCTTCACCTGGTATTCTCTCCTCTGCTTATCCCCCATGGGAACCAACTTGGATCCCACCTGTTCTCTGAAAACGTTCCTGTACTCGAAACGTCAGAGAGCTCCCTCCGCTCTGGAGTCCCCTGACTCACATGGCCTGTGCTGCAAGACTACGGAGGGCAACCCGGCATGGTGAAGCTTGCCCAGATTCCAGAGTGAGACTGCCTGCCTTCCATTCCAGCTCTACCCTTTACCAGCTGGGTGAACTTAGGGAAGTGTTGGGGAGAAAAACATTCCCTCCACCCTTCCAGGTTCTTTTGGCTGGTCTAAGAAATAAATTGACACGAGAGGGGTTCACAGGAGAAAACAAAATTTAAATTACATAAAAATGACATTACATTTGAGGGCTCCATAAGAATATGAGGCCCACAGGCAGTCAAGCAATTGAGGTTTACACGCCATCCAGAGCTGAGGAGAAGGGGGTAGGGGTCTAGGACAGGAAGGTAGGAAGGAAGGAAGGAAGGAAGGAAGGAAGGAAGGAAGGGAGGGTAGAAGGGAGGGAGGGAGGAAGGGAGACATTGCACAGGAAAATGAAAAAGAGTAAATGTCTGGTAAACAAATGTTTGCTGGGCTATCCAGAAACATCCGAACGCAGAGAGGAATTTTAACAAATGGGCTTTGCTAGATTCCTCCCTGTCTACCACACCTAGTTTGTGTTATACTGTAGTTATCTATGGTGACAGTGCTCTCCTGGAGCCGGTCCTCGATCTGAATTCCTTTTGGCAGTTAGAGGAGAGGCAAAAAAGGAAAAACTTCTTGAGTCTTTTTGTTTCTTAAAAACAATCAGCCTGAGCAGAGGGGAGGTGGGTGGGGGGATGGGTGAAATGGGTGATGGGGATTAAAGAGTGCAGTTGTGACGGGCACCGGGTGACGTATGGAAGGGTCGAATCACTATACTATAGATGTGAAACGAATATAACACTGTATGCGAACTATACTAGAATTAAAATGAAAAAAAAAAAAAAAAGAATCATCCTGAAATAATTCACACGCCAAAGTGACACATTTTGGACTGGCAAGTTTTGCTCCCCTACAGAAGCCACTTCGCCTCTCCAAGCTTCCGTGTCCTCATCTTTGAAATCGGGCTAAACACAACTGCCTCGTCTACGTTGTCGTGAGGAATAACTAGGGGATATATATAGAACTTTTGGGTTCAGCAGACTGGGACCTTTTTCGTCCTCTTTCCTGCTGCACAACTTAGCATTGTTAGCACATGCGCAGTCTCGTCTTACTGATAACTTTACGTGCTTCCTGAGGGTAGGGGTTACGCCTCAGTGTGCCTGTCTAGTCCCTGAGGCCCCGAGTGGTGTCCTGGGCTCCCCAGAAGTACCTTCCAACCCGGAGGGTGAATTATAACCTGTCCCAAAGAAACAGTGAATTGGAAGGACCTAGATAAAACCGCACTCCGTGTTAAATTACCCCCGAAAGACACCATCCCGTGTTTCTTGGGACCACAAATGTTGTTCTAACAAGGGAGCGATTCCTTCAGGGAGACGGCTGACCTTTTTTTACGGAAAGATTAACTGATAGTGAACCAACGGTACGCGGTGCTTCTGTCCTCCATCAGCCGCACCTCGGGACTGGATCGAGTTTGGGTACGTTGGTGCTTACCGTGATTTATCAGGAGCCGATCAGTTGGTCAGTTGTTCCCTTCCTGAAATAAAGTGGAAAAACAAAATCAAGCTAACTTTCCATTCAATGGAAGGTATTCTAAATGGCAGTTCCCTTCGTGCTCGGAGACTCTGGGCATGATCATCCAGTATGATGCGGTTGCTCTCCAAGGGCACGTGTACCTCCAATCATTTAGTGCTTCTGTTTGGCTGTGAGTGTGTGTGTGTGTGTGTGTGTGAGAGCGAGAGAGACAGAGAGACAGAGACAGACAGAGACAGAGACAGAGAGACAGAGAGAAGGACAGCAGGCTGCCACAATAAATCAAAATCCCTCACACCCAGAGGCGCGTTCACTCTCCCACATTCATTTATTGCAGGGTTATTATTATTATTCACACAAAGAGACTCTACGTTTGTTTTCCTGGGTCAGGAAAGGCAGGATTGGACATTTAAGTCCCCTGAACAAAAAAGGACGAAGAGTGAAGCCACATCGGGAAAGCAGGTGGGGGGCGGGGGATGGGGTCTCTGAAGTCAGCAGCTCACGCAGGTATGGCTCGCCCTAGAGATTGATTCAATTCACAGGAAATAGCACACATCTCCAATCCTCAGACATACCACCTTGCCTTTCTGATTTCATCAGGCCGTCGTAAGCCTCAGACTTGGCCTTGGTTTTTCAGTTTCACAGTGACTACGTTTCTAACCAGAAATCTCTAGGGGCGTAAGGGTTGCATGCTCATCTCCAGCCTTCCGCAGTGAGTTACGAAGCTCCTTCAAACCTCTCTCAGCAAACTTGTAGGATGACATGGGGGATGGGGGAACTTCTGATACATACGTTTTTTTTTTTTTTTTTGTCTAATCCGCATTTTTCCTAAGGCTCCCTCGATGGTAACTTGTTGCACTGGGCATTCGGAAGATTCTGAGGCTTTCATGTATGTCTAAAAGGGGCACTTTTGGATAGGCCGATAATAGTTAACGAGCCTGCAGATAGGTTAGTTTTTCTTCTCATTAGCCCTTAATCTCGGCTGTGAATTTAGACTTCCCCAGAGGGAAGAGCCAAGGGTCGGCGTGGAGCATTTGCTTGGGTTGGCTTAAGATGGGCCCATACAGCCCCTGGATACCTAGTCCTAAACCGTTCTGGGTAGAGTAACATGGGAATGTGCTTATAGAGAAAAGCAATTTAAAAAAAAAAAAAAGTGACTGGGTTTATTTATTAGAAATTAATATGCCTCTGTGGGGACTAGTTTTGTGACAAGTTGTATCATTTGTAGGACTGGCTGGGGGTCCGTACACCACAGCTGTTCATTTTCTCAGGTGCTGAGTATTCCCCACGAGACGGCCTTCATCCACCATTAACCTCATCCCTAATGGCCTATATTAATTTATAACTGTGGGGAATTGCCAAAATGCACTACGTTTCACAGAAGCAAGGCAACCCTTTTAAAGTCATAATAAATTAAGCTGCGGAGAATGCCCATATTTATCTTGCATCATTTTTCTTACGCTACCTTAATTAAGGTATGTCTTTGGGGGATTAGCTTCTGTTAGGAGAAAGCGAAATTTTAAAAAATAGCTTTGTTTCACTTCAGTGAATAAAGAGTAGGTGCTGTGGGTTGGCCAGATGGTAGGGAGAGATGGGGGGCTCTGGCCTGGGAGTCTCGTTCCAGTTCTAGCAAATACTACCCAGGTGACTTGGGTGTTATTTTCCCCCTCTGGGCCTCACGTCTGGCAAAAGAAGTTGGACCAGCCTGTCTCTGGGTCCCTTCCCCGGTTCTTTGACAACCCCCCGCGGGTTGATAACTAAGCAATCAAGCCGATCGCTGCCATATTTGTTCACGTCCATCATAAAAGTCACCAAAATAGTTAAAACCTATGTTCGTTTTTAACGACTGAACTGAGTAGGCCACTCAGTGTCCAGATCGATTATTCCACAGCTGGTTGTTATGACAACCAGAAACATTGCCGCAAAAACCAAGGAGTCCGTGGAGAGAAATGGACACAACCAGAGGCCCCTCTGTTATGGGAGCTTTAAAGGGGCCAAGCTGGCCCTATTCCTCTTTCTATCTGATACACGGTGTTGTGCTTACTCATTTCATAACAGCTTTATGTTTAATCTACAAAGCAACCCCCGCGAACTCGCAAAGTCCCTTGGTGTAGCCAACCATAGCTTGTTCTTCAAGCTAATTATTTCTCTCTGTTTATGAAAAATATCCACACGCCTCGTAAATTCTGGTCCATGTACATCTTTATCTTCATTAATTTTATGCAACGTAGCTCGAGCCATCATTCGATCTCTCTGGCTAAGAAGGGCACACAATGCCCTTTTAAGGCTTCGCAATCACAGAAGATTTCCCCTCTTCAGTTCCTCTTGCAAAGACATACTCCCCCCACCCCCCACCAAATCAAAGATAAATAACACAGCAATCGTTTCATCCCGGCTCTCCTTCAACAGGCCACACTCCACCAGGCAGGACGCTGGCCGTCACCACTTACGGTAAATCACTAGCTGGTGAAGCCATCTTTACCAGTCAGAAATATTTCCTCACCACATTGGTTCTGTTTGATTGGTCATGGGTTTATGCAGTTCCTGGCACAGGGAGGGCCTTTTCCTCCTCTGCCAGGTTTCTTTCAGACTTGCTACAGCCTAATTTCAACTCTGGCTTGGGAGCCAACCCACAAAACTACCTTTCCAATTGCCCCTTTTGGCCCAGAGAATGTCATCCAGTTTCCAGTGAAGGCCTCAGTCAAAGGCCTTGTTGTTCTGGGAGCTGGTACCCCGGTGGGATGGGCCATTGCCAACCACGTCTCCCTCACCCACCCTAGCCCTGGGGACTGTTGGGGGACTTTGAGTTCCCACAGGCCCATAAGCAGGCGCTGAGAGTCTGGGATGCCATTGGACAAGGTTACAGGGCATAATTATGGGGTTCTGAAACTCATGACTTATAAAGACCCTGGTCAAGCTAACACTGAAAATAAAAAAGAACAGGTTTTCAAGCAACAGCAAATACTAATGATATGGATTAGGTCTCACACTAACACAAACTAATTTCAGATTTCAGGCCACTTAGCAGGAGACCTCCTATCCGTCTTCCCAGACTCTGTCCCTCCCCCTCATCCATACACAATGTTCCCTTTCTCAGGAAGTAATTTCTGTTAAAAAGCTTTTACTGCCCAGTTTATGGGGATTTCATTCTCAGATTTACAATACTTCTCAGGCTCCACACACATAAGCCATGGGATCTTGATTTCTGAAGGGGGAGTAGCTGTCGCTGTCTCCTGAAGAAGACATCAGATTTGGCCAATGCCCCAATTTCTCCGGGGGAAGACTTTGTCCCTGGAATTGCAAAACGGGGTAATGCTCAAAATGCCACGCGGTCAGCGGTGGCTGAACCCCGTATGAACCAAGTCACCTGACCCTGCCCCTCTCCATCCCTGCCCCTCCCGTCGCCACTCCCACTTGCTAGATAATGGCATGGGAGACATCGGGCCAAAATATTTATTAAGCCCACTGCATGCAGAACACAGGGCCAAGGCAACAAGAGTGAGGAGAAGGGAATCAAACCTCACAGCTCGGGCCTCTATAGTTTCTCACCAGACGCTCACCGTAGCCCAATCACTGGTCTCCATGCTAACAACTTCCACTCCAGTGGTTCTGTAATCCAGTGGTTCTCAAACGTTAAGGGGCATCACGTTCACCTGGAGGGCTTACAAAAACACTGGCTTCTGGGACCCGACCCCCTGATACAGCAGGTCGGGGTGCAGGCAAGGATTTGCATTAGTAAAAAAGCTACCAGACCATTATTAAAACGTTGCCAGATGATTCCTGCGTTTGTGGTCTAGGGACCATGCATGATTTGAGGACCACTGCTCTAGGCCACTCTTCTGTTTCCAGAACGATCCTTTAGCATTGGGGTCTGATCAGACACTCAGCACCCGGTCACCATGGAATAAAGTCTCACCCCAACATGACATTTAGGGCCTCCACCACGTGGTCCCAGTGGGTGTGTCTAGCTATAACCTCACACATCCCCTGTTCTAGCTCTTAGACTGGGTTCCCTCAGAAGCAAACCCTGAGACGAGGATAAGAAAAGAAACCAATATAGGCTGAGTTAATGAGGAATTTACTACTATGGGCAACTGGGGCTCAGTCTCCCTGGGAGCCTCTGGAGGACAGCCTAGGGCACACCTCAGAGTTACTTTGCCCGAAGGGTGAGGGGCCTGGGGTACTATCCCCTAATTTCTGTGGGTCGCTGGCTGAGGGCTACTTCTAGACCCATTAACTGCCCATCACTTCCGGCTTGCCCCAGAAGCCAGAGAAAGCCCTCAGGCAGAAGTACTTGAAGTAGGAAGCCATCAGGTCAGAGCACAAGGGAGTGGTGAGTGGCGAGGGCTCCTTGACGGGGCACCACCAGCTTCTGTTCCAGAAACACAACCCATCTTCTTAAAGCCCAGCTCTTCCCCACATCTCTTCCCCATGGAAGGGCCCAAGCTTGCTTTCCCGTCTGGCTCTCTGGGAGACAGATGTGTCAAAGAATCGATCAGGTGATTCTTTGGGGCTTGGGTGGGCAGCACCCTTGCTTGGGTGACCCTCGCTTGGGTCGACACACAGAAGTCTGTGTGACCAGATGAAGTTAAGGCCAGTGGTGGCCACCTGGCCTGCGGGGATCACGAAATATAATAGAACGGAAGAGAAAATAGTAGAATTAGATCATTCTATTGCCCAAACGGGAAGTCTTTTTCCTATGGACTGTGTGTGACACATTGTGCGAATTTAGGGAGTATGACGTGTCACTTTGATTCACTTACATACTGTCATATGATGGCCATTGTATTGATATTTATCACATTATACAATTAGAGTACAACATTGTCTATATTCATCTGTGGCTTATTTACTATTCATTGTAAGTTTGTACCCTTAAACAGCATCAATTTTATCCCCCCCCCCGACTCCCATCCCCTGGTAACCACCATTTTATTATTTCTTATGAGTTTGACATTTTTGGATTCCATATATGAGATCATGCAATACTTGCCTTTGTCTGACTCATCTCACTTAGCGTAACACGCTCAAGGTCCATCCGTGTTGTTGCTAATGGAAAGATAGCCCCCTTTCTCAAGATATCCTCCTTTCTCGTGGCTGAATAATATTCCATTGCCAAACAGGCGGTCTGAAAGGGTGTAGGCTGGAGGGAAGGACCCGTACATCACTCGTGAGTGTGGTCACTGAGGCCACCTGGCACTTTGGTGAAGATCCCCCTCCTTCTCAGTCTTTGCCTCAGGCGTTGAGCCCTTGATTTTCAGACAGACTTCTTTTCCTACTACTGGGGTCCTGAGAATACAGATGGATGCGTAGCTTAAAGTGACTCGGAGTCGGGGGCGCCTGGGTGGCTCAGCCGGGAAAGCATCTGATTCTTGATTTCGGCTCAGGTCATGATCTCACGGTTGTAAGATCAAGCCCCGTGTTGGGCTCTATGCTGACAGCCTGGAACCTTCTTGGGATTCTCTCTCTGCCTCTGTCTCTGCCCCTTCCCCACTCACTCACACTCGCACGCACACACCAGTGCATAAGCTCTCTCACGTTCTCTCTCTTTCTCAAAATAAGTAAATAAAGTTAAATCACATTGTACTTGGGTACAGGCAAGAAAGAATAATAAACAACAAAACATTCCCATTTGATGTTATATAGTAACTTCATATTCACTATGTTAAAAAAATAAATGGTCAAAAAAATAAAATTAAATTAAATTAAATTAAAAAATAAATGGTCTTCTCTTAAAAAAAAAAAAAAGTTTTTTCCTAAGGGCATCTTCTGACTGCAACAGTCTATGTTCACAAAATGTGAGGGGCAGGTTCATATCCTCATTTGTTTTTTATCCCCTTATCCTTTTTCATCACGGTTGAAGTGATATATGCATGAACTTTGCAAGGCATAAGAAAATATCATTTACTTGGCGTGAGTTGGGGAGAGAAAAACTGAAATATATGAAACGTCACTCAACCGCATTATTTAGAAAGAAAAAAAATCAGAGACACTAATTGCCCATGATGGCTATTTATACAATGCACCGCTGGAGTGAAGGGATACTGGCCGCTCTTGAAATAGGCAGTTTAAATTTGATCCAGAAGGCAACCAGGGAAGCCAGGAAAGACACATAATCTGCGAGGTGACATGTTTTCTCTGCCGAATTTCAGCTATTGAGCTAGAAACCTCAAGTGGGCAAACTTTGTCCGCTTTCCTATGTCATTCTCTTGCTTGATTTCCTTCCCTCAGATGCCCACTGTCCAGAAGATGACCCCTAAGGGTCTCCAAATCCACTGGGCAATGACGCCTGTGACAGAAACGCACCTCTCTTTCCTCCACATCAACCAAAACATACTTGTTCTACGTCTTAGTCTTCAGAAGTCGGCTCTGTGATTAATTAGCTATCATCTATAATCTAATAAACAAATTCCCAGAAAGGTCATGGACTAATGGTGGCACAAGGAGAACCCATCAATTTCCGTCCATCTGGGTATCACATCAGAACGTCCCATTTTTCTTAATGGATCCTGTTAGTGTGGACCCTAAAATCGAAGTCAACAAATGCACCAAAATAAACACAGTTTTAAGGACTCTTAGTGTTTTAAGGACTTTTATCAGTTCCCAGAGAAGTTGTGATGGGGATGAATAGGTTTAGTTGCCAAATCATTTTGTTCGTGATGTTGAAATTAGAGGATCCCTTTTTCTAAAGGAGAAAGGTCTACATCCACGGGCTTCCAAATATACAGGCTTGCTTGAAATTCTCAAAAATAAAAAAATCTAGGGGCACCTGGGTGGCTCCGTCAGTTAAGCGTCCGACTCTTGGTTTTGGCTCAGGTCATGATCTCACGGCTCGTGGGTTCGAGCCCCGCCTCGGGCTCCGTGCGGGCGGCACGAAGCCTGATTGGGATTCTCTCTCTCTCCCTCTCTCTCTCTCTGCCACCTCCCACGTGTGTTCCCATTCTCTAAATAAATAAATAAACCTTAAAAATAAAATAAGATGAAAAATTAAAAAAATCTAAAGGAGTCACCGTGGAATTTTAAGTTTCTAAAATAAATTAAAAATAGATTTTGAGGGGCGCCTGGGTGGCGCAGTCGGTTAAGCGTCCGACTTCAGCCAGGTCACGATCTCGCGGCCCGTGAGTTCGAGCCCCGCGTCGGGCTCTGGGCTGATGGCTCGGAGCCTGGAGCCTGTTTCCGATCCTGTGTCTCCCTCTCTCTCTGCCCCTCCCCCGTTCATGCTCTGTCTCTCTCTGTCCCCAAAAAAATAAATAGACGTTGAAAAAAAAAAATAGATTTTGATCTTTACCTGATGGGACGTCAGTTCTAATTTCTACTTTTCATGCCATTCCTTTAGGGAGTATCTCTGAAATGGCACGGGGCTCTGGAAGCCCTAAGAAATCTCTGTTTTGACCCACTGCCCAGGCAATATTAATTGTCATCAGAGTGAAACACACGAACCGGTTTGCGCCCACCCGAATCGGGTTATGTTATGGTCCTCCGAAAACATAAAAAGCCTACGCCCACCCCTACGTGACCCCCACACCAAGAACACCGTTCCTTCACTGCCAAGGAAGATGCCGTGGCCAACTTCGTAACGTAGGATTACTCTGGGGAAGGGAATGGAAGCTAAGTGTAACGTACCAAGGGGCTTTCCTAGACCTTTTATCTCTTTCACTTGTTGCAAACACTTGCAAAGTGGGTATTAGGATTCCCCACGTCTCAAAAAGCCACCTCGAAATGAAAAAATTACTTGCCGTCTAAATTAATGAGTGACTGTGCCAAAATTGGCTCCAGGACCCGGGCTATTTCCTCTAAATTAGTGGTTTCCCAGCACCACCCGAGACCTAGTTAGAAATGCACCTTGTGGGGGACCTTGCTCCAGATCTCTGGGATGAAAGACCCAGTTTCAGAAGCTCAGCCATTTGTGTCTTTTTTTTTTTTTACGTTTATTCATTTATTTTGAGAGAGAGAGAGAGAGAGCAGGGGAGGGGCAGAGAGGGGAGGGGAGAGAGAATCCCAAGCAGGCTCCACGCTGTCCGTGCAGAGCCTGACACAGGGCTGGGACCCACGAACTGTGAGATCATGACCTGAGCCAAAATCAAGAGGCAGGCGCTTAACTGAGCCACCCAGGCGCCCCTAACTTCATTCTTTTTAACACTGCTGTCAATGTTCTGAATATAGGTAAGACATATATCCTGAAGAAAATATGAAATTATAAAAGTGCAAAGGAAAAGTGAGACTCAATGAGTTCTTGGTATAAAATTTTGAACTCTGATTTTTTTTCCCCTTTAGTATTTGTATCTTAAGTAACTTCCTCAGATAGTTAAAAAAAAAAAAAATGCTTCATAACGTTTCTTAATAGCTGCATCAGGGGCACCGGGGTGGCTCAGTCAGTAACGCGTCTGACTCTTGATCTCAGTTCAGGTCATGATCTCAGGGTTCGTGAGATCGAGGCCCCAAGGCGGGCTCTGCACTGACAGCCTGCTCTGATTCTCTCTCTCTCTCTCTCTGCCCCTCCCCTGCTCGAACTCTCTCTCTTTCTCTCTCTCTCAAAAATAAATAAACATTAAAAAGTTTTTCTAAACAATAGCTACAGCATATTGTTTCCTTGTATGTACTGAAAAGGATTGAATCAACCCCTAATTGTGGGTCATTGCTGCTAGTCCCATATCTTCCCTATTTTACATAGTGTTACAAAGATTTACTTAGTGATTCTTTTCTAAAAATGCCTTACTAGAGTATGGATACATCAAGGCTCTAAATGGATAGTCCCCTATTGCTTTTCAGAAAAATTGTACCATCAGAAATGAGGGACCGCACAGATTCCTCGTTCTCCTCAGCAACAGGGCAATTATCACTTTTTACAATTTCTGGCATTGATTTCATTAGAAACAGAGCCTTCTTGACAGTGTTTTAGTTCTATTTGACTACATTTAAGGTTAGCTACACTTTTCGATTTGTCAACAATTTTTATTTCTCTGTTTTAGGACGGAGCTCTTCACTTGTTTTCCATTAGTTCTGGAACATTCCTTATCATATTGAGGATCAATCTGATAAGCTATTATTTGTTGATCTGTTTAAAACATTTCCTGCCTAGTTTTATGTTTGTGATGTTCCAATGTTTTAATTTCATTATCAAATCTATTAATCTTTTCCTGTTGCTTTCAATTTTTCCTACATTTGGAAAGTTCTCCATTCAGAGTATACCTAGTCAGTAAGTGTTCAATTTTTACGGTTTGGATTTTGACAGTGAACTTTAATCCACTTACAATTAATTGTTCAGGTGGACTATTCAGGTTTCTTCTCTGAGGGGCTGTTTTTCTTTTTTTTTTTTTAATTTTGTTTTTAATGTTTATTTTTGAGAGAGAGACAGACAGAATGCGAGCAGGGGAGGGGCAGAGAGAGAGGGAGACACAGAATCCGAAGCAGGCTCCAGGCTCCGAGCTGTCAGCCCAGAGCCTGATGCGGGGCTCGAACTCATGGACCGTAAGATCATGACCTGAGCCAAAGTCAGATGCTTGACCGACTGAGCCACCCAGGAGCCCCTGAGGGGCTGTTTTTCTATTCAATGTATCGAATACAGTGGAATGTTATTCAGCCTGTCACACGCTACAACATGGATGAACCTTGAGGATATTAAGTGAAAAAGCCAGTCACAAAAACATTTATTGCATGATTCCACTTACCTGAGGACTCTAAAGTAGTCAAACTCATTGAAACAGTATTGCGCTGAACAGTTAAAAATGACTAAGATGGTAAATTTTTATGTTCCGCATTTCTCACCACAGTTCAAACAAACAAGCAAATAAAAGCAAAGAACGCCATGATCCTTCCACGATGGAAAAAAAAAATAAAACAAGACGAAGTTTATTAGGGAATTATTTTCAGCAAAAAGTAATGGTGGCACTCTTGCCTCATCAAAGTTCAACAGATGGATGGGGCGCCTGGGTGGCGCAGTCGGTTAAGCGTCCGACTTCAGCTCAGGTCACGATCTCGCGGTCCGTGAGTTCGAGCCCCGCGTCGGGCTCTGGGCTGATGGCTCAGAGCCTGGAGCCTGTTTCCGATTCTGTGTCTCCCTCTCTCTGCCCCTCCCCTGTTCATGCTCTGTCTCTCTCTGTCTCAAAAATAAATAAACGTTAAAAAAAAATTAAAAAAAAAAAAGTTCAACAGATGGGAAATATGTTTCCACTTGTCAATGTTCTTTATAAAGACTTTTTAGAGGCACCTGGGTGCCTCAGTCGGTTAAGCGTCCGACGTCGGCTCAGGTCATGATCTTGAGGTTCATGAGTTCGAGCCCTGCATTGGGCTCTGTGCTGACAGCTCAGAGCCTGGAGCCTGCTTCGGAGTCTGTGTCTCTTCCTCTCTCTGCCCCTCCCCCGTTTGTGCTCTGTCTCTGTCTCTCAATAATAAATCAACGTTAAAAAAAAAAACTATAAAGACTTTTAAAATGCAATTATTATTCTGTAAGTAGCACCTTTATTTAAATGTCCAGAGGAAGAAACCAAAATTCAAAAGATTTTGCTGAATTCCAGAATCATCTATATTAATTAGTCGCCAAATAATGTCTCGTACAAGAATTTCAGAACAAATTGTCTTTTCGAAAACAACATTAAAGAATTACCTTATCCTATCTACCTCTCAGTCCTGTTAAATATTTTATGATCTTTTTTCATATATCACCCTAAATAATATCAAATAATAGTGACACTGATCACCCTTCTTTGTTTAAGATTTAACGTGAATACCCTTCATTTTTCACTGTTAAGAAAGATGTTAGCTATGAATTTGAAATGGACCTTTCTATCTTGCTAAAAAAGCGTTCATATACATTGCTAACTTTTGAAGTACTTTCATAAAAAATGAGTGGAGTTTGCCTAGTGTATTGATAGCATTTAATGTGCAGATCACATGCCTAATACTGAAGAGTGAATTGTGTCAAGGGGCGCCTGGGTGGCTCAGTCAGTTAAGCATTCGACTTCAGCTCAGGTCATGATCTCATGCTCCATGGGTTCAAGCCCCGCACTGGGCTCTGTGCTGACAGGCCCGAGCCTTGAGCCTGCTTCGGATTCTGTGTGTGTGTCCCTCTCTCTCTGCCCCTCCCCTGCTGCTCACACCCTGTCTTTCTCCTCTCAAAAATAAACATTACAAAAATTTTTAAATTAAAAAAAAAAAGGGGGGGAATTGTGTCAAAACTCCCCATGATGAAGTGACTGTATTTGGAGATCGGGCCTTTAGGAGAAAAGTACGGTTAAGTGAGGTCATGAGGGTGGGACCTAATTTGATGGGATTAGTGTCCTTGTAAGAAGACACACCAGAGAACTCTCTGTATCTCTCTCCTCACCCTGTGTGGACACGGTGAGAATACGGCCTTCTGAAAGCTTTAAAGACAGCCCTCACCAGAAACTGACCCTGCCGCACCTCGATCTGGGACTTGCAGCCTCCGGAACTGTGAGAAAACCTATTTCTGTTGTTTCGGCCACCCGGCCTGTGGTATTTTGTTACGGCAGCCCAAGCCGACTAAGCCATCTAAAGGTACAGTATGTGAACTGACTTCTAAAAATTTGCTGCTTTTCATTGCTATGATGCAGCCTACTTGATTAGAACAAGTTATTCTTTTAATATACTGTTGGATTTGAGCTCATGATTATTTTTTTTTTTTAATTTTTTTTTTTCAACGTTTATTTATTTTTGCGACAGAGAGAGACAGAGCATGAACCGGGGAGGGGCAGAGAGACAGGGAGACACAGAATCTGAAACAGGCTCCAGGCTCCGAGCCAACAGCCCAGAGCCTGACGCGGGGCTCGAACTCGCGGACCGCGAGATCGTGACCTGGCCGAAGTCGGACGCTTAACCGACTGCGCCACCCAGGCGCCCCGAGCTCATGATTATTTAAGACACTTGCGCGTATCTTTCCGTGTGATGTTGAGTATCATTTTCCTTTTCGCACAATTTATTCCAATGATGGAATGAATGTCATGCGAATTTGGCAAACAGAATGAGAGCCGAGCCGGGTCCCATCTGTAGTGTGGTGGTTAAAGGGCCACACGTTCGAGAAAGGGATTGCCTAGGTCGGGATCCGGTTAACTACCCTGTACCTTCTTTTTCTCAATTGCATAATATGATAAAAATAGTAACTATCTAAAAAGTGTTCTAGGGGCGCCTGGGTGGCGCAGTCGGTTAAGCGTCCGACTTCAGCCAGGTCACGATCTCGCGGTCCGGGAGTTCGAGCCCCGCGTCGGGCTCTGGGCTGATGGCTCGGAGCCTGGAGCCTGTTTCCGATTCTGTGTCTCCCTCTCTCTCTGCCCCTCCCCCGTTCATGCTCTGTCTCTCTCTGTCCCAAAAATAAATAAACGTTGAAAAAAAAAAGTTTTTTTAAAAATAAATAAAAAAGAAAAAAAAAGAAAAAAAGAAATAAAATAAAATAAAATAAAAAGTGTTCTAGAGGATTAAATGAGCTAATATATGTCAGAGGCTTAGAACAATGCCTGTCTGGGACAGAGTACTTAGGGAACTAAGTTTTGCTTAGGTTTTTTTTTTTTTTAAGTTTATTTATTTTGAGAGACAGACAGCAGCAGTGGGGGAGGGGCAAAGAGAGGGAGAGAGAGAGAGAATCCCAAGCAGGCTCCACATTGTCAGTGTGGAACCTGCTGCCGGGCTTGAACCCACGACCCTGGGGTCATGGCCTCAGCTGAAATTAAGAGTTGGATGCTCAACCGACGGAGCCACCCAGGCACCCCTCTGCTATAATTTTATAAAGCTCCTGCTTATATCCTTTCTTGCAAATATGACTCTCCATTTCATTACAGATTATTTTATTACTATAATTACAATATATGTAATTTGTACATATTGTAAGATTTTTTTTAGGACTTACGGATTTTATTGCAAAATTTTATTGATTGCTGTCTGATTTATTTCTGATTTTAAACTCACGGTTTTCTTCCTCTAGGCTTTGGGGGATTTGGGTCTTTTTCTACTTTGTTCATACAAATACTTATTTTATTAATGTATACACACTTCTTTTTATACCACAAGAGGTAAATTCATAGCTTCAGGAAGGGGGCTGGTCACCAGAAAGATTCAGCCTTGATTAGAAACCTAGAACTTTTGGGGCACTGGGTGGCTCACTCAGTTAAGCGTCTGACTTCGGCTCAGGTCATGATCTCACGGTTTGTGGGTTTGAGCCCCGCATCGGGTCCTCTGCTGTCAGCGCAGAGCCTTCTTCGGATCCTCTGTCCCCCTCTCTGTCTGTCCCACTCTTGCTCGCTCTCTTTCAAAAATAAATAAACATTAAAAAAAAAAAAAGAAACCTAGAACTTTCAGTTGCAGCCCCAAACTCCCGAAGGTAGGGTGGGTGGCCAGAGATTGAGTTAACAATTGATGATGCCTATGTGATGAAACCTTCATAAAACCCCCTAAAAGACAGGGTTCAGAGAGCTTCCAAAGTGGCCAACACATCCATTTGTCAAAAGTATCATGGCTCCCAATTCTATGGAAACAGAAACTGATGGGGCGCCTGGGTGGCTCAGTTGGTTAAGTGTCTGACTTCAGCTCAGGTCATGATCTCGTGGTTTATGGGTTCAAGTCCCACGCCGGGCTCTGTGCTGACACCTCAGAGCCTGGAGCCTGCTTCAGATTCTGTGTCTCCCCTCTCTCTGCCCCTCCCCAGCTCATGCTCTGTCTCTTTCTCTCTCTTTCTCTCTATCACAAAAATAAACACAAGCAGGTGAGGGGCAGAGAGAGAGAGAGAGAGAGACACAGAATCCAAAGCAGGCTCCAGGCTCCAAGCTCTCAGCACAGAGCCCGACGCCGGGCTCGAACTCACAAACGTGAGACCGTGACCTGAACCGAAGTCGGACACTCAACCGACTGAGCCACCCAGGTGCCCTCCCCGCAAAAAAATTTTTTTAATAAGAAAAAGAAGAAAAAAAGAAACTACTGTGTGTGGGACCCTTCTGGACCTCACCCTTTGTTCCTCTTTATCGGGCTGTTCGTTTGTGTACTTCATAACATCCTTTACAATAAACTGAAAAAGGTGAGTCAAGTGTATTCCTGCGTTCAGTGAGCCCTTCTAACAAATTCTTAAACCTGAAGAGGGGATCACGGGACATGCGGATGCATAGCTGGTTGGTCTGAAAAGTATAGGAGGCACAAGACCTGTGACTGGTGTCTGAAGTGAGGCCAGTCTCATGGGACTGAGCCCTTACCGTGGTGGGGTCTGTGCTAACTCTGGGCCGTTGTTGAGCACACAGTTTGTGTCCAGAGATCCAGGGAATTGGTTTTGCTCATATTCTATATGTTCTGTAGGTTGCTGTCGTTGTTGTTTTTACAGCTTTATCAAGTGTCATTGATATAGAAGAAACAGCATTAATTTACTTTCTTTCGCTGTAGATAAATTTGTGTTCCTTAGAATTTTGTGGAAATGGGATCCTGTAGTAGAGACGCTTTTATATGTGCCTTTTTTTCGCTCGGCATATTTAGTTTGAGATTCATCCATGTTGATGTATGTATCAATAGCTCATTCTTTAAAAAAAAGATAACTGTTTATTTTTGAGAGAGAGAGAGAGCGAGCGAGCAGGGGAGGGGCAGAGAGAGAAGGAGACACAGAATCCGAAGCAGGCTCCAGGCTCCGAGCTGTCAGCACAGAGCCCGACGCCGGGTTTGAACCCACGAACCGTGAGGTCATGACCTGAGCCCAAGTCGGACGCTTAACCGACTAAGCCGCCAGGCACCCTTCATGAGGGATATTGATATGTAGTTTCTTTTCCTTTAAGTATCTTTTTATGGTTTGGGGGTGTCGGGTTCTGCGCTGACAGTGTGGAGCCGGCTCGGGAACATCTCTCTGCCTCTCTGCTGCTCCCCTGCTTGTGCTCTCTCTCTCTCTCTCAAAAATAAATGAACATTAAAAAAGTTAAAGGGGCGCCTGGGTAACTCAGTCAATTAAGTGTCCGACTTCGGCTCAGGTCATGATCTCGTGGGTCATGGGTTCGAGCCCCACATGGGGCTCTATGCTGAGAGCTTGGGGCTTGGAGCCTGCTTCAGATACTGTGTCTCCCTCTCTCTCTCTCTGTCTCTCCCTCTCCTCTATTTCTCTCTCTCTCTCTCTCTCTCTCTCAAAACTAAATAAACATTTTTTAAAAATTTAAGTATCTTTTTCTGGTTTTTATATCAGAGTAATGCTCAACTCTTCGAACCAGTTGTGAAGTATTTCCTTCTCCTCAATTTTCTGGAAGAGTCTATGTAGAACCCAGTATTATTTCTTTATTAAGTGTTGTACAATTCTCCAGTGAAACCATTTTCTTTTCGCCTAAAGAACTACGTTAGTGGGGCGCCTGGGTGGCTCAGTCAGTTGAGCGTTCGACTTCAGCTCAGGTCACGATCTCGCGGTCCGTGAGTTCGAGCCCCGCGTCGGGCTCTGGGCTGATGGCTCGGAGCCTGGAGCCTGCTTCCGATTCTGTGTCTCCCTCTCTCTCTGCCCCTCCCCCATTCATGCTCTGTCTCTCTCTGTCCCAAAAATAAATAAACGTTGAAAAAAAAAAATAAGAACTATGTTAGCATTTCATAGGAATTTTAGAATCAGTTTGTCAATTTCTACAAAAACGTCAGCTCATGGCTTCTCAGCCTTTTGGCTAAGATCAAGTGTAAAACGTCTGTTCACGTTGTCATTGGAATGGCACCGAATCCAGAAACTGCTCACGGTGGACGTTTTCATATTTTCTATATCTGAAGAAGTCTTTATTTTGCCTTCCCTTTAAAAAAGTTTTCAAATTGAGGGGAGCCTGGGTGGCTCAGTTGGTTAAGCGTCTGGCTTCGGCTCAGGTCTTGATCTCGTGGTTCATCGGTTCGAGCCCCACGTTGGGCTCTGTTGTCAGCCTGAAGCCCGCTTCGGATCCTCTGTCCCCCTCTCTCTCTGCCCCTCCCCGGCTGGTTCTCTCTCTCAAAAAGAAACATTTAAAATAAATAAAATAAAAACAGTTCATTGATTTTTATTGCTGGGTAGCAGTCCACAGTACTGAGGTATTGCAGTTTGTGTAACCATTAGCTCATTGAAGGACAGTACGTTGTTTCCAGTTTGGGGCTATTATGAAGAAAGCTGCTATACATATCTGTATATAGGTTTTATGTGTGAACATATGTTTTCATTTCTCTGGAATAAATGCTCAGGAGTGAAATATCTGGGTCATATGGTAGTTACACGTTTTTAAGAAACTGACAAGCTGTTTTACAGAGTGGCTGTACCATTTTATATTCCTCCAGCAATGTATGAGGGTTCCAGCTTCTCCAATCCAGCCAGTTATTTGTTGTTGTTGCTATTTCTTTTTTTTTTTTTAATGTTTATTTTATTTTTTAGGGGGAGAGACAGAGTGTGAGTGGGGGAGGGGCGGAGAGAGCCAGAGACCCAGAATCCGAAGCAGGCTCCAGGCTCCCAGCTGTCAGCACAGAGCCCGATGCGGGGCTCGAACTCACAGACCGCGAGATCATGACCTGAGCCGAAGTCGGACGCTTAACCGACTGAGCCCCCCAGGCGCCCCATCACTACTTCTTTTTAGACACTCTGACAGATAGTGCATTGTGACTTTGCTTGCGTTTCCCCAATGGCTAAATGATGTTAAATGTCTATTCTTGTGCTTATTTTTCATCTTTATAATCTCATTGGTAAAATCTCTTCCTGTCTCTTGTCCATTTTGTTGTGGATTGTTTGGTTGTTTACTGATGTGATTTCTTTATATATTCTAGGTGCTAGTACTTCGTTGGCTATATGGTTTGCAAAGATATTCTCTTGGTCTGTAGTGTGTCTTCCCTTCCTCTTAACAGACTCCTTTGCAGAGCAAATGTTTAAATTTGATGATGTCCAGTTTATCTTTGTTTTTTTAATGGATCACATTTTTGGTGTCAAGTTGAAAAACTCTTCACTCACCCCTTACCCCTTTATCCTGAATATTTTCTCCTATTTTTTTTTTCTAAAAGTTTTAAGGCTTCATATTTTACATTTAAGTCCATGGTCCATTTCGGGGTGATATTTGTCTAAAGTGTGAAGTTGAAGTCAAAGCTTTTTTTGAAGTGTGTGTGTGTGTGTGTGTGTTTCTGCCTATGGATGTTCAATTACTTCAGCACCGTTTGTTGAAAGGCTATCCTTCCTCCATTGAATTGCGTCAGCACCTTTGTCGAAAATCTGTTGGTTACAATTAAATGGGTCTATTTTGGGATTCTCTATTCTCTTCCATTGACCTGTGTCTATCATTCCACCAATGCCAAACATTCTTGATAACGTTAGCTATATATTGCATATTTAAATCAGCTAGATTGATTCTTCCCACTTTGTTCTTTTTCAAAATTGTTACAGCTACCCTAGTTCCTTTCCAATTCCATACAAACTTTAGAATAATCTTGCCTATCGCTACAAAAAGTCTTGCGGAAATGTTGATAGGAATTGCATTAAATCCGTGTATCAACTGGGGAGAGCTCACACCTTCATGATATTGAGTTTTCTAGTCCATGGTCAACTGATATATCTTTACTGAGGTGAAATTCACCTAACATACTATTAATCATTTCAAAGTGCAAAAGTCTGTGGCATTTAGCACATTCGTATTGTTGTACAACTACCACTGCTACCTAGTTCCAGAACAGTTTTGTCATCCCAAAAGAAAACCGTGTATCCAACGAGCAACAACTTCCCATTCCTCCCTCCCTCCAGTCTACTCTGCTTTCTGCCTCTATAGATTTATCTATTCTAGATATTTCACATAAATGACATCGCACATGTGACCTTTTCCATTGGCCTTCTTTCACTTAGCATAATGTTTTTGAGGTTCATTCACATTGGAGCATGTGTCGGTACCTCATCCTATGACTGGATAATATTCCACTCTATGTTTACACTACAATTTGTTTATCCATTCACCTGTTAATGGATATTTGGGTTGTGTTCATTTCTTGGCTATTGTGAATAATGCTGCTATAAACATTTGTGTAAGTATAAAAATAAAGATATTGGTCCATTAGGTTCTTGCTTGCATGGTTTCCGATGAAAAATCTGCTAAAATCCTTATATTGTTCCTCTGTGCAAAATGTGTCACTTTTCTGTGGCTTCTTTTAAGATTTTCACTCTATATCTGGTTTTGAGACATTTATGGTATTCCTTGGTAGAGTTTGCTTCATGTTTATTGTACTTAGTGTTTCTTTTTCTTTTCTTTTTCTTTTAATTATTTTATTTTAACTTTTTAAACTCTCTAGATTTTTAAATTTTTTTAATGTTTATTTATTTTTGAGAGAGAGAGACAGAGCATGAGCAGGGGAAAGGCAGAGAGAGAGGCAGACACAGAATCTAAAGCAGGCTCTAGGCTCTGAGCTGTCAGCAAAGACCCTGATGCAAGGCTCGATCTCATGAACCGTGAGATCATGACCCTAGCCAAAGTTGGATGCTTAACCAACTGAGCCACCCAGGTACCCCTTAGGGTTTCTTTTTAAGACTCTTACATCCATATGTTATTTATCTTCATAAAATTTGGAATTCTTTATTTTTTTAAGTTTATTTATTATTTTTGAGAGAGAGAGAGCACCAGCACATGGTGGGGAGGGGCAAAGACAGAGGGAGAGAGAGAGAATCCAAAGCAGGTTCCATAGTGTCAGCACAGAGCCCAGTGCGGGGCTTGAACTCACAAACCATGAGATCATGACCTGAGCCAAAGTCAAGAGTCAGATGCTTAACCAACTGAGCCATCCAGGTGTTCCTGGAATTCTTTAGGCCATTATTTCTCTATCTGCTATTATAATTGCACATTAGAGTGCTGTAAGTTGTTCCACAGCTCACTGACATCCCGTTAACTTTGTTCCCAATATTTTTATTCTCTGTATTTCATTTTGGATAAATTCTATTGCTCTTTCTTCAAGTTCACTAATCTTTTCTTCTGCAAAGTCTAATCTGCAGAAGATCTAATTAATCCTATTCATTATATTTTTCATTTCACCTCACACACTGTAGTTTTTATCAATGGAAGTTTGAGTTTCATCTTCCATGTCTCTCAACTTTTTGATCATATGGAAAATAGTTATAATAACTTTGATTGTCCTTGTCTGCTAATTATAACATCTATGTCAGTCTGCATCAGTTTCTATTAATTTCTTTGTTCCTTCAATGTGAGTTGAAGTTTCCTTTTCTTTGCATGCCTGCTAGTTTTTTATTGGATGCAAGACCTTGTGAATTTTCCCTTTTTGGGTGCTGGATATTTATGTATTCCTATAAATATTCTTAAGCTTTTTTCTGGGACATAGCTAAATTGCTTGGAAACAGTTGGATTCTTTTAGGTCTTGCTTACAAAAATTGTTAGGTGAGATAGGAATCACGTTTAATCTTGAGTTAATTATTCCTCATTACTGAGGCAGGAACCTTCTGAATACATCATTCCATGAAGTGTGAGACCTCGCAGTCAGGTTGTTGAACACAGGTACTATTACCAGCCATGTGTGTACAATAGGTACCATTTCCTCTAATCCTTTCAAATGATTTTTCCCCAGTCGTGGGTAGTTTCCTTGTCCATATGCATGGCTCAGTCCTCAGCTGAATACTCAAGGGGTATTCTGAAGATCTTTGAAGTTCTAAATCTGTATAGTTCTCTTCCTTCAAATAATCTGTCCTGTGAACTCTACCTCCATTGGTATTCCTGGACTCTTAGCCCCATCTCCTCTAGTCAGGATGCCCACCATATGCTACTTGGTTTCCCTCTTCCTGTGCCATAGGCCAGGAACTTTCTCAAGGCAGTAATCTTAGGGCAATAGGGGGTTCATTACCTTTGTTTTCTGTCACATACCATGCTTCTTCCATTGCCTAAAATCCAGTGTCTTGAAAAGCATTGTTTCATATATTTTGCCTGTTTTTTAGTTGTTGTAGTCAGGAAGGATAACTCTGGACCCTTTTACTACATCTTTGCCAGAAACAGAACTCTAAGAATAATGATTTTAAAAATTATTACTCTGGGGCACCTGGGTGGCTCAGTTGGTTAACCATCTGACTCCTGATTTCAGCTCAGCTCGTAATCTCACAGTCCGTGATATTGAGCCCTGTGTCAGGCTCTGTGTTGAGAGAGAGCACAGAGCTTTCTTGGGATTCTCTCTCCCTCCCTTTCTGCCCCTCCCATGCTTGCTCTCTCTCTCTCAAAATAAATACACTTAAAAAATTATTACTCTAAAATGAAAGCAGGATCTCAAAGATATATCTGCACTCCTATGTTCATTACAGCATTATTCACAACAGCTGAGACATAGAAATAACCTCAGTGTGTCCATCAGTGGATGAATGGATATATACCTATCTATCTATCTATATATATATCCATAGATAGATAAATAGATAGATATAGGTATATAGATATATCCATATATATAATATTAGTATATATATATATACTTATAATATATATATGGATATATCCATATATGTATATGAGGATATATATACACACACAGATATATATATCCATATATATCCATCTATATCTATATCTATATCAATATCTAGATAGATAGATAGATTATCCTTTGCCATGAGAAAGAAGGAAATCCTGCCATTTATGACAATATGGATAAAACTTGAGGGCACTATGCTAAGTGAAATAAGTCAAACGGAGAAAGACACTGTATGATCTCATTTATACGTGGAAGTTTTTAAAAGATCAACTCATAGAAACAGAGTAGCGATTAACAGGAGTTAGGGGGGTGGGAGAAATGGGGACATGTTGGTCAAATGATACAAACTTACAGTTATAAGATGAATAAGTTCTAAGGATCTAAAGTACAGCCTGGTGATTACAGTTAACAATAGCATATCATATACTTGAAAGTTGCAAAGGGAGTATATCTTAAATGTTCTAACTATACAAAAGAGATGGTCATGATGTGATGTGATGGAGGTGTTAGCTAACGCTACGGTGGTAATTATTTTGCAATATATAAATGTATCAAACTAACACCTTAAACTTCTACAACGTTATATGTCAATTACACATTCCATAGAGCTGGAAAAATATCATGCCAAGAATATTGTTGCTGATTTGGGTGCATTACCTTCAGTGGCTCCGTCTTATCACTTCCTAGGGGTCCTTAGTGTTCTTACAGCTTGAGGCTGCTACAAATTGCATGCGTATCAATTTAAGACTGTTAAAAACTAGTAATAGATTATATTGTTAGTGTTCTACATGTTCCATTTTCTTCCCTGAGGCTTTTCTGACTCAATCAGTAGGAACTCTCTGTGCATTCACCCATGGACAGCCAGAAAATGTGAGGCAGTTTAATACTCGTAGGGCCACTCTTGACCACTGGACAACAGGAGACAATGGATAAATGATTTTCCCTTTGGTTCCTGAACAGACAGTTCTGAGACTCATTTCCTTCACACTTTACAAAAGATCCCAGTTGCATTCGACACCGATTTTTCTACAGTGGTGGCCAGCTCTGTTTGTACTTGGATTGGTTCTTTTCCTCCTTCTCAGTTCCACTTCCTTTTTATGTACATCTGCTTTCAGAAATATTTCTAGGTAAATTACCTGCCCACAAGCCTTAATCTTAGAATCTGCTCTTAGGTGAAGCCAGACTAAGACAGTACAACTAATGTGAAATCAATAATAGTACCCACGATACCTCTGAAAGGTTGAGGCAAATGGTGAATTCTTAAAAGTCAAATTAAAAAAACCACCCCCACAAGGTGCTGAATTTTAAAGCAGAAATTAGGGGGCACCTGGGTGGCGCAGTCGGTTAAGCGTCCGGCTTCAGCCAGGTCACGATCTCGCGGTCCGTGAGTTCGAGCCCCACGTCGGGCTCTGTGCTGATGGCTCGGAGCCTGGAGCCTGCTTCAGGTTCTGTGTCTCCCTCTCTCTCTGCCCTTCGTCACTCACCCTCTGTCTCTTTCTCTCTCTCTCTCTCTCTCAAAAATAAATAATCATTAAAAAACATTTTTTTATAAATATTTTTTTTCAACGTTTATTTATTTTTGGGACAGAGAGAGACAGAGCATGAACGGGCGAGGGGCAGAGAGAGAGGGAGACACAGAATCGGAAACAGGCTCCAGGCTCCGAGCCATCAGCCCAGAGCCCGACGCGGGGCTCGAACTCACGGACCGCGAGATCGTGACCTGGCTGAAGTCGGACGCTTAACCGACTGCGCCACCCAGGCGCCCCTAAAAAACATTTAAAAAAAAAAAAAACAAATTAGAACACTACTAACTAGAAATTATAGAACTCTATAACGGTACTAAACAAGTGACATCTTCTACTTTTGCCTTGGAACAACAAAATAAAAAACAGATAAAATATGTGAAGCTATAGTTTTAAAGACACTAGACAACCAACAAAGGGCGGTGATCTCGGAGAGATAGAAAACAAATGAGGGGCGCCTGGGGGGCTCCGTCAGTTAAGCTTCCGACTCGATTTTGGCTCAGGTCATGATGTCACTGTTTGTGAGGTCGAGCCTCCTTGGGATTCTTTCTCTCTCTCTCCCTCTCCCCTGATCATGCTTTCTTTCTCAAATAAATATTCACAAAAGAAACAAGAAAAGCAAAGAAAACAAGCGTGAGGAATTCTATGATTTCCCGGTTTACAGCCTGGAGAGTTTCAAAACACAAGAAGGATTTCAGGCAGGGCGTAGCAGCCTGCTTGAGTGAAGCAGACAGAGCTTGGTGTTCAGAGAGGTCAAGGAGACTAGAGTTCTCAAGGCAGAGAGTTAGAAAGGAGAAAACCACAAAATAGAACTCCAAAGATGTATAGGAGGTTCCGCTTCAGTCTTCCACTGAGTATGGATCAGTGTATGCACGTGAGAGAAATGCTTGAGGCCAGAAAACGAATAAACCAAAAGAGTAACATGAAAAAAAAATTCCCAGAGGCCACACAAGGCCAAGGATGGTTCCTTGTAGCAACTGTCAACTGCCGTGTCCCAGATTACCACATACATAGTGGCTTAAAATAAAACCCATTGACAAGTTCACAGTCCTTCAAGCCTGAAGTCTGAAGGTGGACTACCTGGGTCCTTGCTCACGGTGCCACAGGCTGATGCCGGGAGGTTGGATGGGCTGGGTTGCTTTCTGGAGACTCAGGCTGAACGCACTTCCAAGCTCATTTGTTGTTGCCAGAATTTAGATCCTTGCAGTTGTTAGGATGTTTCACTGGTTAGGATAGGTCATCGTTCATTTTTTCACTGGCTGTCAGTCCTGGCTGCTCTCCTCATCTTAGCGGCTAATTCCAGGTCTTTACCATGTGGCCTTTTCCATTTCAAAACCCACAAGGAGGGGGCGCCTGGGTGGCGCAGTCGGGTAAGCGTCCGACTTCAGCCAGGTCACGATCTCGCGGTCCGTGAGTTCGAGCCCCGCGTGGGGCTCTGGGCTGACGGCTCGGAGCCTGGAGCCTGTTTCCGATTCTGTGTCTCCCTCTCTCTCTGCCCCTCGCCCGTTCATGCTCTGTCTCTCTCTGTCCCAAAAATAAATAAAACGTTGAAAGAAAAAAAAATTTTAAAACAAAACCCACAAGGGAGAATTTCCTTCATGTTGAATCCCTCTTGTGCATCAAAGTTACGTTTTCATTTTTATGTTTATTTATTTATTTTGAGAGGACAAGAGCGAGCACGAGTAGGGGAGGGCAGAGAGAGAGAGAGAGAGAGAATCCCAAGCAGGCTCCGTGCTGTCAGCACAGAACCCAACTCAGGGTTCGATCTCGTGAACTGTGAGATCATGACCTGAGCCAAAATCAAGAGTCAGATGCTTAACTGACTGAGCCACCCAGGTACCCCCTGCATCAAATTTCTTTTGTCAGCAAGAACCTAGTCCTTTTTCAGGGCTCGTCCGATTAGGCCAGACTCACCCAGGGTAATCAGCCTTTTTTGGTATCAATTGTGCAGTATAACATAACTTGATCATGGGAGTGACTACCCCTCCACATTCACAGTTCTTATCCATACTCAGTGAGGAGGGGATTATATAAAGGTGTGGGTGATTAGGGGTCATCTTAGAATTCTACCTATCACATTCTTGTTCTCACCACTCAGAGTAGAAAGCTTTGTTGATGGGGAACTGAGTCGAGTACTCAGAGTGGTTTTGCCTCAGTATCGTGACATAATTAGCCCTACATCAAAGGTTGCTTTGGTCCTAACAAAGCTTAAAGGTATTACTCGAGAGGATAAAAAAATGTTTCCCAATAACTTAATCAACCTCCAAACAAAGCTCAAGAATGTTGATAAGATCACAAATATAGGTTTTCCTGCATCCCTTGTGGCAAGCAAGGGTCCAGTGGGAGGCGGGAGTGGGGTGGTCCACTCTGAGAGTTCGCAGCTACCTGCTTCTTCACCAGGATCCCGATGTCACCAGATTCACCCTTGCTCCTCATTCGAGAGAAGATGGCGAGCCAGAACATCACCATCGCTGCAGGGGTCTCTGGGGCTCTTTTCACGGAGTACTATATATACGTCAACTGCCAGAGACAGAGTGGCCCCAACTTAAGAACAGGCTTCAAGAACAAAGAAAGAAACAAAAGGTTGCCAAAGGGAGAGTTGGACTTTCCCGGTCACCGGACCTTAACGATGCTGCAGTTGTTCAGAAAGATTCTTCCTTGAAGAAATACAACTTGGTGAACGGTCGCTAACCCGAGATGAATACGAGAAGGGTAGAGATCATCTGACAAATGCACTCGCTGTGTGTGGACAGCCACAGCAGCTACTGTAAGTGCTATGGCAAACCACACAGTGTCCCAGATGCTTCTGACCAAGCTTCCGACAATTAGAGAATTGTAAGTGCTCAGAGCTTAGCTGAAGACGATGTGGAGTGCGAGACAAAAGTCAACATCATCATCTCAATTAAAAATACTTTTGGGGGGCGCCTGGGTGGTGCAGTCGGTTAAGCGTCCGACTTCAGCCAGGTCACGATCTCGCGGTCCGTGAGTTCGAGCCCCGCGTCGGGCTCTGGGCTGATGGCTCAGAGCCTGGAGCCTGTTTCCGATTCTGTGTCTCCCTCTCTCTCTCTGCCCCTCCCCCGTTCATGCTCTGTCTCTGTCCCAAAAATAAATAAAAAACGTTGAAAAAAAATTAAAAAAAAAATACTTTGGGACGGCTGAATGGCTCAGTCGGTTAAGTATCCAACTTTGGCTCAGGTCATGATCTCACGGTCGGTGGGGTTGGAGCCCCGCACTGGGCTCTGTGTTGACAGCTCGGAGCCTGGAGCCTGCTTTGGATTCTCTGTCTCCCTCTCACTCTGCCCCCTCCCCAGCTTGCACCCTCTCTCTCTCAAAAATAAATGAACGACGACAAAAAAATTTTTAAATACTTTTAAAATCTGAACTCAGAAGATGAACAGCTCTGCGGGAAGAAGGGCAAATAATTTTTACTTTGTGCAGATCCGTTTGTTTTATTTATTCTTCCAGTGAAAAGCATATTTTGATTGAAAGCTTTTCATCTTATAAATACACTATGAGTTACCAAAATATGGATTTATTACTAAAATGTGCAACTAAAATGTACATATGACATCACATTATGTTAAAAATACTCAGTGTTCAGTTTTGAAAGATAGGCAAAAAAAGTGTAGGAGAAAGCTGAAGAATGCACATTTTTTTAAACTAGTATAGTTTGCTCTACATAAAAGAACTGGATGGAAACTTCTTTTTGTTTATGAAGACTGAACATTAAAATCTTTGAGAGACTGGGGCGCCTGGGTGGCTCAGTCAGTTAAGCATCCAACTTCGGCTCAGGTCATGATCTCACGGTTCATGAGTTCCAGCCCTGCGTCGGGCTCTGTGCTGACAGCTCAGAGCCTGGAGCCTGCTTTGGATTCTATGTCTCCCTCTCTCTCTGTTCTCCCACTTGTGCTCTGTCTCCCTATCTCTTTCAAAAATAAATAAAATGTAGAAAAAATTTAAAAAAAATTTTTTGAGGGATTAAAAAAATATATATATATTCAGCACCCACAAGTTGAAAGCCAAAATATTTGAGATCTAATAAAAAATTAGCAAGCAGGAAGATATTATTCATAATGGGGAGAAAAATCAGTCAATTGAAAGTGACATAGAAATTGCATAGATGATAGAATTAGTAGACAATGACATGAAATCCATTATTATAACTACAGTCCTTAAGTACAGGAAGCTAGAGGAAAAAATTAAACATGTTAAGTAGAGATGTGGAAGATATAAACAAATCCAAATCCAACATCATCTACCATACATGAGATGAAAAATATTATGGATATGGTTAATTAGATATTGCAAAAACAAATTATTAGTGAACTTGAAGACCTTTCAAAAACCAGTATCCAAAATGAACCATACCAGGGGGAAAAAAAGAATGAAAAAGATGAACAGAGCATCACTGAGCTGTGGGACTTTAAGAAGGTTAATATATATGTAATGGGAGCCACCAATGGAGAAGAGATAGGGGAACGGTTGAAGAAAACATGGCCAAAACTTTTTGAAATTTTATGGAAACTAAAGTCGACAGATCCAAGAAGCTCAATGAAATTAACTCAAGTCTCATCATAAACAAATTTCTTAAAACCAGTGGTAAATAGAAAGTGTTAAAATTGCTCAAAGAAGGGGCGCCTGGGTGGCTCAGTCGGTTAAGCGTCCGACTTCACCTCAGGTCATGATCTCGCGGTCCGGGAGTTCGAGCCCCGCGTCGGGCTCTGTGCTGACAGCTCAGAGCCTGGAGCCTGTTTCCGATTCTGTGTCTCCCTCTCTCTCTGCCCCTCCCCCGTTCATGCTCTGTCTCTCTCTGTCTCAAAAATAAATAAATGTTAAAAAACAATTTTTTTTAAAAAAAGAAGAAAAAAAAATTAGTCAAAGAAAAACAGACACATTACATAAAAAGGGGGGAAAATGGACACATTTCTCATGTGAAACAACATAATACAGAAGTGAGCAGAATGATGTATTCAAATACAGCAAGAAAATACCTTCAACTTAGACATTTATACCCTGTGAAAATATCTTTCAAAAATGAAGGCAAAAAGGGAGACATTTTAAGACTTATTTTTTTAAAAAGCAAAATAATTCATCACCAGTGGACCTGTACTACAAGAACTGTTAAAGGAAGTCTTTCTCGCAGAAGAAAATGATACCAGATGGAAATAATCATCTGCCCAAAGGAATGAAAAGCACAGGAAATGGCAACTGTGTGTATAAATCTATGGTTTCTTTCTTGTTAGTTAAATCTCTTTAAAAGATAATTGACTGTTAAAAATAGCAATATAGTGTGGAGTTTATAACATTTGTAAAAGTAAAGTATATAACAGCACAGGGCTTAATTGGGGTGAAATAAAAGTGTATATACATACATATATATAAAAATTATATATATATATAAATTATATATATATAAAAATTATATATATATAAAAATTATATATATATAAATTATATATATATATTTGTTGTTGTTTTTAAGATTCTTGGGACACCTGGATAGCTCAGTCAGTTAAGTATCCAACTTGGGCTCAGGTCATGATCTCATGGTTCGTGAGTTCGAGCCCTGCTGACCGCACAGAGCCTGGAGCCCACTTCGAGTTCTGTATTTCCCTCTCTCTCTCTGCCTCTCCCCCACTCACACTGTCTCTCAAAAATAAATAAGCATTAAAAAAAAAAGATTCTCATACTGTCCGATATGATATGATATGTATTATACCGTTACTGGAAGGTACATTGTGCCAAGTCAAAAATATATACTATAAACACTGAAACAACCAATTAAATAACAAACTGAAGAGTTATAGTGAAGAGGTCCAGAGTAAGCCACCGTGGCATAAAAAATTCATTGGAGCTGAGGGCATTTGAGTTCCTGAAATCCCTTATTTGCCTAAAAACAAAACCTTCCAAAGAAGTCAATTGTCATAAATCCCCTTCCAGGGAACAACTCTAATCTTCTCTTTCTGGAACGAAGTTAGCACCACACCCAAACAGACATTGTAACCAAACTATCATATCTCCTATCTATTCTCCTAAGGGCCTATTTATCTTTCCAAAAAGTCATTTGTTTTTCTACAAGGGCTCTTTCTCCCTGCCCCCCCGCTTCCAAGAAAGTCATTTGTTCTCTCCGAAGTGTCCTTGTGTCCCTCCCCGTCTGCTATTAAATGGTAAATAAGCCCCAAATTCTAACCACCAACTTGGGTCACGTTTCTTTGTGTGAATCTATCATTAAGTCTGTTTTTTCTCTTACTAATCTGTCTTTCTCATTTTTATTTGAAGGCCTCCAAGTCTTAAACACAAGAGAGTAAAAGAAAGTTTTTCCTCCCTGACAATGAGATAAAATGGAATCAAACATTTTTGATTAATCCAAAATAAGGGGGGGGGAAGGGAACAAAAACATAGACAAATAGCAAGACAATACGTTTAAATTTGACCTTATCAATAACTACATTAAATGCAAGGAATCTAAATACATCAATTAAAAGGCAGTAACTGCCAAATTGGATAAAAAAAAACAAGACCCAACTGGGGCGCCTGGGTGGCTCAGTCAGTTAAGCCTTTGAGTCTTGGTTTCAGCTCAGGTCATGATCTCGGGTTTCATGAGTTCGAGTTTCATGAGTTTCATGGGTGAACTTCAAAAACATGCTAAGTGAAAGAACTTCAGAAACATTATGCTAAGTGAAAGAAGTCAGACTCAAAGGGTCACATATTGTATGATCGCATTTATATGAAATATTTAGAATAGGTAAAGTGAGACAGAAAGCAGGTTGGTAATTCCCAGGGGCCGGAATCAGAAGTGACTGCTTTATGGGTATGGTGTTTCCTCTGGGGGTGAGGAAATGTTTGGGAACTAAACAGAAGTGGTGGTTGTACAATATGGCGAATGTACTAAATGTCACAGAATTTTACATTTTAAGATGGTTAATTTCCTGCTTTGTGAATTTAATCTTAAAAGACATTAATTGTCGGGACGCCTGGGTGGCGCAGTCGGTTAAGCGTCCGACTTCAGCCAGGTCACGATCTCGCGGTCCGTGAGTTCGAGCCCCGCGTCGGGCTCTGGGCTGACGGCTCAGAGCCTGGAGCCTGTTTCCGATTCCGTGTCTCCCTCTCTCTCTGCCCCTCCCCCGTTCATGCTCTGTCTCTCTCTGTCCCAAAGATAAATAAACGTTGAAAAAAAAAATAAATAAATAAAAATTAAAAAAAAAAAGACATTAATTGTCATTTAGGGGCACCTGGGTGGCTCAGTCAGTGAAGCCTCCGAGTCTTGATGTCAGCTCAGGTCGTGATCTTACGGTTTGTGGGATTGAGCCCCACGTCGGGCTCTGTGCTGACATCGCGGAGCTTGCTTGGGATTCTCTCTCTCCCTCTCTCTCTGCTCCTTCCCCACTCATGCTCTTTCTCACTCAAAAATAAATAAATATTTAAAAAAAAACAAAATTAATTGTCATTTACTATATTGACAAAATTTTGAAAGAAAAATCATATAGTCATCTCACTAGATGTAGTGAAAGCATGTGACCAAATCCAATATCCGTTCCTGATAAAACCGCTCAGCAAAGTCGAAATAGAAGGGAGCTTCCTATACCCGATGAAGGGTGTCTACCGAAACCCTACAGCTAACATCATGCTTAATGGTGAAAGGCTGTATTCTTTCCCCTTAAATTCAGTAACACTTCCTGTTCAACACTGTACCAGTCTGTGCAATAAGATAAGAAAAGGGAAATAAAAGAATCCAGATTTCAAATGAAGAGGCAAGACTTTATTCATAGACTAAGACCTGTGTGAAAAATCTAATTATCTGTGTGGATGTCTATGTAAAAAAATCTGATGATACCTATACAAAAAGCCACAAGGCAGAGACATGTGTTTATTAAGTTTGACAGATACAAGGATCGATGTACAAAAAACAGTTATATTTCTATCTTTTAGCAACCGATGATCAGAAAATAAAATTTAAAAAAAATTACCATTTACATTAGCATTAACAAACATGAAATATAGGGAGAAACCTGTCAAATCCGTGTAATACCCATACACCAAAACTATAAAATGTTGCTGAGATAAACTGAAGCCTTAAATAAATGGGATGATATACTGTGTCATTGGTTAGAAGTCTCAATATATTAAGATGCCAAATTGATCTGTAGGTTCAGTACAAGCCCAGTCAAAAACCTAGCAGGATTTTAGGATTGACAAGCTTATTCTAAAATTCATATGGAAATGCAAAAGATCTAGAATACCCAAAACTACCATGCAAGAAGGACTTATTAGAAAGCTACAGGGCGCCTGGGTGGCTCAGTCGGTTAAGCGTCCGACTTCGGCTCAGGTCACGATCTCACAGTCTGTGAGTTCGAGCCCCGCGTCAGGCTCTGTGCTGACGGCTCAGAGCCTGGAGCCTGTTTCAGATTCTGTGTCTCCCTCTCTCTCTGCCCCTCCCCCGTTCACGCTCTCTGTCTCAAAAATAAATAAACGTTAAAAAAAAAAATCTGTCAGTAACTTCTGGGGCACCTGGGTGGCTCAGTCTGCTAAACACCTGACCCTTGATCTCAGCCCAGGTCATGAACTTGAGGTTCCTAAGATCAAGCCCTGGCTCTGTGCTGACAACATGGAGCCTGCCTGGGATTCTCTCTCTCCCTCTTCTCTCTGCCCCTCCCCACTCATGCTCTCTCTCTCTCTCTCAAAATAAATAAACTTAAAAAAAAATGTTAAAAAAATCTTTCAGTAGCTTCTCATGTCCTTAAGATGAAGTTCAAACTCTTTATAACATGCATTACAAATGCAAGGCGGTCCCTACTCTTGTCCTGATGTCCCCCCTCTGCAATTGTCATTTCTTGCCACTTCCCTTGTCACTCTCCGTGCTCCGGTCACAGTTAAAAAAACGGGGATATCTGCAGCAGTCTGAAATGGCTTTTCAGCTCCTGTTCTGTATTCAATGAGTGGCTTCACAGCAATAATGAAGAGCGGTGGTAGCCAGGGGTGGGGGGGAACCCCCCAAAAAGCAAGCAAAAGTAATTTTACCAAGTTCCTATTTCAGTCAGATGCTCTTGTAGAGACAGAGCACAAAAAGGAACCAAAGATGATTTTGGTGGCACTTTTCTAAAGGAGACGGCATTTTGTGCTTTTTTCACCAAGCTCTCCGCCCCTCTGGATTTTAATATTATAGCGGGGTCCCTGCAAGCATTTCCTCTATTGTTAGCTTTACACAGACGCAAAGCGGTGCTCAGGAAGCCGGGAGATGAATGAGTCGGTTGGATGTATTTCAACCATTCACCACTTGGAGTTAAATGTGCATATTCTGTTCAGAATAGACAATGGGGCGGGGCTGCCCCCTTTTTCCTGTCTGACTTGCATAACATCAGGCCTCACTGCTTAAACTAATGAGTATTTAGAAGTAAAGGCTCCCACTGATTCCAGCCAGTCATTAATTCTCCACTTGCCGAGCCACCACGGAGTTTTTCACTGGCCACATTTTTCAGCCGTGACCAGTCGCTTTTGGGCAGCGGCGCTGACCCCGGAGTTCCTGGGCCCCGCACCAGACCCGTAACGGGCTCGGAAGTCCCCTTGGAAAAAAATCCCACTGGGCACCAGGGACAAATGCAAAGATGGCACATTCTAGTCTCGGAACGCTTAGTTGTGAGGAACTGTAACTGACCTTGGACGGAGACTTGTAGTTTATAGAACCTGGTAGAAACAGGTGAGTGGGGGGTCGGGGGTGGGGGGAGACTTCCAATTTCTCTTCATTATACAGTCAGCGCTAGCTTATTTGCTAAATGGCTTCATTGATCCGGCCACCGTGGGTTTTCTGCTTTTACACGTTAACGTTCTCTTGGGAACTGAAAAGCGCTGGGTGGGTCTCTGAAGATGCTCGGTCAACTTGAAAACGCTCGTTCTTGCAAAGGGTTTAACCTGCCTTCGACTTGAAGCAATTCAGACTTTGCCCAAACAAGTATTAGGACGGAGACTCCTCGCTTGACTAATAGGTTGGTTTTTTTTTTAATTTTTTTTTTCAACGTTTATTTATTCTTGAGACAGAGAGAGACAGAGCATGAACAGGGGAGGGGCAGAGAGAGAGGGAGACACAGAATCTGAAACAGGCTGCAGGCTCTGAGCTGTCAGCCCAGAGCCCGACGCGGGGCTCGAACTCACGGGCCGTGAGATCGTGACCTGAGCCGAAGTCGGACGCTCAACCGACCGAGCCACCCAGGCGCCCCGACTAATAGGTTTTATAGCCTTTGGAAGGGGTCTGTCTGAAAGGTCCCCCACAGACCCATTCTGAAGGATATCCAAAATTGAGGAAATACTTTAAAAATGTTTTTAATGTTTATTCATTTTTGAGGGAGAGAGACAGAGCGTGAGTGGGGGGTGGGGGTGGCAGAGAGAGAGGGAGACACAGAATCTGAAACAGGCTCCAGGCTCTGAGCCGTCAGCACAGGGCCCGACGCGGGGCTCGAACTCACGGACCGTGAGATCGTGACCTGAGCTGAAGCTGGATGCTTAACGGACTGAGCCATCCAGGTGCCCCCAGGAAATGATATTCTTAACTAAAAAGAATATACATATAATTGAGAACGGGACGATTCATTATTCAATGGACTCTGCGTTATTAAACATCATAAGTAGTTGGTGGAAAACCCACTATTTCATCAAGCTGTTACTGAAGACTCCAACTGCCGAACTTCTAGCAAAATCATGCATGAGGGAGAAGGGGTCAGGGAAATGAGGAATGAGTGGCAAAGACAATAAAACAGTGCTCACTCAAATCAAAACAAATAAATCCCAGTTGGAAAGGCAAAAAAAAAAAAATTTTTTTTTTTTTTGAGAAATCTCATTTTGTTCATCAGCAACTCCCTGCTATTTGAAAGAAAGGGCAGGGGCGCCTGGGTGGCTCAGTCAGTTAAGCGTCAGACCCCAGCATCCGGCTGGGGTCACGATCTCATGGTTTGTGAGTTCGAGCCCCGCATCAGGCTCTGTGCTGTCAGCTCAGACCTGGCTTCGGATCCTCTGTCTCCCTCGCTCTCCGCCCCTCCCGCGTCCACACAAGCTTTCTCTCTCTCTCTCTCTCAAAAATAAACATTAAAAAAATATATTAGAAAAGAAGGGCAATTTAAATATCCTGAACTCAGGACTGAGGCCTCCACAAAGCCTGGAGGCTCTAACCCCCCCCCCCCAAAACAAACTTCAAATAGCACCGCATAAAAAAACAAAGGGCAAGAATGGTTGGTTTGTCATTAATTAAATCGGAGGCAATCCATAGCGTAAAGCAGGCAACATGCTGAAACTATCCTCATACTTGAAAGTTACAGTGTTCTCTATCTTCTCTCTACGGGTCTACAATTTTAACTCTAATTTAGCAAGCACCAAAGTCAATCGGGAGACGTACCCACATCTATCCTTTATAACGATGACTCAGCCAACCATTTCATGTCAAGTTCAACAGCTTTCAATCGGTTTCTTCTGAAAAGACATGATGTGATCTGGGCTTCCAAACGACTCTATCACTCATTCCCGCGGTTGCAGGAACACGAGGGAACAGTTCGCTCCTAGTACAAAAGGTTTGCCTGTATTAACCTTCAACGCACCCACACATCCACAGGCGGCCCTTGCGTTTTCCACCAAAAGGAGTAAATGCTGGCAGCTAAAAACAGAAGTATATGCAAAGGTTGTGAGACTTCTTTAAAAATTGGTACCCTGGAACAACAATAATTAGGATTTGTCTTTGTCAGAGGAAAGAGAAGAGGCAGCTAAAAATTCGAGTGTCCCACAAAGACCGTGGGGCTTGGACAGCTTCTTCCTCCGGAATAATGGTAAGAGCTGGGAGAGCTCTTTTTCAGAGAAAAGCGAAGGGGCAGAAATTCCAGCCAGTCTTCCTCACCTCCCCCAGAGATTCAGGTCACAGGGTTCATTTGTGCTGAAAACCAGAGTTCTCTGAAGCCCCAAACTTAAGCAGAATGCATCAGCATTCGGGGACCACCTGGGACTGAGGTGGGCCCCCCCCCCCCCCCCCCCCCCCCCCCGACAGGAGCTTTCCAGATGGATTGTAAGACAATTCATTGATATTTACATAACGAGAATAAATGTTTTCCCTAAGATAGCATTTCCCTTCAGTGCCTTGAGACCACCAGCAAAAGAGGGAGGTACAGAAATTCTATTACATTAATAGGCTTTGTTTTTATGGCTTTGGCATTTATTAACTAGTGGGAGCTGTTTATTGGGTCATAAACTTTACTAATGGGGATATTATCTCTAAATTATAAATCTCCTTCAGTGTATGGCTTAGTTATAAAAAGAATAATTATTTAAAGTGTCTGTATGGCTGCAACGTATCATGTTTATCGGCATGGTTCCTATAATGGCCATTTAATTGCTAGCTGTGGGCTTGAACTGCAAATACCCAGGGCAAGTGACACACATGGATGCAAGGGAACAAGTGCTTGTCATCCGACAAAGTCAGCAGCGTGTCACCGGTTTACTGCTTTCCCCCTCCTGTTCCCACTTCTCAAGTGAACTGCATCACAAGCCTGTACAAGGGCGAAATTATCTACATATTTAAAATCTTGCAGGAAAAGACAACTGACTGAAGAGCTGAACAGGTAAGTGACAAATGTGTCAGCCTGGAAAGTTCCAGGGAAGTGTCATCCTTCTAAAAGCTTGCTCTCTGGGGAAGGAAAAATCTTAAAGTGACTGTCAGTTGCCTTGAAAAAAAAAAAAACTGGAATAAAAATCAAGTAGTCAAAATTAGATTTTATGGGTAAGTGGTCCTAGTATAGACATTGAGTATTCTAGTTTATTGGAAAGTCCTATGGGGTCTAACAATGGCACAGGTGGAATGACCCTAGGTTTATATATAGCAATAGTCGATTAACTTCAATTTAAAAAAAAGAAAAGAAAGGGCCATTGTTGTCGACCAAATGGGTATATCTGCGTGCCAAGAAGCCAGCTTATTTCTAGGCAAGACGCCGCAACAGTCCCTGAAAGGTAGATGTTGAAGCCCCTTTTCCATAGGCTTCCACGGTCTCTGGGGACACAGGCAACTCACTTATGCTATACACCCAACACTGAAGAATGGAGTGAACTGGGGCAAACTTCTCATGAGGAATTCCCAGAGGTCCATGGTTACGAGGGGTTTTTTAATGTTTTATTTATTTCAGAGAGTGCATGCAGGGGAAGGGCAGAGAGAGAGAGAGAGAGAGAGAGAGAGAGAGAATCCCAAGCAGGCTTCATGCTGTCAGTGCAGAGCCCAACGTGGGGCTCGAACCCATGAACTGTGAGATCCCGACCTGACCCGAGATCAAGAGTCGGACACCTAACTGACCGAGCCACCCGGGCGCCCATGGTGATGAGTTTTAATCAAATATCTGCTACATGACAGAAGTTCAGCTGAGACTCATAACGTTTGGGCCTGGATGAAAAATCAAAATAGAACCAGAGAAAAGCAGGAAGGAAACATGTTATCAGAATATTTAAATCTCTGGGGTGGGTGGTATGGGTGTGTGGAGAATGAACCAAAAAAGATCTCTCAAAACCCTCTGCATTCACATCCCTAAATACTTTAAACAGAATACATTTTTGGTCATACTTATTCCTAAGTTAACAGCTAACTTTAGATATAAAAAGGGCATTAAAATATAAACACCGCATATGTTTTGATTTCTCTCCCAAATTTTTACGTGTGTTGCGTTGTGATGCGGTGTGTGTGTGTGTGTGTGTGTGTGTGTGTGTGTGTGTGTATTGTGGGGCGAGGGCAGGAGTCCTTCTCGTAGCTTTGCTGATTTCAGAAAATCAATACATTCACTCTAGAGAGGTTTAAGGATTATTTTGGTAAGGTGGGTTGCTACAAAGCTTAATTATAGAAGTAATAAACACGTGTCAAAAAGATTTCAAAAAATGTTTAACAGAATCACAACGTATTGCTCAGATATAATTTGATTTTATATTGTCATCTATAGCTGTCAAAAATAATTTTCTTTTTGTGTCGTAGCGAATCAAATTATGGCGGAGAGAAAACTGCCGTAAGATTCTTTGGTATTCATAAATCATACATGTAGCAAAAATGTTTGACGTTTCCTTAAATGGCATTTTTAATCATGCTGGCACATCAGCCGTGCAGTATGATGTTCTGAAGTGCGAAACTGACAAAAGGAAATCAATTGTGATCTATGGATTTCAATTCAGTATGAACCTTGCTTTTTTTTTTTTTTTTTTTAATGAAATTGTATCTGGTGAAATAAACGTAGTCGAACGAGAGCAGGAGATCAAAGGGAGCTGACCAAAAATTGGCACGCGGTTACTCTTCCACCAGGCCAAACACATCCTTTAAAAGTCTAAAATAGTCCACGTATTTCACAGGAATAGGTGATGGCATCCCGAGCCAGACATCTTCACATCTCTAGAAAGAAACCAAAGATGGACAGAATTATAACCATGTTTCAAAGCGCAGGTTCGTACATGCAACACCCAATTGTTTCTTACGGTTTATATAAGCTCTTGATAAATAGCGCTTTTTTTAAACATTTCCTTTATGTATTTTGAGAGAGAGAGACAGAAGGAAAGAAAGCGTTGGGGGAGGGGCAGGGAGAGAAGGAGGAGAGAATCCTCAGCAGGCTCCGCGCTGCCGGCGCCGAGCCGGACGTGGGGCTCGAACCCACAAGGAGTGAGAGAGACCGAGACCTGAGCTGAAACAGAGAGTCGGATGCGTAATTGACTGAGCCACCCGGGGCGCCCCTAATAGCTTATTTTCAAATGAGACATTTCTACTGTCCACTTTCGAATCATGAGGACTCGGTGGTAGACTGAATGCTTATGCTCACTCCATCCCTTTCTGTGTTAGAATTACACACCCGTGCTTTTTGCCATGTGGCTTTGCAGACCCTCCTATACATGGAGTCTATTTTCCTGTCCCTTTGATACGGGCTTGGCCACACAGCTGGCTTCGGCTTGCATGATGTTAGCAGGTGCACCACAAACAGGGTCTCTAACGAGCCCATTCGGTTTGACTCAGCCTTCCGTGCGTGTACCATTGCCATGAGAAGAACACGGCCCAAGCTGCTGCTGGTCCCCAAATGACACAGGTCGGGTCCGCCCACCTGACCCACACAGGTGCACGGACAAGAAAACGAAATGCCTGTTGTTGAGAACCACTGAAATTTGGGGGGGGGGCTGTTATGCACCATCATTGCAGTGATAACTCCCCCATGCTTTATGAAGAGCTCAATCACTGGGGCGCCTGGGTGGCCCAGTCGGTTAAGCGTCGGACTTTGGCTCAGGTCACGATCTCGTGGTTTGTGGGTTCGAGCCCCGTGTCAGGCTCTGTGCTGACAGCTCGGAGCCTGCTTCGATTCTGTGTCTCCCTCTCTCTGTCTGCCCCTCCCCCTGCTCATGCTCCTTCTCTCTCAAAAATACATAATGAACGTGAAAAAGAGTTAAAAAAGAGAACTCAATTATTAAAATCTGAACTAGCTACACTGACTTGTTGGTTACGGTTTCTTTAACAACGAAAAGAGCCATGAATCATTCACAGTGTGCTCTTGGGGAGAAGCTACTTTATATGTACTTTATATGGATGGATAAATATATATATATATACACACACATATGCTTTATATACAACAGATATGGCACGTGTATATTTGTGTATATGTGTTTTCTTTATTTGAGAGAGAGAGAGAGAGAGACAGCAGGGGAGGGGCACCTAGGCGCCCCTGTATATAGGTGTTCTAATTTCAGAAAATAAATACCTTTACTCTAGAGAGGTTTACGAATATTTTGATGAGCTGGGTGGCAACAAAACTTAATTATCTAAGTAGTAAACATGTCAGATTTCAAAAAATCTTGTATACATAAATCTATGCACACATATATGCACACATACACTTTATTTATGTTACAATGGTTGATATTAATATCAACGGGGGGGGGGGTGAGGAAGTCCATATCCTGTGGCTGTCTACATTTCTACTGTCAAGGTTAATTGTTTTATATAAGAGGTGCTGTATCTTTCCTAGTGTCACATCAGTATCCAGAGTCGTAAGGCGTCAGAAGCACGGGTAAGGGCCCAATAACTCTGTGATGGAATCGTGGAAGCAAACCTGTACTGTTTCAGCCGGGCCTTATAGGATGAAGACCAGTTCGGCAGGGGGGCTGAAATGAGAAAGGGTTTTCTGGGCACATGGAACAGCATAAGCAAAGGCCTGCAGACCTAAAGATCGATTTTCTAAAAATTTTTTTTTTTCAACGTTTATTTATTTTTGGGACAGAGAGAGACAGAGCATGAACGGGGGAGGGGCAGAGAGAGAGGGAGACACAGAATCGGAAGCAGGCTCCAGGCTCCGAGCCATCAGCCCAGAGCCTGACGCGGGGCTCGAACTCACGGACCGCGAGATCGTGACCTGGCTGAAGTCGGACGCTTAACCGACTGCGCCACCCAGGCGCCCCTAAAGATCGATTTTCAAGAAAGAACGAACAACCCAGTTGTGGTTTGGGATACATAGTGCCAAGGGCGAGAGAGGTGGGTGGGAGGAAAATATGGGGCCAAAACTTTGGGTTCTCTGTGCTAGTTGATACTTCCTGCCATGGTTAGGCCAAGTCGCAGGTGGGTCTCCATCAGAGAAATCCGATCAGCAATTAGTCAGATTCACTCATTGGGTGAAATGAAAGAGGAAAATCACTTTGGAGGTTACTGCAATTATCCCGTAGAGAGAGAGAGAGAGAGAGAGAGAGAGAGAGATGACAGAGAGAGAAGACAGAGAGAGAGAGAGGTGAGAGAGAGAGAGAGAGAGAGAGAGAGAGAGAGAGAGAGAGAGAGACACGGTTCCGCCACAACCAGGGGAGCTGAGGATGGGATTAATGAGAGCTACGTACGAAAAGGTTTTACGGCAGGAGAACACAGGATGCCTGGAAAGTGATCGATTCAGAGCGGGGAAGAAAGAAAGGGTAGTGTTAAGGGGTGAACTGTGTCCTCTGAAAAAAGACATGTTGAAATCTTAACCCGCAGTACCTTCACTAGGTGACCTTATTTGGAAATAGGGTCACTGCAGATGTAAACAGGTAAGAGGAGGTCATGCTGGAGTAGGGTGGGTCCCTACTCCGACAGGACTGGTGTCCTTGTAAACGAAGGGTACAGGTAAACAAATACAGGTAAGGAGAGTTCTAAGACACCAATTACTGGATGCAGAGTCCACCTGAATCCAGTGTGACCTCATTTTTAACTCTTAATTACATCAGCAAAGACCCGTTTCCAAATAAGTTCATATTCTGAGATTCTGGGTAGACATGAACTTGGGGGGCTGGGGGGTGGATGTGGGGCGCGCAACACTCAACCCTGGGTGATGTTATAAGCAAAGTAAGGAAAGCAGGGAGAGAAGTTGTAAACTTTTAATTGTTTTTTTTTTAATGTTTGTTTATTTTTGAGAGAGACAGAGCGTGAGCGGGGCAGGGGCAGGGAGCGAGAGGGAGACACAGAATCCGAAGCAGGTTCCAGGCTCCGAGCTCTCAGCACAGAGCCCCACGCGGGCCTCGAACTCACGAACCACGAGATCATGACGTGAGCCGAAGTCGGACGCTTAACGGACGGAGCCACGCAGGCGCCCCATAAACATCTTTTTTTTTTTTTTTTTAAGTGGGGAAGTAAGGATCAGAGGGGGAAAACAAAGTTCAATTCGGGACATTTTTGAACATTTGAGGTGCCCGTTAGGACATTAAGGTTAAGATTCTGGTAAACAGGGTTCTACGGAGCATGGACCTAGAGTCCAGAACCATGCAAAGACGTGGAGGGGACTGAAATAGGGGTGATATGTAAAACTGTGGTGATTAATAACGCTAACAGAGAATCAGAATCAGAACACCCAGCACTGGCATCTCTAAGGCATTTATACACTTACTGGATATTTACTATGTGACAGGTACTCTTGTGTTTTACATGTATTAAGTTATTTAACCATCACAGAAACCCTTAAGAGGCAGGCGTTATTTGGATGCCTATTTACAGAAAGGGAAACTGAGGGACAGAAGGGTTAAGCAGCTTGTCCAGAAAATGGCCCGTTAAGAGGAGGAGCCTGGCCTGTAACCCCAGCAGGCGGGCTCCAGAGCTCTGCTTAGCTGCTGAGCTGCCCTCCGAAGCCCATGAGAGGAGCGGGCCTATCTACAAGCAGCTGGCTCTCAGCCTGCCTGGCTACATCTGATCCTAACGTTTTCAACAAGAGGAGTTGAGTCAAAAACAATGGGATTCTTTTTAAGTTTATATATTTATTTGTTTATTTATTTACAGACAGAGACAGTGTGTGGGGGGGAGCAGCAGGGAGAGAGGGGGAGAGAGAGAGAGAGAGAGAGAGAGAATCCCAAGCAGGCTCTGCGCTGTCCGTGCGGAGCCCAATGTGGGGCTGGAACCCACAAAGCCGTGAGCTCGTGGCCTGAGCCGAAAACCAAGAGTTGGACGCTTAACCGACTGAGCCACCCAGGTGCCCCAACAATGTGATTCTGGAAGGGACGTTCCTGTTCTTTCTCAAGAATGCCTCCTGTCAGACACTGGAGGTTGAGCCTAAACCACCAACTGGCTGTGTGAAGAAGGAAATGGCCATTCGGATGGATGATGGCTAAACTAAGCCCTAGGGCGTATTTTGTACAATCCGTGCCACGTGGAACCTGGTGAAATGTCCTTCCTACACCAAAAAGCAGTAAATCATTGTGTGTGTGTGTGATATGCAGATATATATACACACACAAAATGATATATTTTAATCAATAGTCATTCAACTGTTCAATATGTCCTCAGACATCTCATTAAAACAAGAATTTGGAGATGAGAATTACACTTATTAGCCATAAGCCAGACTTGGGCAAAATGAAGCTCAAGTAAATACCCTGAGGTTTGAAACGAAGGATAATTTAAGGTGAAAAGACACAAGAGTCCATTTCTTTACTCCATGGCTATGCTCTCTCTCTAGAATCAAAACCACTTCCCTCCATTTGGTTTCCCTTTGTCACTATTCTCTAGGATCCAAGTGGGAGTGACTTTTTCTGCCCAAATACCTGGCAAGTGCCACAGGCAATATTTGCAGTGGTTGAGGAACCCAGGATCCATTCACTGCCAATATGATATTGTGATCCATAATAAGATAATGTATATTTGGTCTTTGTCCCTGTTTCTAGCACACGGCTCCTAAAACCCTTGAAACTTCCTAAGTGCTGAGAGTGATAAGGTGTCTTATGTTAATGCGACATTTTGGAAAAGCACCTAAGGCGGGGGGGGGGGGGGGGGGGGCTGGTTGCTAGGCCAACAGACCTTGTAATTAGAGGGTTGGAACTGTCATTTCTATTCTCCCCCTGACCTCCAGGGACAGAGCTGGAGGTCGAGTTCAATCACCAATGGCCAATGATTTAATAATCAATCACACCTTTGTAATGAGCCTCTGTAAGAACCCAAGAGGATGGGGATCGGAGAGCTTCTGGGTTGGTGAGCACGTGGAGATTTGAGGAGGGTGGCCAGAGAGGGCGTGGAAGCTCCCTGCCTGTCCCCCCTACCTTGCCCTATGCATCTCTGCCCCCTGGCTGTTTGGGGTTATATCCTTTTTTTTTTTTTAATGTTTATTTATTTTTGAGAGGGGGAGAGAGAGAGAGAGAAAGCAAGTGCGAGGGGCAGAGAGAGAGGAAGACAGAGAATCCTAAGCAGGTCCCATGCCATTAAGTGCAGAGCCTGACGCGGGGCTCAAACCCACAAACCGTGAGATCATGACCTGAGCTGAAATCGAAAGTCGGAGGTTAACCAACTGACCCACCCAGGCCGCCCCTATATCCTTTTATAAGAAACGAGTGATCAAGTAAGTAAAATGTTTCTCTGAGTTCTGTGAGCTGCTCTAGCAAATTAACCGAACCCAAGGAGGGGGTTGTGGGAACCTCCCGTCTATAGCCAGTTGACCAGAAGCACAGGTGATACACCCACTGGGATCTGATGCTTTCTCCAAGTAGATCACGACAGAACGGAGTCGAATTGTAGGACCCCCAGCTGATGTCAAGAGTTGCTTGGTGTAGGGCAAAACCCCCACACATTGGAATTGGTGCCAGAATTGTAGCCAACCCCCAATCCTAGGGAGATTTTCACAGGTACTAGTTTAAAGGGACCGACAGAAATTAAGTCGAGATCCAGAGGAGGGTGGGAAGCGGGACCTAAGACCGAAGAAACTCAGGGGGAGGAGAGGCATCAATAGAGTAGAGGGAAAAGGAATCTTCTTCATAGTTTTGCCCGTAATTGGGGTCCATCTAAAGGAGTCCCCTGGGCCGTCTCTTTGCAAAATAAAGACGTCTTGGGAGACACGAGAAACCCCACACTCCCGCCACCTAATTGCTCTAATAAATCCACAAATGTTCTACGTTACATAATACGACAATCTGGGCAGTGAGTAAAAATATTCTTCGTGTTCGCTGACCTTTTATTCACGCGATACTACAAGAGGAGAAGAAAACTCCAGATTATCGTATTCCCAGCAGTGCCCGTGAGTTTTTAAGTGGAAATACGAGCATGGGAAGTCTCCAGCAGGACAGCTCATCCACAGCAGCCGACGCTTCCCATTCCAGATCTGAAATATCCGTACGTAGCAGGGTCTGCCAGCGCCCCTCCGCATCCCCTCACCCCTTCCACTTTGGCACGCCCCAGCCTGACTTCCGACCACCAGCACCTGCGTTCTTTTGCGCGAAAACTTTTCTTTTGGCCTCGGAGGCCCACTTTAGCCGCCCCTGTGACATGCCACAAGGGCCTGTGAATTCATTCTTTTCCCGCACTTCAGAAGTAGCCTTCATCCATGACTGATGGGAGCTGATGGATGAATACCACAACTCCCTTGCACTTTGGGGAGTGGGGGCAAACACTAAGGTACATCTAGGCCACGGGATCCCTCAGTTTCCCAGAGGCATTAAGTTCCAGTCACCAAAATGTGTCACTAGTTTGAGAAATGCCCTGCCCTTCATTCCCCACCCCCTTGATAGTGTCCCTTTTGCTTCCTGCCCCTGCCCCCCAAATCTATCTACACTCAAATCCTTGTCTCCAAGTCGGGTTCTAGAGGAAGTCACACAAAGACGCTCTGCACTTTGGTATTTACCAAAATTAATAGTGTCTATGAAAGTCACAGCACAGCTTGGAACCGAGCAACTTCCTGACAAACTTCCAGATAATTCCAGAGACTGCGCCCAAATCTCGAAACAGAATTCAGTTCCACCTGGAGCATAAACAGTATCTGCTGGAAGAAGGAACAGCCATGATATGCAGAGCGAAACTCAACAATGACGCAAAAAAAAATCGTGACGCTGAAATTTTAGGCTGGGAACCGCCTCCAAGTTTGCTTGCAAGTTGGCTTGCAAGTCAGGCAAGTTGGCAATAAATTACTTGTTCGTCAATGGCGAAAAAAAGGAGCTGCCGATCTGTAAAAATCATACGCCCTTGAAACAAAGATGGCACTGGCTAGAAACCCAGTAAGCGGCAGCTGCCCAGTGAGAATAGCAGAGCTGTGTGCGAGCTCCTGGGCTCTGGATTTATTTGCTTTGACATTTTTAAAAGGAAATTTAATTGGATTATGTCTCCTTCTAGTTTAAAATTTTCTACTGTAGTACCGGCCACCAGATGCATGAGGGGAAAAGATCGGGAGCCAATTAAATTCCACGCTTCACTGAAACAAGGTTATTTTTATTCCTCCCAAATGTAAGGCTGATGGAGTCATGTTAGTGATTTCACTCTGTTATTCCCCTCCGCTTACTCAAAAAAAAAAAAAAAGATGTTTCTGTGGGAAATAGCTATGAATTTGTAGACCAGTCCAGTAGCATGGATGGGATTGAAATGGTGCTTTTCGTAAATTTACTGCCTTCTAATAGGTTGACATGACCTCAGAACTAATTGAGTTAAGTTGAGAAAATTGCAAAGACAATTAAAGTTCAGTAAATCAAACTGAAATCTGGGGAGGAAATTTTGCAAATACTTGGTGAGATGGTCCAGAGCATTCTGATAACACAGGGAAAAGCTCACCTAGAAAACCTGGAGGTTTGCTTCTATTCCCGCCCGTTTCTGTGTTCGCCACCATGCCAATATTTCCCAATTGCTTCCACTGCCCTACACAAATCTTTGCAAGAATGGCCATCTGAGTGTAGCTAAAACATAGGTGTGGCCTTTAAACAAGAGGCCTTTCCTTAAAACTGCATTGCAGGGTACAGGGTGCCTGGGTGGCGCAGTCGGTTGGGCGCCCGACTTCAGCCAGGTCACGATCTCGCCGTCTGTGAGTTCGAGCCCCGCGTCGGGCTCTGGGCTGATGGCTCGGAGCCTGGAGCCTGTTTCCGATTCTGTGTCTCCCTCTCTCTCTCTGCCCCTCGCCGTTCATGCTCTGTCTCTCTCTGTCCCAAAAATAAATAAAAACGTTGAAGAAAAAAAAATTAAAAAAAAAAAAACGCATTGCAGGGTAAAAAGAGTTGTTTTTTTTTTTTCAACGTTTATTTATTTTTGGGACAGAGAGAGACAGAGCATGAACGGGGGAGGGGCAGAGAGAGAGGGAGACACAGAATCGGAAACAGGCTCCAGGCTCCGAGCCATCAGCCCAGAGCCCGACGCGGGGCTCGAACTCACGGACCGCGAGATCGTGACCTGGCTGAAGTCGGACGCTTAACCGACTGCGCCACCCAGGCGCCCCTGTCAGCTACTTTTAAACTCCAATGAGCATGACTAATAGTCTTTCATTTCAACTGTTAAATTCAACCTCATATTCTAGAAATAACTGCTTATTTAAAAGGTTGGCACCAGGCCCCTAACTTCAGTTAGTTTAGTCTTTACCTTTCGGGATGCCTTTGAGTCTCAGCTTCCAATACATTGGGAGTGATACTTAGTTTCGCTCAAGAATGGGACAATAAAACGTCACAGGATACCCCACCCTCCAAATACCCGAAGAAGATTCTCAACAACCGGGGTGTCCAAAGATGTATCCCAAGGTGCCCCCGACTGGTCCCCACTCCCCACTGCCAAGGCTAGAAGATCATCCCGTTGCGGCAAGCGAGGGCTTTAGGGTCGATTGCTAATGCTTCGGCAGTTACAGTGCTCGTAAAATGAAGCCACATACAAGGTTTCTCAGAAATGTCAAAAGATAAGACGCCAGTCACACGGGGCAAAAGTTATAAAGCTTATATGAGGACCGATTTAGCACAACAGAACGGAAATGGGGTCTCCAGGCCTTGACCACGCCAGGGCAACGTGCTGAGACCGCAGACAGTCACATAATGGAGCGAGCGTTAAGTTACAGCCTCATGGGCTCACCGTGGGCTGCCGTGGGAGCCAGGCAGAGGCCTCGCCAAGGAACTCCTGAGAATGCAGGCCACAGGCCACCGTCACGGTCACGGGGAGTAACACCCATCCACGTAGGAAGGTCTCTCACCAAAGGGCAGTGGGACTGATCACAGCTAGCCTAGCCCCAGACCACAGTCCTCTTTGTCAATTTTGCTTGTTTGTTATCGGACCCCAGCCCTATGGGCAGAGACCAGCTAACTGACCATCACATGCAGGGGACCCCCACCCGAGTCTGGGGGACCAGTCCTGCCATCCAGCAGACCAAGCCCCAGGAGCTGCTGTCTGGACCTAGCCTTATCCCCTGGCTGGGAGGATGGTTTGCCTGAGCCCAAGTCTGTATTCTGGCAACGGACTGTGCAGGCTCCTTCTCTTTTTGCCCCCAGAAGATCCATTTTCTGCCCTTTTCACCCAGCTCACTGCCCTGGGAGGCCAACCTCTGTGGATTGCATCACACCCCGAGCTTCCTCGTTCTGTGGCTGCTGTTGGGTGGGTCCAGCCAATGGGCGGCACCAAGAGATCAGGGTATTGATTCCACTTCCCCTCCCCCCACCTTCTGCCGGCTCCTCCCCTGGGCTCCAAGAATCAGACCGAGGGAAAGTAAAGGTTTCCCTCCGTTGCTGGTCCCTGAGTGCTCCGCTGCCCTGACTGGGTCCTGTAACCCTATCCGCTCCTCTGTCCATAGTCCCTTCGCTAAATCCGTGTCCGTGACTCCTCTGAGTGTGCGGTGTCTGGTCCCTGCTGGAACCTCACCGGTGTGGGGACGTAGCCAGCTCTGGCCCCCCGGGAGGGGCTCAAGGCTTGTCAGTTCAAGCCTGCCGACTGCCGGCTTCCCCCTGATGGCTGGACAGTGCTCACTTCAGGACGCCCCATCACTGTGCTCTCTGCTTTGGAGAGAGGCCCCGCCTCTCCCATCCCCTGTCCCAGACCACCCTCCTACTCAGCCCCCCGCTGGCTGAAGCCACTGGTCCTGTTCCCCTTTTCTGGCCCCTCCCCCCCACGGCAGTTTAATCAGGGTAGACTGGGAAGGTGCCCCAAACCCGTACGTACCCTGACCATCCATCCCGTCCATCAACATGGACACAGACAGGATTTTGGTTGTGGAATCAGTAGTACTGAGGCCTGCTCGGCTTTTGTCAGCCAGGAAGTCCCTTTGCGTTTCTCGGTAAGGCCCCCCAGTTAAGGGAAGGGATCGTGTCGCGGATAACGTTCAGCACAGGAGTAAAGATATGCAGGTTCCCCCGGTGGGGGAAAGGGAGAGAGGGGGACAGGGAGGGAGAGAGAGAGAATCCCAAGCGGGCTCCACACTCAGCATGGAGCCCAATGTGGGGCTCGAACCCATGACCCTGAGATCATGACCTGAGCCGATATCAAGAGGTGCACACTCAACCAACCGTGTCACCCAAGCGCCGCCCCCACAACCTGGTGGATCTTGTCCTGAAGTCCCGCCCGGGACTTCCCGGCTATGGCAGATCCCCCAAATATGCTGGCTGTCCTCAAAGCTCTAAGGGAGAGGCCTTCTCTGCCCAACTGGGTCCCCACAGATCTACACAACTGATCTGACTCCACACTGCCAGGCCCCCAGTTGATACCAAGAACGGTCACCAAAGGCTTCAAGGACAATAAAAGCAAAAATAAACAAGTGGGATGACATCAAACTAAAAACTTTTACATGGCAGAGGAAACCAACAACAAAACGAAAAGGCAATCTACTGAATGGGAGCACACATTTGCAAATGATGCATCTGATAAGGGGTTACTATCCAAAATATAGAAAGCACTCATAAAACCCAATATCAAAAGCCGGGCAGAGGAGGGGCACCTGGGTAGCTCAATCGACTGAGTCACCAACTCTCGATTTCGGCTCAGGTCACGATCTCACGGTTTTGTGGGTTCCGGCCCCGTGTTGGGCTCTGCGAGGAGCCTGCTTCAGATTCTCCCTCTCTTCCTGCCTCTCCCCCACTCGACCTTTCTCTGTCTCTCTCAAAAATAAACTTTAAAAGGGGCGCCTGGGTGGCTCCGTCGGTTGGGCGTCCGACTTCAGCTCAGGTCAGGATCTCGCGGTTTGTGGGTTCGAGTCCCGTGTCGGGCCCTGTGCTGACAGCTTGGAGCCTGGAGCCTGCTTCCGATTCTGTGTTTCCCTCTCTCTCTGCCCCTCCCTTGCTCGTGTTCTCTCTCTCTCTCTCTATTTCAAAAAATAAAATATTGGGGCGCCTGGGTGGCGCAGTCGGTTGAGCGTCCGACTTCAGCCAGGTCACGATCTCGCGGTCCGTGAGTTCGAGCCCCGCGTCGGGCTCTGGGCTGATGGCTCAGAGCCTGGAGCCTGTTTCCGATTCTGTGTCTCCTTCTCTCTCTGCCCCTCCCCCGTTCATGCTCTGTCTCTCTCTGTCCCAAAAATAAATAAACGTTGAAAAAAAATTTTTTTTTAAATAATAAAATAATATGGTTTTTTTTGTTTTGTTTTTTTTTAATTTTTTTTTTCAACGTTTATTTATTTTTGGGACAGAGAGAGACAGAGCATGAACGGGGGATGGGCAGAGAGAGAGGGAGACACAGAATCGGAAACAGGCTCCAGGCTCTGAGCCATCAGCCCAGAGCCCGACGCGGGGCTCGAACTCACGGACCGCGAGATCGTGACCTGGCTGAAGTCGGACGCTTAACCGACTGCGCCACCCAGGCGCCCCTAAAATAATATGTTAAAAAAAATTTTTTTTAAAAGACAGGAGGGGTAGGGTGCCTGGGTGGCTCAGTCTTAGGTTAAGTGTCTGACTCTTGATTTCGGCTCAGGTCACGATCCCAGGGTTGTGAGATCAAGCCCCACGTTGGGCTCCACCTATAAGTGCAGAGCCTGATGGGAGATTCTCTCTCTCTCTCCCACTGCCCCTCTCCCCTGCTCACACACTCTCTCTCTAAAATAAATAAATCAATTAAACAGGTAAGAAATAACAGCACTGGCAAGAACATGGAGGAAATACACTGCGGGGAGGAATGCAAACTGGTGCAGCCGCCCTGGAAAACAGTGTGGAGGTTCCTCAAAAAATTAACAATAGAACTACCTTACGATCCAGCAATTGCACTTCTAGGTATTTGTTGGAAGAAAATGAAAACCCTAATTTGAAAAGACATATGCACCCCTATGTTTCATTGCAGGAGTATTTAAAATAGCCAAGGCGTGGAAACAGACAAGGCATCCATCGATGAAGGAACAGATAAAGAAACTGTGGTCTGTACGTACAATAGTATTCAGCCATCAAAAAAAGAGAAGGAAACCTTGCCATCTGTGACAACACAGATGGACCTCGAGGGCACTACGCTAAGTGAAATAAGTCAGACAGAGAGAGAGGAATGCCGTCATGACTCCACTCATATACGTAGACTCTAAAGACTAACCAAACGAACAAAACAGAAACAGACTCATAGCTACAGAGAACAAACTGATGGTTGCCGAAGCGGGTAGGAAATGGGGGACGGGTAAAGTAGGTGAAGGGAATTAAGAGGTGCAATCTTCCAGTTATAAAATATAACTACGGCAGGGAGGTAACGTACAGCAGAGGGCATACAGTCAATAACACCGGACGGTGACAGAGAGATGGTAACTAGGTGACCATTTTGCAATGTGTATGAGTGTCGAATCACTATATTATATGCCTGAAACGAATACAGTATTGTATGTCAATTATTTTTTTTTTATTTTTTTTTATTTTTTATTTATTTTTTTTTTTAATTTTTTTTTTTTCAACGTTTATTTATTTTTGGGACAGAGAGAGACAGAGCATGAATGGGGGAGGGGCAGAGGCAGAGGGAGACACAGAATCAGAAACAGGCTCCAGGCTCCGAGCCATCAGCCCAGAGCCTGACGCGGGGCTCGAACTCACGGACCGCGAGATCGTGACCTGGCTGAAGTCGGACGCTTAACCGACTGCGCCACCCAGGCGCCCCCAATTATTTTTAATAAAAACAAAAAACAAGAGCTTCAAGAATAGCTCGTCGCCAAGCTTTGAGGTACCGTCCAGGACCTCCCTGAGGAAGGACTTGGTGGCCCAGCTGCTGAGAGTCCCCTGCAGGGATGGCCTCAGCTTACGCGCTATCTTGGCTGCAAGGAGTCACGTTATCCGAGGTCATACCCCTTCCTAAAGCAACCCACAGGGATAAAGGATAAAGGCCAAGCCATTGTGGCCCAACTCGGGACAGCTCGGAAAGGCCATTCCAGTTCCAGAGTTCCCCGTGGGTTGCCTCAACTGTTCCGTCTGCCCGCTCCTGTATCCTTCCTCTCCCTTTCGTATGTATCGAGCCCAAGAACACTCCCAAATAAACACCCTGCCCATTCAACTCCACCTGCTTCTTGCAGAACCCAACCTGTGACAGGCTCTGACCTGAGCATCTCAGGGCATTACTGGATATTAACATGTCAGCACACTTACAGGGTTCAGGAGATCCTGGACTTCTCACTACTGATGGTGCTGTATCAACCCTGCAATATTATGCTCAACCCATTCGCGCTAAATATTTTCACATGAGATTATAGACTCACTGGTAACATTCCCAAGCTATCTTATATCCTCTTTACGCAACAATAACAAGCTTAGGAATACCAGAGCACTGTGGGCTCTGGGATCTAGTTACGTTCTCATGACGAAGTCAAATTGGTACCATTTCATACCTAGGTTCTTTTCTTTTTAAAACTGGCGAAAAAGGAATGGCCCCTCGCAAATGCCTCCCACAGACAGAACCCGCTCCCAGGCTTGGTCAGCAGAGTTGATAAGAGACCCAAAGAGTAAAGTCTCACGGCACATAAGTAACAACTGGACGAGCCCACTGCTGGAGCACAGGCCCTTTTTCTGATGCCATCTTCCTGTTGTGGTTCTCCTACCTTTAAGGGTGGAATCACTGACCATAGCCTTGGAAGCTGAGTGCTCAAGGCCCGGCCCCTTCACCTGAGAAAGTTAAGACCTCTCCACTTTGTTTTCTTTTTTAATGTTTATTTATTTTTGAGAGAGACAGAGAGAGACCGAGAATGAGCAGGGGAGGGGCAGAGAGAGCAGGAGACACAGAATCCGAAATAGGCTCCAGGCTCTGAGCCATCAGCACAGAGCCCGACGCGGGGCTTGAACTCACGAACCGTGAGATCATGACCTGAGCCGAAGTCACACGCTTAACCGACCGAGCCACCCAGGCGCCCCAAGACCTCTCCATTTTATAAACAATAATAATAGCTAACATTTAAGCCCTTACTATGGGACAGGTGTGGCGACATGGGCCTCATGTGTACCACCCTCAACCCTCACAACCACGCCTATGGAAGGGCTATTGTCATCTCCATTTCTGAGGGGAGGAAACCTAAAAGGTTCAGTAACTTGCACAAAGTCACCCGCTTAGTCAATCACAGAGCTAAGGATGTGAACTCGGGTTCATGTGGTTTCAGACCCTCTGCTCCACACTTCTGAGGCACCTGACGTCCACAGCTCAGTAACTGTCCCAGCAACAGAGTGGGTAAGGGATGAAATGGGGGAGGGGTGGCTAAGGGGAGAGCGAATCTTTGGTCTTCCCGCCTGGTGGCTTCTCTTCCAGTGTGGGCGGTGATCCTTTTCTGGGCCCTTAAATCAACTTAACGGGTCACAAACTGCACTCAAAAGAGAGAAAGAAGGGGGGTGGGGGGAGAGAGGCAAGAAAAGGAAACCAGGGAAGAAGGAAAAGAGAAAGAAAGTGACACATTGCGCAACACGTAGTTAGAATAGTACTGATTCGTGAAACTTTTGTTCCACTGCATATGCGCATGCTGGGTTGCTATGAAAAAAGTCTTTCTTAATTGTCGTACCCAAAGATCATTAGCCCGGTCATCAGGAAAATAAAAATTAAAGTGATAAGCTACCACGATGTCAGAGGCAAACATGCAAAAATGACCTGAACGCCTATCAACAGAAAAATGGATGAATAAATTATTCTGTATCCATACTACAGCTATGAAAGAATGGCTCAGGTCTATACATATTAAACTAGCGTGACTGCCCATGATGAACCGTTACATAAGAAAAACACACCACAGATAAATGCATGTGGTGGAATTATATATTAAAAACATTTTTTAAGTTTATTTATTTTGAGAGAGAGAGAGAGAGACACACAGAGAGAGAGAGAACGCACAAGGAGGGAGGGGCAGAGAGAAGGAGAGACAGAATCCAAGCAGGGTCTACGCCATCAGCGCACAGCCCGATGTGGGGCTCGAACTCCCGAACCGTGAGATCACGACCTGAGCTGAGATCAAGAATTGGACGCTCAACTGACTGCACCACCCAGGCACCCCTAGAATTATATTTTTGTGCAGTAAGTGACGAAGCCCCCAATGTACAGGTGAACGTTTGGGTGGTGGACTGGGTGCAACAGAAAAGGAGACAGGTAGGAAGTAAGGAAAAGAACGACAAAGGCAGTCGCCGACTAGCACGAAAAAGCACGCGCGTCATTCAGGATGCCACAGGAAACAGAGGACGTGGGCAAATCGCGGAAGTTGCGGGGAATTTAAAATAAAGTGACCGTTGACCAAGTTGCGGGAAGCGGTCAGGAAAGGCCACAGGGGATCCTCCAGCCCCTCGAGGAGTGTAGCAAGGGGGGGAGGGGGGCCGTTACCACCGCCTGGGGCCAAAGGGGTGGTAATGGTTACTGGAGGGTTCCTGAGGGTGGGCACTGGAGTCTGGAGTGGTGGGCAGCTATGGAGGACGTGGTTGGTCCACGGGAACTGGCAGGGAGGGACAGGATTTCTCTCTCCTCCCACCCTCCATTCTCTTGCTGGTGCATGCCACTGGCCAACCCAAGGGAGGTGGGGGGCAGAGGGCTAGCGGACCCGTTGATGCAGCCCATAAAGGTCAGCTGCCTGGGACTCAGAGCAGGGGAGAGGGGGCCGGGGAAAAGTCCTAATGGGACAAACGGATGCTATCCAACCAGCCCAGGATACGATAACATGGAGCGGAAAGGTAGAATGTAAACGCCATCGCTCATTTTTAAGTACCTGCATGGATAAGAATGAAAAGGTTACCAAAGGATAGTACTGATCTGGTTTTGTGATGGCATCTTGGGTTTTACTTAATTAAATGCAATAAGTTCGATCATGATGATATTAAAAAAGATTTTTTTTTCTTTCTGTGCTTCACAGTGAAACGGGCGTGAGTTACAATTCTCACTTTACCACACACTTGCTGCTTTTCTAACTCCCTGATCTCTAAAATGGGGATCACAAGAGTATCCACCTGCTAGGGTTCCGAGGAGGATCAAATGAGTCAGTAGATCTTTCCAGTCTTAGTGTTCGCCACATAGGACGTGCTTTACGTGTTTGCAGTTGTCATGGTGACAATGGGACATCAAGAGCCTCCTAATGGGTCTACCTGTTCCCAAGTCCCCTCTCCAAACTGCCCACCATCCAGCCCAGAGCAAAACTCCCTCTACAGGGAACACGTGATCATGTCGCTCTCTTCCTTGACCCCGTCCCCGGCCTCCAGAGCTTGCAGGACAATATTCAAACCTCAGCCTTGCGGGTATCTCGAGCCTCCTCCTCCTCCACTCCTCCCTTCGTGCCTTCATGCCAGGATGTGTCCCCTTCCCCCTTGCTAACTCGTACTATTCAGCATTCAAATTTCAAGCGTCACCTCCCCTGAGAAGACTTGCTGCCCACCCCACCCCCCGCCCCAATGCCACTCTGATTTGTTTTAAGCATTTTTTTTAAAGTTTATTTCTTTTGAGGGAGGGGGGGAGAGAGAGAGAGCGCGCGCGCGTGCGCCCACGTGTGCACACGAGCAGGGGAGGGGCAGAGAGGGGGAGACAGAAAGAATCCCAAGCGGGTTCTGTGCTGTCGGTGCACAGCCCAGCACGGGGCTTGAACTCACGAACCGTGAGATCATGACCTGAGCCGAGATCAAGAGTCGAACGCTTAACCAACTGAGCCACCCAGGCACCCCCACCCCCACCCCAGTATAATTTCTTGGAGGCTTCCTCCTCAACCCATTCCATCCCACGCAGGCTGTATCATGCCATACTCCAAAGCATGAGTGAGTGTATTGATGCCCCCATGGGCAGTGTCCCCCCCCCCCCGCAAAAGGCAGCAATAATGACCTTCACTCTGGACCCCAGCGCTGAGCATAGAACCTGCTGAGAGTGGATTACCGACTCACGATTTGTCTGAGAATTAGATTTATAAGCGAATGGGTTAAGTCCCCCAAAGCCGCTCGGCTAAGCAAGTGGCAGAGACAGAATTCAACACTAGCTCTGCGACTCTGAAGGCCACCACTCTCTCCCAACCATCTGGAAGTTCTAAGGCTGCCTGACTGCTCCAGAATAGCAGCATGCCTGAGGGAACTCTCCAGGGGCAGTAGACCAGTTCAGGCCAGAATGAGCTGGTTAGCAGCGACAGGCAGGAATAAATGCCTCCTTTCTGGGAGCAACCACATGACATTTGCTTTATCAAGGGACGTTCCCAAGAAAATCAATTTCTGGAGCATGTTAAAAATATAAACAAACCTCCATCCACACCCCCCCACCCCCCCCCCCAACTCCTTGAAGACAACTGGTCCAAAGAGATCTTAGGGAATTCAGACAATGCCACAATGTTGAGAGCACCATCAGATCACATGAACTTTGCTTTCCCTAACCAAGCATTTTCCTGCTGAATTTTTATGGTAAGTTTGGCTGCACTGTGACATGCGCGTCCCCATACTATCCTCTGTCACCCAAGGCAAACCTGTATGCACAGTCACAGATACACTGGGGATTCTTGAAACACGCACCATCGGAGATTTGCTCTTGTGGCTCACGATGATGTTAGCAGAATCCCTTGATAAGAGTGTTTACATCTATTTATAACCGTAACCTATTATCCTATTTTCCATATAATGGGATGCGACTGGAGTTAACAAAAATTCAGCTGCACAAGAGAAGTCATGCTCTTATAGAGCAGATGTTCACTCAGCACGGAAAGCAATTAGCCTTTACCGCAAATACCCAGGAAGACGGAAGCGCTTTTTCCAAAAGCGCGGCTGTTAATGTTTCATGTTGAAAACTAGTTTTTCAGATAAAGGATATTAAAAATGCAAGGTTGATTTTACCTCTTTAGTAAACGATACCGCTTGCAATTCGGGCATCGGATTCATTCTCCAGTTCAGAGCAGAGAAAAATAACTCGTAATTTATTTGTTCTTCACGGTCTTGAAACCTGAAAATATAATTATGGAATATAATTTGACTCAATCTGCAGAATTCAGGACCGAAATGTCACCTTAAATACTACCATGAAAACATAATGTCAGGTACGTTTCAATATCTGCTATTTTTCCTGTTTCTTACTAGTTTATTTTCTGATTCTAACTCTTGAGAATGTGAACTCTTTGTGAGCAAAGATCCCATACAGCTACTTTACCAACGTGTCCCCAACACCTAGATTAATGCTGGCACTTAGTAGGTGCTCAATAAATATTTGTTGCAGTTGCCACAGAAAGAAATGAGCTTATTCAGTAACCGAGACCATTTTGTTCAGGGTATTTGAAGGTCCCCTTTAATTTCATATCGTTGATCCAATAGGTCAGTAAAATAAAATCTCCTTGTATTTTTAGACTGCATGCCTTTTAAATTTTAAAGGGGAGCCTAGATTCATTTTGTCTACTAAGATATTTTTAGGGAAGCTAAAAGGTATCTTTATCATTTATTATCTAGCCATTAAAAAGGGTTTATTTAGATCCACATGTACTGTCCTGGAAATATGTTCATGATGTATTGTTGAGCAGAAAGGCGGTTATGAAACAGTATCTAGAGTTATGATCTTACTTGAGGTTTATATTTATATAAAAAGGCATAGAAAAAGTCTAGCAACAACACACTGAAATATTAAAAACAGCTATTTCTGGGAAGAGAGACTGAGTTTTGCTGTTTTCTTCAGACTTTTCTGTATCATCTGAATTGTTTTAAATTCATAAGAAAAAACATTAAGTAAGCCCATTTTCACTTAAAAGAAAACATTGGCATAAATGTAACCTTAACCATAATAGACTTTTGGCTATTAAGACCTAGGAATTTCAACACAATTGCTAAAATGACCTAAATACAAGCAAAGTACTTCTCAGTGTAATACCTCCATACCACCTACTCTGAATTTGACCACATTCTGCCAATCTTGTTTTCTTTTACAGAGAGACAGAGACAGAGACAGAGACGGAGAGAGGGAGAGAGAGAACCTCAAGCAGGCTCAGAGTCAGCACAGAGCCCGATGTGGGACTTGATCACATGACCCTGGGATCAGGACCTGAGCCAAAATCAAGAGTCGGATGCTTAACCAACTGAGCCACCCAGGTGCCCCACTTTCTGCCCATTTTTAAGGCTAGAAAACATACACTGGTCATGTCCGACCATTGTTTGAAGGAAAAGACAAAGGTATTATTTCAAGCACCTTCAGGACCTCCAACTCAACACACCCCTCCCACCAGCAAGTGAGGTGCACAAGACTCTGTTGCAAGAATGAACAGGGGATAATTAATTATAAGAAAGCCGGGTTGGGGCGCCTGGGTGGCTCAGTGGGTTGAGCGTCCGACTTCGGCTCAGGTCACGATCTCACGGTTCATGAGTTTGAGCCCCGCATCGGGCTCTGTGCTGACAGCTCGGAGCCTGGAGCCTGCTCCGGATTCTGTGTCTCCCTCTCTCTCTGTCCCTCTCCCCCTCACTCTCTGTCTCTTTCTCTCAAAAATAAATAAACGTTAAAAAAAAAATTAAAAAGAAAAGAAAGCTGGGTGATGATAAATGCAGGAAAATAGCATACTCATAACCAAAGGACTTTTTTCCCCCTCAGGATTAAAGAAAATAATGGCTCGTATTTATAAACTAATAAAAATTAGCAGTAATAAGTTAAATGTTACAAGATGAAGTCACACAGGCTCATCAATCTAAACAAAGTAGAATCAACAGCGATCAGAAGAGGGGAAAGGGAATTTGGTTATTTTTTTGTGTACATTTTCTTTGGCCAGGGGTTCTGGGATGCAACTCCAATATGCCGCCCCCTACCACTGTTTATCGTCTGGGTTTTGGCTCACTTGTCATCTTGAACTCCTTGAAAGGACATGCTCTGTTTATGGAAATATTTGTAGCCAAAATGCTGGACCATGATGTCTTTTATTTGTGTGTGTTTTGGGAGAGGAACTGAAGCTCAATCAATTAAAGATGTTTTGTAGGAAACTTGCATTTAGCATGGAGCCTTGAAGAAAAGTATTCCCTAATACTCCGAGTAGGAGCTGAGGTCAGAGAATGAGATCATGTAGAGCCTTTAACTTTCCTACTGAAGAGAACTAAGAGCCACAGGAGCAGACTGTACAGAGGGGTATTATGGGACCCAAGTTGTATTTTCTAAAGATTGCTCTGACTGATACATTGAGAAGAGAATGCAGGGGCAGGGCCAAAGTGGTGAGGGCAGTTAGCAGTCTTTTTCCGTAACCCAGAGGAGGCATAAATGGCGGCAGTGGCGGTGGAGATCAGTGAGGAGTGGTCAATTCTTAATACTTTGAGTGTAGGATTCCAGGAGGATTGTATACAGTGACAGGGAGAGACACAGACGAGACAGAGAGAATGAATGGACTCAGGACAACTCTAAGGGTTTTGCTTGACCAATTGGAAAAATATAGCTGTCCTGAGACTGGAAGGATTGCCGGGGCTACAGGTTGGCAGAAAACAACCGGGAGTTCTGTTTGCATATGTTATATTTTGATGGGAAGTGAGCAGTTGGATCTATGAGCTTGAAATTCAGGGAAGAGGTTCGAGGTGAAGACAAAAATGTGGCAGCCATTAGCATACAGATGGTGTTAAAAGCCACCAGATTGTGGGGGGTGCCTGGGTGGCTCAGCTGGTTAAGTGTCTGACCTTGGCTCAGATCATGATCTTACAGTTCCTGATTTCGAGCCCCGAGTCAGGCTCTGTGCTGACAGCTCAGAGCCTGGAGCCTGCTTCAGATTCTGTGTCTCCCTCTCTCTCTGCCCCTCCCCTGCTCCTGCTCTCTCTCTCTCTCTCAAAAAAATGAATAAACATTAAAAAAAAAATTTTTTTAAGCCACCAGATTGAGCGATTGGATGAGATCACCAATGAACTAAGTTTCTCTGTTTCTAGAGTACAGAATGTAATTGTCGGTAAATTACCGTTACGTCAATTACAGGAGACACTTATTTAATCCTAGAGGTTTCAGAAGTGTGATATCCCAGTAATTTGGGAACCAGTCAAAAGATTACCAAACAAATGTAGGACCACATCAGACTTCACCCGCACATACAATCCACTAACGAGTCCTGAGGGTTCTACCACCATAGCAGATCATAAGTCCTTTCCTCCACCTCCTCTCCCATTCACTAACTCCAAGCCGCCATCAACTCCTACCTGGGTTGTAACCATAGCTTTGTAGCTTGGTCTTGCTGCTTCGACTCTGACCATGCTGCAGACACATCCTCCATCAGAATGAGCTTTTTAAAACATAGACCAGATCAATAACTTTCTTCCTTGAACGCTCCAATGGCTTTCCAATCCACTTGGGACAGAAGCTGAACTCCTCATCGGGGATTATAACACTGTATGTAATCCGGCCATCGCTGACCTCCCTGATCTCACCTGAAAACTCCATCTCTGTTCAAAACATCGCAGGTGCACTAGCCTTCTTCCTGTTCTCTGAGCATGCTGAGATTTCTTCCAGAAATGCGAGGCATTTGCCCCTCTGGTCCCTTTGTCTGAAAGTCTCAATTCAAATGTTGCTTCTTCAGAAAGGCCTTCCTGAAGTTCCTCTTACCTAACCGAGTCCCTCTACCCGAATCTGCATTTGCCCTGAATGATGGCAATGGAAACTTCTAGAAAGATTTCCGAAATCACCACTGGAATTCCTATTATCATACTTTGTTACCAAGAAGTCTTCTCTTTACTCATCCCTACCTGTTACCCCTAGGTGCCCAGCCTTCTTCCCTGCCCGACATACGATATGTCAGACTCAACACATCTAACCACTTACCCATTTCAAAGGCTATTTGGAAAGGATATTTGTGAATCAAATGATATTCAGGAAGGATCAAAAGCTGGAAATGGAAGAGTACACAGCTTAGAAACGATGTATGAATGTTTTCTGAGGAAAAACGTTTGAGAGATTTAGTCTTTTCAAAGACCCAGAGCCAGGCTCCAGAGAAGAGTTGAGCTAATGTGGTATGGCACTCCAAGTTTTTCTTTTCAGTTCTTAGAGGATCTCAATGGATATGGAACTCTCAGCAAAAGGAGCAAGGGACAAGAGAACAAAGCATCTTTCAATGAAAGTGGATAAAATGAGCCAATGCTTCTTGGAAGAATTCTTTGCTGCTGGAAGTGGACAGAGTTGTAGTTAATCCTGATGGATTGGTCACAAATATTTATCTCCCTTTCTCACCAAAAGCCCACCAAAACGACAATAAAGGAATAGGTGGTAACCCACAATGTTCATGACAGCTGGAAAAAAGACAACGGTGGGCAAGAATCTTCAAAATCTTTTGCAAGATGGAAAGCAGACCAAGGACTGGTAACCAGCTTGGCAGAGCTGAGGAAGGGAAGCTAAACTGTAAATGTCTGGAGGCAGGGGGCCACTTAGAGATTAGCCAATGTGGCCCACAGAACTCCTGAGGTGCTCAGCGAAAGCAGGCTCCAGATGCCATCAGAGGCGGGAACATGGTGTGAGACTGAAAACAAGGGCTGTTTCAAAGCCTGAACAAAGCCAGGGCAGCGAATCCCAAGTACCTTTTTCTATACAGCTCTCTTTCAGAGCAATTCAACTTAAGAAGCTTCAGTCTGGGGGAGCTGAAGCATAATCGAGGGCAGAGGAGAGCATTACACACTGAACTTGGGCCTCTCGGCCCCCTTCCTTCCCCTTTCCCCATTTCTAGAATACCTGTAGCCATGCTTTGGTGACCCTTTCTCCCATTCCACCCTCCCTCCTATTCCAGCAGAAGATGGCATTCCTTTCCTGATTCTCTGAATGGTCTCAGAAAGATCTCCAGATTCCAGCTTCTGGGGTTCACCTAACGAAAATGAGGGGTAGGAGATGGATTTGTGCAGTGAAACCCACCAATCAACAAGATCCTCCCCCCCAAAAGCTTCAAGCATTAAGGACAGAAGCCAAAACAGCAACAGTAAAAAAACAAAAACAAAAACAAAAGGAATCAGAGAAACAAAGGCAATTAGGTTGCAGAGGCAAAGACGGAAGATAAGAGGATACAGTACACCCGTGAAAAAAGGACAGAAAACTAAAAAAGGGAACATTCAGACAAACTGTGCTCCTGGAATAAAAAATCTGATAGTAGTAAATACACACAGCAGAAGAGGCGGAATATCGTGTCAAGAAAATCATGATGACAAAGAGAAAATCCGGGAAAGGAGAGATCCAAATCCAGGACATCCAAAATCTTTTTTTTTTTTTTAATTTTTTAATGTTTATCTTTATTTTTGAGACGGAGAGAGATAGAGCATGAGCAGGGCAGAGGCAGAGAGAGAGGGAGACACAGAATCGGAAGCAGGCTCCGGGCTCTGAGCTGTCAGCACAGAGCTCGACGCGGGGCTCGAACTCGTCAACTGCAAGATCATGACCTGAGCCGAAGTCGGACACTCAACTGACTGAGCCACCCAGGTGCCCCTAGGACATCCAAAATCTTAATGACAGGAGTTCTCACAAGAGAAAAATGAAAATGAAAGAGGAAATTACTAAAAATTGATGGAAAGTTTCCCAGAACCAAAGGACAGGGTCTCCAGACCAGAAGGGCCCATAAAGTGTTAAGCACAGCGAATCCGTATCCAGCCACACACACATACACACAAGGCCCCGAAGAGAAGATCCTAAGAGCATCCAGAAAGACCAATAGTGGGAATTAATATTATGTTAAATCCTCAAGCACCCTAACAGGAAGTTAGCAGTGGTATCTAAAAATGAGAAACACAGAAATAGTATGTGCGTGTTATTTAAATGTCGATGGAATATTACCCAGCCATCAAAAAGAATGTCATCTCGTCATTCGCAATGGCGTGGATGGAGCTAGAGAGTATTATGCTAAGTCAAATAAGTCAATCAGAGAAAGACAAATACCAGATGCTTTTACTCCTATATGGAATTGAAGAAACAAAACAGATGAACATACGGTAAGAGGGGGGAGAAGAGAGAGAAACAAACCACAAGAGACTCTTAACGATAGACAACAAACTGAGGGGTGATGGAGGGAGGTGGGTGGGGGATGGGCTAGGTGGGTGATAGGTATCGAGGAGGTCACTGGTTGCGATGAGCACTGGGTGTGGTACGTAAGTGACGAGTCGCAGAATTCTACTTTTGAAACCCATATCCCACAGTATGTCACCTAACAAAAATTTTAAATAAACAAACAGACAAACGTCTATAGAAATGGCTAGAACAACTGAAAGAGGCTGCTTCCTGTGCATGGATGGGTCTGGGAGGTGGGGAAGGGTGTGGCTGGAAGCTGCTGCTGTTGGAATAAGCTTTTTAGAATTGTTTGAGTTTTGTTTTTGTTTTTGTTTTACCATGAGAATGTACCAGTGTGATGTAAGTACAAAATGTACAAAGAGAGAGAGAGAAAGAGAGAGAGAGAGAATACGGATATATAAGAGAGCTCGGGTTCTAAAAATAGTCCAAATAGGAGGCAGAGGAGCCAAGAGGAAGCAGTTCAGAGATGGAGGAAGGCTTGACTCTTCGGGTACTGGGAACAAGTCAGTCATTGCCTGCATTTACCTCTGAATACCGTCTCCCCTGTCACCCATAAATGGCGCCCTCCCTGTCATCCTTTACCAGATCCTATCCATCCTTTCAAAACATTTTGGAAAGACCTGTGAATCATATAGAAAATATGTCTCCTTACTTCGGGGTCATGCTGTGCCCCTGATCAAAAATGTCAGCCTCCTGATTGTCCACGAGGACCCCCTACTTTGCTCCTCGCCGAACGACTTTTGGCTCTTGCTAAGACTCTGATCCGTGGTCAAAGGACGAAGATTGGCCACTCTGGAGGCAAGTCTCTCAAAAAGGCCGTGAAGGCAATTCCAAAGAAGAACTTTGTATGGCAACATTGTTGGAACCCGTGCACGGTCTTCCAGGGTGACTGCCCTAAAGGGCAACACTAATTCTGGCTTTTAAGTGTTTCTCCGCTTGTTAAAAAGTCAGCCTCCTTACTTTAAAGTCCCAGCTCACAGTGCTAAAGTGTTTTCCTAAAGCCTCCATAAATTCCTCTTTCCCTTTGATACTTGGGCAAGCCACCATCTCCTTCCCTACACAAACTCAGGGACATGTTTGTGGAGGAAGAGGGAGGGAAGGCAATTTTCCCTCGTTCCTCCTTAGATAATCATGACCCCCCCCCCCCCCCCCCCCGCCCAAGCATGCTCCTCGATGCCTAGCTAGGTGGGAGTTCTTAGAAATGTGTCATTTGACGGGTGCTTTTGGTCCCCCCCTCCCTAAAAGGATGAATGGCTTGAAAACTACAGAAGCCATCTATCTCCTTGCCACAACGAATAAAGCTCCATCTGTGGAGGTAAAAGGCAGAGCAGCAGCTGTGTTTTGCTGAAAAGGAACATGGCTTCCCCCTCTGCTGCAAAGGCCATCTTGCAACACAGGTGAATGGGCTGGGCTGCATGACTAGAGCTGCAAGGGAGGGAGGGCAGTGAAGACACATTTTTGATTCACTTGGTTGTGTTTGGCTTCAGTTCATTACTCGGCAAACCCAGGGGTGCCCACCTGAGCACCTTCTGCGATTTTTTTAATTTATTTACTTGAGGCAGGGGAGGGGCAGAGAGAGAGGGAGGGGGAGAGAATCCCAAGCAGGCTCCTCGCTGTCAGTGTGGAGCCCTACGTGGGGCTCGATCTCACGAACCGTGAGATCATGTCAGACGCTTAACCAGCTGAGCCACCCAGGTGCCCCTTGAACACCTTCTGAGATACTTAGTGACTGGACACTTGAGAAAAACGTAGAGCTCTGGGCCACTGCGTCCGTGGGTCATTAAAAACTCAGAGTTGGCATGGTGGCATGGCCCCAGGTTGTCAGTGAGTAGTTCTGGGAATCTCTAGACGGCCAGGTCTCTAAATTAACTTCCAGTTATTCCAAGTGGCGATTCATAAGGCCACCATTAGGGAAGGAGGCCACCTCTTCACTTCCCAGTCCCACACGGAGCACAGAACGGAATGACCTCAGAATACTCTCCACTTCCGAACGGTTTGAGAACCAGAATTTCTTGCCTATGAACAACTGAGGGAGCATCAAAAACCCAAGAGAGGGCTCAGAGAGGTCGGGTCCATTTACAAGGCTCACATCCCAAAGGTTTAGGGTATCTTAGGGAGTCGTCGTCCTAATTCCATTGGAGACTCAACCCGGTCTGCACCGCGCTCTCTCAGCGAGAGAGCCTCTTGGTGCCTCAGTGCCTGCACTTAACAAAATGAGGAATCGTGCCTATCATCAATGGTCACGTGCCTTTTGACAGGCTCGGGGGGTTATGGAATATTCTAGGGCCCTCGGCACTGTGTCAATGCAGAGCGTCAGTCCCATCATTCACGTATCACCCATTGCTACTACTACACAGAACACGTAAGCCCGATGCTCTATGCGTTGGTGAGATGAACCCGTCTGGTAGCTAAGGTGACTTCACGCCACGGACTGGTGGGGCCTCAGGTGACCGGATGTGAACACGATTTTGAAGTCCCGATCCCAGCTTGAGCTGGGCTAATTCAGGAAAAGCCCTAACTGAATCACAAGAAAGAAAGAAAAAAAAAAAAAAAAAGGAAGAGCAGCAGAGGGAACTCTCGATACTAAAACAACGGGGTTAGGAAAAATACGCGAGTAACCATCACTGGGGTGAGAGACAATCAGTCAAATCTGCAGCCATGTTGTTTTCCGGCGCCTGAACTGAGCGCACACAGCCGCAGGTAAAACCGCCCTCGGACGGAGCGTGCGCTGAACCAGAACAACACGCTCCAGGCCTGCCTCCCACAGGACGTGGCAGACGTCAGAGGGGCTCTGGCGTGGCATGCCACAGGAGGGCTGTGCAGAAAGAGAGTCTGGTCAAGGCTCTGGAAAGCCCTGTGCAGTCTGTGGGGAACAATAAGAATGCAGAATAGAAATGTAAGCTGCAGGCTGATGGGTCCGTTAGGAATTAGGGCCGTCTTTGAAAGGAATCTGCGGAGATGATGCAAAACCCCAAGCATGCGACCCAGATCGTGGCGGGGCATATGGGAGGGAGAGGGGACTGGGAATGAGACATTTTCTAATCTGACTGGTCTGAAGTTTCCCCTGAGTGAAGAGAAGGGTCACCGCACAATCAGAGGCAGAGCTGGACTGAACACAGTCCGCTTAGCAACCCGGAGGGATGACCTCCACAAAGCCGAGCTGGGCTCGGAGGCAGATGTGTGCCGTGCCCGGGACATCTTCGAAGGAAGTGGGGGAACGGTCTTTCTGCCTTTAATGTCAAATCATAAAGGCAGAGACAAAACAGGCTGCAGAGGATGATGATTCGGTGGCCTCAGTGTTAGAGAAGGAACGTCTAGGTCCTCCAGAGGCCAGGCTCCCACATCACCGGACTTTCCAGGACAACTCATCCCCGGGGCCATAAGAGATAATCTAATAAATATCCGCAGCTTCCTGACGGGAAGACAGCTTCATGTGCGAAACGCCTTCAGATCCAACTGTTTGAAAACAAGGCTTCCTCTGTGTAGAGGGACACAAGTTTCTTCCAGTTCACTTTGAAGTCAGAGTGTGTGGTCTGTGGTCCCTGACTTCAACTTCTCGCCTAGTCCCCGATCGATACTCAGTACCAGGTGCTGCGCTGGGTACTTCGTGTATGTTATCTCAAGTCACCCTCAGAACTGCCAGGAAGTGGGTATTATCTCATTGTATTTTTGGTTTTATTTTATTTTTTTAGTCTAGAGAGAGAGAGCAAGCACACAAGCAGGGGAGAAGGGGGGAGGGAGAGAGAGAGAATCCCAAGCAGGCTCCACACTGAGCGGAGGGGCTCGATCCCACGGCCCTGGGATCATGGCCTGAGCCCGTATCAAGAGCCAGATGCTTAACCAACTTAGTCGCCCAGGCGCCCCGGTATTATCTCATTTTAGAGGTGAAGAATCTGAGGTTCAGGCAGGTCAAAAATCTTGCACAAGATCACATAGCTAGCAAATGCATTCAAAGACTACAAGAGACCAGGCAGGGTGAAACTGTTAAGATCTGACGAACCCGCTGGTTGTTCATAGGCGGCAAATCAAACAGGCTGAAAGCAGGTCTCTGTATCCGAACGGACCGAACGTCAAGTCGCAAATCTTCGTTACAAGGTAAGAGACAAAAAGAGAAACACGGTGTTGTGAGAATCTTCTGGAAGAGTCAGTCACAGCCAGCCAAGTGAATCTAAGATGGCTTCATGGGTGGGGTGCTACCCGAAGTGAGTCTTAGAGAAAGAGCAGGATTTCAGCAGGTAAAGAAAACTGGAAGCTATTTTCTACTGAAGAAAGAGCAAGAGAAAAGGCAAACTAACTAACTAACTAACTAACTAACAGTGGGAAGCAGGAGATAGACATGTGAAATGCTAACTAGCCCATGTGGTCTTGGGAATGTGATGGCGGAAGAAAGCAGACTCCTAGGCCTATTTCATCTCAGGTCCTTTCCATCAGGATGCCCTGCCTTCTCCCTCACACTGATGCGAGGACTCAGATGAGGACTCCCCACTCCAGCCCCCGCCTGAAAACAATGCTCCCACTGACAACCCTAAGCCTCCCAATGCAGAAGGGGGAGAAGGAGTGAAGAGCCAGCGATTTCGGTCTTTCCTTGAAAAGGAAAGAGGGGTTACGGAGAGTTCGTGAGTAGAAAAGCAGTGCTATGACATTTTGGCTCTTAGAAGGTATTAAGCTGCTGCGTGTGAAGACAGATTTAAACATTTAGAGACTGGTGGAAGAAAGACCAATGCGGAGGCGCCGTAATAGCCAGGAAGAAACGTGGGTGAGAACAAGAGTGAAGACGGTAGGAATGGAGAGGAAAGAGCGGCTGCCAAGGAGTAGGCAGGATGTAGAACTGTCAAGCTCATCTTCTAGATTATGGGACTTTGGGCAAACCACCTCATCTCCCTAAACCTCAGCATCCTCATGTAAGGTAGGAAGAGAATAGTTCTGACTCATGAAGCTGTGCTCACAAAGCAAATGAAGTAATGTCTTCAGAGCAAGGACAACGATGGCTAGAACACAGTCCAAAATGTCAGAATTACCGAGACGAGCAAGTCGGAGGAGGGGCTGGGATAATGCCAGAGTCTGCGTAGCTGGGAGGGCGGGTGCCAGGAAGTCAAACGTAGACGTTGAGCAGGAGAGTGAGGTGTTTCACAAAGCAGTTCATGGTGCTTTCCCTTTGCAACATCATAATCGCCACGGTTTACATCTGGGGCTCTAGTAGGGCAGAGCCCTATGCTAGTAACACTAGGCTCTCTTACCACATGTCTTTGGCCAGTAGGAACTACTGCTTTGAAAAATCTGCCCCGAATTTGAGATCTAATACCCTCAAAACCAATGAAGTAGGACGTTTTCATTTTGTCCCGGGAACCTGTGTGTATGTGTATGTGTGTCTTAAATATTATTTTATTTTTGTAAATGCTTTTTATTTATTTTGAGAGAGAGAGAGAGAGACAGAGAGAGAGACAGAGTACTAGCAGGAGAGGGACAGAGACACACACACACACACACACACACACAGAATCTGAAGAAGGCTCCAGGCTCCGAGCTATCAGCACAGAGCCCAGAGCCCGACGCGGGGCTCGAACCCGCGAACTGCGAGGTCGTGACCTGAGCCGAAGTCCGCGCTCAGCCGACCGGGCCACCCAGGCGCCCCTACGTGTGTCTGTCTTAATGTTAAAAAGATAGACTAGCAATTCAGAACAGGCTGTCCAACGTTCAAAACCATGACCAACTTTTCCTTTCGTAACACTTACATGGAAATGCGTCGTCAATAACATAACCGGAACGGTCAAGGGGCAATCAAGGATAATGAAAGGTAAATGTACAACCAGGAGGAGCCCCCCGCCCCACAAAAGTGTGCAGGACAAACCCCACGGAGGGAGGAGCTCTCGCTTACCCGGACAGTATGGATCCCAGGAGGTCATCAGTCAGAGGTAACCTGAAGGATTTGCACAGCCTTCTGATGTCTTTGGTGGGTAGCACTTTTTTCCTGCATTAAAACAGAGTAGGCAGGTGTTTATAGATTTTGTCTCTCTTGAGTAAACAGTTACATGCTGTAGGAAAGAAAATACAGATGCCTCCCAAGAATCTGCACACGGAAATGAATATCAGCGGTGGTAGGGGGATTCACAGTAAGGAAAAACAGTCCTATGGCCATTTCACCAACTTTTTCCAGTTCATAAGCCATCAGATTCTGTCCTTACAAAGGCCTGCCCATCACGATTCAGACTCTTGGTTGGTGACAGCACAGCGTATTAGGGCTGCGGCCACGAGTGCTGCTCTAAGTAATTGGTCTGCCTTCTTGACCACTGGTCAAAAGATGGCTCTGATATTTGAAAACATCTCTTAATTTGACAGGCATCTAGAGCCTCCAACACAAGTATTCAATGACTTGAGGGTGTTTTTCTAGTCTTTTCTTGGACCCAAACCTTGCAATTTGGAAGCCCCAGCTGGGGCCTTAACATTCACCTCAGTTTTGTCAGAGGGTTTCTCCAGAGCAGCCCAAGAGTCATTTTCCTCAGCCTGCTGCAGGGGGGGGGGGGGGGGGGGGCGCACAGAAGTGCTCATCCAGTGTTCTCACTCGGCCAGTATTCTTCTAGGCACCAAGGAAAATGAGAACCAGTAGGAAGGAAAGCGGGCGGCTTTATTCACAGACAGGTTATAAAATGATGAGAGAGCGTTTATGTCTAGAACGGAAGCTTGTCAGATCTGGAAGAGGTCTGGAATGCCCAGGAGGTATTCCTTTAGTGAAGGAGGGTCACACTTCTCACCCCGGGGGAGGGGTCCCCACCGGGGTGGAAGGCAGGGCCAGGGTCATGCAAAGCTCAGGCCATGCATCCTCCAGAAGGCTCGGCAAAGTGTGAAGGTTCAAGGAAAAATACCATCTTTACAAAAACTCAACGAGGCTGTATTATTCTGGATTAGGAAAAAATACTCATGTTCATCACTAAGATGAACCATTGGACCTTTTTTTAAATTTTTTTTTTTAACGTTTATTTATTTTTGAGACAGAGAGAGATAGAGCATGAATGGGGGAGGGGCAGAGAGAGGGAGACACAGAATCTGAAACAGGCTCCAGGCTCTGAGCTGTCAGCACAGAGCCCGACGCGGGGCTCGAACTCACGGACCGCGAGATCATGACCCGAGCCGAAGTCGGCCGCCCAACCGACTGAGCCACCCAGGCGCCCCTAACCATTGGACCTTTAAAGATATTTCGGGTACACAGCAGGCCACTTGGATGTAAACTTCAGGTCTGGGGATGGCGGAAGGGGTCGTGGGAGCAAAGAAACGGCAGTGGTGGGGCCTAACAAAATTAGAGGCTAGGGTTAAAACTAAGATTTTCTAACTCCACGTGAGTATTTCCCCCCATGATATCAGGTCTGTGGGTAAGATGGGGCTCTACTTTATAAAAATGACTCGATAAAGCTCAATATAAACATGGCGAATGTATTAGAGATAGACTACGCTGAACTTCACTATTTTCAAGAAGAAATCATTTCAAAGCAACTCTGTAGAACGTTTCCTTGTAAATTCCCTGTTCTCTGTATTATAAAGGTTATTTGCAAGTCCCAGTCATCACTAAAATAATGTATGAAAAAGACCTCTCTGAATGAAACGTTCTAACATTTGGCTTTACTACGTTACGGCTGAAAGCTTTCAGAAACCAATTAAAAGGAAATGCAAAGAGGCATCCTGTTTTTTTGAAGATACACGGGCCTTCCGTATTCCGTCAGCAAACAGAGGTCACCATCACTATGAAATATGTGTATCAGATGTTCACCAAAAATGATTTACAGGACCTCTGCTATATAGTGGGAGTATAATGGGACATCTCAAAGTTCTTTCTGCCCTTTGGGATAAAACGTGAATCCGCTCACTACTCGGGTCTACAGAAATTTATTAAAATCGAGAAAAGAAAGACTTACTTTTCTCGATCTTCATAGACACAAGTAGCAATGAGTCTTTCAAAATTCTCAAAAGTATTTTTCTTGAGTTGTTCGTGGGCCTGCGCCATTAGGATGTTCATATCAGGACACGTGTCCTCGGGCACCCCGTAGTGACGTGCAAGGGTTATAAATTCATGTTCTAGGAGTCTCCCAACGGTTAGAGTCATCATTATGTCTCTGTAAAGAAAATGAGAAAACGCTCATGAAGTTGCATCTAACAACAATATTTTGCTTTCTCTCAAGAATATCCAAACTCCACCGTATAAAATTTTTATCAACTGCACAGAGGACAGGTGACTATTTTTCTTTAATTTAATTTCCATTTCAATTCTGAGCAGCAGGAAGGCACCAGTGCTGGGATGGACGCACTACAGCTTCTAAATGAAATGGCATTTTCCCCAAACTCAAACTCCTACCAGAGAAGTGCCTGCAACCAGAAAGCGGATCTCTCAAAGTCCTTGGTTAAAGAATAAAGAATAAAAAATAAAAAACAAACAAAAAAAACACCTGCCACTAAATACAGGATTTCGTTCAATGCCTATTAACCTTACTTTACACAACATCGTAACGGACTTGGGGTTCTGGTTTCCCAGGCATAAAATGTATAAATCAGTACATTAGAAAGCTCTTTTCGAGTTGGAGAAAGCAATTATAAACATCTCCGCAGAAAAACTCAGACCGACACGCCCTGCCAGTGAAAAAAAAACAAGAGGAAAAGAGTAAAAAATGAAGAACGATGTAAAGGTACAGCTGTCTTAGGCTTTTGAAGACAATGGCATTGAGATTTTGCGGCAGAGCTAAAACAACAACAACGACAACAACAAATGACAGCAACAACATATTAACGATGAGGACTCAGAGCCTAACAAACTGGCAGGGTTGTCCTCAGTATATTCTCTGTATCACAGCTATAAACCATGCAGCACGTGTAAGAAAGAAGTACATCAAAATAGTTAAAATGCCAACCGTTACAGTGGTTACATGAATAAGCTTCCATTCTCTAGAAAATCTACTTACCGCGAATAATTCAGTTCCCAAGAATCCCAAACAAGCAAGGGAATACAAGATTGTATTTGCTCTGCGGCTCACAGGCTGGTCTTTCAGAATAACGGCTTTTAGTTCTCTTACGCATCTCTTGGCATTCTCAAGATCATCGAAGATCTCTGGGCCTCTCCTAGTCTCTCAACACCACAGACTGGGAGGGCCGCTTGAACGCACTGAGTAATAATATAACCCTTGCCATCCGTCGAGTACTAGCTATGTGCCAGGTCCTGCGTTGCCAGAAACTTCTGGCATGGATCATTTCATCTGGCTCAGAAGATAGGGGCTATCACTATTCCCATTTTACAGAGGAGAACACTGAGGCACCGAATACGTCCCATGTCACGCAAGCCAGAATGAGAACAGTTGCAGTCTGGCTCCAAAGCCCACGCCCTTGCATGTTGTTCTATCCCTCTTCTGTTGGGACACAGAAGACAGAATGACTGGATGGAGTTGGGGCTCAGCCAGGGAAAGTTTCCTAGAGGCTGTGGGTATTAAGCTGACCGTTTACAGACCTCTACTCCCTTTACCGTCCATGACCTCTGCTTCGAGGGCTATCACTTGATCAGCATAAGTAAGTCAGAGAAAGTAATTTCAGACACCCGGAATCACCAACCGTCTCTGACAAAGGGCTAAGTGACCATGGAGAAATCTCTCCGAGGAAAGCCCGCAGCTCATTTAGAACACCGGTCACGGAATACTCAGTCATGACACGGGCGGAAAATGGAATGCTACGCAGCCATAAAAAGCAGGTTGTTGGGGTGCCTGGGTGGCTCAGTCGGTTAAGTGTCCGACTCTTTATTTCCCTCAGGTCATCATCTCACGGTTCATGAGTTCGAGCCCTGCCATCGGGCTGCACGCCGATAGCGCGGAGCCTGCTTCCGATTCTTTCTCCCGCTCTCTCTGCCCCTCCCCCACTTGCTCTGTCTCCCTCTCTCAAAAATAAACTTAAAAAAATTTTTTTTTACAGTAGGTTGCTGATTGGCATCTGCTTGTACGAAAGATGTCCATGCTGCGTTGATAAATGCACGATCCCAGTGAAAGTGAAGATTCCAGTACCTATAGATTCGCAGGGGAAACAGGTGATGGGGATCAAGGAGTGCACTTGTCGTGACGAACACGGAGTATTCGCATCGAAGTGCCAAATCGCTGAACCTGACATGACACTGTATGTTAACTGGAATTTCAATTAAAACTTTAAAAAATGAAGGGTACAGGCCAAAGCATCTATAATGTTGTCCCTGATCGCTGAGATTTCTTTATATACATTACATATATGTATCTATATATATGTATTTATACATATAATCTATATCTTTATATATATAACTTATGTATATATATATATATATATATATAAAACATACCTTTATATATAATTTGTTTTCTCTGAACTTTTGTAAGTATCAAATATCGCTTTCATCATCATAAAAAAACAAAAAACAAAAAACACCTGGAAGGTTTTTTTCCTTTTGGGGGCCGAAACAGCGTGAAGGAGGACAAATGGCAAACTCCCCAGGACGAGCGAAAAGAAGGGGTGTGGCGGTAACCAGAAACTTGCCGCGCACCTTTAACTAAACTTGTTCTAGCACCACCAGGTCTTAAAAGTTTATTTTCCTTTTCGTTGGATAAACTGCAGTTGTCCTGGCCTCAACGCGGTTAAAATTTTTATCTGCTGGACTTCCGCGTGCTCGGGTTTTAAACAGCTCGGTACCCCGCCGCTCCCCGTGCCTTTAGGTGAGGGTTTCAGACGAGCTGCCCCAGACTTGAAACCGCCCCCAGGCGTGGGGGGACACAGAGGGGTCCCCGGAGTGGAGGCCGGTGTGGCCGGTGTGCCCGTGCGGCAGGTCCCAGGACTGCTGCCCCTTTGCCCGCATTTGCCATGTGCCCCTTTTCTTTTGGGCTCCCCCCCAACCCGGTCAAACTTGACTTGGCTCCACCAACAACAAAGGATCTTCTCAAGAGTGGCACCCTCCATCTTTGTATCGTGGTAAAGCACACGGAACAGAAAACGTACCAGGGGTGCGCATCCCCAACGTTGGGCTGCCGCCGCTTCTGTCTGTCCCCAGACCTTTTCATCACCTTGAAGAAGCACTCCCTCTGCTCCCCCCTTCCTTCCTCCCCGCCCTCTTCTGCACCGGGGCAGCCACAAATCTCTTTTCCACCTCTGTAGATTTGCCAATGCTGGATATTTCATATGAGTGGAATCCCAGAGTCTTGTCCTTTGTGTCTGGCTTTTCCTGCCTAGCGTGATGTTTTCATGTTCACACCTTTTTAGGCCTGAGTAATAGTCCATTGTGTGAACTACCACGTTTTGTTTATCCATTCGCGCATCGACAGACATCTGGGTCGTTTCCACCTTTGGGCTACTGTGAATAGTGCTGCTGTGAACACTGGTGTGCCAGTTTTTGTTTGAATGCCTGTCTTGAATTTGGGGGGATACAAATGCAGGAGTAAAACTGCTGGGTCGCTTAGGAATTCTATATTTAACCGACTGAGGGAGAGGACCAAACTGTTTTCTGCATATTCTATTTTTTGCTGGCAGGAGCCATGAAAACAGAGGTCCGACTCCCATGAAACACAAGCCCTTCCTCACTTAAACCTTCCGAGTGAACCTGAAATGTGGTTTGAGAGCAAAGTCTGAACTTGGTGCTTCCTGCGCCTTCATTTAAGGGAAATAAAAGTGCATTCTCAAAAGAAGCTTTCGTTGTATTCATCTGGTGTTCTGTGATGACCATTGCTAATCTTAAAAAACTCAAAAACGGCGGGGCATGTGGGGGGCTCAGTTGGTTAAGCGTTCAACTTCAGCTCAGGTCATGACCTCACGGTTCATGAGTTCGAGCCCCAGGTCCAGCTGGCTGCTTTCAGCTCGGAGCCTGGAGCCTGCTTCAGATACTGTGTCTTTGTCTCTCTGCCCATCCCCTGCTCCCATTCCTGTTCTCCCTCTCTCTCTATCCCTGAAAAATAAACATTAAAAAAAAAAAACACTCAAAATGTCAACCACCTTTGCCTTTACTCAACATTGTACTGTGTTCCTGGCGTTAATATCGTATACGGATCATCTCAGTATTAGTTAGTTAATCTTATAAGGGATGCTGCCATGATTCTCTCTCAGTTTTTGTAATTAAAGTCATAAGAGTCAAAAAAAATGATGCCAAACTGCTCTAGGGCATTGAAGTAACTATGCGCAATTCTGAAACATGAAATGCTAAGCAGTTTTACAAGACATAATTCCATGAAAGGCGCCCACTCAAGCAACAATGAATCAAAACTCCATGTTAAAGCTCTGAATCTCAGGGCATTTTCTTACACGTTGAATCGGTGAAGCGTAAGCAATAATTTCCGGGCCAACTAAAAAAATCAGTTTCAACATAAACAAGGGCTCAGGAGTCCAAGCTTTGGGCCCGAAGGCCTAGAAGAAAATCAGGTTGAGCCTAAATTAAACACAGCAGCAATTCTGATGACAATTGGTTGGCACTCTTGATCATTTCCTTCAATTTGATATTCAACAAATAAAATGTTCCACTTTCTCTAATCAGAAGCCAGGCACACCTGCTCACATCCTACACTCCCTCAGGCCTTCTCTTCTACTTGTGGGCCTAAGCTGCCCATGCGGAGCAGAAAACCCTGCCTTCCCATCACTAACACCCCAGTCCGCCATACTGTTGAACTTGTGTGTTTCCAGACTTCTCCGAAGCTCTGTTCCTTATCTGGGAAGCCAGGACGAGCCCGTTTGCTTGGTTGGTCATGTCATGCCTCTGTTCAAAACCCCCTGAGGGCTTGCCATCCCTCCTGAGGTAGAACCCAAAAGGCTCATGATGTGATATCTGACGTGATGTCCCCCTTTGTATCTCTTGGGCCTTGTCCCCTCTTTCCTCTGCACCTGCCATACTACACTCCTTGCTTTTCCTCAAACAAGGCAGTTACATACCAGCTTTAGGATCTCTGCACTGGCTGCTACCCCTACCCTAGAATGCTCCTCCCCAAGACAGTTACACAGTTTGGTCCTTCACCTCCCGTAGGGCATCTTCTGGAGTATCATCTTTGTGAGGCCTTCTCTGACCATTCTTTTTAAAAGCGTGACCCCTCTGGGGCACCTGGGTGGCTCAGTCAGTTAAGCATCCCACTCTTGACCTCAGCTCAGGTCACGATCTTGTGGTTTTGTGAGATCGAGCCCTTGTGTTGGGCTCTGTGCTAACAGCATGGAACCTGCTTGGGATTCTGTCTCCCCCTCTCTCTGCCCCTCCCTCTCTCCTTGTTACTTTCTCTCTCTCTCTCTCTCAAAATAAATAAACTTTAAAAAAAAGTGTAACCCCTACTCTAAAAGACTGGCATTCCCTGACTCCTCCTCTGATTTCTTCTCCTCCTCTGATTTCTTCTCCTCGGTGGCATTCATCACACACCAGCCTGGTTAATCATTTGCTTTCTTATTCTGTATATCGTCTTTAGCCCCCCACTGGAACGTGAGTTCCACAAAGGACAGGGCTATTTGTCTATTTTGTTCACTGCTGAATCCCCAACACTTTAAGTAGATCCTGGCACACAGTAAGTAAGCACTGTATAATAAATAGTCGGCTGAATAAATGAAAACTGAGGGTTACATTAGCAAGGTATAAAAAGCATTTAGCATAGTGCCGGGAACTATAAATGCTCAATAAATGCTAACGGTTTGTATTACTCTCATCATCCCACAATAGAGATCTCTTCATGTTGTATCAAACTGAAAGAGGGGTGCCTGGATGGCATAGTCGGTCAAGTGCCCGACTCTTGATCTCAGCTCAGGTCTTGATCTCAGGGTCACGAGTTCAAGCCCCATGCCGGGCTGAAGCCTACTTACGAATTTGTTTTAAGTAATAAAAAAAAAAATGATTAAACTGAAAGAGTTACTTCTCATAAGCAAGCTTATCTTGGAAAAATGTGAAATGTTTCCGACGATCGAAATCACAGAATTTACCTGCGGAATGTAAAAGGAACATGGCACACTTGTTTTAAGTAGTCATATTCAGGATTAAGTCTGAAGTGATGAAGTAATAAACTCCAGGTGCGCCTTTCTTTATATAACAGATATATTTGAGAAGCTGTACAAATGCTTAATCCTCAGAAATCAAATTAGGTGCCCCCTTCCATTCCCTGTTGCATATACGTCTGCTTTATCCTCCTTTTGGTCATTTTTCATTGGCAGTGGCACCTAATACCTCAAGCTTTAAATTCCCCTGATTCGTGTGAGGTTCTTCATGACAAGCAAGCACGCTAGACTCGGAAATAAGTCCTCTGGAAGCTAAAGAATCTCTTGACAGTGTCATAATTACTGCCAAATACATCTGTGCTGTAAACTGATTTTTTTTGAAATGTTTTCTCCAAGAGAAGGACATCTGCACTGAAAATCACTGACCCTGTTTTCTTATTCCAAATGTAAGCAGGCTTCTAGTTTTCTCTCCATTGCGGCTCTAATCTTCGTTTCACATCACATACTATGGCTTTTCCTGTTTTGACAGGTAGTGGAATGTACATGGTAATTTTGATTTATTTAGTTTGAAATCCAGGATGTGCACTCGACTCTGGGGCTGCTTAAGTGTAGCCAAAAAAAAAAAAAAAAAAACCCAACACACACACACACACACACACACACACACACACACACACACACACACGAGATATTTTCATGTAGTTAAGAGCAATTGCTGTATATTATTAACACTATTCCTCAGAGAGGTATGATTTTAGAAACCCTTTAAAACTACTCCTCTATAATTCTTCTACGATCTGGTACAATTCCATTTAATTAACATTCAAGGGGGCTAGGACAACAGTGTTTTTGCTTTCTTGTTTTTTAAATCATGTCAAGATTTTTTGGTAGCAGCAAATGAAAGTGTAGATGATGGCGTTTCACTTGCAATGTGGGCAGGGAAGGAAGGAATATTCGTTTCATTTACAAGCATACTTGTATGAGCACACTCATTTTCTAGCACCTTCCTTTTGGGTAACACCCATCCTGTGTTCGAGGTTTGTCTCCAAGCAAACTTTGCTGGTTTGGCTTTTTGTTTTTAACTCTCCCTGGCTGCCCTGTGACAGTCAGGGGACCTTACGTGGAGGGACACCCCATAAAAGCCCACAGGTATATACTGAACAAACCATCGGCTAAACAAGACTAGGTCTGTGCCCTCCAGGTGTTTACAATCAATTTAGCAAGTCAAGTCTTACTAATATCAAAACGCATCAAGTAAGATATAATCAGTCCTAATTCTTCCTCAACACACACTCTAAAATATAGACTTATTGGCTTCACTCCATTATGAAAGGAACACGTTTCTAAATATAGAGAATTTGGTTAATAATAAAAGCAAGGAAAAAGAAGCCATACACATTCCCACTGCCCAAATATAACCAAGTCATTAAATATTTTAGTATCCTTCTTTGTAGTCTTTTTCTATGCATGGGTACTTAATAGTCTTTTCTTTTTCTTAATAGCTGCGAACGTTATTTTATGGCCTTTTTTTTTTTTTCATTTAACTAATACGGGTCATGTTACCACATATTCTTCTGGAACCAAAATGCTAAACCATGCTTCCATCACGGGGTATTTTGTGCGCTTTTCTCAAACTTTTACGCAAGTGACGTCCTGATGAACATCTTCAGGCATAAGCTATTGAAAATCATTTCCTCTGACTACAGAGAAAGGAAGAGACGGGGAGACTTAACAGTGTAGGGTGGAAAATGGGCCCAAGAGCAATACTGAAAGAAAGAAAGGAGCAGTGATCTTGTTTTGTGTTTGTTGGGTTTTTTTTTTTTTGCTTGCTTCCTCACACAATAACTTTGAAAACCTATGGACTCTCCTCACACATTTCTGAGTCAACATCTAAAATGCTGTTTTTTTAAAAAAAATTTAAATAAAATTAAATAATTTCCTCTGGATAGTGTCCCAGAAGTGCAATCAGGTGGGCAAAAGAAAAGGACTTTTTTTTTTTTTTTTTTTTTTTTTTTTTTAAGTAGCCTCCGTGCCCAACACGGAGCAGCTCGGACTTGAGCTCACGACTGTGAGATGAGATCAAGAGTTCAGGGGCACCTGGGTGGCTCAGTCGATTGAACGTCTGACTCTCGGTTTCGGCTTAGGTCATGATCTCGCAGTCTGTGGGTTCGAGCCCCGCAACGGGGGTCTGGGCTGGCGGCATGGAGCCCGGTTGGGATCGTCTCCCTCTCTCTCTCTCTGCCCCTCCCCTGCTTGCTCCCTCTCTCAAAAATAAATAAATCAGCATTAGAAAAATGAAAGTTGGACGCTTAACCAACTGAGCCACCCAAGTGCCCCAAGGAAAGGAATTTTTAAATATCTTGATACATGGTGTTAAGTATATGCTTTTGTCTTTTACCCTCACCAGCAATCAGAGACAGCCCACAGGAATAGACATTGTCATTTTTAAAAATGTCTCCTTGGGGCGCCTGGGTGGCGCAGTCGGTTAAGCGTCCGACTTCGGCCAGGTCACGGTCTCGCGGTCCGTGAGTTCGAGCCCCGCGTCGGGCTCTGGGCTGATGGCTCAGAGCCTGGAGCCTGTTTCCGATTCTGTGTCTCCCTCTCTCTCTGCCCCTCCCCCGTTCATGCTCTGTCTCTCTCTGTCCCAAAAATAAATAAACGTTGAAAAAAAAATTTTTTTTTAAAAATGTCTCCTAATTCCATAGGTAAAAACAAGTTCTCATTTTAATCAATAATGATTTGATTGCTAATAAAGTTGAGCACCTCTTATTTGCTAGGAAACTGTATTTCTTCTATTGCGTGCTGTCTGAATATATCCTTACTATGGATTCATTCATTCATTTGACAAACACTAATTGAGCACTTAACTTATTCCATGTCGGACAACATCAACTGATGGAGACCAGGAGAGGAATGGACTAGATTTGATCCCCAGCCCTCAGTGACTGCACCCTTGAGTTCATCACAGAGCAGAAGGAAAACCGGGTCAGCAAAGTTAAAAAAAAAAGGGGGGGGCGCAATAAATCTATGTCCAGAAGCTCAGAGAGAGTACCCCTCATCCAGTCTGGCATGTATATACGTGGAGGGGGAAATCCAGGAAGGCTTCACAGCAGAGGTGGTAACGGAGCAGGCCCTGAAGAGGAAAGACAACTTGCCAGTCACGGAAGTAGGCTGGAGGAAGGGGAGGCTGGAAGAATGGGAGAAGGAACCGTATCCTGAAACATCCGAGGAGAACAAGAGGGTGGTACATCTAAGGAGCTGTACAAAGTATTAACAGAGCTCACATTTACCAAGTGCTTAGTGCTAGTGTTCAGATGTGTTCTGCTGAATTGTGTTGTCAGACTGGGTAAGGTGGGAAAGTATACATTCATGTTTACGCACAAAGGTGTTCATCAAGCCAACTGCTTCATAAGCAGGAACTCCTCTCTCCCACAGCAGCCCTGGAGGCAGGAGTTTTGATTATCCCCATTTTATAGATGAGGAACTGAGGCCCAGAGAGGGTCAGCAAGATGCCCAAGGGCACACAGCTAGCTAAAGTGGTGAAGCCAAGACCTGAACCCAGATGGCCAAGATTCTTCGGACAGCCAGAACATACGGAAGCAAAACAAGAAGTTAAGAGAGGGGGCAGGTGGGGTCCAATCATGAGAGGCACACGAGGGGCCATGTGAGGGCCTCTGGGTTTTCTTCTGCAGGTGAAGGGAGTCTCCTGAGCGTTGAGCAAGAGGGAGGAACACGAACAGATGTCAGAGCACTCAGAAAGCAACAGGAGGGCAGATACACCAGCGAGGGCTGCTGGGGCAGAGGGACCGCGGCAAGAGGGTAGAACCAAGGATGGGCCCCAGGTCTCTTGTTGAGTGTCTGGGGGACAAGGCCATCACGGAAGCTAGCTTTGGACAGCATGGGGCGGGGGACACCGTTTCCACCGAGATGGGAAGGAAGAGGGCATGGGAAGGGTTCGTATCTCAAAAGAGGGACCTCTACGTTCTCTGTTAACCCGGGGACGAGGTTTTCTACTGTGAGGGGGAGGAAAATGGTGAAGTTAAGAGCTTAAGAGTGAGAAAGCCTGACACGTCCATCGGGCGGAATGGAAAAGGGAAGAACTACATCTTGACCTATCCTTAACGGCTTCTTCATCTTTAACTGCTCGTTGTACAGCTTGTCATCTGTGCCTTCGCTTTCTTGGTCCCTGTTGGTCCTTCCCCTTCGGCTTCGTGGACATGATCCTGTCTCTCCCAACTTAAAAGAGTAGCAACACCGAACCTCTGACTAGTTGCCTGAGTGGCATCCGTCAGCCTGGCAGAACAGTCTCCCACGCCAGTCTTGAGACAACAAGGAGCCACAGCAGTGGCATTTGAGAGCGGTCTGGCCCTCCTTGGACAAAGTTCCCCTCCTGGGGGGTTCCTGGACAACTACGGGGGAGGCGGGAGAGGAGAGGTCCCGGGAAGGAATATAAAGGGGAAAGAGGGAGGTGATCATATGCCGACCTCGGGCAGGTGGGACGTGTCATAATGGCTCCAAAGGCGATCAGGGAGTTTACAGCGATGGACAAGACTTCTCCTAGGACATTTTTTCCGCCCCCCCCCCGGTCGTCTTGTTTTGGGTTTTCAGTTGTTCATGTCTTGGTGCCATTAGCTTCTCCTGCTACTTGCCTTTTGCAATAAAGGCTATATTAGCTCTGCTCTTCAGTTCTGCAATTTTTTTTTTTTTTTTTTTTTTTTGCTAAAAAGGAACACCAGGCAATATAGTTCTCTGGATTTTTTTTTTTTTAAATAATCGGTTTTTAACATGATTAAAGGAACCCATCATGGTACAAATTCAAGAAGCTATACAATGAATTTCCACACTGCTCCAATCTCTGGGCCCACTCCCCAAAATTCCTTTCCCCCCTGCAGCTTTAATGATGATTTAATATACATACACACTGTGAAATGACTATTAGATTCTACTATCCTATCTTGATGAAGTCGAGATTGCTCTGAAATATTTTAAACTTAAATCTACCTAAGTCTCAAAGTTAAGGATAAAATATATGATTTTCCTTTCAAGAGAGAACGTGAGGAATTCAGCCATTAGTTCCCCCCTCGCTCTTGCAGAGGAGTTTGGCTATTTTGTCTGGTATAAAAGGGATGTCATCATCCCTTTAAATTAAAATTTTTTTTCTAAGGTTATGTATGTTGGGGGGGGGAGGGGCAGCGAGGGAGAGGGAATCCCAATCAGGCTCCATGCTGCAGGGCTCGAACTCACGAACCGTGAGATCATGACCTGAGCTGAGACCAAGAGTCAGACGCTTAACTGACCGAGCCACCCGGGCGCCCAATCCTTTAAAATTTTTGTAACAACATCATTCACAACATCGTTCAACCTCTTGAAATAATGTTTTACCTTGAAAGTGAGATGTATAATTGTGTGTGTTTGTGTGTATGTAACTTGTTTTCCAACTTTTTTTAAAGTTTATTTATTTGAGAGAGAGAGAGACAGAGAGAGAGACAGAGAGAGAAAGGGGGGAGAGAATCTCAAGCAGTCTCCGCAGGTCAGTGCAGAGCCCAATGTGGGGCTCGAACTCACGAATTGCGAGATCAAAAGCTGGGCACTTAACCAACTGAGCCACCCAGGTGCCACCCCCCCCCCCCGTTCCAACTTTTAAAGATCAGATGTCCTGTTTGAGTTCTGTGTTTTGATTTTGTCTTGATGTTCTAGAGTGATTTACTAAAGTAACATATTACTTGGAGTAACTTATCAAAGAAACAATACTTTGCTTTCTTGAAGATTTGAAAACATTTCCATGGTCTCCATGTACATCGAGCAACTTGTGCTCAATTTGTTTACTCTCAAAGCACTGAAGATTTATTCCAGGGTCTGTTCATTGTGTTACCTGAGGCCTGTATCTTTTTGGTTTTGAGGTCACTGGTTCTGCTGTTTGGATTTGCTTTGCTGTCCCTTAGGAGATTCTTTCCTTATATATGACCTTTAAATTTTTGTCAAGGTGTATCCAGTGATCTCTTTGCATGTATTTTGCTTGAAACAGGATGAATTCTATTTACAGACACTTATTTTTTAGCTTAGAAAAGGATTTTTCTTAAACACTTATCTTCATTACTTTAGTTCCTTTGCTTCGTGCCCTCTCTCCCTCCAATCCTGATCTCTTTTTCCATCTTTTTAATCCCTTTCTTACCTTGCACTGTGTGTGGGTGCTTCTAAAGACAATTCTCTGGTAGTTTACTGTGGGGTTTTCTGCAATGTCCAGTCTCCTATGAGTGCCTCCTGTTTAATTTTTAATTCAGAAAAAAGATGGGTGGGGGCACCTGGGTGGGTCAGTCGGTTAGGCGTCCGGCTCTTGATCTCGGCTCAGGTCACGATCTCACGGTTCGTGAGTTCCAGTCCCACGTCAGGCTCTGTGCTGACCGTGCGGAGCCTGCTTGGGATTCTCTCCCCGTCTCTCTCTCCCCTCCCCCAGCTCATGAGCCCACGCACTCACTCACTCTCTCTCAAAAATAAGGCTTAAAAAAATGTGTTTTGTACATTTTAATGCAACTCTTGCCCCATTTTGGTGTGTTTGCTTCCCAAAATGGCCTGTTTTTTTTTTAACGTTTATTTATTTTTGAGACAGAGAGAGACAGAGCATGAATGGGGGAGGGTCAGAGAGAGGGAGACACAGAATCTGAAACGGGCTCCAGGCTCTGAGCTGTCGGCACAGAGCCCGACGCGGGGCTCGAACTCACGGACCGCGAGATCGTGACCTGAGTCGAGGTCGGATGCTTAACCGACGGAGCCACCCAGGTGCCCCTAAAATGGCCTGTTCTCGCTGAGACCATCATACATCTGGTTGTGACTATAACTATCTCTTAAAACAATGAAACAAAACCCAATTTCCTACAATAAAGCACTTTGGGAATCTGCATGGCTTCTCCTCCACTGCACAGCTCGGCTCCCCTCCGTTGAGGCAACCTTACAAACAGGTCTCTAGCGTGGTCTGGGTATTGCCGTGTGGTCGTGCTTCACCACGTTCTGTAGGCTCTGGCACGGACGGGGCGTGGGCAGATCTGGGGGCTGGAAGGAGTGAAGGAGAGGAGGGACCCAATCATGTCCGCCCTCCATAAATGGTGCCCAAGCGAACATAAAATGGAGGGAGGAGGGAGGGCAGGGGGGGAGGGGAGATGGGGAGAGGCAGATAAGCTTCTGATGTGGAGACCAAGAAGCCAAATTTGGGTGGGGGGTTGGTCGGGGAAGAAGAGGCTAGGTGGCAGAATAAACGCGGGGAGTCTCGTGCCCATACCCCAACCACTGACAGAGGGACTCTAAAACAGGCTCACCGTGCTTGGTGTCCCCAGAGCTGTCCAGGTCACAGCTCTTACAGCGGCCCTTCTGTAGGACCGCTCACTCAGAGGGGCGCCTTGGGGAAGACTCTCTGGCTTATGCCCATTTGACAGACTGTCATCAAGGCAACTGGATCTCTTAGGCCAGGAAATAAATCCGACAAGAAACAAAGAGTACAAAGATTTTCTTCCTGACCAGGATGGGAAGTTGGAAGATTTCTCACAGATGGCGGGGGCCTGTTTCTGGATTCGTTTCGGTCTTCTATGAAGAACTCTGAGCTTGGGAGAGGCGGCCCCGGCATGGCAAGGAAGTCACTTATCCGAATCAGAAGTCACGGACACAACCTAGGCGACTGGTCTACCTACACTATGACAGTGGCTAGCACTTGTTTTTTTTTTTAATTTTAAGGCTTTTATTTATTTCTGAGAGAGAGAAAGAGACAGAGCGCCAGGAGGGGAGGGGCAGAGACAGAGGGAGACACAGAATCCAGAATCCGAAGCAGGCTCCAGGCTCCGAGCTGTCAGCACAGAGCCCGACGCGGGGCTCGAACCCACGAACCGTGAGATCGTGACCTGAGCTGAAGTCAGATGCTTAACCGACTGAGCCACTCAGGCGCCCCTAGAAGTTTTAAACTGCAAAGCGTCAGTGGGAAATCATTTTTTTTAAAGTTTATTTATCATTTATTTTCAGAGAGACACAGAGACAGCATGAGCAGAAGAAGGGGGGGAGAGAGAGAGGGAGACGGAGAATCCCAAGCAGGCTCCGCGCTGACAGGGCAGAGCCTGACGCGGGGCTCAAACTCATGAGCCCCAAGATCACGACCTGAGCCAAAATGAAGAGTCGGATGCTTAACCAACTGAGCCACCTGGGCGCCCCGGGCAATCATTTTTAATCTAGGTAATATAATGAGGACGTGTTCGTGGATTCTTGTTTTCAACACCCTTTGCTTCAATCATGTAACGAGTCCTAGCGTGTAAACATACGTGACGTAAATATACATCAGGCCTAAATATAGCAGCCTTAAAAGTAATGCAAGAAATCCATATGCTGGTAAAGCGTGCGTGGCTCTAAATAAAAAGTAAAACAGATATGCTAATCTATTAGGAGTCGGACACTTCTGCTAAAAAAAAAAAAAAAAAAAAAAAAGGACAACTGAGCAGGCCATCAGTTAAGATCCAACAAAACAGGGAAGCTGGTTGTCAGTCACGATCCTGACTACCCTGCTGCTTCAGGGGCCGTGGTCCCCTCTCTGGGCAGGAGGGAGCTGTCACTGTCAGGGTCTGCTGTGCCCTGGGCTGGTGTGCAGTGGGTACATCCTGAGCCAGGGGGAAGACAGGCCTCCGTGCCCCAGGGGGTGCCCACAGCAGTTCCCACCCCCTCTGCGGGATGCTGGATCACTACAATTCCTCACCCCGCCCTCTCGCTGCACCTCGTCCCATATGAATCTGTGGTTCCACCTTCCAGAGGGACACAATTTCCTTCCTGGTCCTGGATGATGGGGTCAGTCGCGGGACTTGCTCTGGCCAGTGATGTGGAGGTCAAGGTGTGCCAGTTCTGAGCCTCGGCCTCAAGCGACCGCCTGTGTTCCTCACTGCCTGACCGCGCGTCCGCTGACACGGTAAGAATGACGCGCCCGGGGGAGCCCGCTGCCTCCCCGAAGGGCAATGAGAGCCACGTGTAACAGAGCTGTGCCAGCCGGGCCCAGCCCTGATCAACTGACCTCCCAATACCTCACAGATGTGTGAGCTACATACTTATTTCGCATGATGCGGAGATTTTGAGGTCATTTGTCAGACAGCAAAAGTGTGGCGGTCGATGACTCACCTCCTCTCCCGGGTACCACGTTCTCGTACTCTCCTCTCCCTTTTCGTCCTGAGGTCAGCAAGAGGCATGCCCACACCTCCGGTTAAGCTGGACCTTGGACAGTTGGGCACCTGGGCCATGGCACGTGATACCCTTGGTAGGACAGCTCTAACATTAGTCGTCTGCTGGGATGCGGTTGTTTCATTCTGAGGAGTGCTATCGGCAACCACCTAGGGCCAGCTAGAGCTCGTGTCCCCGGCTGTCCTGTGGGTATGCTTCTGAGGACATCACACACTTAGCAGATGGTCCTCCCTGTGAGTGGCCAGTGGAGAATGTCTTTCTTGAGCCCTGCATTAGGATTCTTTCTGCTGAATGCCTGGCTTATCGTTGCCTCGTGCTCATGGTCTCCCATCTTGTGCTAACCTCTAAGAAGGTCAGAGCCAAGGGGCGCCTGGGTGGCTCAGTCGGTTAAGCATCCTACTTGGGCTCAGGTCATGATCTCACGGTTCCAGAGTTCGAGCCCCACACCGGGCTCGCTGCTGTCAGCGCAGAGCCCCCTTCGGGTCCTCTGTCCCCCACTCTCTCTCTGCCTCTCCCCCAACCCATGCTCCCTCTCTCAAAAATAAACATTTTTTAAAAACCATTAAAAAAAAAAAAAAAGAAGGTCAGAGCCAGCCTATGGCTGACCTCTAGTCAATGCCTATGACGTCAGGGTCTATACATACACTCTATGTATCAATCCTACCCTGGGAATCCACAGTTCTTTCCTACTTTTCTTGTTTTCTCCCACTTTTATTATATGTATATCCACGCTACGTTATAGCATCGTTTGCGTCTTAGTAAACTACCTTAAATCCATTTCTGAAACAAGGCAACATACAAATAAGTATAAAACCGCATCTAAAAGAAGAAAACAAAAACAGAAGGGGTATATACCCAGGAAGTTTTTAAAATTCTACCCCAGTTGCCCCCATTCTGGAGGAGAGCCTCCCAGAAAGGGTAGAGGCAAGGCAAGAGATTTCAATGAGAGCAAAGATCTCAAGCTTGGTAAGAGACAGCCGCTGGGCCATCCGGGGGCACACACATACTTTCCGGGCCCAGAACACGGAAGTTCCATGTGGTCGGCGGTGAGGGGAAGGGAATGCAACTAACATCACTGGGTGCTCACCGGCTTGGTGTTTAGTGTGGATTTAACTCATTCAACGCCCCCAGTAATCGCTTGAACTGGTCTCCATTCACGGGTGAAAAATGTAAAGGCAATCGAGGGGCAGAACAAAGCGTCCAACTTAGCTAGTTTTACTCTAGATCTTAACTCCCGAGGAAACTGCGTCTAGACCGCCCGGCGCAAATCCCAGTTGTGCGACTTGATACGGGATGATGGGTAGGTTCCTCAAGCTCTCTGTGCCTCAGTTGCCCCATTGTTTCATGCAAAATGAAAATAATAATAGTATCTACTTTTTTAGGGCCGCTGTGGGGATTGGATGAATTATATAAAAAGCATTGAATACAGCACCTATCACGAGATCAGCGGGGTAGAAGCATTAGGTATCACTGTAATTATTAGGAGGTGGTAAAATGAACCGTCCATCGGGAAAGGCCAAAATCAGTCTAACCATACCCTTTCAAGAGGATCCTAATTACTGAGTGAAAACGGACTCCAAACAAAGGGCACTGCTTTTATTCGTTCGTTCATTCATTCGTTCGTTCATGCATGCATGCATTCATTCATTCTTCAGCTAAGGTGCATGAGGGAACAGAAAGATGTGCTGAGTGGCACCGGCCATAAATGCAGTGAGATCAAAGAGGCAGGGATCACCATGAGCTGGGGTGGCTGGGAACATCTTAAGAGAAGAATGGTCCTCTGTACCGCGTCTTCAGGGGTAGGAGAAAGCCTGACGGCGAAGGAGACGCCCCCCTCCGCAATGGTATGGGGGAGAGAATGATCCAGAGCGGGTAGCCCGGAAACAGCAGTGCCAGGTTCCGAGGTGGGTGGCGGAGGTTCACAGATGAGGCTGGCATTCTCTGAGGGCAGCTCGTTGACCTCTGAACCTCCATCACCCACCATAGGGCCTGGCACAGAGTGGGGCCTAACACACGGTTGCTGAAGGAAGAAATGCACGATTGGTAAACGTACATGGTTAAACACCCACTGAGGCATGCCTTCCACACCCAGGACTTTGGGTTGCAAAATTTACTTGAATGATAAATGGCCAGGCAGGGCATATGGCATATGTGGACCCAAGTGTCATTCCCTTCCTGCTCTGTAGTATTCTCTCAATCTATAGCACAATTTTTACATCGTGATTCTCCGCCCCCCCCCCCCCCCCCCGGGGGACTAGAATTGAGCATTTCGTTACTGCTCTCATTTTTCAACCAAAATTTGGACTCTAGCTGAAGAAGAGAGCTTGGGTGGCACTAACATCGTCATTTGTTACCAACTGGATGGCCCCATAGCTGCCTTGCTTTTATTCATAGAACCTTCATTTAGAAAAGAGACCATTAGAACATTGAATTTTGGATGAAACAGGCGTTTCACTGTTAATGATTTACCCACTCCCACAAGAATATAATCATGGAAAAAGAAATAAAAGAAACGCAGTATAAATATATATGTATATATAAAACCTCAGAAACAGAGTTGGTCCTTTTTCCACTCTTTAGAAACACAAGAAATAGCCTATCTGTTTTGGCACAACACTAGATGGTTTATTTATTCTAAAATGCCAAGAATTTTTTCTAGCATCCCATAAAACGCAAGGCTATAAGAATGGACATGCTTCCAAAATAGAAAGAGAAAAGCCTGAGAGTTATTAAGATTTTTAAATAGTGGAGCTGAGTTAATTTTAGAGAGTCCATATGGCATGGCAGAGTTTGTGTGTGGCAAAATGGTAGACAAGGCGGCAATTAAAACTCAAAGTCCTGGCTGAGCTTCTGAAAAAGGAGAGTGAATGTACCAGGTATGAAGGCAAAGAGGTAGCCGACAGCCAGAGGGGAAGGCGGGGTACAGGCTAATAGGGCGGCACATAGGGGAGGTGGGAAATCAAATACCATTAACAGGTTAAGAGCCCAGATTTTACTGCTCATTTGGGCACAAGAGACAAGACCTCTGGCCAAGGAGGAGAACAATTTGGAACTCCTACACACAAGACCTATGCACAAAGCTAGACCCGCAAAGTGCTTCAATTGAAGTTGAAGGCTGAAGGGGCGCCTGGGTGGCGCAGTCGGTTAAGCGTCCGACTTCAGCCAGGTCACGATCTCGCGGTCCGTGAGTTCGAGCCCCGCGTCGGGCTCTGGGCTGATGGCTCGGAGCCTGGAGCCTGCTTCCGATTCTGTGTCTCCCTCTCTCTCTGCCCCTCCCCCGTTCATGCTCTGTCTCTCTCTGTCCCAAAAATAAATAAAAAACGTTGAAAAAAAAAAATTGAAGTTGAAGGCTGAAGAAACTTGACCCGTTGGCCAAAAGAGATCACAATGGACCTTTTCTCTGCTGCGTCTCCAAGCACCAAAAAAACAAAAGTTATCTTCCAGAACTCGAAGCCAATATTCCGCCAAATAAAAATTTGAAGTATAAATCTATTTTACCCACTTACTGTGGAAAGCTCCAAGGCAATAAATTAACATCGAAATTAAGATGAAATTAAGTCCAAGCATATAGGCCAGCCCAGGGAGGCAAAATCAAAACTCTGAAAGTTCTAGTACTGGATGCTGAGATGAGTGGGTGAAAGTTTGAGGAACAGCAGGATCTGCATAAGCTCAGAGCGTGTCTCTCAAGGTATTTGCTCACTATGTAAGGAAAGATAAGTAACTTTACAATGGAGAAATCTGGGGCGCCTGGGTGGCTCAGTCTCAGTCGGTTGAGCATCCGACTTTGGCTCAGGTCACAATCTCGTGGTTTGTGAGTGCGAGCCCTGCGTCGGGCTCTGTGCTGATGGCTCAGAGCCTGGAGCCTGCTTCAGAATCTGTATCTCCCTCTCTCTCTGCCCCTCCCCTGCTCACACTCTGTCGTTCTTTCAAAAACAAACATCAAAAAAAGTTTAAAAAAGACAGTTTTTAGGTCTGCTTTGTCTCTCTCTCTCTCTCAAAAAAAAAAAAAAAAAAAACAATGGAGAAATTTGGCAAACACTGCCTTAATCAAGTGATCAAGGCCAAGATTACCAGTAGTAAGACATTTCATCATGAGCCCCTTGATATGATGCACTAAGAAAGGCACATCATTTCTACAGTATTCTCACCAAAAATGCATAATCTTAGTCTAACCATGAAAAAACATTAAACAACTCCAAATCGGGGGACGTTCCACTGATTAATACTCTTCAAAAAATATCAAGTTCACAAAAGGTAAGGAAAAGATGAAGAACTGTTCTAGATTACAGAAGACTAAGAAAAAACAACAACTAATGCAATGTGGGATCCCAGATAGAACCCTGGACAGAAGAAGGACATTAGTGTAAAAAAATGGTGAAATTTAAAAAATATTTAGCTTATAGTATTGTCCCGGTGTTAATCTCCTGGTTTTGATAATTGCACTATGGTTAGATGCTAACATTAGGAGAAACTGGGTAAGGAGTATATGGGAATTCTCTGTAATATTTTGGAAACTTTTCTGTAAGTTCGCAGTTAGTTCAAAACAGGAGGGTTCAGAACAAAATGAAATGAAAAAACAAAAACAAACTCTGAAGGGCCAACCGAAGTAGCAAAGGAACAGTGCAGTGTGGAAAGGAAGTCCAGTTTGAGACAAGCTTAGAAAACATAAAAGGAGGGGCGCCTGGGGGGCTCAGTCGGTTAAGCATCTGACTCTTGGTTTCGGCTCAGGTCACGATCTCATGGTTTCATGGGTTTGAGCCCTGCATCAGGCTCTGCACTAACCATGCAGAGCCTGCTTGGGATTCTCTCTCTCTCCCTCTCTCTGCCCCTCTCCCACTCGTGATGTCTCTCTCAAAAATGAATAAATAATTTAAAAAACTAAAGAAAAAAATAAAACATAGAAGGCAATAATCCACCACGAGAGTCAGCAGATTAAACAGATAAGCACCCCATGAATGTGGGACAACGGACCAAAAATCAGTAATGGACTATGGAATTACTGTGTTTAGAATTATTAAAGAGGGAAAGCATACAGAAACCATAAGAAAAGAACAAGATGCCATGGAAAATAACAAATATTCAACACACACACACACACACACACACACACAAAATTAAACAAGCACTTAAGGAACTGTAAAGTACAGTCATTGAATCAACGAATTGGATGATGGATTTAAGGAAAATTCCAAGAATGTAGCACAGAATGAAAAATACGTAAAAGGAATGAATGAGAAGCTAAAAGACATGGAGAAGAGAGAGAAGTGTGACAAGTAGTTAAGAGACAAAGAGAACAGACTGAGAGTTTGGGAAGGAAAGCAGGATGGACAAGAGAAGATATTGGAAGAGACAACGGCTCACAGTAAGTCTCAAGTTGAACAGTTACGAATAGTCCCAAGATACACTGCAATGAAAATGCAGAACACCAAAAACAAAGAAAGGCCACAGAAGGAAATGAGAGCCTTACCGATAACCACAATGGAGGACAGAAGACAAGGGAAAACCTTCAAAAGGTCAAGGGAAGAGAATTATAAATCGAGAATTTTTAACCCAGTGAAACTTCAAAAGTAAGAGAAAAATTAAGGTTTTTTTCAGAAAATAACATTTAGCCCCAGAGTTACAAAGCAAGTCTCAATAAATATCAAAGAATTCGTGTCATGCAAACCATATTCTGTAACTAAATGTAATAAAAAGAGAAATCCATAACTATAAAGCTAACCTCATACATATTTGAAAATTTAAAAACAAATGATGAGTTGGTCAATATTAGGAAATATTTATATATTAAGGACAATGAACACTAACTACACTAAAGCCAAGGTAGTACTTAGAAGGCAAATTACATCCTTAAGTGTATTTCTTAGAAAATAAAGCCTAAGGGGTGCCTGGGTGGCTCAGTCAGTTAAGCGTTGGACTTCGGCTCAGGTCATGATCTCACAGTTTGTGGGTTCAAGCCCCGCACTGGGCTCTGTGCTGAGAGCTCAGAGCCTGGAGCCTGCTTCAGATTCTGTGTCTCCCTCGCTCTCTGCCCCTCCCCCACTCACGCTCTCTTTCTCTCTCAAACATAAGCATTTAAAAATTTTTTTAAAAAATAAATAAAATACATCACATCTATATTCTATTATTTGGCTCTTTAAACAAAATAAAAGAAAGAAAATAAAGCCTGATAGGGGTGCCTGGGTGGTTTAGTCGGCTAAGCGTCCAACTCTTGGTTTCGGCTCAGGTCACGATCTCAGGGTTCATGAGATTGAGCCCCACCCTGGGCTCTGTGCTGATGGCCCAGAGCCTGCTTGGGATTCTCTCTCTCTCCCTCTCTCTCATTCCCTACCTGGCTCATGCTCTGTCTCTATCATATAAATAAACTTAAAAAATCTACCCACAGTAAAAAGGGCTATATGGTTTCACAGGCAACTTCTACAAAACCTTCAGAGAACTGATAATACCCACCTTTAACAAACTGCTCTAAAAAAGAGAGAGTGATTGCTCTCTCACTTTATGAAACTGTTATAAAACACTCCTATATTAAATGGACAAAGACAATATGAGAAAGAAAAAGTAATAGGCCTATTTGCTTTGTGAAAAAAGACGTGAAAATCCTACATAAAATGTCTACATCTACCAAAACCCTAGGACAAGTAGAATACTTAGTGGTGAAGTATTAGAAAGAACTCTTTTAAAATCCATGGAACACCTGGGTGGCTCAGTCAGTTAAGCATCCAACTTCGGCTCAGGTCATGATCTCACAGTTCATGAGTTTGAGCCCCGCATCAGGCTCTGTGCTGACAGCTCAGAGCCTGGAGCCTGCTTCAGATTCTGTGTCTCCCTCTCTCTCTCTGCCCCACCCCAGCTTGAGCTCTCTCTGTCGCAAAACAAATAAAAAACAATTTAAAAAGTTTTTTTTTTAATCCAGGAAAAAGGGGCGCCTGGGTGGCTCAGTTGGTTAAGCATGTGACTTCGGCTCAGGTCATGATCTTGCAGTCCGTGGGTTGAAGCCCCATACTGGGCTCTATACTGGCAACTTAGAACCTGGAGCCTGCTTCAGATTCTGTGTCTTCCTCTCTCTGTGTCCCTCGCCCACTCGCGCGCGCGCTCTCTCTCTCTCTCTCAAAAATATTTTTAAAAAATCCAGAAAAAAGATAAGGATATCTGCTATTACTACCTATCTCACATACTGCATTGCAGCTCCCAGCCAATATAATAAAGAAGGAAAAAAACATACAGATTAAAAAGGAAGTGGCCAGTCTGTCATTATTTGCAATTTATATGATATGGCCCAAAATAAATTCCAAGAGAATTTACAGGCTCAAAAGACAAAAAGTGATCAGATACAGAAGTAACATTCATATACACCAGCAACAACAATTAGAAATGTAATTTCAGGGGCGCCTGGGTGGCTCAGTCGGTTAAGTGTCCGAATTCGACTCAGGTCATGATCTCATGATTTCTGGGCTCAAGCCCCGCGTTGGGCTCTGTGCTGACAGCTCTGGGCCTGGAGCCTGCTTCAGATTCTGTGTCTCCCTCTCTCTCTGCCACTCCCCGACTCGTGTGCTGTCTCTTGCTCTCTTAAGAATAAATACACATTAAAAAATAATTTTTTTTTAACTTGCAAAAGACACCATACAGAAAGTGCTAAAAGAAACCCGGACAGAGAACATGTCTGCAATGCACATAACCAACTCACATCCAAAAGGTATCAAGAACAAAGCAGTAAGACTTAATAATCCCAAGAGAGTAATAGGCAAAGTATAAAAATACGTATTGGAATAATATGTATTTGAGGAATAATTGAACAATCTTTAGTGAAGTTGAAGATAGAGTCTATAGCCCAACAATTCTACTTTTAGGTTCTTATTCTAGGGAAACTAGCACAGTCTGAGAACTGTACAAAGATGTTTCCTTGAAGCTGTTTATAATAGCAAAAGAGCTGTTTGTAAGTGGTAAGAAGACTGAGGAATGACCCCCAAACATATCAGGTCCTAACCTCTAGAACTTGTAAATGTTACTTCATTTGGAAAAAGAGTCTCTGCAGATGTGATTAATTCATGGATCTTGAACCCTAGATTAGCCAGATGGGCCCTAACTGCCATCACATTTACCCTTATAAGAAAGAGCAAGAAAGAGATTTCACACACACACACACACACGCACGCACAATAGGAGGTGATGTGAAGGCAGAGGCAGAGATTGGAGAAATGTGGCCACAAGCCAAGGAATGCCATCAGCCACTGGGAGAAGCAAGGGTCCCATTCCCCCACAGAACCTCCAGAGGTAGCACGACCCTGCGGACATCTTGATTTCAGCCTGGTGATACTGATTTGAGACTTCTGGGCTCCAGAACTGTGAAAGAATAAACTTCTCTGGTTTTAAGCCACTTATTTTGTGGTAATTTATTACAGTGGCCACAGTTAACTAATGTAATAAAAAAGAAGTTGATAGCGTTGTTCATAATAGCCAAACTCTGGAAGCAGCCCAAGTGTCCACCAACAGAAGAATGGATAAAGAATGGAAGGTTCAATACTGCCCACAATTTATCTACAGATTCAATGAAATATCAAAATCCCAATAGGATTTTTGTAGAACTGGACAGGCTGATTCCAACATTCCAAAGGAAATAGACCTATAACCAAAATAACTTTGAAAAAGAATAGAGAAGTTGGAAGACTCACACTGCCTTATTTCGAGACTTATTATGAAGATACAGTCAAGAAAGTGTGGGTGACCCCTAATGTAAACTGTGGACTTTAGTTAAAAATAATGCATCAATATTGGTTTATCAGTTGTAACAAATGTCCCATACTAGTGCAAGATGTTAATAATAGAAATTGTGTGTGGAAGGGGCTTTATGGGAACTTTTTTCTTTGCACTCAAATTTTCTGTAGTCCTAAAACTGCTCTAAAAAAATAAAGTCCATTATCTTCGAAGAAATGAAAAAATTAACTTTGAATGACAAGGTTATTTAACGTGAACCTAAAATGTACTGTGTGTGTCATAAAATCAAGATTTTTGTGAAGACTGGCTAACACTTCCATTTGACCCATTATGAAAGGGGCAACTTTTAAGTATAACAGGACTCAAGTATAGGAACCAATATTCAAATGTCTTAGAACGATGGAAGATACCAAAACGGCTTTGCTATGAAAAGCAAATAAAACATAATAATAAAGAAAAGAAAGTGTGGTATCAGCGACAGGACAGATGAGTAAGAATCAGAACAAGGTCCAGAAATGGGCCCATTTATATATCGACAACGGACTTTCAGCAACAGTTCAAAGGCAATTCGGTGGAAAAAGGATAGTTTTTTTTCAACAAATGGTGCTGAAAAATTGCATATCTACATGCAAATAAACAAATACAACTTCAGTCTATACCTCATATCACAAACAAAAAACTGACTCAAAGTGGATTACAGACCTGAATGTAAAACCTAAAGCAATAAGGCTTCTGGAAGAAAACACAGACAATCTTTGTGACCTTGGATTAGGTAAAGGTTTCTTAGATATAATACCAAAAGCATGATCCATAAAAGCAAAAATTGATACATTTGACTTAATCAGAATTTAAAACTTTTTTTTTTTTTTGAGAAAGAGCAAGTGAGGGAGAGGGGCGGGGGGGGGGGGAGAGAGAGAGAGAGAGAGAGAAAGAGAGAGAGAATCTCAAGCGGGCTCCACTCTCAATGCATAGCCTGACACAGGGCTTGATCCTACTACCCTGGGATCATGACCTGAGCCGCAATCAAGAGTCAGACTCTCAACCGACTGAGCCACCCAGGTGCCCCAAAACTTTTGCTCTTTAAAAGACACCTTTACAGGCACCTGGGTGGCTCAGTCGGTTAAGCATCTGACTTTGGCTCAGGTCATGATCTCATGGTTCGTGGGTTCCAGCCCTGCATCAGATTGTGCACTGACAGCTCAGAGCCTGGAGCCTGTGTCTCCTCCCTTCTCTCTGTCCCTCTCCCGGTTGTGGTTTCTCTCTCTCTCTCTCTCTCTCTCTCTCTCTCTCTCTCTCTCAAAAGTAAATAAACATTAAAAAAAAAATAAAAGACATCTTTAAAGGAATAGAATCACAAGCCAGAGACAAAGAGAAAATATGTTGTAATCATATATCTCATAAGAGACTTGTATCCAGAATATATAAAGAACTCTCAAAACCCAGAAACAAATAAACAACCTCAAAAAATGGGGAAAAGCCTTGAACAGCTTATCAAAGAAGATATATGGATGGCAACGAAGCTCATGAAAATAAGTTTAACGTCAGTAATCATTAGGAAAATTCAAATCAAAACTACGAGAAGATCCTAATACACATCTGTTAGAATGGCTGAAATTAAACAGGCAAGCAAGTGTGGTAAGCATGTGGTAAATTAAACATAGCGAGTGTGGTAAGCATGTGGAGGAACTGGAACTCTCAAAGACTCTTGGTAAAAACAGAAAGTGAAACAACCACTTTCAAAAAAACAATTTGGGGGTGGGGGGCGCCTGGGTGGCTCAGTCAGTTAAGCATCCAACTCTTGGTCTCAGCTTAGGTCATGACCTCACAGTTCGTGAGTTCGAGCCCTGTGTCGGGCTCTGTGCTGACAGCGTGGGGCTTGCTTGGGATTTTCTCTCTCCCTCTCTCTCTCTGCCCCTTCCCTGCTCTCTCTCTCTCTCAAGATAAATAAACTTGTAAATAAATAAGTAACAATTTGGGAAGTAAAAAGCTGAACACACTGAAAAATCAGCAACGCTTCTTAGATCCGCCAGAGAGAGGTGTCAGGGCAAACCACATCCCCCCAAATTGGAAAGACAGACAAACAGGCAAATAGAGAGGATTACGGCTTACCAGAGTAGACAGGTCCAGGGTAACTAGTAGCAGGGTTGAAAAATACGATCTACAATTGACAAATCTCTGGAGGTTCAGTGTGGACAAATCTGAGATGAAAACTTCAAGGGAAGCTGGTGATCAACGGGGCCCCATACGTTTGTGAGTTTTAGCTCCAGGATATCAACCAGGTTCTCACAGTGAATATCAAAGAAAAATCCCCTCTGGCTTGTATCAGGAAGAGAGGAAAAGTAACCACTATTATTTTGTATTTTATTACTTTTTAAATGTTTATTTCGGGCGGGGGGGGGGGCTCAATCAGTTAAGCATCGTACTTCTGCTCAGGTCATGATCTCACAGTTGGTGAGTTTGAACCTCGCAACGGGCTCTGCATTGGTGATGCGGAACCTACTTGGGATTCTCTCTTTCTCTGCCTCTTCCCCAGCTGCGCGTTCACTCTCTCTCTCTCAAAATAAACTTAAAATAAAAAATATTTATTTTTAAGAGAGTGCAAGTGGGGGAGGGGCAGAGGATCCTTAGCGGGCCCTGCACTCACAGCAGCAAGCCCAATGTGGAGCTGGAACTCATGAATTGTGAGATCATGACCCAAGCCGAAGTCAGATGCTCAACCGACTAAGCCACCCAGGTGTCCCAGAAAAGCAACCATTTTTAAATCTGCTAGAATGTTCTGTCCTTCTTAACAAGGTCTTCCCTCAGGGGAAACTATTTTTACCAGAGCCTAACCTACCGGGGTTTCATTAGAGCCTAACTGAGCTGGGGCAAGCGAATGACTCAACTCCAGCCCCTTTGAGTGTTCCACACGGGGAAGGAAAATACCCAAATCTAGCCCCCTTCGGCCATCCTGCCCCATGTAAAGGGAGAAAAGGGGAGAAAATGAAAGGTGCTTGTGAAGTTCACAGCCAAGGGACATAGGCACACTAAAAGGCTGAGACCTAATCACAGCGGTAGAGAACGCTCGCTTTTGCCCACACTTTACCATTCGCTAAAGGCTTATTTACCAGAATGCCTTTTACACAGCCCACCATGTCCAGCTTTGAACAGAAAATTACCAGGCATCCTAAAAGGCAAAACAACAACAACAACAACAACAACAAAAACACCACAGTTTGAAGAGACAGAGCAAGAATCAGAACCAGACTCAGGTATGGCAGTAATGTGCAATTTTTACACTGTGAATTTAAAATGATATTTTAACTATCTAATGGCGAAAACAGGCAACATGTAAGGACTGATGGATAAAGGAAGCAAAGAGATGGACATTCTAAGAGTCAAGAAGAAATGTCAGAGATAAAAAAACAGGGCAACAGAAATGAGCAATGCCCTTGATGGCCTGACTAGTACACAGCTGAGGAAAGAACCTCTGCTCTTGAGGGCATGTCAACAGAAACATCCAAAACTGAAAAGCAAAGAGAAAAAAGACTGAAAATAAGAGGCACAGAATATCCACGAACTTTGCAACAACTACAAAAGGTACAATGGGCATACTAGAAGGAAAGGAAAGAAAGGAACAGCAGAAATATATAAAGCAATCGTGTTTGAGAATTTCCCCCAAACTAACGTCAGACACCAAATCACAGATCCAGGAAGTACAGAGAACATTTGGCAGGATACAACCCCCCCAAAACTACACGTAGGCATATGGTATTCAAACGGTAGAAAACTCCGAAACCATGCAAATAAGGAGAGAGTGATGTGAAATATTTAAAACATTGAGAGAGAAGACCCTATAAACCCCAAATTCTGAGTCCTGCTAAACTACCCTTTCAAAAGGGAAGGAGAAATAAAGACTTTCTGAGACAAACATTGAGGGAGTCTGTGGCCAGTAGACGTGCCTTGCAAGAAATGTTGAAAGGAGTTTGCCAGAAAGAAGGAAGTTGGTTTATTTCAGAAACTTGGATCCACATAAAGGAAGAAAGAGCATTAGAGAAGGAAGAAGTGAAGGTAAATATTTTGATTCTGCTTATTCTTAAGTGATCTAAGAGCCTCTTCAAAATAATAGCAACAATATATTTGATTACGCATATATGTAATACGCATGTGCTTCTGTATAAAAGAAATCAATGACAGTGATGACACAAAGGACGGCAGGGAAGGATTAGGAATATTCTGTTAGTATGAGGTTCCTGCACTGTCCGTGAAACAAAGTGGATTTGGATTAACTGTGAATGCATATTGTGAACTTTGGGGCAACCGCTAAAAAATATACCATTCAGAAGAGGACCAAAACAATCTGGTATCTAGGGGAAAATCTAACAGAAGATGTAGAAAAAGTCGAAGAAAAACCCCCAACAAAACCAACCTAACGGCTTCACACAAAGTTAAATATGGCTACCATATATGATCCTGTTCCATTCCTAGGAATTTACTCAGGAGAAAGCAGATTTCTTCCTTCTCCTTCTCCTCTTGTTTTATTTATTGGTTTGTTTGTTTCAGTGAGGAGGCAGGGGTGATCTTTATTGTAGTGGTGGCCACACAACTCTAGGGATTTGACACAATCATAGAGCTGTACGTACACCAAAATGTGTAAATCCTTGGGGGCGCCTGGGTGGCTCAGTCGGATGAGCGTCCGACTTCGGCCCAGGTCACGATCTCACGGTCCGTGAGTTCGAGCCCCGTGTTGGGCTCTGTGCTGACGGCTCGGAGCCCGGAGCCCGCTTCCGATTCTGTGTCTCCCTCTCTCTCTGCCCCTCCCCCGTTCATGCTCTGTCTCTCTCTGTCCCAAAAATAAATAAACGTTAAAAAAAAAAATGTGCAAATCCTTTTGTATGTACATTTAAAAAGAAATTAGAATTTAAAAAATCAAGTGTGGGGTGCCTAGGTGGCTCAGTCAGTTAAGAATTTGACTCTTGACTTTGGCTCAGGTCATGATCTCGTGGTTCCGGAGACCAAGCCCCATGCTGGGCTCTGTGCTGACAGCATGGAGCCTACTTGGGATTCTCTCCCCCCACCCCCCTCTCTCTCTCTGCCCCTCCCCTGTTTGCTTGCTCTCTCTCTCTCAAAATAAACAAACATTTATAAATAAATAATCAATCAATCAATCAATCAAGTGCGGTCTTGGAAAATGAGACCACGATCTCTCCTTTGGATGGAAAACACATCTAAATTCACAAAAGCCTCCACCTCCCCTGGCTGAGTTCAGGTAAAAGGAAGAGAGTTCACTATTCTTCCAGGTGGTGATGTAAGTGCAAAGAATCTTTTTTTTTTGGGGGGGGGGGGTCATATTCTACATTCTAATGAGACGTGGAGATTTTTTTCCTACGAGCGACATCAAAGATGCGGCACAACATTTCTCTACCTCCGCAACCGAAGAACTGGAAAGCCCGGATTCTGAGGCACTACGGGCTGTCAAACGGTCTCTCCGACACTTAAATACTTAGTCTGAGGACAGCATAGTTTTCGTATTCTAATTCCTTGCTCCAGTTAATACTGCTGTTTCACAAGTGATCTTAAAACTTAACGGCTTAAAACACCCTTGTTGTTGTGTTCGCGGATCTCGTGGGCCAGGAATTCAGACAGGGCACGAAGTACGTATGGGGCTTCAACCTGGAAGATTCTGTAACCGGGGGGCTGGACTCACGAGAAGGACGTCGCTCACCAGTCCGATGCGTGGCAATAGCCATGACCTGAGGTCCCAGTTTGGGCTGCCCATGAAATAACCGCCTGTACACGGCTTCTCCATGTAGCCTGGGCTTCACAGCATGGCGGCCTCAAGGCGGTAGAACTTCATACGTGGTGAGCCGGGGCTCCAAAAGCCAAGGGTCACAGCGGACGATGCAGCAGCCCCGTCACCATCTTCTCTGACCTGGCCTCAGAAGTCACACGGCATCAATTCTGTCACCCTCTATGAGTTACAAGTAAATCACAAGGCCACTTAAGATTCAAGGGGAAACGGCCCCACCTTCTCAGGGGAAGGAGTGCCAAGTTCACACTGCAGATAAATATGTTGGATGGGAGATACTGTTGAAGCCATCTTTGGAAAACACAATCTGCTGTATGCACGCAGTATACAGATTCCATCAGTTAATACGGTAACTGGTAATCGGCATTTCTTGTTCACTGGGATGTTAATTTACTGAAAATACTTCAATTCTCACGAAGTGGGAACGTATTACGTGGAGGAAATTATTTTTTTAATGTTTGTTTATTTTTGAGAGAGAGAGAGAGAGAGAGCAAGCAGGGGAGGGGCAGAGAGAGAGGGGGACAGAGGATCTGAAGCGGGCTCTGCGCTGACAGCAGAGAGCCCTATGTGGGGCTCGAACTCACGAACCGGGAGATCATGACCTGAGCCAAAGTCAGAGGCTCAACCGACTGAGCCACCCAGGTGCCCCTGAGGAAATTACTGAAAATTATAAGATAGAAGAAAAAAATTTAAAACTCAGCATTTCAGCCTCTTTGGCAAAAGAGGATTTGTAATTTTAATAGTCAAAACCATGCCGCAGAATAAGAAAAAAATGAATGGGTAAGACACGATCATTAATTAAAAAAAATTTTTTTTTACTGTTTATTTATTTTTGAGAGAGAGAGACAGAGCATGAGTGGGGGAGGGGCAGAGAGAGAGGGAGACCCAGAACCCGAAGCAGGCTCCAGGCTCCGAGCTGTCGGCACAGAGCATGACTCGGGGTTCGAACTCACGAACCGTAAGATCATGACCTGAGCTTAAGTCAGACGCTTAACCGACTAAGCCAGCCAGGTGCCCCAGACACTGTCATTAATTTAATGCAAATTTAAAAATCATAAAAACTCTTTCATTTTAAAATCATAATTTAAAGCTCTAAAGTTATTATCTATTTTAATATGAAGTATTCTGGCTCATAAGAATTTCAAGTGGACATTTTAAAAAATTTAAGTAAACCTCCACGTATGCCTCATGCCATGCACAGAATTTAATTTGCGAAAAATCCTAAACTTAAAAAGGAAAGCTAAAATAATGAAGCTATTACAGGGAAATATAGGAGAATATCTTGGTGGCTCTGAAGGAGCCAAAGAGATCTTAAACATATTACAGAAAGCAATAACCATTAAAGAACAGAGTGGCAATTTGCACTTCATCAAAACTGAAAAAGCAAATAGTGCTCATCGAAGGACGTCACTGGGAAAGTGAATAGGCAAGCCAGAAACCGGGAGCAAAGTATTTACAAGATAGGTATCTGATAAGTGATTAGAATCCAGGAAATACAACAAACTCCTACAGTTCAATGATACACCACCAAATAACCGTAAAAACTGGCAAAAAAAAAAAAAAATGGAAAAGACACTTCACAAAAAAAGATCTACATATTAGCCAAAGGGCATGTTCAACAATATGGGTCATCAGGAAAATACACAATTAAACTACAGTGAGACACTACTACATATCTACCAGATGGCTTAGATGAAAAAGCTTAACAATATCAAACAGTGCCAAGGTTGAGAAGCGACCAGACTCCTCATACATTGTTAGGGGGAATGTAAACTACCTTAATAAAAGGCGTGGCCACTTCTTAAAAACCTAAACATACACCTGTGACCTAGCAATTCCATTCCTAGGTATGTAACCAAGAGACATAAAAATGTATGTTAAGGAAAATAACTGAGTGAGAAAGTTCAGCACACGTTTATTTATACTGGCCAAAAACTAGATATAACCCACATATCTATCAGCAGGGGAAATAATAAACAGGTGATGGTATATTCATACAACGGAATACTACTTGGCAATGTAACGGAATGAATATACCCAACAATATGGATGAATCTCAAAAATCATACCAAATGAGAGAGGCCACCAAAGAATACATACAGTATATTTATATGGAGTTCTAGAACCGGGGTGGGGTGGGGGGGAAACGACCTACTGTGGGGAAAAAATTAGAACCGTGCTTGCTTTCTGAATGGAGGAATGATAATATTCTACGCCTTAACAGAGGCTTGGGTTGCACAGGTGTATGCATTTGTCAAAACTCAGTAAACGATCATAGGGATCCCATAAGAAGAGAGAGAAAGGGGGCAGAAAATTTATTTGAAGAAATAATAACTGAAAACTTCTCTAATCTGGGGAAGGAAACAGATATCCAGATCCAGATCCAGATCCAGGAGGCACAGAGGTTCCCCAACAAAATCAAGCTGAGGAGGTCCACATTAAAATGGCAAAGAGTAGGGGCACCTGGGTGGCTCAGTCGGTTAAGCGTCCGACTTCAACTCAGGTCATGATCTCACGGTTTGTGAGTTTGAGCCCCATGTCGGGCTCTGTGCTGACAGCTCGGAGCCTGGAACCTGCTTTGGATTCTGTGTCTCATTCACTCTCTGCCCCTCCCCCGCTTGTGCTCTGTCTCTCACAAATAAATAAATGTAAAAAAAAATTTTTTTAATGGCAAAAAGTAGTGATAAAGAAAAAAATGTTAAAAGCAGTAAAAGAAGGCAGTTACATACAGGGGAAATCCCATAAGGCTATCAACAGTTTTAGCAGAAACTTTGCAGGCCAGAAGGGAATGGCATGATATATTCAAAGTGCTGGAAGGGGGGGTGGCTGGCTGGGTCAGTGGTAGAGCATGCAACTCTTGATCTCAGGGTCATGAGTTCAAGCCCCAAGTTGGGGATAGGGTTTACATTAAAAAAAAAAGTGCTGGAAAGGAAAAATCTGTACCCAAGACCACTCTATCCGGTAAGGCCATCATACACAATAGAAGGAGAGATAAAGTTTTTCAGACAAACGAAAAACTAAAGGAGTTCATGACCACTAAACCAGCCCTACAAGAAACATTAAGGGGGATTCTCTGAGTGGAAAGGAAAGACCGTAAGTGAGAGTATGAAAGGCAGGAAACACAAAAACAGTAAAAACAAGTATATCTGTAAAAATCAGGGATTCATAAAACAAAAGGATATAAAATATGACACCATATACCTAAAACGTGGGAGGAGAGGAGTAAAGAACGGGTTCAAATTTAAGCGACCATCTCTATTTAATATAGGCTGCTATACGCAAAAGATGTTACATACAAACATAACAGTCACCACAAATTAAAAACCAGTCATAGATTGGGGCGCCTGGGTGGCGCAGTCGGTTAAGCGTCCGACTTCAGCCAGGTCACGATCTCGCGGTCCGTGGGTTCGAGCCCCACGTCGGGCTCTGGGCTGATGGCTCAGAGCCTGGAGCCTGTTTCTGATTCTGTGTCTCCCTCTCTCTCTGCCCCTCCCCCGCTCATGCTCTGTCTCTCTCTGTCCCAAAAATAAATAAAAAACGTTGAAAAAAAATTAAAAAAAAATTAAAAAAAAAAAAAAACCAGTCATAGATTAGAATAAAAAATAAAGAGAAAGGAATCCAAGTATATCACTAAAGAAAGCCAACAAACCATGAAAGAAAGCAAGAAAGGATGAGAGAAAAACTACAAAAACAACCATAAAACAATAACGAAAAGGCAATAAATAAATTTATTATGTAAATACATGCATTTATTATGTAAAGGATTTACATTACTTTGAATGTAAAAGGACTAAATTCTCCAATCAAAAGCAGGGTGACAGATAAAACCCAAGATAAAAAACAAGACAGATACAAAACAAGATTCACATAGAAACTAAAAAAAAAAAGGGGGCGCCTGGGTGGCGCAGTCGGTTAAGCGTCCGACTTCAGCCAGGTCACCATCTCGCGGTCCGGGAGTTCGAGCCCCGCGGCAGGCTCTGGGCTGATGGCTCGGAGCCTGGAGCCTGCTTCTGATTCTGTGTCTCCCTCTCTCTCTGCCCCTCCCCCGTTCATTCTCTGTCTCTCTCTGTCCCAAAAATAAATAAACGTTGAAAAAAAAAAAAGAAAAAAGAAACTAAAAAAAAAAAAAATTAGAACAGCTCAATGAAACCAGGAACTGGTTCTTTGAAAAAATAAGTACAATTGATAAATCTCTAGCCACACTTAACATAAAAAAAAAAAAGGGGGAGAGATAGAGAAAGAATGTAAACAAAATCACAAAAGAGAGGAGAAATAACAACCAACATCACAGAAATATAAATAATTGTAAGAGAATGTTATGAAAAGTTACATGCCAACAAATTGGACAACCTGAAACAGGAAGAAATAGAAAATTTGAACAGACTGATTACCAGCAAGGAAATCGAATCAGTGATCAAAGAATTGCCAACAGGCCAAAGTCTAAGACCAGATGGCTTCACAGGTGAATTCTACCAAACATTTAAAGAAGGGGTAATACCTATTCTTCTCAAACTCTTCCGAAAAACAGAAAAGGAAGGAAAACTTCCAAACTCATTCTATGAGGCCCGCATTACCCAGACACCAAAGCCAGACAAAGACACCACAAAAAATGAATACAGGCCAATATCTCTGATGAAGACAGATGCAAAAATCTTCAACAAAATACTAGCACACCAAAATCCAACAATACATTAAAAAAATCATTCACCATGATCAAGTGGGGTTTATTCCTGGGTTGCCAGGGTGGTTCAATATTCGCCAATCAATCAACATGATACATCACACCAATAAAAGAAAGGATAAAAGCTGTGTGATCGTTTCAATAGATGTAGAAAAGGCACTCGACAAAGTACAACATCCATTCATGATACAGCCCTCAACAAAGTAGGTTTAGGGGGAACATACCCAACATAACAAAGGGCTTATATGAAAAACCCAGAGCGAACATCATACTCAATGGGGAAAATCTAAGAGCTTCCCCCATAAGGTCAGGAATCAGACAAGGACGTTCACTCTCGCCACTTTTATTCAATCTCGTACTGGAATACCTAGCCACAGCAGTTAGACAACAAAAAGAAATAAAAGGCATCCAAACTTCTAAGAAGTAAAACTTTCATTATTTGCGGACGACACGATGGCATATACAGAAAACCCTAAAGACTCCACCAAAAACCTACTAGAACGGATGAAAAAATTCAACAAATTCAGAGGATACAGAATCAATGTACAGAGAAATCTGTTGAATTTCTATATAATAAAAATGAAGCAGCAGAAAGAGAAATTAACAATCCCATTTACAATTGCACCAAAAATAATAAAGTACCCAGGAATAAACTTAACCAAGAGGTACAAGGCCTGTATTTTGAAAACACTGATGAAAGAAATTAAAGATGACACATAGAAATGAAAAGACATTCCACGCTCATGGATTGGTAGAACAAATATTGTTAAAATGTCTATCCTACCCAAAGCAATCTACACATTTAATGCAATCCCTATTAAAATACCAACAGCGTTTTTCACAGAACTGGAAGAAACAGTCCTAAAGTTTATATGGAACCACAAAAGACCCCAAATGGCCAAAGCAACCTTGAGAAAGAAAAGCAAAGCTGGAGACATCACAATTCCAGACTTGAAGTTATACTGCAAAGCTGTATTAATCAAAACAGTATGGTACTGGCACAAAAACAGACACACAAATCAACGGAAGAGAACAGAAGACCCAGAAATAAACCCACAATTATATGGTCATTAATCTATGAAAAAGGAAGAAAGAATACGAAACAGGAAAAAGACAGTCTCTTCAACAAACGGTGCTGGGGAAACTGGTCAGCGCAAGGATGAAACTGGCCCACTTTCTTACATCATACACAAAATTAAACCAAAATGAATTAAAGACCTAATTGTGAGACCTGAAACCATAAAAGTCCTCGAAGAGAGAACAGGCAGTAATCTGACAGTGGCTGTAGCAACATTTTTCTAGATAGGTCTCCTGAGGCAAGGGAGATAAAAGCAAAAATAAACTATTGAGGCTACATCAAAATAAAAAGCTCCTGCACAGTGAAGGAAACAATCGACAAACCTAAAAGGCAACTATTGAATGGGAGAAGATATTTTCAAATGACCTATCTGATAAAGAGTATCCAAAATATATAAAGACCTTATGCAAATCGATACCTAGAAACCAAATAATCCAGTTTAAAAAAATGGGAAGAAGAAATGAACAGACATTTCTCCAAAGAAGACATCCAGATGGCCAACAGACACATGAAAAGATGCTCAACATCACTCATCATCAGGGAAACGCAAATCAAAGCCACACTGAGATACCACCTCACGCCGGTCAGAGCGGCTAAAATGAACAAATCAGGAAACTACGCATGCTAGAGAGGATGCGGAGAACGGGAACCCTCTTGCACTGTTGGTGGGAATGCAAACTGGTGCAGCCACTGTGGAAAACTGAATGGAGGTTCTTCAGAAAGAAAGAGAACTACCCTATGACCCTGTACTCACACCACTGGGTATTTACCCCTGAAATACAAAAACACTAATTCAAGGGAACATATGTGCCCCTGTGTTTATTGGAGCCCCTATGTTTATTGTATTTACCTGCAACAGCCAAATTATGGAAACAGCTCAAAGGCCCATAGGTAGGTGAACTGATAAAGAAGATGTGGTACAGAAATACAAGGGAATATTATTCGTCTGTAAAAAAAGACTGAAATCTGGCCATTTGCAGCAACGTGGATGGAGCTAGAGAGTATAATACTAAGCAAAATAAGGCAGCCAAAGACCAATACCGTATGATCTCACTCGTATGTGGCATTTAAGAAACAAAACAAATGAGAAAAGGAGAGACAGAGAGAGAAGCAAACCAAGAAAGAGACTCTTAACTATAGAGAACAAACGGATGGTTGGTGACCAGAGGGGAGGTGAGTGGAGGGATGGGTAAAACAGGTGATGGGGATTACGGAGGGCACTTGTGATGAGCACCGGGTGCCATATGGAAGTGTTGAATCGCTACATTGTACGCCTGAAACTAATAGAACACTGTATGTTTTTTGTTTGTTTGTTTGTTTTTATTTATTTTTGGGACAGAGAGAGACAGAGCATGAACGGGGGAGGGGCAGAGAGAGAGGGAGACACAGAATCAGAAACAGGCTCCAGGCTCCGAGCCATCAGCCCAGAGCCTGACGCGGGGCTCGAACTCCCGGACCGCGAGATGGTGACCTGGCTGAAGTCGGACGCTTAACCGACTGCGCCACCCAGGCGCCCCTAGCACACTGTATGTTAACTCTACTGGAATTAAAATAAAAACTTAATTTTAAAAAAGCAAAAAAAAAAAAAAACCCAACCCCCAGTAAACATACACTTAAGGTTTGTGCGTTTCATTGAACGTGAATTTTATAGAAAAAGAAAAGAACTGTAAATAAATGTTAAGCATGCTGAAATATCTAAAGGGAAGGTAACTGATGTCTATGTCTGTCTTTGAAACACACCAAAACTGAGATGTTAACGGATGAACAGAGGGATGTAGAAACAGAAATGTGTAATAAAGCAAATATAGTAAAATGTTAGTGATACACTTACATAGTAGGTATGTGAATGGTCACTTTTCTGTACCCCTTTCCCTTCAAATTTTCTGAGTGTTTTAACATTTCCCTAAAATGTTGGGGGGACGGGGCGCCTGGGTGCCTCCGTCGGTTGAGCGTCCGACTTCGGCTCAGGTCACGATCTCACGGTCCGTGAGTTCGAGCCCCACGTTGGGCTCTGTGTGGAGGGCTCGGAGCCTGGGGCCTGCTTCAGATTCTGTGTCTCCCTCTCTCTCTGCCCCTACCCCGCTCATGCTCTGTCTCTCTCTGTCAAAAATAAACATTAAAAAAATTTTTAATAAAAAAATTTTAAAAAATGTTGGGGAGAAATGAATGGGTAAGACCTCATCGCTAACTTGATAAGCATTTGAAAATTATAAAAACTACTCCATCCCAAAATTTAATTTTAAAGCTCTAGAGTTTTATTAACAGAGCAGAGCATCAGGTGGAAGAATCTCGCACCCTGTTCTAGGATTCTGAGCCTCTTGACTTTTGCTCAGTACATCCTGCCAGCATTTGTCATTCGTTCTTTCTGGAAACTGAAGCAAGAAATCAAAAACGTTCAGTGCTTTTTGCCCAGGATTTTTGCTTTATTTGTTGGGGTTCTATTTGTTTTTTTAGTTGTTGTTTTTTTTTTTTAATTGTCATCGTTAAAAAAAAAAAAGTATGTGTCAAAGAATGAGGCATGGTCTGTTTCAAGCTGCTTGAAGTGGGCGTCTTCAAAGGATACACAATCCTTGAGATAGTTACGTAAAAATATATGTACGCATAACCTTTCGGTATTTTCATAAAAAGGATCATATCACACGGACTTCTGAATTTTGCCTTATCTACACAACCACACGACTTCCATATGGCGGCCGTTAGTGTTCACCAATCTCTGGTTTCTCTCGTTCTTCTGCATACAGGGGCACTGCACTGAGAATGTAAACGAGATGTAGCTCCTCCCAGCCGCGCATCTGTTGGGCTGGACCCTCCAAAATTCTCTCTCCGGCCCACTGATCAGCGACGTTCAAGGCAGGGGCTGTTTTGTTAGCCTCAGTCCCTGTGTGACTGCAATGAACAGTGTTTCCCCCACAACCACAATGGAGACACAGAGTGAGAGGGAAATCAACTTTTGTTGCTTTAATTCCCGGAGATTTGGGGGGGGGGATTAGTTGTTACCATAGCATTCCTTAGCTACTCCTCACCGATACACTGACTATTTCTTCGGGTGTGCATATGTGGTCTATTTCATCCTTTCTTATGGCCAAATAGTACTGTCTTAAACTGATGCAGTAGGATGTATCCCACGATTCCCCTGTTGTTGGGCATTTGATGTTTGCGTGTGTCTGCTATTACGAAGCGTGCCGCAATAAATATTACGTGCGGGTGCGCGTGCACACACGAAGATCTCTTACAATCCACCGGTGAGATTTTTTTTTCTGAATGCACAACTTTCTGAGAGTGCGATTACTAGGTAAAAGGTTCCAAACATTAGACAGATATGCCAACTGTCCTCCCCAAAAAAAGCTGAACAAATTTCAAGTTCCCATCACTAGAAAATGAGAGTACCTGTTATCCTATATGCTCATCTGGAGTCAGTTATGTTCTTTTTTTTAAATGTTTTTACTTATTTTTGGGAGAGAGCGAGCGAGCGAGCGAGGGAGGGGCAGAGAGGGAGGGAGACACAGAATCCAAAGCAGGTTCTAGGCTCTGAGCTGTCAGCACAGAGCCTGACACGGGGCTCGAACCTGTGAACCATGATCGTGACCTGAGCTGAAGTTGGACGCTTAACCGACTGAGCCACCCAGGCGCCCCAAGGGGTTTAAAGGCTATTTGTGTTTCTTCTGTGAACTGCCTATTCGAATACTGTGTCCTTAACTCATTTTTGTCTGTTGATTTTATGGGAGATTTTCATAAATCCTTAACGTTAATTCCTGGTTCTGTTATTAGTTGTAAATGTCTTCTCTCAGTCTGTCCCGCATCTTTTGAGTTTGCTTATTGCTATAGAGAAACATAACATTTTCCTGTAGTCAATACAGTCAACTTTTCCTTTATGGCTTTTGGAAACTGCCCTACCACAAAATAAAAAGGCATTAAACGTTGCCCAATCAGTGGTCACAAGAGCTTTTATTAATAATCCATTCTTTCTCCATTGGTTTGAGAAATTCTCCATCTCTTACATGAAAACCCATAAAAATGTGTCTATACTGTATTTTACTGGTATCTGGGTTTATTCCTCTACTAGTAGGTCACAATGTTTTCAAATATCTACAAATGATATAAAGTCTGGTCTCTAGAGTTTCAGATTCTACTTTTTCAACATGTTCTCAACACTCTAATTTCTTTGAGGGACTTCATAATCTATCAGCCAATTTCTCTCCCCCAACCCCGCAAAACAAAACCCCACCTAACAACAGCAACCACCAAAATCCACATGGTAATTCTGACTGCAACTATTTCAAACCTACAGATTAATCTGCACACATTAGAATTTTGACAGCAGGGGCACCTGCGTACTTCAGTCCGTTACGTGTCCGACTTTAGCTCAGGTCGTGATCTCACGGTTCGAGAGTTCAAGTTCCACATCAGGTTCCGTACTGACAGAGCAGAGTCTGCTTGGGATTCTGCCTCCCTCTCTCTCTCTGCCCCTCCCCTGCTTGATCTCCATCTCTATCTCAAAATAAATAAAATGAAAAAAAAAAAAGAATTTTGACAACTGTTTTCCCATATATATATATGGGATATATATATATGGGATATATATATGGGATATAACATATAATATATATATGGGATATATATATGGGATATAACAAAGCTTTGAAAATTGTATTCATTTTAGTCTTCCACATTTCTTGCACAGTTTATTCCCAAGTATTTCATAACTTTTGTTGCTATACTGAATAGTGCCCCCCGCCTTACATAACATTTCCTAACTGGTTGTTACTGGTACAAAGCCAATCTACTGCTTTTTGTATACTTTCCCTGTGTTTAGTTACTTTCTTGAATCCTCTTATGAGTTTTAACCATTTTTAAATTTAGTCTTCTGGATTTTTAGGTACACAATCATATTTAGGTTGTAATTTAAAAATCAGCCTTCAGTTCGAATTTAAAAATCAGCCTTCGGTTCTATGTTGGGCTATTTATACAGTGATTCCTAAATGCCGATTTCCATTATACCTGGGCTAACAAAATAATGGAATCTTATGGTTGGAAGGGACATCATAGTGATCTAATCCGTGGGTTAGTCAAGTAAGTACCTACTAGGATGCACAAGTAAGATACACGGGAGAAGGTGTTAAGACACCTTCCCAGAGCCTGGGAAGAAATGCAGAAAACAGGCTACCACTCTCCTCCCAACGGACGGCTTCTTGCCATGAGGAAAAGTAGGGCTCAATTTCATGTTTTTCAATAGGCGCTAGGTATGTAAGGTTTTTTTGTTGCAATTCCTAACTTTATAAAACATTAAACAAAAGCCAAACTAAATACAACTGCCAGCTTCCGATCTAGGAACTTCACCGAAGCTAATCCAATACCCTCATTTAAGGCAACTGAAACTCAGAAACAAACGTGTGTCAGAGATTGCAAAAGTAGCAGACTGTAGGCCAGGGCTTTGTATTCTGTTTAGCTGTTCGGTGGGTCAGAAAAGTATTTACAAAGTGCTGAGACCACGCAAGTGTTTTGCTTGGTCTGGTTACAGACGGAGTTCGGTACCTGACGTCCACGTTTTATGTTCTCTCTCTGGCTCATCTTGGCTTGGATTTGCTATTGTGTCCCCCATCACTCAACACGGAAGTCAGAGCTCAATTTCCCAGCCTTTCTTGCAGTTAGAAACAGGCGGGTGACCCGGGCTCAGCCAATCAGGGAAGTTTGCATAAGACTTTGACTTGGAAGGGATTAACGGGGGGGAAACCAGGTAGGTGTAGACCATGTTTGGTTTCAGCCAGTTTTCAGCAGTGGCAAAGGGCGCCAGAAGTGGTGGTTAAGGGGTGGCTGTGATAAAACCGAGTTCTTGGCGGTGGTAACAGAGGCCATTTTCCCATCAGACAAGTTCTCGGGGCCCAGTTCTGGGCACTGTTCCTAGAATTTAGTTTCAGGCTTATTTCTCGAGTCCTTCCAAAGATACTGTGAACCAGTCAGGATCCTTTTAATAAAATTCCTTTTCTGCTTAACGAGCCAGAGAAGATTCTGCTTTTTAAAAAAACTAAGCCCTCACCAATACAAGGAACACCATCAGGCGGGGACAGAATCAAATCAAAGATCTTGGTCTTTTTGATTCCCAGGCCAGTGTCTTTCCTATGATGTCACCTTATTTATACTTAATGCTTTAAGGAAGGTTCAAAACGTGGTTTTCAAAAGATATACGCGGGGGCGCCCATCTCAAAGATACGTTATGAACACTGTCAAAATGTCTTATTTGGTTCATGATGAGAGTAGACATTCGAGCCCTTTTGGAATTTGTCTTCGTTTCTGCTTTTGTTCATAGAGATTCGTAGACGAGTCGCTTCCTTAAAAGATGTCAGACTTACAATAAAAACACCCATAACAATGAACGCAGAGTTGTTCAAATAAAGATAGAGCGAAACCACATCAAGGGAGAGATAATTGTCTGAGATAAATCAGGATGAGATCATTACAATGTTCTAAGCACCAAATTTATAATTCTTCTTCCTTGAAGTAAAGGACACTAATGGGGCAGATTAGAACAATGTTTCCCGACCTTGGTCCACCAACAATGACGTTTATTTTCCACCTTCGTGGCCTCCAAGTTTCTCAAGAGTTTCTTCCAACCTCATTTATTAACATTCATGGATGGTCACAGGAGATCTCCTGACCTGACAATTGACGAGGGGTGGGGGGGTTCTGAGGGAGAACTATGCAACAACTTACTATGTGCATTGAGGCCTCAGACACTGGGTCCCGGAGGTATCCGGGAAAGACAAAAGGGTGAGCCGGGCACGGGCCTTGCCCTCTGGGACCTCTCCCCAGGTGGGGAGAAAAGGTGAGCACACAGAAAACCAAAATGTACACTGGCTACACAGGGCAGGTCTCGCTTCCAGTAGGTAGGTCAAGGCTTGGGGAGGGGGCCGGAGACAGGGACTGACCACACCTTCCCTGGCATGGGGCCCTTCTGCCGCTCTGAATGCAGGGCCCACATGGGGAAGCCTCACCCCTGCCACGTTCCCGGTTACGCAGAACACTGGACCTTCCCAGCTCCCTGCTGAAATCTGCCCAGCGGGCATCTGAGGCTCTGAGAAGGGCCTCTCTGCACGTGCCTGGGTGACAATCAGCGACCCTCAGAGGCCAATCTGACAGACCCTGAAGAGGCATTAACTAGTGACCCCCACAGGGCAGAAGAGAAATATTCCCTCTCCAAACTGCCTCCTGTTTTCCCCTGTCCCTGGGCTCCTTCGGGTCATTTTGGAAGCGATGATGTCAAGAAGGCCCACACATTAATCCATTGGTCGGTTATCAATTGTGGCATCTTATGCAGAGGTGGTTTATTAGCCCCGACTCTCAAGGTTTCCCTGAGAGAGGCACAAATCTCTGAGAAGGGAAGTGCCTGGGGCTTGGACCACTGCCCCAGAAGCCGGGGAGAGACTCGGGGCCCACACAAGTGAAGCCTGGAGGCCTATGCCACAATCCTGTCTCTGCCTGCCCACCCTACTCTTGCAATGCGCGTAGTTGAAAGGGGAACACTTTACGAGTGTATCTATAAACCAACATTTTAAGGGTTTCGGAACAGCAGTGCCTAGAAAGGGCCTCAGAGACCATCGTACGGGCAGAAGTGAGGCGCAGGTAGGTGAAGTTGAGTTGCGCAAGTCATCTGGCTAGTGAGGATCAGGCCTGGCTCTCTCTGGACTCCCTTACAGTCAGAGACAGACCGCCCCTCCCCAGTGCAAGGCAAGCAATTATCTATTTGTTCACTGCAGGCTTTCGACTGAACGGTCCCAAGAAATAGGGCCACACTCGTTAGATTATTCAACAAACATCTACTGTGCTTGGCAGGAGCCAGCGATGGAGGCCAGGAAGTAAACAACTCAACAGGGGCTACCCGTGGGTAGTAGACGAAATGCATTTGGTACCACGTGTGGCCCATAGTAAGTGCTGGATAAATGGGGACTTCTATAAAAGTCTTCTTGTGAGGTGAAGTAAGGGGCGGGGGCAGGCAAGGGTCAGACGATGACCAAACTCACACGAAACACCAAAAGGCCGGGATTTGCTCTGGAGACAACGAGGACGCAGGATTTAGAGGAGAGGAATGACATCATCAGATTTCAGGAAGGTTCCTCTGGCAACACTTGGGCGGATGAGAGTAAAGAAAAGGAGACTGAGCTGCACAGTTCACAAGAGAGTCTAAGTGAACGGTGGTAAAAAGCTGAGCCACAACAATGAAGCTGGGGTTGGAGAGAAGTTAGCTTAAGAAGCAGTTTTGGGGGGGCCTGGGGGGGGGGCTCAGTCGGTTGAGTGTCTGACTTCGGCTCGGGTCATGATCTCACTGTTCATGAGCTCGAACCCCGCGTCAGGCTCTGTGCTGACAGCTGGGAGTCTGGAGCCTGCTTCGGATTCTGTCTCCCTCTTTCTCTGCCCTCCCCCACTCACTCTCTCTCAAAATAAAAAACATTAAAATTTTTTTAATTTTGATTTTTTGTAACGTTTACTTATCTTCTAGAGAGAGAGGGAAAGAGAGTGCTAGTGGGGGAGGGGCAGAGAGAGAGAGAGGGAGACACAGATTCCAAAGCAGGCTCCAGGCTCTGAGCTGTCAGCACAGGGCCCAACGTGGGGCTTGAACTCACGACCCACGAGATCATGACCTGAGATGAAGTCGGATGCTTACCCGACTGAGACACCCAAGCGCCTCCCAAAAAATTTTTTTTAAAAAGAAGTACAGTTTTGGGGCGCCGGGGTGGCTCAGTCGGTTGGGCGTCCGACTTCAGCTCAGGTCATCATCTCACAGTCCGTGAGTTCGAGCCCCGCGTCGGGCTCCGTGCTCACAGCTCAGAGCCTGGAGCCTGCTTCGGATTCTGCGTCTCCCTCTCTCTCTGCCCCTCTCCTGCTCATGCGCTCTCTGTCTCAAAATAAATAAAAACATTAAAAAAAAATAAGTATAGTTTCAAGGTGGGTAGGAGAGGTCAAGACAGAAGAGAAGACAGAGAAAAGTCAGGCCCTGGCCCCGGGCCCTGGGCACAAGTGTGGTGGCTATTACCAAGATAGGGTCCCCAGGTACAACTTTAGAGGAGAAGAAAATGAGGTCAACTTAGAAAAAGTTATTTTGGGATGCCTAAGGCACATCCAACGGGGAAATGTCCTGGAGGCATTCGTATTTCCAGATCTACAGCTCAAGAGAAGGGTCTGAGCTTGACGACCGAGTAGGTAGAAATCAGCCCTGAGGCAGCAGTCAAAGCAGTGAGGGCAGGATGAGATGTGGCCACTCAACGAATTTTCATTCTGGCCCTACTACGCGCCAGACACTGTAAAAAGTGCTGAGGCTCAAGCAGAAAACCAGGAAGGGAGTGTCCCTGCTCTCGGAACACACACCCAGACATACACACGAAAATAAGTGAAAAGAAAAACATGAGCTAGTGAGAGCACCCAGAACTAAATCTTGTGTGGTGTGACGGAGACTGGCCGTGAGTTCCTTCGCCTTTGGCTGGGAAAGGGTGTAAGGAACAAAAGAGAGAGAGGTGAAGGGGCGCCTGGGGGGCTCAGCCGGCTGAGCGTCCGACTTTGCCTCAGGTCACGATCTCGCGGTTCATGGGTTCGAGAGCCCCGACGGCGCGGACAGGGAGGAGCCTGCTTCGGATTCTGTGTCTCCCAATCTCTCTGCCCCCTCCTCCCTCACGCGCGCGCTCTCTCTCTCTCTCTCTCTCTCTCTCTCTCTCTCTCAAAAATTAAGCTAGGGGCCCACAAGCACAGAAGGCACAGTGCCTGACCCCAAACACGTCGTGTTGACCAGGACGTCCTGCCTCCTGATCTACATGCTCACCTGCAGGCAGTGCCACCAAACTAGAACCCCCCCAGGAATGATTCTAGCAGTTCGGCATTCCATTCAGGAGCTAACTAAGACATTCACTGAGGCCAGCGCTAGGTGCCGAGGATAGGGCCGTGAATAGGACCGTGGAGGTGCCTGGCCCTCAGGAACCTTCTCCGTTCTCACAGGAGAAGACACCCAAGCACACACGCGCCCATACGGCTGTCCAAACAGAGTAGCTGCAAGTTGTACTAAGCGTTGAAGAGGCGTCTTAGGGGCGCCTGGGTGGCTCAGGAGGTCAAGCATCCGACTGCGGCTCGGGCCATGATCTCACGGTTCCTGAGTTCGAGTCCCGTGTCGGGCCCTGTGCTCACAGCTCAGAGCCTGCTTTGGATCCTCTGTCCCCCCACCCCTCTCTCTCTCTGCCCCTTCCTCACTCACACTCGCTCTCGCTCTCAAAAATGAATAAGCATTAGAAAGAAAAAAAAAAAAAACCCTCTTAAGAGGACTCTTGGAGTTTGCAGTGAAAAGGACCGTGGTGTGGCACAATCTGCGCTCCAAGCAGAGGGAACAGCGCGCGCGCGTAGGTTTGGAGGCAGGAAAGCGCTTGACGCGTCTGAGAAACTGAGCGGCAGCCAGCAAGGCCAGAGGACAGGGCTGGGGAAGAAGAAGTGATAACAGTGGAAATACAAACAGTCACAACACTCGGGGCCCGGGCCGGCTGCACGAAGATGTCTGGGTCTTACCGTAAGCACGATGGCAGGGCACTGAAGGGTTCTGCCAGCCGGGCATGACCTGATCTGGTTTTCATCTTAAGGGATTCCCGGCCAGGAGAGGGTCTAAAGACGGGGCCGGGGAGGGGGAGGCGGTGCGGGGGGTGCCGGTTCCTTCTGAGCACCCGACGCCTCGAGGCTGTCCTCAATCACACAGCCTGGCAGTCCTTTATTCCACCCACGGTGAGGGGTCAGGCCTCCATCTGCAGAGCAACTTTTCAAACTCCTTGGATCTCCTGCCTGGCCCAAGTGCCTCCCCCAAAGTCCCATCAACTCTCTAAAGTGTTTCCAACGGGCTCTGCTAGAGTGTTGGGAGAACGATGCTTTTCCAAAAAGGACACAAAATAACCAAACGAAGCCACTGCCTCAGCTCTGATGGAAATGTGTTTTCTCCCCTACTGCTTTCCATTAGTCCACGGCCTAAGCCATTGTCTTTGCTCTTTTCTCTGTCTCCGTTTATTTTCCAAAAGGCCACAAACATGTGCACTACTACGAACAATAACAAAGAGCCATGAGTTCTTATGGATCCCAGAAGGTTGGCGACACCAAACAACAAAAATATGTCCCGACCGCTTCTCTCAAGAGAACATTTCGGGGACACAAAAGAGCTCTGTCAAAACAACACGGGAGGCTGGGGGGCACTTTGGGCCTGACGGTGGCCTCGGGTCACCAGGTACTGATGCAACAGGCGACTCCAGGCGCAGAGTTGGAAGACCTCCCTGCCAGCCTCTCCTGGGCTCACATCCTCATTGGTCAGCAAGCGAGTTTCCTAAATAGCTCTCAGCCACTATTGTTTTCAGGAGCCAGAATTCTCAGCCTAAAGAGAAAGTCCTCTTTGTCCTCCCACCCGTGATTTAATTTACATTCTCCTGAACGCTCCATTCACTTCGTTTTCAAGGCTAAGAAGTCTCACAATTGTACTAGATCCTGAATTTGAATTTCCCTGGGTTTCCACCGTTTGGCAATGTGCCCAGGGTCAGCCACTGGCCAGTCCCAGAATTCAGCTGTACCTTAGAGAAAACCTTTATTGTCCATGATCTCTTGGTACAGTTCTAACTACTGCCGTGTATTTTCCCCTCGATTTCTATATGTTTAGGTTTTTCAAAACGTATGTATCACCTCTGGCCTGATAATCAGGACAAGTTTCCACTCTCTTTTCCAACTGGATCGCATTCCTGGGGAGCTGGCCCTTCCTTTGTTCCCCAGATTTCGGAGGGGTGCCCTGAGCTGCATTTTCTTCTGCCTCTCTCACTCTGATGCGCTCTCACGGCCACCCCTCAAGCCCTCAACACCACGATTCACAAGACAACAGAACTTTCAATGCTTTTGTCTCTCCCTTCTTGCCTACAAACTTCTTTTACATGCAAATGCATAAATCTTTACTAGCAACGGGCCAAACTTGATCACAAAGGCATGGACCCAAAGAAATGTCAAGCGGTAATAACAACAACGACAGTAACAATAATAAAAGTACGTAGTAAATTAGTTAGGAAGCACTAGGGAAGAAACTGTTCTTCGCTCTTTGGGGGATCTTGAAGGGAAAACAGATTATTGCTAGCACAATTCTGGCTTACCTGAATGTATTATAATCCACTCTCTTTGTAAGCTTGGGGTCAGCATTTCTAAATACCTGCTTGAGCTCTCTGGATTTTGATTGTTCTTCTTTCAGCTTTTGTAGGACAAGTTCAATGCTGCTCATAGGAAACTGGGGGGGAGGGGGGGAGAGAAGAAAGGAAGGTATTTAAACATGCCTGAGACACATGGGGCCCCGTCTTTCTGATGGCCAGCAAAGAGACTCCATGCTCTGAACTTGAAGGCAGCTGGGCACGGCTTTCCGTGGAGACCAACACAGAGAAGACAGGGCTAGAATTAAACCTCTTCAGTTACAGTTTTAGGACAACGAGTGGCACTGGCTCAGGCCCAGATCAGAGAGAAATGAGCTTAAGGGACAGTAGGCCACAGGAATCAGAAAACAATGTCTCCTCCCACCTCAGCCTTCTCCCCTGAACCCTTGGACGTTGGCCCAATATGTCGGGAGACCCTAATGGAGAGAATGGGGATTCAAAGTTGGGTAAGCAGGTCCCCATTTTCTCCAGATCTTAAGAGTGGGTCCCCCAGGACTAATGGCCACCAGACGATGCACTGGGCAGAGCCCGGCTAGGTGTCAGGAGATCCACACACACTGTAATCCTCTGACATTCGCTCACCGGCCGTCCCCAGTTCCTGTCTCCTACCCTGTGATGAGGTGTTTGACTCTGCCAAAATACTTCTTATTCAATCCAGTAAAGCGTAAGCTTATAAATAATTACAGCTAAGAGCTAAAAGAGAGAGAGAGAGAGAGAGAGAGAGAGAGAGAGAGACACTAAATACGAAGATTAAAAACACTGATGTTACAATTTAGTATAAAGATCTCTCTTTTCCACCAGGCGGTTTGGGACCTACGGCAGCCCCTTACCCTCCCCCACCTTTTTGCACTTCCTCTCATCTACTTCCATGATTGGATCTCATAAGCTCTCTTGAAAAGACTCCTCAGATTGATATTAAAGAGTATGTTAATCTCCCTCTGCTTAGAAAGTCCTTGTTAAGCGTAGTTGTCAAATAAGGCAGGTTTCACTTGGGATGCCAATATTAGATGACGTCCTACGCCCTGCTTTTATCTTTCCGGAAGGAGAAGAGCCTTTTAGATCTTACAACTATAGTAAATCCTTGCATCGCGAGTAACTTGTTCTGCGAGGGTTCTGCACGACGAGCAAACATTTCTCATACATTTTACCGGGATAAGCAAGCGATGTCTTGCAATTCGAATAGTACGTGATGACAAACGTCACATGACCACAACTGAGCCCACGGTTCTTGAAATTTGCTTTGATATACAAATGGTCTGGATTACAAGCATGGTTCTGGAACCACGTCTAAGGCCTTCCGGCCAGTGAGTGTGGAGTCAGGTTTCCTAGCTGAGCCTACTGGTCTCCAAAAGTCTAACTGCCCTGTTTTCAAGCCTCTCACCTGAATTCAGCGCTTTTGAAGGGCTACTGGTTCACAGTTTTATGATAACCCCAAGTCCTAACACCGCCAATGGAGAAATGGTGTGGCAACCCTGGGGGGGGGGGCGGGGCGCAGCCTGGGTCTCCCGTCAAGACAGACTGCAGAGGGGGGCGCCTGGGTGGCTCAACTGGTTAAGGGTCCGATTCTTGATCTCGGCTCAGGTCATGGTCTCATGGTCGTGAGATTAAGCCCCACATCGGGGTCCGTGCTGGCAGTGCAGAGCCTGCTTGGGATTCTCTCTCAATTCCTCTGTCTCTTACAGGCAGACAGTTTATTTTTTTATTCGAGAGATAGAGCGCGTGCCCGCCAGGGGGATGCCGGGCTCGATCCCACAACCCTGGGATCAGGACCTGAGCCAAAATCAACAGTTGGTTGCCCAACCAGAAGAGCCACCCAGCTGCCCCTGCAGGCAGACTTTGAAAATAAATTGTTTCTGGGCAGATTTTTCTTTTCTTTCTTTTTTTTTTTTTTTTTTTTAAGGTTTGTTCTGAGAGAGAACGAGCACGAGTGGGGGAGGGGCAGAGAGAGAGGGAATCCCAAGCAGGCTCCGCACTATCAGCACAGGGCCTGATGCGGGGCTCGAACCCAAGAAGCTGCGAGATCACGACCTGACCCGAAACCAAGAGTCGGACGCTTAACCTACCGAGCCACCTAGGCGCTCCCAGACGGATTTTTCAATACTGACCAATGACTCCTAAATACACACGTTTGCTCACGAAACCGGTCCACACTTAAAACCGGGATTTTATCAACGTGTTATTTTTCCAGAACAGCACTGCCACACTAGTACATTGTAACAGGACCCATCTGCCATCTTCCTTCAAACGGAAAGACTCTCTGAGCTCACGGTGGCCGGTTTATCCTTGAATTCTCAACCAGGCCTCAGGTGGCTCCTGTTATGGAAAAGCTGCAACCCCAGCAACTATCCAGGGTCCCTCGGGGTTTCTGTTTGTTCAAGCGCTTGGCCTTCCGCACAGGCCGGTGCCGATTAGCTGGGACGGCACAGTGTGTGGCACCAGATTTTCTTCCTTCCCTATAGTTGCTGAAATTTCTTTACGAAAACATTGTCCGCGTCAGCAGAAAACCCAGGAAACCTGATTCAACCCCGGGCTTGCCTCCTGCCTGTGCCTGGCATCCGCGATGCTGGGCAGCGGAGGGCCCAGCGTGTAAACAGAGTAGGCCGGGACCCGTGGCCAAGTCGCGCAGATCCATTATTCATGCCCACGTGTGCGAGTGCACAATGTGAAACTGGTGAAGGAGACACACGGACTACAGCGTGCGGAGAGGCGAGTCAGGAATGATACGGGCGGGCCCACCTGATCTGAATTCTCCTCCATGTAGCGTAAGGTATACTCGTCAGCGTTGAGCAAGTGAAACAGGTAGCCATTCACGTTCACTCTGGCTCCAACATACAGGTCCTCGGCCTGGATGTATTCTGATAGTTCGCTTTTAAAGACTTCTTGTCCAGGCTTCTTAACGCGAATTCTTTTCAGGAACATCCCACCAGTAAACCCTAGAGAGAAAGCAAAGAGTTTAATGAGTAGCCTTTATTCTTCAAAGAACCACACAACGTGCCTTTGGAGGGACTTCGTGCTCAAACACAAGAGCGGACGACTTAGCCTGTGAACTCACAGCTGCCTATTCTTCTCAGACTTGAGGGGAGAATGAGTCAGTGGGTGAACAACAGACTCCCTAGGTGAATGTGGAGAGGAAAAAGAGGTGTGGCATTCCAGCCTTTTCTTTCCTCTCTCTGCTCCCTTCCCCAAACCAAACGCTTAAATAAACACGGAGCAAGTTGCCTGCTGTATAACCAGCAGCATACCGGGAACTGGGGCCTCAGGAAGACACTCAGCTTTAGAGCACGTTTGGATAGTACCACGTAGAACGTTCCTTACCTGAGCTTATTTCCACCTATTTGTCCCAGATGGCGTCTTATATTTATTGCAACGTGCAGCTTAAATAGACGATGCCCTGTTTTTGATGTTTATTTTTGAGAGAGAGAGAGCGACAAAGAGCGAACGCACAAGCACAAACGGGGGAGGGGGAGGGAGAGTCAGAGACAAAGGATCCGAAGCAGGCTCCAGGCTCTGAGCTGTCAGCGCAGAGCCCGACGCGGTGCTCGAACTCCCGGACCACGAGATCATGACCTGAGCCGAAGTCGGATGCTCAACCGACCGAGCCACCCAGATGCCCCAAAGATGCCCTGCTTTTGGAAAGGAGCTTACTTAACTGTCTGAAGATAACTATGGGAGTCCCAGAACTTTTTTTTTTTTTTTTTTTTACTTTTCCTACAGGCTACATATCTTTGCTTCCTGTAGCAATGCCCCACATTTCTTACTTTCCAGAATTCTGACCATTTCATCTGCTCTCCTCTGGGGGTCATTTGATTTTTGCCTCTTGCAAAGCAATGAGAAGAACTCAAGACGGGGATCCGGTATCTTCTAACGGGTGCGGATTTGAAACCTTCAAGGCATCTGAGTACAGCACGAAGCCAGATGAACTTCGGGGGTCAGCTTCATCCCACTCCTGACACATTCAGAAACTAGAGGTGGTGGAAAGACACAGGCTTTATAGCCAAAGAGAGCGCCTGGCTCTGTACCTTGCTGGATGATCTTCAGGAGTTGTTGCAGGTCTCTGAACCCTTCTGAATTCTCACCAATCGAATGGGAATGAAATTTGCAGGGGGCTATGAAAACGTGCCTTTCAGGTCATCTGTTGTGGGGAACGCAGTTAGCAAAGGCCTCGGCAGCTAGGCTCTGAAAGCCACCCCCGGGGTTTGGACCGAGGTCACGCTTCCCACAGCCTGCTGGGTAAGGCAGGGATACTGACGTAGGCCCATTCCTGCAAGAGGGAGGCCCCTCCAAAGAGCGACTTTGGCTCCAGGACTCCTGGTCAGCCTTGCTAAAACGTGCTCAGAAGCCCCCTGCAACCTAAGACATTCTCTTTCCTTTCTTCCTTCCCTCTGTCCGTCACAGGAGTCAGACAGGCACTGCTGTCCGTCAGCTCTCCGGCCTCTTCGGGCTCCTTCTACAGTTTCCCTCGCCAGCATTTCGCCTAATAAATCTCTTGTACGTTCAGTCTCATCTTGAGGTTTGCCCCTGGAGGATCCAGACTAACACAAAACCTCATAAAGTTCTTGTAAGGGTAAACAGTGGGTACTCAATCATGGCTGCTACTATAATTAGTAAGCTTACAGCTGATTTCCAGCACCCTGTTTTCTGAGTGCTACAATCTGTGTGGCCAGACTCTTCCCCATTCTAGATGTACAGTTTTGTTGGGTTTTTTTTTTTTTTATAGGCTCCCCACCCGACACGGGGCTTGAACTTCCCACCCTGAGATCAAGAGTCACATGCTCTACCAACTGAGCCAGCCGGGCGCCCCCAGGGTTGATCTTTTGACCCTGAAGAGCATGACTCCTATGTGATTTCGTATTTTAAGAGCTGATCCCTTATTCAGATCACTACGCAGCCTTAGCTCTACAAATCGTTCGCTATTCATCGGTGTGCAGAATGGCTCATACAAGCTCATAATGGCCGCCTGTTAAATTTTTAGGGATTTTCAAGCCAGTTGTTAGTGTTGCTTGCTTGAAATGGACTATGGCTGGGGCATCTACAACCATGGCAGTTGGCAAATGTTTTGACAAATTGGGGCTTTTTAAATTGTTTTCAGAGAGCCGGTTCTCCAGCACACCACTGATGATTCTTCCCAGATGTGCCTTCAGCACAGATACAAGTTTTCAACGTGTTGGGACAAAGAACAGAGCCCTGCAGTTCCATAATCCGGGGAGTCAAAATCAGTGGTTCTCCTCAGCCACGTCCACGGTATCAGCACGCTGCAGAGACGCGTTCCGTGCACCCGGGTGCTGGAACCGTGGCCTGAGCCTCAGACGGACAGAGAAGCCAGAGGAAGGGAGGCACTGAAGATGAAATCTGTTAATCTGGGACTGTCTTAGAGTTATGCAAAAATTTTACACGTGGTACTCAAAAATACAGATTTCCTCGTCTTGCTGTGTTTGGGTGGAACAGACCATGATTCGGAAGCTCCTGGACTCCACAGAGGAACCTCAGAGGCCACAGAGGAAAGGGGAACAGTATCCAGAAGGAAGCATCCAGAGTCCCCCAGCCCGGAGTCAACCAAACTGTTCCTCTTTCATCATTTTATATGTCTGGGTTCCCATTTAAGAGAGCTTTGTAAAGTGAAGTTCAGTGGTTAAAAAAAAAAAAAAAGGAAGAAGAAGAAAGCCACGATCTTAGTCATCTAGGCTGTGGGGCGCCTGGGTGGCTCGGTCGGCTAAGCGTCTGACCCTTGATTTCCGCTCAGGTCATGATCGTATGGCTCATGGGATTGAGCCCCGCGTCAAGCTCTGTGCTGACAGGGCAGGGCCTGCTTGGGGTTCTGTCTCTATCTCTCTCTGCCCCTAACCCCGCTCTTGCGTGCATGCTCTCTCTCCAAATAAAGAAATAAGCATTAAAAAAAAAAAAATGAAGAGACAACTACTTGTTCTGAGAAAATTGCTAGAAGAGAGCTGTGTCTCCTACCTGAATTCCTCTCTATAGGTTCAAACACTGAAATCGTGTCATCGCTGAGAAAGTACGAAATGACAAACATCCTGTCCCGTTCCACACGTTTGTGTGTGATTAGTTTTGCAAAAAACCGGAGTATATTGCTTATGTTGCCATAGCTAAATGGAAGAGAAATGAGAGTTACAGCCTTATTACATACGTTAAAATAAAAAAAAAACTTGCAAAAGGTGTGCTATATATATTTTTTTTAACTGCAGTATAACTGACTTACAACACGGTATCATTTTCAGGTATACAACATAATGATTCAATGTGGTCACCAAAATAAGTCTACTCACAATCCGTCATCACATATACGTTGTGTTTCTTGTGATGAGATCTTTTATTAAGTATAATTTATTGTCAAATTGGTTTCCATACAACACCCAGTGTTCATCCCAACAGGTGCCCTCCTCCGTGCCCATCACCCACTTTCCCCTCTCCCCCCGACCCCCCATCGACCCTCAGTTTGTTCTCAGTATTTAAGAGTCTCTTGTGATGAGAACTTTTAAGGTCTACTCTCTTCACAAGTTTCAAACATGCAATACGGTATTATTAACTATAATCACCATACTGTGTATTACATCCCCAGGACTTGTTTTATAATTAGAAGTTTGTACCTGTTGACCTCCTTCACCCATCTCCCCCATCCACGGGATGTGCTACAGTTTGGATAGTGATACAAACTCTCTGAAGTCGAAAAAAGTTCAGCCACCTTCTTATTAAGGCTTTCGATCCAAATGCAGAGCAGTTTTCTCAGTTAGTTAAAACATCCCTTATTCTTTAGACGGCCAGGGGAAGTGCCCCCTGTACTACATTAAATATGATAGACCTGCCCCTTTATAGCACATATCACCCATACTGTGAGTGCCTATTACGTGTCTTTATAAACCATCGTCTAATAGAATATTTTTTGCATTGTAGGCACCCCATAAATGTAGAAAGTTGTTAAAAGACCCACATAGATTGAAACTTGCACTTAGAATACAACAGTCCGATAGATGGAAGAAGGGATCAAATTCTAGGATCAAAAGTTCCCAGGGACGCCTGGGTGGCTTAGTCGGTTCAGCATCTGACTCTTGGTTTCGGCTCAGGTCACGATCTCACGGTTCAGGAGTTCCGGCCCTGCATCAGGCTCCACCCCGACAGCACAGAGCCTGCTTGGGATTCTCTCTCTGACTCTCCCCAGCTTGCAAGCACGCTCACTCAAAATAAATAAATAAAACTTAAAAAAAAAAAAGTTCCCAAAGTTCACTGCCTGGTCATTGAAGAAATTAAAATTAATTCATGGTCCATCAGGAGAAGCACGGCTTTGTAAAATCCTCAACCCTCGGGGAGGAGTTTGATCATCAAAATCCTTGCCTCAAGGAGGCACAGAGTAAAATAAACCATGAACTTCATCACTTCCCTGTCACAGCTCGAAGCAGGGAGGCCCCCCGCTTTCAGATTCTCCTATGCCGAAAAGTATCCTTTCCCTGCGGTCACAGCGACGAAGACACAACAACAAAAATCGGATTTCCGACTTGCCTTTCTCTGCCCCTTTCTCCCAAGTGTCCAAAGAAACGGCTGAAAAGGCGTGGTACCAAATTCCCAGCTATGTTGGCGTAAGGCCTCACGGGAGATGGGAAGTAGCGGTTTGGGAGGCTAGCCTTAGGGTAGCCCGGGCCAAACAGCCAGGTGCCCACAGCTCTGTCTCCTTCCTTCCTAGTTTCTGTGGCTTCAGACAGACCTCAGATAGCATGGGGGCAGCTATACCTGGTCAACCATCTTCTCTGGTGCATAAATAGATTTGTGAGTAACAGATTATGGGGGCACCTGGGTGGCTCAGTAGGCTAAGCATTTGACTCTTGATTTTGGCTCAGGTCATGATCTCACGGTTCTCACGAACCTGCATCGGGCTCTGCACGGACAGTGTGGAGCCTGCTTGGGATTGTCTCTCTCTCTCTCTCTGCCCCTCACTTGTACTCTCTTTCTCAAAAATAAATAAACCTTAAAAAAATAGTAAGTAACAGATTATATAACCCCTGTCTCATGAAAGACCCATTAACTGTTACAAATACCTGAAATACCACCCAAACAACTGAAGGACACTACTGTAAACTTAGCTTCTTAGAACTTCCATACATTTAGAAGTGTGGATGGTTAGTGTGGGTTTTTCACATTGAAAATGCCTTTTGTTCACCTATGTCTTGTGTTCTGGAGAACTCATCAGTCAGGAATATGATTTACTCAAACAAAATCTTTAGAGCCACGGTTCACAAACCTTGTTGTGTTTAAAGGTCACCCGGGGAAGTTGTTAAATATACAGAATCCAGAGTCCTACACCCCCCCCCCCCCGCCCCAGAGATACGGATTCGGTAGTTAGCTTGCATCTCCAGAAACCTGCATTTTTAATAAGCTCCCCGGGAGATTCTGATGAAGCGGTCCCCCAGAGCACACTTTGAAAAACACTGCTAGTATCTTCAGCTATTTCCTTGACTAATAAACTAATGATCAAAACTGTCTAAACTTTCTTTTTATCACAATACTCCTAGCGCTCGAACAACTAGCATTTTCCCTGCTTCCTATTATACCACCTATATATTGCTCGACCTGGCTTTCCGGGCCACAGGACAGGTTCAAACACACACCCCTACAGGTATTTGCCGTAACCACCTACACCATACAGTTGACTCTTGAGCGACACGGGTTTGAACTGCACAGGCCCACTTCTACGTGGATCGCTCTTTTGTTTTTATAAATACGGTACTCTACAAGGAATAGCTTGGTCATCCACTTCTCAGTGTATACTCACTCCCTTGGTGATCTCTTCTAATATTAGGTCTTTAAATCCCATGCTGATGACTTCCAAACTTCAGTCTCTAACTCAGACCTGTCTCCCAAACCGCAGACCTGTATATATATCCAATTGCCTACTCAGGAGCTCCACTTGATAGCAAAGAGACATCTCAAATTTCACTTGTGCCCATACCGAACTTCTGTTCTTGCCCCACACCTACTCTACCGATAGTCTTTCTCATCTCGGTAGATGGCAACCTTATCCTTCCAGGTCAAAACCTTGGGAGTCATCTTTACAAACACCTCTCTTCTTTCAGACCTCCGGTCCAAATCTGTCAGGGAATCCCATTAATTCAACCTTTCAGAATATTTCTGGAATCTGCTGTCTCGTCACTTCCACGGCACCCACCCAGATCCGAGCCGTCGTAACTTTTCTCTTGGACCGCTGCAGTAGCCTCTGAACTAATCTTTACTCTTACCATCGCCTTTCTACAGTCTACTCTCTACGCTGCAGCTAGAGTGATTTTTTTATTTTTTATTTTTTTATTTTAGAGTGCGAGTCGGGGAGAGGGGCAGGGCTGGGGGAGAGAGGGAATCTCAAGCAGGCTCCAGACTCAGCGTAGAGCCCGACGCAGGGCTCAACGCCATAACCCTGGGATCACGACCTGAGCCGAAATCAAGAGTTGGACGCTCAACTGACGGAGCCACCCAGGCGCCCCTGGAGTGATTCTTTTAGTATATAAATGAGATCAAGTCGTTCCCCTGCTCTAACTTCCCAAAGGCTCCCCTTATCACTTGAAGTCAAAAGAATCCTTACAATGGTCTACAATGTCCTATAGGATCTGATCCTCTATTACCTCTCTTAATCGGTCTACTCTGTTCCTTCACTCATGTGTTCTATCCAGTTAGCCTTGCCCTGGGTCCTTACACCAGCTCTTCCTTCTGCCTAGAACAGATCTGCTCCCCCTCCTTAGTAAGGTCCATCCAGACTGTGCTATTTTTTTTAAGTGTATATTTTTCAGAGAGAGAGAGAGAGAGAGAGAGAGAGCGCACGAGCAAGTGGGAGAGGCAGAGAGAGGGAGGGAGACAGAGGATCTGAAGCAGGCTCTGTGCTGACAGCAGCGAGCCCGATGCGGGGCTCGAACTCACAGACCCTGAGATAGATCGTACCTGAGCCAAAATCAGATGCATAACCGACTGACCCACCCAGGTGCCCCAGACCACGCTTAAAAAAAAAAAAATGAATCCGGGGGTGTCCCTTAGCCCCACACTACCAGTTTTTCTTTATTCTTTTCATAGCAACTGATTACAGTCTTGACTTTTCCTGTGGTATTTAACGTTAACCTTCTACATACTCACGGAACAAACTGATTTATCATCTGAACTGCGCGCTGTCTGCCTCCCCCAGCCAGAATGTAAGCTGCAGGAGGCTAGGGCTTTGCGTCTGTTTTGTCCACTGATGGATCTCAAGCCCCCTAGATCAGTGCTTCATACCTACTCAAAACCTCACAAACAGTGGGGAGCTATAGTCTTCTGGTTGGAAGAGACGAGATTTCTTTTTATTGACGAGAAAAAAAAATTCTTAAGAGAAGGAAAAAGCATGACTGATGGAGACAGCAGGTGGAAAAACATCTGAAGCAAGTCAGAGATGAAGATTAAGCCGTGGAGTTTTGGATGCTAGACGGCTATGAATAGCCCAAGTCTGGGATGATAGCTTTCCTGGTGGGGAGTCATTTGTCTCTTCTATCCGTAAAAACTGGAAGGGTGAATGTGTATTCCATTTACTTCCTTGCTCATCCGTTCCTTCTCTTATTGGGCAAAATATTTAATGAGCCCCAAGTCCGCAGCCAGCACTGTTCAGACTCTGAGGGAAGCAGTTAAGCTAGTCCCTGCCCTCAGAGAGCTCTCGATCTAGTGGGGGGGGGGGGGGGGGGGAGACACCACAATTACATAAACAAGTAATTGCCACACACCCTGATAAGTACAGGCTCTGTGGAAAGAAGGTGAACTCCAGGAGTCGGACCTCTCTGGGTTTAAATCCTAGTTCCACTAAACATTAACTGTGTGAGCTTGGGCAAATTGCATAGCCTCTCTGAGCCTCAGTTTCCTCATGTGAAGAATGGGTACAAGTAATATTATGTACTTCATGAGGTTGTTTTGAGGAATAGATGAGATCAAGTATCGTAAAGCGGTTAGCATACCATAACCACAAATCGCTTATGAGCGGTAGTAATACTATACTATTATTATTATTTCTAAAGGTATGATCAGCAGAGAACAAAGTAACTAATTCCATCAGTGCAGCAAGGAAGAGATTACTCTGGGGACCCCTGGGTGGCTCAGTCGGTTAAGTATCCGACTCCTGATTTCAACTCAGGTCATGATCTCACGGTTTGTGAGGCTGAGCACCCTCCCCCCCCCCCCCCCCCGCCCCGATGTCTGGCTCTGTGCTGACCGAGCAGAGCCTGCTTGGGATCCTCTCTCCCCCTCTCTCTCTCTCTGTCCTCCCCTGGTTGTGCGTGTGTGCGCGCTCTCTCTCAAGATAAATAAATAAAAACTTGAAAAAAAAAAAACCAAGAAAGATATTATTCTGGTTCTCCCAAGTCAGACTAGACAATCTGCCCAGCAGGCTACCACAGTGAAATTTTTACCCAGAAAATAAAGTCTCCATTCCATTAAAAACCTCACAGGCCTCAATCTGGAACTCCCAACGATTTCCTTCAACGATTCATTGGATGGTGGATCACCATTAACCTCATGCAACAATTAGCACCCAGGAAAATTTTTAACAGCAATATGCATATAGTCAACATATGTCACATACAATCGCGCGTCTCAATTCCGAGTTTATTAGCATCAAGAAACTGTTGTGCATGCTTTGTGAGATCGTTTTCTTTAGGTTCTCACAGTTTTAAAACCTTGGGTTATTCAAACTCCTGTGTAAGTCTCCGGCTGAATGTGCCAGTTACTATGGAAACAAGGTCACTGTGTGGGAGGAGCCTGAGGGAAGTGTATTCCTGGCACAGAACGAGCAGTGGACAGAAAGAAACAAAATTAGACACGTTTGTGCCTGTACCACCATTGTCCAGCCACAACAGCATGACAAGGACGTGGAATGCTGTCTACAGTCAGTGCTCTGTGGGCAAGTTGATGCGGTGTAGACAGAAAGAGAGACTAAGGCAACTACCCACAGGGAGCTGTTTTCCCCCGGGTTCCAGAAGCAACACCCTAGATCATATTTCATCTTGTTTACTTATAAGAAAAATTCCATCTCCTTTTACAATTGGACATTCTTCTTGCCCGCCTCCTTCGGGTAGCTGCCCTGAAAAACAGCAGTTAGTGAAAAGTATCCATTGGAAGTCCGGCTCTGGAAATTCACTGCAAACTCTATTATCTAGAAGGGGGGTGGAGTATGAGCTGGTGTCCCTCTTAAGTGACGGGATTCAGTGGCTCTCAAAGCCTGCTGCCCATCAGAACCCCCTGGAAGGCTGGTTAAAACACAGTGCCGGGTCCCACCCACCCCCACCGCCAGAGTTTCTGCCTTTAGTAGGTCTAAATTCTTGAGGCCCAAGAATTAAGATTTCTAACCAGTGTGGGGGCCACACTTGGAGTAGCATCAATTCCAAAACTTAAAAAACAGAACTCTAGAGTCCTTAAAAGTAAAGGAGTATTTCTTAAAAGGTAAAGGTCATCACGTGATGGCAAAGATAGCCTATTAGACACCCTATACGATTCTCAATATATTTTCGGCATTTTTACCAACACAGCAAAACTACTGTTCCCTCTGTGTCAAAATGTTCTACAATCAGGGGTGCCTGAATGGTTCAGTCAGTGAAGCATCCGATTTTGGCTCAGGTCACAATCTCGTGGTTCGTGGGTTCGAGCCCCGCGTCGGGCTCTGGGCTGACAGCTTGGAGCCTGGAGCCTGCTTCGGATTCTGTGGCTCCCTCTCTCTCTGCCCCTCCCCCACTCGTGCTCACTCTCTTTCTCAAAAATAAACAAACATTAAAAAAAAAATTTTTTTTAACGTTCTACAATCATATCTCCTTACATTTGATCAAATTCAGAATGCTTTTTCTTCTCCTCCACTGGTCTTACTACACGTTCCCTTTAGTATTTTTCTCCACCCGTTCTCCTGACTCAGTATTTCCCTCACACGGGACTTCAATGTTCAGCCCACGTCCTATTCAAACGTCTGCGACATTTTCCCACTTTTTCCCCCAACTTCCCTCACCAGGGCCTGCTCTCCCTGCAGAAGTAAACAGCAGCCATGGGCAGTTCCCACATTCTATACATATTGATGGGAGGGGCAGATTTTTCCTTGTGTATATCAGGAATAATTTTCAAAGTCCAGCTTTTGAAATTATATTCACCCATGGGAGCAATCTACAGTTACGAAATTCAACCAAACCTCTCAAATTAAAACAGCATTAATTGTCAAACAAGACTCTGAAAAATACTGACGGAGTCACTGAAGTTTCTATACCAGGGACTGGCCAAGGACAGCACGTGGGTCGAACGTGGCCAGCCACCTGGTTCTGTACGGGCTGTGAGCGAAGAAGGCTTTTTACATTTTTAGGTCATTGAAAACATCCAAAAAAAAAAAAAAACCCTATTTTGTGATACGTAAAAATTGTATGAAATTCAAATGTCAGTGTCCATTGACAAAGTTTTATTGGAACACAGTCACACATTTGTTACGGGCTATCTGTGGCTGCTTTCGCGTTGTAATGGCAGGGCTGGGTGGTTTTAACAGAGGCCTTACGGACTACAAGGCCAAAGGCCTTGCTATCTGAGTCTTCAAGAAAAATTTTGCTGACCCCAACTCCAAACCATTTCCTAGGGACCATCTTGAGGAGATATACGTATGGAAAGGCAACAAAAATCGGGGATAATATAACTTTAGGGGCTTCCAGATGGCACTCTAAAATAATCACCCGGGGGGGGGGCGCCTGGGTGGCTCAGTCGGTTAAGCGGCCGACTTTGGCTCAGGTCATGATCTCACAGTTGGTGGGTTCAAGCCCCGCACTGGGCTCTGTGCTGACAGCTCAGAGCCTGGAGCCTGCTTCAGATTCTGTGTCTCCCTCTCTCTCTGCCCCTCCCCCATTCATGCTCTGTCTCTCTCTGTCTCAAAAATAAATAAACATTAAAAAAAATTTTTTTTAAATAAATAAATAAAATAAAAAAAAAAATAAAATAAAATAATCACCCAAGGGGCTCACTTCAGCAGCACACATACTAGCGTTAGAACAATCCCGAGGTCAGCATGGTCCCTTGGTCATTAGGATGACCAGCAAATTCAGGAAGTGTTCCGTCTTTTTAAAAAAGTAGAAATAAAAGATCATGAAGTCAAATGACCATTCCTTGGTAAGGATGTGGAAAGGGATCCCCCGTGCCCTGTTAAAGGGAATGCGAACTGGGAAAACCCGATGGAAAAGAGTAGGGAGGGTCCTCAAAAAACTTAAAACCACCACATGGGCCAGTAATTCTACATCCGGGAATATATCCGGAGGAAACGAGACAGGGTAACAACCTAAGGCGTCTAGCGACAGATGAATGGATACAGAAGATGTGGCATATATCTGCAATGGAATATTATCCAGCCGTAAAAAAAGGAGGAAATCCTGCCATTTACAGCAACGTGGACGGACCCGGAGGGCATTACGCTAAGTGAAATGAGTCGGGCAGAGAAAGACGTGATCTCACGTCCACATGGAATCTCAAAAAACCAAACTCCTAGAAACAGATCAGGTTGGTGGTTGCCAGACTTGGGGGTGGGTGGGCTGGGGGTTGGGAAAATGGGTGGGTGGGGGGGGTCAAAAGGCACAAACCTTCAGCTATATAAGATCAAGAAGTCCTGGGAACGTAATGTGCAACAAGCTGACCACAGTTAACAATACCCTATCGTGTATTTAAAAGCTGCTGGGAGAGTAGATCTTAAAAGTTCTTATCACGACAGGAAAACAAAAGTTGTAACTGTGTGAGGTGACCGACGTGAACTGATCTTCTGGTGGTGACCGTTTTTTTTTTTTTCAACATTTATACATATCCAATCTTTATGCTGTACCCCTTAAAGTTATAGAATGTTCTAGGTCCATCGTGTCTCAAGAATCCTGGGAAAACTAAATCCGTCGAAAAGCTCTAACAGCATGTTACTGGACTTTGAATTACATGGGGCTAAGCGTCATCAGTTCCACCATGAGGCCTACAGTATAAACCCGACACATCTGGGAAAGATCAGACCCAAATCATGGTTCCCTCAAGCACCTGTTCTTCTCCATGAACTTCTTAAAGTTCCTCTGATGAGGCGTGGGCACGAGGCCTATGCAGGTGCGGAGAGAATCCTCTTCGGAACCAAAGCCGTTATAAGGTGGAAATTTCCTTTCTATCTTTGGAGGAGGAGGAGCCTTGCACGAAATCGAGGTAAAGTTCTCTGTAACAAAACAAAGGCAAACGAGACGTCAATGGTTTTTATTTTGGTTTGGGTTGCTTTGGGTTTTTTGTTTTGTTTTGTTTTGTTTTTCGCCCCGATTGTGGCTGTTTTGAAAGGTTTGTTATGTTTTCAAGATGGACTATTTTAAACTCTTTCAAAGAAAACACAGCAGAATCCTCGGAGGGTAGGTTTCAATCATGTTTACAGAAACCAAAGAAGTCACTCAATAATCGCCATTGGTTCAAAAGAGAGAAAGGAAAAAGAAACTGCCTATGTCAAGTAAGTAAACATTTCTCTTTTGTCATCACATCCCCATTTCTGACTCTTTTCTGTCCTTCTGTGATGTTCCCAATGATATGAAAATTCAAACTTGGAACGTTCTGTCACCCGCCCAGCCCAGATTTTAACCTGGAATTTAGCCCTCTCCCGTCTTCAGTCAACACTCCCTAATCAAACTCCTTTCCAAACAGGCCTGATTCCTCACTGTTTTGCCTTTACCTTCCCCATGCACCATCCCCTCCTCCTGCGTCCCCTTCTTCAGACCTCTCTCTTTTCCTCTAGCTCAACTCCAGGCCATGGCACTTCCCCATCGAGTTACGAAACCAAACCAAAACTTCTCACCAGCCACGGCTCCAGGTTGCAATTGTACTCAGATGTGATGGAGGCAGAAAACCAAGAATAAAGCTGAAAACAAATACACAAAACTTGAAAGAATAGCCACTGCTTTTCTTTAACTCATCATCTGTGAGGATGGAGCGATGGACAGAGGGCTGGGGACATATTTGTAATTGCCTGGGAGCTGTTAGGCACTCATCGGTGAGGCTGTATAATCTCCACGTCACTTGTGTTTGCCCCACCACAAAGGGCAAAGAAACTGCCAGAATCTTTCGGAAAACAAACACAACAAAACATGCACGACTCTGAGGAGTTCCGTACAAGCAAAGATTTCCTTTTCCCCTGTTAACGTTTTTTTGTTTGTTTATTTTTGACAGAGAGAGTGAGGGAGCGTGCGCAGGGGAGGGGCAGAGAGAGAGGGAGACACAGAATTCAAAGCAGGCTCCAGGCTCCCAGCTGTCAGCGCAGAGCCCGATGTGGGGCTCGAACCCATGAACCGGGAGATGGTGACCACAGTAGAAGTCGGACATTTAACCGACTCGACTGAGCCATCCAGGCGCCCCTCTGCTGTCAGACTTCCAATAGAAGAGTATAGATTTAAAGCACAACTCTATAATGGAAAATACACATCAATTTGTCATCCAAGGCAACCAAACTCTTCGAATTGAGGGTTTGGTTTTGTTTTTTTACTGATAGATCAAAAGGCTAAGGGTCCGAGGCTATTTCTAACTCCCGATTTGAAAACATTTTCAACTTTCACATTTCCTCAGACTTCCTTATTTCCTTAGCCTTTGTGTGAAATCTCCTCGAGCATAATCCCCAAAAGAGTATTGTTCTGCCCTAACAGAAACCGTTCACAGAAGACATATTGGCGAAGAGAATGCCATCAAAGATTTCTCACTGGCTCAGTGAAAGGGACCAGCCAGGCAGCCAGTACAGAAGTGGCTTGCGAGCCTCTCCTATTGCTATTTTTGTGGCAATTAAAATCTTGGTAATAAAGAGGAAAGTTCAAATCTTGGAATTAGGTAGAGCTGCGGTCGACCCCTATTATTGTTAACCGGCAAATCAAACACACCACTGACTGGTACCTTCATTTCAGGGAAAGGACCACAGGATGGCAGGGAAAACTCTGATTAGCAGCACATCGGGGCGTGATCAGTTTCTTCTAACAAGGGGACACATACATACATACAACTCTGCGTACAAATCTGAATAGTGTAACCAAAAGAGGACATATGCTGAATCACAAAATAATTAAGAATGCATTCTATACCTCCCCCCCACCCAGAATTACAAGTTTTATAAGTGTTGTTTGCTCTCGACTACATAATTTTTGCAACAGATTTAAGTAACAAAAGAACCAATTTCAAGCTTTCCTCTGCACCCACAGCGCCATCTAGTGTATAGAAGCCGAGGAGTGTTCCCCTCTATCATGCCTGACTTTTTCGTAGCACGTACATCTTTTTCTCTGGGTAATCGTGTACACCCACAAGGCTTCGGACTTGCACCTAAGTTTCCTGTCTTTGGTTTTCCATCATCCCAGCATCTTGCATGCTTCAGATATTTAAAAAATGTTCCTTGAATAAATGAAAAATTATACCCGTTTTGTACACAGCATCTTCCCAAATATCTTCTTAAATGGCACTCTGCTGAACTCTGAGACACCTCTGTCGTTTCAATGGCCTGATTCCTCTCATTCTGAGCGACTTGTAAAAGCAAATATACTGAGTGCCTATCCACAATTAACTAGATTCCAACAAAATTACAGAAAGGTGATGTTTTTAAATTTTTTTTTAATGTTTATTTATTTTTGAGAGACAGAGAGAGACAGAGCGCGAGCAAGGGTGGGGCAGAGAGAAAGAGGGAGACCCAGAATCTGAAGCAGGCTCCAGGATCCCAGCTGTCAGCACAGAGCCCGGCATGGGGCTTGAACCCACAAACCACGAGATTGTGACCTGAGCCGAAGTCAGGACACTCAACCAACTGAGCCACCCAGGCGCCCCAGAAAGATGATGTTTTTAAGATGAATGTTAATGATCCTTCACTGTGATTTACTATTTGCCATCTCGATTGGAGACAATGCTGGAAAATGCCTTCAATCACCTCAAAGTTCATCTTTTTTTTTTTTTAATGTTTATTTATTTTGAGAAAGTGAGACCATGAGCGGGAGAGGGGCAGAGAGAGAGAGAGAGAGAGAGAGAGAGAGAATCCCAAGCAGGCTCCACACCATCAGTGCAGATCCTGACATGGGGCTCGATCTCACAAACCAACCATGAGACGGTGACCTGAGCCAAAATCAAGAGTCAGCCACTTAACTGAGCCACCCAGGCACCCCTCAAAGTTCATCCCGTATGTTCTAGTAACCCAGATACGGACCCAGATTTTAGGAGGCCTGAAGCTTACATAATTTGGGAGTAAGCGCTTCAATACAAAGAATGCCAAAATTGTTAAGACAAAATTAGGATCGGGGCTTTGGACTGGGGCTCAGGCCATGGAAGAATCCTAAAGCTCAGACTTCAGTAACTTCATTAACATCAAAATAACCCCCCCCTCTGCTTGTACCCAATACCCAGGTCAAATGAGTTTGGTGGGATGTTCATTTTGAGGGCAAATAATTAGTGAATCACATTATTCTCGAGCCCTCGCTCGAAAATCCTTCAGGGACCGTCCATTCCTCAACCCTCTGTGCTTCGCGGCAGACGAAAAAAGGGGCAAAACTGTTAGATCCGTTAAGGCCACGCGGTACAACCAGAAGCAAAGTCTACGCCTGACGCTGCAGCTTGGGATAGCTAATTTGCGCCAATGACCATTAAATTCTCATCTTGGATGCCCCAGCGCTTCCAGCGCCAAGAGTTCAGAGTTCGTCAAGAGGCCAGAAAGAAATCCACAAAATCAAAGATGCTTTAAAGAATGCTGCTCATCTTTACTATCAGTACAGCCTAATATGCACTTGAAAGCAATGGAAACAGCTTGTTTGTTGTTGTTGTTGTTTTACTAGTTTTGGCTGTCCCAGCCACTAAGGTTCGATGATAAGCAAGTCCTCCTATAGCAAAGAAATAATAACCCAAGGCAGGAATTCTAGGTGAGAACAGGTTACATTCAAGTCCCTGTGCCTTCAGTGAGAGAAACTCCTGCTGGAGCCCCTGGAGCCTTTTCTAACCTTTATGCTACAGGAAAGTCCAACAGGCATCCATCTGCCGGTCCGCATGCATCCACACGAAATCATGAGGCAAGTGACACCCTTACAGCCCGGCAGGTGAGCCAGGGCCAGCGGGACGGCCGAGCTGCCTAGTGGGAGAGTCACATTGGAATGTTCCATGCAAGGAGTCTATGGAATCGCTTTCTCCTTAGAGTCCTTGAACGCACAAAAGAACCCTCATTTTTTTTTTTTAGGAGTCAAATTGGGTTTTACACAGGGGCACAAATCTCTCTTGGAATTCTATGGAGCCCTCTGCTTCTACATAAATAGGAAGCTTACCCCTGCACCTTCCTTGGGACTGTGACCAACCCCTTCTCTTTGTCTGTCTGCCATTTTTTTCTCACCGCCCCCCCACCACCACCCCAAATCTGCTGAGGGGCCATTAGATAGGAGAAGGTACTACAAAGCACCAAGGTGGCATTTACAAATCCCTCCCTGGCCCCTCTTAGGAGGTCCCAGTGGTGTGGTTAGCGCCTGTCTGCGCCTTCCTGGACTGCACTGGCCACACTTACTGACGGGACTCTGTTCTAGTTTGAACTTCAAGGATACGAGAACATAATGCGTAAAATGCGGTCTTCTGAATTCAGAGAAGCAGACGAATTATAAACTCGATCGAGATGTCCGATGTGACTGTATCTGAGTAACATCAAGTACACTAATTTAACCTCACCAAAAAGTCAGAAAAGGCAAAGTAACGATTACCAGAGAATGCGGATTCACGACCCACCCACCCCCGCCCTGCTTGCACCATGGACATAATTTCTAGTCACTACTTACATTAAGTACACTGTTGTGACTCAAGAAACGCTGTGTAATAATAGTGTCTGTTAAATGGGATATTTTAACATATGAGAAACATAAAAAGTCAGCGTGACTATAAAATGCATCACAATTTTGCATTTGCATAATTTTCTGTTTAAATGCACGATGCTCGTGTTATATTAGCTTTAAAGGCACTGGGGCGCCTGGGTGGCGCAGTCGGTTAAGCGTCCGACTTCAGCCAGGTCACGATCTCGCGGTGCGGGAGTTCGAGCCCCGCGTCAGGCTCTGGGCTGATGGCTCAGAGCCTGGAGCCTGTTTCCGATTCTATGTCTCCCTCTCTCTCTGCCCCTCCCCCGTTCATGCTCTGTCTCTCTCTGTCCGAAAAATAAACGTTGAAAACAAAAATTAAAAAAAAAATAAAGGCATAGCCTTTTTTTTTTTTTTACATAATGCATAATTGTATAGAGTGACCCAGAGAAGTGAGCAGAAAGAAATTAAGCCCCAGGGATCAACCAAAATGGACCATCGGGCATCTAGAGCTGATCTGTTTGCCGAGGACGGCTAGATTTAGAGGACGCCAGAGAAGTCACTCTGTCTCTGCAAGTTCCCTGCAAACCGGTTAGGAGACTAACAACATACCATGTCTCACCAGTACCACGTTCATTTTCCCAAATGCAACCTTTGCAGTCTCGAAATCGAGCTGGCGGACAAACATTAACCAAATGTTGGGGCTCTGCGCTGAAGGGATCAGATGAGGTTTGGAAACCTTTGCCACGGCCTTCGCATTAAGACCATCTTTCAGGGGCGCCTGGGTGGCGCAGTCGGTTGAGCATCCGACTTCAACCAGGTCACGATCTTGCGGTCCGTGAGTTCAAGCCCCGCGTCGGGCTCTGGGCTGATGGCTCAGAGCCTGGAGCCTGTTTCCGATTCTGTGTCTCCCTCTCTCTCTGCCCCTCCCCCGTTCATGCTCTGTCTCTCTCTGTCCCCAAAATAAATAAACGTTGAAAAAAAAATTTAAAAAAAAAAAAGACCATCTTTCAGTGGGACGGAGGTCAACGTCTTCAGTTAACTCGTCTTTTCTATATATGTTTTTTTTTTTTCTTCTTCAAGTTTTAAGCCTACCCCAAAGACTTACTGATTCTACACAGGCACCGACATTTATTAAAAACCAAATTCGGGGGCGCCTGGGTGGCTCAGTCGGTTGAGCGGCCGACTTCGGCTCGGGTCATGATCTCGCGGTCCGTGAGTTCGAGCCCCACGTCGGGCTCTGTGCTGACAGCTTGGAGCCTGGAGCCTGTTTCGGATTCTGTGTCTCCCTCTCTCTGACCCTCCCCCGTTCATGCTTTGTCTCTCTCTGTCTCAAAAATAAATAAACGTTAAAAAAAAAATTTAAAAACCAAATCCTCCTTCCCAGGGATCTGCGGACCACTAGCAACTCCTCCCCAACAGCCACCACATGCACATGCCTGGCTGCCTCGTGTTCACAGTCCCCAAAACGAATGTGCCCAACTGCGTCCACGAGAGAGCACGACTTTTAGACAGTAACAGAAGAGACTACCGATGTGGCCCCCTAAGGCCCGTGCATTGTGACTAATCTGGCAAGCAAATGCCGTGGAACAAATTCCCTTAATGAACGGAAGAGTGAAATCCAAAGTGTTTTTTGTGCCAACCCTTTGTGTATGCTGTGTGCCTTCTCCCACGACAGGAAGATGCCCAGGAGGCCAGGAATGCTACACAATGGGAACACCAAGACTTGCGAGGTGCTCATTCTAGTAACAAAGTGCCTTGTCTCAGACAAGAATACGGGAGGAAGCACTACCCCCCCCCCCGCCCCCCAGCTCCAAACCCCAACCTGGGAGGTCGGCAACCCTCCTCCCCACCATCACTTCCACTCAGGGACAGGTACCTGGAGCAGGGCCCAGGAAGGGGGCAGGGCTGGCTGGCAGGTTTCACAAATGAGGGCTTTGTTGTTCGGGTTTCACGTCAGATCCTCTGCCTGCTTCCACGATTCTCATAACGCCACGGAACACGCAGTAGGTTTCTGTGCTTCTTCCGGCCTAAGAAACTCTTTAACTCCACAGCTCCTAAGTCCTACTACAACAACCTGTACCTATTAGGTTCTTTTTTTTTTTTTTTTTTTTTTAAGCTTATTTCTTTCTTTGGAGACAGAGGGAGAGAGAGAATCCCAAGCAGGTTCTGCGCTGTCAGCACGGAGCCTGATGCGGGGCTGGAACTCACAAACCGTGAGATCATGACCTGAGCTGAAGTAAAGAGTCAGACGGTTAACCGCCTGAGCCACCCAGGGGCACCCCGCCCCCCAGTAAGTTCTTAATAAACCACTTCTTCTCATTCTGAACTGAACTCATCTGAAGAGAACGGATGTCTAAGGAGAGAGAAAAGCTGGAAACGTGGCTGGGCTTCACCAGGAAAGGTAGAACAAACTGGCACGAGAGACTCAGAGAACTCAGATAGGCAGTATGCCCGTTGCAGTAAGCAGGAATTCAGTGAAAAGAAAAGCATTCAGATTTCCATTTCGGTTGCTCGACCGGAGAACACGGAGCCCAAGCTGCAGGCAGGCAGAGGGCCGGCTGTAAATGAAAACGGAAGCCTCTGGCATCAGGTAGACAAGTTCAGAGCTCGGCTCACCCTTCACTTACTGCATGGCCTTCGACAAGTCAGCCTCAGCTTCTTCACCTCAGCTTTTGAAGCCTCGGCTTCTTCACCTCTAAAATGGGGACGATGAGTCTCGAATCGTTGTTAGGAGTAACACAACAAACGCCTACCGGCAAATGCTCAATGAATACATGGTAGCTATTCTGAGCTTAGCATTTGCAACTCAAAAGCAAAATCCTAAACTACAGAACACAGATTCTGAATTTTTAAACGTTATTTTTTCTTATTTTCTTGATTTTTTTTTACATTTATTTATTCTTGAGAAACAGAGAGAGACAGAGCATGAACGGGGGAGGGGCAGAGAGAGAGGGAGACACAGAATCCGAAGCAGGCTCCGGGCTCCGAGCCGTCAGCTCAGAGCCCGACGCGGGGCTTGAACCCACAAAATGCGAGATCATCACCGGAGCCGAAGTCGGACGCTTAACCGACTGAGCCACCCGGGCGCCCCTTGATTTTTTATTTGAGAAGAGAGAAAGAGACCGCACAGGTCAGGGAGGGGGGTGGAGGGAGAATCTTAAGCAGGTTCCACGATCAGCACAGAGCCCAACGCAGGGCTCCATCCCACGACCGTGGGATCATCATCTGAGCCCAAATCAAGAGACGGACGCTCAACTGACTGAACCACCAGGCACCCCGAAGTATTATTTTCTAAGTGACATACGTGTTACTTACCAATTCCATATTTAGTCTTGTAATAAGTCTTCGTAAAGTTATCACAGTCGCAAAGAAGCACTTTTCTTCCCCACACGTTGATGGTGGTTCCTATGAACAGGTCACTATCTTTGTAAAACTCCTGGTCTACTTTCCCGAGCTAATAAACACAAAGGAACAAGGCGTTGGCGCCACAGACCCTCTGAAGACTTAGGCAAAAGAAAAAAAAAATTGTAAAAAAGGAAAAAAAAACCAAACCCTCATTTGTATCATTTATAACCAAGACAGCCAGTCAATGTTAACATCTGGAAAGTCTTTTGGTAATGCAGTGCTTGCAAATAGCGACACAACGTGTGTATTTATTCACATGTGCGCTTGAGCCTGTTTAGGATTGACAGACAGAGGTGCAACGCACACGTTTATATATTCATTAACCGCGTTCACAATCAATCTCACAAGAGAAATCTGTGACGCACCCCGTATCTCAGGTTCCAGGAAGGTCACACCGGAAACAGCAATGAAACGTGAGGTCCCTCACCTTGTATTTATCCAACAGGTAGCCGTCCGCTGGTCTCCCTGTCAAGCCACGATACGGGTTAAGAACTGCTCGATCCGTTATCTGACCTGGCTGATAGACTCCAGGTGGGCCATACTGGAAGAGAAAATCCAAACGAGGTACGGTAGGTGGCTTACTGAGCACAAAAGATGGTCGTGGTGAGGGGCCCAAGCCGGAAATACGCATTGTATGAGAAGGGGACCAAAACACACCGCCCCAAACACGCCTCTCGGGCGTATGGACTATTTTGAGCTGGTTAGTCTGAAGAAAACAGCAGATTCGGGAGGAGCTGGGTACAAGGTTCCCTTTTGTTTAACCAACCGAGCCACCCTTTTGTAGAAAGCATTTACATCCATAAAGGAAATCTCCATTTGTAAGAATGTCTCCCTCTGTGTCCCAGGAAGAGAAGGCAGGCTGAACATCTCTAAAACCTCTGACCAGCGGGGAAGACGACTTAAATCTGCATTAACCAGCGCACCCTTGTTCCCTGTGCTTTCCTTGGTGACCCCCTATCACCGGCTTCCCTCCCACCTGGCCACTTGACCCCCCCTGTAGCTGGAGATGGTATTTAAGGTGGTGGCTTGGGCCATTTCAGGAAGTTCCTCCATTTTCCTAAGTCTCTCTCATGACGACGGGAGGCATACATGTTACTCAACATTTGCTGGGTTTTCTCCTGTTAATCTGTTACCGGGGAGGGGAGGGGTGGTCTCAGCCTAGAAGGGTAGAGGGAAACTTAGTTTTCCTCCCCCAAATACGGTTCTCCTCTGCCTTCATACTCCATCCACCTCTCCCTCTACTTCCACACCCATCCTTCAAGGCCGTGCTAAAGGGCTGTCTTTTCCCGACCCTTCCCGTCCTCCTAGCCTGTCCCCAGTCCACACCTCCATAGCACCGACCACAGGGCTAGACCGCTCCGTGTGGTTTCTCTGAATGCCTCACCGGCAGCCATCTTTTTTCCTCTTCTCGCAACTATGAGAAACGCCCTGAGGAAGAAACCATGCCCTGCCCACGTCACTCAGCTTAGCATCCTGCCCAACCCTGAGCTCAGGAAGCACTAGCCAGCCGAGAGGGACCGCGTGGTGAGGTGGCAAGAACCCCAGAGTGCAGGCGGCCTCTACCGGAAACCGTGGCCCGGAGCAAGCCAGGGTACTGCTCCACGCCACGCACCAGACGTGGTCCCAGCGGTCGCGTGAGCTGCGGGAAAGGTCTTAACCGACTTCACTGAACGGAAAGTGACCCGTTTATCACATACAGAGGAGGAATCTGAATCATCCCTGATAGGTGTGACATAAAACACAAGTTCAAATGTACGAATTTATGACGTGGGTGGGGGGGGCGGTGAGTCAGCCAAGCAACATAGAGAAACAGTACCTTTGGAGCATTTTCTCTTTGCCACTTACTAGCTACAGGACTTGGAGCCAGGTATTTACCTTCTAGGAACTTCGGTTGTTGTTTGGGGTTTTTTTTTTTAAATGTTTATTTTTATTTTTGAGAGAGACAGAGAGAGAAAGACAGAGCACCGGGGGAGGGGGGGAGGGGCACAGAGAGAGGGAGATACAGGATCCAAAGCAGGCTCCAGGCTCCGAGCTGTCAGCGCAGAGCCCGACGCGGGGCTCGAACTCACGAACCGTGAGATCGTGACCTGAGCCGCAGTCGGACGCTTAACCGACTGAGCCACCCGGGCACCCCCCTCACCTCCACCACCCCCGAGAACTTCAGTTTTGTCGTCAAACGGCAGTTAATAGTACTGATTCCTTGCTCTCTCAAAGGATGCTTGAGTGTCGAGGGACTGCTTACTGCTTTTTTTCTCTCTCCGCCAGGAGAATGGAAGTTCCATGAAGCAGGATTTAACCCATTTCTTTCTCACTGGAACCCCCAGAGCTGGCACACAGTTGACACTCAATAAATATTTGCTGAATGAATGAATGAATGAAGGAAGCAACGAATGTCAAGACATACTGCAAATGTCCAGTACGTCATTATTATTTTTTATAATTAGTCTACTGGTCAAAGCCATTCTAAAAACAGGCTTCCCAGGCTACCTGAGCCAAAGTCGGAGGCTTAACCGACTGAGCCACCCAGGTGCCCCCATCCCATTCAGCTTTTACAGTTACTTTCAAAGGGAGGCCTTGTGAACGGCGTTTCAGAGACAGAAAAATACACTCAGAGAGGTTAAGTGACTCGCCGAAGGTCACACAGCTTTTAAGGGGCAGAGCCACAATTCTAACCCAGGTCCTCCGTCTCTCTGTTGTTTCTTCTGCCCCCAAGTTACTTAGCTCTCAAATGGCCATAAACGTGTAGGAATCAGTCTAACAACTCTTTTTTATAGTAACTAAAATGCAAAAGCTGTCGTTGATGTTAGCCAGTGGCTAGTTGGTGACTGGTGGCTACTTTCCTAAGAATCATTCCTGGGCATATGCTTGTCGTGGGGGGGTGGGGGGGTGGGGGGTGTGCACGTGTGCATGTGTGTTTGCACACTCAGAGCTTAGAGCAAAACCGTGCAATTCCTCAGTAGGCTACAGAGACCAGAGGCCAATGCCCCATCCAAGGGCATGAGCAATTCTTCTAACTAGAGAGTCACTTACTTTCCGAAAACTGATTACGAACTCAATGTTGAATATGTACTTCCTCTCGCATTTGACTTCTTTTTCTGTTTACTTGCCTGAATTCAACCCAGAAAATTCCAACTTCAATTTGTTATATGCTCTATATTACTTTCATAGATGTATGTATTTTTTTAAGTTTTTATTTATTTATTTTGAGAGAGAGAGAGAGAGAGAGAGAGAGAGAGTGAGTGAGTCACAGAATCCGAAGCAGGCTCCAGGCTCTGAGCTGTCAGCACACAGTCCGATGCGGGGCTCAAACTCATGAACCGTGAGATCACAGCCCGAGGCAAAACCAAGAGTCAGACACTTAACCGACTGAGCCACCCAGGCGCCCCTCACACATGTATTTTAACACAGAGAGCACAAAATGCAAGTTTTCCAAACACCCGTACTAACACTTGGTAACTGTGGTCATTGCATAGTCATAACCCACAACATTCCAGACAGTGAATGGTGAGTCTTTTGGCCCGCAAGAAAAACTCAGAAAGTGGTTCCGTGTCTGCGGCTCACCTTGGGTAGCTTTTTCCTCCGGAGGAACAAGGATGTGGCATCCCGGCCTGAGCAGGGTGGCATCACTTCTTTGATTTCGATGGTATCGTCGCACAGAAAGTAATGCAGAATGAGTTCTCGACGGTCCCCGAACATCGAGGCTGAGTCGTCCCACAGGCAGAAAAAACGTAAAACCTTCCTATCATACTCAAGGAACTGTTTCAGGGTGTCATAGGACTCATAGGGACGTAAGGGCTCCATGCGGTCTAGCGTCTGAAAAATGGGGAAAAAAGGTCAGTAAGAGTGGTTTTGCATAATCACTTCTGGGATACACGCAATCAAAGCACATGAAGAGATCTTTCCCATAGACTATTCCGGGATATTTTTAAAAATTTCAAAGGACTTATGACATTCGTGTATATACACCGACAGCTAGTTTTTGCCTTAAAAATACAATCCAGGGGCGCCTGGGTGGCTCAGTCGGTTCAGCGGCCGACTTCAGCTCAGGTCATGATCTTGCGGTCCATGAGTTCGAGCCCCGCATCAGGCTCTGTGCTGACAGCTCGAAGCCTGGAGCCTGCTTCGGATTCTGTGTCTCCCTCTCTCTCTGCCTTTCCCCCTACTCACACTCTGTCTCGCTCTCTCTCAAAAATAAGTAAACATAGAAAAAATACAATCAAGTCGTAAGAAGCTTTTAATATTAAACAGTATTTTAATACACTATCGTTTTATACTGTTTTTGAAAACTGGTTTTTCTCAAAGAGTTAAAATTCTTTTTTTTTTTAATGTTTATTTTTGAGAGAGAGTAAGGGAGGAGGAGCAGAGAGGGAGACAGGGAAACCCAAGCAGGCTCCACGCTGTGAGCACAGAGCCCCAACATGAAGCTCGAACTCACAGACCATGAGATCATGACCTGAGCCGAAATCAAGAGTCAGACGCCAAGCCGACTGGGCTACCCAGGTGCCCCACAAAGACTTCAAATTTTTAAGAAAACACAAAACTAATGTGTGGTGACAGAAGTTAGAACAGTAATTGCCTCTGGGTAAGGGAATGAGCAGAAAGGGGGAGAAGGGAACTTTCTGGGGGCGATGGAAATGATCCGTGTCTTGATTTCTGAGTCACTTACTAAGTCGTATACGTTTTTCAAAACTTTGTTGATCTGTACGCCGAAGCTTTATATACACCTGAGGCGGGGCGCCTGGGTGGCGCAGTCGGTTAAGCGACCGACTTCCACCAGGTCACGATCTCGCGGTCCGTGAGTTCGAGCCCCGCGTCGGGCTCTGGGCTGATGGCTCGGAGCCTGGAGCCTGTTTCGGATTCTGTGTCTCCCTCTCTCTCTGCCCCTCCCCCGTTCATGCTCTGTCTCTCTCTGTCCCAAAAGTAAATAAACGTTGAAAAAAAAAAAAATTTAAAAAAAAAAATATATATATATACACCTGAGCCTATGGTAATTATGTCTCGACCCCCAAAAGGCACCGGCTGGGCCTTTTCACTGAGAATCTGTATCTGTAGATCCTTTTAATGCATCCAAAGATTTTTGTAAAAGTCAAGGGAAGAAACAAGTCATAGTTTTATTTTGCTCCAAAGCTTTAGATATCAAGGCTCTGGCAGGCTGTGGAAACAGGAGCAGAGCCAATGGAGAACCGCCGCAGTCTTCCTGGTGTGACTTTTCTAGACTCGTACGTCCTCAGCCCTGTCTCGGAGCAAAACTTCCCCCATTCTACCTGATGCAGCTAAACAGGACGGTTATAAAGGAAGCGCTCACTGGCAGGAGAGAGGCAGTCCCATATCGGGTTATGTAATCACATTTGTAATTTCTCAAAACGTGCTCTCCGTCCAGGGCAGTTTATGTGCAGACTTACAGCAGGATTGGGGGAGACGTGATGGCCTTCCAGAGGCTCCCAGCCTTCTTCTTTGCCCTGGATCTTTACCCAAAACCACGGGGACCTCTACTTTCATCAATTGAAAAGTGGCCTCTTTGGCGTCATAAGGCCTTTAAGAAACGCATTATTGATTATATACCATCGGGGCTCTTTCCGGCTTAAGTCAAATTGCTTAATTTTAACTTCGTATCTGAAGGCAGCCAACAACTGGAGAAGTAAACGCATTAAAGTCAACATAAAAGCCTCTTATTAAACTCCTAATTTTCCACAGATTTCTATATTTATGGAAGAGCTTTCTCCCTGAGGGAATAAATGCTAAAATCATTTTCCCCGACCTAAGGAAATTCTTTAAAACCCTTCTTGGCTGTTCTTGGTATTTATTCTCGATTCCTGGCACAGAAGATTTTTTTTTTTTCTTCATAAACCTATGGAGGGGCACAGTGCTCTCTGCATTTAATACAACGCATCATCATTCCTAAGCACTATCATATAATACCGACTGTTCGTGAATGAGCACAGCCATATGCAAAGGGTGGGAACTCATGTGGATCCGGTCCTTTCAGGTTCTCCTCGTTGTAAAGGCTTCATCTAGTTCTAGGCTCTTGCGCCCAGGGTGTTTGGAAAAAAATAAAAATAAACCCAAACTTTAAATCTGCTTGTATACCAACAAACGCAGGTATAATGCCACGGGGACTTCTCCTTAAATATTCCAGGATCAACACTATGCGTATCTCAGGAGGGTTGCGTGCCTACAGGAACGTTAAAGAATTGGGGCGCCTGGGTGGCGCAGTCGGTTAAGCGTCCGACTTCAGCCAGGTCACGGTCTCGCGGTCCGTGAGTTCGAGCCCCGCGTCAGGCTCTGGGCTGATGGCTCGGAGCCTGGAGCCTGTTTCCGATGCTGTGTCTCCCTCTCTCTCTGCCCTTCCCCCGTTCATGCTCTGTCTCTCTCTGTCCCCAAAATAAATAAACGTTGAAAAAAAAATTAAAAAAAAAAAAAAAAGAATAATTCTGCCGGGGCCAGGGGGAGGGAACAGATGACTGATCCTACGCGCGGCTTTTAGCAAGAGACTAGAGCAGAACCAAAGGCGAATTTTATTCTAAATTCCACGCTATCTTTCGGCAGGGAAATTGATTACAAGTTTGAGAAACAAGAGAAACGAGATTAAACGCATCTACAGGGACAGAAAGGAGAAGTGCGGTTATCCGTTCCTGGGTGGGAAGAGTGGCTGACTGGAAAATGAGGGAACTTGCTGGGAGGAGGGATGTGTTCCGGGTCTTGATTTGGGTGTGGGTTACATGGGTGTAGCATTTGTTAAGACTCATCCCATGGTACACTTCATTTCGGTGTACTTTACTGTCTAATCCTACTTCAATTAAAAAAAAAAAAGAAAAAGAAAGAAAGAAAATGACCATAATCAAATTCTGGGTTAAGGAGCACAAGACTTGAGTTGAAGCCCAGGTATCTGACCTTCCACCTGACACTTGCCCTTTTGGGTGTTCTGATTCTTCTGTAAAAAAATAAATAAATAAAAATAAAACAAATAATAATAATAATAATGAAGAAGAAGGAGGAGGAGGAGGAGGGGAAGAAGAAGAAGAAGAAGAAGAAGAAGACGACAACGACGACAAAATTTAGGCCAAGGGATCATTAAAAAAAAAAAAAAGACAACCTTAGAAAGACAACAATACTACGAACACTGGGTTCTTTCCTCCCTGTACTAACTGCGATCAGACTTTGAAGACAAACATGCTTTTTTTTTTTTTTTTTAATTTTTTTTTTTTTTCCAACGTTTATTTATTTTTGGGACAGAGAGAGACAGAGCACGAACGGGGGAGGGGCAGAGAGAGAGGGAGACACAGAATCAGAAACAGGCTCCAGGCTCCGAGCCATCAGCCCAGAGCCTGACGCGGGGCTCGAACTCACGGACCGCGAGATCGTGACCTGGCTGAAGTCGGACGCTTAACCGACTGCGCCACCCAGGCGCCCCCAAACATGCTTTTAAAATGGGGTACATCAGGGTCACGGCCCTTCCCACTCCTCTAGAACACATCTGATGCCACCATTCGCAGAGCTGGGAGTCCTGAGGAAGAAGGAAAATGGTATGCCCAAGGTTTGGTGCGGTTAATCCATAGTACAGAAGCAAAAACGTTCCCAGAGGTAGGCAACCAAGATGGGAAAAGGTAAGCCGGGTAAGAGTGGACCTAACTCTTATACTGTCGGTGACCACAAAGCCAATCATGGGCTCTTGGAAATTGCCCCACGGGGCAGCTCACTGGTGGTGAGAAGACTTTCCTGCACTGAGCCCAATACCCAGAGTTCCCTCCAGCCTCAAGGAGAACAGGATAACTCCAGTGACCATGCCCCCAAAAGTGCTTTCACATCTGCATCCGGAACGCAGATATCCTCGACTGAGTCCCCTTTACGGATTCTCATTCTGAAGACAAGAACTCACGGATGTTATCAATCTCTTACCTCTCTCCGTATCTTCATGTAAGGATCTTCTGGACACCGTCCTGGGGGGTTTAATTTGACTCCTATTTTCTTCAAGAAGTTTTTTGTGAACGTATCAGCATCATAAATCTTGAATGTCCGGCCATAAAAGACAACGTCTATGTTGATATTGAAATGATACACAGTATAAAACTGATCTTCATCAGGAGGTGGGAGAGAAATCCGATGACGCCGGATAGAAGTCCCTATGGTGTGGAACAAAGTACAACCGTTTCATCGGATGGCTAACAAGGAAGAGGTCACAGCATGTTTCCGTAACGACCCTGAATGCTCTCCCAGAACGGGGAAGTGGGCAAAGGGCTGAGGTCCACAGTCACTTACCAGCCTTGCATGCTATTAGAGTTGCCTAAGTGGTACCAGGGAAGCACTTTAATAAACCATAAAGACTAGGGAAGGCAGACTAGTAAGCTTCAATATGGTAGGTGCCAACACCATGATTCACAGCTTCTACAAGCTTCATGGAATCTTCTTTCCTCTACCAAGCTCTTCTCCCTCCATGTTTGATAGCCTCTGTTCACCTCCTCCCAACCACCCCTACAAAGGGATGGTTATCAGAGGCTTTGTAGTTGTAGACGGTGCTCTGGGCCAAAGGTTCTGGATCACATCCCGTCTTTTACCTCTAACCCTATGATTAGCCCATTCGCTCCTCCTCTTGAGAGTACAGACCCAGGGTACCCAAGTGTGCCCAAAATGGTGGTTAGCCACTGGCGGTAAAAGGGTTCGCTTCCTGAGCCTCGCTTCCCACAGGATGACACAACAAGGACCACGTAACTCCTGCCCACGCGGGGGGTTACGTGACAGGAGAGGAAACCCGAAGCTTAGAGAACCTAAATCTTTTCTAACAGACAATAAGCATCACAGGGAGATACCACCTGTATTAGACTGGGCGGTAAGCACTTTCTGGAAGGAGACACCACTCTATCTTCCAAGGCTGCGAGCAGACCCGCCCTTTGCTCCAGAGGGAGAGACTACCTTTGTCTTCCAAAGCTGTCTGCCATGTAAACATCCTGGAAGAGAGTCCAGAACAAAGAGCAGGCAACGTCTCTGCTCGTGAGATCCACCAAAACGCGAGATACCGTGAAGAACGGCCTCTCGACATCTGTGACTGACTTTGGCCTGAGAATCTACTCCACGAGCGTAAAGAGAGAAAGAGGTGAGCAGAGCAAGTTGAGGGTCTGACGGTTGAAGTCAAAGCGGCTTGGGTGACCTCTGCAGGGGAGGAAGTATTTTAGTATAAAGATGTCAAGCAAGCGTCTTCGTATTTTCTATAGCACTGAGAACGGCACCTTTTCCCAAAGTCTAGAAGTACTCGGAAATTATTCATTCCTATTCGCTATGGAACGTCTCATGAATATCTTTATGTGCCAGGAACTGTGTCAAGCTCTGTTCCATTATTCTACTAATCATCTTTTCACACAGGTAAGGGGGAAATTAACTAAAATGATTTTCATCTTCTTTTCTTTGTAGCAATTTTTAATTACTTGGTACATTAAATTAAAATAATAAAACTATAAAATTAGAACTGGCCTAGAATATCTTTAAATGTACTACATAAAAGATGATATAATTTTACTGCAAAAAAATTATACTTCAATTAGCCTTTAATTCATGCCACTGAAAACAGTATGCAAATTATTTGATCATTCAAGATCAGACAGTGAGAACAAATTGCATACTGAAACATCTATAAAAGCATGGGCATTTCAGGTATTTTCAGAAGCCATCATATATCGCTTTAAAAATACTTATATTGTGACAGTTTTTAAGACATATAAAATGTATTCAGTGGCCAGGAGCTTCTTCAGAAATTCCATCTACCTTGCATTTGGACTTCATTATAAAAATTCAAATAAGCAGGTTATGCTGATTTCTGTTCGGTAAGACTTCGAATAGGAATGCTCTATTTCTCTAGGTGGAAAGAACCAGCCCGCCTACAAAGCTTTTAAATAGTAATAATCAGAATCAACATCACGGCCCTAGCATATCCCTTCATATACATTTTCTCATTTAATCTTCACTGGTCCCACGAGGCTGATAATGCACGAGACAGAAGAATCCAGCGTATGGATAAGAAAGTCAAGGTTCCGCGTGGCCGAGTGACGTGCCCGAGGGTCACACCCTAACAAATGGCAGAAAAAGATCTCGAAACCCGGGGTTCCAAGCTCTAAGGAGATACCAGCCCTTTCCATGGTTTGCGCTCAACCACATCTCACTGAACACTAGCCACAGATTACGTAAGTGAAGGAGAGGAGGGAGTGTTCTAGGCAAAACAGGTTGGGGGGGGGGGCGCCTGGGCGGCTCAATCGGTTAAGCATCCACCTCTTGATGTCAGCTCAGGTCAGGATCTCGCGGTTTGTGAGTTCCAGCCCCGCATCGGGCTCCGCGCTGACCACGTGGAGGGTGCCTGGGATTCTCTCTCTCCGCAACCTCCCCAGCTCCCACGAGTGCTCTCGCTCTCTCTCAGAGCACACACATCAACTGAAAACAACAACGAAACGGGATAGAAACTGGGAGAATCGCTGCCGGCCGCCAGAAAAAGGAAAGCGACAAGATGGAGTCGCTCTTCCAAAAGAATGGCCTCTCTTAATTCTCCAAAAGCAATTTTCTGAACAGGGCCCACTTGCCTGCTGCACCAATGCCCCCCTCCGGGGGGGGGCACCACCCCTGCATTAGCTGCCCCCACACCCTCTCAGACTCCCACATTTCCTTACCTGTGCTCCCACGTCTCCTCCACAGGGCATGCCCAAGAGGCCAGAGAAGCTCTTTGAGGTAACAAAGAAAAGCCTTGACCATTCGTGGGTTGGAAAGAGAAGGCAGGCCTAACACTAAATAGGAAACTTTTCAATAACAAGAAATCCAAAGCCACGCGGCGCCTGGGTGGCTCAGTCGGTTGAGCCTCCGACTCTTGGTTTCGGCTGAGGTCGTGATCTCATGGTTCCTGTGTTCGAGCCCCCGTGTCGGGCTCTGCCCTGACAGCGCGTAGCCTGCTCGGGATTCTCTGCCTCCCTCCCCCTCTGCCCCTCTCCTGCTTGCTCGCTCGCTCTGCTTCTCTCTCTCTCAAAGTAAGTAAATAAATGAGTAGTTTTAAAATCCAAAGTCACAATTCCACACTAATTAGAAAACAAGTATGTGGGCCATTTGAAATGGACAGTTGCACCTGAGAGCTTTCAATAATATATTCGTGGTATCCCTCAACTGTGTCGTTCGGGGATCGAAATTTCTATTTCTTGGTATTCTGTGTGTGTTTATAGTCCTCCAGGGTAAATGGCAGAAACCCCACCAGCAAGAATCTGTTCTGGAATGCCAAAGAAATGGGCAGGATGGCATTCCAGAACAAGAAATAGAAATTTCACATGAACCATGAGATCAAAGTATAGAAGTAAAAAAGAATGCTCTAAAACTGGAAAAAACAAGAACGGAAGGACCACCTCTACCCTTTACATTTTTAAACGTTTGCCTTCTTGACTGCCCCATAAAGACAATTTGGGCAGATGTCCGCGCATCGGGTGCCTGCTTTTAAGCGCCTCCTGATCGTCATATTTTCTCTCTCTCTTCCTTTTTAAAGACCCTGGCTATCTGATGATGCTCTGCAAGCTTTAGCTTTCCAACATTTCCCTGTGGTTTAGATCAAAATGATGACATATCCATTTATGTTTAACGCATTTTCATTTCACCCCCTTGGGACTTGCTTTAGATCTTTGGTCATACCACTAAATTTAGTTTTTAGACATTCACCTTCCAGAATTGAGACCACCACCTCTTACCTCTAAATTTTCGGTAGGTTTAGTTCGTTTTAGTAACACCGCACACCTAGGATACATCTGAGTCTAGAGACAGGGATTTCTTAGGTGAATGAATATTCAACCGGAATTGCCACCTGTTGCTGTGTCAACTAAGTTTGTAACCTAAAAATGTTAAGACCCTTCAGTGTGCTCAGACACAACAGAGTATCTTCTCTTATGTTCACGATTATTCCTCCGCTAAAATGACTGTTCCGTTTTGATTTTTACAAAATGTCCTTCTTTGGCGTTTTGGTGTTATAAGAATCACTTTTTTTTTTTTTTTTTTTTTTTTTTTTTTTTAATATACAGATAGTCTGACACCGGTCTTGTAGCAAAAGAATACAAAAAACTCCAGGGGGTGCCCGGGTGGCTCAGTCGGTTAAGCGTCCGACTTCGGCTCAGGTCATGATCTCACAGCTCGTGAGTTTGAGCCCTGCCTCAGGCTCTGTGCTGACACCTCAGAGCCTGGAGCCTGCTTCGGATTCTGTGTCTCCCTCTCTCTCTGCCCCTCCCCCGCTCGCACTCTGGTCTCTCTCTCGCTCTCACTCAAACATAAACATTAAAAAAATTTTTTTTCAAGGAAAGAAAATTCCTTGCCTCTGATCATAATAATACTGGGGCACCTGGGTGGCTCAGTTGGTTAAGCGTCCGACTCTTGATTTTTGGCTCAGGTCGTGATCTCACAGTTTGTGGGATCGGGCCCTGCGTCGGGCTCTGTGCTGACAGCGTGGAGCCTGCCTGAGATGCTCCCTCTTTCTCTGCCCCTCCCCTGCTCGCTCTCTCTCCCTCAAAATAAACTTAAAAAAAAAATGATCCTATGCATGTCCCCCCTAGCCACCAAATGAGCCCCAAACACTAGCATGACAGGTGCTCTGATGTCCCCTTATTATTGCCTCCTCTCCTAGTTTTCCGTACACACCCCAGGATCGGCTCCCAAGTACCTTCCCAACTCCATCCCTACCACTTTCCCACCTCTTGGTCTCATGCTGTCCCTTTTGGCTAATATACCTTCATCTTTTATCTTTATCTGGAGAAACTTGTGAGGTACCACTCAAATGTCTTCTCTAGTGGATACTGGCGTTTCCTCTTCTCATCCCTCAAAGTACCATTTCTGATGCCTGCATTCCGTTATGGACATTGTCTACCACTTGGCCTTTCCTCTTACCTCTCCTCCCTCCTCTCCTTTGTTTCGTCAACAGATACTTATTGAGCAGCCCCCATGCACCAAACACCTGTCTTCACAGGTCAATGACTTACCTCCACTCTTAAATCCTACTCTGTTCCATTCAATGGCAACCCCTTCCCCAAGGTCTACCCTCTGGGGTTGCCAGATTTAGTCGGCACACTGAAATATAGGATGCCTAATTAAATAGGAACTCTAGATAAACAGTGAATAATTTTAGTACAGGTAGGTCCCAGGCAATAGTTGGGACACACTAAAAACTTTATTGCTTATCTGAAATTCAAATTTCATTAAGCATCTTGTATTTTATCTGGCAACCTTACCACCATCCGTCCTCCACTTTACAGGAGGCAGTACTTAGATGGACTATATGCCCAACGTCAATGAATGACATATGAATGTAATATTTTGCGATTACATTTGATTATCCTACAGTATAAAAAAATATATAAGAGAAAGTATTATGTTGAAGGGTGAAACAAGTCACTAGTGGAAATCAGTTTTTTTCTCCATGTCTATTCACTTTTGAGAGAGAGAGAGAGCACACCAAGAGTTGGGGGGAGGAGTGGGACAGAAAGGAGGGACAGAGGATCCTAAATGGGCTCCACGCTGACAGCAGCGAGCCCGACGTGGGGCTCAAACTCACCAACCCGGAGATCACGACCTGAGCCGAAGCCGGACGCTTAACCGACTGAGCCACCCAGGCACCCCAGCAATCAGTGTTCTTAACCAAGGACACGCTAAGAAATGGAAGCCGGTTCTTGACCCGCCCCCCGGTTTACACAATCAAATTCCTGGAGAGGGCCAGGAGATTCTGATGAGCGCTCTCAGCTGAGAACAGCTGGCATAGACCTCACCAGAAAATTACGGTACCTTTCTAATCATTAGCCTTTCTTTACCATAGGTTAGTTTGGACTCAGGAGTGGCCGACAAACAATGATTCTCGTAGACAATTGGAAGTCAAACTACTGGGATTAACCTCTTGACATTCTTGGCTTGGTGTAACATTGTTTTAACCACATTCCAACAGAACAGCAACAAACTCTATACATATGACACGTCTAACCAAGAAGAGAGTGATGTCCTGGCAAGAAATAAAAGCAAGCCTTGAGGTGTGACAGTGACGTGACTTATACCACACGTCGACCTCTCTGCCAGCATGGATTCGTGAACGTTACAAATACGTTGTTCTGATTAGAAGCTGTGTGTAACTGAATGCCTAGTTTGGCATCGTGCCTCTCTTGTTTCTGGCTTATTCCAACCTCCCCCCTCCCTAAAAAAAAAAAAAAAAAATCACATGACAGGAGAGGCAACTGAAGGGGGAGGCCAATTCATCCAGGTGTGCTCATTTCTTTTTTTTTTTAATTTTATTTATTTATTTTGAGAGAGAGAGACAGCATGAGTGGAGGAGGGGCAGAGAGAGAAGGAGAGGGAGAGAATCCCAAGCAGGCTCTGAGCTGTCAGCACAGAGCCCGATGTGGGGCTGGAACCTACGAAACTGAGATCATGACCTGAGCTGGAATCAGGAGTTGGACGCTTAACCGACCGAGCCACCCAGGTGCCCCTACGTGCTCTCATTTCGGTGGTCGGCTCCACAAAAGAAGGAAAGCGTTTGACCTCCCGTTTCATTTGGAAAATGTAGATCCCCTATGGAAGTCACAGGAATACCATCAGTGGGCGTCACCTAAATAGGACCCCTAGCCCCTTTCCGGGGCCCACAGGTACATGAAAAGCAGTCCCAAACTAGTCAAGATACAACTGAAAGAAACGCCACCTACCCCGTCCCACTGAGATCTGAGCCGCTGACTCACAAAGCTTGTTTGCTCTTTTTCCCCGTTTAACTTTGGAAAGCCCAAAGAAGATGTTTACGTGATTTTTTCCCCAAGGAGCCTCTGTCCAAACGGACCTTCCTGAACTGGAATCATCGTATTAAATATTTCCAGACAGACTGGTTTCTTGCCAAACAGAGCTTGATGATGGAGTGGCTGGTTCGTGTTTGCTTTCCACGGTGCTTGCTAGAGCCCGCCAGGAATTGTTGTTGACAAACTCAGTCTTGTTACGGATCGCGATGACCGCGTATTCCGTGCGTACCCCCTGAGCTGTGTCTTCCCTCGGAGAAAACGTCCTGATCAGGAAGAGCCAATCAGAAATTCCGAAATTTTCAAGAGACTTTACAAGTCACCTTTTACTCAGAGTTGTTCCCCACCCACCCCCAGCCCCGCCCCGGGTCTTTATGAATAACACTGCCCCCGACTTCCCTAATAATGTTCAAATACGTCATTATGACTAACATCGGTTTGCCTCTGCAATCTGCTTGTGCGCTTCGATTTGAAATCAAGAGGCTGAGAGAATCGAGAAGTCTTAATAAAAGCCTTTCCAAGATCCTCATAGAGGTTACCTTTCATTTTTCTTCTTGGATAGTTTAATAAAACCAAAGGCTCACTAGACGGGGCAGTTAGCTACAGGAATAATAATAAAACAATGCACAGGGGCACCTGGGTGGCTCAGTCGGTTGGGCGTCTGACTTCGGCTCGGGTATGAACTCACGGTTCATGGGTTCGAGCCCCATGTCGGGCTCTGTGCTGGTGGTGCGGAGCCTGCTGGGGATTCTCTCTCTTCCCCCCCCCACCCCCCCCCCTCAAAATAAATCAATGACCTTTAAAAAAAAATAAAAACAATGCACTGATGAAGGTTCAGGATATCCTGTGATCCCCAGTCTATCATTTGTATAAATTTGGTGTCACGTGGGGAAGGAGTCAAAAACAGGCAAAAAGCTTAGGAAATGTTGGAGTAAAGCATTCAAGTGACTATAAATATAATACGTGTTTATAAATATAAATATTAGTATAAAAATATAAGAAAATATTTCTTGACTAAGGCAATACCATCACTTACAAACACACAGGTAAAACAGATGTTCATAGAATTTAAAAGTTGTGAATTGGCAGCAAAGGAAACAACCAACAAAACTAAAAGGCAACCAACGGAATGGGAAAAGATATTTGCAAATGACATATCGGACAAAGGGCTAGTATCCAAAATCCATAAAGAGCTCACCAAACTCCACACCCGAAAAACAAATAACCCAGTGAAGAAATGGGCAGAAAACATGAATAGACACTTCTCTAAAGACATCTGGATGGCCAACAGGCACATGAAAAGATGCTCAACGTCGCTCCTCATCAGGGAAATACAAATCAAAACCACACTCAGATATCACCTCACGCCAGTCAGAGTGGCCAAAATGAACAAATCAGGAGACTATAGATGCTGGAGAGGATGTGGAGAAACGGGAACCCTCTTGCACTGTTGGTGGGAATGCAAACTGGTGCAGCCGCTCTGGAAAACAGTGTGGAGGTTCCTCAAAAAATTAAAAATAGACCTACCCTATGACCCAGCCGTAGCACTGCTAGGAATTTACCCACGGGATACAGGAGTGCTGATGCATAGGGGCACTTGTACCCCAATGTTTATAGCAGCACTCTCAACAATAGCCAAATTATGGAAAGAGCCTAAATGTCCATCAACTGATGAATGGATAAAGAAATTGTGGTTTATATACACAATGGAGTACTACGTGGCAATGAGAAAGAACGAAATATGGCCTTTTGTAGCCACGTGGATGGAACTGGAGAGTGTGATGCCAAGTGAAATAAGCCATACAGAGAAAGACAGATACCATATGGTTTCACTCTTATGTGGATCCTGAGAAACTTAACAGAAACCCATGGGGGAGGGGAAGGAAAAAAAAAAAAAAGAGGTTAGAATGGGAGAGAGCCAAAGCATAAGAGACTGTTAAAAACTGAGAACAAACTGAGGGTTGATGGGGGGCGGGAGGGAGGGGAGGGTGGGTGATGGGTATTGAGGAGGGCACCTTTTGGGATGAGCACTGGGTGTTGTATGGAAACCAATTTGACAATAAATTTCATATATTGAAAAAAAAAGTTGTGAATTTGCTTTCTGTTCTGAAGTAATTCTTCCAACATTTTCTAATACATTATTGTCAATCTTTAAAAACTGCCTTGTGTAGGTAAAAAACGACCCTGAAGAGTCTAAAGACTTCTTGTCCCTTCATAAAGTGTCGTATTTCCAACCATAAAAGTCTGTAGGAGCGCCTGCGTGGCTCAAGTCGGTTAAGCGTCCGACTCCTGATTTCAGCTCAGGCCATCATCTCACAGGTTCATGGGATCGAGCCCCACTCTGGGCTCTGCACTGAAAGCTCGAACCCTGCTTGGGATTCTCTCTCTCTCTCTCTCTCTCTCTCTCTCTCTCTCTCTCTGCCCCTTTCCTGCCCCCCCTCTCTCTCTCCCTAAATAAATAAAGAAGCAAACATTAAAAGAAGTTTTCTTTGGAAGTCAGAGAATCTTTTTTTAAAACACCGAGGCATTTCCGTATTTCCTAAAAGACTTGCCGTTAAGGCACAAATTCTCGAAATCAAAAGACCCCGGGGTGGATAGTGTGTCAGAGCGCAAAGAATAACGAGGGCCACTCACTTCCTCTCCTCACATTAATCCTTTCTCCCCCCACTAGTAAAACAAAGTGCAGACACTAAATCCAGTCTTCTCTCCTTTCCACCACCTCAACAGTGCCTCTCTTCCAACATGGGAGAATAAGCCTGATTCTGTTCACGATCTGAGCACCCCCGATTCCCAGTCCACACCTCCAGTCTTGACTTTCTTCCTGAAAATACATCCCAACACGGCGGGCATCACCATACAGATGTCCCAACCACGGTCAAAGGCCTCACGGTCAGAACAAGGATACCCTACCTCTATCCCGAACGTTGCTCCCTGCTCCGTGCTTCTGGGTTTTACTACTGTATCACCATCTTTTCGACCGCCCGCAGAGTGAGCTCTGAGGCGACCTGTTAAGATTCAGATGAAGCAAATTCCTTCTGTTTCTTTTTCTTTGAGAGCTGACAATGACCTACTTTAGATGGTCGTTGGGGGATTAAATGAGATAGTGATAAAGGAGGTTGTTTACCAAGGACTTGACAAAGCACCTGTCATTAGATATTCCCCTTCCACACTTTCTATATTTAGTTGTTGGTCAATGCCTATCAACTCTGCCAACCAAATGTCTCTCAGGTCTTTCCTGTGTTTTCTGTTTCCTACTGTCATTGTCCAGGTTTAGACACTGAGCACCTGCTAACCTGAACAACTGCAAAACTCTTGGGCTATAGTCACTCCCTTTCCCCTCCAACCTGCTTACCTGCTAGCTCCAGGAGAGCCAGCACAGTGCCCGGCACAGAGTAGGCATTCGACAAACACTTCTTGGCAATGCTGACTGGCCCCAAGTTCATCATCCGGACGCAACGGAGCTATGTGCCAAGAAGACCTCAATCTCATGAACACTGAAGGAAATCCTTTGCATACTGCCCCGTCACGACCTTATACTCAGAGACCCATGGTCCCCAAATTTCTCTGTTTCTCCCCATAGCACCCATCGTGGTATATCAACGGGGAGGCAATGGGCCCAGATAAGTAGTTGGTAAGGAACAAAGTCTCTTCAACATAGGCAGAAATTCGTAAGATGGGTTAAATAAGGGTAAGCAGGGCATGTTATGTGTCAAACACAGAAAGGAGGAGATGGAAGGACCCAGAGATAATTCATTTTCTGTAGGTATGAAATATATTTGAGGCACCTGGGCTCTAAATATTCATGACACAACAAATATACAAGAGTCAGTAAATATTCATGAGTACTCACTATTCATGAGGCCTCAATTTGGTCACTCATTCGCTGGTGACACCCATTCTGGCCCCAGATGTCCTTTCGCCGAGAAACAAACAAACCCCGTGACTACAGCTGTGGCCAGGCCCTCTTCTCCCTGGGACTCTCCGATAGAGCGTGTGCCGTGAGCCCAGGGTCCCTTCTGTCTGTGGTCCTCCTTACTTGACCTTCAACTCTGGCCGTCAAGACTGACGCAGCAAAGACGGCGGGACCACGGCCTACCCCGGGATTCAGGCGGGGCGGTCCTCCCAGCCACCCGTACCTCGTCCTACGTGTGCGAACTGAACTCCTTTCTTTCCCCCTCGCGTCTCACTGTACGTTTCGAATTGTTTCCACGCGTCACGTGATGATGCATTTTAATCTGGTCCACGAGGCTTTTGCTCCGTGGCCTCTGGGAGAGCCCGCACGCACGCTTCTTGGAGGACGGCGCCGCCTCAAGGTAGTACCCCCACGTGACACTCTGGCTGCTACGTGGAGAACAGATGGTTGTACCAAAGAATCATGGCTCCTGAGGGGTCAAAGTGGTCTTGGAAGGTCATCTACACCACCACACACACACACACACACACACACGCGCGCGCGACCCCCTCCCATACCTCTACTAAGCTATCAGTGAAAAATAACCCCTGACCTGCCCCCTATCTATACCAAGGACCAAATACGTGACACCCCTCTCAACCCCCACACCTGACCCTGACCCCCATGTTCTTCCAGAAACATCCCATACAATCTCTGGCAGCTCTCTGCCAGAAAATTATTATTCTTACTGACCTGAATTCTGACCCCCCCCCCCCCCCCAGGTCATATCCTTGAGGATACAGAAAATTAGGTCGTCCTTCCTTGCCATGGCAGCCCTTCAGATTCCTGAATTCACCAGGCACACCCGAATCTTCCCTTTACAGACAAATATCCCTTTTCACTATTCTGCCTTACACATGACAACTTTTCAGGCCTTTTACCACCGTGGTTGCTGCCCCCTGAAGGCATCCAGATCTCAGCACTGTCCCAGGTGAAGGACTCCTAGCACAAGAAGAAATCAGTCACCTCCCTTGATCTCCACCCTACTCTTAATAATGCAGTTTAGGATTAACTCCTCTGGTGGCCACATCACAGAGTTAACTGGCTGAGATGGAGTATGGATAAAGAGGACTGGTACATGGGGGAGGGGAGGGGTGAAGGAACAACGACCCTCTGCGGGAGAGCCATCAGAGTATGTAGTTAACAGGGATGAGGAGGCAGAGAGGGTGGTTAAAGCAAATGGCTGTGAATTCAAGAAAGAAGAGAGAGAGGTGCCTGGTGGCGGGGGGTGGGGGGTGCGGGGCGCAGTCGGTTAAGCATCTGACTCTTGATTTCAGCTCAGGTCATGATCTCAGGGCTCAGGAGTTCAAGCTCCACATCGGGATCCACGCTGACCATGCCGAGCCTACTCGGGACTCTCTCTACCTCTCTCTCTCTCTCTCTCTCTCTCTCTGCCCCTCCCCTGCTCACAGGTGCTTGCGGGCTCTCAAAATAAATGATGAGATAAGCACTTAAAGGAAAGAGAAAGGAAGAAAGAAGAGAGAATACAAATCTGGAAGCGACAGCAGACGAGTCTCCTCTCTTCTCCTTGGAAGTGTTGTGAAGAAGTAATATGATCAGAGTAAAGAGACTGAAGACACAGGAGGGTTTACTCATACTGGAGCAGCACGGGAAAGAAAACTAATATACCATACAAGAGCAAGACAAAGGGCCCATGCTGAGGTGGGGGGTGGGAGGGGGCGGAGTAGAAAGCCAGTAAGTCACCATCAATAACCGCAGGCCAATGGCATGTTCATATTCGCAGTCACCAACAAGTCAGACACCGAAGCAGTATATGGCGCCTTTTAAAAAGCCAGAGACTTCTGTCCCCAAAATAAATAAAAAACGTTGAAAAAAAAAATTAAAAAAATAAAAAAAAAGGGGGCGCCTGGGTGGCGCAGTTGGTTAAGCGTCCGACTTCAGCCAGGTCACGATCTCGCAGTCCATGAGTTCGAGCCCCGCGTCAGGCTCTGGGCCGATGGCTCGGAGCCTGGAGCCTGTTTCCGATTCTGTGTCTCCCTCTCTCTCTGCCCCTCCCCCGTTCATGCTCTGTCTCTCTCTGTCCCAAAAATAAATGAAAAACGTTGAAAAAAAAAAATTAAAAAAAAAAAAAAAGCCAGAGACGGGGGTGGGGCACCTGGGTGGCTCAGGCGGTCGAGCGTCCGACTTCGGCTCAGGTCACGATCTCGCGGTTCGTGGGTTCGGGCCCCACGTCGGGCTCTGTGCTGACAGCTCGGAGCCTGGGGCCTGCTTTGGAGTCTCTGTCCCCCCCCACCCCTCCCCCACTCATGCTCTGTCTCTCTCTGTCTCTCAAAAGTCAATAAAGATTAAAATATATATATATAAAAACCTAGAGAAGGGCAGCACATAAAGGTGGGAGTTCCAAGTCAGAGAACCGTAACTCTGCTTTCAATAGGTACCTTGAGGCAGTCCGCTATTTTTCAACTCTGGTTCATTTACTTGAATTGTGTCATCTTCGAGGTAGAAGAGGATTTTATAGCGTCTTATTCTATACTTTTCTTGAGTTTTATCAGGCAATTCATCTTCTAAATAGGCATCAAAAGATAATACCTGTTGGGATCATAATTAGAAGCTAAGAAATGGCAAGAAAATTTTCATCAAAACTGAGAGTCAATACGGCTAGTGCTTATATACTTGCTGTTGATGTGAAGCGAACGTGGAGAGTTTCACCAAGACATTCCACACATCAGCTCTGCGAACAGATACGCAATCTAGGTTACCATAGACAAAGCCTGTATTTTCATCACTGTCTGGTTAGGATAAGGAAACGATACCCAAGCAACAAATCCATCATTCAGCTCTGCTCTAAGCTGAAGTACTATCTGTCGGGTTTCGCAGTGGGATTCTATATGTAAGTTACAGTAGTCCCCCCCCACACCCCCGCCCCCCCACACCGTATCCATGGCTTCGCTTTCTGCAGTTTCAGTGGCCCGCGGTCAGTTGGGTCCAGAGGTAGATGATCCTCCTTCCGCCCCGTGCTCAGGTCGACGGGAGCCCACGACTGCATCACGATGCCTACATCGCCCACCTCACTTCATCTCATCTCGCGCGTCTTACCATCTCGCATCATCGTAAGAAGGGCGAGTACAGCACGATGAGGTCTTTTGAGAGCCCGCGTTCGTGTAACTTATTACAGTATATTGTTAAAATTGTTCTATTACTACGTATTGTTGTTAATCTCTTACGGTGCTTAATTTACAAATTAAACTTTATCATAGGTATGTCACGTGTGTACACGGGAAAAAAAAAACCCACTACATATGGCTGAGTGCTAACTGTGGTTTCAGGCATCCACTGGGGGTCTTGGAACATGTGCCCTACGGGCAAGGCTGGGAGGACTACTATGCAGACAGACTAATTATTTTTTCTGAATATTCTTTCAATAGGAAGATGTGAAATTCTTACAGCACACCGGAGATCCCACCTTAAACTTCTCCAGGAACTTCAAAGAGCCTAGCTCAATGCCAACCAGTCTCATCTTACACTGTGTATGTGTTGGTGCGGGGGTCCCCTCCCTAAGGAATGTGGTGAGAAAAGACCTCAAGATAAGGGAAGGCAACCTGGCTATGTGCGTACGTGACATTCCTCACGACTCTGTATGTCTGTACATGACATCCTCATGACCCCGTAACGCGAGACCCTCCCCCCTGCCCCTGCCAATCAGACTGTATGTCTATATGTTACCCATATATGGAGACAAAGAAGTAGAAAACGGATAAAATGCTATACCACGCGGCATTCCGGGCTCAGTCTTTCAGGTACAAACCCTCTGAGCCCATGCCGGCAAGATCAAAATTGCTTCCTGGGAAGAAAAGCCTCAGTGTCACGACTCTCTGTGCGAGCATCCTGCTACAACGTGGGGAGGGGAGTGCTGGAGAGGGACTCAGGTGGGAGAGGTGGATTCTATAGTACTTACTGTAAAAATCAGAGATCGTCAAAAATGCTCCTGAAAATTCCTTAGCCATTCTGGAACACTGGGCCTCTCGATAAGTATAACACAGCCCATTTTTCTTCCATGATGAAGCAGACAAATGACTGCCTCTTCAGCTGAAGGCCCATTGAAATACCTTCCTTATTAGGCTCAGGTGCCATGTTGTACGAACAATACGTATGTTTAACCCTTGGAATCACTCTCAACGTGGCAACCTGATCACACACGGAGGAAGACGTGGTCACTGAGGACAACTGAGGGGCCAGGAGATTCAGGCTACCATTTCAAGCTTGCCCTGGGACATGTGCTCCTTGAGAGCTCAATTTTAACATTCCCTCCGGTCTCAAGTTAATTGTGTATATGATGTGACAGTGTGGTAATCCAACATGGACAATATGATATGTACGACTGAGTCTGTTAGGTGCAATCTACCCTTCTAAAGGTGGTCAGTTACTCTAATTAGGAATATATGTTCCGGGAGAGTTTAGCAAATTTTTATCAGAAGCCCACACTTCAGAAGTGGCTGACAAAATGTCTCAGTAGCTTATCTTCGATCAACACAAGACACTTTGTTCATTACCGTAAAGGATGTTAGAGAGGAACTGTAGTGAGTTAAGTGATTCTATTCAAAATGAATGGATCCTTTGCAAGTATTGCCGAGGCACTGTCTTTACTGGAACAAGTTCTAGAAATCTAGTGTACTGGAGATCTCCAACCTTTCAAAATGGCACCTTTGGCTCCATTCCAGAATGGTCCTATGTTCAACTGCTTTCCTGGAAAATTCACCTGGCCTGCCTCCAGTTAGAAGGTTAGCTAAACTCACTTCTAGAATACGGTCATATTTGTGTTGATTGAACATTTCTGGTAAGATGCTGTTGGATGGGTATAGGGTTTCCTTCTGGGGTGATGCAAATGTCTTGGAATTAGAAGTGACGGTTATGCAACACTGTAAATATACTAGATGGCACTAAATTGCACCCTTTAAATGGGCTAATGGTTAGGGCGTGTGGGTGGCTCAGTCAGCTAAGCACCCAACTTCAGCTCAGGTCATGATCTCGCGGTTCGTGGGTTCAAGCCCTGCATCAGGCTCTCTGCTGTCAACACAGAGCCTGCCTCAGATCCTCTGTCCCCCTCTCTCTGTCCCTCCCTTACCCCTGCACGCACACACTCTCCCTCTCAAAAATAAACATTAAGAAATATAAAATAAGTATTTTATAAATATTTATTTTATATATATAATTTTATATAATATATATAATATATTATATATAATATATATAAATTTTTTTATTTATTATTTACTATATAATTTACTATTTATTATATAAATATAAAATATATAAAATTTATTTATTTTATAAATATATTTACATTTATATTTATATAAATATATATTTATTATATTTATATTTATATATATAATATATATTTTATAAATATATTTATAAAATATATTTATTGTATAAACAAAATATATAAAATATAATATATAATTTTATATAAATATAAAAAATAAACATGTAGAGAAATAATAAAAATAAGATGGTTAATGGTTAGTTTTATGTTATGTCAATTTTACTTCAAAACAAAGATGTTGGACATTGAGGGGCAGTTAAGATGGGGGAGAATGAGGGGGACGGGGATTTTCCGTCTGTGCCCCTGAAACACAGTTGTATTGAGGTCAGACCAGTTGGAATACCCAGGAAACAGATCTGCAGAGGGGCAGAAGGCTCTCTACAGTTGGAGGGAGACAGACTGGCAGGATTGAGCTGTGAGTATGTGACTTGGGGGAGAGAAAATGGCGGAGCTATGGAGGGGAAAGAACCCTTTCTGTGGACAGACATAAGGTAGCGAAAGAGACAGGGGTTGGGCACTGAGTTAGCACAAGAGGAAAACCTCTCCAGACCACAGACTGGGGAAGCAGAAGTACAGAGAGTGCCAGTTATGTTTTGCAAACAGCCTTTGGAGCTGAAACTCAGAGGCTTTGAAAGTGCAGGACTTTCTCTGGAGAGGAGCTGAGGTGCACACTTCTGGGGAGGAGGGAGCTGGCCCCAGAGTGCATAGTGTGGTGTAGACATCTCTGGGGCACACTGGGAGAGAACATTCCCCTTCCTGGAGTACCCTGGGAAGAGGGTTCATTGCCTCCCCAAGGACAGAAGGCCCTGCAGATGCCAGCCAAAGGCCTTTCATCAGCAGGGCAGAGTGGTTCTAAACCAGAACGGGGTCCCGTGTCTCAGGGGTTCTGAAACCCAGCCGAGAGCCAAATGGAAGGCACAGGAGAACTGTGACACGGTGCCTGCTGGCTGCCCTCCCTATTTTGTGACGGCTACCTGAACACCATGGTGTGAGACACCCAGTCCGGGGAGAAGAGACTGGGGTGACGCCATTTTTCCCCGCAACACCAACATGGTGGGACTTCAGGAAGCAGCACAGCGCCCCCCAGTGGAGGTGGGGCAGGCTTACGCCAAACCCAGCCCTTCCGGGCCTGGTAACTGCTTATTTACTGGAGTGACACTGGCTGACCCAACACTGCCGACCTCTCCTCCAGACCAGCACAGCCACCACCCCCCAAGAACCAACAGACGAGTCGTTCTTTTTCTTTCTTCCCTCTTTTTTTTCTTTCGAAACCAGGCTCATAGTTTCTGATTTGGTCTTTGTCAATTCTCATTATATACATATATATATATTTTTTTATCCTATTCTGTCTCCATGTTTTCTCTTTCTTCTTTATTTCTGTTTCTCTGGAATTAGCCCTATAGGTATTTGATTCTCTTTTGTTTTCTTTCCTCCTCTTTCTTTTTTTCTCTTTTTATGGGATCAGGCTCCATACACCCATACCTTTTTTTTTTTTCTTTTTTTTTTTTCTATTCCAGGGTTACTTCAACAAACAAATCAAAGCACACCTAGTTAAAGGTCCAGCCACCACCACTACGAGCAAGGAGGAGGTCTGCAGAGGACCGAACAGTGGGAAAGAGCAGCCAAAACCGCAACGACAAAACGCACACAACATACATCAGAAACACTTCCTGGAGTCCCAGACCGTGGACTGTGCAGGACCTCTTTTTAACACGGTGGTACTCACAGCTGCAGGACACATAATGAGCCTTTACAACACGCAAAAGACGAAAACTTAGCCAAAACAACAAGACGGGAATTCTCCCCAAAAGAAAGGTCAAGAAGAAATCACAGCCAGAGAATTGTTGAAAACAGATACAAACAAGATACCTGAATAAGAATCTGGAGTAACGGTCATAAGACTAACAGCTGGGCCTGAACAAAGCAAAGAAGACACCAGAGAAACCCTTGCTGCAGAGGTCAAAGACCTAAGAACTAGTCACGATGAATTAAAAAAATACTATAACTTAGAGGCAAAATAAACTAGATACAGTGACAGTGAGGATGGAAGAAGCAGAAGAGGGAATAGGTGAAACAGAAGACAAAATCATGGAAAATAATGAAGCTGGAAAAAAAGAGGGAAAGGAAATTATTAGATCACAAGGGGAGAACTAGAGAACTAAGTGATTCCATGAAACAAAACCCTATCTGTGTCCTAGGAGTCCCAGAAGAAGAGCGAGAAAAAGGGACAGAAGGTTTATGTGAACAAATGATAGCTGAGAACGTCCCTAATCTGGGGAAGGAAAGCAGGCATCGAAGTCCAAAGGGCACAGATAACTCCCGTCAAAATCCGCAAAAACAGATCAACATGACGACACATTAGAGTGAAACTGGCAAAATACAAAGATAAAGAGAGAATTCTGAAAGGAGTTAGAGACAAAAGGATGTCTCCACCCTTAACCTACAAGGGTGGACACATAAAGTTAGTAGCAGACCTGTCCCGCGGAACTTGGCAGGCTGGAAGGGAGTAGCAGGAAATATTCAATGTGCTGAACAGGAAAAATATGCAGCCCAGAATCCTTTATCCAGCAAGGCCGTCATTCAGAATAAAAGAGAAAGATTTTCCCAAACAAAAACTAAAGGAGTTAATAATGACCACTAAACCAGCCCCGTAAGAAATTCGAAGGGGTCTTTCTCAGTGGAAAGCAGCAAAGACTACAAAGGACCAGAGGACATCAACACCAACAAGAAATCTACAGAGAACACAATGGCACTAAATTCAAATCTTTCATAATCACTCTGAATGTAAATGGACTAAATGCCCCACTCAGAAGACATAGGTTATCAGAATGAATTTAAAAAAAAAATAAAATCCATCTATATGTTGCTATAAGAGACTCATTTTAGATCTGAGGACACCTGCAGATTGAAAGTGAGGGGCTAGAGAACCATCTATCATGATAATGGACAGCAAAAGAAAGCTGGAGTAGCCATACTTATATCAGACAAATGAGACTTTAACACAAAGACTGTAACAAGAAATGCAAAAGGGCATTATATCATAATTAAGGGGTCTATCCATCAAGAAGAACTAACAATTGTAAACATTTATGCCCTCAACTTAAAACACCCAAATAGATAAATCAATCACAAACATAAGCAAAGTTATCGATAATAATACCATAATTGTAGGAGACTCTAATACTCCACTTAGAGCAATGGACACATCACCTAAGCAGAAAATCAACAAGGAAACAACAGCTCTGAATGACACATTGGACCAGATGGACTTAACAGATATATTCAGAACGTTTCATCCTAAAGCAGCAGAATGCACACTCTTCTTGAGTGCACATGGAACATTCTCCACAATAGACCCCATATTGTATCACAAAACAGCCCTCAACAGGTACAAAAAGACAGAGATCATACCATGCATATTTTCAGATCACAACACTATGAAACTTGAAGTCAACCACAAGAAGAAATTTGGAAAGCCCTCAAATACATGGAGGTTACAGAACATCCTACTAAAGAATGAACGGGTTAACAAGGAAACTAAAGAAGAAATTTTAAAAATACAAGGAAACAAATGAAAATGAAAACACGACAGTTCATACCCTTTGGGATGTAGCAAAGGCAGTCCTAAGAGGAAAATACATTGCAATTTCAGGCCTATCTCAAGAAGCAAGAAAGGTCCCAAATACACAACACAAACTTGCACCTAAAGGAGCTAGAAAAGGAACAGCAAATAAAGCCCAAAGCCAGCAGAAGAAGGGAAATAATAAAGATTGGAACAGGAATAAATGATACAGAATCCAAAAATACAGTAAAACAGATCAGTGAAGGAGCACTTGGGTGGCTCAGTCGATTAGGCATTTGACTTTGGCTCAGGTCATGATCTCACTGTTCGTAGGTATGAGCCCCTTGTCAGGCTCTGTGCTGACAGCTCCGAGCCTGGATCCTGCTTCAGATTCTGTGTCTTCCTCTCTCTCTGCCCCTCCCCAGCTCATGCTCTCTTTCTCAAAAATAAACAAACTTTGAAAAAAATTAAAAACAGCAGAACAGATCAATGAAACTAAGAGCTGGTGTTTTGAAAGAATAAACAAAATTGATAAGCCCCCAGCCAGATTTATCAAAAAGAAAAGAGAGGGGCGCCTGGGTGGCGCAGTCGGTTAAGCGTCCGACTTCAGCCAGGTCACGATCTCCCGGTCCGGGAGTTCGAGCCCCGCGTCGGGCTCTGGGCTGATGGCTCAGAGCCTGGAACCTGTTTCCGATTCTGTGTCTCCCTCTCTCTCTGCCCTTCCCCCGTTCATGCTCTGTCTCTCTCTGTCCCAAAAATAAATAAACGTTGAAAAAAAAAAAATTAAAAAAAAAAAAAAGAAAAGAGAAAGGGCCCAAATAGACAAAATCCCGAACAAAAGAAGAGAGATCACAACCAATACCCCAGAAATACAAACAATTATAAGAGAATCCTATGAAAAATGATATGCTAACAAACTGGACAATCTGGAAGAAATGGACAAATCCCTAGACTGTCACACACTACCATCACTCAAATGGGAAGAAATAGAAAATTTGAACAGGCCCATAACCAGGAAAGAAATTGAATCAGTTATCAAAAATCTCCCCAAAAATAAGAGTCCTGGGCCAGATGGCTTCCCAGGGGAAGTCTACCAGACAATTTAATGAAGAGTTAATAACTATTCTTCTCAAACTGTTCCAAAGAATAGAAATGGAAGGAAAGCTTCCAAACTCAATTCTATGAAGCCAGCATTACCTTGAGTCCAAAACCAGATAAAGACTCCAGTATAAAGAAAAATTCCAGGCCAATATCTCCGACGAACATGGATGCAAAAATTCTCAACAAGATACTGGCAAATTGAATTCAATAGTATATTAAAATAATAATTCATCGTGATCAAGTGGGATTCATTGCTGGGCTGCAGGGCTGGTTCAATATTCGCACATCAATCAACGTGATACATCACATTAACAGAAGAAAGGATAGAACCATATGATCCTGTCAATCGGTGCAAAAAAAGCATTTGACAAAATACAGCATCCTTTCTTAAGAAAAACCCTCAAGACAGTCGGGATAGAAGGAACATACTGAAACATCATCAAAGCCACTTATGAAAAGCCCACAGCTAATATCATCCTCAATGGGGAAAAACTGAGGGCTTTCCCATGACGTCAGGAACATGACAGGGATGTCCACTCTCACCTCTGTTCAACATAGTATGGCAAGTCCTAGCCTCAGCAATCAGACAACAAAAAGCTGTAATCATCGGGGCGCCTGGGTGGCGCAGTCGGTTAAGCGTCCGACTTCAGCCAGGTCACGATCTCGCGGTCCCTGAGTTCGAGCCCCGCGTCGGGCTCTGGGCTGATGGCTCAGAGCCTGGAGCCTGTTTCCGATTCTGTGTCTCCCTCTCTCTCTGCCCCTCCCCCTTTCATGCTCTGTCTCTCTCTGTCCCAAAAATAAATAAACGTTGAAAAAAAAAAAAAAGCTGTAATCATCAAGACAGTATGGTATTGGCACAAAAACAGATACATAGATCAACAGAATGGGAGAAGCTATTTGCAAATGACATATCAGATAAAGGGTTAGTATCCAAAATCTATGAAGAACTTACCACACTCAACACCTAAAAAAACAAGAAATGCAGCGAAGAAATAAGACATGAACAGACGCTTTGCCAAAGAAGACGCATCCAGATGGCCAACAGACACACGAAAAGATGTTCATCACTCCTCATCAGGGAAATACAAATCAAAACCACACTGAGATACCACCCCACACCTGTCAGAATGGCTAACACGAACAACTCAGGCAACGACAGATGTTGGCGAGGATGCGGAGAAAGAGGATCTCTTTTGCATTGTTGGTGGCAATGCAAGCTGGTGCAGCCGCTCTGGAAAACAGTGCGGAGGTTCCTCAAAAAAATTAAAAATAGAACTACCCTATGACCCAGCAATAGCACTACTAGGAATTTATCCAAAAGATACAAAAATGCTGATTCAAAGTGGTACACACACCCCAATGTTTATAGCAGTGCTATCAACTACAGCCAAATTATGGAAAGAGCCTAAATGTCCATCGATTGAAAAATAGGGAAAGAAGTGATGCGTGTGTATGTACATATACGTACATGTATATATACGTACATATATATGTAGTATATATACATGTACGTATATGTATATATACGTATATATACAGAGAGAGAGAGAGAGAGGGAGGAGAGAGAGAGAGAGATGGAGGGGGAGAGAGAGAGAGAGAGGGAGGGGGGGAGGGAGAGAGAGAGAGAGAGAGAGAAAGAGATGGAGGGAGAGAGAGAGAGGGAGGGGGGAGGGAGAGAGAGAGAGAGAGAGAGAGAGAGAGAGAATACTACTCAGCAATGAAAAGGAATGAAATCCTGCCATTTGCAACAACATGGATGGAACTGGAGAGTATTATGCTAAGTGAAATAAGTCAGAGAGAGATATCCTATGATTTCACTCATATGTAGGATTTAAAAAACACAATAGATGAACATGAGGGAAGGGAAGGAAAATTAAGATAAAAGCAGAGAGGCAAACCATAAAAGACTCTTAAATACAGAGAACAAACTGAGGGTTGCTGGAGGGCGTGGGGGGAATGGGTTAAGGTGGGTGATGGGGATCAAGGAGGGCATTTTTGGAGATGAGCACTGGGTATCATATTTAAGAGATGAATCACCGGGTTCTACTCCTGAAGCCAAAACTACACAGGATGTTATCTAACGTGCATTTAAATTAAAAAGAAAGTTAAAAAAAAAAAAGATGTTGGACACTGAATTGAGGTTGACATACTAAAGCGGTAAATTCTAGGCATGCCCGGGTGGCTCTGTCAGTTAAGCATCCGACTTCAGCTCAAGTCATGATCTCCCAGTTCATGGGTTGGAGCCCCACGTCGGGCTCTGTGCTGACAGCTCAGAGCCTGGAGCCTGCTTGGGATTCTGTCTCCCTCTCTCGCTCTCTGCCCCTCCCCCGCTTGTGCTCACTCGCTCTCAAAAAGAAACTTAAAATGGTAAATTCTGTGTTATATGGACTACATCTCAATAAAAAAAAAAAAAAAAAAGAGAAAGGGGGAAACGATGTCGGAAGACCCAGAAGGACAAGAGAGCTGGAGTTTCGTTGAGCTTCCAGTAAAGGTAGGGAGAGGGGGCAGAATATGCTGCCCCAGAAGGTACCACTTTGGATATGTGGAGTATTTGGACCCGAAAACAACTGGGTTCCAGCAGACTCGGGGAGAATTTTTTACCTGCCTACGAGAAGTTAGATAGGGACCCTGTAGCAGGAAGGGAGCCATTACCAGAGAGAACTTTTCTATCAGGAAGACGTATTGGCATGGCATGGTAAATATTCGCTGACCAGACATTCGTTCTCCACACCTTCCCATCAAAAGGCTTCCTCCTCTTTGAAGTCTCAGACCCCTACACCCTTTTCCTTAGCTCTGGATAGAATGTCAGTCTCAATTATCCGACCGCCTCTGTGTCTTAGTGGGGCTCCCAGAGGTATGTAAGTAAATTTGTGTTTCTCCTGTTCATCTGTCTTATGGCAATTTAATTAGACCAGCCAAAGAACCTAGAGGGGAAGAAGGGCAATGTTTTCTGCCCCTTCAGGATTCAATCTGAAACTTTTTTTTTTTTTTTGGCTTTGTAGTTGGGTATGAACGCATGGCGATATAACATTCATCACTCTCACCTACCTCTGTGCATTGACTGCTATCGGTAGGAGTTTGTGACTGAGCAAAGGGACACAGATCAGTTGACCACACGTCATTTATGTAATCATTGAATATCGGGCAAATAATACATTACAAGAGAATGAAGGATGCTAAATAAAAATGAAGAGAAAAGAAAAGATAGTATTTTAGGCCGGGCTTCAATAGGAGAGGGAAAGACTGATAGGTCACGTTCTGGTCCTCTGAGACTCCAGCATGCAAGTGAAGGACAGCAGAATTCGTCACTCCAAAATATGCCTCTTTGGTGTAAGAACTATTTTAGAGTGGCTTTTGTTGTTGTTGTTGTTGTTTGGGTTTGTGGGGTTTTGGTCTTTTGTTTTTACACACAGCAAACACAGGAGTACCTCTGGAAATAGAGAAGTTACCTTTCTGGAAGACATGTACCTGTATAAGGGAAATCTCCATTTGTAAGGGCATCCAAAGAGATCTCTAGAACTTCTTATCACTGGAGAAGACAACAACTTAAATCTGCATAACAGCGCCTTTCCTGGTAACCTCCCAACGGACTCCCCACCCCAAACACCTTTTATCTTTTAGCTGGAGGTGGTATTTAAGGTGGTGGCTTGTAGGGGCGCCTGGGTGGCTTGGTCGGTTAAGCGTCCGACTTCAGCTCAGGTCATGATCTCACGGTCCGTGAGTTCGAGCCCCGCGTCGGGCTCTGTGCTGACCGCTCAGAGCCTGGAGCCGGTTTCAGATTCTGTGTCTCCCTTTCTCTCTGCCCCTCCCCTGTTCATGCTCTGTCTCTTTCTGTCTCAAAAATAAATAAACATTAAAAAAAAAAAGTGGTGGCTTGGGACTTTTGGGGGAGTTACTCAGTCTTCCTGGGTCTCTCCCACGTATACATTTTATTAAGCTTCTGTTTGTTTTCCTCCCGTTCGTCTTTTTTATTATGGTGGGATCTCAGCTGAGAGTCTAGACCCGTCCTATTTTCCTCCCCTACAAAAGGTAGGGAGCAAGTCAGAGTGGTAGAGACAGAAAGACAGAAAAGGAAGAGAGAAAAATGTCACCTGTAGCAAAGTGGAATACAAGGGAAGAGACACCAGATAGACCAAAAGTGATCTCACAAAGATAAAAGACCTAATCACAAAGGAACCTGAGGATCCAAAGAGAATGTCCTAAAATGAAAACTGCCAGAAATAACAATTTATGGAAACGTAATTATGATATAAGCTTTCATCATAATTGATGACGTCCAACAAAGATTAGATAAATAAGGTCCTAGAGGATGTAAATGGGTAAATGGCTGTAATTGTCTTGAAAATGGGATGTAAATATCATTCGGCAGGGACATGTGATCTTTAGCTCCGCAGCAGGCTTCTGCCAGCCCTACTGTGTTATACAAGGTTACCTGCCCGATCCCCGAGGCAATTTGAACATTTGAGGCTAGCCTACAGGATATAAAATCTGAAATCAATTAGCTTTAAATAATAGAGAGCGTGGGATTTCTTCATTATAAAGGAACATTTTTAATTGGTTAGTATTCCTGAAATTAGCATCGTCTTACAATTATAAAGGCAAAAGAAACTGGAAGCCGTCAGTTTGATGGAAGGTGTGAATGTAGCCTTGTGGGGAAGGAGTTAATCCTATTTTCATGTCAGTTGAGCTATTTACTTTGCGTGCGCCTCCCGAAGAGCTGGAGTTTAACATCGATTTGGATTCCTAATTTCCACTTTAAATTGTTTTCAAAATGATTACTGTCTGACACATGAAATAATTGTGTGCAGAAGACTGTCCATCACGGGTTAGGCAATGCAATCCTGAGACAAAAGCAAAAAGCAAAATCTCCCTGAATAAATCTGAGAATTGTTTAAAGATGGTGAGGCTGGTGCGACCGATGCATGAGTCATCAAGTCTGTATTTCTCAGAAACTAAATAGCTAAGTGTCCAAAATTTACAGCCAGATTTTCTAGAGATGCTGTCGGGACAGACATGAAAGTCCAGTAATATTCAATGAGGCTCAACATTCTATAGAGAGATCAGCATCACTAATGTAGGTTTTAAATGTTTAGGTTCTAAAGAAGAAAGTATATGTGACCACTAAGGATCAATGCATACAATTACAAGTGGGTAGACAATACAAATTTCTGTACATTTTAATTTTTTTTAATGATTTTATTTACTTTTGAGACAGAGAGAGACAGAGCATGAGCAGGGGAGGGGCAGAGAGGGGAAGACACAGAATCCGAAGCGGGCTCCAGGCTCTGAGCTGCCAGCACTGAGCCCGACGCGAGGCTCGAACTCACGGAGAGTGAGATCATGACCTGAGCTGAAGTCGGACGCTCAACCGACTGAGCCACCCAGGCGCCCCCAAATTTCTGTACATTTAATGTGGTGTTGTTGATCCTCCCTGAAAAAGCTGTTAAGTCAGTGATTTCTTTTATGAATAGAGTCCTAGAATTAAGAAAAGAAACCATAGGAGAGTTTCTATCGCATATAGAGGATGGCTCCCCTAGCCGTGACAATTGTACAGTTCCAGAAATTTATCACGCGAAGGGGAGCAGAACGTGACATCCCAAAATACTCTTCTTTGGCATAAGAGTTACCTCGAACTGATTCTTTTTAAGAAACAGCTGACCTAGGAGAAGCTCTGAAATCCAAGTAAAAGTGACCGTTTTGGTTTTTGTTTCTAAGGTGTTTTTTTTTTTTAAATAAAAGTTTGTTTATTTTGAGAGAGACAGAAACAGAGCAACTAGGGGAGGGGCAGACAGAGGGGGAGAGAGAGAATCCCACGCAGGGTCTGTGCTATCAGCACAGAGCCCGATGCAGGGCTTGAACCCAGAAAACCGTGAGATCAGGACCTGAGTCGAAACCAAGAGTGAGATGCTGAACCATCTGAGCCACTCAGGTGCCCCTAAGGTTTTTATTTATTTATTTTGAGAGAGAGAGAGAGAGGGGAGGGGGGCGGAGAGAGAGGGAGTGAGACAGAATCCCAAGCAGCCCTCGGCACCATCAGCCCGGAGCCCGACGCGAGATGCGAACCCACAGACCCTGAGATCGTGACCTGAACCTAAATCGAGAGTGGGACACTCACAGACGAAGCCACCCCGGCGCCTCAAAAGTGACCCTTTCCTACGAGCCATTTACATGTATAAGGGAAATCTCCATTTCCAAGGGTGTCTCCCTCACTGTACCAAGAAGACGAGGGATGACCAAATACCTCTAGAAACTCTTATCGATGGAGAAGGCAGTGACTTAAATCTGCATAACAACCCTACCCTTGTTTACTATGCTTTTCCTAGTCCCCCACCCCACCCCCCAAGTGGCTCCCCCACTCCCAATAACCTCTTTTGTCTTTAGCTGCAGACAGTATTTAAGGTGATGGCTTTGGCCATTTGTGGGAGTTCCTCAAGTTTTCTTGGGTCTCTCCCATGTATACAGGAGGTATACAGGTTATTAAACTTCTGCTTGTATTTCTCTTGTTAGTCTGTCTTTCATCATAGGGGCATCTTAGCCAAGCACCTACAAGGGTAAAGGGAAAATGATTTTTCCTCCCCTACACAGGCTAATTCACAAAAAATTCTAATAAACTGAAAACACATAAAGTATACAAGTTCCAGTCATTAATCACAAAGCAATACAACTAGAAATGTTATTATGTAACTATAAACAAAAATTCTCACTAATAATTATTGTATTGTAATTAAAAGTAAACTTGAAAATACAAAACATGGGGGCGCCTGGGTGGCGCAGTCGGTTAAGCGTCCGACTTCAGCCAGGTCACGATCTCGCGGTCCGTGAGTTCGAGCCCCGCATCAGGCTCTGGGCTGATGGCTCAGAGCCTGGAGCCTGTTTCCGATTCTGTGTCTCCCTCTCTCTCTGCCCCTCCCCCGTTCATGCTCTGTCTCTCTCTGTCCCCCAAAAAATAAACGTTGAAAAAAAAATTTTTTTTAATAAAAAAAAAAAAAAGAAAATACAAAACATGAGTATAGAATTAAAGATGTACAAACCTATAAAATTTTGGTAAAGCGATAATCTGGGGTGAATTACTGGATTTAGATTACTACCTAAGAGAATTTAGAGTTAAAGAGGGCTTACTCGGTTCATTGTTCTAACTCAGCTTTCCTCAGGCTTGGCTCTGCTTTAGGAGCCAAGAAAGAGAGAGAGAGAGAGAGAGAGAAAGAGAGAGGAAGAGAGGAAGAGAAAGAGAGAAAAGAGAAAGAAAGGGAAAGAAGGAGGGAGGGAGGGAGGGAGGAAGAATGAAAAAATGAAAGAGACAAAGAAAGGGGAAAAAAAGGAAGAAGAAAAGGAAAAGAAAAGGAAGAAAACAAAGCCCAGGCCCAATGAATCAGAATCATGTGGGGTGTTGGGCGGGGGGAGCCCCTGGGTGGCTCAGTCAGGCGTCCGACTTCAGCTCAGGTCATGATCTCCCAGTTCGTGAGTTCCAGCCCTGCCTTGGGCTCTGCGCTGACAGCTCGGGGCCTAAAGCCTGCTTCAGATTCTGTGTCTCCCTCTCTCTCTGCCCCTCCCCCCCTCCCCAAATGCATAAGCATTAAAAAGAAAAAAAATTTTTTTAAAAAGAATTATGGGCGCAGGTAATGATGAGAACAAAGGCAAAAGAAAGGTAGATAAAATTAAACTTCTTTACAATCTGCAGCCTGCGGACAAATACAGGCAGAGCAACATTCCTCAAGGAACTCACCATGGCCTTGATGTTAATGCTTTGCTAGAGGCAAAAAGCAACCTTAACTTAACAATAGCCAGACCTCCAGGATGCGGTAAGTCTTCTATACTATGAAAATCCTTTGGGAAACTTCCTTTATCTCTGCCCCTCCCCGCTTAAAAAAGTATATAATCAATTGTTCCTCCCTGTCCCAGTGCAGATCTTCCGGACTAAGGGTCCTGTCCCCGGGCTTTCATAAAAACACCTTTTTGCACATAAAACGTCTCAAGAAGTCTTTCCTGCCGGCTCACTCGCCACCCACATCACATCAGGTAAGGGGGCGTTCGTATTTTTTCTTAAAGCTCTCCCAAGTAATTCTGAAATGTAAGCCAAGAGTTTTGACTCAGTGAGCAATAAATTGAGCAAAAATTTCTGAAAGTGGGAAAATCTGTCATAAGGAAAACAAGTAGAAAGCAAAAAGGATAAAAGCATAAGCAGGAGAATTTGGAAGGAGAAAAACAACTGTAATAAACAAATCCAAGACTTTCTTTAATACACAGGTAAGAGTCTAGCAAAGATAAGAAAGTATGAAGTCAGAAGTGAGTTACCGCAGGACACAGAAATGTAATAAATTACAAGACATAAATAATCTTAACATAATAAATCATGCACGCTTGGACGAAAACAAATTTTAAAACCACAATTAAATAAGTGACTTTTGTAATAACTGTGAATTATCAAACTACAACGAATAAACTAATAACTGAGTAAGCAGTGGAAAAAATTACCCAAGAACTGTCTCTACAAAAGGCTCCGACGGGGATGATTTACTATCGGGTTCTTTCAAACTTTCACGGATGAGAAAACTGCCACATTACGGGACTCGCTCCGATACCAAAAAAAGATGGAAAGCCACGAAGTGAATTCTAATGCCTGATAGACATAACATTTAAAAGTAAACTATGGAGCCCTAGTCCTCATCCCCCTCCCCCGGAGAATCCCCTGCAGAGCCTTTTAAATTCCTGATGCTTGGGACACATCCACACCAACGCACGTATGAAATCAGAACCTTCAGAGTGGACCCAAGCATCACTGATTTTTAAAGCTCCCCGGGGTGACTGGAGTGTGCAAGCCAAGGTTGAGAACCGCCTCAGACAATTTCACGATTTGAGATTTAAAATACAAGCCAACAATTCAATAGCCTGTAACCATCATATGCCCACCTGCACAAAAGGCAGCATTCTCACAGATGCAAAGACGTTGACAAATACGTAATGATCTCATGCTGCTTCCAACCATATACATTTGTATTTATTTATTTTTTTAATGTTTGTTTTTAAGAGAGACAGAGAGAGAGCGTGAGCAGGGGAGGGGCAGAGAGAGAGGGAGACACAGAATCTGAAGCAGGCTCGGATCAGAGCTGTTAGCACAGAGCCCGACACGGGGCTCGAGCCCACTGTTGTGAGATCATGACCGGAGCCAAAATCAAGACACTTAACGGATTGAGCCACCCAGGCGCCCCATAATTATTGTCTTTATTGTCATTACTGTCAAAGAGACAATACTTTGAAGAAAGAAGACTGCCCTCTGATGAATCCTGCTATCTTTATCCAGCTAGAAATCAGTCAAAATGGGGGCGGGTCCGGGTGCTATTATTATTTCAATTATTACTCTTACTGCTTACAATTTATAACCGACCGAGTCACCCAGGCCCCCCCTTTACCACACACACCTTCAAATCCAAGAGTAATTCCTTAGTAAGACTGAAAAGCATCTGCTCTAAAACAACAGCCTAAATATCCAGCACTATAGTTAAGTAAACCATGCATCTACTACAAGCAGGAACAGAACAAAATTGCCCCTCCTGGCAACGTTATTGAATACCGTTTTGAGGAGTTCTGGGCAACGTAAGAAGGTATGAAATAAAAATATTCACAAGAAAGAGACAAAAAAGTATTACAGGCTGATACAATAATGGCATAAGCAAAAGCTGAGAAACTATAAAGAAAGGATTTCAGTATAACCACAACTGAATCAAAACTGTTCTTATGTACCAGCAATAACCAGCTGAAAATATAGTGGGAGGGAATAGTTATGTTCACAATAGAATAAAAAATAACCAAACACTTAAAAATAGTTGTCATGAAAACTCTGGGACCCAGATGAAACTCTAAAAACACTTGCTAGAAAATACAGGCGAACTTGACTAACAGGTGGGGCATATTCTGGGTAAGCAGACTGAAATAACATAGTTCAAGTTCACTGGTGCTTTGGAAGAATTTGAAAAAAAAAATAATTCTACGTCCACCTGATGAAAGAAACAAGTCTGCCTATTAAAGAGAATTATAAAAATTAAAGGTAATGTAGGGGACCTAACCCTCCCAGATTTTATACGTTACTATAATACAGTGCTTCAATTATCAAAATAGTGTACCACCACAGTAGTAAGAAACAGAATGATATGTGAAAAACAAAAATGGTCTGGAAATAAACTCTATTACGTGTAGAAATTTAAAACGTGAAGAGGCAGTCACATATCAGTAAGTGAAAAAAGTACTAACTTGGAATAGCATCAAGGTACATCCCAACCTGAAACAAATCATAACCCAAAATATATACCAGACGGGTTATCAGCTTAAATACAGCAAATCAACACCCTTTACCCATCCCCCAAATATATGTGTGCGTGTCAAAGCCTTGAAAGGGAGGATGACCGTTCTAGGCTTGGGAGAAAAAGAAAATTATGAAAGAAAAAAACCAGAACTTGACTATAAAAACACAAGTGATCACTTCAATGGACTAAAATGTAAATAAAAAACATGCTAAGCAAAAAACTCTAAGAGGAGTTTAATGTATAAAGATATGTTTTAATTAACTTTTAAAAGACCCTGTAAGAAGAAATGAGAAGACAGCTTCAAGTTTACCAGAGGGTCACTACATAAAAGAAAAACATTTCCGCTAAGAAATCGTCAGCTAAGAGCGGATTAAAAATCACAGGCAGCGGTTTTGTTTCTCCTATTAAATGGACCTGGTGGGATTTCTCATCACAGATGGGATTTTAAACTACTACTATGCTTCTAGGACAATGGGGTGCTATGAGGAGCCATGTTTAAATTCCTATACTTCTCAGGAACTCCATTTCTGGGCATGTAGCCCAGAGAAACAAACCAAAATATGGAGAAACATATGCGCAGAGATGTTCTTTGCAGCGGGTTGGTTTTTTTTTTAATAGAAAAAAAACTAGCCCGAGGGAAGGTAAAAAATTAACAGAAAGGGAAGGGTTCGGTAAATTATGGCACATCTATGTGCTCTGTGGAATATTACGAAGGCACTAGTATGAAGTTTTCAAAAATTATACAGCAGGAAGGAAAATACTTCAGATACGCAGAAACGTTGAGCGGAAAAAAAACCACAGAACTGAAAATGGTAACATACCATAATTACGACTATGCTTTTTTAAAGCACGTATACTTAAACACGTTTTAAAAACTATGTTTTCCCGAAAAGAATGGCGGGGGTGGGGGAGGGGAGACAAACAGCAAGCCATGGTGGTAGTTCCTGCAGAACCCTAGCTGGGCAGCAAGGCGGGAGTCAACTGGGGACGGGGGGCAACTTACACAAGGCGGTGGTGGGAGACCGGCAGCTTGTTGGGGGAGGGGTGATGAGTACTTCCGGGGGCCAAGGCTAGTGGGGGGGGGCCTCATTGGGGGGGGGTGAGTACTTCCGGGGGCTGAGGCTAGTGGGTGGGGGGAGCCTCGTTGGGGAGGGTACTTCCGGGGGCCGAGGCTAGTGGGTGGGGGGAGCCCCGTTGGGGAGGGTACTTCCGGGGGCCGAGGCTAGTGGGTGGGGGGAACCTTGTTGGGGGGGGTGAGTGCTTCTGGTGGCCGAGGCTACTGGATGCGGGGAGCCTCCGCGTCCGCTCCGGTGCTGGGTTCGAACCTAGCCACACCTTTGGCGGCCTGGACCTCTGGGCCCCGGGCCCGGCTCAGACACACCTCTGTGTGGTCCCTGGAGCCCCTTGCGGTCTTTTCGAGGGTTTTGACATCTCGCGCTCCAAACCTGATAGAAGAGCTCTACGACCCCGGAAGCGCTTCTACGCCCGCGCCCGGAAGTAGCGAAAAAGAAAGTGCGCAGTAATCTCGGAAGCGCGCCACGCGGCCCTGACGCCACGCCGGGGCTTTGCGAAACCTGCGGTTGTTGCCATTTGCCACGGCGCCTTGGAATCCAAAGCCATCGCGGAACTTGGTCCTCCCTGGACACGGCAAACTGTGACGGGTTGCTGAAAGAATCGGGCAAGGCCCCAAAGAGGCCAGAGGGGCACTCAGGTAGGGCCCCCCCCCCCCCCCCGGTAAATGCAGGGGCCCCTGGGAGCCCGCTGACGTGTCCCGTCTGGCCGGCCACCTCGTAACGACGCCTCACGTTCTGGAGAGGCCAGCGCCCCGCAAGCGCCTGAGAACACAGAAAAAGGGCTTGAAGCGCCTTTGAGTTGCGGTGTTTCCCGGAGCGCGTCCTGCCAGGGAAATTCCTCCCCACCGTGCCGCCATCGCAGGTGTGGGTGCAGCCTTTAAAGACTGATCGCAGGGAGCGTTCGGGGCTCCTTTGGTTGGCGGAACCCCCTTAGCCCCAACCCATCGGCACGCCGTGAAACCCCTTCTGGGAGAAATGGCTTCTCTAGAGGATGCCCGCCGCCTTGGGGGTAAGATCCCTATCCAGAGCTCCTCAGACTCTGAACCTGCAGCCAGAGCTGAGGGACAACACAGGGAGGCCGCGGACTCAAACAAGGTCGAGGGAAAGAGTGCTACGTTGCACGACCCGACCTCCTCTTCCAATTACACGAAGGCTCTCCAGGGCATCCTGGGAAAATTCATACCGAAAGGACAGCCCTCCTGCGATGCAAAACCGAGCACGAGCGAGCATCCCGAAACCGGGGGAGAAACCGCCAGGGTTGTCACCTTCTCTGCTCCTGGGGAAATGCAAGCGTTGGCCCCAGTGGTTAGAGAGAAGGAGAAGATGCTGATAGAGGTCAGCAGTTCGGGTGACAGGAAAGTGATCATCAGTCCTCCGGAGAAACCCAGCAAGCAGCCCCCGGACAACCAGATGGTGGTCGTTTTCGAAAAGGCCTCCCCAGGCCTCCAGTATCTGGACAGACGTAACTCTTATCCGGAATTCCAGCAGTACAAAGAAAGGGATACGGTGGCCGAGCGCCCCTCTCCGGCCAGTCTCTTGTCTATGGATGAGCTGGCTGCAATGGGACTCTCTCAGAGGCCAGTCTCCCTGGGTGTCGCCAGAGCCCCGCAGCCTTCATCCTCCGCCGCTAACCCGGTCACGTGCCGGTCTCCGGTGTACACGGGTCCTCTCGACTATGCCGGCTACCGCGGCAACATCCTCCGGGCTTCCCACTACGCCCCCATGGGCAACAGCAGCAACGTCCCCCAGGCCGTGAAGAACTGGGGAGGCTTCGGCGGTTACGCCCCCGCGTCAGAGGTGCGCTCGCCGAACTGGCCCCGAGACTGGAAGCCGTCAGGAGAAGATCCGGCCCTGAATTTCCACTTGGTTCGCTTCCCCAGAAGCTCAGCGGCGAGCCAGGAGAGGATGACCGTCCAGGCGGGGATACCATCACATTCTTGTGTGGGCTATGCAGCTGGTTCCCCGCCAGGGAGCCACTGGAAGGGAAGCCTGGGTTTCGTCGACACCCACTGTCACTTGGACTTGCTCTTCTCCAAGATGTCTTTCCAAGGGTCCTTTAAGAAGTTCACGGAAACGTATAGCCAGTCCTTCCCGAAGGAGTTTCAGGGCTGCATCTCTGATTTCTGTGATCCTCGCACACTGAAGGATGGCATGTGGGAAGATCTTCTGAGGGAGGATCTGGTCTGGGGGGCCTTTGGCTGTCACCCCCATTTCGCACGTTACTACAACGAGACTCAGGAGAGAAACATCCTGCAGGCCTTAAGACACCCCAGGGCCGTGGCATTTGGGGAAGTGGGTCTGGATTACTCGTACAAGTGCACCACCCCTGTCCAGCAGCAGCAGAAGGTATTTGAGAGGCAGCTGCAGCTGGCCGTGTCCCTGAACAAGCCCTTGGTGATCCACTGCCGGGAGGCTGACCAAGACCTGCTGGCCATCATGAAACGATACGTGCCTCCTGACTACAAGATCCATAGGCACTGCTTCACTGGCAGTTACCTGCTCGTCGAGCCCCTCTTGAAGTACTTCCCTAACATGTCTGTGGGTTTCACAGCCGTCCTGACTTACTCTTCGGCCTGGGAGACCCGGGATGCCCTGACGCATATCCCACTGGACAGAATCGTCGTGGAAACGGATGCTCCCTATTTCCTGCCTCGGGGGGTTCCCAAAAGCCTTTGCCAGTATGCCCACCCGGGCCTGGCCCTGTACACGCTTCGAGAGATCGCCAGAATCAAAGGTCAGCCGCTCACCCAAATCTTGGCCACCTTGCGTGAGAACACCAACTACATCTACAATATTTAAGCGAGGAGGGAGTGGTCAGGCGTCTTCCAGAAAAGGGAGACCAGCGGCCTGACAGCACAGACTTGATGTGAACTCTGCCTGCGTCTCGAGGTCAAGACGTGTTCCAGAAGCCCGCTAGAACTGAACAGACAAGACCGTGGCCGACTGTTTTCTTCAAAACCTCTTCGTAAGACTTCTCCTTGTGACTGGTAGGATGGGGTGCAGAATGGCAGGATGGGTAGGGGGAACTACCCTCGATGTGGTTTACCAGGGTTTTTCCTCCCGGCCAAATTGTGCCAGGACAGACAGTAAGAAAAGAAAGCGTTCCATAGGGTACAAGTTGGCTAAATCCAACTGCCTGTTCTCTGCATCCTGGGGCTTTGGTTGCTGCATAAAGTCACCCTCCTACTGGTCTTGAAAAAACAGAACAAACAAAAAAGGAATGTGGGAGTTTCAAAGGGAGCCCGGTGATTTGTTCTGTGGGTTCCCAAAACGTAGTTGTTGTTATAGGAATTCTCTAACCCGTACGGTTTGTCGTTAAATTCATCACTCAGCGACTGTGACTTGCAGTCTCTTGTTTCTAAAGATAAGCCAACACTAGCATTTCATCTCAAAGGCCATGGATTTAGGTAAAAATTAGCCCATGAATAGGCAGAACGGGCTGGGGGCGGGGGGGCCGGCGGGCTCTCCGTGGAGGCACTTCGAGCCACGACGGGAGCCAGGTCAGTTGAATCTTGGAACAGCGCCGAGATGAGTTTTGCATCTGAACTGAACTCCCAAAGCTTGTGTGACTCCAAGTCTCTTCACGGAACCAGTATATTAATAGCAACTGCTATTCAGATTGCTCTGACTGTTAACAGGGCCCAACTGTATACCACTCAGAAATACTGTTTTCCTGGAGGACAGAACCAGAGGCGCTTTAGCTTCCCACTTGGCAAACAGCCGTCCTCCCGGAGAAATTTGCAGGAGCTCCCATTTTAGGAAAATATTGGAGTTCTGAAACTTAGTTCTGCCAGCCAAAACACACACCTAAATCCAAGAGTCCCATTATCGGATGAGAAGGGCCATTTTACTTTATTTTTTTAAGGTTTATTTTTGAGTGCGAGCAAGTTGGGGAGGGGCAGAGGGAGAGGGAGAGAGAGAGAGAGAGAGAGAGTCCCAAACAGTCCCAAGTCAGCGCAGAGCCCGACGTGGGGCTTCCAACCCCACATCCCGTGACACCGTGACCTGAGCTGAAATCAAGAGTCGGACGTTTAACAGACGGAGCCACCCAGGCACCCCAAGGAGCGCCATCCGTGTTAAAGACGGAAAATTTCTTTTATTCTCAAAAACCGACCTGATGAAAACGGGCCCAGCGTTCGCTAGACTTCTCTGGGTTCCTGTGTGTCCTTTTATCTGGATCCCAGAAAAATCCGCTGGCTCCCCCTCTGGTTCTCGGCTCAGAAGTCTCCTCCACAGGGAAGCCCTCCCTGACCACCAAATACATAATGCTCCCCTCACCTGGGAGGAAAAAACTCCCTGGCTTACTGTTTGGCTTTCATCATACTACTTGGCACAGGCTGCATCGTGTTGTTAGTCTGCCTGTGCGTTCATCGGTTCTCCTCCCCACTAGGTTTAGAAGCTTGCCATTCATCACGCCCGATGAACACACACCTTGTACATACACCCTTTGTTAGAACAGTATCTGGAACAGTGCAGGCCCTCAGCAAAGACTTAACATGGGAGTTACTGTCTCCCTGGATGGGATAAGTGACGTCCCTAACACCCGGGAGTTAAGTGACAGTATTTTGTGCAGGAGGGGGGGGCGGGGGACAGCGAGTAGGGAGAGCACAGAGAAATAAACCACTGTCTCTAGCGTGCTCTTTAAAAGGAGAGGCAAAAGAATTGACGGGCGGCGATATTCTGTTTCCATTCTGTTTCCACGTCCTCCGGAGTAAGAGACTGTTAAATAGAGAGGGTCGAACCCTGCCGGGACCTTGACAGTTCATGTTTCTGTAAATAACCCTGAATGTATCATAGATTTTTCTTTCCCCTCTTTGCTGCGGATCCAGTTTTTGAGAAGAAGGAAGCGGAAGTGTAAGAAAGCTGTTGAGAGCTTTACTTTTCTTTAGGAGAACAAAAGAAGTCCAGTGTCAAAGGTGCAACTTGGTTATCTTTTCAAGACCGAAAAGCCTTCCAACACGAAGCCAGTGTTTTGAGGCAAGGTTTTTTTTGTTCCCCCATTTACTGCACACTGTAAAGAGACACGGCACAGAGTGTGTCCCTCAACCCACAGGAGCCCCGAGCTTTTTATAAAGGGTTGCAGAAAAGAAGGTTCCATGGACACACACCTTGGGGGAAATACTGAGTTATAACAAAGTTCCACACTTTTACTTGGGGGATCTCACATGTCCTTTGATATGCTGATGTGAGCCACACGTCCCCAAGACGGTGTTTCTCAAGGTTACCTCTAGATCAGTTTGATTCATTCGAGATAACAATTCAGCAAGCTCAAGTTCTTTGGGACCGCAAGCGTGGGAAACACCTCCGTCACACTCTTCGCCGTTGCGGTCCCCTTACCACATCGTGTACTTCTCTCTGCTCCTCACACCCTTTTTCGTTTCCCTTTCTAGCTACCTAAGATCCATGGAGAACAAAACACAAAATGTCATTGGTCGGTCCTAGCAAGGTGACGTTACCAAGTGGGCATTTCAAAAATGGGTGTGAAGGGGCGCCTGGGTGGCGCAGTCGGTTGAGCGCCCGACTTCAGCCAGGTCACGATCTCGCGGTCCGGGAGTTCGAGCCCCGCGTCGGGCTCTGGGCTGATGGCTCGGAGCCTGGAGCCTGTTTCCGATTCTGTGTCTCCCTCTCTCTCTCTCTGCCCCTCCCCCGTTCATGCTCTGTCTCTCTCTGTCCCAAAAATAAATAAACGTTGAAAAAAAAAATTTTTTTAAAAAAAATGGGTGTGAATGAACAATTGCATTTGTAAGTACACGTTGCACAAAAGAGAGAGGAAATATATATGCACACAATTAATTTTCCTCTCCAAAAAAGAAGTATCTCCTTTTTACACGGAGAAAATACTTTTCTTATCTGTTCCTCTCCCTCTGCGTTTTTAGGGCAAATGCACAGACTATGCTCTGCAGTGTTTCTAACACGCGGGAGAGCGCCTTGCCATAATTCAGCTTTATTTCTTCAGGAATGGGAGTGGACAGTGTAGTTTTTTGCTGAGTGCAGTACATCCAAAGTGGCCTAAATTTTAAAAAATCACAATCTTCCCTTACTTACTGCGTGAATGTAGTAAAGAACACCTCATCTATTCATGCTACTGGGTAAAAATAAGACGAAACCTTGTGATCCAGATGTACAAAATTTTGGAGCACTCTGTAAATAGCTTTCTGGTGATCGATATTCCATTGAGCCTCAAAGAATGACTGGAATCCATACGTTTGCATGGCACTTCAAAACTGGTGTCTCCTCGCACATTCTAGAGGCTTCAGAGAGCCACGGAAGCAACCGGTGATCTAGAAATTCAATTTGCCGTTAGTGGTCCCTGGGCCATTGGTCAGCTCAGAGTCACAGGGCCTCTCGGGCCCATCAATGGGCTCCCTGAACCTTGGCACTTGTCTTCCTGCGTGTCAATATCTTGTTTCTGTTCAATTTTAGAAAGGCCCTCCTTCCACCTTTAAAGCTCAGAAGGAACAAACTGCCCCATTGGTCTTGGGAGACGGGGGTGGGGAGGATCTGTTTTTTCAGTTGGTCTGTATTCGTATCTGACTTCCAAATTAGTACCCGATGATAGAACTTTTGAGACCACTACGGAGCATGAAGTGGGGTAAAATAGAGACGGTCACTTAAACACGCGGAGTGTTCTCCGCTTTTCTCTGATATTACCATTCTTATTGGCCAATTGCTTGAGTCAGTTTTGCTCATTAACATCTACCAGGATATTCACTTCACCTCCTAATTGGCATAAGCTAGACATTTCACTCGCTCCAAATTTGTGACTGAAATACCTTATTTGGTGTATCTTCGTTCGCCATCCCGAGCAAACAAGCTAGAAGTTTGTTGATTCTGTGGTTTCTTTTAAAGAATCAGCTCTTAGAGTTTTTATTCGTATCTATTCTGTGTACTGATTTCTAAAATCCTGCTTTTTAAGTTTATGAAGTTTTTGCCTTTAGCCCTCAGATGATCTGTTTTATTTTGCTTTTCTTAATGCCTTAAGTTAAATGCTCAGTTTAGTTTTAATTTGGGGGAGGGGAGGGAAAGGACAAGGTATTTGATAGCATAAATTTGCCTGTAATGGTAACTCTGCGTTATATCTGTAGGATTTTCTATTTTCATGAAGTTTACTTTCCTACTCTAAAAATTAATACATATTACAAAAACATGAACAGTAAGAAGTACATGGTATTTCTACTACCTAGAATCTACTGTTTTGTTAAGGTTTTCCCTTTAAGGTAATTGTGATCAACAGGGCTATGTAAAATTATTTTTATTTTATTTTATTTTTTTATTTTATTTTATTTTTTTATAACCTAGCTAGAAACCTAGAAAACCTAGGTTTTTTTTATAACCTAGCTAGCATGTTTTTTAAGCAAAGCTAAAGAACAAACAAGTACAGGTCCTAGAGAAAGAGGATATAAAGATCCGCTTTTTTTTTTTTTACTTTTGACTGACTTTATTTTACTGTATTATTATTTTTAATTTTTAAAGAATTTTCAGTTGAAGTATTAACTCCAAAAGCTAATGGTCTGCTTAAAGTCGCAAAAATAGAGAAATGTATGTATAGCCCTATATTGTATTAGGATTCATTTCATTATTGTTTGTTATTATTTTATCTTCCAATAAACATTTAAAATGGTTACATAAAGCTTCGAACTTTGTATTTTATAATTATATGGTTTTTTTCCATTGCTCATCACAAATCCTTTTATTTCATGACTTCCCAATGGTTAAACTGTTTAATTTGTTTTACAGTTGGCTAGAGTGCATCTTCCAGCAACTTCCTCAGGAAAAGTATGGGAATGGCATATTTATGAGAAATTACATACCTGAGAACATCTTTCTGCTACTTTCACTAATGAGTAATACCTCGGCTGGGTCTGGAATTTCTGGGTCATAAACATTTTCCCCTAAAATATAGCTATTCCTTTGTTGTCTTCTGGTATATTAATCTTGCAGAAAATTCTGAGGTCAACTTCTTTGGGGATTTAACTACTTTCTCTGGTCAGGATTCTTGGTAATTTGCCTTCTCCTTGAAAGCAACAGAAAACTTGCCCCAATATATCAAATTATTGGTCCCTTTTTTATTTTCTCTGGTACATGGCAAACATTCAGTCCTCAGATCTGTGTCTTTTTATAGTCGAGAAGGTCGGGTTGGTTTTTGTTATTTCTTACGGTATGCTTAATTGATTTGGCTGCTTTTAACCTAGCTTCTCATTCTTTAGGAACAATTGTCTGTATCTGTCTGGCCTTTCATTATCGATCTCGGTGCTTTTTTTTTTTTTTTCTTTCTTTTTAAGATTTTATTTTTAAGTAATCTCTCTGTCCAACGTGGTGCTTGAACTCGAGACCCCTGTTCTTGGTCCTCTTACAGCCGACCCTCTACTCCGCATTTTGGGAGAGTTTCTCAGGTTTCCCTTTTCCATCATTCATCTCCTTTTCAACAGGCGCCACGGTTTTCTTCACTACATATAATGCATTTCTGACTTTCCTCACATTTCCTCCTTCCTCCGCGAGCTCCCGTTGCCTTTCTGCCCAGAGTCTCGGTCAGCAGTGTTTTCAATGTATTCCCCTTGCTCTATTTTCTCCCTCCAGCTTTCACTTCACAGCGTTTGCTTTAACTGCTTACTTTGTTCTGTGACTTCTTTGCACTCCATCGAAAGCACAAAGCAAACTGTTATCAAAAGTGTGCATTTTCCTACAGAAAATATTTTTCTTCCTCTGCCTCTTAAATACCATGATCTCCATTTATGTTGCAGTCTTTCAGGAACTTCATTGGCTTTCTTTGTTCAGTCTTGAACAAAGAACAGTCTATCCAGGCTGGTGTTTACCCCAAAATACGGTGGGTAGGTTCCCTTTCCCTTCCTTCACCAGCCATTCGAATGTTTTGATTCTTCCTCCCACTGGGAGGCTAGGTGATAGAAATTCACGTACAGCATGTTAAGGGAAGTACGGAGGGAGGTGGGGCCATGGATGGTTCCCTAGGGGGGAAAAAAACCTCAAAATTTTCCATACATACAAAAAAATTCCATACAAACATTTTCCAAATTGACCTGACCTCTACTCCAGGCACAGAACTTACGCAGCCAGTCCTTCGCGTATCCTGCCTGTCACAACAGAAATGCCCTAATGCGAGGCCTGCTTTTCTTTCAGGGCAGCTATTCCCGGGCCTTACTAGTGACACTCGTAAGCCATCAACAGCCGTGAAAGTAAGCCAAGTGGAAGCCCCCGCAGATTGTCCTAACCGCCCTCTCTCCCCCCCCCTCCCCCAAACTCAATTCTCGTCACTTTTTTAGGGAATAAAAATATGATCCCATCTGCACTACAGCTAGGAGAGATTCATCTGCGTTTTCGGCATGAAGATGGACCTTCTCCCTGCCCTCTGACACTAATAACGTTTCTCCAGATTTTAAAATTCTGCAGTCATTTTAATTGGGATTGCGAAGGTGAAGAGGTTCATCTAAATATCAGTGCTCAAGTTAGAATTTCGCTCCAAATACCCATTTTTTTCTCACTTTTTTTTTTTGATAAATTTATGTTCCTATGGATACTGTGTCTAAATAGGCATAGCTTATTTTAAGAAAATTCAACTTATACAGATCTGAATCTCATTTGGCTTGTTGAACATAAGAGATGGTCAGTAAAGGTAAGTGGAATGAATGGATGACAAAACCCGCAAAATACAGAGAGATGACTTCCAAGTAATTTTTTATTACAAAAATATTATCATAAATCTATTTATACTCTGTGCTCCAATTTTCCACGACCAAACCTACTGTTTAAGATGAAAGAAACACCTATACAGACAGCATAAGCATTCATCAAACTTATGTTTACTTGTCTGCTGCCTCTTAGGACCTGATTTTATGATGCAAAAAGGGGGGGGGGGGAAGATGGAGAATGCTAGAACATTCTTCCTGTCGCTTTATCACCAATTACCCATATAACTGGTGCAAACCACTGAAACTCTTCAGTTGCTGGTTAACCTTGCAGCAAAAAAATTAGAAAATCAACACTTGCTAACCACAGGCCAGTGCAGCACTATTTAAAGGACTAAGAAAATTATGTATATATAACAGAGCTTTGGAGAGAAAATGCATGTATAAAAATACTGAATAATATATAAATCGGTGTAGGATGCAAAGCTGGAAGCTTAAGAATACTGTCAAAACCACATCTAAAATAGTCTTTTCACATCCTTATTGAATCTATTGAGCAAGGCGATGAAAAAACACTTGATATTACTAAGAGGAAAGCCTCAGACCCACTGCTTAAACTCAGACTTCCTGGAAAAATAATTAGAACTAGAAAAAGGGATCACCTCATCCAACAGAAACCACGTTGCTAATCATGGCATTTTGTAAACTGAAGAGCGACAACAGAATACTGAAATATTTGATACAAAAGATAAAGGGAAAATCTTTGGTAAAAAAAAAAATACATATATGTGAAATTTATCAAATACATCAAGTGTGTGTATATATACTGTGTGTGTGTGTGTATATATATATATATATACACACACACACACATATACATACCTATATATATACATATACATACATATATATACACACATACATATATATATCTCCCCGAGGAAATAATACCAGAACCAAAGCAGACACACTCCTTCATGCCATAATTTGGAGATATGTACTTTAAAAAGGCTGGATTCTACCTGAAAGACTCAGAAGAAAGATGCTTTGATAAGAGGACTTTCATGTTCTCTTCCAATCAAAATAATCCATTCTATATTTCTAATAATTACCCAATAAACCGGACTCCCCAGTACACTGGATCCTCCTGCTGGTTTCAAAGTAGGTTACTTACTTCCCACAAGGGCACTGGCAGCTGAGACCACAAAATGCATACCCAATACGGAAAGGCTCGTTGATCAAAAGCAAAGCGACACCAGACCAACCCAGTTACAAAGCACCTGCCAAATTCAAAGCTGTGTGTGAAGGGTACGACACGCAAGACAATCCCTCCAGGTACAGGGACTGTACCGTCAGGTAAGGGAGATCAGACTGTACGCAAGTAACTCCAGAACGGCGTATGGTGCCTCCAAATAATTATAATGCCCTGGATAGAGAGCTAAAGATCCCATCATATTTTTTAAAATCCACTCGGCATACATTGCTGAGTGCCTGCTATGGGCCGAGTGCCACGCTAGACTCTTGAGATTCAAAGATAAGTGAAAATAGCCAACACTGATCACATAGTTAAAATGGATCAGACAACACGTAAAGGGCTTTTACACCCTACCTCATTCACATCTCCCAACACATCTATAAAGTAGGTGTTATGGTGATTGCTGTTGTATAAAAATCAAGGTTGGGGCGCCTGGGTGGCGCAGTCGGTTAAGCTTCCGACTTCAGCCAGGTCACGATCTCGCGGTCCGTGAGTTCGAGCCCCGCGTCAGGCTCTGGGCTGATGGCTCCGAGCCTGGAGCCTGTTTCCGATCCTGTGTCTCCCTCTCTCTCTGCCCCTCCCCCGTTCATGCTCTGTCTCTCTCTGTCCCAAAAATAAATAAACGTTGAAAAAAAAAATTTAAAAAAAAAAAAAAAATCAAGGTTTAGGACATTAAGTGACCGAAGGTCTCAAGGTAAGAGAATGGGGCAGCTGGGATTAGAACGGCAACCGCCTAGCTTCAGAGGCCACCGGTGAACCACGGTCTCCCAAACTGCCCCCGAAACCCCGCCACACTCCAGCTCGGTGGAGGACACAGAGAAGCGTAATCGGGCTATGCTAACAGGAGTCTGAGAACGCTCTAGTAGGAGGGGGATACGCCAAGATACCTGAGAGCGTCAAGAAGAAGGCATTACGAAACAAACAAAAGGCATCACAGTGGAGGTGACATCTGAAATGGGTCTTCAGAGTGGAGAGATGGAGCTGCACACATGGACAAGTGGGGAAGGGCATTCTCTGCAGAGGGAACAGCATGTGCGAAGCGTGTGTGGGGCCTTGCGAGTCATTCTGTGGGGCAGAACGCCGAGTGGGAAAGGGAGAGCAGAGGAGATTTAGCAAAAGCACAGAAGCCAAAAGATCGGTGGTCCCTGGGTCACACAAAGTTAGGTCAAAGGACTGTAGACATTTTAATTTTTTTTAAGTTTATTTATTTTGAGAGAGCGAGCACACACGCGTGAGCGTGCAATGAAGGGACAGAGAGGAAGAGAGAGTCCCCAGCAGACTCTGTGCTGTCAGGATAGAGCCCGACGCAGGGCTCGATCTCATGAACCATGAGATCATGACCTGAGCCAAAACCAAGAGTCAGATGCTTCACTGACTGAGCCACCCAGGCGCCCCTGGAAACATTTTAGAAAGTTAACTGTTATGGCAGCGTGGGCAGTTGAGAAAGAGGATCGGATTGAAGGCAGCGATGTCCCTGAAGAGGCTACTCTCCAGGTGACAGACAGGAACTAGGATAGCAGTGGTGGCCTTGGAAAGGGGGCTGATGGCAGGAGGATTTGAGAAGGAGATGGGACCTAGGTCAACAGTGACGGAGTGTAATGGTGGCTCTCTTATTTGCTTGAACATAAACAAAAACATAGAATATAGTGAGTTAACATTTAGACGTAACTCAAATAATAAGCCAAGTGTGAACCAGTCACAGCATGGTAGTATGTTCAAAGAAAAGGCCGGGCAAGGGACGCCTGGGTGGCTCGGTCGGTTGAGCGTCCAACTTCGGCTCATGATCTCGCAGCTTGTGAGTTCGAGCCCCGCGTCGGGCTCTGTGCTGACAGCTTGGAGCCTGGAGGCTGCTTTAGATTCTGTGTCCCCCTCTCTGCCCCTCCCCCACTCATGCTTGCGCGCTCTCTCTCTCTCTCTCAAAAATAAACATTAAAAAAAAAGAACATTATCCCCATTATGCATCAGTGAGAACCAAAGTTTCAATTAATAAAGCTGACTATAAAAGTCAACGACCAGAATTGAAAATACAGGGTTTTTTTTTTTAAGTTTATTTATTTATTTGAGAGTGAGACCACAAGCAGGGGAGGGGCAGAGACAGAGGGAGAGAGAGAGGACCCCAAGCAGGCTCCACACCGTCACTGCAGAGCCTGATGAGGGGCTCGATCCTATGAACCGTGAGATCGTGACCTGTGCCAAAGTCGGAGGCTTACCCTACTGAGCCACCCAGGTGCCCCCAGTTTTGTTTTTGACACTCAAACACAAATGCAAAAATAAATGATCTGAAATACCAGATGAAATCAAATCAGCAAGTACAACCACAGAGAAAGACAGTAACATACGCTCCAAACAGGTTTCCAATTTTAAGCTAAAAAGGAAGAGAACAAGTAGACCGCAAAGGAAGTAAAGGGCGTAGAAGTTTCTAGAACCTAGATGGTGATGGCGTAAAATCTTGGAGTGCAAGTTCAGAATAGTCGGGACGTAAACACAGTTGTCAAAGTCTATCACTGACTGCTATTAGTTCCGAATGATGGAAAAATAAAATAATAATACAGGTTATTACTTAGCACCTTTCCTCCTAAAAGGCCATTAGGTGAGAATCCGCTAAAACAGAGTAGACATGATAAAATCTCTTATTTAAGGGATAGAAGACTCGTTGAAAGTATCCTCATACCCATAGCATAAATGGAACGGTAGGAAACAACTAGAAGGAACAACGTACCAACAACTTAATGGTTACGGTTTAGAAGTCACTTGTCTCACTGGCGGCACGTCCAAACTTACTCTTCCGGAACATGGCAGAATTTGTGCCAAAGAAGAATGCCAGAACCCTGCAGCACAGGTGATGGCCGGCACAGACCCGGTTTATGCCTCCCTTCCCCTAGGAACACCACCCTCTCTACCCCATGTAAGAAAATAAGCCAAATATTGGCAAAGGAGGAGACTTATTTTTTTCGTGACTATCTACTAGGAGCGGGGCACTTGCCACGCACTGTCCATCTGATGCCCACAGCAACTCTAAGGGGGCGGGGGGTCTGTTATTCATCCTGGACAGATAAGGGAATTGAGACCAAGGGAAGTCAAAAACATAGCCAAGAAGATGGGGCGCCTGGGTGGCTCGGTCGGTTGGGCGGCCAACTTCGGCTCAGGTCATGATCTCATGGTCTGTGAGTTCGAGCCCCGCGTCGGGCTCTGTGCTGACAGCTCAGAGCCTGGAGCCTGCTTCAGATTCTGTGTCTCCCTCTCTCTGACCCTCCCCTGTTCATGCTCTGTCTCTGTCTCAAAAATAAAAAATAAACAGTAAAAAAAATAAAAAAAAAAGTGGGGCACTTGGGTGGCTCAATCGGTTAAGCATCTGACTTTTGATTTTGGCTCAAGTCATGATCTCACAGTTAGAGTTCGAGCCCTGCATCAGGCTCTGCGCTGACAATGCAGAGGCTGCTTGGGATTCTGTCTGTCTCCCACTCTGTGTGTCCCTCCCTCGCTTGCTCGCTCTCTCTCTCTCTGAAGATAAATAAACATTAAAATTAAATTTTTTTAAAAAAATGAAAGAAGAGAATGAGAATAAAGACAGAAAGTCCTGTAAATGAGAAAAAAGAAAAAAGGTCACAAGAATGGAAGAAGAAGGCATGAAAAGGTTGAGAGAGGGGACAAGAGGAAAGGAAATGGGACATTGAAAAAAAAAACGGAGGTAAGCATCTGGGCCTCCTTTTGCATAATGTGGCGTTCTGGCTCTCCCTGCCCCCCCTCCCCACTTCTGAGGTCCTGGAAACAACCATGCTCCCCCAATTAGTTAAACCTCTGATAAAAGGTTTACGATAATGACATGTGTCCCTGGAGAACTCTCTTTATTAAAAGAACTATTACCGCACTAAACAGCACGAGGAATTTCATAGGAAGAATGAGAATTTAAATGGAAGAGAATAATTAAAATAAATAGAAGGATATGGACAATTCTAATGCTTTAAAATGTTTAAAAAAACCTCTGAAGGGGCTTAGGAGAGTAATTTATTTGAAAATAGAAGACTGGCGTGTTTAAAAATAAAGGGCCATCAATCCAGAGAACGAGAAATGGTTACACAAACACTCAGAGAGCGCCACAGTAGATTATGACATGAATTGGCTGCACTTTGTTTACGTATGAAATACTTTCAAAGCTGTGCCTCAAGTCTTAAGTCACAGTGACTGAGACTCCAAGGAGGACACAACGGAAGGCTCCCATTTATATGAACAGACAAAACTAGGGGCACCTGGGTGGCTCAGTGGGTTAAGCATCTGACTCCAGCTCAGGTCGTGATCGCACAGGTTTTGAGTTTAAGTCCCGCATCGGGCTCTTCTGCTTCCCTCGCTCTCTCAAAAATAAATAAAAACTTTTTTTTTTAAAGGGGATTTTTCTAAAACAAGAAAAAAAACAAAGAAAAGAAGAGACAAAACTCATCTATGGTGATGGAAGTCTAAGCAATGGATGAAGGGCTGAATGGAAGGGGGCACGAGGGAACTTCCTAAAGCGGAACAGAAGGTCCGTATGGTGTCGGAGGGGATGGTTACACAGATCCCGGTATTTGTCACAACTCCTGGATCTTAATGCTTAAAATGGGCACGTTTTGGCACATACAAAATTATTCCTCCCTCGGCGAAGTTGATTTTAAGAAATTAAAGTTGACCACCCTGAAGACTCAAGCCCCAAAATCCGAAAGAAATACAGTTATCCCATATCCTGATTGTGGTGGTTGTTACACAGATCTATCCATATGATAAAACTTCAGAGAACTATAAACTAGGAAGAAAATAGGTGCGCATGTAAAAATTGGTGAAATTCATATAAGGTCCACGAGTTTAGTATTTTACCAATGTCAATTCCCTGGTTTTGATAATGTACTGTGGTTATAGAAGCTGTTATCGTTGGGAAAAGAGAACGGAAGAGCTACCTTGTATCATTTTTGTCATTTCTTGTAAGTCAAGAATTATTTCAAAAATAATTTCTTAAAAAAGAACACAGATTGGGGCGCCTGGGTGGCTCAGTCAGTTAAGTGTCAGACTTCGGCTCAGGTCGTGATCTCGCGGTTTCTGAGTTTGAGCCCCATGTCGGGCTTTGTGCTGGCAGCTCAGAGCCCGGAGCCTGCTTCGGATTCTGCGTCTCCCTCTTCTCTCTGCCCCTCCCATGCTCATGCTCTTCTCTCTCAATAATAAACATTATAAAAGAATTTTTAATAAAATTTAAAAAAAACAGATTATACAGTCAACACGTTCTACTATAACCCGCCATCACTGTTACAAAGGGTGAACTCACATAGGGCAGAATTCTGCGAATACAAAATCGAGGAAGGTAAGTTTGTAAATGTTGCTAATAAACCTGCAGCTAGTCTGTATTCAGAGAGACAAAGTACGCGAATGAACATTACTCAACAGATTTAAAAATTCAGAACAGGGGCGCCTGGGTGGCGCAGTCGGTTAAGCGTCCGACTTCAGCCAGGTCACGATCTCGCGGTCCGGGAGTTCGAGCCCCGCGTCAGGCTCTGGGCTGATGGCTCAGAGCCTGGAGCCTGTTTCCGATTCTGTGTCTCCCTCTCTCTCTGCCCCTCCCCCGTTCATGCTCTGTCTCTCTCTGTCCCCAAAATAAATAAACGTTGAAAAAAAAAAATTAAAAAAAAAAAATTCAGAACAAAATGTACATCAGCCAAAAATGTAAGTCAACAAACCGCACGGCAACTCCTCGTTTTGGAGTCATATGAAGTCGTCCGTATGACAAAGACTGTATGTTTAAAAAAAAAAAAAAAAAAAAAAACCAGAAACAAAACCAAAAACTGGTGTGCACAGAGGACCATCCCATGACACCTTGATGTTGGACTTCGAACCTCTAGAACAGTGAGAAAATACATCACTGTGGTTTATGCCACTAAGTCTATGGTATTTTGTTATAGCAGTCCTAGCAAACGAATATATTCAACTACGTAGATCATAACATTTACTTCTTGTGAGGATACAGTTCAGTGACTCTGTAAGTTTATAGAGTTGTGTCATCATCCTCACAATGCGGTTTAGGACATTTCAGTCGCCCTCCTCAAAAGCTCCCCCTCCTGCTGCCAGCCCCCTGCAACTACTGATCTGCTTTCTCGGATATATTTGCCTCTTCTAGCACTTCAGATAGACGGAATCATACAACATAAAGTCTTCTGCGTCTGCTTTCTTTCACTTGGTATGTTTCTGAGGATCATCTATGATGCAATAGGTCTCCGTAGTTTCATTTGATAACTGAAGAGTTTCCACTGAAATGGTTACACCACATTTGGTTTACCTGCTCATCGGTTAATGCAGATAGCAGCGATTCCCTGGTTTGGGCTATCATGAGTAATAATGCTATAATCATTCCCGTACAAGGTTTTGTCTGCTTCATTAATTGGTTTGTTTATTTTCGAGAGAGAGCATGTGCACGAATGGGAGAGAAGGGCAGAGGGGGAGAGCGAGAGAGAAAGAGAGAGAGAATTCCAGGCAGGCTCCACGCTCGGCGCAGAGCCTGATGCAGGGGTTCGGTCCCACAACCCTGGGATCATGACCTGAGCCGAAATCAAAAGTCGGATGCTTGACCAACTGGGCCACTCACATGCCACTAATTATGTTTTAATTTCTCTTAGAAAGATCTGCAGGAGTGGAATTACTGAGTCACGTGGTAAGTATCGGTTTAAGTATTTAAGAAGCTGCCAAACTTTCTTTCAAAATGGCAGTATCATTTTATAGTCCTACCAGGAACATATGATCGCTCCAGTTTCCCCATATCCTTTCCCAACACTTGCTACTGTTGATCTTTTTTTTTTTTTAACGTTTTATTTATTTTTGAGACAGAGAGAGACAGAGCATGAACGAGGGAGGGGCAGAGAGAGAGGGAGACACAGAATCGGAAGCAGGCCCCAGGCCCTGAGCGAGCCATCAGCCCAGAGCCGGACGCGGGGCTTGAACTCGCGGACCGCGAGATCGTGACCTGAGCCGAAGTCGGACGCTCAACCGACTGAGCCACCCAGGCGCCCCCTGTTGATCTTTTTAAGCCATAAACATTCCATGAAAAATACGATTTTAACTTCGGGCTAATGAGAATAAGCCCTAGGCCTAGTTACTGATAAAAAGTTTAGGCCTGAGGAGATGGTCTTAAAATTTCGTCTAATAAGTAGATTCTTATAAATCATAAATTATTATAAATCATAAATTATTAGCATTCTAGATTTTAGAAAAGAGGGGAAAAAGAACTCTCTCCTCTTTAGTGAGAGAAACATATAGTCCCAATTTGGGTTTCTGTTTCTGTTACATGTCTTTTGAATTTCAAAAGATTAGAGGAGGCGCCTGGGTGGCTCAGTCAGTGTAGCATACGATTGTGGCTCAGGTCATGATCTAGCAGTTTGTGAGTTCAAGCCCCGCGTTGGGCTCTGTGCCGACAGCTCAGAGCCTGGAGCTTGCTTCGGATTCTGTGTCTCCCTCTCTCTCTGCCCCTCCCCCGCTTGTGCTCTGTCTCCCCAAAATAAAGAAATGTTAAAAAAATTTTAAAGAAAAGATTAGAGGAGCGCCTGGGTGCTCAGTCAGTTAAGCGTCCAACTTCGGCTCAGGTCATGATCTCACAGTTCATGAGTTCAAGCCCCGTGTCGGGCTCTGTGCTGGCAGCTCAGAGCCCGGAGCCTGCTGTGGATTCTGTCTCCCTCTCACTCTGCCCCTCCCCAGCTCATGCTCTCTGTCTCTCAAAAATTAATAAATGTTTAAAAAAAAAAAAAGATCAGAGGAACCCATTTTGTAGGATGAAATTGGTAACTATCACTTTAACATACACTTAAAGAATGGAACTTTGTGTTTTATACTTAATGGTAAAGGCAGAATGCATCGCTGGGAATTTGGGGCATGATACGTTTGATTCCAGGCGAGCCTTTGGAGTGCCTTCCTGAGACTGGCTGAAGATTAATGGAGTCATGATGTAAAGCCTGGGATTTAAATTGCAATGTGTTGTAATCCCATTGTGTTATGATTATACATATCGGTGTCTTTTCTGAAATGATTCTAGCAGAATTCAGATAATCTGAAAATTGCATAAACCCACTGAAAAATTTTCATTTGACATTTGGCGTATTGGCGGAAAGGTAGAATATCTGGCACATTTTCCAGTTATTTTTGCAAATGGAATTGTATTTTATTTTTATAGACTCTAATTAGAGGTTTTAACATTCTCAAGTGGCTTTGGGCAAAACTTCCAGCATCTGTGTTCACGTGTTGCTCTTTGCTAATCAAATGAGATTCTAATGCGTTCGATCGCTCCTTGAGAGCCCTGTAGGAAAATCCAAACTCTCGGCTGGCGTTGGGCGAGAAGGAAAAGGCAGCCACCCCAGGCCTTGGCGTCCTCCTGTTGAACGTGAACACGTTCCGAGAACACCGGCCTCAGACAAGACCGCTTGTGATCCATTATGACGGATCGAGACAAAAATAAAGTCCGCTCCATAATCATGTCTGAACTCTGAACACAGACAGAACGTGAAAACTGTCCAAACTACAAAGTGCCAAACATCCTCCTCTCCTAGATCACAGGAGTCACTATGAATGAAGTGCATGAAGATACACAATCGTAAAAGTACTCTGCCTCCGGACAGAGCCCAATCCAGAGCAAGACCCCACCTCCTTAAGCCCTCCCCCAAATCAGCTAACACAAACCCAGATCCTACAGTAAATCTTTTCTAACACCTGCTTGCTTAGACATCCCTCCATAACTCAGGGTATGTGTCTTCTCTCACAGCAGTAATAAGCCAACTTGTTCAATTAAAAACACAATCTAGGGGCGCCTGGGTGGCTCCGTCCCTCAAGCCTCCGACTTTGGCTCAGGTCACGATCTCACAGCTCGTGGGTTCGAGCCCCGCGTCAGGCTCTGTGCTGACAGCTCGGAGCCTGGAGCCTGCTTCCGATTCTGTGTCTGCCTCTCTCCCTGCCCCTCCCCTGCTTGCTCACATACACACACACACACACACACACACACACACACACACACACACACACTCGCTCGGTCTCTCTCTCAAAAATAAACATTAAATAAACATTAAAAAAAAAATCTACAATCAAGAGACAGTATCAAGATGGCAGAGTAAGAAGATGCTGAGCTCACCTCTTCCCCCAGACACACCAAAATCCACAACTACACACAGAAGAACGCTGAGAACGAACTGAAGCCTAGCCTAGCACAACAAAAGACAAACACAAAAAAGCACTTCGAGAAAGGTAGGAGGGGCAGAGATGTAGGTCAGTCGGGATCCCGCCCCCCCCCCCCCCCCCAGCGCAGCAACCCATAAGCAGGAGTGTTCTCACAACCATAGAGGCCTGCCGCTAGGGAACAAAGAGTCCAAGCCCCTCATCAGGCTCCATAGCCCAGGGGACCCGAGCTGGGAAGATGAGCCCCCATATCTGGCCTTGAAAACCAGCGGGGCTTACGTGCAGGAAGGCCCGAATGCAGGAGTAAACAGAGACCCTCGAGTCTCAGTGTACAGGGCGTAGTTTGAAAAGTGCCCGGGTGACCTATGAAGATCCACTAAGTGCGGGGTGTGTCCCGGGGGGGGGGGGCAGGGATCTGTTGGAACGTTCCCTGGGAACACAAGCACTGACAAGCACCATTTTTTTTTTTTTTAAATTTCCCTTCTACCTAGCAGGCCAGGCACTGGCAGGTGCCTTTTTTTTTTTTTTTTTTTTTAACCTCTCCATCTACTGTGCTGGCACCACATTCGACCACAGACTCACCCTATCCACTCGCCTGCCCTAGCTGGGAGCCCAACCCAAGTGGCTCCCCACCCTGTCACCCTGGTTGGATGTACTCAGCCAACACCAATGTTCCTCCCAACCTGTTCCCCGTCCCACCACACCCAGCAGGCACAGGTGGCAGGCTGTGGAGCCTTGGGGTGGGGGGGGGGCCTGCCCCACCCACTAGTGCCCTCCGGGGTGGCTGTCCCAGCTGGACCTCAGAGCCAGCCCCACGGCCCAGCAAGTCCCCAACCAAGTCACAACCTAGCCACAGCAAGAGGGTACACAAAACACACAGATACACCGCCAAACAGAATCAACAGCAGATTAGAGGATGCAGAAGAAGGGATCAGCAATTTGGAAGGCAGAGTAGTAGAAACCACCCGCTCACGGGTGCCTGGGTGGCTCAGTCGGTTAAGCGTCCGACTTCAGCCAGGTCACGATCTCGCGGTCCGTGAGTTCGAGCCCCGCGTCGGGCTCTGGGCTGATGGCTCAGAGCCTGGAGCCTGTTTCCGATTCTGTGTCTCCCTCTCTCTCTGCCCCTCCCCCGTTCGTGCTCTGTCTCTCTCTGTCCCAAAAATAAATAAACGTTGAAAAAAAAATTAAAAAAAAAAAAAGACACATTACAATCAATGTGCGAATAAAGTTCAAGTGAGAATCTTTTTTTTTATTATTTTATTTTTTAACATTTATCTGTTTTTGAGAGAGAGACAGAGCACGAGCTAGGGAGGGGCAGAGAGAGACAGGGAGACACAGAATCCGAAGCAGGCTCCAGGCTCTGAGCTGTCGGCACAGAGCCCGACGCGGGGCCCGAACTCACGGACCGCGAGACCATGACCTGAGCCGGAGTCAGATGCCCAATCGACTGAGCCACCCAGGCGCCCCAATAAAGTGAGAATCTTAAAAACACGAGAGGAAACAAGTTATGCACAATGGAACCCCCATAAGACTATCAACTGATTTTTCAGAAGAAACCGTACAGGGAAGAAGGGAGTGGCATGATATATTCGAATTGCTGAGAGGAAAATATTTACAATTAAGAATACTCTACTCAGCAAGGTTATCACTTAGACTTGAAGGAGATGAGGAGTTTCCTGGACAAGAAAAAGCTAAAGGAATTTATCAACACCAAACCAGTCTCACAAGAAACGTTAAAGGAACTTCTTTAAATAGAAAGTATATGGGGCGCCTGGGTGGTGCAGTCGGTTAAGCGTCCGACTTCAGCTCAGGTCACGATCTCATGGTCCGTGAGTTCGAGCCCTGCGTTGGGCTCCGGGCTGATGGCTCAGAGCCTGGAGCCTGCTTCTGATTCTGTGTCTCCCTCTCTCTGCCCCTCCTCCACTCATGCTCTGGCTCCCTGTCTCTCAAAAATAAATAAAAACATTTAAAAATAAATAAATAAAAAATAAAATAGACCGTTATATACATTTTATATAGGAACCTCATGGTAACCACAAACCAAATACCTATAATTGACACGCAAAAAATAAAAGAGAAAGGAATTCAAACATAAGAGTAAGGAAAGTCACCAAACCACAAGGTAAGAGTAAAAGAAGAAGAAAGTAATGGACAAGAGTCATTTCTCTTTCTCTCTCTAGAGTCTATCTCTCTCTCTAGAATAAAAAAATTTTAAAAAAGTAAAGGGATGGAAAAAGATATTCCATGCAAATGGAAACATAAAGAAAGCTGGGGTAACAATACTTACATCAGACAAAATACTTTTTTAAATTTTATATATTTGAGAGAGAGAGACAGACAGTGGCGGGGGGGGGAGGAGCAGAGAGAGAGAGAGAGAGAGAGAGAGAATCCCAAGCAGGCTCTGTACTCTCAGCGCACAGCAGGATGCGAGGCTCAAACTCAGGAACCGTGAGTTCCTGAACTGAGTTGAAACCAAGAGTCGGATGCTTAACCAACTGAGCCACCCAGGCGCCCCCAAAGTAGACTTTGAAACAAAGATTAACAGAAGGCAAAGAAAATAGAAGGAGACAAAGTTAGTAGAAAGAAGGAAATAATAAAGATCAGAGCTGAAAAAAATGAAATAGAGACTAAAAAGAACAACAGAAAAGATCAATGAAACTACGAGCTGATTTGTTGAAAAGATAAACCGAATTGATAAACCTTTAGCCAGACTCATCAAGAAAAAAAGAAAGAGGGGATAAATAAAAGAAATAAAAGAGAAATATACCACAGAAATACAAAAAAATCATAAGAGACTATTACAAACAATTTTATGCCAACAAATGGGACAAGCTAGAAGAAACAGATAAATTCCTAAAACATACAATCTTCTAAGACTGAAACAGGAAGTAATAGAAAATCTGAACAGACCCATCCCTAGTAATGAAATTAAATAAGAAACAAAACAAAACAAAACAAAAAACCTCCCACAAACAAAAGTCCAGGACCACATGGCCTCACAGGTTAATTCTACCAAACATTTAAAGAAGAATGAATACCTAATATCCTCCTCAAACTATTGCAAAAAAATGAAAGAAGAAACCCTCCCCAACTCATTCCGTGAGACCGACATTCCCCTGACCCCCAAACCAAAGACACCCCAGGAAAAGAAAATTACAGGCCAGAATCCGTGATAAATGTAAATGCAAAACTTTGACAAAACATCAGCAAACCAAATTCAACAGTACATAAAAGGATCATACGCTAAGTTCAAGTGGGATTTAGTCCAGGGATGTAAGGATGATTCAATATCCACAAATCAATCAACATAATATGCCACATTATAGGCTACATATGCCAAACCCATAGCTAACATCGTAGTCAATGGTAAAATGCTGAAAGCTTTTCCTCTACGATCAGTAGCAGCACAAGTGTGCTCACTCCCCCCTCCTCTCTGCAATACATTTTTGGAAATCCTAGCCGGAGCAATGGGGCAAGAAAAAGAAATAAAGGGCATCCAAGTTGGAAAGGAAGAATTACAACTGCTATTTACAGATCACAGGATGCTTTACACAGAAAACTCTACGGATTTCACCAAAAACAAACTATTAGAATAAATAAGTCCAGTGAAGGTGCAAGACACAAAATCAGTAGACGGAAATCTGTTGCATTCTATGCCCTAATAACGAACTGTCAGAAAGAGAAATGAAGGAAATGATCCCGCTTATAATTGTATCCGAAAAAAAAAAAAATGCCTGCAATGACATGGGTGGAGCCAGAGAGTACATTGTTAAGAAGTCAGAAAAAGACAACGCATGATTTCACTCATATGTGGAATTTAAGAAACGAAACAAATGAGCAAAGGAGAAAAGAGGGAGAGACAAAGTTTACTCTTAACTATAGGGAACAAACTGATGGTTACCAGCGGGGAGGTGGGTGGGGGATGGGTGAAACAGGTGAAGGTGATTAAGAGCACACTCGTTCTGATGAGCACTGAGTAACGTATAGAATTGAGTCACTATATTGTACACCTGAAACGAATATGACACTATGTGTTACTATACTGGAATTGAAATTAAACACTGAATTGAAAAACTGAAAAAAAATACTTAGGAATAAATTTAACTTAGGAGGTAAACTCTGAAAACTAGGACCCTGATGAAAGAAAATCAAGATGCCACAAATAAATGGAAAGACATACCATGGTCATGGATTGGAAGAATTAACATTGTTGAAACGTCCATACCACCCAAAGCAATCTATAGATTCAATACAATCCCTTTCAAAATGCCAATGGCACATTTTTCACAAAACTAGAATAATCCTAAAATACATATGGAACCACACAAGATCCTGAATAGGCAAAGCAGTCTTTAGAAAGAATAACAAAGCTGCATGATTTCAAACTATGCTACAAAGCTGTAGTAATCAAAACACAGTAAGGTACGGGCACAAAAACAGACACGTAGATCAGTGGAATAGAGTCCAAAAACAAACCCACGTGACTAAGACCCACGCTTATAGTCAATTAATATTCAACAAAGGAGGCAAGAATATCCAATGGGAAACAGATGATCTCTCCCACAAATGGTGGTGGGAAAGCTGGACAACTACATGCAAAAAAAAAAAAGAAAGAAAGAAAGAAAGAAACTGAACCAGTTTTTTATACCATTTACGAAAATAAACTCAAGGTTGATTAAAGACTTAAATGCAAGACCAGAAACCATAAACTCCTAGAAGAAAACATAGGCAATAAGCTCTTAGACATCAGTCTGGGTTTCCTCAGGCAAAGGCCACAAAAGCAAAAATAAACAAACAGAACCACATAAAAGTAAAAAGCTTTTGCACAGTGAGGGAAACCATCAACAAAACAAAAAGGCACCCTACTGAATGGGAGAAGGTATTTGCCAATAATATAACTGATAAGGGGTTAGCATCCAAAGTATATGAAAGACTCACATAACTCAGTATCAAAAAAAACAATCCAACGAAAAAATGGGCAGAGGACATGAACAGACTTCTCCAAAGAAGACATGTAGATGAACAACAGACAGATGAAAAGAACTTCACATAACCAATCGTCAGGGAAACGCAAATCACAACCACAATGAGATATCACTCTACACCTGTCAGAATGGCTATTATCAAAAAGACCAGAAATAACAAGTGTTGGTGAGCATGTGGAGAAAAGGGAACCCTCATGCACTGTTGGTGGGAATGCGAAAGGGTGCCACTATGAAAATCAGTGTGGAGGGGGTCTCAAAAAATTAAAAATTAGAGCTACCATATGATCCAGCAATTCCACTTCTGCCTATTAATCTGAAGAAAACACTAATTTGAGAAGATATACACACCCTTATGTTCACTGCACTGCAGCATTATTTACAACAGTCAAGATATGGAAGCAACATAAGTGTCTACCAATGGATGAATGGATAAAGAAGTGGTGTGTGTGTGTGTGTGTGTGTGTCTGTGTGTCTGTATGTGTGTGTGTGTGTGTGTGTGTGTGTCTGTGTGTGTGTCTATGTGTGTCTGTGTGTCTATGTGTGTATATGTGTGTATATATGTATGTATATATACATATATATGTGTATATATGTGTATGTATATATACACATATATGTGTATATATGTGTATATGTGTGTATATGTATCTGTGCGTGTGTATGTGCGTGTGTATATGTGTGTACATATATATACATTATATATATTATATATAATATATAATAAATATATACAAAATATACAATATATAATATATATTATGTATTATATTAATTATATTATAATTATATATAATATAATTATTATATATGATATATTATATATAATATATATAATATATCATATATAATATATTATATATAATTACATATAATATATTATTATATATAATATATGTAATTATATATTATATATAATATATTATATATATAATTATATATTATTATATATATGATTATATATTATGTAATTATATATAATATATTATAATTATATAATTATAATATATATTATATATATTATTACATAATATATAATTATATATATTATATATAATATAATATAAACATATATAATATATATAATATATTATATATAATTATATATAATATATAATTATATTAATATATAATATACATAAATAAATATATAATAAATATTCCATTATACACACATACACACACATATATATATAATGGAATATTTATTATACAACCATAAAAGAGAATGAGATCTTACCATTTGCAACAACATGGATGGACCAAAAGGCATTATGCTAAGTGAAATAAGTTAGAGAAAGGCAAATACTGTAGGGCTTCATTTATATGTGGAATCTAAAAAATAAAACGAATGAATAAACAATACAAAACAGAAATAGACTCATAGATACAAAGAATAATATGGTGGTTACCAGAGGGTAGAGGGATGGGCAAAATACAGAAGGGGATTAAAATACAGAAATACAGTTATAAAATAAATAAGACACCGGGATGTAATCTACAGCATAGTTAAGAATATCGTTAACAACTCTGTATGGTGACAGATGGTAGCTAGATTTACCACGGCGATCACTTCCTAATATATATCATTGGTGAATCGCTATGTTGTAAACCTGAAACCAACAAATCATATGTCAACTACACGTCAATAAAAAAGTAAAAATTTTTAAACCTTTTAAAAAAAATCAAGGCGCTACAGAGATCGTGTTTTAAGCATTTATTTTTATATTGTTCAAAGTGTAAAGATTCACACACAGCGTACCACAAACCCCATGTCCATGAATGCAAAGCTATTAAAATTCTAACTCTGTGGCCCGTACTTCTGATTACAATGATTATGTTTACAAGAGCTGGAAAAAATGAAATAATATTTTGAAATGCATGCATCCCCATAGGATCAACCTTTATCCTGCCACTTACTATAATAGAGTCATTTGCAAAATAGCGAACCAATTAGGCTAACTAGGAGCCACTGCCAAAGGAAAAGAAATGAGGGCATAATTGTAGAGTTGAGACAAATGGCACTTAACACCCAGACAAAAGTCCTAAAAACATTCAGTCATTGGAGTATTTCTAACTAGTCTGACTTTTCATAAAAGCAAGTAATGGTAGATCATAGACAAGAACAACGGCAACACGTCGTCAACTACTAAATGCTAAACTTCAATTAGTAACGTAGGCACCTGGTGCCATCAGAAAGAACCCCAGGCCAGGAGATCCAGGATGCGGGCTCAGTTCTAGGATGAACAAACAGAATCTGCCTTGAGTCACAGACGACATGTCACACACTAAGCCTAAAAAGTCTTGAGCATGGACCGCCGGAGGTTAAAGGGCTTTAGAAATGAGTCCGTCAGGGGCACCTGGGTGGCTCAGTTGGTTGAGGGTCCGACTCTTGATTTCAGCTCAGGTCATGATCTCACAGTTTGTGAGCTGCAGCCCTGCATCGGGCTCTGTGCTGATTGTGTAGAGCCTGCTTGGGAGTCTCTCTCTTTCTCTCTCTCTCACTCTCTCTCTCTCTCTCTCTCTGCCCCTTCCCTGCTTGCTCTGTCTCAAAATAAATAAACTTTTTAAAAAATTAAAAAAAAGTAATCAGCCAGCCCAGGCTCTCATTACAGTCAAGGTAACGGAGACTCAGAGGCGAAGTGACGAAGCCACGGTCACACAGGTAGTTAGTTCCAGTGCCTCCAACACACGGCCTCAGAACCCTAGTCCCTGCCTGCTTCTTACAAATGACTCCTCATCTATAGGGAGCAATCATCCACGTTTGCTTCTTCCTCGCGGAGGTGCTGGGATAACGACTGGCACTAATTGGCGTGGGTGAATATGTGCTTGCTTGAATTTAAACGAATTCAGTGAAACAGCTAGTCTTTGGCGGGGGGGGGGGGGGGGGGGGGGGGGGGGCGGGGAGGCACGGGCGCGGTGTCTTACAAAACTGTTTTGGCCATTTGCATAAATCCCGCCAACGAACGCCAGGGGGCTCTGGCAAGTAGGACTGTGTTTCTCAGTGGCAGCAGGACTGGCGTGTTAGGAAGACCATTCTCGTCCCCAGTCTGGGGCTGCCCTCCCCATGCTGCAGGATGTAAAATACACAGTTGGCCCCCAGCTACTTAAGAGCAGCAGCACCTCTGGACCACGGACTGCCCAAGGGCAAGGCGATTTAAAACATCCAAAGGAATGCAAGAATTCCACGAGAAACCAAACATCAGAATGCCGAAATGTTAAAGAAAGATGGAATCGGTATTACAGCATGGCGGTTACTGAGCCGGTCTTTATATAAAATATTGCTATTTTCTTCATCGTGAATGTGGGCGTTAACTCTGCTTCCTCAAGACGGTCCATTAAAATATTATCTCTCTTGATTCCTGAGGTCTGGGGTGCTCTTTGAATTCTGCACCCGGGGCAAGGGCCCCCCTTGCCTCAACAACCCAAAACATCTCCACGCGTTTGCAGAGGCCTCCCTGGGTTGAGAACATCTGACAAAAGAAGTCCAGAAGGAGGCAGCCCGGGCCTGAAACCGTGCCTCCATGGTGCCAGCAGGGCGCTAGGCTCCTTTAATACCTGCTGTGCTCACAAGATGGCTGAAGAATTATGTCCTGGTTCCACACAGGAAAACAAAGGTAGGACACAGAGCAGGAAAAACAGATCCACTGGGCCTCTTTTAATTAGAAAAATAACTTTCCCAGGAGCCCTCCCCAATAAATCTTCATCCCAGCCATCGCTGGCCAGAAGCGAGTCGCCCGGCCAGCCCTGGCTTCAAGAAGCCTGGGGCAGCTGAACACTCTCCCTCCGTAAGAATGAAGGGGAGAGTGGGGCGCCTGGGTGGCTCAGTCGGTTAACCGGTTAACCGTCCGACTTCAGCTCAGGTCATGATCTCCCCGTTCCCGAGTTTGAGGCCCGCGTCATGCTCTGTGCGGACAGCTCGGAGCCCGCAGCACAGATAAAACCCAGAAGGTTGTCTTAGGCTGGGCTCTGCGGAAGCAGGGCCTGAAACAGGGAGTTAGGCCCATGTGATTTATTATGGGCACACTCTTAGGAGACACGTCTGAAGAGTGAGAGGAGCACCCAAGGGAAGGGAAATGAGCCAAGCAAGAGTGCAATCTCACGTAAAGTTTAGCCCTGGCCTGACGCACAAACGGGCAGGGGCCTAAATCCACACTACGGACTTGTCCGGCCTCGAAGACGCTCGCTTTGGTCTTGTTTTTGAGCATCTGTTTGTTTTTTGGGAGCGTGCAGCGGGGCGGGGCAGAGAGAGGGGAGGACAGAGGATCTGAAGCGGGCTCTGCACCGACGGCAGAGAGACCGACGTGGGGCTCGAACGCACACAGCTGTTGAGATCATGACCTGAGCCAAAGTCGGATGCTCAACCGACTGATCCCCCTAGGCGCCCCGAAGCAGCTCATCTTTTTGCCCTTGACCAATCATCAGTCATCTGTTGCCTCCTCTTGTGGTGAAGGGGCCAGTGCAACCGTCCAGGTTTCTCCGGGCACTGATGCCAATGCTCCTCGGCCAGGAGCAACACGCAACACATGGATCTGGGCGGGTGGGTGCCAGGGGCATCTATTACAAATATTAGATATCGAGGGGTGTCTGGGCGGCTCAGTCGGTGAGGCGTCTGACTCTTGACTTCGGCTCAGGTCACGATGTCACTGTTCGTGAGTCTGAGCCCCCATCGGGCTCTGTGCTGACGGCGTGGAGCCCGCTTGCGGATTCTCTCTCTCTCCCTTTCTCTCTACCCCTCCCCAGCTCGCACCGTCTCTGTCTCCCTTGAAAGAAATACACTTGAAAAAAACATTAGATTTCAATACACTTTCCAAAGAACTGCCTTGATTTCTACTTTCTGCGGTTTGAGAATGTAACCCTAGATAAACTGCAATGATGAAAAGCTAGCAGAAAAACTGGCGACGAGCGAAAATGTCTCATTTTTAAGAAAAATGATTAACAGGTGTTGACTTGTTTTGTTGAACCACGAATGTGGAAAGCGCTTTATAATTTGCTCTGGGTATTAACCAGGAGCCAGTCTGTAGTTCACAATCTCATCAGAGCACGTAAATATTTCATAGTCTTCGTGTCTCATTTAAAGCTCAATGAATATTTAATTGAAGTTGACCAACAAAATAACTGAAAGAATTATGTTGCATTTAGTTAGGCTAAAATGAGCAAGCTCTTCATTTTCTCAAGTAGGTTGAAGCTAAAATTATTCCAACTTCATGAAATATTCTACATAATTTTATAAGTAATTAAAGGGCTGCAAAATAGGTTTGAAAGGCACATATTAAATATTGAGAAAAACATGAAATAAAATGAATTTTCTACTTTCAGTGCAAGAGAACAGTTTAATATATTGCCACCTACAGCATTACTTATTCAGTAGTGGATTAAACTACTGTCAATACCCTCTTTTTGACACAAGAAGTAAAAAAGAGAAATTTTTCTTTGTCCCTCGCAAATGAAATATTCCAGAATGATGATGTGCAAACACCTAGGAGATCCATAATAACAGGGAACCATGCATGATCCGTACTGGGAAGCTAGCCCAGAAATCGCTTCTGAACTCTGCGTCCTGCACTGGGCCAGGGACGGAAAATAATTTTTTAAAACATTTAAAGAGAGAGAGAGAAAGAGAGAAATAATGGTTCATGTTCAAAGCAGAGATGGTTTCCCGGAAAGAAGCCTCCCCTGCAGTCTGTTAGATCTCCGTTAAGTGTCAGAACTGGGCTTCAAAAAAAAAAAATGTGCTCTAATTGATCAACTCTAACACAGATGACACAGAATATGTCACTTTTTACCAAATTTGAAGACATTTTAATTGGAATCAAAGAACTGCCAACTAATCCATGCTAAGGCTGCTAAAAAACCACCCGGTAAACTAAGCATATTAAGGTCTGAATTCTTTATCTAGTCCTGAATTATTTTTTAATTACAGGACCCTAAATAATCTAATAACGGGTCCCTTTTTGGAGAACAGAACAGGAGGCCATGACACAGGGTTGTGTGATAAACACAACATATCCATTCTGCTGCCTTATGGGAAGTAACTGGTCACCTTGTGTCCCCCCCCCCCACCGCCGCCCCTTGATCCTCGTCCCTTTTAAGATATTCAAATGGATTGCCTCGCTCAGTGATCAATACGCCATTATGTGTGTGTGTTACGCCATTATGTGTGTGTGTGTTACGTGCACAAACATACACATTAAAAAGTTCAGATTCTTATCTCATAAGGGCACCTTTTTCCTTCACTTCTAGAATTCTTGCCATGTCCCCCTTTGGTTCTCAGGGAGGGGGAACCATAATTAATATGCAGAAAAGAGAAGACATCTTTCTGTGGCTATTTGATGGCACATTTCAAATCAAACAAAATGACTTAGTTACTGGCAACTCACTGCGCCAAAGTGACACTCTGACCAGACTCTAAGTGGCCACAGAGGGACAGAGAGGAGAGGACAGGAAAGCTGCTAAGCATTAGGCAAGGAAGGTGAACATTGTTCACCGGCAACCAGTGTGCCTGGTCAGAAAGAGAAGCAGGGATAACTTTTGTTTGTTTAGGGTACTTTTATCCTTTATTTTAAAGTTTACTTATTTTGAGAGAGGGAAAGAGATGGAAGGAGGGAGAGAATCCCAAGCAGGCAGATGTGCGACTCGAACTCACGGACCGAGAGATCATGACCTGAGCAGAAACCAAGAGCCTGACGCTTAACGACCAGGCCCCCCCCAGGCGCCCCAAGGGTACTTTTGTTCTTGAATGTGTCCTTTCAAAAGAACTAGCCTTAACATTTACATTAAGGTTGCATGGTTCCCAATGTCAGGTGACTCACCTGCTTATCAAAAGCTATCCAGGATGGCACGGTGCTTCCCATTCCTTTAGGAAAGTCACTGTATTTAGGCTTCATCTTTTGCCCAGGAAGCAGTTCTCCACCTATTCCAGGTTTATCTTCACTCACCAGCATCCTCACATTGTTGCAAAAGCCCCAATGTTGACATTTGTGGAACTTCTCCTTTTCCACCTGTGAATGCAAAGGACAACATAAAATGGCTGACGTTCCTCTTTATGTCTTGTCTTGTTTTCTTGTTTTTGGTTTTTTTATTTTTGACCCGGTGGGGAGGAGGAGGGGCAGAGAGAGAGAGAGAGAGAGAGAGAGAGAGAGGAAATGGAGGGAGAGAGAGAATCTTAAGCGGGCTCTTTGCCCAGTGTGGAGCCCGACGTGGGGCTCTATCCCACGACTGTGAGATCGTGACCTGAGCTGAAATCAAGAGTCGCACGCACAACCGACTGAGCCACCCGGGTGTCCCGTGTCTTAGCTGTTTTAAAAGGTAAACCACATCTCCCATAGCTTACTTTGCCCATTAGAAAATGCATATTCGAGTGGCAAAAAACAAATTCTGATCAATCCTTACCCAGAAAGCTGTGTCACATTTTCAGTTCATTTTAGCAAATTCGAAACTTTGAAAAGCAAGAGGAATAAACCCAATGCTCCGTGCTGTTTAAAACAGTTAAAAATAACTGACTGCAAGTGAACATTTAGAACATTAGTTTGCTAATTGGTCTATTCTACTTATTTGCTAAGAATGCGAACAGGGAAGGAAAAAAGTCTTCCACTTCAGAGTAAAAATGCAATGGTTTCCCCACAGAAGTTATTTTCACCAACGCAGAAAATAAAAGCGTTTCCTCGTTAAAACACACGTAACTGGAAATTCCTCAGAGCTGCCACTGTTATCCTAATTTTAAAACCTCGCTGTCCTTTTCCCTCACTGCCCTCCCGTCTTTTCTGGCGAGCTGGGCGGAGAGAGAAAGGCCTGGACGATACTACCAAGGGTTGGCAAAGATGGGGGCCAACATCAACTCGCATGCACCTGCTAGTAAGAAAGTAAAGGAGATAATCCCTCTCGGGAGAGGTCCAGCAATACCTAGGAATGTGAAAAGTCTATATGCCCTCTGGCCTAAGAAATCCATTCCCAAATTTCCTTTGCCCCTGTGCACAAGGAGCTAAATATAAATAATAAATGAATATACATAACAAATGAATGTAAACAGAGGCGCCTGGGTGGCTCAGCTGGTTAAGCGCCTGACTCTTAATATCAGCTCAGAGTGTGATCCCGTGGTCGTGGGATTGAGCCCCATCAGCGTGAAGCCTGCTTGGGATTCTCTCTCTCCCTCTCCCTCTGCCCCTCCCCAACTCGTGCGTGTGCGCTCTCTCGCTCGCTCTCAAAATATTTTGCAAAATAAACAAACGTAAGTATTTGTTGTAGCAGATAGCGTATCATATAACGAACATCCTTCCGCGGCCCTGAATTTAAAGAAAAATTTCAGATCACAATGAAGCCCTCTCTCACGCCCCTGCCTCTCTGTCCAGAGGTAACCATTATCCCGAATTCGCTGCTTCAGCTTTAACATTTTGCCAGGATTGTATACAGCCAGGGCAACGGCTGTTTGCGAAAGCACGATGCGTTGGTGAACAGAAGAAGATATCTGCAAATCTCCTACCTGATGAGGGGTTAATGTCCAAAAATGTACGAAGAACTCATACAACTCAAGAGCGCAAAGACAAATGATACAGTGGGAAAAAATGGGCAGAGGATCCGAACAGGTATTTTTTTTAACATGTTATTTTTTGAGAAAGCACGAGCACGCACACACAGGCACGAACGAGTCGGGGAAGGACAGAGAGGAGAGGGCTGTCATCACAGAGCCTAAAATGTGGGGCTCGAACTCACGAACCGGGGGATCACGACCTGAGCCGAAGTCAGACACTTGACCGACTGAGCTACCCAGGCACCCCTGAACAGGTATCATCCTAAAGGAGACACACAGATCGCCAACAGACCCAAGAAGGGATGCTCAACATCACTCATCATCAGGGAAATGCAAACCAGAAACACGAGATATCACCCCACACCTGCTGGAACAGCTATTATCAGAAAGACAAGAAATAACAAGTGTTGGTGACAACGTGGAGAAAAGGGACCCCTCCCGCATTGCTGGTGGGAAGGTAAATTGGTGTAGCCACTGTGAAAAACAGTGTGGAGGTTCCTCAAAAAAATTAAACCCAGAACTACCACACAATCAGACAGTTCTTCTAGGTTTTTATCTGAAAAAGGCACAGCGCACAAAGATATATGCACCTCTATGTTCACGGCAGCATTACTGACAATAGCCTCTAAGACATGATAAAAACCAAAGTGTCCACCAATGAATCAACGGATAAAGGAAATGTGATACACACACACACACACACACACACTTGAAATATTATTCATCCGTAAAAAAAAGAATGGAATCTTGCCATTTGTGACAACATATAAGGACCTTGAGGAAACTATGCCAAGTGAAATAGGACAGAAAAAGAAATACCATATAATCTCACTTACATGTAGAATCTTAAAGATTCTTAAAGAGCGAGCGAACATGAGCGGTGGAGGGGGAAAGAGAGGAGGAGACACAGAATCCAAAGCGGGCTCCGGGCTCTGAGCTGTCAACAAGACCCCGATGTGGGGCTCGAACCCACGAACCCTGAGATCATGACCTGAGCCGAGGTCGGACACTCAACCAACTGAGCCACCCAGGCGCCACCCCAGGCAAACGTCTTAGTGAATGACGAAGTGAGGACTATACTATCCTCAGATCCAGGGCTCCCTGGTATCTCAACTCCTCGGGTCCCACCCTGCTTATAAGGCCCCTACTGGAAAGCCGGCAGCCAGGCTCAGACTGCCCTTGATGCTTTACATCAAATTAATAGCCGATCCCCCAACCCCACTTCCTAGTTGCTAAAGGTGGGAAGATCAAATTTTATCACATGCTCGGATGGACTGCTGGATAATCAATAAGCTGCCAGGGCCCCTGTAGAAACCACAAAGCTAAGCCAAACTGAGAAGCAGGCTCTAGTGTCACGAGTTGTTCATCCATCTATAATCTTTCCTTCAGGGCTCCAGGACATCAGAGGCTCGCTGTTTCTTTTTAGGCTGCCCGGCAAAGCCCAGATGTTTCACAAGCCTTCGACAAAGGCAGGAAGAATGAGATGCTTGGAAAGCACCATTCCTGTAGCCATAACTGCTAACGTGCCTAGCATTGCTTTAAGTACTTTATTTCTTCTTTATTTAAGAGACAGACGGAGAGCAAGCGAGCAGGGGATGGCAGAGAGAGAGAGAGACAGAGAGAGAGAATCTTAAGCAGACTCGACACTCAGCACGGAGCCCAACACGGGGCTCGATCTCATGACCTCGGATCATGACCTGAGCCAAAAATCAAGAGTCGAGATGCTCAACCCACTGAGCCACCCTTGTTTTAAGGCGCGCCCCTGTTTTAAGTACTTTAAAAGCATTAAATCGTTTTGATTCTCAGAGTGAATCTCTGAGTATGCGTTATCGTTACTATTTGATAGATGGGGATCCTCAGACACAGGGAGTTTAGGTCATTTGCCCAAGGTCACTCACTAGTGTAAGGGGTTAACCCAGGATGCACGCTCACTGCCTGAGCCTTTAAACGCTGGGCCTTGCATGTGTCGTGCGTCTTAGAGAAAAGCAAAGGACTTCCCCTTGTTTCCATCATCAAGGCTGAATGAATACCTTTACTTCTGACAAATATAACAACGCAAAGGACCACCATGACCGTAAACAGATGGGATAAGGAGACCGAAAACTTAATAGCTGATATCACTACCTTTTCCTTACGAGCAGGACAGATGTGAGAGAGTGCTATACAACGCCTTTCCCAGTCATCAGTGGTTACGGGAAATTTCAGGACTGAGAGAGCCAGCTCATATTTTATATTATATATATATATATATATATATATATATACACACACACATACACGTACATACACACATGTACATATATATACATATACACACATACATATACATTATATATATATATACATATATACATATACATTTTATATATATATATACACACATATATATGTATATATTTTAATGTTTAATTATTTCTGATAGAGAGACAGAACATGAGCAGGGTAAGGGGAGAGAGAGAGGGAGACACAGAACCCGAAGCAGGCTCCAGGCTCTGTGTGTCAGCACAGAGCCCGATGTGGGGCCGGAACCCACGAACCATGAGATCGTGACCTGAGCCGAAGTGGGAAGCTTAACCGACGAAGCCACCCAGGCGTCCCATATTTAATATAGTTTTTAAATGTTTATTTTTGAGACAGAGAGCGAGACAGGCAGACTGTGAGTGGGGGAGGGGCAGAGAGAGAGGGAGACACAGAATCCGAAGCAGGCTCCAGGCTCTGAGCTGTCAGCACAGAGCCAGACGCGGGGCTCGAACTCACGAACCTTGAGATCATGACCTGAGCCGAAGAAGGACACTTTACCGACTGAGCCACCCGGGCGCCCCAGTACTTAATACTTTGATGTACATTAACAACAACCTACTTTTCTGTGTTTTTGAGGTTAATGGAACGTATGATCTAGAATTACTAAAACTATCATTCTTAGATATTCCTGCTTCACGAATAGATGGTTTTTTCTCCCTTCGTGTCATATTTATTTTCAGAATTCATTTTCTCTTTTCTTGTTTTCTGTACTTTTATAGAGAAAAGTCATTCAGTAGATGCTGTGAACCTCCCAGAGAAAATAACAACAAAATTGCCTCAGGTATAGTGGGATCTTAGGGCTCAGGAAAATAAGAGCCTGAAAGCTACCATTACTTATTAATAAAGCTAAATCACTCAAAGAAACCCCAAATGTAAAAACAAAAAAGCCAAGTCAAGGAAACTTCAAACATTTTTTAAGCTAATTTTCCTCTCTTTCCAAACCTAACTTGGAAAATTGTTGTGCTCATGACTCTTCGCCATCAGCTCAGCTCAATAATAAGATTGGTGTTACATTGGCATGTGTGTGTGTGTGTGTGTGTGTGTGTGTGTGTGTGTGTATTTATTCTGAGAGGGAGAGAGAGAGAGCGAGCACAAGCAAGGGAGGGGCAGAGAGAGAGAGAGAAAGAAAATCCTAAGCAGGCTCTATGCTGTCACTGCAGAGCCCAACGCGGGGCTCAATCCCACAAACCTGAGCCAAAAATCAAGAGTTGGACGCTCAACAGACTGAGCCACCCAAGCATCCTGGTTTTACATATTTAATAATGTATTTAAATCAGTAGAGTGGAAAATAAAATTTAAGTCAGTAAGATCTAAAGAGATGCACAGCCCCTTCCTCAAAAAACTCTGATATTTTTTTCTCTAAATAATTAAACCCCAAGCACCAATCAGTAAAAAGAATTCTAATGACTTCCCCAAAGGTCAGGTAAAACCATCAGCCTATTGTAGTTGATTAGTACATCCATTCCCAAATTGCTTCTCCCTTGCTGGTCTCCTTTTGGAAGCCAGAAAAGGCAAAACACTCCACTTGTTTCCTCAGCCTCCTTTTCAGAAGTCTGTTCTGGGAGTCTGGAAAAGGCTTTTTTCCACTTGAGCCAAGGGACAAATGCAAGTGACGCTGCTCCTAGCTCACCTTTTCTTGCCTTGAGATGCGTATGTGATGGCTGGAGCTACAGCAGCCCCGTTGAGATCATGAGGAGAAAGGTGGGGAGGATCCCAGAGATGCTGGCTCAAAGTGGAGCCTTTAAATGAATGCCAGCAGCCACCTACCTCCAGACTGCCTGCTTGGTGAAAAAAATAAATCCCTGCTTGCTCTAAGCCTCTATGGGTCAAGTATTCCATTATTCGCAGTAGAAAGCATTACAAACTAATACATTTAGTTTCTGAAAGTTGTGCTTGAATGTTTTGGTTTTTTTTTTTAAACAGAATGAGATTATTAAGTGATCCAACCGGTAGTTTTCTTTATACATTGACAAAAATAAACCTCTTCTCAAACTTTGAGCACAAAAAATAGAAGGAAAATTTATCACCTTCGCTGACTTAAGGGATTAATTCTAGAATTTATGAAGAGGGGCACCTGGTTCCACTGATGAGACTAGAAGAATAGAAAAGCTAAAAGCAGCTGTGAGTGGTATACACACGGGCAATGTATCTGGAGATGGAAACCAGGAGCTCATGACCTGGCCCAGTACCTTCTTTAAGGATATTATGGAAGAAAGTATACCTCAAGGGTAAAATCAGGGAGTTGTTCATGGATGGAGGTTCACGAGTGTGAGAGCCTGTGTGTCCGTGCGTTCTCACGTGCGCGTGTATGTGCGCTGGGGGTAGGGAGGCTGAAGTGAGCTCTTCCTAACTGCCAAGTTCAGCACTCCTGTAGTAACACACCATCTAGAACGGCATCCTAGGCAAACTGAGGGTCAAAGAAGACGGCACCAAAAAAAAAAAAAAAAAAATCAAAGAACCTGCAACACAGCACAAGAGTCACATCTGACTTCCCACCCCCTCCCGAACAATCTGACAATAGTATTTAAAAATGGGAAAGGTATAGAGACCTGAACAGAAGCGAGGTTTCTATGCTTCATTCCATGTAAGTCACACATATATACTATGAAATCCAGAACAACCACCAGGGAAACTATGCTAAGAGATACGCTTGGGGTGCTCGGGTGGCTCAGACAGTTAAACATCAGACTCTTCGATTTCGGCTCAGATCATGATCTCACGGTTTCCGGAGTTTGAGCCCTGCATCAGGCTCTCTGCTGTCAGCACAGAGCCCGCTTTGGATCCTCTGTCCTCCTCTCTCTCGGTCCTTCCCCCCCCTCTCTCTCTCTCTTGCTCTCTCTCTTAGACACAAAAATAAACATTAAAAAAATATTTTAAAAAAACGAGATACACTCAACATAGTGACTTGACAATTCTACACATCACGTAACTGTCACCACAGTTAAGCGTGGTCACCATGTCATTACAATATTACTGGCTGAGTTCCCTATGCTGTACTTTTCATCCCTGTGACTTATTTATTTTACAAATGGAAGTTTGTACCTCTCAGTCACTATACTGTATACCAGAAACTAATATAACATTGCATGTCAACTATACTTCCATAATAAAAAATTTTTGGAAGCTATATATCCAAAAATACTATAAATAAATCAAGATGGAATCCTAAAAAAAAAAAAAAATGTTTCAGTATCCCATGGGAAAAGAAGAGAGACAAAGGAAAGAAACAGAAACAATATATCAGACATAAGCATTAACACATCAATAATCAGCTTAAGTGTAAATGATCTAAATACAGTAATCAAAAGAGATTTGCAGGGTGCATTTATAAAGCATCACCAACTACTTGCTATTCACAGGAAACTGATTTCAAATTCAAGGACGTAAGTCAGCTGAAAGTAAAGAATATGAAAAAAAGACACGCCAGGCAAATACCAGTTGTAAGACAGCAAAAGCGGCTATATCAGTATCTGATATACTAGACTGCGGGGCAAAGAGAATTACTAGAGAGAATAGAGACATTTACAAGGATAAAAGAATCGATCCACCAGAAAGACACAACAAACTTAGATGTGTGTGCACCAAGCAACAGCGCCTCAAAATAGGTGAAGCAAAACCGATAAAGAGGAGAAATAGACAAATCCACAGTCAGAGCTGGGGACCGCAACCAACACATATGACCAACGACAGCAGGATACATACCCTTCTCAAGTGCACCTGGAACATTCACCAACACAGACCGCATCCCGGACCCTAAGAGCAGCTTTGGCAAACTTAAAAGAGTTAAAATCATAACCGCTGTATTCTCTGCTGATAATGGAATCAAACTAGAAATCGAGAACAGAAAGACAACAGGGAAAAAAAATCTCCAAATATTTGAAAATTCAACAACACTTTTAAATAGTGTATGGGTCAAAGAGGGAATCTCAAAAGTAAGTTTAGAAAACACATGGGGCGCCTGGGTGGCGCAGTCGGTTAAGCGTCCGACTTCAGCCAGGTCACGATCTCGCGGTCCGGGAGTTCGAGACCCGCGTCGGGCTCTGGGCTGATGGCTCGGAGCCTGGAGCCTGTTTCCGATTCTGTGTCTCCCTCTCTCTCTGCCCCTCCCCCGTTCATGCTCTGTCTCTCTGTCCCAAAAATAAATAAACGTTGAAAAAAAAATTAAAAAAAAAAATAGAAAACACACGGAACTGAAAGAAAATGAAAATACAACCTATCAAAATATGTGGGATGCAGCTAAAACAGCGTTGAGGAAATTTAGCACTAAATACTGGTGTCAGGAATTAGGAAAGGTCTTGGGCGCCTGGGTGGCTCAATGGGTGAAACGTCCGACTTCAGGTCAGTTCGTGATCTCGTGCTTTGTGGGTTCGAGCCCCGCGTCAAGCTCTGTGCTGATGGCTCGGAGCCTGGAGCCTGCTTGGGATTCTGTGTCTCCCTGTCTCTCTGCCCCTCCCCTGTTCACGCTCTCTGTCTCTCAAAAATAAATAAGCATTAAAAAAAAAAAAGAAGAAAGAAAAAGAAATGAAGAAAGGTGTCAAATCAATACCCTACGTTCCTACTTCGAGAAACTAGAAAAAGAACAGTGAAATAAAAGCAAGCACAAAGAAGGAAATAATAAAGATTAGAGCAGAAATCAGTGAAACTGATAAAAATAGGAAAACAGAGAAACATCCATCAAATACAAAATTTGTTCTTCAAAAAATACTTATTAGTGGGGTGCCTGGGTGGCTCAGTCGGTGAAGCATCTGACTCTGGCTCGGGTCATGATCTCACGGTTCGTGGGTTCGGGCCCTGTGTCGGGCTCTGTGCTGACAGCTCAGAGTCTGGAGCCTGTTTCAGATTCTGTGTCTCCCTCTCTCTCTCTGTCCCTCCCATGCGTGTGCATGTGCACTCGCTCTCTCTCAAAAATAAATTTAAAAAATTTTAAAACAAAATAATAAAAAAATACATATTAGTAAAACTAATCTCCAGCAAGACTGAAACATTTTTCAAAAGAGTTAAGATACAAATCACCAATATAAAAATGAAATAGGGGTTATCTTCACAGATGCCATGGCCATTAAAAAGATAATGAGGGAACACTCTGACCAACTTTACGCACATAAATTCAACAACTTGAAAAAACGGAACCAGGGCACCTGGGTGGCTCGGTCAGTTGAGTGTCCTATTCTTGATTTCAGCTCAGGTCACGATCCCAGGATTGTGGGATGGAGCCCCGCGTCGGGTTCCGTGGTGAGCAAAGAGCCTGCTTAGGATTCATTCATTCATTCATTCATTCTCTCTCTCTCTCTCTCTCTCTCTCTCTCTCTCTCTCTCTCCCCCTCTGCCCCTTTCCCCAGCTTGTGCTCTCTCTAAAATAAAAAAACATAAAATAGGGGTACGTGGGTGGCTCAGTCAGTTGAGCGTCTGACTTCGGCTCAGGTCATGATCTCACAGTCTGTGAGTTCGAGCCCCGTGACGGGCTCTGTGCTGACAGCTCACAGCCCGGAGCCTGCTTTGGATTCTGTGTCTCCCTCTCTCTCTGCCCCTCCCCCACTCACACTCTGTCTCTCTCTCTCTCTCTCTCTCTCTCTCTCACACACACACAAATAAACATTAAAAAAATTTTTTTTAATAAAATAAAATGGAACCAATTTCTCAAAACCATAAACTACCAAATACAGTCAAGATGAAATAATCTGAATAGTAACCTCTAAAGAGCCTGAATTTATAGGGTACCTGGGTGGTTCAGTCAGCTGAGTGTCCGACTTCAGCTCAGGTCATGATCTCAGGGCTTGTGAGTTCGAGCCCCACACTGGGCTCTGTGATATCAACACGGAGCCCACTTCACTTCCTGTCTGCCTCTCCCTCTGCCCCTCCCCAGCTCCTGCTTTCTGTCTCAAAAATAAATAAAAACATCAAAAAAAACAATTAAAACATGCAAATAAAATTTAAAAATAAATTAATAAAGAGCCTGAGTTTGTAACTAATAGCCAAAACACAATAATAAATAACTAAGGCCAAAAAGCAACCCCTATGCCCCGCTGGCTTTACTGGAGAATATTTAAACAAAAATTAGCACCAATTTTGTACACTGTCTTCCTGAAAATAAGGAGGAGGGAAGTCTCCCCAATTCATTTTATGAAGTCAGTATTATCTTGATACCCAAACCGGAGAAACAGTTCAAAAAAAAAAAAAAAAAAGAAAACTACAGACCAAAATCTCTCATGAACATAAATGAAAAAATCTGCCACAAAGAAAAAAAAAAAAAAAAAAAAAAGCAAACGGAGCCTGGCACTGTATAAAAGAATTATACACTATGACCATGGGATATTTGTTATGCAAGGCTGGCTAACATTTGAAAAAAAAAAAAAATCAATGTAATCTACCATATCAACAAATAGAAAACTCAAATGTTAGTATCAATTAATACGGGTTAAACACATTCGATAAAATCCAACACCCATTCATGATAAAGACCCCCCAAAAGTTAAGAATACAGGGGAATGATTTGATAAAGGGCATCCACAAAAAAACCTATAGCTAACATCATACTTCATAGTGAAAGACTCAATGTTCTCCCAAGATCAAGATCAAAGGAAAATGGGTGACGGGCATTGAGGAAGGCACTTGTTGGGATGAGCACTGGGTGTTATATATGTAAGTCACGGATCATGGGAATCTACTCCCGAAGCCAAGAGCACGCTGTCTACACTGTATGTTAGCTAACTTGACAATAAATTATATAAAAAAATAATAAAGTCAAATTTTAAATTAAAAGTTTTTTTAAAGAACAAAAAGCAAGAATGTCTGCTCTCATGCTCTGATTCAACACATTATTAGAAGTTCTACCCACCATGAAAGGCAAAAAAAAAAGTAATAATGAAGGGATACTAGCTGGGAAAGGAAGAAAAGGAATTGTCCCTATTTGTAGGTGACAAGATTGTTTATGTAAAAAACAATTCACGGAATTTACAAAAAAAGAAAAATTCCTCCAAGTAATAATTGAATTCAGCAGGGTCACAGGATGCCAATCGACACACAAAAGTCAATCACACTTCTATATGCTAATGCTGGACATATGAAACAAATTTATTTTTTTAAGTTTATTTATTTATTTTGAGAGAGAGAGAGAGAGAGAGAGAGTGTGCACAGGAGGAACAGAGAGAGAATCCCAAGCAGGCTCCACACTGTCAGCACAGAGCCCGATGCCGGGCTTGAACTCATGAACTGTGAGATCACGACCGGAGTCCTAATCAAGAGTTGGTCAAATTAACCAACTGAACCACCCAGGCACCCCATGAAACGGAAATTTAAGACACGATGTCATTTACATTCTCTCCAGAGAAAAATGAAATATGCAGCACATACAGGATCCGTGGGTTGAAAAGTACAAAATGCTGGTGAAAAAAATCAAAGACAACCTGAAGAAATGGAGAGACGTAGCAGGCTCACGGATGGGGAGACTCTACGTAGTAAAGATGCCAATTCTCCCCAAAATGATCTAGAAGTTTACTGCAATTCCTATCAAAATCCCAGCAAAGTTATTTGTAGACACAGACAAGTTTATTCTCAAATTCCTACGGAAGGTACGGGCTCTAGACCCAGAAGATACTTACGAAAGAAAAGCGGAAGGAATCACTATAACCTGATATTAAGGTTTACTGTATTACCATAGTGATCAAAACAGTACGATTGGCAGAAGGGTGGACACATAGACCAACAGAACAGAACAGCGAACGCTCCAAAATGCTCAAACGAGTTTTCACAAAGGTGCAAAGCACAATTCAATAGAGGAAGGATAACCTTTTCAACAAATGGTGGAGTAATTAGATAACCGTGGCCAAAATGAAACGGATCATGACCTAAACATCACACCGTATACAAAAATCAACTCGAAATGGATCACAGCCTTGAAGAGAACATGTCAAACTATGAAAATTTTAGGAAAAAACATAGGAGAAAATCTTCAGAATCCAGAGCTGGGCAGAGAGTTCTGAGACTTAACGTCAAAAGCCTGATCCATAAAAAGAAAAATTGATAAATTGGACCTCATCAAAATTAGAAACTTTTTTGCTATGCAAAGAGACAGTTAACGGGATGAAAAGACAAGCTACAGACTGGGAGAAAATATGTGCAAACCACATCTTAGATGAAGGGCTAGTATCTAGAATATATAAAGAATTCTCAAAGCTCAACAGTGAAAACACAATCCAATTAGAAACAGGCAAAAGATATAAACAGACATTTCACCAAGGTGGATACACAGATGGAAAATAAGCACATGAAAAGATATTCAACTCATACATAAGCCATCAGAGAAATGCCAATTTAAGCCCACAGTCCGATATCCCTACACTGCCTATCAGCTAAAATAAAAAACAGTGACAACACTAAATGCTGACGAGGATGTAGACAAACCACATCACTCACGTGCTGCTCTTGGGAATGTGAAATGGTACACATACTCTCAAAATTAGCTTGGTAAGTTTGCTTTTGTTTTTTTTTTATAAAACTGAACATGTAATTACCGTATGACCCAGCAATTGCACTCTTGGACGTTTCTCTCAGAAAATGAGCACACGTGGGGGCGCCCGGGTGGCTCAGTCGGTTAGGCGTCCAACTTCGACTCACGTCATGATCTCACGGTTTGTGAGCTCGAGCCCCGCGTCGGGCTCTGTGCTGACAGCTCAGAGCCTGGAACCTGCTTCAGATTCTGTGTCTCCCTCGCTCTCTGCCCCTCTCCCGCTTGCACTCTGTCTCTCGCATTGTCTCAGCAATAAACATTAAAAAAAAAATTTTTTTTTAAAGAAAGAAATGGAGAACAGATTAGTGGTCGCCAAGAGTCAGAGATATCAGCATGGGGGGTGGGTGGGGGAAGGGAGTTGGCAGTTGATGGGAAGGATGTGGGTGGGGGTGGGTGGGGTTATCAAAGGGCAACAGGACGGATCCCTGTGATGATGGAACTGGTCTGTATCTTCCCTGTCCGGGTGACCACAGCAACCTACACATGTGATGAAACGTATAGACTAAATGCACAGACGCAAATGAGTATAAGTAAAGCTGGGGAAATCTTTTACCTTCTAATGTTTATTTATTTATTTTTTTTGGGGGGGGGGGGAAGCGGAGAGAAAGAATCCCAAGCAGGCTTCGCACTGTTAGCACAGAGCCCAACATGGTCCTTGAACTCATGGACTGTCAGATCATGACCTGAGCCAAAATCAAGAGTCCGGATGCTTAACCCACTGAGCTGCCCAGGCACCCCGAAGCTGGGGAAATCTTAAGATCCGTGGGTTATCGGAACGTTACTATCTGGTTGTGCTATTATACTACAGTTTTTTGCAAAACGTTACCAATGGGAAACTGAGTAAAGGGTACACGGGATCCCTCTTAGAACTACACGTGAACTGGGGCGCCTGGGTGGCGCAGTCGGTTAAGCGTCCGACTTCAGCCAGGTCACGATCTCGCGGTCCGGGAGTTCGAGCCCCGCCTCGGGCTCTGGGCTGACTGCTCAGAGCCTGGAGCCTGTTTCCGATTCTGTGTCTCCCTCTCTCTCTGCCCCTCCCCCGTTCATGCTCTGTCTCTCTCTGTCCCAAAAATAAATAAATGTTGAAAAAAAAAAATTAAAAAAAAAAAAAAAAGAACTACACGTGAACTATTATTTCTTAGAACTACACGCGAATCTAGAATTTCCTCAGCAAAAATTTCAATTAACAATAAAACCAAGGAGAGGGTCCACTTCCCTTGGTGACTAGGAAACATCCCACACAGGTGCCTTTGTATAAAGCATGAAGTATGAACATGAACACAGACGAGCAAGAAAGGATTTAAGTCTCCCCCAAATGAGATGGAAATAGTCCCATAAATGATAAAACCACCATTTCTGTTTCAACTGCCAAACTCATGTGATGAACAACAGGTAGTCTAACTTAACTGTAAGCCATGTGAACCGACCTGTTCGCCCCCAAAACTCTAGGAACGGTGACCATCCCCTCCTTGGGGATGAAGCGCAGGGTTAGTGTGGGCTTCAGCTGGCCACGCCGGTCACTTTGTCACAGTAGAGCATTTCCAGGTCGAATTCAGGTATCTGAGGGCCTGGTTAATGAGGGAGGGAGTGAAAATGCCCACCTCCCACTTCCTTATGCTTCGGGGACGCCCTCCTCTCCAGAGCGGGCTCTGCCCTCTCTACGGCTATAGTCACAGGATAAACTTTACATTTGCACTCGTGAGGATCTAGAATCCTGTCGTCGGGTGACTGGCCTCTTAAGGGGCCCTGCCTAAATGAATGCTCAGGGGAAAATGTGCGGCTTCCAGAAAAAGCCAAACTGGAGGCCAACGAGGAAGAGAGAAGTGTCCCTCTGCATGGCACAACGGGCCACAGGAGAGGCTTTGAGTCACAACTTGTACCGGACATTTTCATGCTCTCCCGGCCGCTTTGTGGAAGCCCATTTAAGCCACAAAAGCCAAGGACTTTCTTCCCCGCTTATATTTACTGTTGCTAAAATAAGAAATGCTCTGGTCCGGAGCGGAAGACACAAGCAAGAAGCTAATTCCGGAGGGGATTCTCCCAAACTGCGACGATGCCTTCGGGCTTTTAGGCATGGCTGCTACAGGTGGACAGAGGCAATCGACACGCACCTTCTAAGGGTAAGGAAAGGCGACCCGAAGAGCAATCGAGCACAGTCTCTTCGGTCAGCTGAGGAATGTCACAAAAGTTTGTGAGCTCCCCAAAGCCATTATTTACTGCTTTTTGTCTTTCCCAGGTCCAAAAATAGATGGTGAAAAATCAAGTTCCCAATACCCCTTTGGCAAAGGAGACCGTGTGACTCAAGACGTAAGGGGGAAATCTACTGGGGGTGGGGGGTGGGCAACACTTTGTTTTCGGATATAAGAGTCTTTTTGCCTCCCTCTCCTTCCTACTGGTCTTGAACATGGTTATGAGAAGTTGTGATGGCTGGAGCTGAAGCAACCACCTGGCAACCATGAGGCCACAGAGCCGGGAAAGCAAAGCCAACCTTCTAATGATGACAGAACGGAGAGATAAAAAGAGTCTGAGCCCTTCATGACATTCATCAGCCACTGCCCAAACCTAAAACCGCCACACCCCTAGAGTTCTTCCAATGAGAAAAATCGATTTGGCTTAAGCCACTGTGAGTCAGGTATTCTGTCAAGGAGAGAGCCCAAAGGATCTCTCCCAAGTGACACAGCTATAAAGTCCAGAACAGAATACAAAAGCGACCAAAGTTACGTGTTTGATTCCCGAAGAGGCAGAGTGACTCTGATTCCCGAGCCCCAAATGAACAGTTAGGAATAGCGCTGGATGTCTCTCATCGGTCTGTCCAGCGATTCCTTGCCACCGATTCCTTTCTTTGGCTATTTATTTTCTAACCGTTTTATTGAATTATAGTTTATATACCATAAAGCTCACCCATTTAAAATACACAACTCAATGGAGTTTAACTACAATTACACAGTTGTGCAAAGTTAGAAACACTTTCATCATCCCCAAGAGAAACCTCATTTCCATAAGCCCTCACTCCCATTTTATCCCCTCCTCCCCCCCCCCCCCCCGCCCACTGGCCTAGGCAACCAACCACTCATCTACTTTCTGCCTCTACAGATTTGCATATTTTGCACCTGTCACATAAATGGGATCATACAACACGCAGTCCTTTGCATACGGTGTGCGGTGTGTTTGTGAGGTGCATTCACGTCGTAGCACGTGTCAGTAGATTGTTTAAATATTTTGAGAGAGCACGAGAGAGGGAGGGGCAGATGGAGAGGGGAAAAAGAATCCCAAGCAGGCTCCACACTGTCAGCACAGAGCCTAACATGAGGCTTGATCTCATGAACCGGGAGATCAAGAACCTGAGCCAAAATGAAGAGTCGGATGCTTAACTTACTGAGCCCCCCAGGAGCCCCATGTATCGTTAGTTTTGTAGCCGAATAATATTCCATTGGATGGATAGGCCACATTTTATTTATCCGTTCATCAGCTGACGGACATCTGGCTTATTTCTACATTTTGACCATTACGAATAATGTTGTTATAAACGTTCACGTTCCCTTTTTTCTTTTTTTGTAGATACAGGTTTTCTTTTCTCGTGGATATACACCTGGGCGTGCTACATCATATAGTAACTTTAGGTCTACTTTTTATGTTTTATTTATATTTCAGAGAGAGAGAGAGAGAGAGAAAGAGAGAGAGAGAGAAAACGCATGACAGAGCATGAGCAGGGGAGGGGCAGAGAGAGACGGAGACAGAATCCGAAGCAGGCTCCAGGCTCTGAGCTGTCAGTAGAACCCCACACAGGGCTCAAACCCATGAGCAGCGAGATCATGACCTAACCCGAAGTCGGATGCTTAACTGATAGAGCCACCCAGGCACCCCAGTAACTATCCGTTTCAACTTTTGTCAAACCACAGACTTTTCCGTGGCAGCAACACGATTTTATATTCCTACCAGCAACTCACGAGGATTCCAGTATCTCCACATCTGTCACCACTTGTTACTGTCTTTTTTTTTGTTATACCCGTCCTAGGCGGTATAGAGTAATAATAGCTCACGGGGCTCTGAGTTACAGAATTCAGATATAGACACCCCGGGATTAGAATTCAGCCCTCTCTGACTCCAAAGCCTGTGCCCTCCTCCCTTCCCACCTTTATGATACAAGGGAATATTGGTTGCTTTCTTCCCTGCACTTGATTTCATTGTGTGTGTGTTGCTCTCATCACATATATACTTTGCAGGTATTTTCTCCCATATCGTAGGCAGCCTTTTTACTTTTTCAGTCATTTCTTCTGAAGCACAACTTTGGCTATTTATTGCAGCAATACTCATGATAGCAAAAGACTGGGGAAAAAAATGCAACTACACATCAAAAGGGGATGCGTTGAGTAAACCCTGGTATGTGCACACAACAGAGGACTACGCAGCTGCGAATGGAGTATACACCATTATAATTTGCTGTTTTAAAACAAAAAATAAAATAAAAAATGGAAGTTTTGGGTTAAGTCACTTATAGAGAGAAGGGGGGAGATAGCAAGATTAAAGGAACAGGGATAAAAGCTGTACTTGTCTAAATGCACCTCACTTTGTAAATTTGACTTTGAAACCCTATAAATGTTTTCGTATTACACCATAATAAAACAAAGTTCTTAAAGTTAAAAAGCAACAGCAAAACAGAACAAACAAACCTAACTGGGTACTGAGCTGGTGACCTAACCATAATTATCAGGAATCATTTCAGTGAAATTAAAACCCACTGGGGCACCTGGGCGGCTCGGTCGGTTAAGCGTCAGACTTCGGCTCAGGTCACGATCTTGTGGTTCGTGAGTTCGAGCCCCACATCGGGCTCTGTGCGGACAACTCAGAGCCTGGAGCCTGCTTCGGATTCTGTGTCTCCCTCTCTCTCTGCCCCTTCCCCGCTCACACTCTGTGTCTCTCTCGGTCTCAAAAATAAACAAACATTAAAAAAAAAATTTTTTTAAAACAATAATTTGGGGCACCTGGGTGGCTCAGTCGGCTAGTTAAGCATCCGACTTTGGCTCAGGTCATAATCTCAAGGTTCACGGGTTTGAGCCCCACGTGGGGCTCTATACTGATGGCTCAGAGCCTGGAGCCTGCTTCAGATTTTGTGTCTCCTCCTCTCCCTGCTCCTCCCCTACTCGCACTCTGTCTCTCAAAAATAAATGTTAAAAAAAATAATAACAGGGGCGCCTGGGTGGCACAGTCGGTTAAGCGTCCGACTTCAGCCAGGTCACGATCTCGCGGTCCGTGAGTTCGAGCCCCACGTCAGGCTCTGGGCTGATGGCTCAGAGCCTGGAGCCTGCTTCCGATTCTGTGTCTCCCTCTCTCTCTGCCCCTCCCCCGTTCATGCTCTGTCTCTCTCTGTCCCAAAAATAAATAAACGTTGAAAAAAAAAATTTTTTTTTAATAAAAAAAAAAATAATAACAACTTGACCATACATTCCTAATGCAATATATAAAACAAAAGAACTACAAAGATATCTGAAACCATTTCAAAACTCAAATTGTTAATAATGTTATTATTGATCAGAAACTATTATATGGATGTATATCCTTATGGTAGAATAAAGTAAGAAAATGATTATGCTAACATCCTTATGAATCAAGATTCTCAATATAAGTAAAAGAAATACAGAATCAAAGAAGTTAAATAAAAACCTTATAATCCTTCATTTGCATTGGAAATATCAGCTTGGATTCATGTTGTATCTTTAAAAATGTATGCATATTTTCTAGCCTTGTTTTAAGAGAATGAAAATTCGAGCCACAGACTGGGAGACAATATTTGCTAAGCACATATCCAACAATGGACTTGTATCCAGAATGTTTAAAGAACTCTCAAAACTCAGGACACCTGGGTGGCTCAGTCGGCTGAGCATCGAACTCTTGATTTCAGCTCAGGTCATGACCTCCAGGTTGGAAGGTTCGAGCCCCACGTTGGGCTTTGCGTTGACAGCACAGAGCCTGCTTGGGATCCTGTCTCCCTCTCTCTCTGCCCCGCCTTTACTCAAGCTCGCTCTCTCTCTCTCTCTCTCTCTCTCTCTCTCTCTCTCTCAAAATAAACTTTCAATAAATAAGTCTTAGGCTAGGTTTTTATTCCTATCGCTTTGCCATATGGTTTCAGTAACTTATTTAACACTGTCAATGTGTTTTCATGGTGTAAACAGCATTAATTAAAATGAATTTACAACCTTCATTTAAAGTAAATCAGCTGAGCCTACTTTTTAAAAAAGTAAACCCCATCTCAGATTAAAACCGTTATTGAACAGAAATGTATTATGCTGCCTTATGAAATTTTTTAATGTATAAAAAGGAAAGAAACGTAAGTAAGCTAAGCTTGATCGCGTATTTGCTTTTCAAGAAAAACTGGTCATTTTTAGCTTTAAATAGGAAGGAAAACGGCTTTTGCTCATCCCATGTACCACATATCAAACCTTACTAGGGCCCTCTACAGTAGAAACTACTTGGATAAGGGAAACAGGGGAAAGAATCAAGTAGGAAATTTTACAGTAAAGAAAAAGCCCCTAAAGTTTCCTCTACGATGCTCCCCACCTTCCATTACAGTTGGCATCCTTTGCAGGAAAGGGAAAACCACACAGAGCAGGTAAGTGGACTGAAATCAACAAATCCACAGAAACTGACTAGCCTTTACAGAGAAGAGACCATTATTACTGCATCATTTCATCAACAATTCATGGATCATGCTATCATACCATGGGCTGTACAAATCACTTGTACACAGGAGTCCCCCCAGAGCTGAAAAGGTAAAAAGATTCAAATCTGGGAAGATCACAATGTCTTTGAACTAGATAAAGGTGATCGTCGCAAAACATTTGGTGAAGGCATCAAATGCCACTGAATGGTAGGTACACTTTAAAATTGTCAGTGGTTAATTTTATATGAATTTTGCAGCAATTGAAAAAAATCTAACTAGGATCTGTTGAGGCTTCCTAAAGGGTAAGAGACTAGATCTGGCCTAGAAGGAAACTGAACATCTGAATTTAAAATAGAGACAAGAGGGGCGCCTGGGTGGTTCAGTCAGTTAAGTGTCCAGTTTCAGCTCAGGTCATGATCTCATGGTTCAGGAGTTCGAGCCCCACGTCAGGCTCTGTGCTGACGGCTCGGAGCTTGGAGCCTGCTTCGGATTCTGTCTCCCTCTCTTTCTGTCCCTCCCCCACTCACACTCTGTCTCAAAAATAAACAAACATTAAAATAAAAAAATAAAAAAAAACAAAAAACAGAGACAAGAGAGGCACCTGAGTGGCTCAGCTGGTTGAGTGCCCGGCTTCAGCTCAGGTCATGATCCCACCGTTCGTTAGTTTAAGCCCCACATCAGGCTCCCTGCTGTCAGCACAGAGCCCACTTTGGATCTTCTGTCCCCCCTCACTACCCCTCCCCCTGCTTGTGCTCTCTCAAAAATAAGCATTTGAAAAATTAAAATAAAATAGAGGCAAGAACTGTGGAGACCGCTCTAATGAGAGAGTATTTCCCACTCTTTAACCACAATAACAAACAGGTTTTAGTGCAACCCAGTTCACACGCACACGTGTTACAGGAGCAAACGTTCATGAAACAATACTGAACTGTTCCCATGCATCATGCACTACTCATGATTTTTTATTCTTTTCTAGTCCATTTTTTTTTTAATGCTGGTCATGATTCATTAAATTGGTCTTATAACGTGACTGGCAAACTCCAATGGGCTTGGCGTCAGGTTGAGGGGTTTGCACCTGATGTAGTTTATTTTAAGGCAATCGAATTGACCACGAAGACCATAACCAGGAAATCTGTAAGCAGAACTTTGGATCGGGAAAACCCTCCACCTTGTGAATAAAGTGATTGTTTTACTATTATCTTTGTCATTGAGCTAAATTTAAATGGATTTATCTAACATCACATGATGAAGTCAATATGTATACTAGGTATTATGCCTAGTGTGCCCTTCAGCTGTTTTTTACGTGGCTAGTAAATTTCCCCAAGGTGATTTCCTTATAGATTAGTAAATAGGCGTATATTAGTCTAGGTAAAAATAAATTTCAAGATATTGCCCACACCCTTTTGTAAGAGAGGCAGGGAGATTCTGAATTTGTTTCATTCTACTGCTGTGAATTCCAATAATTTTGTTTTTCTTCTTAAGGAAACAGTTGCTGCACCATCAATTAGAAATGGACTATTTACAACAAACCCTCCCAACATGGTAGCAAGATAGCCTCATACAAAAAACACAAAGTGTACTCATTATTCATTAGGGGCATTCAGGATCAGCTATACACACATCTGTCCAAAATTCCGTGGAAAAGATTTTCAGCTCTGGCTGGAAATGTCCTTTTTAAGACCCTATTATTTTGAACAATATACCGGGAATTCTCTTCGCTCAAAATAAACCCAGCCTGTAAATTGTTGGAAAAATATACCGTGGGTCTGGAATGTAGCTGTGACCTTTCCCTAAGGTTTTCAATTAGTTCACATCCGAACAATTTCAATGTCATCAATGTGTACAAATGCGTGTCTTTTAGAAATACTTCTCGTATTTCAGAGAAAGAAATATAGGATGCACATCGCCTAGCTGTGGGCAGCAATCAATCAATTGCTCACGACTGACTACCAGCAGCTAATTAAGGGGAGAAACAAATTCCTTTTCTAATTTCTAAGAAAAGCAGGGAAAGTTAGCTTGTGTTAGAATTTTAAACCCAAACAACCAGTAATTATGCTATCTCCAGGAGGCCAAGGTTTTTCTCTTGACAATTGAATTCAGCACGCAAGACTCTGTAATAGGCACGAGGTGGGGACTGATTAAAAACGGGGGGGGGGGGGTCGGATTTGGCTCTCACTGACTTTTTGACCATTCTAGGCACCACACAATGTCTGATCTTTTAACTAAGTACAACTTTTTAAAATAACCACTTTTTGACAACACAATCCGTACCAAGGTTAGTGTAACAATTTTTTTTTTTTTTTAATGCAGCCATCTGATTTGGACACAGACAAGGACGCCCAATATACAAATACTGATTCGTTAAATGACAGCCCGAGGTATCTAGTAAGTATACGGTCATTCCCTAAGCGCGCGCTCGCACGCACACGCTCCTACTGGTCTGAGGCATCAAGTAAATACTTTTTTTCAAATACACTCGCGCATCTAGAAGCCGACCCACGTGTATTTGGATCCCTATGGCAGAGAAGTAGAGAAACTGTGTTAAAAAGACAAGACAGCAGGCCCTAAATGGAGCCGATCATGCTAAGCCCCAGGTCACGAACTGAAACTTAACTTACAGTTTGGGCTATCCCAGAAAGAGAATCTCAAACCAGCCAATCATGAATCTCCCGATCAGCACTAGTTAGGTAATCTGCCACCCCGTAAAAAGAAAATAACTTAATGGTAACCAATTCAATTTTTGCCTAGTATAACGTTCCCCTTCTGCCTATGAAACGTCTTGGTCCTCCCGGGACAGCTCTTCGGAGCTCTTTTCTGTCTGCTCAACTGGATGCTGTCCATTCACGAATCAATTGAATCGTATCCTTGAACAAATGGTTCTGGGTCAACTGAATATCCATATGGGAAAAAAATACAACCTGACCCCCTACTTCTTTTCTCTCTCTCTCTCTCTCTCTCTCTCTCTCACACACACACACACACACACACAGACACATTTTTACTAGTTAGATTAGAAATCTAAATGTCAAAGGTAAGGGGCACCTGGGTGGCTCAGTCGATTAAGTGTCCAACTCTCAGTTTCAGCTCAGGTCACGATCTCCCGGTTTTGAGAGTTCGAGCCCCGTGTTGGGCTCTGCACTGACAGTGCGGAGCCTCCTTGGGATTCTCTCTCTCCCCGACCCTCCTCTGCTCGCGCTGTTTGTGTCTCTCTCAAAAATAAATGGACAAACACAAAACTAAATAAATGTGAAAGGTAAAAACAAAATTTCCAACAGATAACACAGAAAAATACCATGAACTTGGCATAAGGAGCAATTTCTTCAAGAGGAAACAAAAACCACTAATCTAAAGGAATAATTACTCATCAAACACACCCACTAAGTAAGTGAAAACGCCAACCACAGACAAGAAGAGGTTTGCAACACAGATGTCTGACAGAAAGAGTCCTACCCAAAACCTATAGAAGTAAAAAAAAAAAGGGGGGGGGAGGGAGGGGAGAGGCAACCTAGTAGAAAATTAGACAAGACATACACAGACACTACACAAAAGAGAAATGACCGATAAAGGTGTAAATTCATGCTCAAGCTCCTTAGGAATCAGGTTGGGTGCAGATTCGCTACACTCACCGATCAAAATAAGTAAAACGTGAAAGACCAACAATATCGAGTGTTAGAATGTGGAGAGACAGGAACATAAAACGCCAGTGGATATTTAAAACGGCAGACGCACTTTGATAGTGTGTACTAAAGCTGAACGGATAAAAACCATATGATCTAGTGATTGTACCAACAGACGTGAACAACCTCTTCTTAATAACCCCAAACATACCAAATCTCTTCTCAAGACTAAAAGGAGGATATAAATGTCATACTCACACAATGGAATACTAAAGAGCAATGAAAATGTGCAAATGACCTCCACAGACAGCCGCATAAACAAATCTCACAAACAATACTGAGCTTCAAAAAACTCAAGTCACAAAAGGACACCAGACATTTATGAAAAGCAAACAAAACTTAACTGTAGGCACGGGCAGCCAGGATGGTTAACTCTGGACAGTAGGAAAGGGGTAATGACCAGAAAGGGGGATACGTAGGGTTGCCACGTAAAACAGAAGATGTTCAGGGGCACCTGGGTGGCTCAGTCGGTTAAGCATTCGACTCTCCATTTCGGTTCAGGTTATGATCTCGCGGTGCAGGAGTTCGAGCCCCGCATCGGGCTCTGCGCTGACAGTGTAGAGCCTACTTGGGATTCTCTTGCGCTCTCTCTGCTCCCCTCCTGCTCATGCATGCACCTGCTCGTGTGTGTGAGTGTGTGTGCGCGCACGCTCTAATAAACTTAAAAATACACATATATAAGATGTTCAGTTAAATTTGAATTTGAGACAAACACAAATAATCTTTTAGTATAAGCAGGTCCCATGCAGTATTGGGGACATATATTTGAATTTGCTAAATCCAGCAACGCCCGGTGAGGGAGAGGCTTTTGGAATACTAGTAATATTTTGTTTCTTGAGGTTCGTTTTGTGATCATACCATTACTTACAGTTTTTATCAAAATTACTCTGACACAGCCTGCTTCTTTACTTCTGGGATTTTTTTTTTCATGCCCTGCCTCTCTGGGGTCTGTCTTACCTGTGTGGCTGGCTTCCTCTCAGCAAAGGACAATGCTAGGCTGGAAGGCCAGCCCCTACCCCCTCAGCCAAAAAAAAAAAAAAAAAAAAAAAAAAATGCACAAACCAGTGCAAGCTGGTCCGGCCAACTGACCCGTGGAGATCAGACTCCGGTGGCCCGAAGCTCCAAAGAAAACTGGGACTTGAGGGACCAACAACTTGGAAACAGACACTTCTGAATCCATAAAGTCAAAAGGGTTTATCTCGCTTTGAAATGAACGCCTCCCGGGACGCCTGGGTGGCGCAGTCGGTTAAGCGTCCGACTTCAGCCAGGTCACGATCTCGCGGTCCGTGAGTTCGAGCCCCGCGTCGGGCTCTGGGCTGATGGCTCAGAGCCTGGAGCCTGTTTCCGATTCTGTGTCTCCCTCTCTCTCTGACCCTCCCCCGTTCATGCTCTGTCTCTCTCTGTCCCCCCAAAAAAATAAATAATGAAATGAACGCCTCCCAATTCTAAACAAAGAGAAGAACACCTCCAAGCTTGGATGCTTCCCTCTATAAAGTTTAGGATCAAATTTCACAGGCCGGCGGAATAAACCGTTTCCTACTTGTCCCCGGCAGCCTCAGAGCGCCAGGTTTCTTCGCTTTAGTAACAGTAACTGTGTTTCTTTCACACAGGGTATATTAAAGTCAGCGCCTAGGCACCTAGGCTGTGAAGCCAGGCTGCCTGGAAGAAACCCAATTTCACACCGAAACTGGGTAGCTCCGGCCTGTGAGTGAGTGACTCATCGCTCTGTGCCTCGGTTTCTTCAACTGTAAAATGGGAATAAAGATAACACCTACGCATCAAATGGCGCGTCGGGTGACTAAAGGACAACACCTGGCACTCCTTAAATGCGTAACGATGATTGTTATCACCGTCACTACCACTGGCTACCTTGGCGGGTCCTGCCAAATAAAGACTCTCCTTATGTATCTAAATGTAGTTAAAGCATCCAGATGCCAGTGGAGAGACGGGGAGGGGGACGCAGAGAGTAAGGGTTTCACCAGCCTACAAAGTTTGGTGCGAGTTGTGCCCAATCCACAGGTCGAACAGCAGCGGGAGGGCTGAGTTGTGCCCAATCCACAGGTCGAACAGCAGCGGGAGGGCTGAGTAGGGTCCGGGGAGGTGACCACACCTGGGCCCCAGATTCTGGCCAGGACCTCTGACCTCGGGCGCCCTCACTACTCACATTGCGGTTGAAGCTGTTGCCAGGCAGCAGCGGCAGGGCCATGGCTCTCGGCGTCCGAGGGTTAAGGGGCCGAGAAGACGGGGTCCTGCAGGTAGCGGCAGCGTTGTTTAAACCCCCCTTCGTTACCTAGAAACGGGAGGCGGCGTCACGGAAGGAGGAGGAGCTGCAGCAGGCGGGAGCCCTGCGGGAGCGGTAGGGGCGGGGCCGGGCGGAATGGGGCGGGGCCGGGGCGGGACCGGGCTGGAAGCTTCGCGCGCTCCTCCTCCCCCGCCCACCTTCACCCACCCAGCTGAGAACAGGTCCCCGAGGCTTTGCTCTTCACACGTGCTGTGCGCACAAAGACTGAGACCCACACCGCCCAACCCCCCCCCCCGCCCGCTGCTTTCTCGTTTAACCCGTTAATAGACCTCAGGCTCCTCCGACTCTAACCCCATTGTGTTGCCATTTGCTTATTCAATTTAGTTCAAGCACAAGAAGACTGCAGAAAACAATGGGACATCCGTGTGCTCACGGAAATGCGACACCACTTAATGTTACATTGACATCAGCTTTTGTTTTGCAGTTAAAACGATCGAGAAGAATCCAAAACCACACCCTCCACCCCTACCCCATGAAAACCCATTCAGGGGTAACCACCGTTCTCAGTCCTTCCCTCTTGTCCTTCCCTCATTTTTATACTTGATTTAAATATCTGTAAGGTGCTCGGTCCCCGGTCTAATCAGGGTCCCCAGAGACAGGGGTAGGTGGCACAAAACGCAGCCCCTGTCATTCCGTCATGCACCCAAGATTGCCCAGGCCAGGGGCTTCTTGGAATCCTCTCCCCTTAAGTACAGCCAGCCCCTCCCGGGAGTCCTACTGGTTGGACACGTTGTTATCTCTCAGTCACCACCTCCTTTGGCTCAGTTGAGGCCCCATTATTTCCTGCTTGGTTTTCTTTAAAACAACAACCACCAAACACACCAACTAACTGATCTTGCCTCTAGAGCCATCCTCTGCATAACTGGTGATGCACCTGTTAACTCTTCTGCCACAGTATTCTAGCCTTCCCACAGCCTTCAGAAGGCAGTGAAACTCCTTAGCCCCATCAGAGCCTATGTCCGGGGGGTGCCTAGCAATACCCCTCATCCCTTTCGTTGCCCCCCCTCGTCTACTCTAGCTCTGAGAAGCCACTGGCAGTTTCCAAACCAGGCTCTGCGGTTTCTCCCCTGTGGATTTTGTAAATGTCATTATCTGTGAGAAACACCCTTCCTTCCTCTTTTTCGCCTGGGTAACCCCTTCTTATTTTTCAGGACTTGGTTCAGTGGGGGAAAGAGGCATGGAAGGCTTTGACATTTCTGGGAAATACTCCTTCACCTTCTCCACTCCCCCTCCCCCCCCCTCCCGCCGGTCTGTATTAGGGTCCCAGTCTCATTGTGGCTTCTGTGGTACTGCGTTGTAATAATACTTGACTCTCTTCAAATGCCAACTTACTCCAGGGCAGGAACTTTATGTCCCGTCCTTTTCTAGTCATAGACAATGTTAACCTTCAAAATAAAAGTTATTTTACCGCCAAGAATGAGCTTATTCGGGAAAGGCAGAGAATTGCAATTTGGGACATTCTAGCGATGGCACAACCATAAGAAAGTCCAAAAAAAACGAAGAATTGGAATGTTATTTTATGGGGAAGAAGGAGGACATTGGGAGGGGTTCTTTTGAACAAAAGGTCATTGCAGAGAAGGAAGGGTTGAGGGTGATTAGAGTTTCTCCTTGACTGAGTTGCAGGGATAGTTGATTTCTTACAGGAGATACAATGTACATCTTTTCCAATATATGGAGCCTATAATTGATCATTCTTTCCGTTGAAGAGGCCTCTGTTAGAGTCTGTAATTGACAATTCCGCCTGTAATTGACATGGAGTGGTACCAGCCGCCTCCTGCAGCCTCCCAACTCCACTTTAGTGAGATTTTCCCCTACTATTTTTCACAGCATGTTCATTGTTTTCTTTACAACGTACATTATTGTTTTCTGTGTTTATAAATTTTACACCATAACTTTCTGCTATCTGCTTTTTCCCCGTAAAATTTTGGTTTTGAGATTTCTACATGTTAACACATGTAGATATATTTTATTCATTTTAAATGCATTGTATGATTATACCACAAATTACTGATCCATCTGTTGTCATCTGTTGATGTCATCTGTTAATAACAATTAAGTTGCTTTCAATTTTTCACCAGTTATCGACAATGCTGCAATGAACAACCCTCTCCTGTTCCTTTGGAGATTATCTAGGCTAATAACACCTTCAGCTTCACTAGATCTTGCTTGACAATATCCAGAATTGTTGAACCAGTTAAGAAAGTTCCTTTTCCCCCTCATTCTTTCTACAATGGTTATTAGCCAACTGTATAATTTTAAACATATCTGAGTACACGTTCACTGGTATACTGTTGTTATTTTATTTCTCCCTAATTCCTATGCAGTTGGTCATCTTTTCACATGCTTGTTACCTTCTTCAGTGGCTCATCTATTTATGTCCTTTGCTGATTTCCCTATTTGGTCATTGTAATTTTTAAGATACACATAATCTTAGGCATAGCAAATGTCTTCTCATAGTTCGTGGCTTGTTTTTAATTCCATGTACAGTGTTCTTTGTTGCACATGAATGTGTCATTTTACTTTACTCAATACATCATTCTTTCCCAAAGTGGTTTGTACTTTGTGTGAATTCAAAAAATCCTATAGAACCAAATTATTCTACATGTTCTTATAAGTATTTTTGAATATTTCTTTTTTGTTACTTTTTAAAATGAAACAATTTCAACCTAATAGAAAAAGTGCAACAGTACAAAGAACTCCTGGTTATCCTTCACCTAGATTCCCCCAATTGTTTTCCATTTTACTGTATTTGTTGTATCATTCTCTCTATATAAAGTTTTTTTCCATTTTAGACTAGATAGCAAACAGCATGCCCCTTTACTCTTGAATACTTCGGTATATATTTCCTAATAACAAGGACATTCTCTTACATAACTGAAGTATAATAATCAAAATCAGAACATTAGTATTAATAAAATGCCATTTTCTAATCTAAAATACTTTCTCATATTGTGTTGATTATCCCCAAAATGTCCCTTTTAGCAAAAAAAAAAAAAAAAAACCACACCCAATTTTTAAAAATCTGGTTCAGAATCTCGCCTAACACCACACATTAGTTGTCACATCTCTTTCTTGTCTTTAATCTGGACCACTTCTTCCATATTTCTTTGTCTTTCCTGACCTTGATATCGTTGAAGAGAATAGGCTAGAGAGTTGGTAGGATGTTACTCAGTTTAGATTTGACCAACGTTTCCTCATGAGTAGGTTTATGGCTGCTTGAATGGTTTTTTTGTTTATGGCTTTTTGACAGGAACACCCAAAGAGAAATGCCGTGTTCTTCTCAGTCATCAAACGAACAGGTACATACTGAGCATTCTAATCATCAGTGGCCAAGTTTCTCCACTGTAAAGTTACTATTCTTCCTTTCCAGTTAAGAAGAATTTTGTGAGGAGATACTTGGAGACTATGTAAATACCAAGTTCTTCATGAAACTACTAGGATCAGTTACGGGTTTTGCCCAAATCATTTATTACCATGATGCTGGCAGATGATGACTTCTTAACTCCATCATCCCTTCTGCGTTATAGTAGCTGGCGATCTACTCCGAGGAAGAAGTTTTCCTTCCTCTCCATTTATTTATTTATTCATTCATTTATATCGGAATAGTCTACAGATTCTTATTATATTCTGTCGATTATATACTGTTACTATTTTTTTAAGTTTAGTTTTGAGAGAGAGACAGAGAGAGAGAGCAAGTGGGGGAGGAGCAGAGAGTGGAGGGACAGAGGATCCGAAACATGCTCTGAGCTGACAGCAGAGAGCCCGAAGTGGGGCTCAAACTCACCAACCGTGAGATCATGACCCGAACCGAAGTCCAACGCTTAACCAGCTTAACGGACAGAGCCACCCAGGTGGCCCCTATTATTATTTATTTTAATACTACAGCTGTCCTACAGTTGGTCAGTGGGGGTCTCTCTGTCCCTCTCTAAGTGGACTCCTCTTTTTGATTGTCCCCACCATTTTTCAAGCATTTCATTGTGCTCTGTCATTACAAGATATCCGACATATCCATAAATATAGGTAGATATAGATAGGCACATATAGTTCTATCTCTTTCCATTTCTATCGATAGATAAAAATAGATCTATTAAAACCCATGAGTTTATACTGATACATCCATTTCCAATCAATACAATGCTGGAGTTTCCCCTTTCCACATCTGTAAGGCTCATCTCAAACAGTCAGAAACCTGATTCCAATTACCCTCAAAATATTTATTTGCTCATACTAAAAGACCCCCAAAGCGGTGTCAGAATATCCAACTGATGTCACTGTGAAAAAAACCAAAGCTATTAACTGGAGTTCAACATTGTTTTCAGGGTTTGCTTCTTTGTTTTTTTCTTTAGCTTTCATGGATTTATTCAACATACTGTTCCAAAATGACTCAGGTTTCATTTCTCCGTCTTCTCTTCCCCGCCTCATTTAGAGTGCTGATGTCACTTATGTTACTCTTTTGACAAATACTCTGGCTCATTCTGTTTTCACTTGTATTCCCCATCTACTCTCTTGCCCCACCCTTGTCTATTTCTTTTTTTGTCTTTCTTCTTTTGTAGTTGTTTTTCTTTCCCTTTTTCCTTTGATTAATTTGCCTGGTAGTTTCCATGCTTTTTTTTCTTTTAATTTTTTCCAAAGAACCAGGGTTTTCTTACTTTGAGCCACTGTTTTCTATTCCCAATCTCCATTCTTTTTCAGCTTTTACCTTTATTGTTTTCTTCCTGTGTTTTCTTTTGTTTTTCTTTCTCTCACATTTTACGTTGACATCATTCATTCATTTCCATTCTTTTATTTTTATTGATGTAACTGTTTAAGGCTATGAATATTCCTCTGATCTCCACTTTAAAGGTATCCATGAGTCTCTGATATTTCGTGTTTTCATTACTTGTTTGGGGGCTGTTTTGTTTTGTTTTAGATACTCGTAATATTAGATATTCGTAATATTCCCTTTCACCCAAGAGTTGTTTGATAGAAGATTTTTAAAAATTTTTTTTATATTTATTCATTTTTGAGAGACAGAGCACACACAAGCGGGGGAGGGGCAGAGAGAGAGGGAGACACAGAATCCGAAGCAGGCTCCAGGCTCTGAGCTGTCAGAACAGAGCCCCGTGCGGGGCTTGAACTCACGAACCGCGAGATCATGACCTGAGCTGAAGTCGGATGTCTAACTGACTGAGCCACCCAGGCGCCCCAGCATTTTCTCAGTGTGTGTAGTGAGGAACATAAAACTAGGAGTGCCTAGAGATGACTTTGCTTTTGTTCCAGAGAATCTGAATTGCGACTGTATTTTGAAATTCAGTCAGGAGGGATTTCTGGTCCTTGGAAATATAATAAAGAATGAAGCACTCTGATTTGAGGAAAATATAATAGCTGAAAAATTTTTTTAATGTTTATTTATTTTTGGAGGAGAGAGAGTCAGAGTGTGAGTGGGGGAGGGGTGGAGAGAGAGGGAGACGCAGAATCCGAAGCAGGCTTCAGGCTCTGAGTTGTCAGCACAGAGCCCAACGCAAGGCTCGAACTCAAAAACCACGAGATCATGACCTGAGCTGAAGTCGGACGCCTAACTGACTGAGCCACCTCGGCGCCCCAATAGAAGATTTTTAAATGTCTACTTGGAAGACCTTTTTTGGGTTTTTGTAATTCTGTTTTTATTGCACTGTGATAAAGTGTTGATGGTAATATTTTCATTGTATAGAACATATTGGTGCTTTCTTTGTGACCTAATGTTTGATCACTTTTTGTGGCTATTCCATGTGCAGTCGAGAAGGAAAGTGATACTCTCTATTATTAGGTCTTAAAGTTCAGTATAGATCAATGAGATCCATTGTACTGATGATGTTCTTTCTCGCTATGTCCTTATTTACATTTCTGCCACTTGATCTATTCTGCGCTCCGAGTGGTGTGTTAAAGTCTCCTCTTTACCAGAGGGTGGGAGGGACGCTGGTCCTTGTCTCGCCGAGTGGAAGAATGAATCTTACGGATGACAACAGAGAGTGAGCAGAGCCATAGAGTTTATTGAGGGAAAGTACAAAGCTCTCAGGAGTAGCGAGAGGGGTCCCGACTGGGTAGCCGGCGGGGATTTCTGTCCCTGGCTTTGTACTGGGACCTAACGAGAAAGTCTGTGGGACTCCGCGCAAGGTGCCTAGCTTGGGCGGGTCCGGAACACATGTATCTCATCCTCTTCTTCCCCAAACTCCGCTTCCTCAGCCTCCCACCTGTATAACTGCATCCCACCTCCCTGAGGGTCCCTTATCTCCCCCTGCCTAATGTCACCCTTTCCCTACTCACTCTTAGCAGTGTGTTTCTTTCTGTGTCCCCATCTGTACTGGCTGCCTTTTTCAGGTCACGATCTCGCGGTCCGTGAGTTCGAGCCCCGCGTCGGGCTCTGGGCTGATGGCTCAGAGCCTGGAGCCTGTTTCCGATTCTGTGTCTCCCTCTCTCTCTGCCCCTCCCCCGTTCATGCTCTGTCTCTCTCTGTCTCAAAAATAAATAAATGTTTAAAAGATGGTTACTTGGTGCGTGGGTTTTCGTAGCTGTAATGCTTACAGTGTGACATTGGCCTTTAGCATTATAAAGTATCCTTTTTTTGTGAGGTTTAATTATTTCCTTGGCTTGAATGCTACTTTGTCCTGTATCAGGGAGCACAGGCTCCACTCACTTGTTATTTCCACTTGCCGATGCCTTTATTTTCAGCCTTTCTGAATCATTTTGATCTAGATGTGTCTCTTGTACACCACAGATAGTTGGGTCTTGCTCTGTGAGCCATATTGAAAATATCTGTTTTGGGGCACCTGGGTGGCTCAGTCGGTTGGGCGGCCGACTTCGGCTCAGGTCATGATCTAGTGGTCCGTGGGTTCGAGCCCCGCGTCGGGCCCTGTGCTGACAGCTCAGAGCCTGGAGCCTGTTTTGGATTCTCTGTGTCCCTCTCTCTGACCCTCCCCTGTTCATGTTCTGTCTCTCCTTGTCTCAAAAATAAATAATATGTTAAAAAAAATTTTTTTAAAGAAAATATCTGTTTTAACTAGGTGAGTTAAACCCAGTCACATTTAATAAGACATTCTTTCTCTCAACTCCGATATATTATTTTATATTTTATGTTATTGTGTATAAATACGCATGGTAACCATCATGTGTATTCATGTGTATTATGTATATTTGCTGTTTCTTTTTCTTCATGATGCGGTTTCTTTGCTATTGTTACATACATTTCTTTTGGCATTTCGGAAGGCTTGTATCTTTGTTCTAGTGTTTATTTTTGTACTTACAACTTCTTTAAGAGAACTGAACAGCTTCCATTTTACCGAGTAATATTGGATTTTGTAATCCAAGCCACGGGGTGCCTGGGTGGTTCAGTCGGTTGAGCGTCCAACTCTTGATTTTGGCTCAGGTGATGATTTCATGGTTCATGGGATCGAGCCCCGAGTAAGGCTCTGCGCTGACAGCACAGAGCCTGCTTGGGCTTCTCCCCACTCTTTCCCCCCGTCCCATCCCTGTTCATTCTTGCTCTCTAAGTTTATTTTTGAGAGAGAGAGAGACAGAGAGTGAGTGGGGGAGGAACAGAGAGAGAGGGAGACACAGAATCCGAAGCAGGCTCCAGGCTCAAGCGGTCAGCACAGAACCTGATGCGGGGCTCAAACTCACAAACCGCGAGATCGTGACCTGAGCCGAAGTCGGAGGCCTAAACCCACTGAGCCACCCAGGAGCCCCAACAGAACAAAATATCTTAAATTATTTGAAAAATCTAATGCCCAGTCGTTTTTTTTCACTTAACACATACTTATTAACTCCGACTTAGCAGAACGTCTCTCAAACCCTGGGCACAAAGTGAACACTTCTGAACACCCCATGCTCGATATTCTCAGTCTTCTGAGACTCTCTTTCCTGCTTTGGTTTCCTCCCATGACACTATCTTCCCATTCTGCCTCCCCTGACACATCCCCCACGAAGGAATATCCGAGACACCTGGGTGGCTCAGTCGCTTAAGCATCCGACTTCAGCTGGGGTCATGATCTCGCGGTTTGTGGGTTCGAGTCCCACGTTGGATTCTGTGCCCCTCCCCCACTCCTGCTCTGTCTTTCTTTCTCTCAAAAAGAAATAAACATTAGAACAACAACAACAACAAAAAGGAATATCTGAAATGACATGAACCTCTTTTTTAAATAAATTGAGAGCAAATGAGCTCCAAATTGCAAGACACCCCCTGAAGTAACGCCTTGGGGCATGTCCGGACCAGCGCTGGGAAGCAACTGTTACTGTCGTTCAAAGAAACGGTATTATACACACCCTGTGGATGAAGAAAGCACAGGGGAGGCCCGCAGAGCTAACATTGCTGAACAAGCTCACACGGGCCTGTGAACAAGAAAACAGTCGCCCAGTTGGAGAAGTTCTTTTGAGGAACGAGGTCATCCTGCAACCTAGAGCCTTTCGACAAGATGCAAAAGAACCCTTGGCAGCAGGCGGGAATGCCTTTGACAGTATTTCTGCGGGAACTTCCTTTTCTCCTCCACTGAAGCCTTGCCTCTCAAGGTCTCCCTTGTCCTGAGGTCCTCATAAATAGCACTGCCCCATTCTTCTGAGTTCTGGAAAGCGGACGCTCTTCGTTACTTTGTGCTTACTTGGGTTACGTCCACATTTCAAGTCCTCATCCCCAGCATTTAAAGGAGAACGGGCACCGGGGTGCCCGGGTGGCTCAGCTGGTTAAGTGTCTGACTTTGGGTCAGGTCATGATCTCACGGTTTGTGAGTTCAAGCCCCGGGTCGGGCTCTGTGCTGACAGCTTGGAGCCTGGAGCCTGCTTCTGGTTCTGTGTCTCCCTCTCTCTCTCTACCCCTCCCCTGCTCATGCTCTGTCTTTCTCTCCCCAAAATAATAAAAACATTTAAAAAAATTTTTAATAAAAAAAATAAAGGAGAATTAGTACCAATTCTTCAGACTCTTCCAAAAACCAGACAAAGACACCACAAGAAAAGAAACTTACAAATATCCCATTCGAGCAGAGACACAGAAATCCTCAACACAATGCTAGCAAACCAAATCCAGCAATCTATAAAAAGGATTATACACATGATCAAGTGGGATTTATTCCAAGAATGCAATGTTGGCTTAGCATCTGAAAACCGATCAGTGTAATATACCATATTAATAGAATGAAGGACAAAAACCATATGATCATCTCAATAGAGACAGAAAAAAACATTTGACAAAATCTAGCACCCTTTTTTGATCAAAAAAAAACCACTCAACAAGCTAGGAAAAGAAGGGAACTTCCTCAAGCTAGCAAAATCCATACATTAAAAAGCACAAATAACATCACAACGGACACTGAAATATTAGATGCTTTCTCCTTAAGATCAGAAACAAGACAAGGATGGTCACTCTTACCTGAATGTTCTATTCAATATCATTCTGGAGTTTTAAGCCAAGGCATTTAGGTAAAAATAAAATAAAGTAGAAGAATGCAAATTAGAAATGAAAAAGTAAAACTACCCCTACTCACAGAAGATGGGATCTTGTATATAGAAAACCCCAGGGAATACACACACACATACACAACCATTAAAAACAGCAAACAAGTGTAGTAAGGCTACAGGATACATGATCAATCTACAGCAATCAACTGTATTTTCATACATTAGTAATGAATAATTTCAAAATAAAATTAAGAAAACAAGTCCATATATAATAGCATCGGAAAGAATAAAACACTTAGAAATCAATTTAACAAAATGAGTACGAGATTTGTACACCGAAAACTACAAAATGTCAGTGAAAGAAAGTAAAGAGGGCCTGAATAAATGGAAAGATATACGTTTCTTGCATTAAAAGTCTAGACATTGTAGGGGCGCCTGGGTGGCGCAGTCGGTTAAGCGTCCGGCTTCAGCCAGGTCATGATCTCGCGGTCCGAGAGTTCGAGCCCCGCGTCGGGCTCTGGGCTGACGGCTCAGAGCCTGGAGCCTGTTTCCGATTCTGTGTCTCCCTCTCTCTCTGCGCCTCCCCCGTTCATGCTCTGTCTCTCTCTGTCCCAAAAATAAATAAACGTTGAAAAAAAATAAAAATAAAAGTCTAGACATTGTTAAGATTCCAGTACTCTCCAAATTGATCAAAAAATTCAGTGCAATGCTGTCAAATTACCAATGCTTTGTGTGTGTGTGTGTGTGTGTGCGTGCGTGTGTGTGTGTGGCAATAGAGAAGCTAATCTGAAAATTCATATGAGAATTCCAGGGGCCCAGAAGAGCCAAAACCAACTTGCAAAAAACAAAGTTGGAGGAGTCAGACTTCCCAATTTCAAAATTTACTGCAAAGCTATGATGATCAACTGAGAGTCCAGACATAAATTCTTACATTTATGGGCAATTGATTTGTGACAAGGGGCCAAGATAATTAAATGGGGGGGGGGAGGAATAACCTTTCCACCAAATGGTGCTGAAATAATTGGATATCCATGTGCACAAGAATGAATTTGTACTCTTGCCACACATCACACGTAAGACCTAAAACTATGAAACTCTTGGAAGAAAACGTAGACGCAAATCTTGTTGGACTTGGTGTAAGCAATGTTTGGGTTTTTGTTTTTTGGCTTTTGTTTGGTTTGTTTTGGTATGACATCTAAAGCACTTTATCACAATTAAAAACTTCTGTGATTCAGACGACATCATCAAGCAAGTAAAAAGACAACTCAAAGCAATTAGAGACAATATTTGCAAGCCATATAGGAGACTTGTGTCTAGTATATATAAATAATGCTTACAATTCAACAACAACAAAGATAACCCAATTTTTACATGGGCCAAGGATTTGAATAGACACCTATCCAAAGAAGATGTACAAATGGCCAGTACATACATGAAAGGATGTTCAGTATCATTCGTCATTAAGGAAATGCACAGAAAACCCACAATGGGATATTACTTCACACCCGCTAGATTGTTTACACTGAAAAAAACGGACAATGACAAGTGTTGGCGAGGAGGTGGAAAATTTGGAACCTGCGTACGTTGCTTGGTGGGAATGTAAAATATTGCATCTGCTTTGGAAAACCATTTGGCGGTTTCTCAAAAAGTGAAACACAGAGTCACCATATGACCCAGGAGAATCGAAAACATATGTCCACAAAGAAACTTCTACGTGAATGCTCAGAGTAACAGTCATAATAGTCAAAAAGCAGAAATAACCCAAATCGATGGACACCTCATTTGATGAGTGGATAAGCCAACAATGGCATATGCATACAATGGAGCATTACTCAGCCATAAAATTGAATGAATATATGTTCATTCAGTTGATGAACCTTTGAAAACATTACAGGAAGTGAAAAACGCCAGACACAAAAGGCTACGTATTGTATGATTTCCTCGTATAAACAATATCCAAAAGAGGAAAATCAATAGAGAAAGACAGTTGATTAGTGGTTGCCGAGGGTTGGAGGCATGGGGAGTGAGAAGACTACTATGAGTTTCTTTCAGGGGTGATGTCAATGTTCTGGAATAAATTGTCATCAATCTACAACTTGTGGATATATTAAAAGCCACCGAATTATACACTTTAAAAAGTAAACTTTATGGGAATGCAAGCTGGTGTAGCCACTCTGGAAAACAGTATGGAGCTTCCTCAAAAAACTAAAAACAGAACTACCCTACAACCCAGCAAAGGCACTACTAGGTATTTATCCAAGGGATGCAGGTGTGCTGTTTCCAAGAGACACATGCACCCCCATGTTTATAGCAGCACTATCGACAATAGCCAAAGTATGGAAAGAGCCCAAATGTCCATCGGTGGATGAATGGATAAAGAAAATGTGGTATATATATACAATGGAGTATTACTCGGCAATCAAAAGAATGAAATCTTGCCATTTGCAAGTACATGGTTGGAACTGGAAGGTATTATGTTAAGTGAAATTAGTCAGAGAAAGACAAAAATCATATGACTTCACTCATACGAGGACTTTAAGAGACAAAACAGAGGAACATATGGGAAAGGAAACAAAAATAATATTAAAACAAGGAGGGGACAAAACAGAAGAGACTCATAAATATGGAGAACAAACTGAGGGTTACGGGAGGGGTTGTGGGAGGGAGGATGGGCTAAATGGGTAAGGGGCACTAAGGAATCTACTCCTGAAATCATTGCTGCACTAGATGCTAACTACTTTGGATGTAAATTAAAAAAAAATAAAAGTAAAAAAAAAAGTAAACTTTAGGGGCGCCTGGGTGGCACAGTCGGTTAAGCATCCAACTCTTGATTCTGGCTCAGGTCATGATCTCACCGTTCATGAGATGCAGCCCCACACCAGGCTCTGTGCTTGGCAGCTCGGAGCCTGCTTGAGGTTCTCTCTCTCTCTCTCTCTCTGCCCCTTCCCTGCTCTCTCTCTCTCTCTCTCTCGCTCTTGCGCTCTCTCTGAAAAAGAAACATTAAAAAGCAAACTTTGAAAAAGAAATTAATTAAAAAATAAAACGCAAGCTATATGGTATGTGAATTTTCTCTCAATAAAGCTGTTAGCAAACATTTTTCACTGATTACAATGAAATAAAACTAAAGATGTGTTTCCTCAGTTGCACTAGCCACATTTCAAGTGCTCAATACCCATATATAGCTAGCAGCTACCATACTGGATAGCACAGATATAAATTTTTTTTTAATGTTTTATTTATTTTTGAGACAGAGAGAGACAGAGCATGAATGGGGGAGGGGCAGAGAGAGAGGGAGACACAGAATCGGAAGCAGGCTCCAGGCTCTGAGCCATCAGCCCAGAGCCCCACGCGGGGGCTCGAACTCACCGACCGCGAGATCGTGACCTGAGCTGAAGTCGGACGCTTAACCGACTAGAGCCACCCAGGCGCCCCATGGATAGCACAGATATAAAACATGTTGGTTATCGCAGAAAATTCTATTGGGCAGTGCTGGTCTAGATCTCATTGCCAGATCCCAGAGATCTAAGAGATAGGTCAAGCGCGTGCAACGTACTTACAATAATTGAGTTCTTATGTGGACAAACCGTAGGATAAAGGAATTACTGTTACATATTTTTAGGCATGACAATAATGTTGCGGGTATGTTTTCCAAAGTTACTTCCGTTTGAGAAACAAATACGGAAATATTTCTACCACATGAAATATATGAAACGATACGGTGCCTGGGATTGGCTTCAATATAATCCAGGCGTCAGCAGATCGGGGGAAATGGACGTAACAAAATTGGCCACGAGTCACTAATGATTACATTTCAAGACTGGGTGTCTGTGAGCTCATTATGCTCTTCTGTCTTTGAGAGTGTTTGAAATGTTTCATAGCACACGGTCAATAAACAAACAGGCAGCCACTGCTTATTCGTATCTAGTTGACCATTGCCGCAGGGAAATACAGGGTTGTCATATTTTCTAACTTTTTAAGAAAATTCAGAAATTCAGATTCTAATGTAGTATCTTTGGCGTTTTGTGGCTGGTTCATTTGTTCGATCGTAGGGCACAGAGAGCAGTCACATCTGACGCCCAGTTTAGAATAATCAATGGAATTAATGGATTCTGAGGTCCTCCATCATAAAAGCGAATTATCTCAAGCATATAGTCAACATTGTGCATTTTGTTTTTAAAATTCTGACCTATTTCAAAAGGTGCAGGGGATAATAAAACCATCACTCATACACCTGCAGATCTGAATATTTAGCCATATTTGCTCAAAAAAAAAATGTTATAAATACCATAATGTCCTCTTTGTGACTCTCCTTGATCCTGTTCTTTCTGCCTCTCCAAATAAGACTATCCTGAAATTCGTGTCCATCGATCCCAACCATATTTATAAAATTTCACCACGGCTATATAGCGCATAAACAGTAAATGCGTTGCTTTCCTGTTTCCAGATTTTAAATAAGCAGTTCCATTTTTAAAAAACTGCACTGCATTTCTATCGACCAACAGCAAACAGCTAGAAAACTAACTTTTTAAAGGCCATTTAGAATAACACCAAAAAAAAAAAATAATAATATGAATCCAGGAATAAATCTAACAAAAGATGGGCAAGACATTTAGGGAGAAAATGGCTGTGATTCCAGTCAAAATCCCAAAACAGCCATAGAGTGAAGGGGGGAAATCAAGTTGCAGAAGACAATATACAGAATAATCCGTTTATATGCATTTCAAACCCATGCAGAAGCAAATAATATCTTGTTCAGTTACAGAAACGTATACGCAATCTACCATGAAAAGCAAGGATACATTGAGTGGAACTATATAAGGGTTACATTTGAGAAGGAAAGGAACTGGAATTCAAAGGTGATAATACTGTTCTATTTCTTTCTTGTTTTGGTTTGTTTGTTTGAGAGAGAGAGAGTGAGAGTGGGGGGACAGAGGGAGAGGGAGAAAGAGAATTCTAAGCGGCCCCAAGCCCAGTGAGGATCCTGTCACGGGCTCGATCCCACAACCCCGGGATCATGAGCTGAGCCGGAATTAAGAGTCAGACATTCAACCAACTGAGCCACCCAGGCATCTCAATAATGTTCTATTTTCTTTTTTTTTTTTTAATTTTTTTTTCAACATTTCTTTATTTTTGGGACAGAGAGAGACAGAGCATGAACGGGGGAGGGGCAGAGAGAGAGGGAGACACAGAATCGGAAACAGGCTCCAGGCTCCGAGCCATCAGCCCAGAGCCCGACTGGGCTCGAACTCACGGACCGCGAGATCGTGACCTGGCTGAAGTCGGACGCTTAACTGACTGCGCCACCCAGGCGCCCCAATGTTCTATTTTCTTAAACAGAGTGGTATGAATGAGTGTTCATCGTATGAAAATGCGTTATACCTTACACATGCTTCATAAATACTCTTGTGTTCAATCAATATTTAATAAGACCAATTTTAAATCTTTTTTAATGTTTATTTTTGAGAGAGAGAGAGCGAGCGTGAGCAGGGGAGGGGCAGAGAGAGAGGGAGACACAAAATCCGAAGCAGGTTCCAGGCTCCAGCTGTCAGCACAGAGCCTGACGTGGGGCTCAAATCCATGAACCACGAGATCGTGATCTGAGCCAAAGTCAGATCCTTAACCGACTGAGCCACCCAGGTGCCCCCAATTTAAAAAAATAATAATATACATCTATAGCACTACCATGGAAATACGTCAACAATGTACATGGTTAAGAGATAATGTTGAAAAGCTATTTATGCACCATATTAAATAGAATATGTACCAAAGCGGTAATAGCAGTTATGTACAATATTACACACAATATGCACAGACTGTTAATAGTGGAAATATGCACCAAAATGTTAGTAGTGGTTATGTATAATAAAGAAAATATGCACCTAATTTTAATAATGGTCCTATATAGTATTAAATAACATGTGCACCAAATTGTGAATGGTGGTTATGTCCCGGGGGAAGTTTAGGAGTCTTTAATTTTTTCTGTTGTATAGGAGATGGATTTTTGATCATTCAGCATCATCAGAAAACGTGTTTAATAAGAAAAAATCACAGATAATAGTCACAGGACTATTATATATATATATATATATATATATATACATATATATATATATATCTCACAGGAAATAGTCAAAGTGTATTATGTGAAGGAAAGACTGGATGGATTAAAAGAGAAGAGGGCCGGGGTGCCTGGGTGGCTCATTCAACTGAACACCCGCCTCTCGATTTTGGCTCAGGCCATGATCCCAGGGTCATGGGATCGAGCCCCGCATCAGTCTCCACGCTGACCACGGAGTCTGCTTGAGATTCTCTCTCTCCCTCTGTTCCTTCCCCCTGCTTGCACGCGTGCGCGTGCTCTCTCTCAAAGAAAGAAAAGAAAAAAAAGAAAGAAAAGGCCTGAAAGTAGAGGAAAAACAAAAGTTCTAAAAGTACTCCAGACAATAGGTAAAGTGTGGCAGCCGAGAAATTGGAAACAAACGGATAGATTCAAAACACATCATGGAAGGGTTCTAGGGTCTGATGAAACAAGAAAGAGCCCAGATATAGGTTTTTTTTTTTAATTTTTTTTTGAAGTTTATTTATTTATTTTGAGAGTGAGAGAGAGAGAGAGAGAGCAAGCACAAGTGGGGGAGGGGCAGAGAAAGGGACAGACAGAATCCCAAGCTGGCTCCCCGGAGAGCCTGATGAGGGGCTCGAACTCGCGAACTGCGAGATCATGACCTGAGCCAAGATCAAGAGTCAGGCACTTAACTGACTGTGTCACCCAGGGGCCCCCAGATATGGCTTTTATTATAGGGAGGTGGGGGGTAAAAAGAGGAAAGATGTGCTTTGAGAGGGAGGTTGAAAAGATGAGTTACAAAATGAAGTATTTGAGACACAACAGCAAACTTATCTTATTCTCTTCTTCTACATGGGAATGTAGGCACAGAGAGTGTGAGCGCCTTCCCTCACTCAGCTGGTAAGTGGTAGACATAGAATTCAAACCCTGACAACTCACATCCAAGGCCTTTGCACCTAACTACGATGCCACCGTGACTCTCGCTATCCATTAGCAAGGCCCAGTGAACGGTGGGCCACATCTATGATATTAGCGTTCAAGGGCATTTAAAGCAGATGTTAGGACTGAGGACAGAATATCGAGGAGTAAATTACACAGAGATGACTGTTGAAAAGGAAAATGAGTTCTCTGATGGGAGATATAAATGATGCAAAGCCCCCTTTACAACCACTGCTATGTTATAAAGACAAATGACTTCATGGGGCGCCTGGGTGGCGCAGTCGGTTAAGCGTCCGACTTCAGCCAGGTCACGATCTCGCGGTCCGTGAGTTCGAGCCCCGCATCAGGCTCTGGGCTGATGGCTCAGAGTCTGGAGCCTGTTTCCGATTCTGTGTCTCCCTCTCTCTCTGCCCCTCCCCCGTTCATGCTCTGTCTCTCTCTGTCCCCAAAATAAATAAAAAACGTTGAAAAAAAAAAAAAAAGACAAATGACTTCATGGAAATGACAAGACTTAGAGAAAGAAAGACATGTTCAAATCCCAGCACCTCTACTAGCATTACGAGCTGGGTGATCTTGGGAAAATCACTTAGCCTCTCTGCGCTGTAGTTTTTCACCTGTAAAAAAAGATGGTCATGAGGAGTACGTGAGAAATATACGTAAAGCGCAGAACATTGTAGCCAGCACATAACTGGCGCTGAAAAAGGACCCTTTATTCTTGAATTTTGTATTACAAATGGAATGATCGGAGGCTGAGAGAGTAGTAATTTAGGCATATAAACAACCACTGAAGAAATGTAAAAGACAATCCAAGATCTAGTGCTCAAAACTCACCAAGCCCAAAGAGTTTAATAAAAGATATCTCTTCAAGGAGATAAACCTTTAAATAACAGATGTTCTCCTTGCTATACTGTTAACGAACTTATAAAATTTCCAACTCTCTTTCTTTAAAAAAAATGTTTTTAGGGGCGCCCGGGTGGCTCAGTTGGCTAGGCATCCGACTTTGGCTCAGGTCATGATCTCACGGTTTGTGAGTTCGAGCCCCGCGTCGGACTCTGGGCTGACCGCTCGGAGCCTGGAGCCTGCTTCGGATTCTGTGTCTCCCTCTCTCTGCTCCTTCCCCGCTCACACACTCTTAAATATAAATAAAACATTAAAACAATTAAAAAAAATTTTTTTAACGTTTAATTTATCTTTGAGAGAGACACAGAGTGCAAGTGAAGGAGGGGCAGAAAGAGAAGGAGACACGGAATTCGAGGCAGGCTCCAGATCCGAGCTGCCAGCCCAGAGCCCGACACGGGGCTGGAGCTCGTGAACCGCGAGATCATGACCTGAGTCGAAGTTGGATCCTTGACTGACTGAGCCACCCAGGAGTTCCCAGCTCTCTTCCTGTCATGGTGACTAGCAAAACCCAAAGCAGACAAAAAGACTGCTACGAAAGAACGAAGGGGAGGAAGAGTTGAGGAAGGGAAGGGAGAAGAGAATAAGAAAAAAACTACGGGTCAGTCTCACTTATGAACACAGATGCTAAAATCCTAAGTAAAATACCGGAAAATTGAATTTAGCATCATATTGAACGAAGGATACAACAGGACAAGGAATAGGAGAAAATTCCCAGAGTATTTTAAAAGAACCTAGTACCACGAAAAGCTCGTAATAAGGTGATAAATCTGAAACTGCTACAACACTGTATGTTAGCTAACTGGAGTTAAAGTTAAAACTTACTAAAAAAAAAAAAAAGATAAGGTGATAAAGGAACAAAATAAGAAAGCTGTGGGGCTAAGGAAAAATTCTATGTAAATGCCGGCTATTTAAATGTTCAGAAAAAGATCTCGGTTTCCATTTCTGGAAATACGTGACAATAGATATCCTTTAAAACCCCCAACTTCTCAGTCGGTTAAGCGGCCGACTTCGGCTCAGGTGACGATATCACACTTTGTGAGTTCGAGCCCCGTGTCGGGCTCTGTGCTGACAGCTCGGAGCCTGGAGCCTGTTTCCGATTCTGTGTCTCCCTCTCTCTCTGCCCCTCCCCCGTTCATGCTCTGTCTCTCTCTGTCTCAAAAATAAATAAACGTTCAAAAAAAAAAAATTAAAACCCCCAACTAGGGGATGTGTGTAAAGCCTGGATAAAAACACAACAAATTCCTCTTCTCTGTCTTTCTATTGCCTGGCACAGACTTCTTTCCAATATATAGCTGGACTCGAAGGCAGTGAGGAACCCCCCGGGGTCCCAAAATGGAGACGATGCTGTGGGTAGAGTTCACTGAAAAAAAAAAAAATCAGGGGCACCTGGAGGGCTCAGTGAGTTAGGCCCAAACAAGGCTGGAATCTTCCACGAGCTGTTCCTCAGTGACACGGAAGACTCGGAAACAATCCATCCACCAGCAATGGAGATACAAAGCGGCTTGGTTAATCAGAGGTGTGCCCTCTCACAGACCAGGGTTAGAATATCTACTCTCCCCCTGCCCCAACGAGCATTACAAATGACCCTCTAATTGCCAAACCCAATGGACATTTTCCCTCCTTTACCTTCTGGATTGTCCTGAGGCGTTTGACCCAGTTGTCCACTAGTTGTTTCTGGAAAGTCTCCAGCGCCCTTGCTTCAGTAGCGTGGCCCTCTCCCGGTCCTCTTTTCACTCTCCTGGATGTTGGTTTCTCGGTCACCTTCATGCTCCTTGCCCACTCTACTGATTCTTTCTAAGGTGCCACCTTCAGTCCGTAACTCATCACATGTGGCTTTCTTTTCTTTCTTTTTTTTTTTTATATAAAACAAACAAACGTTGAGTAATCTCTACCCCCAGTGTGGGGATCGAACTCACGACCTCAAGATCAAGAGTCACGTGCTCTACTGGCCGAGCCACCCAGGGGCCTCATCGCATACCGCTTTTGTTTTAATGTTTATTTATTTATTTTGAGAGAGAGAGAGAGAGAGAGAGAGAGAGAGTCAGAAAAAGAGAGAGAGAGAGCACGAGCACGTGCTCATGAGCAGGGGTGGGGCGGAGAGAATCCTAAGCAGGCTCCCCGCTGTCAGTGCAGAGCTTAACGCGGGGCTCCAATTCGTGAACCGTGAGATCATGACCTGAGCCGAAATCAAGAGTCGGATGCTTAACCGACTGAGCCACCCAGGCGCCCCTGTGTACTGCTTTTTGACTGATCTTACCTGACCTCATCGGTTTAATCATAGGCCCTTCCGAAACCGTGTCTTAGCCCAGAACCTTAGAATACTGAATCCCTAGGATACTCATCCATGAGCTGTAGAGTGCTATAACCAAATTCCTGCTGGACAGAGGCATCCACAGATGCCTCTCACCCTTAAAGCCCCAAACACATCTCATCAGTCTTTCCCCTGAAGTATTCTCTATCTTTCGTCTACCGAAGGGCACACAGCCAGAAACCCAAGGATTATCCTAGAAGTCTCCCGTCACCCACCAAACATTGAGCCCTGGTAATTCTGCCTACTAAATATACCGCAAACCCGCCACCCATTTCTCTACCCCTGCTTCCGCTGCGTTCGTTCGAGCCACCTTTTCTATGGATCGTTGCAGAAGTCTCCCAACTGGGTGTTAGCTTCTTAGTCGCGCCAACTCCACATCCATACCCAGGACCGCCGGAATGAATTACCTAGATTGCAAATCTGACCTTGTCGCTTTCTTTTTTCTCTTTTTAGTTTTTATTTATTTACTTATTGAAAGAGAGACAGGGCGCAAGTGAGCGAGGGACAGAGAGAGAGAGAATACCACGAGAAGCAGAGAGAAAGAGAGAAGCAGGGCTTCCGCAAAGTGGGGCTTGTGTTTTTAACCCAAAGCAGGGCTCGAGCTCACCCAACGTGGGACTCGAACTCACAAACCATGAGATCATGACCCGAGCCAAAGTCAGATGCTTGACAACTGAGCCACCCAGGCGCCCCTTTTTTTTTTTTATTTTTAACATTTATTTTTATTTTAAGGGTCCTACTTTAGCTCAGGTCATGATCTCACGGTTCGTGGGTTCAAGCCCAGAGTTGGGCCCCGTGCTAACAGCTCGGAGCCTGGAGCCTGCTTCGGATTCTGTGTGTCCCTCTCTCTCTGTCCCTCCCCCACTCTCGCTCTGTCTCTCTCCCTCAAAAATAAATAAACATTAAAAAAAAAAAAAGGAAGAAAAATTATTTTTATTTTTTGTTTTCATTTTAACTTCGGAAATTACTTTTAAGATAAAATTGACATAGAACATTGTGTATGTTGAAGACATACGACCCGTTGATTGGATACATTTACGTATTATAATACAGTTACGACCATAGCTTTAGCTAATAGCTCTTTCATAGGACATAATTACCATTTCCTTTTTGTGGTGAATGCATTTAAGATGTAGTCTCTTTGAAAGAAAGAAAGAAAGAAAGAAAGAAAGAAAGAAAGAAGAAAGAAGGAAAGGAAGAAATGAAGAAGGAAAGAAGGAAAGAAAGGAAGGAAGAAAGGAAGGAAAAGAGAAAGAAGGATCTAATCTCTTTGCTAGTCTCTGAAGTATAGAATACAGTATCGTTGACTATAATCACGATGCTGTGTATTCGATCTAGAACTTATTCATCCTCTGGTTGCAAGTCTGTACCCTTTCATCAGCATCTCTCCAGTTGCTCTCCCTGCCCCCCTGCCCCCAGTCTCCAGTTAACTACCATTCTACTCTCTTTCTATAAGCTCAGCTTTTTTAGATAGTGCATATAGATGATATCATACAATATTTGTGTTTCTCTACCTGGCTTAGCTCCATCAGCCTAACGCCCTTGAGGTCCATCCATGTTGTTGCAAATGGCAAGATTTCCTTCTTTCTTATGGCTGAAAACGATTTCATTGTATATATATATATATATATATATACACACACAATTTCATTGTGTGTGTATATATATATATGATTTCATTGTATATATATGTGTATATACGTATATACACGTATTACACGTATATATATACGTGTATATACGCATATATATACGTATATATACGTGTATATATACGTGTATACACGTATATATATACGTATATACGTATATATACACGTATATATATACGTATATATGTGTATATACGTATATATACACGTATATATATATGTATATATGTACCACGTCTTCCGTATCTATTCATTCGGTCATGGATGGACACTTCGGTAATTTCCACGTCTTGGCCTTGTGAATAATGCTACCATCCACACGAGAGCGCAGATATATTTTCCATATCTGTTTTCCTATCCTTTGGAAATCTACCCAGAAGTGGGATTGCCGGATCACATGGTAATTGCATGTTTGATTTTTTTGAGGAACCTCCATACCGTTTCCCACCGCGGCTGAATCAATTTATATCCCCACTGTCGCTTTCTTTTTTAAAACCCTTCCGCGGGGCCTCGTTTCCTGCCAAGCTGGATAGCGTGGCGTAGCTGGCTTGGAACGGCAAAAAAAAAAAAAAAAAAAAAAAAAAAAGTCCTTCCTGAGCTGGTCTTTGGACAGCTGTCTCGTATCTTTCCATACTAACTGGGCCCAGCACATCTTTCACCGGCAATTCCAGCGAGGCTTGCAGCACGCCACACAAACCCTGCTACTTCTTACCTCTCGATCTTTGTTCATGCTCTGTCCTCTGCCTTTCCTGCCCCTAGCCTCCTGATCAGTTACTGTCTGCCCTCGTTGTCATGCCCAGGGGCTCTCTCTTCCAAGAGAACATCTCTACTGTTCTCATGGTCCCCCGTGCATACCAGCAGCATGCATAGTCTTGTCCACGTGTGTATTTTTCTCTCCAACTGAGCTGAAGGCTCCTTAAGGGAAGAGACCCCACCTTACTCAATGGTGTATCTTAGCCTATCGTAGAAACTCGACGCACGTTTACCGTCTGAACTGGAACTGAACCGCAGAAAGAAAATTTCTTGAAATCAAGTAATGACCTATTGATTTTATAAAAATGAGAAATGCTCTTTATTAGAAAAGGTCCCCCCCCCCCCCCGGAATACATCAAAGTACAAAGAAGGAAGCTACAAATCCCCCAGAGTCCCATCGCTTGGAAAGAGCCGGAATCTGCAGATCCCATGACGGAGACAGAGAATGTAACAATAGCAATACCCAGAAATAATTTCATAAGAATACAGTTGGATTAGATGTGCTGTATCTAATAAAATACAGAAACTTAAATAACACTTTACTTCAACTTGAGAAAAAAAAAAAAAAACAAAAAACCGAAGCGAACCTGCAGGAATATTCTGGGCCATCCGTGAATTTTTCTGCACCGTGAACAATATTAGCTTTTAAAAGCGATTCAAACTCCCAGGCAAATGATCTGCATTTGGCAGAGTGGTTAACAACTTCAATTACTGTGTAACTTTGGGATCGGTTAAAGCGTTCCCAGGAGGAAAGGAAAGTTTTTACTCAGAAACAAAATGTATTGAGTTAAGCAATGGGGAGTTCAAAAACAATTATTATTAAGAGCCGCGCTGTGTTTTTAACTTTGCAAAATTGGTTTTCATTACTTTCGCTCTTGGTTCAATAAAAAGGCTTTTAAATTGGCTCTTTTTAGAATTTAATAAGCTCCTTAAAAGTGATGCAAATATTTCTTAAATCCTGAAATAAGCTTTCCGCTGCGTTCAGATGCGCCCATGCAAAAAGTTTGATTGCAATCAATAGAATTTAACAGATGCACCTAATTGAAGGATTACTTCGGGGGAACATTACAGAACACAGAGTAGGAGAGCCACTGTCTCTGCTTTGCAGGAACTTACATTCTGGTACAGATGTGCTCATTCATTCTGTCAAGTATTTTTCACAAAAGGTGAGGATGTGCCCGTCACTGTGAGATACACAGTGGTTGTGATGTTTATGTCATACCAAGAGTAAATGGAGACTTAAGACGTGACTTTAGTTAATTTTTTTTAAGTTTATTTGTTTATTTCGGGACAGAGAGAGAGAGAACGAGTGGAGGAGGGGCAGAGAGAGAGAGAGAGAGATGGAGAATCCCCAACAGGATCCACACTGTCAGCGTGGAGCCCAGTGCGGGACTTGAACCCACGAACCATGAGACCATGACCTGAGCAGAAACCAAGAGTCGGATGCTTAACCGACTGAGACACTCAGGCGCCTCAAGAGGTCACTTTAGACGATATAGTCACATAGCTCAACTATCTCAAGCCAGGAGTAATTAGCACGCTTAAGGGGTGGGAGGGAAAAGGCAAGCCAGAGAAGAACGTAGAGAAAGAGCAGTGAAACTGGAAGGTGGGTAACAGGATGGGGTCCTAAAAAGGCACGAAAGAGAAAATCTCAAGCAACAGGAGAAAGACAAACCAACGGTTAATAACGTGTGTGCCTTCCGTACACACGGCCGAGACCCAGGCAAATGGAGTAACTCCCCCAAATGGTGGAAGCCTCCACCTTAAAATATCACCTTCAGCTAAAACAAGACACATTTTGGGGTGCGGGGGGACCCAGTTATGTGAGGTTACCAGGAAAAACACAGTAAACAAGGGTAAGGTCATTATGCAGATCTAAAAAAATTATTTTTAACGTTTATTTTTAAGAGAGAGAGAGAGAGCGCTAGCGGAGGAGGGGCAGAGACAGAGGGAGACAGAGAATCAAAGCAGGCTCTGCGCTCTCCTCAAGGCGGGGCTCGAACTCCCGGACCGTGAGATGATGATCTGAGCAGAAGTTGCGACGTTCATCGGACTGAGTCACCCAGGCGCCCCGATTATGCAGATTTAATTCACTGCCTTCCAAGTGGAGAGTTCCCTCAGACACGTCAACGCCTCTTATAAGCGGGTCGCTTTGGCTTGGATTTCAGAGCTTCTTCCGGGTCCGCGGTTTCTTAAAAATAAGCAGCCTAAAACAATCCTTACGCCAGAGAGGCACATTTTGGTGTGGCACGTTCTGCTCCCTTACTTGTTCCCTCCGTGATCATATTTGGTCGCTTTCCAAGAGCTAGAACAGTGATTCTCAAGTTCATGTTTTCAAAATACCAAGACCTGGGGCTCCTGGGTGGCTCAGTCGGTTAAGCCTCCGACTTCGGCTCAGGTCATGATTTCACAGTTCGTGTGTCTGAGCCCCGCGTCGCCCTCTGTGCTGACCGCTCAGAGCCTGGAGCCTGTTTCCGATTCTGTGTCTCCCTCTCTCTCTGACTCTCCCCCGTTCGTGCTCTGTCTCTCTCTGTCTCAAAAATAAATAAACGTTAAAAATTTTTTTTTCAAAATACCAAGACTTGTAGTTTTTATGATAATAATACAAACTCTCAACCATGATGGTGACGAATAATAATAACCAAGAACAATGTAGCACTTTATACTTTTCAGGGAATTTTCAAAATAACGATCCCGTGCAATTATACCTCCGAATGCCGCAACTAATGTAAGATCCCACAAACATAAATACGTTTAAATTCAGCGATGAAGCCAATAGATGACTGGCGACTCATTCGAATATTATGTGATAAACTGTTTCTGGGTACCTGCTTTTTGTCACATGCTAAGGTATAATCTGGGAATTGGTGGATGGACACACCTAGTCTTGAACCTTAAAGTTCAGAAGAGAGAGACACAGCCAATTTTTTTTTTTAAGTTTCTTTTTATTTATTTTGAGGGAGAGATAGAAAGCAAGTGGGGAGGGGCGGAGAGAGAGGGAGACAGAACCCCAAGCAGGCTCCCCCCTGTCAGTGCACAGCCCGACGCAGGGCTGGAACTCACGAACTGTGAGATCATGACCTGAGCCGGAGTCCAGAGTCAGATGCCCAACCGACTGAGCCACCCAGGCGCCCCGAGGGATAACCAATCATAAAGTGACATGTGGAAACTGATAAATAAAGGACTCAGTTAGCTTGGGGGAGTTTAGAAAGCTGAACCGAAGAGGTGACATTTGAACCGAATCTTGAAGGCCCAGTGGGGATTTGCCAGGTGGAACGGAGAGAAAAGGAAACCTCGCTTTCAAGAAAGTCAAGGCAGGTGCCTTGACATCAAAACAGAATATCCCCAAAGGGCTGTGCAAACCTACAGACTTTCTCATTAAGTCAATTACAATGTTCAGGTACTTCAAGTCTACGCAGAGCGAGCTGGCTTCTTTGGAAGGCAATTTCGACCTTTAACCAAATTTGGTTTTGTAGAACTATGTGTGTGGCCAAGAAATATTGAAAAAAGAAATGAGCAGGCTCTGTTTTAACAGGGTATGTGCATTGTGCCAAAAGAAAAAGATGAGCTACGAGAGGGTCTGAGAATATCCAGTAAGAATAATTTTCCAATGAGGTCACGAAAACGTCCGCATCGGGTGTCTGAGGGCATGTCAGGGGTCTCCCAAGACTACCACCGGGTTTGATGATTCACTGAGAGGACTCGTAGGACTCAGCGTGTAGTTGTACTCATGGCTGGGGTTTATCACAGGGAAAGGACACAAGACACAGTCAGCAAAGGGAAAACAGTCATGGGGCCAAGTCCAAAGGAGACCAGAGGCAATTTTCCAAGAGTACTCTCCCAATGGAGTCACAAACGAGTCATGACAACGTGCGTGAGATGCTCCCAACCAGGAAAGCTCGTTAGAGACTCAGTGCCCAGGGTCTCTATTCGGCGGTGGTCACATAAGCACCCCTTGCCTGGCACGTACCCAAATTCCAGCCTCTCGGAAAACAAAGCAGGTGTTCAGCATAAACCTTAATGTTTGCACAACCTGGGCCCATCGAACCGCTGATCACTTCTGGAAATGGTGGGAACCCTCCTGAAAGTCGAGTTCCCAGACTCCAGCCATGGGCCAGCCTTGAAAGCAGCCCTCTCTAAGGATAAGCAGTTAGACATTCTGTGTTAACTCCTTTCTGTACTGAGGGTAAGATTTTCCCATGAGTACTTTTCCTTTTCTGCATAGGTTATATCATTACTCCAGTCTTTTAAGATCTGAGGCAGGGGCGCCTGGGTGGCTCAGTCAGTTGAGCATCCAACTCTTGATTTCAGCTCAGGTCGTGATCCCAGGGTTGTGGGATCGAGCCCCATGTCGGGCTCTGCACTAAGCACGGAACCTGCTTCTGATTCTCTCCCTCTGTCCGTCTCCCCCACTCGCACGTGCTGTTGCTCTCTCTTTATTTTTTTTAATGCTTATTTCTTTTTGAGAGGGATAGAGAAACAGAGTGCGAGTGGGGAAGGGGCAGAGAGAGAGGGAGTCACAGAATCCAAAGCAGGCTCCTGACTCTGAGCTGTCAGACGTGGGGCTGGAACTCGTGAACTGTGAGATCGTGACCTGAGCTGAAGTCAGATGCTTAACTGACTGAGCCACCCAGCCGCCCTCCTCTCTCTCTCTCTCTCTTTAAAATTAAATAAAAAAAAAAAAGCTTAAAAAAAGAAAGATGTGAGGCAAAGGTCTATTCACATAATCGAATCAACATATATTTCAGCTTTGAGGGTGTGTTCACGGGCATGTGTGTACACGTATGTTTAAAACAGTCGTAAGTGACTAAGACAGCCTAAACATTTTAGTTGCAAATGTTTGTCTGGAGGCTTTCCTTTATGGCTAATGCATTTAGAAATCCCTAACCAGATGAGTAATTGCAAGAAAGTATTAAGGCCTACCATCAACGTTCTATTCTAGAATCATCCCTCAGCCGTTAAATTCGCTACGCCAGGTCTTAATATTGGTTTGCTACATGCAGGAACTCAGGGAGAGAACAGTAAAACACAGCCCTGAACATTTCTTTTTCACTCCAGTCACATTTGTTTCTTTCAAGTGAACACCTCATCTGTTGTGTGGAACGGTAACACACATTTTTAGTTTGCTTATGGTTCTGATTTTTACTTCTCTTTCTGTATTTCCCAGGCAGGAAAGTATTTGAAATCGGTGATAATCGCATCTTATCCAAATAAAAGCCCCACTTCCTGAGAATTCTGCCATATTATCTGATGCCCAAGTCGTATAGATCAATTACCTTCAATTTCAATGACTTCAACGTTTATTTATTTTTGGGACAGAGAGAGACAGAGCATGAACGGGGGAGGGGCAGAGAGAGAGGGAGACACAGAATCGGAAACAGGCTCCAGGCTCTGAGCCATCAGCCCAGAGCCCGACGCGGGGCTCGAACTCACGGACCGCGAGATCGTGACCTGGCTGAAGTCGGACGCTTAACCGACTGCGCCACCCAGGCGCCCCATCAATGACTTCAAATCTTCACCCTCATAAAACTTATTCTGATTGATTATGTATTGATTCTTTACTTATTCACGGAATAAACATTTATTTAATGTATGTCATATGCCTTCTAGGTGTCAGGTACACAAATAATAAACAAAACAAACAAGGTCACTTATCCTCAAGGAATTATGAGTCTAGTACAAAGTCAAACAGATTTTAAAAAATACAAATACCTAGAAAACATCAGGTATACGGGCGTGGAAGAGGACAACTTTTTATTCCACCCTTTTAGGTGCTTTTGGCTGGTCTGTTAATTAAATTGACATAAGAGAGATGAACAGGAGAAAAGCAAGTTTAATTTTTTTTACTTAAAAAAAATTTTTTTTTAACGTTTTATTTTTATTTTTGAGACAGGGAGAGACAGAGCATGTACAGGGGAGGGTCAGAGAGAGGGACACACAGAATCCAAAACAGGCTCCAGGCTCTGAGCTGTCAGCACAAAGCCGGACGCGGGGCTCGAACTCACGGACCGCGAGATCATGACCTGAGCCAAAGTCGGCCGCTTAACCGAGCCACCCAGGCGCCCCTACTTTTTTTTTTTAAAGTTAGATTACTATTTTAAGTTTATTTATTTGGAGAGAGACAGAGGCTGTGCAAGTGGGGCAGGGGCAGAGAAAGAGGGAGAGAGAGAATCCCAAGCAGGCTCCACGCTGCCAGCACAGAGCCCGACACGGGGCTCGAACCCACGAAACCGTGAGATCATGACCTGAGCAGAAACCAAGAGTCGGATGCTCAACTCACGGAGCCACTCAGGTGCCCATAAACGCTTATTTTTGAGAGAGAGAGAGAGCCCAAGTGGGGGAGGGACAGAGGATCTGAAGAGGGCTCCATGCTGACAGCAGAGAGCCCGATGCGGGGCTCGAACTCTCGAAGCGTGAGATCATGACCGGAGCCCAAACTGGACACTTAACCGACAGAGCCGTCCAGGAGCCCCAAGCAAGTTTAATTTTGTACTTATGGGAGCTCCACAAAGTCATGAGGGGTTCAAAGACAGTCAGGCAATTGAGACTTCTATGCCATCCTGAGCTAGGGAGAAGGGAGTAGGAGTCTGGGGCTTGAAAGAGGAGGAAGAAAATTCACAGGAAGATGGGATGAAGAAATGTCAGGTAAAAACAAATGTCAGTCATGTCATGCAGAGACAATGGAACATGGAGACGACTTTGACCAAATCGGCCCTGGCGAGCTCCCCACAGCTTACCACACGCAGTCCAGACTCTTTGTGGTTATCCCTGGTTGACAACGCCTGCCTAGAGGCAGTCGATGGGGAAGGAAAAAGCTCTTCCCGAGTCTTCTGGGTCTTGATCGTCTTTAGCTGAAACTAATCCACATGTCAAAGTGGCACATTCGGAGGAGGCTCATTCTGAACCATTTCACGGGGCGTGAAATAAGCAGAGCGTGCAGTTGAGCCAGAAAAAGTTTCAGATACATGAATTCCATCTTGAAAGATAAATAGGAATTCATCAGAGAGCCCCCAATATTCTGCATATACGATGACCCAAAGAATGAAAGCAAATGGCACACTCAAGGAATTGCCAGTAGCCTGGTAAAACACTTTTGCCAAAGGGTGGGACTCATGGCGGGCGATGGAACCGAAAAGATTGTCAGGGGTGACACCGCGAAGGGGCTTGGGAACTAGGCTTGTGAATGGTGATGTTGTCCCGTGGGTAATGTTTAATCCTTGAAGAATTTCAAGCAAGAGAGATATGAGGTATATGTTAAAAAAAAAAAAATCTAGGGGCGCCTGGGTGGCGCAGTCGGTTAAGCGTCCGACTTCAGCCAGGTCACGATCTCGCGGTCCGTGAGTTTGAGCCCCGCGTCGGGCTCTGGGCTGATGGCTCGGAGCCTGGAGCCTGTTTCCGATTCTGTGTCTCCCTCTCTCTCTCTGCCCCTCGCCGTTCATGCTCTGTCTCTCTCTGTCCCAAAAATAAATAAACGTTGGGAAAAAAAATTAAAAAAAAAAAATCTCTGGGGGCAGACTGAAGGGAGTTGAAGCAGAAGATATTGAGTCCAGTTAGAAGGATGTTGGCCAATCCCAATGGGAGATTAGGAAGGCCTGGTCAAAGGATGAAATGACTTACTCCTAAGTCAAGTTCACGTCTTAAGCCGTACTCAAAACACAGAGATGGCGATGGGTTTGGAAAACAGCTGTAAGATGCCATCTCTCAGGGTTGTCTTGAGTGACATGTATACGTTGTCTGGCAGAGAGTGGCCTGTCACACTACTGATGCCTCGTGACCCTTCCCTTTCACTTTCCCCTGTGGAACACCTTGAACTCTTGCCTCTTTCTCCTTATTCATGAGTCGCATGATGGGTGTGGGTGTGGGTGTGAATGAGAGGAGCTAGACTGAGGTCCATGTGAGGCCAACAGAAACAAAAAGAAAAACGAAAAAAACAACGGGCATTGTTATTTCAACTAATTTTCTCCACTGGGCAGAAAAAAAAAAAAAAGAGTTGTGGAAAAAAAAAAAAGGACAAATGCCAAGGTCCATTTAAAAAGTTGAAAATTCCACCCTATTCTGCTCCCATCTTCATGAATAACCAGTGTTAAGAATTTATGTATCTCGGGACTCCTGGGGGGCTCAGTCGGTTAAGTGTCTGACTCTTGGTTTTGGCTCAGGTCATGATCTCACAGTTTGGGAGTTTGAGCCCCACGTTGGGCTCTGTGCTGACCGTGCGGAGCCTGCTTGGGATTCTCTCCCTCTGTCTCTGACCGCCCCCCACTCTTGGTGCATGTGTGCTCTCTCTCTCTCTCTCTCAAAATAAATTAAAAAAAAAAAGAATTTATGTACTTCTTTCCAGAATTCTTTCTTCAAATCTTTTTTCAAAGTTTATTTCTTTTGAGACAGAAAGAGAGGACACGTGAGCGCCGGTGGGAGAGGGGCAGACAGAGAGGGAGACACAGAATCCCAAGCAGGCTCCAGGCTCTGAGCTGTCAGCACGGAGCCCGATGCGGGGCTCGAATCCACGAACCGCGAGATCATGACCTGAGCCGAAGTCGGATGCCCAACTGACTGAGCCACCCAGGCGCCCCAAGAGTTAGCTTGTTTTCTTTAACCAAGATATAGAATTCCACAGTAGGGCTAAGCTGTACATTTAACCAGTGTCCTACTGATGGACTTTAAGATTGTTATTATTATTATTTTATTATTATCATTGCTATTACAGAGTGCTATAATTCTTATCTTTGTGCATTTATCTTTGAATGAGCGTACAAACATTTCTGCATAATAGATTCCTAGAGGTAGAGCCGACAGCATGTACTTCAAACTTTCATAAATAATATTGGGTCTTCCTTCTGCCTAGTGATTCCCAATTGGGTGACGGAGAGCTGCCTCTCACCGTTGCCTGGGAAACTTGTCAAAACTACCTGTTCCCACTCCCCCTGGGCCATGCTTACCCCCATCAGACTGGCGAGTAGGGAAAGCGGGAGAAATGATGTGTATAGTTCTCTGGGTGGTTTTGTGCCGTGCCTTCCTCTCTTGGGGACCATTGCTATGGCTGTTCTAATTAGGAGATTGATGCTGTGACTTAATTCACTTCCCACTGGAGAGAGTTGTTGGCCACAATCCCTGGGAGAGCAAGTGTTCCTTTAATATTTGCAGGCCCCGTATTCTTCAAGAAGTAACTCTTTTTCCCCTAGAGTCAACATCATTTATTGCGACCACCTCGCTGTTGAAAAGAATGGGTCAGTGATGGTCCACAGAGCAGGCCTCCGGTCAAGTGTATATTTAACCACTCATGGCGGCCCAATGCCTCACTGGCCTCACCTTAGTCCCTACCACATACTCCTGGCAATTTTCTGGTACCCTCATCAGTAAGAACGTTAATTCTTTTAGAGAAACAATAAAAAAGAAGTAGAAAAAACAGTATGATTGCTCTCAACGAGGTAAGAACCTGGAATCGGACATAAACGGCAAAAAGACTGTTAAATCCCTCAATAACTTTCAGACAGACAATTTCATCTTTTTTTTAAATTTTTTTTTTAACGTTTATTTATTTTTGAGACCGAGAGAGACAGAGCATGAACGGGGGAGGGTCAGAGAGAGGGAGACACAGAATCCGAAACAGGCTCCAAGGTCTGAGCCGTCAGCACAGAGCCCGACGCGGCTCGAACCCACGGACCGCGAGATCATGACCTGAGCCGAAGTTGGCCACTCAACCGACTGAGCCACCCAGGCGCCCCGACAATTTCATCTTTATGTAACTCCTCTTAAAAAGAAACTTTAGAGGCGCCTGGGTGGCTCAGTCGGTTTAGCTTTCGACTTCGGCTCAGGTCATGTTCTCACAGTTCGTGGTTCAAGCCCCGCGTCGGGCTCTGGGCTGACGGCTCAGAGCCCGGAGCCTGCTTCCGATTCTGTGTCTCCCTCTCTCTGGCCCTCCTCCGCTCACGCTCTGTCTCACTCTCTCTCTCAAAAATAAATAAACATTAAAAAAAATTAAAAAAAAAAAGAAACTTTAACCTGGGTCGCATCCGACTTCGGCTCAGTTCATTAAGTTGTGGTTTGTGAGTTCGAGCCCCGCGTCAGGCCCTGTGCTGACAGCTCAGAGCCTGGAGCCTGCTTTGCATTCTGTGTCTCCCTCTCTCTCTGCCCCTTTCCTTCTCTCACCCTGTCTCTCTTTCTCTGTCTCAAAAATAAATAAACGTTAAAAAAATTAAAAAAAAAAAAAAGAAAATTTAACTTACAGGGGCAACACACTTTAGTAGAATTCAAAGGCCCAAGATTTAAAAGAAAGGACTGAACTTTAAGAAGTGTGATTGTCAGTGAGCCCTCTTGCTCAACTCTAGACCCCAACAGTTAAAACCACATGTAGACAAGACCACTTAACTCATGCTCTAACTGAAATCCATTGTGTTAATTTCTTACGGCACTTTCCTGAGGCATGGACAAAGATGTTTTGCAAAGACTGGAACTTTCCAACCACCGGACCAGAAAAGGCCTGATAGCATTTGAATGCCTACTAGACCACACCTCAATGTCCCCATTCCTGCCCATGATCATGGGCTGAACACAGAGCACCCCTCACCCATCATCATGGGCTCCCTGACCGCTCTCTCGCATGTACACCCCCCGCCCCCCGGCCTCTGTCTATAAAATTCCGGGTGTCCATCTTGCCGGCGGAGAGGCGGTTGTTAAGATTTGAGTCTGCCCCCTCCCCCGGCTGCCTGCACCCCAAATGAATGTCTCCCATTGCCTTTTCCAAACCTTCATCTCTTGAGTTATTATTGGCTTCTCTTGGGATGAGTTTATCCAGCAACAGTGTTGGCAAAACCCAGCTAGGAGCTATGCTTTCCACTTGTGCGGCCCCTTTAGGGACTCCAGGACAAAGCAGGTGGCTGTGGCAGCACCCGTTTCCTGAGCTAGCGGCTGGGAGAGATCAAGAATGCACTTAATTATCTAAGAAGAGAGAAAAATGGAAGGTGGGGATGTTTTCAAGAAATAGCTCTCAAGCACAGGAAACACGACGGTGCATAGTGTGGAGGATGAGTCCCTTAGACGTAGATTTGAATTACACACGAAGGCAGATTTCCCGCGTTTCTTAACACAAACCTTCACCATCGTTCAAGCGCTTAGAGGCACTTGAATGAGAATTAATAGATTATCCTTTCCTTTCGGAATGCCAATCTATATGAAAACTGTACCAGGTTGTAAGGGCCAAAGGCAGGCCGCCCCAAGATGGGCCGCTTAGCCTAAAGATTATTTTGAGTTAAAAGCAAGCCAAACTCAGCAGATTCAGGAAAAGCTCTTTACCCCCGCACCCCCCCGCTCCCCGCCCCAACTGCCTGCCTGTACCAGGAAGAGAGCTATTAAGAGAGACTCCCCTTTACCTGCGTAACAGGGCAACCTTGTTTTTCCGGGCATCTCCTCTCACCTTGCTAATGGCCTTCCTCCCCTTTGTATCCTCAGACCCCTATCCCTCGCGTTAGCTTATATAAGCTTCATGTTGCCTCACTGTCTTTGGAATTTCCATGTCTGTGTGGATTCTCCATACAAATGGCTATTAAATTTGATTTTCTCCTGTTAATCTGTCTCCTGTTAATTTAATTTTTTTTAATGTTTATTATTTTTGAGAGAGAGAGAGAGAGAGAGAGAGACAGAGACCAAGCAGGGAAGGGGCAGAGAGGGAGGGAGGCACAGAATCGGAAGCAGGCTCCAGGCTCTGAGCGGTCAGCACAGAGCCCGACTCGGGGCTCGAACTCGCAGAGTGAGAGATCATGGCCTGAGCCGTAGTCGGCCGCCCAACCGACTGAGCCACCCAGGCGCCCCTGGCTCCTGTTAATTTAATTCTAAGTCTAGCTACAAGGACCTGGAAGGGCTCAGGAGCTTCTTCCTCCCCAACAAACTCCAACGTATCAGCCTCCCCTACTTCTGACAAAGTCTCTCCTTGACCAAACTTGAGTCAGACTCCTCTGAGCTCTCTTCTCAACTAGGCCCTGACCTTGGGCTCTTTCCTTGGTCCGGTGAGATTAGTTTTCATAAGAATCCTCCTGGGTCAGTTTACCAAAAATCCCCACTCTCAATATCAGGTCAAATTCCTCGTCCCCCACCCTCAATGTCTTCTACCTCTGGCCTGCCTGAAGGCAGGAATCCTATCCAGTTAGTTTAGCCAGAATATTCCCTACCCCTGATGTTACCTCTTCTGGTAATTTTCCATCCACTAATTCAAAGTTGAGCCTAATGTCTTTCTTCTATTACAACCAGCCCCGCTGCCCCACCCCCCACTGCAGTGGTCCCTCTTATTAAATTTCATTTTATTTTAGAAAGAGTGAGAGAGAGGGTGAGTGGATGAGAGGGGAGAGAGAGAGAGAGAGAGAGAGAGAGAGAGAGAGAATCTTAAGCAGGCTCTACACTCAGCGCGGAGCCCAATGCCAGGTCTCGATCCCGCAACCCTGGGATCATGACCTGAGCTAAAATCAAGAGTTGGATGTTCAACCGAGGGGCCCTGCAGTGGTCTCTCTTCTTGGGGGATAGTGTTGCCCACTATCTTTAGCAAGTTATGGGAAGCTACTAGGAAAAACACAGTAAACAAAGGTTGTTATGCAGACTTAGGTCATTGCCTTCTTCATTGTTAAGAGTTTCTAAAGGTTCAGTCATTTCCCTCTTCCTGTGACAGAGAGGGAGACACCCTTGCAAGTGAAGATTTCCCTTAGAGAAGTGTCCTTTTCGGACGGGTAGCTTCTACTCAGTTTTCAGACATCTTCCTATGTCTGCCTGAGGGTTCCTTACTAGAATCAAAAAAGTAAGCAGTAAGGGTTCCTTACTGCTGTAAGGTGATAGCTCCTTGTGGTTTTGATCGGCATTTCCCTCATGACTGAGGTCGAGCATCCCTTCGTGAGTCTGTGGGCTAAATAAATCTGTCTTAGTCAACTATAACAGAATACCACGGACTAGGCGGCTTATGAACCACAACTTTATTTTGCACAGTTCTGGAGGCTGGGAAGTCCAAGATCGAGGCACCAGAGTTGGTGTCCTGGGAGAGCCTGCTTTCTGGTTCATTGACAGCTACTTTCTTCCTTTGTCCTCACATAGCAGAAGGTGATGAGGGAGCGTAAGGCAAGCTGACAGGCCGCAACTCCCCCCCCCCCCCGCCCCCCAACCCTCACCAGGTGGGATCTCTGCGTGACATTCCTCGGGCACTCCTGGCTGCCCAAAAACAAAGGAAAGGGGAAAAACCAATGGTTAACTGGTAAAGGTCATAGTCACGTAGGACACAAGTCTCCATCACCCCTCCATAGTGATGTGGGAAACAAAGGCAGAAGGAAATGGCAGATGGCACTAAATTTCTTTATCACCTGCGGCCCACTGACAGATACTTGAGGCAGGCGGAGTAAAACGTTTCTCCAGGAACTCCGACTGTCTTAACGTTACTGCTTTGCTAGAGGGAAAAACAACCTTAGCTTGAGAATATAGCCCCCCAATACCCTGTGAGTGGTCTTTGGCGTATGAAAATCTCACTGGGTATTTCCCCTTGACTTTACCTCCCTCCCAAGTATATAGCCAGTCTCGCCTCATGGTCCCAGGGCAGCTCTCCCCCGGGTTCTGTCCCTGTGCTTTAACGAAATCACCTTTTCTGCACCAAAGATGTCTTCAAGAATTCTTTCTTGGCCGTCGGCTCCGGACCCCACGAACCCCACTCTTACCCCCAAAAACCTCATCAAAGGTGTCGGGAACACAAATAAAGTTACACCGTAAGATGGCCAGCGGGGCTAACAAGGAAACTCCCGTCCCTGCCCAGAGACCTGCTCTTCTGGGTTCTTCCTGCTCTGCTTGCCACGAATGCAGAAAAAACAAAACCATACATTACCCCTCCCGCTTGCGCTCAGGGCTCAGACCTTTGGAGAGACCGTCTCCTCTGGGCCCCTCGATGTAAATAGACCTCCGATCCACCGAGATCTCTGAGTGCTGCTTGGTTTCTCAGCCAGGGATCCAGCCTGGTCCTGTAACGAAGGGACCCGGGAGCTCCCTGGGATGTCTTTATCGGGGCACTAATCTCAGTCATGAGGGTTCCACCTTTATGACGTCATCATCTCCCAATGACCCCACTTCTAAATACCATCACGTATTGCTCAGCAAACATAACAAGTCATAGGACAACACATAAAATGGGATCCCTGTTGTATAAAATTACACACACAGTATAAAAAGAAACATATCGTTGTCACAGATCAGAGATCTCCTAGGGCCTCAACTACTTCTTGGTTATGTAAACCTGGTGTCGTTTGCAGACCAAAACTTGACTCTGTTCCCTGAGGAGATGACTTAATACTTTCCCTAAATGTCCCGGAAGAATTTTTTTTTTTAATTTTTTTTTCAACGTTTTTTATTTATTTTTGGGACAGAGAGAGACAGAGCATGAACGGGGGAGGGGCAGAGAGAGAGGGAGACACAGCATCGGAAACAGGCTCCAGGCTCTGAGCCATCAGCCCAGAGCCCGACGCGGGGCTCGAACTCACGGGCCGCGAGATTGTGACCTGGCTGAAGTCGGACGCTTAACCGACTGCACCACCCAGGCGCCCCCCGGAAGAATTTTTAAAATCACTAAGATGCCTTGTTTACAACTGTATAATTCAGTCTCAGAGAGTGTTTAACTCGATGGTTGTGTCCTATATGATTGAGAATTGGCATTTTTCTTAGGAAGAAAATCCGCTTTTTAAATGGCACACTTTCACTTCTCATTTAAAATAAAATTTTTCAGGGCGCCCGGGTGGCTCAGTCGGTGGGGCGTCCGACTTCGGCTCAGGTCATGATCGCGGGGTCTGTGAGTTCAAGCCCCGCGTCCGGCTCTGTGCTGACGGCTCAGAGCCCAGAGCCTGCTTTGGATTCTGTGTCTCCCTCTCTCTCTGCCCCCCACCCCGCCCCCGCTCATGCTCTGTCTCTCTCTCTGTCAAAAATAAACATTAAAAAAAAATAAAAATTTTCAAGTTTATTTATTTGGTTTTGAGACAGAGACAGTGTGAGAAAGAAGGGACAGAGACGAAAGGAGAGAGAGAATCCCAAGCAGGCTCTGTGATGTCAGCGCAGAGTCCAACGTGAGGCTCAAACTCACAAAACCGTGAGATCGTGACCTGAACAGAAACCCAGAGTCGCTTATGCATAAAGAATGCTACATTTAGATTTATATATTCAAATACTAAAGCCCTCTGAGTTTTTTTAAATAGTCCTAGAAATGTAGGGTCAGTTTGTTTTCTTTGAAAATGTCCTTCTATGTTATGTCTCCAAAGTGGCTCCGATGGCTTCAGGCAGACCTTTCGTCCTGTCATTGAGCCCTATGACTTCTTTGGCTCCTTTCAAGGCAAATTTTTTTGTTACTAAAATAGAAGTGTTGGCCTGACTATTTAACAGTAACAGCAGATCAACCTCTGAGTTTGAGCTTCAGTATAAAGGAGCACTACCTTGCAGGAATTCATTTGAAAGTTTCAGCTCTCAGTAAAATATTCAGTGTGATTTGGGATATCAAATCCCCTACGGGGTTTGTCTATTTCACAGGACTCTGAACTACTCCTGTGTTCAGGGAAGAAAAGATCAGGCAAAGCTCGAAGCTCGAATTTAGATGGGAGACTATAATCGTAGATAAGATTTTAATGACACGTGTTAATTGCTAAGAGACCTGCGAGAGCCCTGTAAGAGTGTTCTACGGCGTTCAGAATAAATGGCTGGAACCCAGCATCTAAGGGAATCAAAGTGTCCTCTCTCATACCGCCCCCCCCCCCCCCGTAACTTTCATAGATTTTGCTCTTGTATGTCACTGTAAGCGGTCACTAGCCTTACGCTTTGGCGAGATGGTGTCTGGATTCCCTGTAGAGCCAGATCGGCATCATTTGAGGCTTGGTGCTCAACGCCAAGTTAGCCAGCACCCTGGGCACAGGAGAAGCCCGCGGTCTGGAAGCGTCTACACTTCACATGCCCTCACCCTCACGGAAGTGCACAACAGCCTGACCTCTACCTCCGGCACCTTCATTTCTTAGGTTGAGGGCATGCTTTGACCACCAGGGCCAGCTTTGCCTTGGAATGCCCAGGAATTAACACCTTATCCTGCCCCCCCCGCCCCGCCAGCGACCTTCAACAGATGAGGGACAGGAATTGATGATATATAGATGGACCAGCTTTAAGAGAGTAGACCTTGAAAGTTCTCATCTTGAGGGAAATAATTTCTTTTTTGTAACTATGAAGGTGACAGATGTTAACTAGACTTACCGTGGTGATCATTTTGCAAGGGAGACAAATATCGAATCATTATGTTACGCGCCTAAAACGAATATAATGTTATGTATCAGTTATACCTCAGTTAAAAAAAAATGCCCCAGCTTTCTTGCCCCCCCACCCCCACCCCAGGCAGGATAACTCATTTTCCAAAGTTCCCCCGCAGGACTGAGACAGTCACCCACGGTGACAACCTACTCAGTAATAGACCATGTGTTGGCCGCTTTCTGTTCTGTCTTCCTTTCCCACCTCCCTACCAGTGTTTCTTGGGATCATGTCCTGAATGAGCCACCTGCTTCCAAATATTTATCTCAGAATTGCTTCTGGGAGATCCCAAATGAACACACAGACAACGAAATCAAGTGCAGGGAAGAAAGCAACCAATATTCCCTTGTATCATAAAGGTGGGAAGGGAAGAGGGCACAGGCTTTGGAGTCAGAGAGGGCTGAATTCTAATCCCGGGGTGTCTATATCTGAATTCTGTAACTCTGCCCAATTTATAGACTATCTCAGAGTCTCAGTTTACTCATTTGGGTTTTGTTTAAGTTTTATTTATTTATTTTGAGAGAGAGAGAGAGAGAGAGACCATGCAAGCATGAGTAGGGGAGGGGCAGAGAGAGAATCCCCAGCAGGCTCCTCACCGGCAGTGCAGAGCGTGCCGTAGGGCTTGAACTCATGATGGTAAGATCATGACCTGAGTTGAAACCAAGAATCGGACGTTCAACCGACTGAGCCACCAAGACGCCCCCAGAAACGGTCATTTTAAATCGGGGGAACTGCAAGGCCATCAAACAGAAGTGGTAACCTTTTGGGAATGTGGGGAAAGGGCAAGAATATTTCCCATCCCCAAGGGATCCCAGCATACACTGTGATGTCATCTGCACCCCTCCCCACCCCCTTACCTGGGGCTTCTATTTTGGGATCTGCGGCCATTGTGAAATCAATTATGTATATTACTGTTTTGGTGCGCTTCTGGGTGGAGATACCACCATCTCCCCTGAAGGCTCAATCACAGGGCTGCTTTGAATTTGCACCACACTTGTGCTCCTCCGGATGCAGCCGTACATGGTATCTTCTTTTGTTTTGCATTCCAAAAGTTCTCGCTCAGAGAAATTGGTCCTCTTTCTCAAACAGAACTTTCGTAAATTGCACCACGTTCCTGCCGGTTCTGTCCCGCTGGGATTTACAGACCAAATAAATCCCGCCTCCGTGTTAACCCCTTTCAGTATCTGTAGACCACAGCCATGGCCTGTTCCCTTCCCTCCTTTCCTGCTTTGATCTGTTGGATTCACTTCAAACCGATTGGAAAGTCAGGGTTAGGGGGCTGGGTAAGCGCTCCATAAAGCCCCGCAAGACTCCATCGGCACTGTCTTCACACATACTTTACACATTTCCTCATCCTTCTTTCCTCCCACTTCCTATAATCATTTTTGTGCCTCGTCCCTAGCTTCAAGAGAAAACAAACATTCTAGGTCAAAATGTCAGCCACATCACGGTAAAAAAAAAAAAAGAAAAAAGAAAAAGGAAGAAAGAAAGAAAGAAAGAAGGAAATCTTCGATGCTCAGACCTGCAGAGTCTAAGACAAAAACAATTCCAGCCATCTCAGACCTCCTTCCTTGCCTCCATCCCTGGTTGAAGGCGTTTCAATCCTGCTGCGACATGTCCACGCAATCAAATAATACAGCTAATGTGGATTCGGTTATTTCCCTCAGACATCTTAATCTGACGGGCCTGGCAGTTGAGGAGACATCCCTGTAGCTGCACACACGCCTACGCACACACATGCACACTCACTCAGGCATGTGTGTGTCATTCCCCCCATTCGCGCTCAGGATCTGGTCTCCACGTGACCGCACCATAGCCAATCTCCCACCAGGCTGTGTCCTAGATTCAGCTTCTGCCTCAATTAAGGAAAATGGGAGACAGAGCAGCACTTATTTTCAAATTAAAAAGCCTCCCGGCTTCCTCCCTTACAGACTGCCCTGAGTGTGCCGCCCTGATCAAAGCCGCTTTGAACACTCTTGTGTCTGGCAGGCAAGGGAAGGAAGGGTGCCTGTAGAAAACGTTCGTGTAAAACATTAGAGCATCTAGGAACGTGGGAGGGAACCGAAGTCCGTGCGGAGGAAGCTCAGAAGTTTGCCTCCATTTCAGGAGTTCTCGAAGAACATGATTAAAACCAGAAGTTCCGTGGTTCTAATTCATTCTAGTCATTCTGAGTTTTACAGGGTTTTCTCATTTGTTTTTTAAGTCGTTCACCATCCATTCCTTTGTTTATTTATTGTTTCTTCTGATCCTTGCCCATTTCAATTCTTCTCTTGTTTTCTTTTTAATTTCCCCCTAAAAATAAAATACAAACAGAGAGGGAGGGAGGCAAAACCATAAGAGACTCTTACATACACAGAACAAAGTGAGGGTCGATGGGGGGTTGGGGGAGAGGGGGAAATGGGTGATGGGCATCGAGGAGGGCACTTGCGATGAACACTGGGTGTTGTATGTAAGTGATGAATCACAGGAAACTACCCCCTAAACCAAGAGCACACTGTACATAATGTATGTTAGTCAGTTTGACAAATTATATTAAAATTTTTTTAAAATAAAGATCACTTGAAAATGAGAAAAATAAAAAATAATAAATTAATAATAAAAATAAAAAAATAATAAAATAATAATAAAAATAACAAACTCATTTCCCCCTTGGACTATCTCTCTCAAAAGCCCCTTTAGTTTCATTTTTTATTATCCCCCTATTCCTGTCTTTCAGTTGCATCCCCTGCTGCTCTTTTTTAACTGTTTTTACTTATTTTTGAGAGACAGAGAAAGCGGGGGAGGGTCAGAGAGAGGGGGACAGAGGATCTGAAGTGGGCTCTGTGCTGACAGCAGAGAGCCGGAGGCAGGGCTCGAACTCACAAACCACGACATCGTGACCTGAGCCGAAGTCCGACACTCAACCGACTGAGCCACCCAGGTGCCCCACTTTATCTTTGAAGAAAAAGAAGGAATCACTGCTCACGGACCCATTTATCATTCCTTACCATCTCTCACCCCCCTCTAAAATTCATTTGGAAAAAAAAGAAAGGGTTTAGAGTGGTAGAATTTATAATAGACCCAGATTGGGCACAGCCCAAATATCCATCAACCGTGAATAGATCACCGAATTGTGACCTATCCATATAATGGAATATCACTAGCAATAATGAAGAACCAACTACTGATAAACACAACATCGTGGGCGAATTTCGAAACAACTGAGCCAAAAAGCCAGACATAACAGAGTATATACTGTATAATTCCACTTCTACGAAGTTCAGGAGTAGGCGAATCGAATCTGTGGTGATAGCCATCCGAACAGCCATTGTGGGGAGACAGGGTGTTGAACAGAAAGCGGGCATGAGAGTACTTTTGGAAGTGATGGACATATCCTTTATCTTGATAAAGGTGTGTTTTACATTTGTCAAAACTCATCAAACTGTGTGCTTTAGATCTATGCATTTCACAGTCTGTAAGTGATACCTCCACTTGCTTTTTTCTTATGTTTATTTACTTTGAGAGACAGAGAGCGTGTGCACATGTGCAAGTGGGGGAGGCGCAGAGGGAGAGGGAGAGGGACAATCTCAGGCAAGCTTCTCATTAGCTGCATAGAGCTTGACTCGGGGCTCAGTCTCACGAACCGTGAGATCACGACCTGAGCTGAAGTCAGATGCTTAACCGACTGAGTCACCCAGGTGTCCCTATCTCTCCATTTTTATTTTTTTTATTTTATTTTTTTTTTTAATTTTTTTTTTCAACGTTTATTTATTTTTGGGACAGAGAGAGACAGAGCATGAACGGGGGAGGGGCAGAGAGAGAGGGAGACACAGATCCATTTTTAAAAGAAATGTTGGAAAGAACTTTAAAAAGGAGACAACGACTAACTGGGGGACTTCTATTGCCTGGCTAACAATGTGACTATTTCAAATCATTTTTCAGAAGACCAATAACCCCGGGGAAATGCTTCTATGTGAAAAGGGCAGGATTCACAATTTTGCATAAGAATGGCCCCATTTTTCACAGGATGTGTTTTATGCAGCATATGCATGGAACACATGGAGTTAAAGACAATTTAAAAGGAGTAACACTCTTCTTCTTTCCATATAAGGGATTCTCCCTTCCCTGATATTTGGTTCTGACAGTTACATAAAGCAGGACCTTAAAGAAAAGGCAATCGTTCTTCCAGAAAACCATAGGCAGCACCGGGTGCCTGGGTGGCCCCGTGGGTTAAGTGTCCGACTCTTGGTTTTGGCTCGGGTCATGATTTCATGGTTTGTGGGTTCAAGCCCCGCATCGGGCTCTGTGCTGACAGCAAGGAGCCTGCGTGAGATTCTCTCTCTTTCTCCCTCTGCCCCTCCCCTGCTTGCTCTGTCTCTCTGGGTCTCTCCCTCAAAAATAAATAAACATTAAAAAAATAAATAAACGTTTATCCTTGATTGTCTAGTCTGATTCCTCTTTGAGAAAGGGTGGTGTTCCAGGGGTTGAGATGGAGGGAGGGATGGGTGGGTGGAGTACAGAGGACTTGGGGGAGAGTGAAAATTTTCTGTATGATGCTATCATGATGGATACAAGTCATTCTATGTTTGTCCAAACCCATGGGATGTGCAACACCAGAAATGAACTCTAATGTAAACTGTCAGCCTTGGGTTATAATGATGTCAGTGTAGGTTCATCCACTGTAAGAAATGTGCCGCTCTGGTGGGGAATGTTGATAATGGAGGTGACTATGCACGTGTGAGGGCAGTTGATGTATGGGAAATCTCTGCACCTTCCTCTCAATTTTGCTGTGAACCTCAAGCAGCTGTAGAAAAATAAAGGCTTGAATTAAAAAAGCTCTAAAGGGGGCGCCTGGGTGGCTCAGTCGGTTGAGCATCCGACTTCAGCTCAGGTCATGATCTCGCGGTCCGTGGGTTCGAGCCCCGCGTCGGGCTCTGTGCTGACAGCTCAGAGCCCGGAGCCTGTTTCGGATTCTGTGTCTCCCTCTCTCTGACCCTCCCCCGTTCATGCTCTGTCTCTCTCTCTCTCAAAAATAAATAAGTGTTAAAAAAAAACTTTTAAAAAAGCTCTAAAGCAATATAATACTTGTAATTTCTAAGAGAAATGGAGTATTGGGGGCGCCTGGGTGGTCCAGTCGGTTAAGCGTCTGACTCTTGGTTTCGGCTCGGGTCATGATCTTGCGCTTCGAGGGATCGAGCGCTGCCTCTGGCTGACAGCGCGGAGCCTGCTTGGGATTCTCTCCCTCCTCTCTCTCTGTCTCTGTCCCTCCCCCGCTCGTGCCATTTCCCTCTTCTGGGCTCTGAACAGAGCCCAATTCTGTTCAAGCACCCTCCTCATTTTCACAGAACCCCACGGACTCAGGAAACTCTGACCCCTTCCTCAGCTCCAGGAATAGGTCTTGATTACTCCCAGCTATTCAAGGTCATCGTACTGTTTTTGCAAACGATTCCTTCAAGAACCCAGATTTACGGGCAATCGGTGTATGGCATTCCCCAAGCAGCTGTGCCCACATGACCTTAGCCAACCCAATCACACTCTAGGCAAGGACTTAAAAGTCCACGGTTGGGGGAGATGCTTTCTTTCTTTCCTTTCGTTTTAAAAAAATTTTTTTAAACATCTTATTTATTTTCGAGAGAGACAGAGACAGAGTGCGAGCAGGGGAGGGGCAGAGAGAGAGAGAGACACACACACACAGAATCCGAAGCAGGCTCCAGGTTCTGAGCTGTCAACACAGAGCCCAATGCGATGCAGGACTCGAACCTCCGAACCTCAAACCACAAGGTCATGACCTGAGCTTTAAGGACTGAGCCACCCAGGTGCCCCTAGATGTCCCTATTTTTAAACCGGTTTGAGCCTTATTTCTGTTATCTGCTACTGGAAATAATCTGAGACAGATGTTCCCTAGTTGATGCATGTAAATTGGTTTCTAAGTCATGGTTTGCTCATATAGCTCAATAATTATTTTCGCTGCACTCTTTGACAACCAAGTATTTTCAAAACATGTCACGTGCAGTTAATTGTGTTAGTAATTGGTCATAAAACTCCAATAAGACTAACCAAAAACCTAAACTCCTGGGATCTGATACAGTCTGCCAGAACGGTCAGTCATTTATTTATTCATCCAACAAGGAGTTGCTGAGAGCCTCATATGCATCAAGCATTAAACAATAAGAAGACGGCTACACCCTGATTCTGTCCCTTTAAATTACACTTGAGTACAAAGAAAATAGGGCAATCTGCGATTATGCATATATTCATTACAAACCACTGCACAAATATTTGGCTCATAACTATGAGTTAAATGGTATGACATTTCCATGAGAAAATTAATTACTTGAACATGTGCTGTATAAAATATGTCAAATCATTTATTTGGATGTCGTAGATTGCATACTCGTCTTTAACCAAAGCAAGTACATGAGAAATAAACATAAAATGCACACTTTATGTATTGTAAATGTCATGTTATGCCCAAGGGCCTCTTGCAAGTGAACCGTTTTTTTCTGGATGAGGAGAATGGTGTCTGAAAGGGCATAAGATCACAGATCCAAAAAAGGGAGTCACGTTGCAATGACTTCTCCATGCATTTAGGGATTGCACCTATTGGTAACTTGTCTATTTAAAGAGTATGTTTCGTGTAAATAGCCATGTGTGAAAGAACGGGTAGATTAATCATTTCGGATACCAACCTGTCATCTAACATCGTTTAGAATTCTATCTGCCTAGGAGTGAAATATAAAGATTTATGGTGCCATATGAGTACCTGCGTTCTGATGCTTTTTACGATTTCGACAATTTCGAGAGAGAAAGATCTATGTAACGATCTATCAGTTAGAGACTGTAATTGTAATAAACGCCACCCGGCATAAACATATACGACGACAATAATTGATGGAACCGGAAAACTAAGTGGAAAAAGAAAGAAAGAAAGAAAAAGAGACGAGTAAGTTCAGATACATAGACAAACAAAATGAAGGCTGTCTTGTTCATTGAGAGCCAAGAAACAGTTCATAAATGGAAAGGAAAGTTCCCAAGGAAGCATATGAGCTTTACTCTGTGTGCTCCAGAGGGAATATGCTTATTCAGCCAAGCATACAGCAGGACCGTCTCCATATTCGTCTAGATCCGGGGTAAGAATGACACTCATCCTATAAACTACACACGTTAGAGCCATTTGATATACTCTTTGATTTTAGGCCAAAAGATTTACCCTATGAAATAGCCAAGGTCACATAATTAGAATGTCTTAAGCCACACTTCTGATTCAGGAAATGGTATTTGTCCTTCAAGTCACAGAATTTACAAATGGACTAATTTATTTCTCGACCTCTTAGCTTTGGCACAAGGATTTTCTGTAGGGCATCGGAGCGCATTCCTCGGCTCTGGTTAAGTCTCCTCTTTACGGATGAATGAGTGTTTTCACAATCGCAGTGGCTAAGGAGGAGTTCACCAAGAGTAATGTTCCCAGAGTCTGTGGGTGTTTTTGCTTCAGGAGGCAATTACAAGAGCTTTTCCGTGCTACCTTGGACATAACCAATGAGGTGAACTACTTTTAAAGGAATGTGTGTGGGGTGGAGAGGAGGCGTGCGTAAAGAAATGTTCTCTGGTCAAACCAGTAACCTACACTTCCCTTAAACAATGTTTATTTATTTTGAGAGAGAGAGGGAGCAGGGGAGGGGCAAAGAGAGAGGGAGACAGACAGAGAATCCTAAGCACGCTCTGTGCTCGGGGGCGGGGGGGAGACCGATGCGAGGCTTGAACCCACGAACCGTGAGATCATGATCTGAGCCGACCAAGAGGCGGATGCTTAACCGATGGACTGCCCCCCCCAAGCCCCCCAGTAACCTACCCTTTTGATGGTTAATTGTATGTATTAATTTGACTGAGCCACCGGGCGCCCAAACACTTGGTTAAACCTTTTCGGCGTGTCTGTGGCTGTGTCTGGATGAGATTGGTAGACTGAGTAAAGCAGATTGCGCTCCCTCATGTGGCCGGGCCACCTTCAATCCACTGAAGGTCTGAATAGAACAAATGCTGAGTAAGGGAGAATTCTCTCTCTGCCTGTCTTCAAGCTGGGATATCACTCTTCTCCTGTCTTTAAACTTAGGCTCAGATTGGAACTATACCGTCAGCTCTCCTGGTTCTCAGGCCCTGGGACTTGGACCAGAATGATACCACTTCTTAGCCTCCATAATCAGGTAATCCAGTTCCCGATAATAAAATATATATACGTCCTATTTTGTTTCTTGGGAGAGCCCAGACTAAGACACCTACCTACTGAACCTGACAGCCAGAGTAGCTCATTTTGTAGTTTACTCATCTCTGTATGAGAAAATATATCATTATTTTCTTGAGTCTTTCTTTAGTTTTAAAATGAACAACTAATGGGGCACCTGGGTGGCTCAGTCGGTTGAGCGTCCGACTGCGGCTCAGGTCACGATCTCACGGTTTGTGAGTTCAAGTCCCGTATTGGGCTCCGTGCTGATGGCTCAGAGCCTGGAGCCTCCTTTGGATGCTGTGTCTCCCTCTCTCTCTGCCCTTTCCCCGCTCACACTCTGTCTCTGTCCTTCTCTCAAAAATAAATATTTGAAATTAAAAAAAAAATTCGTTGCAGCGAGAGGAATTTTAGATGATGATAAAAGAGCCAGTCTACCAAGAAGACAAAGAAATCTTAAATTTGTATGCATAAACCAACAGAACTGCAAAACATGTGAAGCAAAAATTAATACAGTTGCAGTTGGATACTTCAACACCCCTCTATAAACAACTGAGGAGCGCCTGGGTGGTTCAGTTGGTAAAGCATCTGACTTTGGCCCAGGTCATGATCTCACGGTTTATTAGTTCGAGCCCCGCGTTGGGCTCTGTGCTGACAGCTCGGAGCCTGGAGCCTGCTTCGGATTCTGTGTCTCCCTCTCTGCCCCTCTCCTGCTCATGCTGTGTCTCTCTCTCTCTCTCTCGCCCCAAAATAAATACACTTAAAAAAAAAACAACTTTATAAACAACTGATAAAAGTTCTAGGCAGTCATCAAGGATATATAAGAACTTAAGACACCATCAACCAACAGGATGTAATCAACATTTATAAAACATTCCATCCAATAACAGCAGAATACACATTCTTTTAAATGTTTATTTATTTATTTTGAGAGAGAGAAAGCACACAAGTGGGGAAGGGGCAGAGAGAAAGGGAGAAAGAAAATCCCGAGCAGGCTCTGTACGGTCAGTGCCGAGCCTGGCACAAGGCTTGATCTCACGAACCATGAGATCATGACCTGAGCCTAAACCAAGAGTTGGATGATTAACGGACTGAGCCACTCAGGCACCCTAGAATACACATTCTTTTAAAAGTGTCGATGGCACAAAGATGACACTGAAAGTGGATAAGGAAGCCCCTGCTCCTCCCAACGCCAAAGCAAAGCCAAAGAAGAGGCTTTGAAGGCCAAGGAAGCAGTGCTGAAAGGAATTCACAGCCACAAAAAGAAGAAGAGGAATATTCAGACATCACCCAACTCCTAGTGGCCCAAGCCACTATGGCTCTCAAAGCAGCCAATATATCTTTAGTAGAGCGCCCCCAGGAGAAACAGGTTTGACCATTATGCCATCGTCAACTTTCCCCTGACCGTTGAGTCAGCCAGGAAGATAGGTGACAGCACACTGTGTTCATTGTGGATGTCAAAAGCAATAAACACCAGATCAAACAGGCTGTGAAGAAATTCTACAACTTGACGTGGCCAAGGTCAGCATCCTGATCAGGCCCGATAAAGAGAAGGAGGCATATGTTTAACCGGCTCCTGACTATGATGCTTTAGACGTTGCCGACAAAAGCGGGATCATCCAAACTTAGCCCAGCTGGCTAATTCTAAATATAAACATCTTACCACACACACACACACACACACACACACACAATAACGCAGTATCTATGGGACATAGTACAAGATGGTTCATATTCTGGGCCATGAAACAAACCTCAACAAAATGAAAAGAATGGAAGTCAGAACATGTTCTCCGATTACAAAAGAATCAAACTAGAAATCAATACCAGAAAGATAACAGAAACTATCCAAGCATTTGAAAACAACTAATCCATGGGTCAAAGAGGAAGTCTCAAAGGAAATAAAAAAAAATACATTGAAGTGGATGAAAATAAAAATATAGCACGTGAAAACCAAACCAGCGCTGAGACGAGATTTTGTTCACCATTCATTAAACGCTTACATTAAAAAAGGAAAAATCTCAAATCGGTCACCTAATCGTAAGAACCCTCATAAAGGAGAGCAAAATTAAGCCCAAAGGAAGCAGAAAACAGAAAATCAATATAGAAAATCAATGGAATGAGGAGCTGATTCTTGGAAAGGAGCAATAAAAGCGATAAGTCTCAGGATGCCTGGGTGGCTCAGTCGGTTAAGCGTCCGACTTTGGCTCAGGGCGTGATCTCGCCATTCACGAGTTTGAGCCCCGCGTGGGGCTCCGTGCTGACAGCTCGGAGCCTGGAGCCTGCTTCGGATCCTGCGTCTCCTTGTCTCTCTCTCTCTCAAAAATAAATACACCTTAAAAAAATTGTGTAATTTAAAAACAGTGACAAGTCTCTAGCAAGACTGACGAGAAAAGAGAAGGCACAAATTACTAATATCAGAAATGAAACAGAGGCTATCACGACAGCCACTGCAAACATCAAAAGGATAATAAGGGAACAGTGTGAACAACTACACATAAATCTGATGAATTAGATGAAACAGAACAATATTTCAAAAGGCACAAAGAACCAAAATTCACCCAGTATGAAATAGATAATTTGAGTAGCCCTATACCTATCACAGAAGTTGGATTTGTAACTTTAACACTCCCAAGAAAGTAATCCTCAGCTTCCCATAAATTCTAGCACACATAAATTCTAGGTGCATTCTATCAAATGTTTTTTTTTTTTAAGTTTACTTTGAGAGAGAGAAGGAGAGAGCAAGTGTGCTTGAGCAGGGAAAGGGCGGAGAGAGAGAGAGAGAGCGAGTGAGAGAATCTCAACCAGGATCACGACCTGAGCTGAGATCAGGAGTCAGCTGCTTCAGCAACTGAGCCACCCAGGCGCCCCTCTATCAAATGTTTTAAAAAGAACACCAAGTTTGTAACATCTTTAAAAAAAAAAATACAAGAGAGAACAGTCCTGAGCTTATTTTAAGAGGGCAGCAACGTCTGGGTACCAAAATCAGACAGAGAGTCCAAAAGAAGAAAGCTGTAGACAAATAGCCCTCATGAATATCAGCATAAAGAGAGTACTGAACAGGGTATTATCACATAGAATTGAGCAACATATAAAAAGAAAGACACATCGTGAACAAGGAGGATTCATTCCAGAGATGCAAAGCTGGTTCCGTATTTGAAAATCACTCTGTGTAAGGCATCACTCGAGGAGGATGTCAGCCAAAACGGTGAAGAGAGGCATTTCAAAAATCTGCCCTTCCGTAAAAGCAATTACAAACCTGGCAAAATCAATGTTTTCTGAACTCTGGAAAGTGACTAAAAGCTTATAGTGGCGAGAAGAGTGCTAACGAAAATAAAACAAACAGGAGCGCCTGGGTGGCTCAGTTGGTTGTGTCCGACTTTGGCTCAGGTCATGATCTCGCGGTTTGTGGGTTGGAGCCTCACCTCCGGCTCTGGGCTGACAGCTCAGAGCCTGGAACCTGCTTCAGGTGTTGTGTTTCCTTCTCTCTCTGCCCCACCCCTGCTCACACTCTGTCTCTGTCTCTGTCTCTCTCAAAAATAAATACACATTAAAAAAAATTAAAAGAGAAATGGATTCATACAATATGTGACCTTTGTGTCTGGCTTCTTTCACTCGGCATAATGTTTTCAATTTTGTTCGTGTGTCAACACTTCCTTCTTTTTCATGACTGAATAGTATTCCATCGTACTGGATATACCAACGTTTGTTTATCCATTCACCGGTTGATGGACACTTGAGCTGCTTCCCCTTTTTGGCTGTTACGAACGGTACTGCTATGAACATTCACGTACAAGTTTTCGTTTCTTTCAGGTATATACCTAGGAATGGAACTGCTGGGTCATGTAGTAACTCTCCCTGCCCCTCCCCCATTTGCACTGTCTCTGTCTCTCCCAAATGAAGAAACTTAAAAAAAACCCATTTCTAAACATAAATGGATACATAAAATGGCTTAACTAATGAGTTCTTTGTTACGTGAATTTTATGTCAATAAAAACAGTGCAAGAAAAAGTTCACACCCGTTCACGATCATGAATGCTCAGAAAATTAGGAGTAGAGAGTAGCTTCCTCCATTTGATAAAAGACGCCTTCAAAAATCCGATAGCTGCGAAACACCGATGACAGAAACAAAGTATTTAAATAAATGGAGAATATTTAAAGATTCTCTAATGATTCTCTAAATAGTCTCTAATTAAATAAGTATTTAAATATTTAAATAAAGGGCAGAAATAAAATATTTAAATAAATGGAGAGCCATAGCATACCCATGGGTTGGAAAAGTCAACATAATACGCGTCTTATTTCTCCCCAGATTGATACACAGGTTTTATGTAATTCTTCTCGATATCTCAGTAAGACTTTTTGTAGATATAAACATGATTTTCTACAATGTATTTGGAAAGGTAATGGAACTAGAACAGCTAAAAGAAATAGAATCGGGAAATAGAAGATTTGGAGAGGAGCACTCCATCCAATTATTATACAGCTATAGTGATCATGACAGTGTAATATGGGCCAAGGAATAGACACATAAATCAATGAAATAGAAAAAAGAACCCAGAAATAGAACAGACAAGCAAGACCGACTGATTTTTTACAAAGATGCAAAAGTAATTCAAGGGAGGAAAGATAATCTTTGTAACAAATGTCGCTAAAGCAACTGGATATCCATGGAATATCAATCAATCCATAAAATGAACCTCAACCTCGACCTTATCCTTTATATAGAAATTAACTCAAGGGGGTGCCTGGGTGGCTCAGTAAGTTAAGCGTCTGGCTCTTGACTTCGGCTCAGGTCACCATCTCACAGTTGTGAGATCGAGCCCTGCTTCGGGCTCTGTGCTGGCAGTGCGGACCCTGCTTGGGATTCTCTTTTTCCCTCGCTCTCTGCCCCTCCCCCGTTCACGTGCTCTGTCTCTCTCTCTCTCTCTCAAAATAAATAAATAAACTTAAATAAAAAAGAAACTAACTGAAAATCGATGTTATAGTTAAATGCAAAAGACAAGACTCTAAAACTTTAGAAGAAAGCATGGGGGGAAATCTTTGGGTCTAAGGCTAGGCAAACATTAAACCAAAAGCACAGTTTGTAAAAGAATAAATTCAATAATTGGACTTCATCGAAATTTAAAACTTTCTCTCTGACAGACTCTGTTAAAAGAATGGAACAATAAGCTATATACCTGGAGAAAATATTTGTAAAACATGTCTAACAACGGACTCGTATCTACAGTTATACACACACACATCATAATTTAATGGTACAAAGCAAACAATTCACTTAGAAAATAGGGAAAAGAAATGAAGTAACATTTCACTAAAGAGGAAGTACAGATGACAAATAAGCACTTAAAAACACGTTCAACATCACTAGCCATAAGAGAAGCACTGGTATTAGAAAACTAAAATAAAAAATTAAACAGGGGCGCCTGGGTGGCTCAGTCGGTTAAGCGTCCGACTTCAACTCAGGCCATGCTCTCACGCTCTGTGGGATCTGTGGGTTCCAGCTCTGCGTCGGGCTCTGTGCTGACAGCTCAGAGCCTCGAGCCTGCTTCGGATTACGTGTCTCCCTCTCTGCTCCTCTCCCGCTCACGCCCTCTCTCTCTCTTTCTCAAAAATAAATAGACATTCAAAAAATTAAAAAAAAATTTTTTTAAATAAACTAACAAAGACAATATCAAATGCTGGTGAGGATGTGGAAAACCCGAATCTCTAAATATTGCTGCTGAGAATGTAAAATGTTGTAGCCATTCCGGAAAATAGTTTGGCAATTCATTTAAAAAACTAAACCTATACTTGTCATGTCATCCATCGAAAGCACTCCTGGGCATTTATCTCAGAGAAAGGAGAACTGAATGTCTCCACAAAAATGTGTACACAAATGTTCATAGCAGCTTTATTTGTAACAGTTAAAACTGGAGCCAACTAAAATGTCCCTTAATAGATAAATAGTTAAGCAAACTGTGGTACATAAATACCACGGAATACTCCTCAGCAATAAAAAATCACTATCGATATACACAACAATACGAATGGATCTCTAGGGCATTATGCCAAGGAAAAAGGTCAGTCTCAAAGGTAACACACCATATGAGTCCATTTATATAACAGTCTCAAAGTGATCGAGTTATAGAGATGATGAACAGATCTGTAGGACAAGGAGTTAGGAGTGGAGGGTTGGTGGAAAGTGAGTACGACCATAAAAGACTAGCTAGCAAGATCTACTGAAAACTATAAGACATTGATGGAAGAAATAGAAGACACACGTAAATGAAAGAAAATTCCCTGCCCAGGGATTGGAAGAATTAACATCATTAAGATTCTATGCTACCCAGAGCAATCTGCAGATCCAATAAAATCCCTACCAAACTTCCAATGGCAATCCTATAATTTTATATGGAAGTCCTAAATCCTAAATCCTAAAATTCATCTGGAACCACAGAAAACCTTGAAGAGTCAAAGAAATCTTGGGAAAGAAGAACGAGCCTGGAGGCATCACACTCCCTGATTTCAAACTACATTACAAAGCTATAGTAATCAAAACAGTATGGTATTAGCATAAAAACAGATACAAGAATCGCCAAAACAGAATAAATGTCCAGAAACAAACCCATGCATATACGGTCAATTAATATACAACAAAGGAGGCAAGAATTGCACAATGGCAAAAAGGCTTGTCTCTCCAATAAGTGGTATTGAGAAAATTGGACATTCACATGCAAAAGAATGAAACGGGATCTCTGTCATACACCACACACAAAAATTAAAATACATTAAAGATTTGAATGTAAGATCTGAAGCCGTAAACCTAGAAGAAAACATAGGCAGGAAGCTCCCTGACGCTGGTCGTGGCAACGATTTTTTTATTTGAGCCCCAAAGCAAAGACAACAAAGAAAAATAAAGGGCACTACATCAAGCTAAAAAGCTTCTGTGCAGCAATGGAAACCATCAACAAAATTAAAAGGCAACCTACTGAATGGAAGAAAGTGTTTGCAAATCACGTAACTGATAAGGGGTTAATATCCAAGACATACGAAGATCTCCTACAGCTCAATAGCAAAATAGCAAACAATTTGATTTAACAAATGGGCAGAAGATCTGGATAGACGTGTTTCTAAAGAAGACACACAGATGGCCAACAAATAGATGAAAGATGCTCAGCGTCACTCATCATCAAGGAAATGCAAACCCAAATCACAAAGAGACACCACCTCACGCCTGTCAGAATGGCTGTTACCAAAAAGACAAGAAGTAACAAGTGTTGGTGAGGATGCGGAGAGGAGGCAACCTTTTGGCACGCTGTTGATGGGGATGTAAATTGGTGCAGCCATTGTGGAAAACAGTATGGAGGTTCCTCCAAAAATTAAAAATAGAACTACCATAGGATCTGGCAATTCCGTTTCTGGGTATTTATCCAAAGAAAATAAGAACACTATTTCAAAAAGTTACATACACCCACCCATTCATTGCAGAATTACTTACAATAGGCAAGACATGGAAACAACCTAAGTGTCCAATGATTGGTGAATGGATAAAGAAATTGTGGTATTCATATACACAATGGAATATCACCTAGCCATAAAAAAGAATAAAATCTTGCCATTTGCAACCACATGGGTGGACCTTAAAGGCGTTATGCTAAGTGAAATAAGTCAGGCCGAGAAAGACAAATACCATACGATCTCACTTATAAATGGAATCTCAAATCAAAAGCAAAAAAATCCAAGCTCCTAGATACATGCAACAGATTGGTGGTCACCAGAAGCAGAGGAAATGGGTGAAGGTGATCAAAAGACAGACTTCCAGTTATAAAATAAATGTCATGGGGATGTCATGTACAGCATGGCAAAACACAGTAAATAACACTGTATTGCATATTTACAAGTTGCTAAGAGAGTAAATCTTAAAAATTTTCACCACATGAAAAACAATCTATAACTATATATGGTGACAGATGTTAACTAGACTCATGATGGTGATCATTTTTTTTTAATGTTTTTTTTTTTAAAATTTATTTTGAGACAGAGAGAGACAGAGCATGAGCAGGGGAGGGGCAGAGAGAGAGGGAGACACAGAATCCGAAGCAGGCTCCAGGCTCTGAGCTGTCAGCACAGAGCCTGATGCGGGGCTCGAAGTCATGGACTGTGAGATTATGACCTGAGCCGAAGTCGGACGCTTAACCAACTGAGCCACCCAGGCGCCCCGGTGATCATTTAAAAAAAATTTTTTTTTTAACGTTTATTTATTTTTGAGACAGACAGAGACAGAGCATGAACAGGGGAGGGTCAGAGAGAGGGAGACACAGAATCGGAAACAGGCTCCAGGCTCCGAGCTGTCAGCACAGAGCCCGACGCAGGGCTCGAACTCACGGACCGTGAGATCATGACCTGAGCTGAAGTCGGCCGCCCAACCGACTGAGCCACCCAGGTGCCCCGGTGATCATTTTTTTTAAAGTAGGCTCCATACCAGTGTAGAGCCTAACATGGGGCTTGAATTCACGACCCTCAGATCAAGACCTGAGCTGAGATCAAGAGTCGGACGCTTACCCAACTGAGCTACCCAGGCGCCTCATTTTGAAATATATACAAATGTCCAGTAATTATGTTGTACCCCTGAAACTAAGATACTGTTGTATCTCAATTATAGATCAATAAAAATCAAAACAAAACAAAGAAACAAAACAAAGACCAGGAGGTTGGAGATCTGGGTAGTGACAGAATAGTTCTGTATCTTTACTGATTGTGGTTACACAGATTAATACATGTGATAAAATGGTATAAAAGTATGCACATACATCGTACCAGTGGAAGTTTCCCGATTTTGATGTTATCCTGCGGTTATCTAAGATGTAATTGTTGGGAGAAATTGGGGAAAGGGTACAGAGGACTTCTCTGTATTATTTTTGCAACTTCTTGTGACTCTATAATTTTTTCAAAAGAAGTTTTTTAGGGGCGCCTGGGTGGCACAGTCGGTTAAGTGTCCGACTTCAGCCAGGTCACGATCTCGCGGTCCGTGACTTCGAGCCCCGCGTCGGGCTCTGGGCTGATGGCTCAGAGCCTGGAGCCTGTTTCCGATTCTGTGTCTCCCTCTCTCTCTGACCCTCCCCCGTTCATGCTCTGTCTCTCTCTGTCCCAAAAAAATAAATAAACGTTGAAAAAAAAAAAGAAGTTTTTTAAAATCATGGAATTGCGTGAAATGAAACGTAATGAAACTAAGCATTGACCACAAGAAGTTAGTACAAGAAAAACAGGATACACTCAAGGAAAATAGAAAAAAGGAAATAATAAAGCTAAGTGATAGAACAGAAGATGAACAGAGTGGATCAACAACACCAAAAGGGGATTTAATTGGAAAGATAATACCACGAACGACTTAATATCAATAAATTGATAACTGACACAAAATGGCAAAACTCCTAGAAAATGTAACCAACCTAAACCGACTCAGGGAAAAACAGAAATCTTGGGTAAGTCCTATAAACATTTAACGATAAAATTGTAAAAACTTTATGTAAAAATACCAGGCCCAGCTGGTTTCATAGTCAAGTTCTACCGAGCATCCGAAAACATATCTCTTTCCAATATTTTGAAAATTCTTCCAGGGAATAGAAATGGGAAAGAAACTATTCAGCTCTCCAATATTATGAGGCTAGTACAACCTCGACAGCAAACACAGATACAAGTACAGACAACACAATTTCACTCACCAACACAGATTATCAAACCCCCAAACAAAATGTATGCAAAGTACAGAACCAATGCAACAGTACAGATAGACGTCACAACTAAGCTATGCTTAACATAGGAAGGCGGGGCTCGAACTCCCGGACCGAGAGATTGTGACCTGGCTGAAGTCGGACGCTTAACCGGCTGTGCCACCCAGGCGCCCCTCTTTTTTTTTTTTTTTAATGTTTACTTATTTTTGAGAGAGAGACTTGCAGGGAGCGTGGGGGAGGGGCAGAGAGACAGGGAGACCCAGAATCCGAAGCAGGCTCCGGGCTTCCCAGCTGTCAGCACAGAGCCCGACGCGGGGCTCGAACTCACCAGCTGTGAGATTATGACCTGAGCCGAAGTCGGACGCTTGACCGACTGAGCCACCCAGGCCCCCCCACCTTTAAAATCAGATCAGGATTCAGCTCAGCTCATGATCTCACGGTTTGGGAGTTCGAGCCCCGCATCGGGATTCTTTCTCTCCTTCTCTCTCTGCTCCTCCCCTTAAGCGTCTGACTGCAGCTGACAGCTCAGAGCCTGGAGCCTGCTTCGGATTCTGCGTCTCCCTCTCTCTCTGTCCCTCCCTCGCTCGTGCTCTGTCTCTCTCTGTCTCTCAAAAATGAATCAAGGTTAAGAAAAAAAAAAGTAGAAAATTTTCTAAAAAATAAAATAAAATAAAAATAAATAAGTAAATAAAATCAGATCAGGAGCAAGTCAAAGACTATTACCGCCTCATTTCAACACCAAACTAGAGAGCCTATCTGTTAAGTAAAAGGAGAAAGAAAATGTATAGCCTTTATAGGTTATAACGTTTGCAAAGGGTGAAAAGTTATCATTATTTGAAAAGTACTTGATTGCTAACACAGAGAACCCGTGGGGATCGGTTGACAAATAATCCGAGTTACTACAATAATTGATCATGGTTGATTAAAATGGGGAGGTCCAAAGTTCATTTCATTTCCACACCACAGCAACAGACAGGAAACATGTTTCAAGATACAGCACTAATAATAGCAGGGGTGGGGGCGGGAGTTACATAGGAAGAAATCTAACAAAGATATACATGACACTTACAGGGAAAGTTACGAAGCTCTACTGAAATCTAAAGCAACTGTTCCTCCCCAAACTGACAGAAATATGGAGACAATAGGTACATTGGGAAGCAGGAGCACCTTACCACGGAAGTAAGCTACCACATTCCTAAATGCTAAATGCTGCGATCCCACCCCACTGCTCTCCCAAGTCTTTCCCTCCAGTTGGATCACAAAACTCTGACAGCCAAGCCTTTGCCCTCCCGTTAGATGATCCTCCTCTGGGGAATTCAGCCGAGCCACGAAGGAAGACTCAGAGATGCTGACCTTAGGGATTCTCCCCCAAATGACGTTCTCAGATCACTCAACAGTAAAGTTCCAAGTCAACAAATTGCATTCATACCGTCTGAGCTTTCAATAAACTTTTAATCCTACACTCTTTTTTTTTCTCCTTAGAGAGCGAGCGTGCACGAGTTGGGGGGCGGGGGCAGAAAGAGAGAGAGAGAGAACGAATCCCAAGCAGGTTCCCCGCTCAGCCCGGAGCCTGACACAGGGCTCAATCCCGAGACTGTGAGATCATGACCCGAGCTGAGATCAAGAGTTGGTCACCTAAGTGATCAAGCCACCCAGGGGCCCCTTAATCCTAGACTCTTAATCATGAGCAAACAAAGTCTAACAAACACCACAGGAAGACCTCTAATCTGAAAGATCGAGTCCAAAGCAAGCAAACCAGTAGACAAAGGGTTGAAACCAACATGAAGGAAATATAATCTATGCAAGGAAAAGAAAACTTTAAAAATAATTATCATTAATATATTAAAAGAGATCAAAAAAGAGACCGCATCTATGAAACAAGAACGTAAATCTGTTATTAAAATCAGTTAAGCATCAGACTTCGGCTCAGGTCATGATCTCATGATTCGTGGGTTCGAGCTTCACATCAGGCTCCAGAAAAGAACCTGCTTGGGATTCTCTCTCACTCCTCTCTCTCTCTCTCTCTGTTCCTCCCCCGTGTGTGTGTGTGTGTGTGTGTGTGTGTGTGCGCGCGCTCTCTCAAAAATAAATGAGTAAAACTTAAAAAAAAAGTAAAATAGAAAACAAAAAAGACCTCTTGGAAAGTAAAAACATGGTCAGATGGTAGCAGAAATAAAAAATTCAATAGTCAATTGAAAGACAAAAAAGGAATAGTGGTCAGGAAAGAAACGTAAGAAAATGAAAGGACCAGGGGCACCTGGGAGGCTCAGTCAGTTGGGCGCCCAAATTCGGCTCAGGTCATGACCTCACGGTTCGTGGGTTCGAGCCCCGCGTCGGGCTCTGTGCTGATGGCTCAGAGCCTGGAGCCCGCTTCGGATTCTGTGTCTCCCTCTCTCTCTGCTCCTCCCCAGCTCGTGCTCGTGCTCTCTCTCTCTCTCTCAAAAAATAAATAAACATGAAAAAAAAATGAAAGGACCAGACCAAGAGGTATGACATCTGGAAAATATTAAGTTATGGAAAGAAAGAATATTGAAAGCAGAGGTGAGAAAATTATCACTGAGTCCTCTCAGAGGGGCATTTGGGTGGGGGTTGGGGGCGACATCAACCCACCACAAGTAGTTACAGCAAATCTTTCATTTCAGCGCTTCTCAAAGGTCTGTAAGATACAGACCACTTTTTAAAAAATGTATTTGGGGAGAGGAGGGGCAGAGAGAGTGGGAGAGAGAATCCCAAGCAGGCTCCACACTAACAGCATGCAACCCTATGCAGGGCTCAAACTCGCGAGCCGTGAGATCATGACCTAAGCAGAAACCAAGAGTCCAGCGCTTAACCAACCGAGCCACCCAGGGGCTCCAGATACAGACCATTTCTAACAAAGACATTTCCATAGGAAACAAAACAAAACAATTTTTTTAAGTTTACGCATTTATTCTGACAGAGAAAGAGAGCACGTGCAGGCGAGCATGGGAGGGGCAGAGAGGGAGGGAGGGAGAGAGAACCCCAAGCAGGTTGCTGTCAACAGATGTGGGGCTCAAACCCACAAACTGAGCCGAAATCGAGTCGTATGCTCAACCAACTGAGTCACCCCCAGGGCCTCCAAACAAATAATTTATAATGGACTAGGTGTGTTTGGAATTTGACAAATTGATTTAAAATTTGTATGGTAGAGTCAAGAATAGCTCAGGCATCCCTGGTAAAGAATGTCGATGTTGAATGAACCCTGCTCCAAGTCTTAGAAATTTATAGTAATTAAGGCGCCATGATATTATTTAAAAAATTTTTTTAACGTTTATTTATTTTTGAGACAGAAAGAGACAGAGCATGAACAGGGGAGGGGCAGAGAGAGAGGGAGACACAGAATCTGAAACGGGCTCCAGGCTCTGAGCGGTCAGCACAGAGCCCGACGTGGGGCTCGAACTCACGGACTGCGAGATCACGACCTGAGCCGAAGTCGGACGCTTAACCGACTGAGCCACCCAGGCGCCCAAGGCACCATGATATTAAATGAGCCAACAGAGCACAATAATGCAACCGACAGCCAGCAACACACCAAAATACACAGAGACACCTGACAGAGGAGGCGTCACAGCAAATGAAGTCATTTATATGAAAAAAAAAATGGATCTGTACCTCATACCGTGAAAAACAAATCACGTCCAGGTTCACGCAGACTTTAAATATGAGCAGCAAAACTTTAATATATTTAGAAAACACAAGAGAATACCTAGGGTGACCTGGGTGGCTCAGTCGGTTGGGCTTCCGACTTTGGCTCAGGTCATGATCTCGTGGTCCGTGAGTTCGAGCCCCGTGTCGGGCTCTGTGCTGACATCTTGGAGCCTGGAGCCCGCTTCGAATTCTGTGTCTCCCTCTCTCTCTGCCCCTCCCCCCCTTGTTCTCTGTCTGTCTCTCTCTTTCTCTCAAAAATAAGTAAACATTAATTTTTTTTTTTTAAAGGAAGAAAACACAAGGGAGTATCTGATGGTCTGAGGAATCCAGATATCCATCAACAGGAATAGAGTTAAATACATAGTCACATACAATACGATATTTGTGGACGCCGTGATGCACTTCCAAGATTCCCTTCAAGCAAGGACTTGGGCCCGAGCCACTGGGGGTGCTGTGGACAGTCAGCCTTCAGGCGTCAAACCCCCCAGGGACCCTCTCAGCTTCAGAGAACTGCCTGGTGCAAGGTCACCTTCCTTCCTGGGACGGCCACATCCAACGACTGGCCGGCCCAACTTGGGACAACCATGAATGTTCTGAAAAGCCAATCTAGTTTCATTTTATTTGTTCATGATACTGTGAGACAGGAATTTGGTTTGGGCTTGCCTGGCCATTTCTGTTCCACAGAGCATCTGCTGGGGTCATTAACCAGGCTGAACTAGAAGGTACAAGAAGGCTTCCTTCCTTAACGAGCCTGGCACCCAAATGCTCCTCTGGGTGGACTCTGTCTTACCATTTGGTTAGCAAGGACATCCTCACAACATGGGGCTCTTGCAGGAATCAGCTTTCTTACGTGGCGGCTGGCTTCTAAGGAGTGTTCCAGATAGTGAAGGCAGAAGCCAGTGACCTTGTTAGTCACCGAGCATTGGTTTTGCCACATTCTATGACTCAAAATAACTCAGAGGGCCAGCCCAGATCCAAGGAGGGGGAAACAGGCTCCTCTTGTTGATGCGGGCATGATGAGATCACATTGCAAAAGAGCCTGTGGGACGGGAGAGATTTTGGCGGCCATCTTTGGAAACATCATCTACCATAGCCATCATGTACAGTCAAGCAAATTGTACACTATACAACTCCAGGAGTTACCACTTGCCCGGACCTCAAAGCAAACAGCATCCTCTCACAGTTGTGCCGTACACAGCCAGGATAATTGGTCGCCATAGCCCTAGACTCGCACCCATATCATGCTGATCACAAAAAGTAAGTCACAGATAAACATACACGATAACGCACCATTCGCATGAAGTTTAAAATGCCAAGCTGAAGAATGCATCATTCAGTGCTACGTAAAACGGTAGTAAGCCTGTAGAGACAAACAAGGATATGGCAAACACAAAACCTAGAAAAGAACTGGAGGAAGGAGGATGTGGTTTTTTTTTTTAATTTTTTTTTTTAACGTTTATTTATTTTTGAGACAGAGAGAGACAGAGCATGAACGGGGGAGGGGCAGAGAGAGAGGGAGACACAGAATCAGAAGCAGGCTCCAGGCTCTGAGCCGTCAGCCCAGAGCCCGACGCGGGGCTCGAACTCATGGACCGAGAGATCGTGACCTGGGCCGAAATCGGACGCTTAACCGACTGAGCCACCCAGGTGCCCCGAGGATGTGGTTTTTAAGATCAAAGAGGAATATAGGAACTTGAGTGGTCTTGGTGGTAGTCTATTGTTTCAGTTACATCGTAGATACGTGGGTGTTTGTTACCTGTCTTACATGCTTTTGCATGTACCCAAGAATCCATACTCAATTAAGAAAGAAAACAAGTCGATAAAGGCCACAGGTCAGCTTGTAAACAAAGAAGAAAGAAATATCCGGCTTCTCCTTCCAGGATACAAGAGAAGATCGAATCCCACACCAAGAGTACTAAATATAATAAAAGTAGAGATGGGAGAGCAAGCATTAAAATTGTGAAAGAGATACGTTCTAGTACAGAATGTCGTCTGAAATGGCTGCAGGTGTCGTCATATCATACTTCCGTGAAAATAAAAATGGAGGGACGAGCCCGCTTTTCAAGGACCGCTCACTGTGTTTGTATCATGGTTAAATGCAAGAGACCACTCAACGCCAGTGCGAGGGAGACCACTTCTGTGTTTAGAATCTTTCATTGTTGGGGTGCCTGGGTGGCGCAGTCGGTTGGGCGTCCGACTGCAGCCAGGTCAGGATCTCGCGGTCCGGGAGTTCGAGCCCCGCGTCGGGCTCTGGGCTGACGGCTCGGAGCCTGGAGCCTGTTTCCGATTCTGTGTCTCCCTCTCTCTCTGCCCCTCCCCCGTTCATGCCCTGTCTCTCTCTGTCCCAAAAATAAATAAACGTTGAAGAATCTTTCATTGTAATTGTAACAGCAGTATAGGAAAAGCGGATTTCATTACTCGTTAGATTCCTCAATTTCTGCCCGGCGTTTTCAAGAGTCACTCAGAAGCAAAGATGACATAGATAATGCAATGTTTGTAACATCTCTCTTTTCAGAGGATGGGGATGGAGTTCTAAAGCAGTAAGTTTTCAGAAAACCCGACACACACATCCGGAACCATTTAGGTCATTTGGTGTGACAGTAAATAAGAAATCGAGTAAGCTATATCTCAACAAAGAAAACTTCTCTGAGCAGGAAGACAAGGACTTTGAAAGACATTGGGTTAGGATGGAATCGAATCTCACGGCTTGATTCTTCACAAAACCCTTAGCTCTGTTTTGGGCAGCCTGATCCGTGGATGTAGCGGAGTCCATCGTGTGCGTTATAGGCAGAGAACTTTCCGCGGATCTATTCAAACACATAGGCAAAGGCAGGAGGATGCTTCTAAAATTTTAAAGCCATCTTGAGTGAACAATGTGCGAAGGAGACAGGTAATGTGGTCTGCCTCCCACTTTTCCCTTCTTCTCGAAACAGCTCTCCACATTTAAGACACACTGTTCCTTCTCTCATTCCACCCAAGTGCTCCCATTGGGGCGACCAGCCATACTTGTGACCATGGGACCCCATGACCCCATAGCCCTCATTCCCCTTTTAATTGGAGCTTGGGAAACAGCAGCCGTCCCTCTCAGAGAGCACACCTGATCCAAACCCCCATCATCTCTGACCTGGATCATTGAGATTGGGAACTGGTCTCCCTGCTTCCGCCCTTGCCTCCCTACAGGCGATTCCCAATACGAGACAGAGTCAAATGCAAATCAGGTAATGTCGTTCCTCCTTGCAAAGCGCTCTGGTGGCTGTCCATCTCATACTCTAAGCCAAAGTCGAAGTCTTTAATCTGACCCGCAAAGCCCTATGTAATCTGCCTTACCTCCCAGGCCTACTACCCTTCCCCTTGCTCACTCCAGCTCAGTCTCAGTGACCTTGGTAATGGTCTTCACACATGCCGACCCACGCCGACCTCATGTTCTTTGAACCTGTCTTGTGGGAAAGCCTGTCTGAAGGAGGACATCTGACACAGAGGAACCAGCACGGTCTGCCCTAGTGGGGACATCGCCTCGGTCTCCGCTCCTCCCAGAAGCCGGCTGCAGCTCTGCCTTTTACCAGAGTTTTCTACATGAGCCAATATATCCCTCGCTCTGCCTCAGGTGGTTCCGGGCGAGCTCCCGTCATCTGCAACCACGAGAGTTCTAATAGGTGAGCGTTCTTTGCACAGATACATGCAGGGCAAAGTTTCATTTGCAGTCATTTGAAACCTCTGTGTTCACCAACCTTGTGCGAAGCAGGATAGAAAGACAAGGCTGCCTCCTGCCTCTTGCTCCATTCCATCGGGCCCTTGGTTGATCCGGCCCTGTAGGCACCCCCACCCCAGACACCTGACCTCTAGTCCGTCACATACTTGCCTGTGTTGTCCCGCCTCCTCTTTCCACCACGATGCCACTAATCCCACCCTGCCAGTCAGAAATCGATAACAGAGAATGAGGAACTCAAGGACATCGTGACACATTGAGAACATCTTTACGACCCGTCGAAGTGTCCCAATCTGGTTAGGAAGCAGCAGGCCAGACGCGCATCATATGCCACTGACTTTGCAAAACAGCCAGCCAGTCAGATGAAAAAGGACTCAGAGGATTTTAGAGACCTATTCACTCCAAGTTAAAAAGTCTGAGGGGCACCCGGGGGGCTCAGTCAGTTAGCCTTTGACGCTTGCTTTCGGCTCGGGTCGTGCACGATCTCAGGGTTCGTGGGATCTAGCCTCGCATCGGGCTCTGCGCGGACAGCGTGGAGCCTGCTTGGGATTCTCTCTCTATCTCTCTCTGTCCTCCCCCCACCCACGCTGTCTCTGTCTCTCTCAAAATAAATAAACTTAAAAAAAAAAGTCTGAGGGGCGCCTGGGTGGCGCAGTCGGTTAAGTGTCCGACTTCAGCCAGGTCACGATCTTGCGGTCCGTGAGTTCGAGCCCCGCGTCGGGCTCTGGGCTGATGGCTCAGAGCCTGGAGCCTGTTTCCAATTCTGTGTCTCCCTCTCTCTCTGCCCCTCCCCCGTTCATGCTCTGTCTCTCTCTGTCCCAAAAATAAATTAAAAAAAGTTGAAAAAAAAAAAAAAAAGTCTGAGTAAACACACATGATGTTATAACAGACCTATGTTATAACTTCTTAGCCAATAGGACCTCACAATCACATAGCAGGACTGTTAACGAGCCCCATCATTCTTTCAACCCCATCATTCATGTAACAAACATGTACTGAATTCTGCGTCTGAATCAGACATTGCCGGCTGCTGGGCCCTCGAGGGCTCCTCCCAGTCTGGAACGAGGGACAGACACACAAGCAGACGCAGAGAAATAGACTGGTAAAGAAGTACAAGGCCCAGGATATTTTGTAAGCACTATTGGAGAAACAGCAACTTCTCTTGCTTTGAGGAGTCCAGAAAAACTTCTCAGAGGAGATTAGCTTCTGAAATTAATTTTATTTCTTAAAAAATTAAAAAAGAATTTTTTTTTACATTTGTTCATTTTTGAACGACAGAGAGAGACAGAGCACAAGCGGGGGAGGGGCAGAGAGAGAGGGAGACACAGAATCGGAAGCAGGCTCCAGGCTCAGCATAGAGCCCAACGCGGGGCTCGAACTCACGGACCGTGAGATCGTGATCTGAGCCGAAGTCAGACGCTTAACCGACTGAGCCACCCAGGCGCCCCTTTTTAAACAATGTTTTAATGTTTATTTATTTTTGAGAGTGAGTGGCAGCAGGAGAGGAGCAGAGAGAGAGGAAAACAGAGGATCTGAAGCAGGGGTCCATGCAGACAGCACGGAGGCAGGTGTGGGGCTCGAACCGCGAGATCATGACCAGAGCCGAAGTCGGACGCTCAGCTCACTGAGCCACCCAGGTGCCCGTGAAATTAATTTTAAAGGATGAGTGGGAGTTAGCCCAACAAAAGGAGGAGAAAGATATTCTAAGAAGAGACACAGCATGAGCCAAGGCATGCAGACTACAGGCACTTTAGTGCTTCTAGGGTATAAAGGGAAGGCAGGGATGACTGAAGGAGAGGGAAGGACAGAGACAGGGCGTAACAGGCTGGGAACATGGCGATACACCTCCCAGACCGTCTACAAGGAAGGACTGGATGCCCCAGCCACGGGAGTGCATGAACACACAGCCCTCATCCCCCTTGGGGGGGCCGCCTCAACCACAAAGAACCATCTCACCCCAAATCACACCATTCTGGGAACGACTCGCATGTAATGACTGATTGAGGCAGGGGTACAAAGACCTGATCATCTTGGCCCAACCTGGGCCAACTTTGAAGAGCCATCTAGCTCCAGAGCCCCCTGTAAGGTAGACCAAGGGCTCTCCCCTAATAAATATCCTACACACTAAAACTCAGCCTCAGTCCGCATCTGAGGGGAACCCAACTTGTGACATGAGCCATGAGTGTCTGTTAAAAAACTTAGACTTGGGGCACCTGGGTGGTCAGTCAGTTAAGTGTTCGACTCTTGGTTACGGCTCAGGCCATGATCTCACAGTTCACGGGTTCGAGCCCCATGTCGGGCTCCGTGCTGACAATGCAGAGCCTGCTTGGGATTCTTTCTCCCCATCTCTCTCTGCCCCTCCCCTGTTCGTGCACCTGCTCTCTCTCTCTCAAAAATAAATAAATCCACACTTAAAACCGTACACTTAAAACTCTACTGGGGTTTTAAATAAATTTCGCTTCAACACCACAGCATTATCACCATTTGAGTTTCCTTTCAAAAAAGATGCTTTCAGACACAAGGGGCGCCTTTCCCTTACCCCAGTAACCATACCAAAGAGTGGTTGTGTAGGAGAGACGTCTGACTCTACTCTTCAGTTTTCCGTGGAGGTGACCTGAGTGTATCTGAGAAGATAGAGGTATCCCTTCTATAGAATTTCACCCGTGGCTCAGCGACACCCATCCATCTATTCATTCATTCATTCATTCATGCAAGAAACATGTCCCAAACATATGCTAAGCTGTGCTAACTTGGTCACCTCTTGCTCCGGTGCTAACCTTTAAGGTTATTTTAGAATTCTCCATGGCTTCTCACCTTTTGGCTAAGATCAAGTGTAGAATACTCAACTATGGTCATAAAATATTCGACTAAGAGACTCTTTAGTCCTGGGAACACCAGTGGGTATGGTTTGCCTTAGCTGTTATAGGAGTTCGAACTCTCTCGAGGCACCTTTGTTTGTGGTTGGGCTTCCCGTATGATGCTTGCAGTGAAAGATGAGGCCCACCAGAGAGCTATCAGAAGTCTCTGTGCATACAGTGCCTATTGAGAACCCCTAAGTAGACATTCTAGACTCTCTTGTGTGATACATTTATGAATTTCTGCAACACAGAAATGCTTCTTTCCAAAAACAAACTAGAAGGTTTTGCCCCAAAGTGGCATTCAGTTCAACAACATTTATTAAGCTCTTTCCGCTAAGCGCCGTGTGAATGCAAAAATAAGAAGACATATTCCGGGCCTTACCGAGCCACTAGGCAGGTGAGACAAGCCCGCGATGACTGGTGTAATCAGTGAAGATACAAAATATAATAAAAGGAAGAAGCAAGAAGAGCATTGGCGGGATCTCGAAATTGGACACCTCTTAGGCATCATCTGTGCGCCGTATCTGTGTTAGGTCACCTAATGCTCATATTAATCCTATGAAGCAGCCTTTTTTTCTTCTTATTTTACCGATGAGAAAAACTGAGGAGTCCAAGGTCCCACAACTAGTAAGTGGGGGAGGCCCAGTCTGCTAGACTCCAAAGCCCAAGCTCTTCCCTTACAACCTGCCATCCCCCATAGCGCCATAACAGAAGCATGAAAAGAACATTGCTGATGGGGGGTCCAAAGGGAGAGCAAGGACTTCTGGGTTGAAGAATTAGGGGAAAATTTATGGAATGGGTGACGTTTGGGGGAAGGTCATGAAGTATAGGTAGAGTTTTGACAAGCAGAAGATTATAGGGGGGACGGTCTGGGTGGAGGGAACAGCATGATCCAGGGTCCTAAGGTATGGAAAAGGCCCAAGGACCTACAGGGTGTGTTTTATGTCAGTTTCTCCAGGAAGCAGACTGAGATAGAGTTAGGCATTCAGAAAATGCATTAGGGAGTCACTGAGATCAACCCTTGGGGTGGGGGGAGTAAGGGAAGTGGGATTAGGCAAGGGAGGGTGCTTGGCTACAGTACAGCCACAGAAAATGCCTTAGCCAAGTTCATAAATTGTTCTCAAGCTAGAATGACTTTTCAGAGTTGTCTTACCTTGAGGCAAGGGGAATAGATCCTTCCAGACCCCTTTTGTACCAGTCATCGGATGTAGGCTGCTCCTGGGAAGGGAGTGTGAATCTTGGGTGAGGTGAGCAGTCCTCAGAGAAGGATTCATGCGGAAGCTACCATCCATCCACACTCCCAGCACCCAAGGGAGCGAATCCTTTAGTCCTGAAGGGAAAATTTTGGGTGAAGTTCACTACGGGATGTGTGCCCCGGGCGGTAAGCAGGCTGACCTGGCAAAATAGGAGAGTGCAGGACGAAGGAAAGGATGAGGTTGGACAGCCAAAAGGGGGTGGACATTAAAGGCCACACTTTGCATTTTGTAAAGAAGGAAAACGGGTCATTGCATTTTGCACGAGGCCAGGTCATGGCTAGAAGTTGCAGCTATCGTAATGCATGGGACGTGGGAGGGTGGGCAGAACCAAGAGGAGAACCAATGGGTTTTTCCACAGTCAAGGGAGAGGGTGAAGAGGGGAGAAGTGGAGGGGGTGGAGGTGTCAGAAGATTTGAAGACACACAGACGTCGCACGTTAAGCGGTTTCTACAAAAGGCCGGTGAGTCTGAAAGAGAGACAATGCCTTACTATGGTGCAACTCTTCCGTGGCGTACTATCCAGATTTTCGACGTAGCGTCTATGTAGGCGGGGGTTTTTCTTGCTTTCCCAGCATCTAGAACGATGCCTGGCAAATAGCAAGTATTGGTCTCGGTCAGTTTTTGCTGATGTTACAAGAATTCTGAAATCTCAAGGGCTTACTGCGACAGATGTTTATTTATTGCTCACTGTTCCTCTTCTTCTTTTTTTAAAAATCTCTCGTGAGAGATAGAGAGCAAGCACGAGAGAGGGAGACAGAATCCCACGTAGGCTCGGCACCACCAGCACAGAGCCCGACGCAGGGCTTGAACTCATAAACCATGAGATCATGACGTAAGCTGAAATCGAGAGTCAGATGCTTGGCCAACTGAGCCACCCAGGCCCCCCTACTGCTCATTGTTCTACGGTCAACTATAACAACTCTGTTCCAAGCTGCGGTTGGGTTCAGGTCTGCTCCATGTGTCTTCCTGTACCAGCGACCAGGTGGAAGAACACGGGGGACATTCTATTCTTTCAGTGGACGACGGGAGCCCAAGAAGGCTAACGGAACTTGAAATGCCTCTGCAAGCTTCTGCTAGGATCTGGCCCACTGCCCCCTCCACCAACCTCGTTCCACCGGTCTATGCAAGTCATACGAGCAAGCTCCACACCGACGGAAGAGGGAAATATACTCCTCCCCTGAGGAGCTGGGGAAAAAGGAGGGAATATTTGCTGAACAACAATAAAATGCACGGTAGCGTTCAATACATATTTGTCGAATGATCGTATGGCTAAATCTACACGTACAGACATGGAGAGATCCATAACACATCCCCATTAAGTGAACAAGGCAAGTGGCAAGGCAATCCATACACTATGATCCAATTTCTAAACACACACACCAAAAATAAACCACATATGGCTCCATGCACATATTTTTTCATAAATGCATACAGAAGGCACTGGAAGTAGGTACGCTAAACAGTCAACTTCTGGAAAGGGGAGGAAGATCTGGTACGAATGAGAGGGGACATTCGCTGTTACGTGATTTGGAATTTTTTCATGACGATAAAGTGTTTGTGCTTCATTTCTGTTAAAAAAAAAAAAAGCATTGTAAAAGGGAAGGAAATGGGGCGCCTGGGTGGCTCAGTCGGTTGGGCGTCCGACTTCAGCCAGGTCACGATCTCGCGGTCCGTGACTTCGAGCCCCGCGTCGGGCTCTGGGCTGATGGCTCGGAGCCTGGAGCCTGTTTCCGATTCTGTGTCTCCCTCTCTCTCTGCCCCTCCCCCGTTCATGCTCTGTCTCTCTCTGTCCCAAAAATAAATAAACGTTGAAAAAAAAATTTTTTTTTAAAAAATAAAAAATGAAAGGGAAGGAAAAACATAAGCGCATGTCCATCGTGAAGCCCCTCGCACAGTACGGATTGGAAAAATGTCAAATGAGCAATTTGGAGGAAGGAAGTTAATGTCACAGTGAGAGTGACAAATTAATAACGAAATGTGCCCTAACTCTTATAATTGTTCAGTTACTGCTCTGACATTTAAAAAACATTACAACCTTTATGGTAAGTGCCTTTATCTGGCTTCTGAAATGATTATGAAATTAGTTTGACAGTATCTAGCTCTTAGGTTGCCCCCAAAAAAAGAACATTTACTTAACCCGTGTCGTGTACCTAGTAGATATTCCGCATTTGTTGTACTTAATAAACAAAAATCCTAGGGTGTCTATTAATAGTTCAATATTTGCAATTCACAGAGGAAGATCAAGTCTTCTTAATGACGAGAAATCTTCTCTAAATGTCATTCTTATGTGAAGACGCTGCAAGGAACCACATAGTAAAATAAATTGGACATTCAACTTTTCTATCCCTTTCTCTAGGACCTCACACCTTACCGGGGTAGTCATGGGTCCTAACTTTCTGAAAGACTGAATCATTTTGTCGAGTAACATTTTATTTTATTTTATTTTATTTTTAAATTAATGTTTATTTTTGAGAGAGAGAGAGAGAGACAGAGTGTGAGTGGGGGAAGAGCAGAGAGAGAGAGAGAGGGAGACACAGAATCCAAAGCAGGGTCCAGGCTCTGAACCGTCAGCACAGAGCCCGATGTGGGGCTCGAACCCACGAACCGTGAGATCATGACCTGAGCCGAAATCGGACGCTTAACCGACTGAGCCACTCAGGTGCCCCGACATTTTAGAACATCTTGCCAGGACTGTCATGGCCACCTCTCGGAGCTAACATCGAAGCAACCACACAAAGGATTGGGAAGTTTGGTGGCTGAGGTCTTGGGAAAACGCAGGCAAGTCTATCAGCCCTCAGACCCTCTCACTGGTTGCTGACAGGGTGCGTCCGGGATCTTAGATGAGTGAAATACATTTCAAATTCCACCCCTCCCTCAAGAGAAAACCATAAATCCGTAATTTCAAAATTTGGTGTTTTTAGGTCGTCTTTAAGGTGGTTCGTTACTCGCTGCTAATCACTTCTGTTGGGAATATGATTTTCGAATTTGCACGCTCGGAAATTCAGTGTGTTAAATTATCCGAGGTTGAGCTCAGTAACTGGACTGAGTCATGATAATCAAATTCACAGGAGGTTCACTTACAAACCAGACCCGTGAGTTTATTTATTTACCTGACCCTTCCAAATACCTCCCAGAGTATGGGTGTCACCTGCTATATTACTCCCTTCCCAGAGAAGAAAGGCTAAAGTAAGTCCAAATGATTAGTTGAGAAACACTAGATTTCAGAAGAGGAAAGTATAGGATTTCAATAAAGGTTATTGATTTGCGATACGACGATAACTTCAGTGCCAATGAAAATACGTGCCTGGCTGATTCTACACCTGGGTTGGTCCATCAGTGCAAGGCTTTTCCTTGATGGGACCCGGGGACCCTGAAAAACGATTCTCATCGACTCTTCATGAAGAGTTTAGTTCCCGTGTGAGCCTGTGGCTATTAGGGGTGCCCTCGGTCGCCACTTGGTCTTGATTTTTCCAATCATATTAGTAAAGATGGACGTTTTCACTTGGAAGTATTAAAAAAGCTAAAACTCGAACGGCATTCAGAAAAAAAAAAAAAAAAAGCTCAGTTATTTACTCATCCTTGAACCAAATACTGTGGCCAAAGGGATAAAATGGGAAAGAGGAAAGATTGGATGCTGGGCAGCCAACTTATCATCATCATCATCATCATCATCCACTGCACCACCTCCGTGGTTGAGATTCTTGGCCACACTCCCCTCCCCAGCTGAGAGTCACTTTCAGTGACTCGGGGAGCATTGACACCAGTCACAAATATAATGATGAATTGTTGATTCTCTCTGGGAGAAAAAGAAGAAACACAAAGCAGAGAGCATTGGAGTGGGCTAAAGACTTAACTTCGTTTCGACAAATAAAATTTTTTTTTAACATTTATTCATTTTTGAGAGACAGAGTGCGAGCAGGGGAGGGGCAGAGAGAGGGACACACAGAATCCAGAATCTGAAGCAGGCTCCAGGCTCTGAGCTGTCAGCACAGAGTCCGAGGCGGGGCTCTAACTTACGGACCGTGAGATCATGACCTGAGCTGAAGTCGGCCGCTCAACCGACTGAGCCACCCAGGTGCCCCATCGACAATTTTAAGATTTACCTTTCGATTTGCCATTTAGGCTATTTTATGCTTCACCTAGTTCCCATTATCCAAGAAGTTCAGTCTCCAAAAGATAACATGACAACTTAATGTAACAAATAATAATTATAAAAGTCCCGTGTGAGTCGATTTAAGGATTACAATTTCAAATTTCAAATGATGGGTTCAGCATGACTTATGCCTGGCAAAGAGAGTAGGAATTAGGGAGGGCAGGCAGAATTTCAAGACTCGAGGAGTCTGTAATGGGGGACTGGGGGACTGACTCACAGCAAAGGTAATGAGCTAGTTCCCTCACTATCTGGGGCTAGAATTTAGGGCTACAAGAGAGGGCACTCCGTAACTATGGTTACAAACTCAGTTCCGATCTACGCTTTGCTACTTCCTAGTAATAAAGCCCATCACCAAATGACTGAAATGTAATCGAAACTAACATTTCTTGGGGCGCCTGGGTGGCTCAGTTGGTTGAACATCCAACTCTTGATGCTGGTTCAGGTCATGATCTCATGGTTCATGAGATCGAGCCCCACATTGGGCTCTGCATTGACAGCTTGGAACTTGCTGGGGATTCTCTCTTACCTCTCTTTCTGCCCCTCCCCTGCTCATGCTGGTTGTCTCTCTCTCTCTCTCTCTCAATAAATAAATAAACATTAAAAAAAAATCAACATTTCTTGAGCTCTGACACTGTATCAGGCACTTACATATATAATCTTAAAGCTTTATATCCATTTAATAGCAACATTATAGGGTGAAAAACATGTTACAAGATGTAGCAGTTATAAGACACATCTCCACTTCAAACATTAGAATAAGAAGTGAAAATAAAGGGCTCCTTAGAACACAAGAAAATGGAGTCGTATCCCATTTGACATATGAGAACACTGAGGCTTAGGGAGCCTTACCTGTCCAAAGTCACGCAGGTAATTTCTGAATATGGAGCCAGAAATCTAATCCAAATCTGTTTGACTTCCACTCACCACGGTACCTTTAATGTCACAGCACCTCAGTTTCCTCATGTATAAATCAGGGGTGGTAATAGGTACCTCCCAAGATCATCATGAGAATCAAACCTGTGAAACCATAAATGCCTAGAGGTAATTGGTGCTTATTATTCTATTTAATGACAAAGCAACCGTAGAAATGTACCAAGTGAGTAGAAAAGAAGAAAATTAAGGAGGCTGGGGAGTGAGCAAATCAGAACTAGGCAGACTTCAAACTAAGGTGACTTCTGCCTTGGGCAGGACTTCTTTTAAATATCCTTCTGGGGAAGAGGTCAGTCCCCGGACATGGAAAATCCATATTATTTTTTTTAAGTTTATTTATTTATTTTGAGAGAGAGAGAGAGAACCAGCAGGGGAGGGGCAGGGAGAGAGGGAGACAGAGGATCTGAAGCAGGCTCTCCACTGACAGAAGACAGCCCGAGGCGGGGCTCGAACTCACAAACCGCCAGCTCATGACCTGAGCCGAAGTCCCCACAGGCGCCCTGGAAAATCTGTATTATAACTGTGGGCCCCAAGTGGTTGAGCTGTAGGTGCTAGGTACCCCACTAAGGTTGCTCAAATAGCCAAAGACTTCCTTTGCCCAGACTCGCCCCGATTAAACAACGGCATTTTTCCAGCTATAGTTGATAAGAATCAATCTCTTTATCAAAATGTTTAAACACAGCTAAGTGTGTAAATAAAGAACGGATAAAGTCTGAGCCAAAGGAGGTCTAAATTCTCTCCATTTTCCCTCTACCCCTTAATTGTTTTCATTCCTAATCCCTTTCTTCTTTTATCCCCACCTTCTACTTTAGGAGGAAGTGCTCACCTACTTAATTCCATGCCAGAAGTCTTTCCTTAATACAAGACAAGGCCAGTCAACTGACGCAATCTTGTTATTTGCTGTGATTACTTTCCTTCCCAGCCTTCCCCCCGAACTTGCCTTTATTACAGCTTTTAATGCTGTTTTCTTCTGGTCTGTTTGAAGTGACTGTTCTCCTTTAGAAAGGACAGGAAATCAACTTTTTTGCATTAGAGGAGCCACGCATTGACGGTTGCCAAACCCATTCCTCCCTTGTCTTTCAAACTCGGCTCATTCCCTGACATGATGAAATGCACAGGGCTTTCCTGAGGGTGAAACGTCTCTGTGAGTTTCAGAGAACTCCTGTAACAAATTGCCAAAACCAGGTGGCTGACCACAACGGAAATGTAGTGTCTCACAGTTCTGGAGGCCGGGAGTCTGAAATCAAGGTGTCCGTAGGGCCATGTTCTGCCTGAAGGCTCTAGGCAAGATTCTTTCCTTGCCTCTTCCGGCCACGCCTTGGCTTTCCTGGGCTGTGGACACAACCCTCCAGGCTCTGCCTCCATTTTCCGGTGGCCTTCGTCCACATTTGTCCTCTGGTTTCTCCTCTCCTAATAAGGTCACTTGTTTTTGGATTTAGCACCCCCCCCCCTCCCCAGTTAATGCAGGACACTCTCATCTCAAGATTTTTAACTTCATTGTATCTGCAAAGACCCTTTATTTCCAAATAAGGTCACATCCACAAGTACCGGCGGCTAAAACTCACATGTACCTTTTGGGGGGGCTCCCATTCAACCCCTAATAATAACTAATAGCTAATAGCCCCTTAAATCCTAGAACTGTTTTTCCCTTTTAAAAAATTTCCTGTGTTTTTGTTATGAGTATATGCTTCCTGTGTAATGGAATCAAAGAAGACATTTTATTTTATTTTATTTTTACAGTTTATTTATTTTGACAGGGAGGAAGAGAGTGAGAAAGAGACTAGAGAGGGGGAGGGGAAGGGGCAGAGGGAGAGAGAGAATCCCAAGCAGGCTCCAAGTTCAGCACCGAGCCCGACTCGGGGCTCAATCCCACGACCCTGTGATCATGACCTGAGCTAAAATCAAGAGTCGGACGCTCAACCGACTGAGCCACCCAGACGCCCCTTATCACTTTAAAGGTACAGAAGGCTCAAAGACTTGTGCAAAATCTCCTGTCACTACAAGTCGGGGTTTCTTGAATCTTCCTATTTTCACGACACATCAGATAAGAAAAGAGGGGTTTTTTTTTTGTTCATTGTAAATACACGCAGAACATTTTCGTCTTGAGTAGTGATATTGATAGAAGTGAGAAACCCCACCAGCCTTTAATCTTTAGGACTCAATTAGCTCACGCAATGCAACAGCATCTAACACATATTTGGCAGCCATTTATTTGAGGTCATGTGGTCAAAATATAACCTCTGACCTCCAGTAGCTCATTCGCATATGGTGATCTGCCCAGTAATGGTGATCGTCTGGGAGTGGTTTGCACGAGTACCTTCTCTCCCGAAGCTGAGGATGTCTTAGATGGCTATAACAGAATCCAGTAGAACCACGGCGATAAACAGACCAGCTCGAGCCAGCAGGAAGGCTTCCCGAAGAGTGGCCAAAGAGGGTCACTTCACAAAATGCGCAAAACGGGTGCTTCTTCCTTCTTCAAGGGACTCTGAGCGCTTGAAAAGCTGGTATGAAGGCAGACAATAACGACTATGATTTTCCCATGAACTTGAGAGAAAACAATATACGGTCATCATGAGCAGCGTCACCTTTGGACCTCTCCGGAAGGCAATATCCTTTCCAAGCGGCCAAAGCCTTGATGGGGTTGGTTCGGTTTTGTGTTTGCTTCTAGTAATAAAAGGGAAGTGGGAGATTTCTGGTGGCAGGCAGCCTAACCAGTCATCTACAGATTTGGTCTGTGTGTACCCGCTTACTTTGAATCATGTCAGTTATTCTTGTCTCATCATTTATATTGGCTTTAAAGAAGAAAACAGTACCTATGCGAAAAGTCAACTTTATCGTGCGCCGTGTTCAGAGATCGCTTCGGATGTTTCGCGTTTCAAAGAAAACGGTGATCTGTCTCATCTCAATCAAGTCCAGGGTGCACGGAACAAAAGATCACGGAGCTAGAGACGAAATAAATAGCACTTGCTGGGTCTTTTGAGAGGCACATAAATGATGAGGGGGAAAGTTCTTCGGTAAATATAATGTTATGTACAGTTTTGTGTGCTGTCTGTTCTGGGGGTGCTTTCTCTCTCTCTCTCTCTCTCTCTCTCTCTCTGCCTGTCAGCAGGCCAAGAGGCTCCACAGACTCACTGCCAGCCTCCATTTCAGAAGTCTACCTATGCACAGCACCATACTCCAAGATTCTTTAGGAAGACAAGGTGAACACGCCTTCAGTTATTATCACAGCCTGCAACCTAAAGGAATATTCTGGGAGAATCGCTCTTGGCCAAACGGAGCCATCTGGCAAGGAAGATTACAACTCACCCCACCACCCCCAGGCAGCCCCCCCTTGCCTCAAGGTGCGACCGACTGCGGCGCGGTCTAGCTGCAGAGTTCCCGGGGGATCCAGCTGAAGCTAGTCTCCAATAAGACCACCATGTTTCTTAACATTTCCCCCTGTTCCATCCTTCTTCCCTCCCTCTCCTTCTCCGGAGAGCACTCTCCCAAGAAATCACTTGCCTAAGAAATCCCCGTCTCAGGTTCCGCTTCTGGAACGTTGTAGAAGACACTTCGAGTGGAGAGCAAGGACATCCCTAGACAGCAGAAATGCCGCCTCTTTGCAGCACCCCACCAGGAGGACCTGCGCTCTGCCCTCTGACCCAGGTCAGGTTCTCCCTCTCCCTCACCCCTGTCGCCAATGAGCCGCCAAATAAAACCCCTATCTCCTCAACATCTTCTTATTCTAAGCCCTCCCCAGTCACCACACCAATTCAGGCTCTTATGGTTTCGTAACTAAGTTAATGTCATTTTTTCCTAACTGGTCTTCCTGACTTCTGGCCCGTCTGGTATCTTTCTGGGCGATAATTCTGATCATGTTGCTTTATCCTCAAACACTCTCCTTGGCTACCTTATTAGTATCAGAGTAATGGTAACAACCACCCTTCATTCTATACTAAGTGATTTACATTCACTCTCTTACCCTGTGATGTAAAGCGTCAACACAGATATAATTCCCCCTTTTGCAGGTAAGAACCGTTGAGTCTCTGGAAAGGCCAGGTTCTATCCAAAGTCACACAACTAACGAACGGTTGGTCTGGAAAGTGTTTTAGCTGACTCCTCAGCCATGCTCTTAATCTCATCACTTGGTTGCTTCTCAAGACATCCAGACTCAGCCTTCTGGCTTTCAAAGCCCTCTGTGGGGGCGCCTGGGCGGGTTGAATGTCTGACTCTTGATTTCGGCTCAGGTCGTGATCCCAGGGTTGTGGGATCAAGCCCCTTGTCAGGCTGCACCCTGTGCATAGAGCCTGCTTAATATTTTTTCTCTCTCCCTCTCTCTCCGTCCCTTTCTGCTGCTCACGCATGCATGCTCTCTCTCTCTCTCTCAAAAACAAACAAGCAAGCAAGCAAACAAACAAACAGAAAACAAAGCCTTCTGTGGACAGGACCCAAATTTTATCTTTATATTTGTCTTTATACTTATCTTTATATTTGTATATCTTTATATTTATCTTTATATTTGTCAAATTTATCTTCCCCAACTCGTCATGCCCCTCACCTTACCGCTACTGGACAATTAGCCACTCCTTCAACACACTTCGAACACCCCTCTTTCCTGCTCCTGCTGGTTTATCCGACGAGAAGTCTGTTTGCCCACACCAGCACCCGTCACCCTTGTGGCAGACTGTGCATTCTCTTCTACAATATGACCTTGAACCTCGAATCTGAGCTGGCTGCAGCGACCCTCTCCTCACCGACAGGATACGGCAGACGTGACGTTGGGTGATTTCCAAGGCCGGGTCAGAAAAGTCCACACAGTTTCCGTTTGAGACCACCATGCGACAGAGGCCACGTGCACTTCAGAAGCAGCCCAGCTGAGCTCTCAAATAAATTCCGGCCGAGAGCTGACATCAACACCAGCCCTGTGAGGGCGCCATCTTGGACATCCAGCCATTGGAGCCTTCAGATGACTATAGGGTGTCACGTGCAATCGCAGCCACTTAGCAGCCCCCCAGCAAGAACTGCTCTGCTGAGAGCTTCCTGAATTCCTGAGCATAAGAGTTTTAGAAAATTAAGAGGACTGTCTAATGCCTCTAAGTTTGGGGTAAATTATACAACCATAGTAACCATGATAGCCTGACAATCTTCCAGTGCCCTAATTAAATGCCAATCGCTGTAGGAAGCCTCTCTAGTCAGATTGAATTTCCACCTCTGGGAACTCGCATAACAATTAGCCTCTCAAATATGGCACTTATTAAAATGGGCCCTACATTATTTGTGTGCTTGCCTTTCCCCTCTAATCCACACATCTTGAGGGTAGGAAGAGTGCAGTATTGATTCTCATTAATCTTTAGATTCCATTACTGCTAACCCTGTGCCTAGTACTAAGTAGACAATAAATGTTTCTTGTCCTGAATTGAAGAGATAAGGAATATCTTATTCTCCACCGATAGGAGAGAGTTGCAAATCTTCTGTTGTAGAGATTCATACGGAATTGTAGGTGCAAAGAAACCATAGCCTTTGCTGCATCCGAGACCCAGATAAAACAGTAAAATGTGCCGGGGCGCCTGGGTGGCTCAGTCGGTTAAGCGTCCGACTTCGGCTCAGGTCATGATCTCACAGTTCGTGGGTTCGAGCCCCCCGTCAGGCTCTGTGCTGACAGCTCGGAGCCTGGAGCCTGCTTCGGATTCTGTGTCTCCTTCTCTCTCTGTTCCTCCCCTGCTCATGCTCTGTCTCTCTCTCTCTCTCTCTCTCTCAAAAATAAATAAAGATTAAAAAAAACAGTAAAATGTCTTTTATAGACTAAAAAGCCCCCATTAGACAGGAGAGACAGTATAAAGTCATATCATCGAAGAGAATGTCATCTGCCAACCTGGGTAGGGATATTTGCTCTACTACTTACTAGCGACGTGATTTTGGTAAGCTACTTCTCATCTCAGAACGTCACTTGTCTCCTCTATAAAATGGATGAATAGTGCCTACCAACTAGGGTTGTCCTGAGGATCAAGTGAGATCATTTCTGTAAAGCACTTAATCTGATGTTTCAATAATAAGCTTTCAATGAAGGATACCTACTCATATCATCGGTAGGGAGTGTACATTAGAATTCCTAGGACACCACCAATTTCATAATTCCATTCTTTGAAAACACAATGATTTGTCACACAACTCGCATAAAGTCACTACTTGTATGAGTCCTTTCAAATATATTCACAGACCACGAGTGAACCTTTGTCCTGATTTTTGTTTGAAAAGTATGGTCACCGTATCAGATAAAGGGGTAGTATCGAAAATCTATAAAGAACTTACCAAACTCAACACCCAAAAGACAAATAGTCCAGTGAAGAAACGGGCAGAAGACATGACTAGACACTTGTCCGAAGAAGGCATCCAGATGGCCAACCGACACATGAAAAGATGCTCAACGTCGCTCCTCATCAGGGAAATACAAATCAAAGGCACACTGAGATACCACCTCACGCCGGTCAGAGTGGCTAAAATGAACGACTCAGGAAACCACAGATGCTGGCGAGGTTGTGGAGAAATGGGAACCCTCTTACACCGTTGGTGGGAATGCAAACTGGTGCAGCCGCTCTGGAAAACAGTGTGGAGGTTTCTCAAAAAATTAAAACTAGAACTACCCTACGACCCAGCAATAGCACTGCTAGGAACTTACCCAAGGGATACAGGAGTGCTGATGCATAGGGACACTTGTACCCCAATGTTTATAGCAGCGCTTTCAACAATAGCCAAATTATGGAAAGAGCCTAAATGTCCATTGACAGGTGAATGGATAAAGAAGATGTGGCTTATATATACAATGGAACACTACTTGGCAATGAGAAGGAATGAAATCCTGCCATTTACAGCAATGTGGATGGAACTAGAGGGTATTATGCTAAATGAAATAAGTCAGAGAAAGACAGATATCATAGGTTTTTACTCATGTGGAACTTGAGAAACTTAACAGAAGACCATGGGGGAAGGGAAGGGGAAAAAATAGTTACAAAGAGAGAGGGAGGGAGGCAAACCATAAGAGACTCTTAAATAACAGAGAACAAAGTGAGGGTCGATCGGGGGGGGGGGAAGAGGGGGAAATGGGTGATGGGCATTGAGGAGGGCACTTGCTGGGATGAGCACTGGGTGTTGTATGGAAGCGATGAATCATGGGAATCAACCCCCAAAAGCAAGAGCACGCTGTATACACTGTATGTTCCCCCAACTTGACGATAAATTATATTAAAAAATAATAATAAAGGGGCGCCTGGGTGGCGCAGTCGGTTAAGCGTCCGACTTCAGCTCAGGTCACGATCTCGTGGGCCGTGAGTTCGAGCCCCGCGTCAGGCTCTGGGCTGATGGCTCAGAGCCTGGAGCCTGTTTCCGATTCTGTGTCTCCCTCTCTCTGCCCCTCCCCCGTTCATGCTCTGTCTCTCTCTGTCCCAAAAATAAATAAATGTTGAAAAAAATAAATAAATAAATAATATGGCCACCATACCCATAGACTGCAGGATCAACATCTCCTGCTTTTTATTTTAAATGTGTATTTATTTTTCAGCAAGAGAGAGAGAGAGCAAGCGAGCAAGTGGGGGAGGGGCAGACAGAGAGTGGAACAGAAGATCCAAAGCTGACAGCAGCGAGCCCGATGCAGGGCTCGAACCCAGGAACCGTGAGATCAAGACCCGAGCTGAAGTTGGACGCTCAGCCGACTAAGCCACCCAGGTGCCCACCCCCCCCCCCCCGCGCAAATCCCCTGCTTTTGACGAGTCACCCACTGTGCCTGGAGTACCATGGGGGACCAAACCTCAGTCCACACCCCAGTGGAACTCAAAGAAGAGTATCTCACGTTGGATTTGGTGGCCAGCTTCTGCCCTGACAACGCCGACCTCAAGTTGTTGCCCCGGGGGCTTGGCGTGTAGCCAGTGCTCCCTAAGGGAAACCAGACGAGGCAAGATCCCCCAAGTGGCATTTGGAAGCAAAATGTGACTTTCCTGAGTGATGCACCATTCTGGGGCTCACCATTTACGCTGATGGATTCCCCGGGGGTATCATTCACCTGGGATATGATATAATGGTGTCCCCTGGAGGTGTGACCCGTGGCAGCTTGGATGCCCATGAATGCTACGGGTGTGCATGTGCCCTAACGGACTCTGCCTTCCCTGCTGCAGAACAAAAGAAAAAAACGAAAAAAAAAAGCTAGGAGCACAGCTCCAACCCCAATCTGTCAGTCCTCTCCAGTGTGGGTACCGAGAAGTGCTTCTTTCTGGAAAAGAGCACAAGATAATTTGTGCAATGGTTACACTGCATGAGAGCCTCAGAACGGGTCTGGCTTTCTTAGCTTTCCAAAACAGAGAAAACCCTTTCGCCATGAACTTTCGTTAAATCAATGTTCCCATGTTCCTTCCTCAAGAAAGTCTCCCTTCCTCCATCAAACAAATAAGCCAATAAAGTTGTTCACAGCCCTGCTCTTTATACAACATCAACACTTATGAGCAGGACGTCAGTGGGGAATATAATGGAAGCAGATAATTCGAAACTTCCCCCCATAATGGTTTTAAACATAATGAAGGGTTGGGGCGCCTGGGTGGCGCAGTCGGTTAAGCGTCCAACTTCAGCCAGGTCACGATCCCGCGGTCCGTGGGTTCGAGCCCCGCGTCAGGCTCTGGGCTGATGGCTCAGAGCCTGGAGCCTGTTTCTGATTCTGTGTCTTCCTCTCTCTTTGCCCCTCCCCCGTTCATGCTCTGTCTCTCTCTGTCCCAAAAATAAATAAACGTTGAAAAAAAAATTAAAAAAAAAAAACAAAAAAAAAAAACCATAATGAAGGGTTAAAAAACAAACCAACCAACCCAACCCTTGGCTTTGCTCTTTTTTTTTTTATCTTTGAGTTTTTAATATTTTAATTTTATTACCCTTTTCTTTAATTTAAATTTTAGTTAACATACCGTGCAATATTGGTTTCAGGAATGGAATTCAGTGACTCATCACTTACATATAACACCCAGTGCTCATCACAACAAGTACCCTCCTTAATACCCATCACCCATCTAGCCCATTCCCCCCCGCCGACCTCCCTCCATCAGCCCTCAGTTTGTTCTCTATCCTTAAGAGTCTTGTGGTTTGCTTCCCTCTCTTCTCTTTTTTCCCCCCTTTCCATATGCTCATCTGTTTTGTTTTCAGTTTTTTTAAGTGTATTTATTTATTTTGAGAGAGAGAAAGCACAAGTGAGGGAGGGGCAGAGAGAGAGGGGGAGAGAGAGAGAGAGAATCCCAAGCAGGTTCCCCGCTGTCAGCACAGAGCCCGACGCAGGGCTCGAACTCACGAACCGTGAGATCATGACTTGAGCCAAAACCAACAGTTGGGTGCTTAACCGACTGAGCCACCCAGGCTCCCTCTTACTCCCTTTTCAATGCTCTTTACAGAACCCCTACCAGGGACCAAACACACTGAATCTTCATAATCACTTGGCAAGACAGGTATTATTGTTTCACCAAAAAAGAAACCAAGCTTCAGAGACAAGGTCCCCGAGTTACGAGCCAGCAACAGCTCGGATTGGGTCCCAAGTCTGCTCACCTAGAAGCCCACAGCTGGCTGCTTCTGGCTGACGCAGACCACACAACAGCTCAGACCATATACCACGGGAAAACATTGGTCCGGTTTGGATCCAGAAGCAGAATCTCCCTGTGGGTCCCAAAGATTTTCCTCCCATTTGGGTATTCTGTGCATTGTCAAGGTTTCAAACAAAAAATGAGACACCAGCCCGTCTACCTTGTTCTAACCTCAAATAAACGAATCATTTCTAACCCTTCCCTTTGCCCGATGCGCCTCTGCACCCATGCCCATCTACTTTTCAGCACTTGCTGGCAGTCACAGCAAAAGGAAGGGCCGTGGAGTCGGTGGTCACACGGGGGAGGGGGGGTCGAACTCACGAACCGCGAGATCATGACCCGAGCCGAAGACAGAAGCTCAACCGACTGAGCAACCCAGACACCCTGGAAACATAGCTTTTCAAGCAGACATGTGTCCCCGTTCCTCGGGAAACAAACAAACAAACAAGTATGGCCACACTGCACCAAACGTACCATCACCAAAATAAGATATGGCACATATTCGTTCTTTCACTAATATGTGTTGAGTAATGAAGATGATAAGATTTTTTTTCCCTAGCACTTTCTTACATTACTAGCATGGGTCTACACTGCTAGAACCTCTATGGAGGGCAACTGAGGGACACCTGTGAAAGCCATAAAAATTACATGGGCACATACCATTTGTGTTGGACTACGTTCCCTAGAAACAGAGGCTGAAACGGGGATCTTTGTGCCGATGACTCATTGAGGGAATGTTCTCAGGAGAAACCTGCAGGGGAGTAAGGGAAGCAGGAGAAGGAACTAGGGCAGGATGTGGCTTCAGATCCATCTAGCCTCAGCCTGATCCCACCAGGAACTCTTCAGTGAAAATCGCACCACGGAGGTTGTCCTGCCCAGAGGCAGAGGCCAGGCGGCCATACCCATGCATCGGTTTAGTCACTGGCCAAGGGCTGCCCCTAGAAGGGTGTATGACTTCGAAGATATCCGCAGGCCAGGAAGCAACTGTCAGTCAACGGCACTTCCCCAGAAAAGAGAGCAGGTGTGAGCTTTTAGCAACCACCACTTGCGACAGCTAGGGGATGGGTGTGCCGGGCCCATAAAAGAGCTCTGGGCCAGGCACCGACAACATCTGCCATCACTGGACCCAGCAAGTCTGTATCTAGTAATTTATCCTCAGTACGTTTGCACTTGGGCAAAGCCATGCATGTCCAAGTTTATTCATCTCAGCACTCTTTAGAAAGAGGAAAAGGCCCATCAGTAAGCGACGGGTTAGTTACATATGGCATGTCCATACATTGGAATATTGGGTGGATGGGGCAAAAATAAGAGCAAAGAAACTTTCCATGTGTGGATACAGGATGACTTCAAAGTTGTACACGAAAAAAGCAAGGTGCAGAAAGCAATACGTATAGTATGCCACTATATGTCTTTTTTAAGAACATATATACAGGGGCACCCGGGTGGCTCAGTTGGTTGAGCGTCCCAGTCTTGATTTTAGCTCGAGTCATGATCCCAGGGTCTTGGGATCGAGCCCTGAGTTGGGTTATGCTCTAGGAGTAGACCCTGCTTGAGATCTTTCTCTCTCTCTCTCTCCTTCTGCCCCCGCCCTGTTCGTGCTCTTGTGATCTCTCTCTCTCTCAAAAAAAGAAAGAATGTATGTGACTATTTGTTTCTATATGCTGGTTAACCCTGGAAGGGTAGACAAGAAATTGGAAACACCGTGGCTGGAAAAACAGAGTGGAAGGGAAGGTATATAGTGGATATCATTTGGTATCTTCTAATTTTATACTAGGTGAATATATTACGTGTTGAAATGAAATGAATAAGGATGGATGGATGGATACATACATACATACATAATAGATAGATGATGGATATATACATAGATAGATTTGCCCCGAAACCCAGCCAGGAGTTTCTTTTTGCCGAGTTGAAACTAAGATTCCCAGATCTCTTTCCTTGGTTGGTTCTGGGTCAGGGTTGCCTACAACTGACTGGACTGATCCGAAGGTTCCACTGAGCTGAATGTCCAAAATGGCTCGTTCACCTGACTGGCAGTTTGGCTGTTGGTCAGGAATTCAGTGGGGCTGTCGGCTGGAGCGCTTCCCTAGGGCCTCGACAGCATGAGGGTCTCAGGGTAGCTGGATTTCTTACATGGCACCTGGCTTCCCCCCAGCAAGCATCCCAAGAACCAAGCAGAAGCTGCCTGGCCTTCTATGAACTTGCCTCAAAAGTTATGCGGCTCACTTCTCCTGGTTCTCTTGGTTACAATGGAGTCGCTAAGGGCAGCTCTGATTCAAATGGCGAGGCCCCAGAACCCACCCGGGAAGAGCGTCAAAGAATTTGTGGACACGTCTAAAAACTGCCACGATTCGTTTATTCCTATGATTGTACAGATGGGACCCACAAAGTCTATTTGGCCCAAAAAACAATAAAAAAAAAAAACAACCCCAGTTGAATCCATGCTGCAGAAAATATAAAGTGGTAGTATATGCATTTCACACTCAAATACAGGGTTTCCTTAAGCACTCGGCGGATGCTGTATAAACATGCGTTGACATGTCATCAAAGGCAAAGCTGGTTTCTGCACGAGCCCGCTCTGGACTGTGAATCATGTCTATTTGTCGTAGAATCACGCCATGTGTTAACTGCATGCGTCACGGACTTATTTTTGAAAACGGACGGATCAAGCTGGCTTCGAGATTCACTGGGGTGGGAAAGAAGGAAAGAATGGCCAACTACTCTACGTCAGTCTATTTGAAAACCGTACCGTTTGCAACTATGAAGAAACTATAGCATTTCTGACCCATTTCACCATGTTTATGAGTATTGAAGTGTGCAGCCTTTCTGAAACTCACATTCGAGGGGATGAAATGATCCTCTATGGTTAACTGTGACAAAAAGAACCCAAACCCCATTAATCTTTAGTCGAGGGATTTCGAGTTCCCAGGTTGGATCATCCCCATTACTTGAGGCTTTCAACGATATTTGTCTAAGGAAGTAAAGTTGAACATCCAGATGAAAGAAAATGCTGAGTCCTTTCACCAGCTAACGAAAGCGAGACAATGCCAGTCGGATTTTATTTCATCAGGACAATAAATCAAGAATGAGGACCCATCCGCCCACCCACTTAAGCATATTATGGTAGTGAAATCCCCCGTCAGCTAGTCTGAGGATTCTGTAACCACTGCAGGTACCTTCTCCCCAGTCCAGTAAAATGACATTAGCAGCAAAATCTCAGAATAGGTGAGTAATGCATAATTAACCCATTTTGGCAACCACGTGGCTGAGGCAAGTCAATCTTTCACAAGCTCTTAACGTACAAGAGAGATTTTACGTATTCCATGAAGACAGGAGAGCAAAAACAGGCTGAGTGAAGAAGTTTGAAAAAAAAAAAAAAAAAGATACTTTTTTTTCAGTGGGAAGGAGGCACGGGTTTATGTCCCAGGTCCTTATGCGCTTGGTCGAGCAGATTGGTCAAGGAGACAGAGGAGGCAAAAGTGTTCCTGTCCCCTCCAGCCAAGCTGGAAATAACGACACCGTTCATGAACCAACACTGAGCAAGTAAGCTGGGCCCGGACAGCACATCCTCAGTGGCAGATCATGGCACAAAACTCAGGGGGGTGGAAACAATGGGAGAAAGCTAGGGAGTGGAGGAAGGGCTGGTTTGGGCAGGAAAGCTGAAGTTATAAGAAAAACTAGCTGCGTGGAAGCACTGGGCATCGCCTTCCCAATCGCAGGCCAGTGGGCCAAAGGCTCTTGTCACTTGGCTAAGAGTGGTCTGACTTCACAACCTTTCACGTTTTCCTTGCTACTGATGAGAATACAGGGGGCACTGGGGCACTGTCCAGACCGTGTTAAAGACTCGGCATATCTTAGAACTGGAAAAGACCTTAGAGATCATCTGGTTCATCCATTTTCACGTTGGGAGTCCTCTGGCTTTCAGTACACAACGATGTTCTTGTCTTCAAAGGTCCTCGGGCTCCATTGTTTGTTCCCAACTTTGCACAGTTACCTCCTCCTCCTAAGGTCTTCTCTGCAAACTCCATTTCCTCAGAGTTCTCTGTGAACCCCAGACTCTTGGGAATTGCCCATGACTTTCCACTTGGCAGTCACCATGGTCAAACGCCATCATTTCCCAAACTTCTCAAGTTTCCACTTTGCTGCTGGAAAGAAAGCTGGTTGGGTCATTTCTGGACACTTGAGACCTATAAGTCCCTGGAGAACTTTTGAGAACTGCTGGACCCCAGCCGGTGCTTCATGTTGAAGGCATCCGTGACGGTGACTCCAGGCTTCCACGCGTAGCCGTCGGACCTCACGCCCCACCCCACCCCAGCTTCTCCATAAGCCCTTAGTTTCCTGCAACACATACAGTGGCTCTGTCTTCCTGACGAAACCCTGTGTTCCTGTCAACGTTTGCTTAAATCGAGAGGTATCCAAACCTTCCTGCTGCACAGTGAGAACCAAGATTGCTACTCCAAAGCAGGAGTTCTGGGACTGGGAATCCCCCACAGCGTGGGGGGCAGGAATCAAAGACATTTTCAGTGTACCTCTTGATTTTAAGTATCAGAAACCCATTGGAGGGACACCTGGGTGGCTCAGTCGGGTAAGCGTCCCACTCTTGATCTCGGCTCAGGTCATGATCTCACAGTCCATGGGATCGAGCCCTGCATCGGGCTCTATGCTGACAGGGCAGAACCTGCTTGAGATTCTCTCTTTCTTTCTCTGCCTCTCCTCTCCCTCTCAAAAGAAATAAATGAACTTAAAAAAAAAAACCATTGGAGCTAGCTTGAGCCGAACTAGGGCAGTATTATAAGGCACAGTTAGAAAATCAAACTTCAAGAATAACAGACAATGGAGAACTCATGAATTCCTCTCTTTTCATCTTTAGATTTTTGCTTCTCTTTGCATTTCTGCTTTGTTCTTTCCTTTCCCTGCAGAAAGGTTTTCTCTGCCTCCCAAGCAAATGGAAGCAAAGATCCTAGATCGTAGAGAAGAAGCGGGTAGAAAGAGGAAGGGGGCCATTCCTTTGCGCCGAACCTCTATCGGGGTCAAGTTCACAAGAATCTGAATGCGGTCTGTACGCGCAGAGGCTGGAGTCTCAGGCTGGAAAGAGGGCATAGCTGCGAACCTGGTAAGAGAGAAGTCTGGACTGGTGCAGAATCACATTCCAAGAGATGCCACAAGTTCATTGCGGACGCGGTGGTTTCATTTTCCACAAAGAGATGGTTGGTCGATAGTATACAGAGTAACAAACCCAGGAAACAGGGTGCGTGTGCCCCTGGCATTCAGTTTCCTGCTGCTAAGGGGTGCTGAGTTGAGGCAAGTGCCCAACCTTTCGACAAAGTCAGAATGTACGTGAAAATAAAACGAAGGAAAAGGAAAACAAAAGAAAGGAAAAGACACTCCGCATGAATGTGCAAACTAAAATTCTAGGGCACACAAAGAAATCTTAGGCTAAGGAAGAAACATCTAACAAAATAATCCGATATGAACTCAGTACAGGCGAAGTCAATGTTATGGAACAGACAAAGACTTCAGAATAATTATGTTTGAGATGCTCTAGATCAGTGAAGGCATAACATCCATTAGAAAGGGGGCAGGGGTCCTTCCCCCCCAAACCCCAGGTTTCTGACCACAAGCACCTAACTCCTTGGTGCCACCTCACCCCCGCAGACCCACCTCCCTCCCTTCAGGCCATCAGTCCCATCAGGGCTGTTCCTTTGCCTCTGGTGGCTCTGCTTGGCCATGACTCCAGAAAGCTTGATCCCTTTTTCCCGTCCGGGTTCCCAGCTCTGTGACCACCCTCCCCTGTGCCGCAGATGCCACTCTCATCTGGGAGACTTCTTACAGAAGGTCTTCTCTTTTCCCATGGTTGTGAGTGCTTTTTTTTTTTTAACTGAGTATTTTTTTAGAGCAGTTGTAGATTTACAGAGAAACCAATTGGAAAGTACAGAGAGGTTCCCAATTCCCCCTCTCCCCCACCAACCCATTTTCCCTTATTATTTACATCTTGCATCAATTATTATTTAAATTATTATTCAAAAAAATTTTTTAATGTTTATCTATTATTGAGAGGCAGAGAGAGACAGAGCGCGAGCAGGGGAGAGGCAGAGAGAGAGGGAGACACAGAATCGGAAGCAGGCTCCAGGCTCTGAGCCGTCACCACAGAGCCCGATGCGGGGCTCGAACCCACAAGCCGTGAGATCATGACCCGAGCTGAAGTCGGACGCTTAACCGACTGAGCCACGCAGGCGCCCCGATAAGTTATTATTAACTCAAGTCCATGGTACAAATATATAATGATGTGTAGCCTCCCCAACCTCTAGCAACCACCAATCTTTTTATTGTCTCCATAATTCTGCCTTTTCTAGATCATAGAGTTGGAATCACACAACATGTAGCCTTTTCACGTTGGCTTCTTTCACTCAGTAACATGCATTTAAGCTTCTTCCATATCTTATCTTGACTCGATAGCTCATTTCTTTTTAGCACTGAATACCATTCCATTTTTAGGTATTCACCTACAGAAGGACATTTCGGTTGTTTCCAAGTTTTGGCAATTATGGACAATTATGCTATAAACATCCACAGGCAGGTTTTTGTGTAGATGTAAGTTTTCAACTCCTTTGGATAACTACTAAGGAGCGTGATTGCTGGAGGGTATGATATGAGCATATTTAGCTTGGTCAAAAACTACCAAACTATCTTCCAAAGTGGCTGTACCATGTTGCATTCCCACCAGCCATGAATGAGACTTCCTGTTGCCTCCACCTCCCTGCCAACATTCGGCGTTGTCAGCGCTCTGGAATTTGGCCATTCTAATAACTGTGCGGTGGCATCCCATTTTATTTGCTTTTCCCTAATGACATATGATGTGGAGCATCTTTTCATATGCTTACTTGCCGTCTGTATATCTTCTTCGGTGCGGTGCCTGTTCAGGTCTTTTGCTCCTTTTTCAGCGGGGTTGTGTGTTTTCTTGTTGTTGAGTTTTCAGTCAGTGGTCTTCTTTAACAACGGGTTTCCGAAAAGCCAGATCTCCAAGTTCTCCCAGGGCCTTAGCTACGAGCCACCGCGCTGTCCCTTGACGTGTTTCACAGACCCTGAGTTGGGATTTTTCCCTCTCTTTTCTGACTCTCTCTTTGTGATCTGTGGACATGCACCATGGAAATGCATGGGGCACCATGGGTGGACTTGCTTCTGGGTCCAGTTGATAACAAGAGCTGCAGCCAGTGCATCTGGTCGAGCCTGCTAGCGAGGGAACATTAGTGGCCCACTGTGCTGTTGCCCTTGTGACAAAGAATCCAAAGAGTAACAACTGCCAACACTTGTTTGTAGTCGCGTCAGCACCCCCACAGGATCCAGTTCGCCTCTTTCCCAGACCCTTGAATCTCACATATTTATTTATTTAATTAATTTATTTATTTGCTTATTTTTCAGAGAAAGAGAGTGCAAGCAGGGAAGGGGCAGAGAGAAAGAGAAAGAGAGAATCTTAAGTAGGTTCCATACTCAGCATGGAGCCTGATGTGGGGCTCGATCCCATGGCCCTGGGATCCTGGCTTGGTCCGTCACTTAACCAACTGAGCCACCCAGGGGACCCCAGAATCTCACATTTTTAAAGAAATCTGGGTAAGAGGAAGTTGGGAGAGCAGATGAGTGTTGGGATTGTAAGCCGGCTGCAGCAACTCTTCAGATTACATTCGTGTCTTTGACCCAGATGATGAGCGTGCCCAGAGTTCTTCTACCCTGGGTTAGTGAAGAGTGTGCAAAAAAAAAAAAAAAAAAAAAAAAAAAGGCAGAAGGTCTTCAATCTGCAAAGGAGGGCGGAAAGAATCAAAGAAAAGACCAAATATGGGACTTGATTGGTATGGGGGATGCGTATGATGAGTCTGATTCTTCTACTTGCTGATCTGGGCTTGAAGCATATAATGAGCTTTTTCCTGCTTCCCTGACTACGAAGTATGGAGCACTTTACATCAACCTGACAGCCCGCAGTTACAAGCATCGGAATCTGACAGGGACTTCATTAGAGAAAAGAGGAAAACTTGCCGAAGAAGTTGAAGGAAGGCAGTAAGAAGAGAAAGAAGGAAACGAGACGACACTTTCAACAGGAAAGTGAACAAGGAGTGAGCCAAGCCCAGGTTTCCCTAAACTGGTTTCACAGCTCTCAGTCCTGGGAAGAAGAAGAAGAGGAAGAGGAAGAAGAAGAAAAAGGAGAAGAAGAAGTAGAAGATTCTCTGGGAGCTGGGTGTGTGTGTGTGTGTGTGTGTGTGCATCTGAAGGAGCCTCTACGGAAACGTAAAGAAGCTATTGGCAGGGCAATGCCAGAGCAGATGGCCAAGTACCAGGATGAGTGCCAGGCACACACAGAAGCAAAGATTGCAGAGAGGCTGGGAGAGGAGGAAGACAAGGGGCAGAGAGAACAAATTTGTTCTGGTGAAGAGGAAGAAGAGGGGAACAGAGCCTGGAAGAAATTCCGATAGAATGCTGACATCAGGGAGGCACCCTGTCAGGCAGTGGCTTGGGAAAAGAAACAAAAACCAAAACACGCAAAACAGGTGCCATTCTGAGGAGCGCTGTGTCAAAGCTTTTCTGGATGCCGAGGTCCAAATTCTCTGGCCCCAAGGCTGGGTGCAGACCAGGTCTCTGTGTAAGGACAGCAGACCACACCACGGGCTGCCGACATCCGTACTGACCAAGGAGAAAATAATGGCTCCTTCAGAGTCAAGGTGAAGGAATCACAGACGAAGCCTCATGAAACGGTTCTCATCCTATCGGCCAAAATCCGCAGCCCCACTGCTTTGCGCAAGAGTCTCAGGTCTTCATGTAAACAAAAGTCAAGAAGGGAATTTTCCCAAGCCCGGCCCTCGGAACCCTCACTCTCTAGCTCTCCGTAATCAGCCTCAGTTTTCTGGCCCAATGGACGGTGACACTGGGGCGGCCCGAGGAGAAAAGTCCCAAGAGTTCTGGCTACAAACAGCGCTCCCGCCAGGCGCCTGTCAGTAAAGCTTTTCCAGATGAACAAGCACTAAGTCACAGCACCGCGGAGCCTGGACCCAAGTTGGTCTCGTATGCGGCGTTGGACACCATGGAAGCTTCACTCCCGCACCCCCAGCTAGTTCCATTTGGCGACAACCTCCCCCCGGGCCCCAAACCTTCCTCTGAGCCTCAGCGTCCATTCTTCCACGGCAGCCCTTCCGGGAGGCCACCCAGGCAGCCCGTAGCTTTGTGGGTTTGAAAATATATTAGGAGCACTTAATTCATACTCGTTGTGGCTCTTTTAGCCACTTACAGATCTATCAATTGCAAGACAATTGTGATGGGATTTTTTAAAGGCACTTATTTTGGGGCTCAGTTTCGTCACCATTCAGTGCACCGGACAGCATGGTGCTGTTCCTAGCATGTCACGTGATGGAAAGACATAATTCCAGTGCCTTTATGGGGCGGGGGGGGGGGGGGGGGGGGGGGGCGGAATGACACGATTCAGCCCCCTGCACGCTTCTCCAAGACCTTTGTAAAAAGACATGCCCGTGTTTTTGAGACACAGCCAGTTTTATTTAGTTGAGCTTTTCACAGCTGAGTTCTGTAAATCTGTGTCATTCTGACTTAAAAGTCATCGGAGCCCAGAAAACCTGATTTCTGATTCAGCCAGAGTTTCGTTTTGGTTCTTCCAGAGTTTGTACAGCTGGAGCCCACAGCTCCAAAGCCCTTGTTGGTCAAATCTTCACCTCTTTATGGGCAGAGGTCTCGGGGTGCGGGGGGGGGGGGGGGTTCCAAGACACAGACAGACACTGCGATTTGTTTTATTCTTAGAAATCCCCTTAGGCAGGGCCATAGTAACAGGCCTCTGTGAAGTACCTGTCGTATAGAAATAGACCTTGACCTCCTGGAGCTTTCTAAGCAACAGAGTATACATTAACATGAGGGCAACGCGCGGTTAAGCTTGGAGGATGGGGAAAGGACAGACTGGACCAGATAGTTCCAGGGAACCGGAGTTCCCAGGTCACCAAGCTGTTCACTGAACTAGCGACTTTTTCACAAGGGTCTCTAGGGAGCGACTTTTTCACAAGGGTCTCTAAGGTGCTTGCTTGTGCCTGTGCATTTGAACTGCCTGTTCTAGCTAAGCGAATTCAAATATGTCACACGGAAACAGTATTTTATGGTTATGTAATTTATGCAAAAGCTTGAACCTCGTAGACTCTATAGAACAAATGACTCATTTTCTTCTACAAATAAATGGCAAGGGTGGGGAGGGGGGAGAAGAGGAACCTATAAGCTGAAAGAAATTTAAGACACATATCAACCAAGTGCCGTGTGTGAAGCTTGTTAGGACGTGGATTTATAGGGATCAACTTAAAAAAAAAAATAAAAGGAGACGACGGGGAAAATTGGAACATTTATTGGATATTTGGTGACAATAGGGAATTGTTTTAATTTTTTAGGTGTGATAATGGTATTGTGGGAAGGAAGGAAGGAAGGAAAGGAAGGAAGGAAGGAAGGGATAGATGGATTTAGCTGGTCTTTGTTCCTAGTTCCTGGGAGCTAACCGCTAAACCCTTAAAAATTCCTAAGTGATTGGAGTGTCTTTGTTATTCACAGTGGGTGCTTCAGCTTTTTCAGGGTAGGGGCTGGCCAAGACAGAAAGACCAAGCGTGTAATTAGAGGGTTGGGGCTGTGAGCCACTCTGGGAGCAGAGGGGGCCTGGAGATTGAGTTCATCCACATGGGCAAGGATTCAATCAATCGTGCCTACATAATGAGACCCTGATAAAAAGTCTGGACGCCAAAGCTTGAGTGAGCTTTCTGGGTTGGCAATACTCCATATACGTATGGCCACATGTCAATGCTGGGAGGGTAACGCATCCCTGAGGGCATGAAAGCTTTATATTTGGAACCCTCCCAGACCAAGTTTCTGCCCTGTGTGCGTCTTCGAATTTGCATCCTTTGCCTCTAATAAATGTGACGGTGAATATACTAGGTTTCTGTGAGCTCCCCGCATCTTTCTAGCAAATTGGCAACCCCGAGAGTGGTTTCGGGAAGTTTCTGAACTTGCAGTTTGTTATCAGGAGTCTTGGGCAGACTTGGCGGCCTGGAGAACGGTGTCCTTAGCCTTGAATTTGGCTCATTCCAGGTAGAAAGAAAAGAAGTCATTGCCTTTAAAGATACCTATGTCAAGATTTACAGACCACCTAGTATGTCTTGCATTGGCTGAAAAATAATCTGCAGGAGGGCGTGGGAAGAAGGCAGTCGGGACATAGATGAAGCAAGATTAGCCATGTGAAACCACCGAAGTAGGGTACTGGGGACACAGGAGTTCACGACATTATTTTCTCTGCTTTTGTATATGTCTTAAAGGTTTCCAAAATGAAATTAGTGATCCATTTGGAAAAAATGTGGGTCCTTACTTTATATCGTGCGGTAGACAGAATTTTAAGATGGCCCCTAAGATTGCGGAGCCCGTGGTATACCCACAGCTTCTCCTAGTTATTTAATCAAACACGAACCTGGGTGCCGTGGTGTAGGAATGTTGCAGATGCAACTACGATCCCAAATCAGTTGACTTGAAATAGGGAGATTATTCTGGGTGGGCCTGACCTAATCAGGTGAGCCCTTAGAAAGGACAGGGCTCTTCCTGAAGAAGAGACTCTCAGTCAGAGAGATTTGAAGCATGGAGAGGGATTTCACACGAGACGGTTTCCTTGCAGATAGATGGCTTGGAAGATAGAGGTGGGGGGGGGGGAGCCATGGCAAGGAATGTGGGTGGCCTCTAGGCGCTTGAGCCTCCCCTGGCTAACAGCCATCGAGGAAATGAGACCCGCGGTCCCACAGCGGCAAAGAACTAAATTTTGCCACAACCACGTGAGCCTGGAGGATGAGCACACAGATAGTCAACAACTAGATTTCAGCCTTGTAAGATCATTAGCAGAGAACCCAGCTCTTTTCTTATTAGACTTTTGACCCACAGAACTGTGAGCTGATCAATTTGTGCCATTGTAAGCTGCTGTCCAGAGTACCTTGTTAAACAGCCACAGAGAACTAAAAGACACAATAAGCAAAAATAAATTCCCGCTGTGAAAACGAAAGCTTTACAGAGCTTTGAACCAAATTTAGAAAAATATATTTGTGACCATGGCATGTGTAGGGAAGGATTTCTTAAACATACAAAAGGCAAGATCAATAAATTCAACTATAATAAAATTACATACTTCTGACCTATAAAATGCTCCAAAAGATAGAGTGAAAAGAAAATCCATGGACCAGAAGATGCTACTTGCAAGACATAAAACTACAAAGAGTATTTTTTAAAGGAGACAAATCAGTAGGAGAAAAAAGAAAGAAACCCAAATAAGCCGATAGAATAGAAATTGGTAACTCACAGAGAAGGAAGCTTCAAGGCCAAAGGATGTATGGAAAGATATCCAATATGACTATTCATCAGAGAAATACAAATTGAAACAGTTAGGGAATGCAATTTTACCCCCATTGGGCCAAGAAAAATTAAAAATTCAGATACTGCTGAATTTCAGTGAAGATGCACAACAACCAAAAATCTCCTGTCCTGCTGATGGAGATATAAATTGGTACAGGCATTTTGGAGAGCCATGTGATGATATCTAGTGAAATTAAAGATGTATGTACCCTTTGACACAGCAATTCTACTTCTAGGAATATATGCTAGAGGAAATCTTTTTTTTAATGTTTATTGATTTTTTGAGAGACAGAGACAGAGCATGAGCAGGGGAGGGGCAGAGAGAGGGGGAGACACAGAATCTGAAGCAGGCTCCAGGCTCTGAGCTGTCAGCACAGAGCCCGACGCGGGGTTCGAACCCACGAACCGTGAGATCACGACCTGGGCTGAAGTCAGACGCTTAACCGACTGAGCCACCCAGGTGCCCCTTGGAGGAAATCTTATACAGCTACGAGTATCAGTGCAATATTATTTGTAATACTGAAAAACTGCAAACAACCAAAAATGTCCACGGGCGGGAGAAGGAAGTTAATTAAGTTTTCGGGGTTTTTTTTCCAGTCCTCAATATGCTGCTTTAATCTTGACTGCCAAACCATCTGCTAATCTGTGAGAGAACCACACCAATTGAAAACGAACTGCTTATTTCCCTGGTTCTAAGAATTTCCCCGTAATTCTCACAATTGTTGTCATCCACAGAAAAATGTTTTTACCGACTGCGATCTTCAAAGAAGGCCTCTGAGCCAACAGGGATCAAAAGTGCCCAATATATCTGGAAATGCACTTCCGCCCAAGGATGAAATGACTTTCTAAAACGAGCTGGAAATTGCTGAGCTGAAAGAGAATACGGGGAGTGAGGCAAATGAATGCTTCTAAGCTACTGAAAAGGGGATATGCTTTTGAAAGGTGCTCCCCTGGACCACGTGAGAATTAATTTCGTGTAATGAGCAAAGCGTTAAGCTGAGGTTAGTGTCTAAAAATCAGTCTGGGGACTCCTCCAAACACACGAGCGCTGGGTATCATGTTCTGCTATTTGGGACACAGCCAGCTTGTTAAATTACCTTCAAACTTGCCATCTTCATCTGGGTTTTATGTACACCTTCCTATCTCAGATGGCCAATAAGATACTGGCTAGTAAAAGCATTAATACCCTCCCAAAGTACTTTTGTGTGGATTTGACACAGCAAAGAAAACAGAGAAAGGGTTTTCGGTTCCTTATCTGCCCATGGCAAACTTTTACTTTTAAAGGGTTTTTGTTGTTGTTGTTGTTAATATCCACTCTAGTCCCAATGTATATTTCCTTGTTTACATTGGATGTTTATCAGGGAATACACATTGGAAACAGGCACACATTGCATTACTTATCATTGTATGTCTTAGACACTAACACCCTTCCATTGCAATAATTGACTGGACAGAACTAGCCGAGAGACATGTTTCCATTTTTGCTGATAAATTGCTACAACGGAGTGATAGGCTTTAAATTCAAATACTATATTTTCCTAAAAGATCCCCATTGCCAAGTCATGCATATGAGATGCTACAAAATATATGTGAGTTTGATTAACAGTTTTGATGGGCGTTTGATTAACAGGTTTGTGAATAATCGTATCACATAATTACCCAGCTTTATCACTTTAAGTTAAATGAAAACTCTTTGTGGCAGAAGGTTTGTATGAATATAAGTGTTGATTTTTGTTCTCATTCGCTCAGTTTGAACCATTGCCACGTTGTGACTTGCAAAGCCATTCTCTCTTTGTGCTAATTATCCAAAAGTGAGTTCGGAGTGGTTTTCCATTTACCTAAGTGTGCAAAATCAAAACCTTAATTGCTAAGCCAAAATGCTAAGCAAAGGATTTAGAGTTCTTCAATTCCAACCGTAACGACTCAACATGATGACTATTTTATCAAGCTAAAGAAGATTCTACTGCTGGGGCGCCTGGGTGGCTCAGTCGGTTGAGCGCCGGACTGAGGCTCAGGTCACAATCTCACGTTTCATGAGTTGAAGCCCCGCATCGGGCTCTGTGCTGACAGCTCGGAGCCTGGAGCCTGCTTCGGATTGTATCTCCCCCTCTCTCTGCTCCTCCCCCACGCATGCTCGTGCTCCCTCTCTCAAAAAATGAATAAGTGTTAAAAAAAAAAATTAAAAGAAAAGAAGACTCTACCCCTTAAAGCAATTACTGAGCTCAAGGCGATAGAGTGCGTCATTAGAATAGACTGGTGAGAGATTAAAATAATAAATAAGACCCTATCTTAGCGTCTTTGGGCTGCTGTGACAAAATACCACAGACTTGTGGCTTCTAAACAACAGGTATTTAATTTCTCACAGTTTTGGAAGCCGGAAGTCCCAGATGAAGGTGCCAGCCGATTTGGGGTCTGGTGAGAGCCCACTTCCTGGTTCATAGGCGGCCATCTTGTTGCTGTGTCATATAGTAGAAAAAACCAGGAAGCTCTCTGGGCTTTATAAGGACACTAATTCCATTCCTGACAGTTTCACCCTGATGACCTGATCACCTCCCAAAGGCCTCACCTCCTAATAACTTGGGGATTAGGTTTCAACATATGAATTTGGAGAGGACACAAACATTCAGTCTATAGCAGACCCTTTACACAAATATTCAGGGGTAAATGGGGGCAGTACCACAGCCTAAGAAGTCAGGACAAGAACGGGTGGGCTTGCTCATTGTAGCCACACTTTCTCGGCCAGAGCCTTGTTCCTGTTCACCTGAGCTCTCCTTCCCCCATCATGTGGCCCAGGCGGCGGCTATCCTCTCCCTTCTGGTCGCCTTCACACAGGGTTTATATCGCTTTCTGTTCTCCTGAGATAATTCCACTGGGCCAAAGCATCCAGAAGCAACTCGGATTTTCTGAAGTAGATGTAGGGAGGGATTACGTCACGTCCGACAGAACAAATTCAATCCGGTGGCTATCCAGTCGGGACCCCTCTCACTACTCCTGAGAGCTTTGTTCTTTCCCTCAATAAACTCTATGGCTCTGCTCACTCTGTTGTCATCCGTAAGATTCATTCTTCAACTCCGTGAGACCAGGACAAGCGTCCCTCCCACCCACTGCTAACATTTTGGTGCCGAAACCCGGAAACCCGTCAGAGGGTAACAGTGGACTCTTTCCTTTCCTTTTCTGAACGCAGGATCTCCTTACCCAGACTCAAAACCGGGCACCTGTCGGCCAGTTAAAAGCAGGTAGCATGGCCGCCAGTCCTAAGTCTCAGGTGACAGGCTTTGGGGTAAAAGTTTGGTCAATCCCCCTTGTGAAAGGGGAACGTTGGCCTAACCCTAACCAGTTCCCCTTTCTGCTCTCGGCTTATTCTTCCTTCCCCTGTCCTTCTTAAATGCCTTCTAAAACCTCTCCAACCCCTGATGATCAACATGCCCCAGCGATTAGGGACTTGTTTGGTGAGACATAAGTTTTCCTGCCAGATACAACTCAGGCTAAGTGTGGCCAGGACTCCAGGGCTCCAATATCAGCAGACAATATGAGAATCATACCTTCGTATCTGCTGGGTTTTGAACATTAGGAATGGGAGCACAGATATACCATCAGTGTCTTCCTTACACACAATTGCAGCGGGAACTTTAAGAAGATACGTTGTTGAAGCTTTCTGGTTTCAACAACAAAAAGGTAGAAACTATAATGCTGCTAGGGTCTCGTGGGTTACACCCTTCGATCGGGACCCATCTGCTGATAGGACGTGAGGCATACAGGAAGGAAGGATGCTGGGGGGGGGGGAGGTGAGGAAATAATGACCGTGTGGACTAGATTCCACGGGTTGGGGGTGCAAGCAAATTGGTACGACCGCGAAATGAGGGCCCCATCAAGAGGGTTCCGAAGGATGAGGTTGTCAAGAACTTTCTCGGTTACGGGAGAGGTTCATCCGGGGGCGCACATAAGGGCTGGCGATCCAGCGCCCTGAACCTGCCCTGTGACTCCCATTGGGCACCCGAGACATATAAAAGGATGGAGACCGGCCCTGGGGATCACGGCCCAGGGAAGTCTCCTCTGCACGCAGCACATGCCTCCCCGTAACCCCCCCAGCTGTTTGCTCGCACCCATAAGCTTTACAGATAACAAACCTTGAATCACTAAGCTTGCCAAACTCCTTAAGACATTTAGAAGGATCCAGAGGAAGGAAGGCAGGGTTGGGTGGGGGCTAAAGCAGCAGGTCACAACGGCTATCCTGCTCGGCTAATCCTTCTTAGACCCAGGGTTCCAGGCCATCCTCTCACCTTGGGGAGGGCGGGTCAGGGACGCCTTGATTCTAAAGGGGAGAGGTGATATGCTGGGATGCTTCATAGTCACCTCTCTAATATAACAGGTATGGAGATTCTTGAGGTTCTTGACTCCTACTGGGATGGCCGGATGGGTCACAAACCCTTCTCCGTGGGAACTCCTCTGGAATGTGTTCTGAGAAGTTGGGAAAGATTTGACCCACAAATGCTCAAAAGGGAGAGCATGAAGTGTTTTTTGTTCCCAGGCTTGGCCTCAATATGGCCTGGGGGATGGAGAGTCCTGGCCTCCTGAGGGAAGTATTCAGTACAGTACTATCTTACGGTTAGATCTATATCAGAGAAGAGAGGGCGAAAGGTCAGAAGTTCCTTATGTAAGACCTGTAAGTTAGGTGCCGACCTCCTGCCCCTGTAAGGAGCCCAGAAGGGCAAGTACTCGTGGACTTGCCCCCTGAAGCCTCTTCTCAGGAAAAGCCACCTGTTAGACCTTCATGCCTACCTTATCCGGGATTGCCAGGGATGAGAAATCCTCCCCCTGGAAGGAAGGCACATTCAATGTATCCATTGACCAAAATGCCTCCTGGTGAATTTGGCCCCGTGAGGTTTCCGTTTTCCCTCGGAAGATTCTAAGCAAATAAAAAGGACCTGGGCACATTTGCAGACAACCATGATCGATACATAGAAGTGTTCCAAAACCTGACCCAGGTTGCTGAAGAACACACAGGCCATCCCTAATGAAGGGGACTCTGACCCTGTCTCACTGTTTCTCCCAATATACTCTGGTTACTCTAACTGTATATGGGGGCTTCTCCCTCATTCATTTCCTGGGTCAATGACCATGATGATTTAGGGCCAACTATCTCTGGTTGGTGTACCTTGAGATAGAGACACTAAGGAATATTCCCAAGCAGCTGCCAAAACTCCTTTTTTGGGGGGAAGGTTCCCTGTCTTCTCTGGCCTGACATGGACTGTCCATTTCCACTTGGTGGAGAACAATCTGTATCTGCTCATCTGTCCGAGCTGACAGGCTCTGGGACCAGGAGACCTCTTTCCCTGCCCTCTGGCTTTTTATCTGCCTCCAGGCTTCTAGGTGACATCACACATCTTCTGTCTTCCCCTCCCCCTCCACCTGGGTGTGGCCTGCATAACCGGCTCCTACACCATCTTCCATGCCTCTGGAACCATGGGTTCCCCCCATTCCTCTCTCTGTCAAGGACCGAAGAACACCCCCTTAGATGTCAGATCTCCTCATTCATGCCCCAGGTAAAAATTGACGGTGGGGAACTTTTAAGGGGACACAGGTGGGACGTAATTAAGATAGACATGTCTTTCAGGGCACCTGGGTGGCTCGGTCGGTTAAGCGTCCGACTTCGGCTCAGGTCATGATCTCGAGGTTCATGAGTTCGAGCCCTGCATCGGGCTCTGTGCTGATGGCTCAGAGCCTAGAGCCTGCTTCGGGTTCTGTGTCTCCCTCTCTCTCTGCCCCTCCCCGACTCATTCTCCTCTCTCTCTCTCAAAAATAAACAAAACATGAAAACAAATTTTGAGATTGACATGTCCTTAGAGTTATCGCAATAAATACATGAAACATTTTCTACCTAGGTTTACTGAAGATCAAATGAGCTCATGAATGTCTCTGCTACAATGTGTCAATAAAAAACGGCTTCATAAGAGACTCTTAAAAATTGAGAATATACCGAGGGTTGATGGGCGGTGGGAGGGAGGGGAGGGTGGGTGATGGGCACGGAGGAGGGCACCTGTTGGGATGAGCACTGGGTGTTGTATGGAAACCAGTTTGACGATACATTTCAAATTAAAAAGAAAAAAAAACGGCTTCAAATGATGGTTCGTTTTGTCTGCCTCAAAGTGTTCACGGGTCATTGTTAAGATAGCTTTCGAGGTCTTTGGTAGCCTGAAACTGGAACGATTTGCTTGGCTGATAAACTGGATTGAATGCATTGGACCTTTAGGCCTTTTCCAAATCAGAGGAAATATTGAAGCATTGCTTCTTAAACATAGGTTTCTGCTTTTGGCTTCTTATGGTGTTGGGCAACATGTTTAGTGCTTAACTGATTCATCAGTTTGCCATCTTAAAAAATTCTGATGTAACAGACCGTTCACAGTTGGTTACTACTTAGTTTTCACTGGGGACTAAGGTTTCCAAGAGTTAAAATTCGGGTCACTGTCATTAAGACGGATGGAAAGACGGAAAGCAGCTCTGCATGTAGAAAAGTAGGAGCTGTGTAAGAAAGACACAAGGAATTTGGTCATAAATGAGACTGGTCGTTTGGAGAAAAATGCCTTAGGTCAAAGTCTGAAAGCAAAGGAAAGTTGTAGAATGTTTGTGACGGGAATCTTTTTTTTTTTTAATCGATTAATTTTTTTTTTTTTTAATTTACATCCAAGTTAGCTAGCATATAGTGCAATAATACTTTTAGGAGTAGAATCCAGTAATTTATTCCCTACATAGAACCCCCAGTGATCATCCCATATGTCCTCCTTAACGCGCCTCACCCAGTTAGCCCATCCCCCACCTGGCACCCCACCAGCAGCCCTCAGTTGGTTCTCTGTGTTTAAGAGTCTCTTATGTTTTGTCCCCCTCCTCCCTGTTTTTGTATTATTTTTGCTTCTCTCCCCCTATGTTCATCTGTTTTGTATCTTAAATTCTACGTATGAGTGAAGTCATCTGATATTCATCGTTCTCTGACTAATTTTGCTTAGCAAAGTACCCTCTAGTTCCATCCACGTTGGTTCAAATGGCAAGATTCCATTCTTTTTGATTGCCGAGCAATACTCCGTTGCGTATACATACCACATCTTCTTTATCCATTCATCCATCGATGGACATTTGGGCTCTTTCCATACTTTGGCTATTGTCGATAGGGCTGCTATAAACATGGGCGTGCACGTGACCCTTTGAAACAGCATCCCCGTATCCCTTGGATAAATCCTTAGTAGTGCCATTGCTGGGTCGTAGGGTAGTTCTATTTTTAACTTTTTGAGGAACCTCCATCCTGTTTTCCAGAGTGGCTGCACCAGCTTGCATTCCCACCAACAGTGCCAAAGAGATCCTCTTTCTCCGCATCCTCGCCGACATCTGCTGTTGCCTGAGTTGTTCACGTTAGCCATTCTGACAGGTGTGGGGTGGTATCTCATTGTGGTTTTGATTTGTGTCTCCCTGCTGATGAGTGACGTTGAGCATTTTTTCATGTGTCTGGTGGCCATCTGGATGTGTGAAGGGAAATCTTTGGAAAGGAATTTTATATGTGGTCAGGATGGACTAAGGTTAAAATGAACGGATTTTAAAAGTACACTGGTCTAAGATCAAAATTCGGCTTTACTCTCTGTTAAAAAGGCAAAGTTTTCTTGGATTGTTGGTCTGCTTCTGATTTAAAAGAAAAGGTAAACACGGGTTTTTTTTTTTTTTTTTTCTCTTCTGTCTGCCCCAAAAGATGGCAAGAACTGTAATTTTAACCAAAAGGGCAGGACAGCACGCCCTTTTGAGTTGTTTTGCTCATACCTTGGCGGAAATTGCCCCTCCTTTGATCCAAAGGCCGGGGAGGCGGTGGCAGTGTCCTTGCTGCTGGCCTCCACATGCTTCGCGCTTCTGTTGTTTCTTCAGGGAAGAAGAATGGGTGCCTGTGGCACATGAAGGCTGGATGACTATGATATATGAAGGGCTTTTACCGGGATACATGGGAGCCATTTTGCTGCACTGAGCCCAGTGTATGCCGATTTGCAACAGCCTATATACTCTAAAATGGATATCCACATGGCTGGCACATATTAATGTGGGCATTCATGAAAAAGGCAGGGGAATAAACCTTAACTTTGGCCCTTTACCCCCCCTTCAACGGCTGATTTTATCCTTACGAGAAATGGTTTCCGCCACCCTTTTGAAATATATTTGTGAAGAGGAGTACTGTTGGGCCAAAATCAAATTAGTGCATCCTTCCGCGACCAGGAAGTCTTGCTTGGTCATAATCGATGCCCCCAAAGTCCTGCAGGCGGGCAACGGAGGGGTAGGAGAGATCGGGGAAGAAAGGTCACCTGTTGGAGGTAGGGTCAAGCCTGGGTCCGAGCGACGACTCCCAGCACCTCCTGAGACTGACAAAGCTTTGTCACATGGCCAGCCACAACACGGGGCCAGGAGATAAGGCTTCTTCTGGGCAGCTATAGAAAATTGAGATAAGGGACGGCTTTTCCTCCTTTTTCCTATACCTAGGCAATTCCCCCAAACAAGGCCAATATTCCTTTGGGTTGCATGCTGCTGAACACTTGGGATGATTTTGATCCACAAACCCTGAAGAAAAAGCAACTCCTTGTCTTTTGCGCCGAGCCTTGGCCCCAGTACAAATTGGAGGAGGCAACCTGGCTGCCAGAGGGAAATATCAATTCTAACACGATCCTGCAGCTGGACTTGTTTTGCAAACGTGACGGGAAATGGGGAGACGTCTCCTATGTTCAGTGTTTGGGGACCTTTAGGAAAAAATCAAGATATGTGTAAGCGACGTAAGGTTGATCCTGACTTAATGGCAACCCTTTCCAAAGTCCGGCGATTGGGAGGGGAAATAACCAAGGGCCCCTTGCCTGTGCCCAAAGCAGACCTACAGGAGGAGGAAGGGAACTCTTCGCGTGCTTGATCTATATATCCAGACTGAAAAACGTGAACTTCTGCTCCCTGCTGCCCACCTTATCCAGGCCCTCCCCCACAATGTGACAGGTGAGTTTCCCCCACAAGAAGCCGGAACGCCGGGACGAGGGACACAGGGAGGCACCACCATGATAAGATTACAAGTACCTTTTTCATTACAAGATTTAAGACAGACAAAAAGAGATCAGGTAAATTTTCTGACGATCCACATAAGTATACAGAGGCTTTTCAAAATATTACATACGTTTCAGAGCTGACCTGGAAAGATATGATGTCTTTGTTGAAACAGACGCTTAAAGAGACAGAGAAGCATGGGGTTCTGGCAACCGCTGAAAGACACAGGCGCGGGTCACTCATGAATTATCACGGGGCTGGAGTTCCTGTAGGGAATCTCCCGTTCCCTACTGGGGCCCAGGTAGATCCATCCCAAGATCCCAGTTGGGACTATGACCATCCCATTGAGGAAGGATATGGCCGCCACTTCCAAGCTTGTATATTACAACTGAGATCAAGAGGAAAGAACAGGAAAGGAGGCTTAAGGAAAAATCTTAGGCCTCAGCCAAGGCCTTACGCACTATATCAGACCAGACTTCCTGAGGTCCTGGCACCAAATGCCACTTCCGTGGCCATTCAGGGCACCGGAAACGAGACTGCCCTCAGAAGGGACAACAGAGGTCAAAGCCCGGCAAGCCACGCCCCCCGTGTGGAGAGAGTCACCGGAAGTCTGAATGCCTTTGGGGACCTCCACAGATAACCAGTGTCCCTGAAAGGGACTGATAGGGCCTGGGACTCTTTGCGATGGCTTCCCGGAACCACCTGTCTATTGGAAGCCCAGAGCCCCGGGGTAACTCTGGAAAACTCAGGTAACTGAAAAGCCAGTCGATTTCCTTCTGGCTACCGAAGCCACCTTTTCTGTCCTTTCCACTTCTGGCCAACTATCCAAACCAAGCATTAACAATTAGAGGCGTCTCCAGAAAACTTATGATTAAATTTTTCTCTCGGGTCCTGGGATGCATACGGGGAACACCTAGTTTTTTCTCATTGTTTCTTGATAATGCCAGAGAGAGCCTTACTCCCTTGCTAGGAAGGGACATTGCAACTCATTTAGAGACTGTGGTGATACTAACTCCAGAAGAGATCCACCATTGTGTGAGTTTGGGGGAATTACTGGCTATGGTAGGCTGTGGTTACCAGGGTTCCGAAAATAGCCCGCCTGCTCTATCAGTTGCTAAAGGAGACTCAATCCCACCTACCCTCCCGGGGAAATAAACTGCGGCCTGACTGATGGACACTGTCTCCAGCACTCGGATGGGTACAAACAGAGCAGGGGTGATTACTGTTGCCGAGCTCACAGAGCTAAAAGAGCATTAAAGCACTGCATCAGGCCTTTCATTTAGGGAGGGATAAAACTTATCAAAGGGCCCAAAAGATGTTTACTGGGAAAAATCTGTCAAGGACAGGTCAACGAGTCGTATCAGCCTATGAAGGCTGCCCTAGACACAATCTTCTCAACCACAGACTCGCTCTCCCAGACAATCAAGGACCTGGAGGCTATCCAGGGAAGGCTGACAATTAGATTTCACTCGTATGCCAAGGTCAAAGGGGTTCCAACACCTGTTGGTAGGGGTTGATACTTCCAGTGGTTGGGTAGAGGCCTTCCCCTGAAAAATGGAAAAAGCACAAGAGGTAATAAAAGCTCTATTTTGCAAAATAATGCCCAGGTCCGGCTTACCTAACAATTTACGAAGTAATAATGGTAAACGGCTGTCTTGACTCTTTCTCGACTCTTGAAAAACTTTTACACCGTGGAATAAAGCAAACTGCTGATTCAGCAGAACTCTCAATGAACCCTCACAAGTATTAGATGCCTTAAATCAAAAATTAAATAGGGGCACCTGGGTGGCTCAGTCGGTTACGCGTCTGACTTTGGCTCAGGTCATGATCTCGCCGTTCGTGGGTTCGAGCCCCACGTCCGGCTCTGGGCCGACAACTCGGAGCCTGGCGCCCGCTTCGGATTCTGTGTCTCCCTCTCTCTCGGCCCCTGCCCTGCTCATGCTCTGTCTTTCTCTCTCTCAAAAATAAAAATAAAAATAAACATTAAAAAAATTAGGTCAAGTTAGGGCCAGACTCTTGGAGTACCGAGCCACCACTGATTACTTACTGTTCCTCCATCACCTGCGTTGTGAGAGATTCCCTGACGTGTGTTGTTTCCTTCTGACCGACGATTCCCATAGAGTCTCACAACTGATGACATTTGGGCGCAACTGGACAAAGTCAGGGTCTCTCTGGGATTGTTTGACCGGTTTGGGAACTGGGGGCATCATCTTAGAGACGCCATCTTGGTGGTCAATGTAATCTTTAATTTGTATTTTATCTCTTCGCGTCTGCCGATGTTTATGCCGCCTTGTGCCTGCTAGCCTTCCATGAGCCATCCTGTGGGCCCCCCGACCGACCCTTGGGTAGACTCTGACTGCTGTACCCCCCCACTCTCCCTTGTCAGCTTGAAGAAGCCAGAATGGTCGTGTCCCTGTTCCCTAATGGCAGTTAGGGACCCTATTCCAGGGGGAGGAATGAATAGGGAAAGGGTCACATTAGGCAGGGGGAGGTAAGGGGCCTTCAGGGAGGCAGGCTGCAGCTACCGGTGGGAGGCTGGGGAAGCAGCGGGGTTTGAAGGGGAAAAAAAAAAGGATAGAAGTGTTCTGGACTCGCCCGGGCTAGGTGCCATGTGCAGAGTCTCACTAACTTTCTGATAAGGTCCCAATAAAAAGCCGGGGACAGGGGCGCCTGGGTGGCTCCGTCACTTGAGCGTCCGCCTTTGGCTCAAGTCACGATCTCATGTTTCAGGAGTTCGAGTCCCGCGTCGGGCTCTGCACTGACGACTCAGAGCCTGGAGCCCGCTTGGGATTCTGTGTCTCCCTCTCCTCTGCCCCTCCCCTGCTCATGCTCTGTCTGTTTCTCAAAAATAGATAAACATTAAAAAAAAAAATATATATATATATATTTAACCTTACAGTGCTACAGATTTTTTTCAGTGATTATTTATTCTAATGTGCCCATTTTACAGATGGTACAACTGAAACCCAGAGACATTAAGTAATTTGCCCCAACAGTTAGTGGTAAAGATTGATTAAAAACAATTTTTTTTAATGTTTATTTATTTATTTTTTTTTTTTTAAATTTTTTTTTTTCAACGTTTATTTATTTTTGGGACAGAGAGAGACAGAGCATGAACAGGGGAGGGGCAGAGAGAGAGGGAGACACAGAATCGGAAACAGGCTCCAGGCTCTGAGCCGTCAGCCCAGAGCCCGACGCGGGGCTCGAACTCCCGGACCGCGAGATCGTGACCTGGATGAAGTCGGAGGCTTAACCGACTGCACCACCCAGGCGCCCCTAATGTTTATTTATTTTGAAGGAGAGAGAGAGAGAGAGAGAGAGAAGCAGCGTGCGAGCAGGGGAGGAGCAGGGAGAGAAGGAGACACAGAATCCGAAGCAGGTTCCAGGCTCTGAGCGGCCATGTGACCATTCACACAGATCTCGCGGTTGAAGGAATGGAACAGAAGACACTATTTACTCTTTTACTAATTCATTTATTCAACAGATATTTATTGACTACCTACCAGGCTCCAGGCACTGCTCTAAACTCTGAGGATAGAGCAGTGAACAAAAAAGATGGGTGACCCAGGCCCTCGTGAACTTGGCATTCCCGTGGGGAGAAGATGTGATTAAACAAATACATAAAATATCTTAACACGGAGGGTGGTGGAAAACGCTCTGTTGAAACATAAACCAGGGAAGGGGCGTAGGGAGTGTCACGGGGGATAGGGAGAAGTTAGAAATTTTACTTATGTTTATTTTTTATTTTTTAAATATGAAATTTATTGTCAAATTGGTTTCCGTACAACACCCAGTGGTCATCCCAACAGGTGCCCTCCTTGATGCCCATCACCCATTTTCCCCTCCCTCCCACCCCCCATCAACCCTCAGTTTATCCTCAGTTTTTAAGAGTCTCTTATGGGGGCGCCTGGGTGGCACAGTCGGTTAAGCGTCCGACTTCAGCCAGGTCACGATCTCGCGGTCCGGGAGTTCGAGCCCCGCGTCAGGCTCTGGGCTGATGGCTCAGAGCCTGGAGCCTGTTTCCGATTCTGTGTCTCCCTCTCTCTCTGCCCCTCCCCCGTTCATGCTCTGTCTCTCTCTGTCCCAAATAAATAAATAAACGTTGAAAAAAAAAATTAAAAAAAAAGAGTCTCTTATGGTGTGCCTCCCTCCCTCTCTAACTTTTTTTTCCCCTTCCCCTCCCCCAATGTCTTCTGTTAAGTTTCTCAGGATCCACATAAGAGTGAAAACATATGGTATCTGTCTTTCTCTGTATGGCTTATCTCACTTTAGCATAACACTCTCCAGTTCCATCCAGGTTGCGACAAAAGGCCATAGTTCATTAGAAATTTTAAATAGGAGGATCAGAGAAGTCTTTCCCGAGGGGGGTGACATTGGAGCAAAGACCTAAAAGAGTTGAAGTGTCAAATGATTACTGGGAGAAGAACATTCCTGGCAGAAAGACCAGCCAGTAAAAAGGCCCTTCGTGGGAAGCAGGTCCGGCGCGTTCAAGGAGCAGCCAGGGGCCAGAGTGGGGAGAACAGAATGAACGAGGGGAAGATGAGCAGAGGAGGGCAGAGAGAGGACAGGCATATCGTCGTGGAGGCCCTTACAGGCCACAGTAAGCTGCGGGGCTGTTAATGTGAATGACAGGGCAGGCTAGTGGAGGGCGTTGAGCTGAGGAATGACTTCTACTTTTCCATCACTCCAGCTACCTTCTCCCTCCAACCCCACCCACCCAAAGAGGGTTCAGGATGAGGGTGTCACGTCAGTAGGTCCTGGTGGGAAACTGGGGAACCCCTTCTGCTTTCACTGGGACACCTGCTTTTAAAGCTGGCTTTTGGGGGGCGCCTGGGTGGCTCAGTCGGTTAAACATCTGACTCTCTCTCCCTCTCCGCTCCGCCCCCACTCTCTCACTCTCTGTATCTCTCAAAATAAATAAAAAGCATTTAAAAAAAATCTTAGGGGCGCCTGGGTGGCGCAGTCGGTTGAGCGTCCGACTTCAGCCAGGTCACGATCTCGCGGTCCGGGAGTTCGAGCCCCGCGTCGGGCTCTGGGCTGACGGCTCGGAGCCTGGAGCCTGTTTCCGATTCTGTGTCTCCCTCTCTCTCTGCCCCTCCCCCGTTCACGCTCTGTCTCTCTCTGTCCCAAAAATAAAATAAACGTTGAAAAAAAAAATTAAAAAAAAAAAAAAAGAAACAGTGGGCTATCACACAGGTAGAGGAAGAGGTGGGGCTAGACCACAAGTAGAGACTCCTTGCCCAGTGCTCCGCAGTGCCACTGTGTGCTGTTTATATAGCAGCTCACAAAATACAGAAAAACACCCAAAATAGACGAGCGGGACTACATCAAACTAAACCGTTTCTGCACAAAATGAAAGGCAACCTACAGAATGGGAGAAAATATTTGCAAATCACGTATCTCCTAGAGGGTCGCTATCCAAAAACACATACAATATACTCGAGAGCAAACAAACAAGCCATTAAGAAAGAAGTCCTTCCATTTGTAACAACATGGATGAAACTTGAGTGCGTTATGCGAAGTGAAATTAGCTAGAGAAAGGCAAAAACTGTATGGTCTCGCGTATGTGTGACATCTTAAAAAAAAACAGACTCATACAGAAAGAGAACAGATGGATGGTTGCCAGAGGCATAGGAGTCAGGGGTGGGGGAAATGGGTGGAAGTGGTCAAAAGGTACGAACTTCCAATTATAAGATAAATAAGTTCTGGGGATGTAATATACAGCATGGTGACGATAGTCAACAATATTGTATATTTAAAAGTCACTGAGAGAGTAAATCTTAAAAGCTCTCATCATAACAAAAAAAAAAATTGTAACTACGTGAGGCGATGGGTGTTAAACCGAATTTATTGTGGTCATCATTTCACGATGTATACAGATATCAGATCGTTGTGTTGTATACCCGAAACGAATACGATGCTATATATCAATTTTGTCTCAATCAAACTGGGGGAAAAGTAAAATTTCAGTTTGTGGAAAGAGAAGAAAGAAAGAAAGAAAGAAGGAAGAAAGAAAGAAAGAAAGGGAGAGAAGGAAGGAAGGAAGGAAGGAAAAACCCACGCCCTTGTGGACTCTCCATTCTAATGAGGAAGAGACATACTAAACAAATACATAAAATAATTAGCAAGCCTACAAGCCAAGAAGATTCTGAAAGGGGAAATAAAGGCAGCCCTCCTCAGGAGGAAAGATGTGACCTTGAGGGGGCAGCTCTTTGTATTGTCACACACATTTTTCTTTCTAATAGGAATTAGCAAACACAGAGAAGAGTCTGGAGTGGTGTAGAGTGGTGGCCGGGAGAGCAGGTCCCTTGCCTGATGTTCACAAGAAACTCCTCCGTGAGTTCTGGACATTAAACGGGCTCCATAATCTTCTGTGGACTATGGGAAGGACTTACTCAATGAGATGATACCTGAGCACTTCTCTTGATGGAAGCTGGGGTGACTTCTCTCCCGGAGAGGACCACACTGGCTGGTCCATTATAGCCTCAGCCTAGACACGGTTGATGTTGGAGCCTGGGACTCTGGCCCATCCTTCCCATGTATCTTTCCTACCACATTGAACTTCTAGAAATCCCTCTGGCACTGAAGGTCCTGTGTCCCACACATTCCCTTCTCTCCTTCCCACGTCCTGGACGTCAGAAAACAAACAGGGTCAGAGGGAGAAGCTGTGGCCTGGAGCCTGAGAAGCTGAGTTTCTGGCCTTTGGTAAAAATTGCTTCCTCTTCCCAGTTGGCCGGAGCCCCTCGACCTGGCCGTCCCTTTTTATTTTCTCTCCACTAGCCACCCCTAGGTTTCTCTATGGTTTATGGTTTGGGAGGGTGGAGTAGAAAGTTACCAGTTGAGGGGCACCTGGGTGGCTCGGTCGGTTCAGCATCTGGCTCTCGATCTCAGCTCAGGTCTCGATCTCAGGGTCGTGAGTTCAAGCCCCGCGTTGGGCTCCAAGCTGCATGTGGAGCCTGCTTTTAAAAAAAAGAAAGTCACCCGTTGATGGCATCTCTCTGCCATTTCATCATTCGTCATCACTGTACGCTTAGTTACCACTTATTGAAAGCCTGCTACGTACATGTCAAGAAACGCATTCAGTGACAGTAAAACCTTGCGCGCAGAATTCGTTCTAGAAACGTGCTTGTGACCTGAAGCCCTCGTATATCCAAGCGAATTTCAACAACCGTGGGCTGAATCGTGATCGTGTGATGTTCAGCGTCACGTGCTACTCGCGTTGCAAGACATCGCTCGTTTGTCAACTGAAATTTTACTAGAAATGTTTGTTCACCTCGTGGAACCCTCGCAGAACAAGTCGCTCGCCATCCAAGGTCTTACTGTGTTTCTCAAAAACTGCGAAGTGTCAGATTAACGGTTCCACGGGTGCTGGCAAAGGACACTTCATTATCACAACGGTAGCAGTAGCCAGAGGATGAGCATTTAGCCCGGTTTCTTTTTTTTTTTTTTAATTTTTTTTTTAACGTTTATTTATTTTTGAGACAGAGAGAGACAGAGCATGAACGGGGGAGGGGCAGAGAGAGAGGGAGACACAGAATCGGAAGCAGGCTCCAGGCTCCGAGCCATCAGCCCAGAGCCCGACGAGGGGCTCGAACTCACGGACCGTGAGATCATGACCTGAGCCGAAGTCGGACGCGTAACCGACTGAGCCACCCAGGCGCCCCGAGCCCGGTTTCTTGAACTCCAATTCTCCAAAGGCGATGCCGTGAAAACTAGGCGAAGCCTGTACAACACAGGGGGTTGTATTCCAGGAGAGGAACTCCAGCCTCAAGGAACCCAAATCTCTTATAATAGGCAGTAAGTCTGCCTGACCTTTGCTCCAGGAAGAGACATTACCTTTATGACACAGGACAAATCTGCCCTCCTCTTTGGAGGGAGACACGATCTCCCGTTGGAAGTGGTTTGCTATCCCAACACCCATGGAAACATAGTCTGGAACAAAAGCTTTCCGTTTTTGTGAGCAGCACTTCTGCTCATAAGATGTGCAGCTATACAAGAGACCCATGCGGTGGGGTGGGGGTGGGGCGCCTGGGTGGCTCAGTCGGTTCAGGGTCCGACTTCAGCTCAGGTCATGATCTCGCAGTTTGAGAGTTCGAGCCCCGCGTGGGGCTCTGTGTTGACAGCTCAGAGCCTGGAGCCTGCTTCGGATTCTGTATCTCTCTCTCCCTCTCTCTGTCTGCCTCTCCCCTGCTTTTGCTCTGTCTCTGTCTCTCTCAAAAATAAATAAACATTTAAAAAAAGATTTTTTTTTAAAAATAAGAGACCCGTGGGGAATTGTCTCCTGACACTGTGAGTCCCGTTAAGCTGAAATAGGCATTGTTTCCCGCATTCTTCACATGAGGAAGAGTGAGGCTCAGAAGCTAATTTGTCTAGGAGTTTACGAGGCAAGGTCTGTGTGAGCCCAATGCCCGGGCCACATCCTTATAGACGTAGAGCAGGTAACAGTCAAGGACTCGCTGTCACACACAGAAGATACAAACACCTGAAAGGGACAACTCTGCCCGGGAAGGACTTACAACTGGGGAGACAGAACTTGCCCTTCACATCCCTGACAAGTGCAGATGGAACTGGTCAGGGGGTCCAGGGTCACTTCTCACCTCTAACCAACTCCAACAGGGATGGTCTTTCCTCACTTCTTTTTTCTCCCTCTCTTTCTCACTGTCTGTCTGTCCTCACACAAGCACGCACATGCAAGAACAGGCTAACAGATATAATTCCTTATAAGTTGTTCTCTCCTTGGTGCTTGTTACTGCTTATCTGCTAGAAGTCAATGAAACAAATGAGATATTAAGGGCAAGTGGCTGTCTTTTCTCCGAGACGTGCTTGCTCCTGGCTGTGTCGGTGTCTTTTTTTTAATCTGACATCCTTACAACGTAATCTTACGTTTGGTAAATATAATCGTTCCGGGTTGCTGGGAGGGAAACATCCCAGTATCTTCTGTCTTTCCATAAAAACACCCTGACCCGGGGGCGCCTGGGTGGCTGGATCGGTTAAGCGTCCAACTCTTGGTTTCAGCTCAGGTGGCGACCTCACGGTTCGTGGGTTCGAGCCCCGCATTGGGCTCTGTACTAGGAGCGCAGGGCCTGCTCGGGATTCTCTGTCTCCCTCTCTCTGCCCCTTTCCTTAAAAGACAAGGATTAAACCAGTTTGGCTGAGGCAGACCAGCCATGGAAGGAGACTTACGGTGATTACACAGACAGCTATAAAATGGGGAGCCAGTCCCAGGAGGCCTTAAACGCCAGAACGGATTTTGCTCTGAACAAACACAACCAGTGACAGTTTCTGAGCTGGGAATGACTCAATACAAGCAATTGGTTAGGAAGCTGTACCGACAGACACACAGGGGACAGACCAGAGTGGACATGACCCAGACACAGTGCTTCTCCACCCTCACTGCACGTTAGAATCACTCAGGGAGCTTTATAAAAATACTGATGCCCCAGCCACACCACCGACTATTTAAATCTAAATCTCTGGGAGTGTGGCGCCTGGCACTATTTTTTTCAAAGCTCCCCAGAAGGATGACTGTTAACAGGTGTGGGATTTCTCTGGGGGGGGGGTGATGAAAATATTCTGGAATTAGATAGCGGTGATGGTTGGACAACTTTGTGAGTATGCTAAAAACCACTGTGGGGGAGGAGTCAACATGGCAGAGAAGTAGGGGGACCTGAAGTTCCTTTGTCCCTCAAACACAGCAGTATTGAGGCCAGAAGACCGAGACTTCCGGGAATCTGGGGTACAGAGCGACAGAAACATCTCCGGGGGCCCACGGGGACAACTTGGCGGGCCATAGATGTGGGATTGCAAACTGGGAGAGATAAAATGGGCGGCATAGGCACGGAGGGGAGGGATCCCCTTTCTGCGGAGAGACCAAAGGAAGAGAAAGAGAGGCGAGAGGCTGTGGAAGGGTAGGATTGAATTTGGACAAGAGAAAAACCACGGACTGGGGAACAGAAAAAATGGAGAAAGAGTCAATTTCTAACTCGATTCAGGGTGGTGGGGCTTTCTCTGGCTGGGGCCGGCCGCCCTGTGGGCATGCCTGGAGAGGAGGGGAGCCTGCCCCCCGGTAGCAAGCTCAGAGGTGCAGTCTGAGAGACCATTCCCCTCCCTTGAGTGCTGTGGGAAGAAGGCTAGTAGCTGCTCCAAGGTCAAAAGACCCTGCAGGTGCTTGTCAGCCAGAGGCCCTTTGTCAGCTGGGCAGAGTGGCTCTACCCCTGAACCGGGGGCACTTGGAGTGCATCCTTTAAGACACCAGGGTTTGAATCCCAGCTGAGTGCCTGGGAGGCACGGGAGACTGTGGAGCAGGACAAAGTGGTCTGCTCGTACCCATGACACCGTGAGGATGGCCTGAACAGAGTGGTCTGGGACACCTGGTCCAGGGAGGAGACACTGGGGTGTTGACATTTTTCTCCCCATCACCAACAAGGCGGGGTTTTGGGAAATGGACAGCGGCCCACAGTGGAGGTGGGACGGGCCTACACCAAACCACATCCCACCTGGTAACTCTGGATCTACTGGAAAGACATTGACACTGATGGAACCAGACAGTCCTTTATGCAGACCAACACAGGCACCGGTTCCAAGGCACCATCAGATATTGGTCCAGCAGTTTTGTATTCTCTGATTTGATTCTTGGTCAGTTCTTACTATATATATATATATATATATATATAGTATATATCGTGTATATATATATATGTATATACATATATACACATTATATATATACTATATATATAGTATATACTATATATATTACACTATATATTATATATATACTATATATACACTATATATACTGTATATATAGAGTACATATAGAGTATATACTCTATATATAGTATATATAGAGTATATAGTATATATAGAGTATATATACTATATACTATACTATACTATACTATATATAGAGTATATATACTATAGTATATATAGAGTATATACTATATATAGAGTATATATAGAGTATATAGTATATATATAGTATAGTATATATAGAGAGTATATATAGAGTATATATAGAGAGTATATACTATATATATAGTATAGTATACTCTATATACTCTATATATACTCTCTATATATACTATATATAGAGTGTATATATATATATTCTCTATATATACTCTATATATACTCTATATATAGTATAGTATAGTATATATATATATACTATACTATACTATATACACTATACTATATACACTATATATATACTATATATACTACTATACTATAGTATACTACTATATATATATACTATATATATATACTATAGTATATACTATATATATGCTATACTATATATAGTATATACTATACATATACTACACTATATATACTATATATATACTATATATAGTATATATACTCTACACTATATATACTATATATATATATATACCCTCTATACTATACTACTATAGTATACTGTACTATACTACTATAGTATACTATACTATACCCTATATACTAAACTATATAGTATATATATATATATATATATACACTATACTATATACACTATATATACTATATATACTACTATACTATAGTATACTACTATATATATATATATACTATACTATAGTATACTACTATATATATACACACTATATATATATACTATAGTATATACTATATATATGCTATACTATATATAGTATATACTATACATATACTACACTATATATACTATATATATACTATATATAGTATATACTATATATATATACTATATATAGTATATACTATATATATACTACACTATATATGCTATATATATATACTATATATAGTATATATACTCTACATTATATATACTATATATATACTATATATATATACCCTCTCTCCCTCTCTCTCTCTCTCTCTCTGGATTAAGCCGTATAGTTTCTCTGATTCTCTGCCTGGTAATTTTTTTTTCTTTTCCTTTCCCCCCCTCCCCTGTCATTTCTCTCTTTGTAGAGAATAAGGCTTCTTCCACTCCTCCTTTTTTAAATTTTTTCCAGGGTTACTTCCACAAACAAATCAAAGCACACCTGGTGGAAGGTACAAACCACCACTGCGAGTAGGGAGATAAAGCAACCAGAGTCACAACAGAGAGCATGCAACACACTCCAAAAACACCTCCTGAAGGGCCAGGCCCTGGACAGTGTATGACCCTTTTTTAATATAGAAGTGTTCGCAGGTGCAGGACACATAGCAAGCTATTAAAACACATAAACGACAGAAAACTAGCCAAAAGGATGAAACAGAAGAATTCTCCTCAAAAGAAATTCCAGGAAGAAATGACAGCTAGAGAATTGCTCAAAGCAGATATAAACAATACATATGATCAAGAATTTTGAATAATATTCATAAGATTAATAGCTGGGCTTGAAAAAAGCATAGAAGACAGCAGAGAAACAATTGCTGCAGAGATCAAGTACCTAAGAAATAGTTACGACGAATTAAGAAATGTTGTAAATGGGTGCAAAATAAACTAGATGCAGTGACAGCAAGGATGGAGGAAGCAGAGGGGAGAATAAATGAAATAGAAGATAAAATTATAGAAAATGATGAAGCTGAGAAAAAGAGAGATAAGGAAATACTAGACCACGGCAGGGGAGAATTAGAGAACTAGGTGATTCAACAAAACATAACAATAACCATATGATAGGAGTTCCAGAAGAAGAAGAAGAGAGAGAAAGGGGCAGAAGGTTTACTTGAACAAATAAAAGCGGCGAACTTTTGCAATCTAGGGAAGGAAGCAGACGTAAATCCAGGAAGCACAGAGACCTCCCTTCAGATTCAACAAGAATAGACCTTCACCACCCATATCAGAACGAACCTGGAAAAATACAAAGGGAAAGAGAGGATTCTGAAAGCAGCTAGGGAAAAACGGGCCTTAAATTGCAAGGGTAGACACATAAGGGTATTAGCAGACCTGTCCAGTGAAACTTGGCAGGCCAGAAGGGAGTGGCAGGAAATATTCAATGTGTTGAATAGGAAAAATATGCAGCCAAGAATTCTTTATCCAGCAAGGCTGTCATTCAGAATAGGAGAGATAAAGGCTTTCCCAGACAAACAAAAACTGAAGAAGTTCATGAGCACTAAATCAGCCCTGCAAGAGATCCTAATGGGGACTCTGTGAGTGGAATGCTACAAAGATTACAAAGGACCAGAGACATCACCACAAGCATGAAACCTACAGATGACACAATGACAGTAAATCCATCTTTCAATAGCTCTGAATAAAAATGGACTAAATGCTCCAATCAAAAGACATAAGGTATCAGAATGGACAAAAAACCCAAGATCCATCTATATGGTGTCTACAAGAGACTCATTTTAGACCCGAGGACAACTTCAGATTGAAACAGGGGATGGAGAACCATCTATCATGCAACTGGAAGTCAAAAGAAAGCTGAAGTAGCCATACTTATATCAGACAAACTAGATTTTAAACTAAAGGTTGTCACAAGAGATGCAAAAGGGCTTTATATCATAATTATGGGATCTATCCATCAAGAGGAGCTAACAATTGTAAATGTTTATGGCCCCAACTTGGAACATCTAAATATATAAATCAGTTAATCGCAAACATAAGCAATCTTACTAAGAAAACAGTAATTGCAGGGGACTTTAATACTCCACTTACAACAATGGACAGATCTCTGGGTAGAAAAATCAATAAAGAAACAATGTCCTTGAATGATACACTGGACCAGATGGACTTGACAGATATATTCAGAACTTTTCATCCAAAAGCAGAAGAATACACAGTCTTCTCAAGTGCACGTGAAATACTCTCCAAGATAGATCACATACTGGGTCACAAAACAGCCTTCAATAAATATAAAAGAGTTGAGATCATACCATGCATATTTTCAGATCACAATGCTATGAAACTTAAAATCAACCACAAGAAAAAATTTGGAAAGCCTCCTAATGCAAGGAGATTAAAGAACATCCTACTAAGAACGGATGCGTCAATGAGTCAATTAAAGAAGAAATTTGAAAACATATGGAAGGAAATGAAAATGAAAACATGACAGTCCAAACCCTCTGGGATGCAGCAAAGGCAGTCATAAGAGGAAAAATACATTGCAATCCAGCCCTATCTCAAGAAACAAGAAAAGTCCCAAATACAAAACCTAACCACACACCTAATGGAACTAGAAGCAGAACAGCAAAGAAACTCCAAGGCCAGCAGACGAAGAGAAATAATAAAGATTAGAGCAGAAATAAACAATATAGAATCTAAAAATAGCCCAAAACAAAACAGTAGAACAGATCAGTGAATCTAAGAGCTGTTTTTGTTTGAAAAAATAAACAAAATTGATAAGCTCTTAGCCAGACTTCTCAAAAAGAAAAGAGAGAGAACCCAAATAGATAAAATCATGATTGAAAGAGGAGAGATCACAACCCACACCACAGAAATACAAACAATTATTAGAGAATATTATGAAAAATTATATGCCAACAAACCTGACAACCTGGAAGAAATGGACAAATTCCTAGACACCCACACACTACCAGAACTCAAACAGGGAGAAATAGAAAATTTCAACAGACCCATAACCAGCAAAGAAATTGAATCAAAAATCTCCCAACAAATAAGAGTTCTGGGCCAGATGGCTTCCCGGGGGAATTCTACCAGACATTTAAAGCAGAGTTAATACCTATCCTTCTCAAGCTATTCCAAAAAATAGAAACGGAAGGAAAGCTTCTGGACTCATTTTATGAAGCCAGCATTACCTTGGTTCCCAAACCAGACAGAAATCCCACTAAAAAAAGGAGGATTACAGGTCAGTATCCCTGATGGACATAGATGCAAAAATTTTCAACAAGATACTAGCAAACTGAATTCAAGAGTACATTAAAAGAATTACTCACCATGATCAAGTGGGATTCTTTCCTGGGCTGCAGGGCTGGTCCAATATTTGCAAATCAATCAATGTGATACATCACATTAGTAGAAGAAAGGATAAGAACCATATAATCCAGTCAATAGATGCAGAAAAAGCATTTGACAAAATACAGCACCCTTTTCTTAATAAAACCCTGAAGAAGGTCAGGATAGGAGGAACATACCTTAACATCACAAAAGCCATATATGAAAAACCCATAGCTAATATCATCTCAAAGGGGAAAAACTGAGAGCTTTTCCTCTGAGATCAGGAACACGACAGGGATGTCCACTCTCACCACTGTTGTTTAACATAGTGTTGGAAGTCCTAGCATCAGCAATCAGACAACAAAATGAAATAAAAGGCATCCAAATTGGCAAAGAAGTTAAACTTTCACTTTTCACAGATGACATGATACTCTACATGGAAAACCCAAAAGACTCCACCAAAAAGCTGCTAGAAATGATACATGAATTCAGCATAGTTGCAGGATACAAAATCAATGTACAGAAATCGGTTGCATTTCTATACACCAAAAATGAAGCAACAGAAAGAGAAATCAAGAAAATCAATCCCATTTACAATTGCACCAAGAACCATAAAATCCCTAGGAATAAACCTAACCAGAGATGTAAAAGATCTGTATGCCGAAAACTATAGAAAACTTATGAAAAAAATTGAAGAAGACACAAAGAAATGGAAAAACATTCCATGCTCATGGATTAGAAGAACAAATATTATTAAAATGCCAATACTACCCAAAGTGATCTACACGTTCAATACAATCTCAGTCAAAATTGCACCGGCATTCTTGTCAAAGCTAGAACAAGCAATCCTAAAATTTGTATGGAACCACAAAAGACCCCGAATAGCCAAAGTAACATTGAAAAAGAAGACCAAAGCAGGAGGCATCACAATTCCGGACTTTAGCCTCTACTACAAAGCTGTCATCATCAAGACAGTATGGTATTGGCACAAAAACAGACACATAGACCAATGGAATAGAATAGAGAACCCAGAATTGGACCCACAAATGTATGGCAAACTAATCTTTGACAAAGCAGGAAAGAGTATCCAATGGATAAAAGACAGTCTCTTTAGCAGATGGTGCTGGGAGAACTGGACAGCAACATGCAGAAGAATTAAACTGGACCACTTTCTTACACCATATACAAAAAAACCTCAAAATGGATGAAAGACCTAAATGTGAGATAGGAAACAATCAAAACCCTAGAGGAGAAAACAGGCAACAACCTCTTTGACCTCAGCCACAGCAACTTCTTACTCGACACATCTCCGAAGGCAAGGGAAATAAAAGCAAAAATGAACTATTGGGACCTCAGCAAGATAAAAAGCTTCTGCACAGCAAAGGAAACAATCAACAAAATTAAAAGGCAACCGATGGAATGGGGAAAGATATTTGCAAACGACATATCAGATAAAGGGTTAGTATCCAAAATCTATAAAGAACTTACCAAACTCAACACCTGAAAAACAAATTATCCAGTGAAGAAGTGGGCAGAAGACATGAATAGGCACTTTTCTAAAGAAGACATCCAGATGGCCAACAGACACGTGAAAAGATGCTCAACATCACTCATCATCAGGGAAATATAAATCAAAATCACATTGAGATACCACCTCACACTGGTCAGAGTGGCTAAAATTAACAACTCAGGAAACAGCGGATGCTGGTGAGGATGTGGAGAAATGGGAACCCTCTTACATCGTTGGTGGGAATGCAAACTGGTGCAGCCACTCCGGAAAGCAGCGTGGAGCTTCCTCAAAAAATTAAAAATAGAATTACCCTATGACCCAGCAATAGCACTACTAGGTATTTCTCCAAAGGATACAAGAGTGCTGATTCATAGCGGCACATGTACCCCAATGTTTATAGCAGCACTTTCAACAATAGCCAAATTATGGAAAGAGCCCAAATTTCCATTGACAGATGTATGGATAAAGAAGATGTGGTGTATATATATATATACATACACACACAATGGAGTACTACTTGGCAATGAGAAAGAATTAAATCTTGCCATTTGCAACAACATGGATGAAACTGGAGGGTATTATGCTAAGTGAAATAAGTCAGTCAGAGAAAGACAGATATCGTATGTTTTCACTCATATGTGGAATTTGAGAAACTTAACAGAAGACCATGGGGGAAGGGAAGGGGAAAAAATAGTTTCAAACTGAGAGGGAGGCAAACCATAAGAGAGTCTTAAATACAGAGAACAAAATGAGGGTTGATGGGGGGCAGGGGGAAGGGGAAAATGGGTGATGGGCATTGAGGAGGGCACTTGTTGGGATGAGCGCTGGGTGTTGTATGTAAGCGATGAATCATGGGAATCTACTCCCAAAGCCAAGAGCACACTGTCTACACTGCATGTTAGCTAACCTGACAATAAATTATATTTGAAACAAAAAACACAAAACAAAAATAAAAAAAACACTGTTGTCCACCTTAAAGGGTGGATTTTATGCTGTATGAATTAGATCTCAGAAGGAAGGAAGGGAAGAAAGAAAGAAAATAGAAAGGGAGAGAGAAAAGAAAGAAAAAAGAAAGAAAGAAAGAAAAAAAGAGAAAAAGGAAGAAAGAAAGAATGAATCGTGGGATTGAACTCCACATTGGGCTCTGTGCTGACAGCATAGAGCCTGCTTTGGATTCTCTCTCTCCCTCTCTCCCTCTGCCCCTCCTCCACTCACTCTCTCTCTCTCCCCAAATAAACACTAAAAAATTTTCCGAGAAAGCCATACACTGTGGCCACTAGATGGGAAGCACAATACACAATGACGAGGGCAGGATGATTCCTCGGAGGCTCTATGTTATCCTGTCTGCCACTTAGAGCCGTGTGAGTTTAAACAAGCCACTTAACCTCTGTGAATCTGTTTCCATGTAGGTGAAATATGGCTAGTAACGCTTGCCCTACCTACCTCACAAAGTTGTATGAACAAAACAAACATCAAAGAGCGTTGAAAACTATAAAGTGTTAAACAGCTATAAGCTGTAGGACACATACGGGCCCGTGATTTTCAACAAAGGCCCAAAAGCAGTTCAACAGGGGAAAAAAAAAGTCGTCGGTAAATGGTGACGGGGCGACTGACCTGACCCTTAACCCTGACCCCCTACCTCACGCCACACAAATGTAAGATGTGACCTTTTTCACAGGTTACCACTTCCGGGAACATGAAACCCTCTTAAGGAAACAAAATAAATCATTCGCTATTCAAGATTATTCATGTTGTGATTCGATTTTGCTGAGCTATGTCAGCTGTAAACCACTGGCCATTCAAATGATGTCTTACATTGTTACCAAGGATTTTTTTTTTTTTTTGAGTTTACTTAATTATTTCGAAAGGGAGAGAGAGAGTAGAAGCGGGGAAGGGACAGAGAGAGAGAGAGAGAGAAGCCCAAGCAGGCTCCACGTCGTCAGCGCAGAGCCCGACCCAGGAAAAAAAAAATACGTCTGTTAGTGGTTTGGCTGCAGTTGACTCTGTTCTGAAGCACAGCTTTGGAAATGCAGTCAGATTTTGGGGAGAGCAGCCTTCAGCCCCTGTGAGAGCTAGAGCTGCTTATCAAGAACGGGAGTATGAAGGCCCTTCGTTCCCTAATACTTTTCCAAGATGGCAGCCAGGCCTCTAGGTGGGCTTCCAAGACTGTGCCTGTCCACCCTGGAGAGTTAAACATAGTTCCCTATGTATCAGACTCTAGTTAGGGTGGATAGTCTGAGTCAAGGCGTTTGCCATTGTCCTCATCTCTGGATAAGATTCCTCTCTCAGGGAGGACAAGGCAGGAGAAGGGGCAGAAGAAGGCAGGAAACCTCAATAACAATGAACTTGTGAGGTTACCAGTGCAGGTGAATTTCTTTCTTTCTTTTTTTCTTATTTGTTTGTTTGTTTATTGATTTAATTTTATTTAAATCCAAGTTAGTTAATATTTAGTGTAATAATGGTTCAGGGGTAGAATTCAGTGGCTCATCACGTAGGTATAACACCAAGGGCTCATCCCCACAAGGGCCCTCCTTAATGCCCATCCCCCATTTAGCCCATCCCCCTGCCCGACACCCCCCCCCCCCCGGCAACCCTCAGTTTGTTCTCTGTATTTCAGAGTCTCTTAGGGTTTGCCTCCCTCTCAGTTTGAAACTATTTTTTCCCCTTCCCTTCCCCCATGGTCTTCTGTTAAGTTTCTCAAATTCCACATATGAGTGAAATCATCTATTTGTCTTTCTCTGACTGACTTATTTTGCTGAGCGTAATACCCTCCAGTTCCATCCACGTTGTTGCAAATGGCAACACTTCATTCTTCCCGATCGCCCAGTAATATTCCATTTCTCTTCTTCATCCATCCATCAGTCGATGGACATGTGGGCTCAGTGAAAGTGAATTTCTAACCACTGGATGACGTCAAGCACTTGCATTATGTAACGTTTTCACCGTTATCTTTTTATATTCCCACTGCACTGGCAGTAGGGAATCCCACAAAATTTGGTCTTCACTTATTGTGTTAGTTTCCTAGGGCTGCCATAACAGCAGATACTTGGGGCGCCTGGGTGGCTCAGTCAGTTAAGCATCCAACTTCAGCTCAGGTCATGATCTCATGGTTCATAGGTTCGAGCCCCTCATCAGGCTCCGTGCTGACAGTGCAGAACTTGCTTGGGATTCTCTGTCTCCCTCTCTCTGCCCCTCCCTTGCTTCAAAGAGAAACAAATACACTTAAAAAAAACCAAAACAGCGGATACTTATTGCCTCCTAGTTCTGGTAGGGCCATGCTCCCTGTGGAACCTATAGTGAATCCTTCCTTGCCTCTTCCTGGTTTCTGGTGGTTTTCCAGCAATCTCTGGTGCTCTCTGCCCTGTCACCGCATGGATCCTCCTTGTGTCTCCCCGTCTTCACAGGACAGTCTTCTTATAAGAACACAAGTCATATTGGATTGGGGGGTGTGCCCCACTCCGGTATGACCTCATCTACCTCGTCTGAATTAATTATATCCTCAACAACGCTATTTCTAAATGAGGTCATATTCTGAGGTACTGGGGGTTCAGACTTCCTAAATAGTTTTTTTTCCTTTTTGGGGTGACGGGTGGGGGGCGCAATTCAAGCTATAACACTATTGGAGAACACTGACTCATGCCAGGATTTGCACATAGTATCCAAAATATATTTCCCTACCTGGAAGGAGAAACCAAAATTCAAAATATTATAAACCATCGTAAGATCCAAAAATCTTTCAACAGTTTTTATAGAAATAATTCAAAGGCGGGGCGCCTGGGTGGCTTTGTCGGTTAAGCGGCCAGCTCTTGATTTCGGCTCAGGTCATGATCTCACGGTTTGTGGCTTCAAGCCTTGCATCAGGCTCTGTGCTCACAGCGTGGAGCCTGCCTTGGATCCTCTGTCTCCTTTCTTCCTCTCTCTCTCTTTCTCTCTCACAAGTAAATAAGGGTTTCAAAAAAATTTTTTTAAAAGAAATAATTCCAAGGCAACTTGAATATTCCATTCAGGTGGATGGCAGGGAGGATGCGGATGAAAAAGCGGACGAAATGTCATCAAGAGTTAAAGGTGGTACATTAGCAAGAGAGAAAATGAAGCGATCGGTGGTTTCGTCTAGTGTCAAATCATTGTTGGGTTTATTTTATTATTATTTTTTTTTTACGTTTATTTTTGAGACAGAGAGAGACAGAGCATGAGCGGGGGAGGGGCAGAGAGAGAGGGAGACACAGAACCGGAAGCAGGCTCCAGACTCTGAGCCATCAGCCCAGAGCCCGACTCCGGGCGCAAACTCACGGTCTGTGAGATCGTGACCTGAGCTGAAGTCGGACGCTTAACCGACTGAGCCACCCAGGCCCCCTCATTGTTGGGTTTAAAGCAGCGGACCACGTCAGCAATACCGCAATCAGACCATTGAATTCATTATGGTGAGAACGGCATCCGAGCCCTTCCTGGAGCCAGTCACAGAATCCTAACATTGTGATAAGTCCACGCAATCCGATTCAACCTCAAATACATTGTGTAGTTTAGCACTACGTTTAGCTGCCACAACCACAAGCGGACAGATGTTGTAAGAGGACTATTTATTTAGGCTCTTCACTAACGTGAAGATTTAATCTTCAACCGATAAAACGTACCCCGATTCAATTCTTCGTGCAGCGTGCAACTTAGCGAAACCAAACTGGATCCCGTATCAAACATTTGGTGTAGAATTGCATTTTTTGTAAATCCAATCATCACACAAACCAAGAGCCAGCAAGCTTTACTTGTACAGGGCCAGACGGCAAATGTTGTGGGTTTCGTGGGCCAGACGATCATCAGCTCTGCTGTTGTTGTCAACAAATGGGTGGTGTGGCTGTGGTTCAATAAAACTTTATTTACAAAACCAGACAGCAGGACAGAAAGAAGACCTCCTGACACTTGATCTTGGATTTCTAGCCTCCAGAGCCGAGAAAATAAATTTTTGTTGTTTAAAACACAGACACACAAAATCAGAGAGTGGGCCAGATTTGGCCCGTAGGCTGTAGTTCACTGACTGCGGGTTTAAACATACTAGAACGACACCTTATTGGGTAAATCAAACTTGTAAGGAGGTGTTATATTAAGAAGTCCTTTCTCCCCCCGTCCACTACCCCCAACACTTTTTTAAAAAATCTAAATTGAATCTAGATGATTAGATTTGCTTTGAGCAAGGTAAGCCCATGCTGAGTGTCATTTCCACTGGAAAGAGTCTTGAGCGGTGATTTTGCTCCGTCTCCTAACGCGAAATAAACCTGTGTCTAAATTTCCTCAGAAAGACGAGACTCTGAGGATTACCTAAGAACTACAAGAAAGAGAGATCCATAATTGCCTTAATAGTCCATATTCTCAAAATAAAATTGTGCCTGCTATCTAACCCCGATTTCTTGCTGCTACTTAAAAACCTTTTCCTTTCGGCCTCGCTTCCACAGAGAGAATGGACAGGGAGCTTGTCACTCCCTGTAATGTTCCCCACCTCTGGATGATGATTCACAGTCTGCCGCAGATAATTAAGGTTCACTTGGCTATAGGTGGCCTGTCCCCTCGGGCAGCTCCTTAAAGCCACAGGCATTTTCACAGAGGCGGTGATGTCTTAGCATGGCATCCGTAATCTATTATGCGTCTTTCAGACAGCCTGTATCCCCACGCTCTTTCCTTCCCTGCAACACTCCCACCAGGAAGAGCAAATATAAAAACGACGACGACGACGACAACACACACACACACACACACACACACAGAAAAGACGGAGAAAGACTAAATGGTCATTGGACTGGTTAAAGTATGGATTGAAAATATCCATTATTTAGCCAACGCATTGGGCTTCTTTTGTAACACTCAGGTGGGGAGCCTGGAAAATACGATTGACCTCCGAGAGAGAACTGGCAAAATCCACATGGAAAGGCATGCTCACATGGCAGAGAGCAGAGAGAGGGAGCTCTCCAGAGCCTTTTGATTTTATGTACTTATTTTTTAAATGTTTACGTATTTATTTTGAGAGAGAGAGAGAGAGAGAGAGAGAGAGAGAGAATGAATCCCAAGCAGGCTCCACGCTGTCTGCACCGAGATGGGGGGCCCGAACTCATGAACCGTAGGATCATGACCTGAGCAGAAATCAAGAGTCCGGGGCTTAACCGATTGAGCCACCCAGGTGCCCCCAGGGTGTGCGGGAGGATGTCTTTTTATAAGGGCACTAATCCCATCATGACCTAATCACTTCTCAAAGGACCCACTTCCTAATACCATCACACTGGGGGTTAGGGTTTCAACAGACGAACTGGGAGGGGACACAAGCAGTCCATAGCACTCAGATAGTATGATTAGGGCGCCTGGGTGGCTCAGTCAGTTAAGCGTCCGACTTCGGCTCAAGTCACGATCTCTCGGTCTGTGAGTTCGAGCCCCGCGTCGGGCTCTGTGCTGACAGCTCAGAGCCTGGAGCCTGCCTCGGGTTCTGCGTCTCCCTCTCTCTCTGCCCCTCCCCTGCTCGCGCTCTGTCTCTCTCAAAAATAAACATTAAAAAAAATAGTATAATTACCATCAACTAAGACCTCTGTCTCTTTCCACTGCAATGTACTCTCCATCACACTCTCCCTCCCGTATGGTAGGGGTGGAGTGGCTGTGGACATTCTTAATAAGTAAATACTTCAAATTGGATTTGTTTCTGGCGTGCCTGGTGCTCTACCCACTAGATGCCAGTAACACACCCTGGTCGTGACAACCAAAAATGTCTCCAGATGTTGCCAAGCAGCACCTGTGGGGCAAAGGCACCCCTGGTTGAGAGCCACTGTCCTAAAGGCTGACACGTGGAGATATTTATTCCAGGAAATGACACTGGCATCTCATTTCCAGAAAACAGGCATATGTATACCCAGAGACTCCGTCCTTAGAAGATAATTTTCGGGGGCACCTGGGTGGCTCAGTTGGTTAAACCTCCGCCTCTTGCTCTCGGCTCAGGTCATGGTCTCGCGGTTTGTGAGTTCGAGCCCCACATCGGACTCTGCACTGTCAGCGTGGAGCCCACTTGGGATTCTCTCTCTCCCTCTCTCTGTCTCCCCCACTTTCTCTCTCTCTCTCTCTCTCTCTCTGTTTCAAAACGATAAATAAAGAAACATGAAAAAAATTAACAGAATAATTTTATAAGGTTTTCAGGGGAGGTGTACTGGTATCTCTCATTTATGCTGAAATATTTTTAAAAATATGTGGGATCGAGTGGCAGATGGATAGACATGATAAAATAAACATAATAAAATGTTAATTATAGAATCTAGGCGGTAGGTATACAAGTGTGCATCATAACATCCTTTAACTTTTCTGCATCTTTGAAAAATTATCCTAACATGTTGGGGGGAAAGATTTCATGCATATTTGACCGTCACAGCTAGAAAATCAGGAGGTCCGTTACGCTTTATTATCTTAAATAAAGATAAGAGGAACATATCTCACTGTCAATACTAACAGGAATATTTTTTTTCCTTCAAAACCCTGTTGTTAAAGCTAAGTAATTTAATCACATGGAAAACCTACCTTGTAGTCATGGGAAGTTCCAAAAAGTGAGCACTGACTATAGCTAAAAGATGACTCAGACTCGCTAATGTCCCATTTTTTTAATATAAAAAATTATTTTCATGTTTATTTTTGAGAGAGAGATACCGAGTGTGGGCAGAGAGGGAGAGGGAGACACAGAATCCGAAGCAGGCTCTAGGCTCCGAGCTGTCAGCACAGAGCCCGACGCGGGGCTCAAACCCATGGACCGTGAGATCCTGACCTGAGCCGAAGTCGGACGCTCAACCGACTGAGCCACTCAGGCTCCCCTCGTGGTCCCACTTTGTAACTGAAGAAAACAAGTCCAGGGGACAGCGAGCCCTGTGTTTCCCAAGAACTGCTTGACATGGGAGTCCTTTTCGAATCTTTAAGTTTCAAGGATTCTGTCATTATTACGAACATTTATTTAAAAATACTCTTAGGGGCGCCTGGGTGGCTCAGTCGGTTGAGCGTCCGACTTCGGCTCAGGTCATGATCTCGCGGTCCATGAGTTCGAGCCCCGCGTCAGGCTCTGTGCTGACCGCTCAGAGCCTGGAGCCTGTTTCGGATTCTGTGTCTCCCTCTCTCTCTGACCCTCCCCCGTTCATGCTCTGTCTCTCTCTGTCTCAAAAATAAATAAACGTTAAAATAAATAAGTAAATAAATAAATAAATACTCTTAAACGCTAGTTTCCCCCTTGGAGTTTCACCACCTAATAAAAGGGGTGACACTGAAAATATTCAAGTTAAATCAGACGTATCTCCTTTTGAAACACCCTTCCCACCCTTACTTATGGTAACTGTTACCTTTAAGCATTTCATTGGACCATAATTCAGACAATGTTTATTGAAACCATCGTCTGTCAGAAAACGCGCGTATGGTGCTGACCCTCACAGCACTGTGGATTGTAGAGATTTACATGGTGTGAAACGGCTGTGCTGTTGGTGAGTCGTCTTAACGCTTTGGGAATCAGATGACTCCACAGCACATCCCAGGGGTTTTGAGTTTAGTACTGTGTTTTAAACAGCAGACACGGGGGCGCCTAGGTGGCTCAGTTGGTGGAGACCGTTGATTTCGGGTCAGGTCACGATCTCACGGTCACAGGATCTAGCCGCCTGTCGGGCTCTGCGCTGGGCGTGGAGCCTGCTTGGGATTCTCTCTCCCTCTCTTTCTGCCCCTCCCCTGCTCACGCTCCCCCCCCCTTTCAAAAATAAATAAACAAACAAATAAATAGCAGACACAGATTGAGGAATGCTCCAAATCATAACTCGTCAGAGAAAGGCAAGTTAAAACCACAGTACGGTACGACCATACCCCCCACTAGGATGTCTCAAGTTCAAACACCTGATGATTTGAGGTGCTAGCAAGGGTGAAGCACGACTGGAACGCTCATGCATCGCTGATAGGAATGGACAGTCGTGCAGCTACTTTGGAAAACGGTGTGGCAGTTGCTCACAGAGTCACGCATGTAACCTACCATATGACACAGCAATTTCACTCCTAGATATGTATTCAAGATAAATGAGACTCTGTCTAACCAAAGCACTGTACATAAATGTTCATGGCAGCCTTCACGCATCAGCCGAAAACCTGAAATATTCCATATCTGTTAACAGGCGAACAGATAAATGGTGGGTATTTTCATACAGTGGATACTACTCGAGCAAACTACTAAACGCACGACGTTGATTAACCTCAAAACGATGACGCTGAGAGGAGCCACCCTTTTGAGAACTTTACCCTGGCACTTACAAGTTGTTCGGTCCCATCTAGCTACTCAGTTCTCACGATATATTTACTCACTGATGCAACAGAAGTAACACTCCGTTTTACTATGAGCATGGATGGTCTAAGAGATAACTCTATAAGCACTACAACTGCGGAATTAGGTTTAGAACTGTAAGGAAGCTTTGAGGTCAGCCACGACCACTTCCCAAGCCTTTTCAGAAATTTCCCTAACGTGCACCAGAGTTCTGCTCTCTTCCCTGTGAAACCCAGAAAGTTCCAAAACACGGAATTTTCATTGATTTGCAGTTCTTCCAGTTGTTTATCCCAAATACCAATTTTTATTTTATATCATGACCCATGTAGACAGCGGATTTGCAGATTTACCTGAATATTTGTGGTTGCCTTTGATTTCTACTCCTGCAGCTTCCCACCTCTAGCAGTTCTTTAAGACTTGGTTTCTCCCCCCACACCTCACCATGTGGTCAGTTTATTCTCAAATTAATCTCAAATTAAGAGCATTTTCTTCGTCTTTTTTTTTTTTTTTCCACTTCTCAGTCAATGAATGACTGATACTGACAGGGTTTTGCTTGTTTGGTTGTTTTCTGTTTTGTTTTGATATGTGTCTCCAGCTATAAAAATTCTGTTTCTACAGTCTTATATGCCTGGATTCTTCTCAGTCTTTTCAGACTCGCCAGAAACCTTGCCATTCATGTGCCATTTTCCTGATATTTTCCTGAATATTTATTTAATATTCCCACACAAAATATGTTTTCAGGCAACCCTGACTCAGGATAAGAGATTACAAATTAAATTACTATCCTCGGGCAATTTAGCACTGACTTTACTAGCCAGCTGATCTCATTCATTCATGTTTGGTCAATTTCTCTTCAAAAACGAATCTACTATCAGAGTGAATCTATCTCAGCTTCATCCAAACTCCCAATCCACTGTTGCTTTATAGAAAACAAAAGTGCCTCTGCTCCTCTCAATCTAAATGTTTGTTTATTTATTTTGAGAGAACGATGGGAGGGAGGGGCAGAGAGAGAGAGGGAGAGGGAGAATCCCAAGCAGGCTCTGTGCTGTCCGCACACAGCCCAGTGTGGGGCTCGATCTCATGAACTGTGAGATCATGACCTGAGCCCAAAGCAAGAGTCGGACACTTAATGACTGAGCCACCCAGGCACCCTTACTCCTCTCAATCTAAAAATGAACAGGTGGGCACCTGGGTGGCTCAGCTGGTTAAACATGTGACTTTGGCTCGTGGCATGATCTCGCGGTCCGTGAGTTCGAGCCCCGCGTCGGGCTCTGTGCTGACAGCTCAGAGCCTGGAGCCTGCTTCGGATTCTGTGTCTCCCTCTCTCTCTCTCCCCTTCCCCTCCCCTCTCTCTCTCTCTCTCTCAAAACTAAACATTAAACGAATTTTTAATTAAGAATAAAGAACTAATAATAAAAATGAGCAGGTAATAATCTGTTTCTCTGGTTACCATAAACCAGAGACTCTCCAGTGTAGGAGAGGAACAAGTTTTCCTTGACCCTTTTAAGGTGCCTGGCTAGGTCTGAAAATTAAACCGACGAAGACAGATTGATAGGAGAAATGCATACAAATTTACTTAACGTAAGTTTTACATGACAAGGAGCCTTCATAAGGCCATGAAGACCCAAAGAAACAGACCTGAGTATTTGTATACGGGGAGGGGATCGACAAAGGGCGGGCAGTCACGGAGATACACAATAGGGTCAGAGGGTATGAGGTAAGTGTAGCAAACTGGAAACTTAGCAAGGCCAGTTATCATTCTTCTCAGTTCCCTTTGTCTTTGGAGATAAGGCTGTTCCTTTCCTCTGGGTATAGAGTGGGTACCTCTCACATGGGGGTCTTATGACCTACTTGGGGGAGGGGTGGGGGGGTCAGAGTAACCTTCCTGCTTCTGCTGTTTTCTCAAACTCCTTCAACTCAGAATATTCAAGACACTAAGGTGTCACATTTTAGGGCAGCATGTGCCGAACCCAGTCACCAGTCTTTGTTAAAAATAAAGGCATTCATTGGAAAAGATGAATAGTTTTCCCATTGTCGGCTGTAATACATTATCGCACTTCCTCAATTTAAACAGCACACGGGAGGCTCTAGGTCAGCTTTATACCTTACACTGGTTTAATTTTGTAAGAATATAGTAGGGGCGCCTGGGTGGCTCAGTCGGTTGAGCGTCGGACTTCGGCTCAGGTCATGATCTCGCAGTCTGTGAGTTCGAGCCCCGCGTCAGGCCCTGTGCTGACAGCTCGGAGCCTGGAGCCTGCTTCGGATTCTGTGTCTCCCTCTCTCTGCCCCTTCCCTGCTCATGCTCTGTCTCTCTCTGTCTCTCAAAAATTAAAAAACGTTAAAAAAAGTAAAAAAAACAAAGAATATAGTAGACATGCATGATTCAAAAACCAAAATAAGAGTCTGGATATTGAGAAGTCACACTCCCAATGAGATTCCTTTAACCCCACTTCCTCCTCCACCCCATGTAGATAACCACTTTGACTTATTTCATATCTATCTTCCCCTTTTCCTAAGGAAATACACCCAAACCCACATGCATTTACTTCATATAGCCCCACCTCTTGCTTTCAGAAAAGATAGCATTCACTACTCTCCTCTGCCTTTCTCATTTAATAATAAAGCCTCTTGATTTTGTATTTCAGCACATAAAGCATTTTTATAGCTAAATAGCATTCCACCATGTGAATATACAGATCTTCCTCAGCTTACGATGGGGTTACATCCCAATAAACATCGTAAGTTGAAAATACGGCAAGTCAAAAATGCAGCTAGGGGCACCTGGGTGGCTCCGACAGTTAAGCATCCAACTTCGGCTCAGGTCATGATCGCACGGTTCCTGAGATCAAGCCCCGCATCAGGCTCTGCACTGACAGCACGGAGCCTGCTTGGGAGTCTCTCTCTCCCTTTCTCTCTGCCCCTCCCCGCCCCTTTCTCAATAAATAAACCTTAAAGAAGAAAAATGAATTTAATACATCTAACCTACCGAACATCATAGCTTAGCCTAGCCTACCTTTAACATGCTCGGAACACTGACATCAGCCTCCAGTTGAGCAAAATCATCTAACATAAAGCCTATTTTATATCGCCAGTCCAGGAGGAGATCAAAATTCAAAATTCAAAGTACAGTTTCTACTAAGTCGGGGACTGTCTACATCATGATTTATTAAATTTGGTCACTAATGGACACGTGGGTTGTTTCCACGCTTCTGCTGTTATAAACAATGCTGTGATAAATAACTTGATACATACGTCAAGAAAATTTAACGGTGATTATCTTGTCTCTGGGAAATAATATTACGAGTTTGTTTTCATTCTCCTCTTCTCCATTTCTACATTTACAATTGACACATATTATTTTCATCAGGAAAAATAAGAAATGCTCTTATTTTTATAGGACGTATTTGGAAGCATCTAACTCTTTTTGCAAACAAAAGTTTGTAGCTAGACTTCTTTTTTTTTTAAATTTTTTTTTAATGTTTGTTTATTTTTGAGACAGACGGAGCATGAACGGGGGAGGGTCAGAGAGAGAGGGAGACACAGAATCGGAAGCAGGCTCCAGGCTCTGAGCTGTCAGCACAGAGCCTGTCACGGGGCTCGAACTCACGGACCGTGAGATCATGACCCGAGCCGAAGTCGGACGCTCAACCGACTGAGCCACCCAGGCGCCCCTGTAGCTAGACTTCTTAGAGATGCCGAAAGTTGGCAGCCTATGGCATATCCTGGTGTGTACAGCAAATTTAAAACAGTGGATCCAGTCGATCTAAAAGTGGTTTTACAGGCATTCGCTACGTCTCAAACAGCACATCCCTACAGCCATAGCTTTCCCCTGCAAAATCCCAAAGTAAGTACCACCACTAAGCACAACGAGAGACCACTATCGACAATGCAGGACAAAGGAAACTGCAGAATGGTTTGCCTTGATCTCATGTCACCTCATGACATTTTGTGGTGCTTATGATCTCCCCTAACCTTAGTATCCTTTCTGCTTGCCCATGACACAAAATCATCCTCAAGCTAGTTAACACCCTCCTTTCTCCCTCCCAAAAAACAGTACACTTAGGCTCATCACTGGCTCTTCCTTTTTTTTTTTTTTCCTGTTCACTTGTTTCTAGAAGTAGGTGAAACAAACCAAAAGCAGCGCTGGGGATGAACGAAACCAACATACGCTTGTCATTCCAAAGCAGACATTGACATTGCGAAATCATTTCTTTTGGTTCTGTTTTTATTTTTATTTTTATTTTTAAATGTTTGTGTTTTGAGAGAGAGAGAGAGAGACACAATGTGAGCAGGAGGGGCAGAGAGAGAAGAAGACACAGAATCTGAGGCAGGCTCCAGGTTCTGAGCTGTCAGCACAGAGCCTGATGTGGGGCTCGAACTCATGAACCATGAGATCACGACCTGAGCTAAAGTCAGACGCTCTACCAACTGAGCCACCCAGGTGCCCCATGGTTCTGTTTTTAAATATGACTTTATACTTCATAATTACCTTTTGTTTTCCAATGTGCAGATTTTAATGGATTGTGACCCAGTAATAGGACTTCATTTACCTGCAGTCGAGTTTCACTTACAGAAAACATGGCAAAGTTTTCCTGGGCTTAACAACCAAAAGAAACAGAGAGAATGTTGTTTTATTTCTGAATTATACCTCTTTGAAAATTCCTAATTCGAGAAGGCTCTTTTTCTTGGATGCTTCCACATCTTTAACTTTTCACTTGTTTTATGTTGAAATGATTTTTAGTTACACTGAAATACTGACCCACTCAATATTTACTGAAAACCAACAGGGTTAGATGGCATCCTTTTTCTTTTTAATTTCTAATGTTTATTTATCTTTGAGAGCGAGACAGAGACAGAGACAGAGTGCGAGCAGGGGAGAGGCAGAGAGAGAGGGAGACACAGAATCTGAAACAGGCTCCAGGCTCTGAGCCGTCAGCACAGAGCCCGACGCGGGGCTCGAACTCACGGACCGTTGAGATCATGACCTGAGCCGAAGTTGGAGGCTTAGCCGACTGAGCCACCCAGGCGCCCCTGTTAGATGGCATTCTTAAAAGAGAAAAGTTCAGGTAAGGATTTGGATGAAACTAGAATGACTCTTCACCAAGTAGAGGAATGAGAAACATATTTTATGATTAAAAATGGATCAGAGAGTACTACTCAGCCATGAAAAGGAGTGAAATTCTGATACCCGTTACAACAGGGCTAGACCTTGAAAAAATTTTGCTTAATAACACAAGGCAGAAATAGAAAGACAAATGTTGTGTGGTTCCACTCATCTGAGGTACTTAGAAGAAGCAAATTCACAGAGATGGAAAGGAGAACAAAGGTTGCCAGGGGCCGGGGAAGTGGCGAAGGGGAAGTTATTATTTACTGGGTACAGAGTTTATGTTGGGGATGATGAAAAGGTTTGGGGCAGAGACAGGGGTGATGCGTCCACAAGACTGTGGACATATTTAATGCCTCTGAACTGTATGGCTACCAGTGGTTAGGATGATAAATATTATGTCAGGTGTATTTTTACCACGAGAGAAAAAAAATGAATTTAAAGGAAGTGGGCAAGGCAGAAAAAAAATGGTTCGGGACTTCTGGTCCCATGGGAAAGACTGAACACACATGTAATACTCCATCCCATAATGCCCAAATTCCACTGGTATGACACAAATCATACTTTTGTTGTTGTTATTGTTTTTATGTTTGTTTGTTTGTTTGTTTTAATGTTTGTTTATTTATTCTGAGAGAGAGAAAGAGAGCCAGTGGGGGAGGGGCAGAGAGAGAGAGAGAGAGAGAGAGAGAGAGAGAATCTCAAGCAGGCTCCGTGCTGTGAGATCATGACCTGAGATCATGACCTGAGCTGAAATCAAGAGCCAGATGTTCAACCGGCTGAGCCACCCAGGTGTCCCCAAATCATGTTTTTCAAAAAAAAAAAAAAAAAAAAAAAGAAAGAACAATTCTAGGCATAAACGTAACAAGAAGGGCTCAACACTTACATGAGGGAAATTACCAAACTCAAAGACCAAAAGGAGACTTGACACGACGGAAAAATACCTTAGCTTGGGAGAGGCAGACCTAACATCATAAAGGACATCCATTCATTTCAGGTCAGTATGTATAGTTAATACAATCACAATACGATCATCCAATTTTTGTTCCCTGGGGTTGACTATAAAGCTCTTGAGGGAGGACAAACAACCAAGAATAGCCAGGAAACACCTGAAAAAGATAGACAATCATGAGGGCTTGCCCTATCAGATACTAAGACATTATATAACCCAACATAGAAAGTAAATATCTAAGCGTTCATACTGATAGAGATAAGGGAATGGGGAAGAGACAAGTGTCTTGTGCATTATTTCATCTCATTTATGTACTTCCTTGACCTCCAAGAAGTAAAGCCTAAGTCCCCACTCTTCCTATGTGGGCTGCACATAGTGACTTCCTTCCAAAGAGGGCAATATGGAAAACAAGGAAAAATGACATTAGGGCAAAACTAAGATCTGAAGGAAGTGTGCCCGTTAGTTACCAATAATGTATCAGCATTGGTTCATTCATTTTAATAAATGTGCCATGCTAACGTAGGATGTTAATAACAGGGGAAAGGGTGTGGGGGATGTCAGAACTCTACAATCTTCTCAGATTTGTTTTTTGTACATCTAAAGCTGTCCTTGAAAATAGTCTACTAAAGGGGCGCCTGGATGGCTCAGGTGGTTGAGCGTCCGGCTTTGGCTCAGGTCATGATCTCACAATTTGTGGGTTCGAGCCCCGCATCGGGCTCTGGGCTGATGGCTCAGGGCCTGGAGCCTGCTTCGAATTCTGTGTTTTCCTCTCTCTCTGCTCCTCCCTCGCTCATGCTCTGTCTCTCGCTCTCTCCTTCAAAAATAAATAAAAACATAAAAAAATTTTTTTTTTAAAAGAAAATAGTCTACTAAAAAGAAGGCTGCCTGAAATGCTTTTGTAGATGTCACCTTGTGGCCTCTGCCATAGGTGAACTGGAGAATATACCTACAAGTGGCATTGCTGGGTCACAGAACGCAGTATCACTAGATGTCAAATTGACTTTGAGATGCTCCTACCAATTTTCACCTCCACTATCACGGTATGAAAAATCGAATTCCACCCTCCTTTCCCAGGAATACATGCACCCTCAACGATTTTTATTATTTTCAGACTCTTCCTTAATTTTCTGAAAATTTGCTGGGCAGGAACGTGACGTGGACATGATTCATGTCCTTTTATGTCGACCCGGTTCCTACATACTGAGTTGCCTAGTTTACATTTTAATTTGTAGTTCTTTGTATATTGTAGAATATTTGGATGTTCTATATGTGTCAAATGTGTTTTCGCATCCTTGATTTTAAACATTTGTGATGTCTTTTATGCCACCAAACTTTTTTTTTAAATTTTTTTTAAACGTTTATTTATTTTTGAGACAGAGACAGAGCATGAACGGAGAAGGGGCAGAGAGAGAGGGAGACACAGAATCGGAAGCAGGCTCCAGGCTCTGAGCCATCAGCCCAGAGCCCGACGCAGGGCTGGAACTCACTGACCGCGAGATCGTGACCTGAGCTGAAGTCGGACGCTTAACCGACTGAGCCACCCAGGCACCCCCAAACTTTTTAATGACACTACTTTTAAATATAGTCAAATGTATCATTTTTTTTTCCCCTTACGGTATATACATTCCATTGCTGCTTTGAAAAATTCAGCCTATTGAAATAACAAAGCATTCTCCTCTATTTCCATCTGGAAAAAAAAATGCTTGTCTTTTTTTTTAAGACTTTATCTTATTTTTCAGGTAATGTCTACACCCAACGTGGGGCTTGAACTCACAACCCTGAGATCAAGAATCACACGTTCTACCAGCTGAGCCAGCCAACTGCCCCAATGACTCCAGTTTTGTTTTTTTTAACTTATTAAAAAGCTTCAGAAACTTAAAGTGGGGCATTGGCAGGTGAGCAGAATATCCAGAAATAGGTCCACCTGCATATGAAAAGATAGCATATGATAAAGGTGGCATCTCAGTACAATGAGGGGAAAATGGTATGGGGTGGGGGGCGTCTGGGTGGCTCAGTCAGTTAAGTGTCTGGCTCAGGTTATGATCTCAAGGTTTGTGAGTTCGAGCCCCGTGTCGGGCTCTGTGCTGACAGCTCAGAGCCTGGAGCCTGCTTTGGATTCTGTGTCTCCCTCTCTCTTTGCCCCTCCCTGCTCACACCTTGTCTCTCTCTCTCTCTCTTTCAAAGAAAAATAAATAAGCATTTTTTTAAAAATTAAAAATGTTGTGGGGGGGGGGCGCCTGGGTGGCTCAGTCGGTTAAGCATCTGACTTCAGCTCAGATCATGGAAGTTTGAGCCCCGCATCGGGCTCACTGTTGTCAGCATGGAACCCTCTTTGGATCTTCTGTCTCCCTCTCTCTGCCCCTCCCCTGTTTGCTCTCTCTCTCTCTCTCTCAAAAATACTAAATAAACATTAAAAAAATAATAAAAATGGTATTGGGATAACTTCTTAGGTATGTAGAAAAAGATAAAACAGAGTGTGATAAATTCCAAATACGGCGGAGATTTAAAGGTAGAAAAATGTAAACCATACATGCCCAGAAGAAATCATAGGTAAATTCTTCTATACTCAGTGCAAAACACCTTCCTATCTAGGAATCCAAATCCGGAAACTAGGGGAAATATATCGCTAAATCTGACCCCGTAAAATTTGAAAAACCAGAAAACAAAACAAAAAACAAAAAACAACAACAAAGAAAACTCCGTGCCCCCAAAAACACCATAAACCATGGAGAAAGACAAATGGCAAATCGGGAAAAAATACTTGCAACTCGTATTGCAGATAAAGGTTTAATTTGCTTTGAGTATGTGTTTAAAAATAGAAGAATAACAGGCCACGTGCCCCCTAGGAAAATGAGAAAGAGAAATGAACACACATTTCCCCAAAAAGAAATGCAAATGGTCCTCAAGCATGAAGCAACGTTCAACCTGCTTGATAAGAAAAAGATGCAAATTAAGTTTCACAAGGATACCATTTCTCACCCAGCAGAACGACAGACTGGCCAGAGCCTCTGGCGCAAAGTTGAACAGAAGCTGTTAAAATCAACTTCCGCTCTCATTCCTAATCCCCATACTTCACCATTAAGTATGATGTATACTTTTTGTAGAAAGTTCCCCTCTTAGTTTCTCAATCTTAATCAGACTGAGAAAGTTCCCCTCTTAGTTTGTTGAGAGTCTACGTTTTTTTATGATAAATAATTGTTTAATTTCATGAAATGCTTTTTCTGCATCTGATGAAACGTGTCCCCCCCCCCCCCCCCCGCCCCTTTGTTCTGTTAAGGAGGCAAAATACGTTGATTTTCAAATGTTAACCCTATCTTGCATTCCTGAAATGTATGCCACTTGGTCATGATATACTGTCTTTTCTTACACATTGCTGGATGTGATCTGCAATATTTTTTCCTAGGGGTTTGGGGTTTATAATCCTGGGAATATCCGGAGTGCCTGGGTGGCTCTGTCGGTTAAGCGTCCGACTCCAGCTCAGGCCATGATCTCAGGGTTTGTGAGTTTGAGCCCCGCGTCGGGCTCTGGGCTGACAGCTCGGAGCCTGGATCCTGCTACGGATTCTGTGTCTCCCTCTCTCTCTGCTCCTCCCCTGCTCATGCTCTGTCTCTGTCTCAGAAATAAATAAACATTAAAAAAAAAGTTTATAATCCTGGGAATATCAGCTTTTAATTTTCCTCTTGTAATGTCCTTGTCACCTTTTGGTATTTAAGTTATGATGCCCTCATGAAATAAGTTTGGTGGTGTTTCTGCTGCTTCTATTCTTTGGAAAAGTTTGAGTAAGACAGTGTTATTTATTTATTATTTTTTTAAGCTAATCTCTATACCCAACGTCAGGCTCGAACTCACAACCCTAAGATCAAGAGCTCCACCGACTGAGCCAATCAAGGCCCCCCGTCCTTTTCAAATTTATTAAATGGTGGCATTTCTTTAAATGTTTGAAAGAACTCACCATCAAAGCCATCTGGGCCTGGAGTTTCCATTATGGGCAGCTTTAAACTGCAGATTCAGTTTCTTTAACAGATACAACAATCTTCAGCTTTTATTCAGATTCTTTATACCTTCTTGCATAAATTTTGGTAAATTGTGTTTTTTGAAAGCTTCATTCATTTCATGCAAATTTTCACATACTGCCTTTCCTGTAACTAACTGTAACTGAGTGTAACCAAACAGCCGATGAGGAAATGTTTGGTTTCTTTAATTCTTTTTTTTTTTTTAATGTTTATTGATTTTTGAAAGAGAGACAGAACGCGAGCGGGGGAGAGGCAGAGAAAGGGAGACACAGAATCCGAAGCAGGCTCCAGGCTCCCGAGCCGTCGGCACAGAGCCCGACGTGGGGCTTGAACTCAAGAGACCTGAGATCGTGACCTGAGCCGAAGTCGGACGCTCCACGGACTGAGCCGCCCAGGCGCCCCTGAATGTTCTCTGTTTTAGAAAGAATTCCAGTTTATAAATTATTTGTTCAAAAATCAACAGTTAATGTAGACCGTCACTATTTTTTTTTTACTCTTTTTTTAAGTAGGCTTCATGCCTGGCACAGAGCCCAACGCAGGGTTCAAACTCACGTAAGATCAAGACCCGCGCTGCGATCAAGGGTTGGCTGCTCAACTGACCGAGCCACAAGCATGTCACTATTTTGTAACCCCAAATGAAATCATGGATCTAGGCAGTCATTATTAATGGCTGTTCAAACTATTAAGTGATAAGCTGATGGGAAGTTATATAATGGTTGATTTAGGCTGACCCTACTTGAACCCAGCGATCAATTCTAGTGCTCCCCAAAGAGAAATAACCGGAAATTATGTGTTGCCTCTTGTGATGGAACACAAAATACACACCACCACCTATCAAGTGTTCTTGGCCCTCCCCCTAAGCCAAATCAAACTCGAATCTGATTATGTCTTTATTTAGCTATCGGTGGACAAGTAACACGGGGGCCAAAAGAACAAAACGCACTGACACAAGGAGGCAATCAGCAACAATAGGAGCTGGGTTGGAAAGAACCAACCGTGGGGCGCCTGGGTGGCTCAGTCGGTTGAGCGTCCGGCTCTTGACTTCGCCTCAGGTCATGATCCCCCGGTTTGTGGGTTCCAGCCCCACGTCGGGCTCTGTGCTCACACTGCTTGCTCTCTATCTCTCTCTCAAATAAAAACTTGAAAGAAAGAAAGAAAGAAAGAAAGAAACCAACCGTAATAAAAAGAAAAAAAGCCTTAAGCTCATTGGGGAAATTTGAATACTGAGACGATATTTCACCCTATTATGGAATCGTGGTTAAGTTTTTTGGTGCGATAACAGTAATGATAGTTTTGTTTTAAGGGTCTTTATCTTTTAGAGATGTGTAAGAAGCATTTACTGGTGAAATGATATATCTGGGATGTATTTCAAAATAATTGCGGGGGAAAGGGTGATTCAAGGTAGTGGGAGAGTGTAGCTGAAGTAAGACTGGCCACGTGTTGATAAATGTGGAAGCTGAGTGATGGGTATGTGGGATTTTGTTATATTATTCCCTCTACTTTTATATGTATTTAGAAATGTCCATAAGAAAGTTTTTAAAAACCCTCACAGTACAGGAAAACAAAGGTGCCATTCACAGACCAAAAATGTGAAATGTGAAACATTTGAAAGCAGATGGGATCAGAAGAGAAGTCAGAAGACAGGAAACCACAGATTAAGTCATCAGAAGGGTTCTTGCCAAAGCAGCCTCGAGAAAAGGGGGTGGGGAAGTATGCCCTCCCAGCGTTATATAGTTTCAAAACTTATTGGCATGAGTTGGAACAATCAGGATGCTGTCTCTCCATTTGACCCTTCCCAGGCCCCCGCACCTGAATAGAACTGCTGGTAGGAGAAGTCCAAGAATGTTCTCTAAAGAAACTAGCCCTAGGGGCACCTGGGTGGCTCAGTCGGTTAAGAGGCCGACTTTGGCTCAGGTCACGATCACGCAGTCCGTGAGTTCGAGCCCCGCGTCGGGCTCTGTGCTGACAGCTCGGAGCCTGGAGCCTGTTTCCGATTCTGTGTCTCCCTCTCTCTGACCCTCCCCCGTTCATGCTCTGTCTCTGTCTCAAAAATGAAATGAACGTTAAAAAATTTTTTTTTTAAATAAATAAAATAAAGAAACTGGCCCTAATGAGGTCAGGAAAAGCTGACAAAGTAAAGTGCACTTGCCTACTATTCTCTGCCCCCCACCTACCTACAAGGAGGGCCTCCCGCAGCTGCGACCTGGCCTCTTGAAGAGCTACAAAGTAAATCCCCTCCAGCTATCGATATCGATCAGAGCAATCCTTGTATTCATGAATACAAACTGAAAGCCAAGAGTTGCCGGATCCTTGAGGAAAAACCAACCCCTCAATGGGAAAGTAAAATACAAAAAGTGAAATACCGAGGGAAGCAAAAAGAATATGAAAACAGGGAGGGGGGCAAAACGTAAGAGGCTCTTCAATATGGAGAACACACAGAGGGTTGCTGGAGGGGCTGCGGGAGGGCGGAGGGGCTAAACGGGGAAGGGGCACGAAGGAATCTCCTCCTGGAATCACTGTGGCACTCTATGCCAACTAACCTGGATGGAAATTTAAAAAATAAATTAAAAAAACAAAGTGAAATACCAACAGACTGCAATGAAAAAGAAGCTACCAGGAATACAAAAAGGAGGCTTAGAAAATAAGCGAATGAACATTAATGACTAACCTAAATCTTTTAATGAACAGGCTGAATGATAAATCAAGCCTGGAAGACCGCATGGGTGGGCTGGAAGTAAAATGAAGGAACCGCCCTCGAGTACGGAGCAAAAAATAAACAAAGTATTAAAAAGTTACCAAGGAAAAATCTAGAAGCTCCAATGTCTCACTAATCCGTGTTCCAGAAGTGGAGGATGGACAGCATGTCAGGGGAGAAATAATCGAAATTATTATAAAATACGATTTGCTAAACACACTGATCGGGGTATGTCAAAGGGGACACAAGGAGCCAACAGAAGAAGCTCCCAATGGTCAAAACGGGAACAATCAGAACAAAATAGTGTTGGATTACAGCCCAAAGCCTAAAATAAACCTCCTTGAGTCCTTACTGATATAAATGATCTGAGTACATTAATAAATGGGGGAGAAAACCCTCACCTCCTGTGCAGAATATTAAATAATTTATGTAGCTATGCCACACTAAAGAGGGGTGTCGTCATTCCCCACTCCGTAAGTGTGGGGCTGCCTTTCGCACAGTGTTGCAATGGGGGCGCCTGGGTGGAGCCTGCTTAGGGTTCTCTCTCTCCCTCTCACTGCCCTCCCCCTCTCGTGCTCTCTCTCTCTCTCAAAATAAATAAACTTAAGACAGTGGAGACACCCAACCAACAGCCAGGCGATCAGGGCCGACATCAGCAGTGGTAAGGCATGTCAGTTTTTTCTTTTTCTTTTTTTAAGTTTATTTATTTTTTGAGAGAGAGAGAGAGAGAGAGAGAGACAGTGCCAGCTGGGGAGGGGCAGAGAGAGAGGGAAAGGAAGCCAAGCAGGCTCCACGCTGTCAGCGTAGAGCCCGATGCGGGGCTCCATCTCACGAACCATGAGATCGCGACCCGAGCCGAGATCAAGAGCGGGACACTTAACCGACGGAGCCACCCAGGCGCCCCGAAGTCACGCTGATAGTATGAAACCTTGATGTGATGGAATGGAAATGGCACTTCACCTCTATCATCTCCTTCCTCAAAGCCCAGAACTCCAGTCCAGTCGTGAACACACATCAGAAGAAGTTCGATACAGGAGCACTCGACAATATACCTGACCACTACCCTTCAAAAACTGTCATCAAAAACAAGGTGAGTCTGAAAAGCTGTCACACCAAGAGGAGCTTAAGGAGACATGACAAAACTAAATGTCATGTGCTATCCTGGATCAGATCCTGGAAAAAAAAATAAATAAAAAGGGATATTAGGTACAAATGAAATGGGAATAAAGCATAGACTTCAGTGAATAATAAGGTGTCAGCATCGGTACATTAATTGTAACAAACGTACCACAGTCGTGGGGAAAACGGTGGTGGTCTGGGGGAGATACATGGGAACAAGGTACTAGCTGCTCAATTTTTCGGTGAATCTAAAACTATTCTAAAAAGTCAAGTCTATTTATTTTATTTTTTTTTTAATTTTTTTTTAAATGTTTATTCATTTTTGAAACAGAGAGGGACAGAGCATGAACAGGGGAGGGTCAGAGAGAGAGGGAGACACAGATTCCGAAACAGGCTCCAGGCTCTGAGCTGTCAGCACAGAGCCCAACACGGGGCTTGAACTCACGGACCGTGAGATCATGACCTGAGCCGAAGTTGGACGCTTAACCGACTGGGCCACCCAGGCACCCCAAGTCAAGTCTATTTAAAAAGTACAATTTACTTAAACAAAAGACGCGAATCTTCCGAATGAAAGGACCTAGAGAATGCTGGTGTAAGGAGAGATAAACATTGTTCCCTTTTCATGATTCTGAATCCCTCCCTGTCTTATTTACTGAGTACTTATTTGGGGGCTCTCAATCTCACAGTCTAGGGAGTGAGTTTAAACCCCTCCTCCTGGCCTTGGTTTTTAAATGTTCCATGTGTATCATCTCTGTAATGACAACACACAGCAAAAGGACACGGACATGGCTTTTTAGAGCTAATTCAGCTTTTTTAAACTCACATTTAGAGACACATTTACGAAATTTCCAAATTCTGAGGCAAAAGAAAAAAAAACCTACAAAGCTTTCAAAGAAAAGAAAAAGAAAAGGTGACTCAGAAAGGTTCCAAAGCCGACTAACATCATGCAACATCACATAGAATACAATGGAGCAGTGTCTTCAAAATTCTAAAAGTACTGTCAATCTTAAATTATATGAGAACAAAAGATATTTTAAGCGTACAAGAGCTCGGAAAGTTTGCCTCCCACACCTGTAGGAATTACTCAAGAGAATAGTTCAGCCAAAAATATAAGTAATCCAAGAAAGAATGCAGGAGATATAAGAAACAGTAGGTGCTGGGGCACCTGGGTGGCTCAGTCGGTTGAGCGTCTGACTTCGGTTCAGGTCATGATCCCCCAGTTCATGGGTTCGAGCCCCACGTCGGGCTCTGTGCGGAGAGCTCGGAGCCTGGAGCCTGCTTTGGATTCTGTGCCTCCCTCTCTCTCTCCCAAAAATAAACGTTAAAAAAATTTTTTTTAAAAAAGAAACACCAGGTGCTGAGTCTCAGACTGGGGTGGGGGTGGGAGGATTTGAAGGAAAATGAAAAGGGGATTTATTACATCTTGAGGCTTGGAGACTTCTCTACTGAACGGTGACATTTTAGAAACATTTCTTTCCTTTTCGGTGGCTCTAATCCCTCTGCTTGAATCTACGTGGCCTGATATTTCTATAAAATCGCATTGTGAATTCTGTTCGTTTTTCCTTTTCAAGTGTGATTACTGATATATTCGGGTTGACTTTTACCATCTTGTTTTATGCTTCCCGTTTACTTTGTTTCTTCTGTGCTTCTTTCTTCTTCCTCTCCTGCCTTCGGACCGCATTGCTGATTGGTGTGCTTGAAATGCGATTTGTTCACGACTCACAGCCATGCATTTAGGGATTGCTCTTAAAATTTCAATATGCCTGCCCACTCAACGTGTGAGGTCAATCAATAGGCTCTGGAACAAGACAAGAACTTGACATTATTGCCCGTCCACCCCCCAAGCAGACATTGACTGTTGTTTTACACGCGCAATGCTTGCTTAGATTTACCGACTGTAGTGAAGATTGTCAGTGTCTCGCCTAGACCCCTTTTCAAAAAAAAATTCTTTTGATGTTTATTTATTTTTGAGAGAGAGAGAGAGTGGGAGAGGGGCAGAGAGAGAGGGAGACACCGAATCCGAAGCAGGCTCCAGGCTCTGAGCCGTCAGCGCAGGGCCCGACGCGGGGCTCGAACCCACGAACCGCGAGATCGTGACCTGAGCCGAAGTCGGACGCTCAACCGACTGAGCCGCCCAGGCGCCCCTCACCTAGACCCCTTTAATTGAGGCAGTATACGTATTGCCCAGCTGGCGTATTAACTGATGGCTGCACCATTCTTGGGAGGATTGTTCTGAGGAAGACAGTGCATCCCAGGCTGGGAGGTTACCATCCCAACCCCTAAGAACAGGCCGTAACCAGTACCTGGCCTATATGGGGATACAAAAAGCCAGCTCTTGGAGCACCTGGGAGGCTCAGTCGGTTAAACATCCGACTCTCGATTTCGGCTCAGATCAGGATCTCACGGTGCATGAGATCGAGCCCCACATCGGGCTCCGCACGGACAGCACAGGGCCTGCTTGGGATTCTCTCTCTCTCCCTCTCCCTCTGCCCTTCCCCTGCATTGTAAATAGATAAACAGAAAATAACCAAAAGTTAAAAAAAAAAAAAAAAAAGCCAGCTCCCTTGCCACAACAGAGGACAAGCCTGTGGTGCCCGTATTAGTTTTCTATTGCTGCTATAACAAACGATCACACACATAGTGTCTGGAACAACACAAATTTATTCCCTTACAGGTGTGAAAGTGAAAAGTCTAACATGGGTCTCACTGAACTAAAATCAAGGTGTCAGCAGGGCCGTGTGTTCCTTGTAAGAGGCAGTAGGGGAGAATGTGTGTTCTTGCCTTGTCCAGCTTCAAGAGGTCGCCAGTATTCTTTAGCTCACGGCCCCCTTCCTCCCTCTTCAAAACCACAGCACAGCGCCAGTCTGATCATTCGTTCACAGTCACATCTCTTTCTCTCTTTCTTTGCCTCCCTCCTCCTATCTTAAGGACTCTTGTGATTACATTGGGCCCAGGATACACCAGAATAATCTCTTTGAGACTGGTTGATTAGCAACTCTGATCACATCTGCAACCTTCATTCCCCTTTGCCACATAACCTAATGTACTCACAGGCTCAGAGGATTAGGACGCGAATGTCTTTGGGAGGCCATTATTCTGCCAGCCACAGCACCCTTCGAGCTCCAGAGCTATTCGCAGGTTCAGGCTAAGGCTAGATTCCAGCTGGAGCCATACAAAGGGACTTATAGGAGGCTGTGTCCTTATTCAACAGTCAACACTATTTGTCGTAACAACGTAGAAAACTTTATAGAAATCTAATAAGTCGCTACCACAAGGATGTAAAAAGGAAGGTGTTACAGAACTAAATCCACATCTATCTTTCTAGGAAGTCCAAGTCAAGTCATTTATCATAATACAAAGTCCAAGAAATGTGGTTGTAGTAAAAACCAAGATGAACAACCAATAGAGTGGACACCTTCTCTGGGGAGAGAAGCACCAAGTTGGAAAAAGGTAGATCAGAGAAGTGCTCCTTGTTTTAGAAGCCTGATTTGTAGACAAACACTGTTTGACTTCTTAAACTATGCACAATGTTTTGACGAAACAACTTAAAAAATTAACTCAGTAAGTGAGGCAAAGAAGTTAGTTTAGTCCCTTAAACCAGCAAGAACCTAAAAAAAAAAAAAAGAGAAAAGAGAAAGAAAGGAAGTAACCTATTACATTCCTATTCCTAGTTCTAAAAAAAACCTTTTGCTAACTATAAATTAACACGTACTCACCATAAGGACTTAAGGTGACGTAGAAATGTTGAAAATACAACGTGAAAATCCTATATATACACCACCACTCTCAGAGATCGCCTCTATGCACATCCATGTGCATATTTATGCTCCCAGGTAGTTTTTCAAAAAAGTTGGGATCACACTGTTTGTGACCTGATTATATCACTAACATACGGATCTTGCCAGGTCAATTGATACAGCTCTACATTCCTCTTAGTAATTGCACAGAATTCTGTCATTTGAATGTACCATTAAAAGTAATGACAATTTAACAAAACTCAGGAGGCCAGACAGTAGGAGGGAAGAGATAAGTTCATTTTCCTCATCTTTAGTGACAAGGAGTCAGCTAATATTATTCAAGTTGGTAAATAAGGGTAGAAAAAGTATGATATTTAAAGCAATAAAGGCATCTACTGGAAGGACAAAATATATTAGCCATCAAAAAAACCCAAAGTGCATATACACAAAATTCCTTAAGTTTCAGAGTGGGCATTCAATATCTACTAGCCAAACTTGGACAATAAACATAAGTATAAATATAGTAAAAAGTATATCAAAAGGACTTTTAATAACGGTTGTCTCATAAAAGGGGATGAGGTTGGGCACTTATATCTGTCACCATAAATGTACCCGCTATTTTAAAAAGATATTCATGATATGGAATGGAAAATAGCTATTTATAAAACAGTACATAAACTACACTCAACTTTTATACAAAATACATACAATGTGTTCATGCACAGGTAGAAAAGACTCCAAAGGCCATGTACCAAAATATGGACAATAGTTATGTCTAAGTACATCATATTATAAACATTCTATATATATATATGCACATGTATATATGTGCATGTATATATACATATACATATGTGTGTGTGCGTGTGTGTGTGTGTATATATATATACACACGCATATATATACATATATATGTATGTGTATATATATATATATATATATATACACATATATATATATATATAAAATATATATATTTTTTTAAGTAGGCTTCATGCCCAGTGCAGAGCCCAATGCTGGGCTTGAACTCACAACCTGAGCTGAGATCAAGAGTCGGACACTTAACTGACTGAGCCACCCAGGTGCCCCTCTATATATTCTTTATGCTGATGTAATTTTCTCTCATGAGCATATTTCATTTATATTGTATTTGAAATAAGAAAACACATTCAAAGTCGTCTTTTTGTGTGTGAGGGGGGTGGGGAGCATTGGAAGAAAATAAACTAAAAACCAGTCGAAATGTCCTTAAATATCTTCCAAAGCCTAGGCCACAAAATACCTATATCCCACACGCTCGAGTTTAAACAAATTTTGCAAATAGTCTTTATGCCCTCAAACATTAAAAAAAAAAAATTCCCATTTTACACAAAGGCAGGCTATAGGCTTTTCATTCTAGCTAAGCCCCACCAAGTCATTTGTGATGGAGCCTCTGATTTACTGGACTGCCACCCAGAAAAAGGTTCCTATGGGTTAACACCAACCCTCTGGCACAGTAACGGGCTTTCCACACACTCAGTCGCCCATTCCCAACATTAAGTGAAGACCTCCCTCGAGCAAAGCATTACACAGCGCGCGTCAACAAGTTAGAGATGAACACAGAGGCCTGCCTCAAGTAGCCTACAACCTTATGGGGAGACGGTGCAGATAGGAGGCAGAGAGTAAGGGGCACTAACACAGAAAAGACAGTATGGAGAGCCCAGATGGGATTTCACTTTGGTCTGTAAATATTTTCAAACACATCAACAGATACTTGGAAAGGTAGGGGAGAAAATGAAGGGCCATCTTTTTTCAGGTTTCATTCATGGTTGGACTCTGAAAGTAGTTATCCCTACCTCTCCCTAAGTAGATAGCCCTATCCTTACTGGCCACTAATCATATGCCACGTTCTCCAATATTATTATGGAACTTCTATAGGGGAATCTCTTAGTCTCTATTTGAAGGCAGACATTTTTGTGCCCCCACTTTCCTAGTGTAGCATGCACAGAGCAGACACGGCAAATTTTCCAAAATGAACAAATTGAGCCAACTCTCAGAGCTCCCCACAGTAGGCTGCCTCATTGTATCAGATGAAAACATCACACGGATATGGCACACAGAAGTACAGCCAATATTCTACCTAATGTAGCAGATTTTCCCCTTTAATTCCACAGCAGTGGAAGGCTTGGCAAGGCCAAAAGAGAGAAAAGCTCAAGGACAAAACAGGTATTGATAAGCGAAATCACTTCATATTAAGAAAGGCTGGGGTGCCCGGGTGGTGCAGTTAAGCGTCAGGCTTTAAAAAAAATTTTTTTTAATGTTTGAGAGAGAGAGAGAGAGAGAGAGAGAGAGAGAAACATAAGCAGGGGGAGGGGCAGAGAGAGAGGGAGACACAGAAGCCGAAGCAGGTTCTAGGCTCTGAGCTGTCAGGACAGAGCCCCACGACGTGAGGCTCGAACTCACGAACAAACGTTGGGCTCTTGATCTCGGCTCGGGTCACGATCTCACGGTTCGTGAGATCGAGCCCGGCTGCGGGCCCTGTGCTGACAGCATGGAGCCTGCTTGGGATTCTCTCCCTCCCTCTCTCTCTCTGACTCTCCCCTACCTGTGCGTGCGTGTGCGTGTGCACGCCCATTCTCTCTCTTGAAAGAAATACATAAACTTTCCAATCTGAAGCCCCCAATGCAGGCGGCTCTGCTGTTTTTCCAATTCCAACATAGGGTTCTATGAACAAAAGAATTAATACAGAAAGCTTTTCTGGGCAAAGGAGCCTCTGACGGAGTGTGATCGGGCTCAGAGAAACAAGTCAACTCGTCTAGTGCTCAACACGATGCTACCAAAACCTGAAAGTCTTAGCACTTACGTCTCAGATTAGATCAGAGAGAAAATTCTCTTTCAGTTCCGATTTCATAGTGACACAGAGAATCAATGTTCTTCAAATAGTAAATTTACTTATTTAAAATAAGTAATTTAAAGTGATTTGTACCTCTTGGTGGAAGAAGGGGCCAAAATAATAATTAGGATTTTTAGAAATGAGAAAGGAGGTTCACTCAAGGTTAATAAAATGAATCAGGGACCCAACTACATGCTCCCTCAAAATAATTAGCTCTGCCTGGGCCGCCAGGATAAATAAATTAATTGAAAAAGCTTATATACAAGACATTTTTATAACTACAGACATCAAAAAAAAAAAAAAAAGGAGAAAGAGCTTCAGACATGACTATTTCCTTAGAAGAGCCTTCCTTGAAACTGTTTATTATAATTACTATAGAAGCAAAGTAAGAATCGCAGAAAACCACCACCTAAAAATTGGTATTAAATCTGTTTAATATCTTTAATAATGCTATCACTTCTACATCCTTCCACGAAAGGGCTTTACAGTTTTTTCCGTTTACTGCAAACGTATCTTTAAAAAGAAAAAAGCCAAGCTTGATGTTGAGGCTACGACACACAGTTTTAATTACTGGCACTACACCACAAAGCAGAATGAGTACCCTCTTACTTAAACGAAAGGAGGATGGCATTGCACTGGGGCATCTATCCGACACGTTGTTTTTTCTCGAGCGGTCTGCATCCAAGGCCGGTATTTTATAGGCTAATTTAAAAACAAACGCAAATTTTCAAAAAATAAACGAAAGCCATGTTTTGCTCAGGAATACTACCGTACACATGCCATAGGGGTTGTTTTTTCACAGCCGATGCTGGTCTGCCAAACATCAATGGCCAAACACTAAGTCTTGAGTCTGGCAGTGTGCACCCAGTTGTTTCTTGCTGCCCTGGACAATCTGATGGGGTCTCGTGTTGACAGACCACCTTGTGGCCACCGTTCTCTTCTTAAAGGTGACTCCGCTGTGCTAGAACATTCATCTCCTTAGGATGCAAGGCCTAGCAAAAAGCCTCCCACAAATCCGCTGGATATCACAATGTTCTGTTTGATAAATTCTGTTGCCTGAAACAGAAGTTTAAACAAAAAAAGACTCTTAATTGTGCTACGACGTGGACGAACCTTGAAAACGCTACGCTAAGTGCAACAGACGGAAAAGGCAAAACGTTGCGTGATTCCGCTTAACGTGAATACTGAAATTCATCATGACAGGAAGTAGGCCAGAGGCTACCAAGGGCTGGGGAGAGGGGTTCATTGTGCCAATTACTGCTTAATGCTTAGAGTTTCTGTTTGGGACGATGAAAAGGTTCTACGCGTGGATTGTGGTAATGTTTGCACAGAAGTGTGAATGTACTTAATGCTACTAGAATACATATACGTATATACATATTTCTTTAAGTAGGCTCCGTGCCGAGCGTGGAAACCAAAGCGGGACTTGAACTCGTGGCCTATATATATACATAGGTATATTAAAACGGTCAATTTTATATTACGTATCTTTTGCCACAGTAAGAAAAAGAAAAAACATGGCGCAAATTAAAAATTTAAAAAGCCACCCTTAACCACTGAATTTCGTGCCAAGTAACGTTTTCACGGCTGTTTTCCCCAATCCAATAAATATTTGGCAAAAACGCTTCTACACCTACTGCTGCGGGTGCCAACCACCACACAAGATGCCAGGACTGTCCATTACAATCTGAAGGAGCACAGAGTCCTGGCCAGACACAGTAAGCTTCTTGGCTACTGAGATAATAGGTATATCAGCAGCAAAAATCTCACAGGGAACAAGAAGCTATAGGGCAGACATAAATGAATGCAAGTTATTAGCACAGATTTAATAAATGCCCACAGCAGGCACAAAGATTTTTATTAACAGTCCACTTAGCCAGCAAGGAAAAAGGTACAAGGATCAAAAAATATCACCCTGATAAAATGTTTAACCCAAATAAAACTAGGAAAGAGCAACAGACAAAGCCAGACTGTGGGATATTCTGCCTAGATGCTTCAAAAATGTCAATGTCATGAAGGACGGCGGGGGGGGAACCCCCACAGATAAGGGGACCGTTGAAGACCAAAGGAGACTTCAGAGACACGACAACCAAATGCAATATGCAATTCTTGACTGGCGGAAAAATGTATAAAAGAGATTTTTGTGGAAAAATTTTAATATGGACTGCATACTAGGAAATATTACTTCATCCTGTTAAATAGGGTAATTGTAGAAGAGAACATCTATCTCTTAGAAGATATATGCTGAAGATTTGAGTGAAAAGTAATCATGTAGTAAATGATTATGCAAAAAAAAAAAAAGTGTAGGGGCGCCTGGGTGGCGCAGTCGGTTGAGCGTCCGACTTCAGCCAGGTCACGATCTCGCGGTCCGTGAGTTCGAGCCCCGCGTCAGGCTCTGGGCTGATGGCTCGGAGCCTGGAGCCTGTTTCCGATTCTGTGTCTCCTTCTCTCTCTGCCCCTCCCCCGTTCATGCTCTGTCTCTCTCTGTCCCAAAAAAAAAAAAAAAAAAAAAAAAAAAGTTGAAAAAAAAAAGTGTAAATCACACATACACACTCAGAGCTAAAGCAAATGTCGTAAAACGATTTGGTAAATAGGTGAAGGGTATGTGTCCTTGAACAAGGGGTATTTGAAAAGTCCTTCAACTCTTCAACTGGTCTGAAAGTTTCCAAGATAAAAAGTTGGAGGTATTAAGAGACCAGAACAAAAACGAAGGCAAGGAGTATTCAATTCAATTCTAAACAGACTAGAAGACAAAATACACATAAAAACATTAATAAAACTATTACTAAAATACACACACTTTCAAAACATCCCACCTCGTGAAAAAAAAAACCCAGGTAGTTTTAGTGGTACCACACCTTGCCGACACATGTACACATTTGTAAAACCGGAGGAAAACTTCTGGAAGAGTCATGTTATCAGTTTTTATATGCAGATCAAAGTAGGTAGGAGATGGGCAGGAAAAACTATGTTAACTACTACAAAAACAAAAACAAAAAAAAGATTGATTTTTTTTTTTTTTTTTTTTTCCCCCAGTCACCTCTACATCCTACGTGGGGCTGGAACTCATGACCCGGACGATCAAGAGTCACGTGCTCCTCCAACTGAACCAGCCAGGCGCCCTAATGATGACTGACTGAAATGGTGGCTTGATCCCAACAGTTTTACTTAACACTCCAGACGTGACCCAAAACACCAACTTTTTAAAAGGCAATCACCAGTCGCATTTTCTGCTAAGCGAAACCCATGAAGAAAAAAAAAAGAGAGCCAAAAATGTACATCGTCTTACTTCTTCGATTATATTGTTGATTTCAGGTGCTGCCTTATTTGCTCGTTTCTTAATCTGTCTTTTCGCTTTGTTTACATCTTTTTCAACTCTCTTCCAGTCAATCTGCACATAGCCACTGTGACTGGCAATCTGCAAAAATATAATCAAAATGGTTAATTGTAAACCAACCAGGCTGTTGACAAATCTCTTACCCAGGAATATATGGACATTTAGATTTCAAGAAATCCATGAGGCTTATAGGTAAGATATCACAATTTACTCATTTAATAAACACTGAGTGCCTACCCTGTGCCAAGCATTGTAACTATAGCCAAGAAGAAGAGAGACATAAATAAGTCCCCACGCTCAAAGAGCTCTGGGTCCACAAGGGAAAAAAGATATTGAGCATAATTAATTATTTAGATGTGATGAACACTACGTTAAGAAACATATACTACATGATGGGAAAAGATTCCACAATCTTTTTATTGTGGAATAAACTATATTATAACTGTACTATAATTCTATCATAACTTTTAGAATTTGAGAATTAGCTAAAAAGACACAGAAACTATCTAAATTATACAGCTAATAAAACAGTACCTTTTAATTAAATAGATGTTTAGTTATAAGGGATCAGAAGCCAATCAGTTATTAGGTCACTAAAGAAATCTAAAGTAGCTTGATAAAGGGTCTTTACTAACTCTAAGAATACTTTCTGGTAATCGCTTTTGAAAGCGGAATACAAAAGAAATATGCTCTATACAGGTTTCATGCCATAATTCCTTTTAATAAAACCATAGCTAAATGCATATTAACTATAAGAAAACCCCGAATGTGGTACTACGGAGACACTACAAATAATCTGAACCATAACATAGTGTGTAAGCCAGTACCATAAATTAGTCTCTTCAAATAATAAAATCAAAATATAAAGAATCACAAGAGCAGTAAACAATTAAGCCAGGTATACCAGTATAAATCACTTCTATCAAGCTTATGCTTTCTTTGTAATCTTGAAAGGCATCACTTGACTTTGAACCATAAATAAAATATTTCAAATAACAAAAGTATGTGATTGTATATAAGTAGATTGCATGGGAATCTTAAGTTCCATTTTCACTGTGAATGACTCCATAGAAGAATTTCTTCATCTGCATTTCTTCCTGTATCGATTCACCTATGATCACTTCAAACTCCAGCCTCAGCAAAAGAGTGGTGATCAAATCAAATGGCAAGTGCGAGCTTTTCCTGGCAGCACCTGACACAGCAATTTGGGTCACAGGCAAGGAGGTGATGGTGAGCCTTAGGGACCCTCCCGTACATAGCAACTATAAACCCTGGTTAAAACACAAGCGCTCCAGAATTAGCAAAAGCAAGCAGACCTCAAAGGGAGTTGAAACTTGCAGGAAAGCAACAATGTAAGGTCAGTTGCCCATTTTTCTGGTTTTATCCTGAGGGCAGGTTGCACGTGCAGGGTGGCTAAACCTTTAACAGAAAACATGCCACCTTTCCGGCCCAAAGAACCAGATGACAGAGTCTACGATAATAACAACTGCCAGAAATGAGAGCGCTAGATAGATAAGGGGAGTCCCAAATTCGACGTGTACACTCTACCCAAGTCCCGAACCACACATTCATAAGGCAGAGCCGTGCAATCTGGCCAAGGCTAACAGGACTGAATGGAGATTTGAGCTGCTACCCACCTCAGGTGAAACAGTCTGCCATTTGAGTCCAACAAAGTCAACTTTCTGCCAAAAGCGAAATATCAATACTCTTCGGAGGAATAAAACAGAATCCAGAGTTTCCAGAGCATAACATTCCCAATACCCAGGATAAACTCCAAACTTTCTTGAAATAGGATAAAATAAGAAAATATGGCCTAGTCTCAAAAGAAAATTAACAGATGCCAACCTTAAGATGAACCAGGTACTTGAATTATCAGGACTTTAAACCAGCTATTAGAACGATGCTCAATGAGGTAAAGGAAACTGTGCTTGTAATCAATGAAAAGATAAGGAATCTCACCAGAGATACAGAAAATCTAAAAAGAGCCAAATGAAAATTCTAGAATTGGAAAATACAGTATCCGAACTAAATTTATTGGCGAGGCTTGATGGCGGAAAAGTAGATGGCAAAACAAAGAATCAGTGTACGTGTAGGTAGATCACTAGAAATTCCACAATTTGAAAGACTGAATAAGGAATGAACAAACCCTAGGACATTATCAAAAAGCCTAATATGCACATAATCACGGTCATAATCTCTCCCTATCTCTCTCTGCCCCTCCCTGCTCTACTCTCTCTCTCTCCCCCCCTCAAAAGTAAATAAACATTTAAAAAATAAAGAAAAGAAAAGAAAAGAAAAGAAAAGAAAAGAAAAGAAAAGAAAAGAAAAGAATGGTCAAAACCTTCCCAAACATGGTTAAACACATAAATTTACAGATTCAGGCTCAGTGACCTCCAGGTAATGATCTAACACGATTATGAAATAACAATACTCAGATGATGCATGGGTTGGAGGGGGGGCACAGAGGAACATAAAGCAGGCAAGTGTGTGAGACTGGGGGGAGGGGAACGGTGGGCAAGGAAAGTTCAATAAATGATAAATTCTCATATTCCATAACAGGAAGCCACTAGTCAATACCTCAAACTGAAAGATCAAGAAATAGTCAATTAACTTTGTTTAGGAAAGAGGAAATAAGTACCTTGAGCATCGGCTAAGAGCTCAAGGAGTTGCCTCAAGGGAGGGAAAAATGGGGAGGGTAGGTAGTGAGGGAGGTAGGGAATTACTCTAACCTATAACGAGTCTTGTACGTGTATTTGACCCTTTCAATTAGGGGCACACAAACAACTACAAAAAAAAAACAACTAAGTTTAAAAGATCTGCATACCACTGTCTATTTTAAGATGGCACTGTGATAAATAACTGGAGAACACTGAACACTGAGTTACTAGAAAAGCTTTAAGTTCTAAGTCAACAAATTTCTTTTTCTTAAGGTTTCTTTCTTTTTGAGAGAGAGCTTGTGTGTGCACGAGGGAGGGGTGGGGTGGGGTGCCGAGGATCTAAAGTGTGCTCCATGCTGACGGCAGCCAGCCCGACGTGGGGCTCGAACTCACGAACCATGAGATCATGACCTGAGCCCAAGTCGGACGCTCAACTGACTGAGCCACTCAGGTGCCCCTAAAATATAAGTAAAGGTAATGAAAATATGGAAGCAGGCCTGAAGAACAATGGGCAATTAGGCTAAAAGTCATGTGTTACTCTGATTTCCTCTTTCAGTTTCTTCCTACTGAGCTTTCAAGGTGAGTCATATTTGTGGGAAAAGCTGGTTTGATGCAGACAGGTCCCACAGTCTTCCGCTTAGTGACTTCAAAGACTATGTAGATTAGGCACAGAAGGCAGCAAGGGCAACATGTGAACCTGAAGGGAGTCTATTGAGGGGACTGAAACAGACTTCTGAAAAACTGACAGAGTGGACTCACATGTATTAATTCTCTTTATTCTGTGAACATTTTAGGAAAGCTCTGCTTCAATTCGGTACCCTTTTCCCTTACACAGAAAAGACAACTGAGTTTTCAAAATAGCTGTCGAGTTAAATGTGTCTTGATTCTACATAAACACAAGTCAAAATCAGCTTAAGTACAATTGTCTTCTGTACCAAGGCTGGCATATTCATCCAAAGGCCTAAGTTTCGATATTAACCATATTCCTTTTTACCTCTTACCACAATAGGCAATTACTCCTAATAATGCCACTGATAGAAAGAAAATATATTTTTTTAAAGCTGTTTAGAAAAATAACACACACACACACACACACACACACACACACACACACACGTACATAGCTGTTTAGTAAACAACCCAAAATCTATGCTTAACACATACGAATTCAGTCCCTTTGCACTTCAGGCAATGACGCTGGTTATTACATGATCAATGGCTTTGGTACTGAAGTCAGATGTTGGTTGCCATGAACATCTATCATTTTAAAAATCTGGTACGACGGTCCTCTATATCTTTAAAATTATTGCTAACATTCATTCCCAGAGATTTTCAGTTTTGGGATTTACTATATTTGATCTTCAGGGAATGGTATTTTTGGAAAAATATATGCCAAACAGACATGAATGCCAGACAATATCCTGATAAACATCCTCTAACTGCAAAGCATTTTTAAACCTTATGCCTAGAGGAACATGAACAAAAACTAAAATTTCAAATCCCCCTGCCTCAGAAATAGGATTACAGATGATTTTTTAAACCCTATTTTCCACTTTCTAGATTATTATGGTTTCCCAGTTTTAAAAAACAAGATAGAAATTGCTAACAGCAATTTCCTCTGGGAAGGAAAATTGCATGGCTGGAAAATGGGGAAAAGAAAGAGACCTTCTGAATTTTATCTGTCTGATTTTTAAATATACGTTTAAAACGGTCAAGATGAGGTTATATTATGGATGAAATATTTATTTTGCTTCAAGGGAAATCTGGGTACGTCATAAAAAAAATGAGGCACCTCAAACTTTGATACTTGTCTTTTTAACTGGGATCTCTTTAGCTGGGATCAAACCATGGTTACGGAATGCAGACGTATTTAAACTGGTGTTTTTCCTGACAGATGTCAGCTTTCAAAACTCATTTTAGTTCTTCCATAAACTGATACCTAAAAGAAAAACCCCTCCACCCTCTATTAAAATGGACAGGAATGAAATGGCTGACCTTGACTTTCGCAGTCCCCGAGGGCTACATATGTAAGCAGAGGCAAAGACTGAGGCTTAGACATACCTGAAGAAGAAGAAAGCCACCGCCTACAGCGGTGGCTGCCAGCTTTCCGACCTTCTGGAACAAAAATCCCGCACACCTTGAATGAAAGAAATGACAAAAGATGAGAACAACCAGTGAGGTACTAAACTCTCTCCCTCTTCTCTTTTTCATTGCTTTCCTAATAAAATCTTAATGTCTTTCCATTTCTTTTGATCATATCCCTTACCGGCTCAGAACCCCTCAGTGTTTCCCTCGTTATATAGGCAAGTCAATAGCGCACAATCTAGCACGCCTGGCTGGCTCAGTCGGTAGAGCATGCGACCCCTGATCTCAAGGTCGTGAGTTCGAGCCCCACGTTGGGCCTAGAGCTTACTTAAAAAGAAAAAAGTGTACGATCTAAATTGTGATATGCTTCAAAATCAGGGATGGAGAGAAGAGGAGGGGAATTTAGAGGAAAAAAGACCGGCTACTGAAACAATGTTGAGTGCCCAAGGGCCTCATTGTGCTCTCCTTTCTACATTTGTAGAATTTGAAATTCCCCATAAGAAAAGTGATTTTGTTTGTCTGTTTGTTATAATGCAGTCAAGACGTTCCATACACTTGGCCACCCCCCACTCTACCCAACCCTTCTGCGCCAATACCATTAGTTTCCAAACAGGTTATCGCCATTGCTCAAGCTATTCATCTCCCTGCTTCTAGGGGTTTCTGCCTAGCTCTGCTCATCTAAAGCTTTTCCACCCTTTAAGGTCCCACTTAAGTTCCACCTTCAGGACTACAGTTAAGCCCATATTTCTCATAGCTGCTTAACTTTTTTTTTTAAATGCTTACTTATTTTTTAGAAAGAGAGAGAGAAAGAGAGACAGAGTGCGAGAAGGGGAGGAGCAGAGAGGGAGACACAGAATCCAAAGCAGGCGCCAGGCTCTGAGCTGCCAGCACAGAGCCCCATGTGGGGCGTGACCATGAGATCATGACCTGAGCTGAAGTCGGACGCTTAACCGACTGAGCCACCCAGGCGCCCCTCTCATGGCTTCTTTACCTCCATCTATACCGATGTCTATCCATCTCTAGATTAAACCTATTTTGTCCCATCTATCCTGTAAGAATGTCAGTCCATACTTCTTTTCTGATTAATTCTCCCCTGTGGTGAGCTCATTCCCTCAGTGTTCCAGATCCATACTGTTGTAAAAGAAGCCCAGATTTCTAACTCTAGCCTTCTGAACTGGGTTGAAAAGTGCCCTCTCCCCCCAAGCCTGAATTCACGTCCTTCCCAGAATCTCAGAACGTGACCTTTGGATTAAGGGTCACTGAGGATGTAATTCGTTAGGATGAGGCCACGCTGCAATACAGTGGGTCCAAAATCCAGTATGACTTGATCCAACATGTCACAGAGACACGCAGAGGGAACACAGCCATGTGATGGTGCAGCCAGAGATCGGAGTGCTATGTCTACAAGCCCAGGAATGCCGGGGGCGGCTGGCAACCAGCAACAGCCAGGAGAGAAGCTAGGAGATTTTCCCCCTGAGCCTCCAAGAAGGAACCGACTCAGCTCACACCTTTCAGACTTCCAGCCTCCAGACCTGTGAAAGAATACATTTCTTGGATTTCTAAGCCACCTAGTCGCGGTACTTTGATACAATAGCTCTAGGAAACTCACATGCCGTCATAAATGGGCATTTTACATTTCCGGGGGCTTCTCTAGCACACAGAACCACATATTTGAACATCCCAAGGCAAAAATCCTCTCTCCAACCAAATCCACTGTTGCTAAGGTCCCTCATCTGTAAGCGACAGCGCTGTTCTCTAGGTTTCCCCCCTCGTGGTCATCTCAGACTCGGGCTTCTTCATCACCTTCGGGGGGCCAGCTGATTGCCATTTCTATATACTCTATCTCCAGATCACTTGACTGTCTTCTTTCCATTCTCAAGGACATCACTGCCTTGCTTCCAGACCACACTAAGGGCGGGCCCTCTGGCTAGTTTTCACACCTCCCATCTCTCCTAGCAGACACCCACTCTGGTATTTCTTCTCATCATCCAAAACCTCTATCTGCCTACACCTGCATGTAATCTCCTTAGCCTCCCAGGCCACGTCCTGAACTGGTCTGAAACGTGAACTGCTTAGATTAATGCTTATTAACCATTCCTCCTTCATGCATGCCACAATAGTACGGCAGTTCTACACCTTAAGAAGAGCTGCCAAAATGTACTATGCTGGATCCAAAGTCATTGCAACAAACCACCTGTGTAACATTAGAGTCCTACGAAACAGCTCCTGGGCCAACACTGCCTATAATCCAGACATATGTATTACTACGAAGACCGTGTCCCTCAGTAGGGGAGTTAGCAACACAGGCTCTGATAAAGGAGCAGAGGAGGCAAGCAGCAGCCAAGTCACAACTGCGTCCCAGGGACCGTATCCCACAAGCACGTCTACCCTTTGCTAGATGGCATGAGCCGCTAAAAAAAAAAGCTACTAACTCCCCCTGCTCTGCCTCTAGGATATCCAAGCAAACTTCTGCCAATTATGGGGCTTCTCACCGAGTCTGGCCTACGAGGAGAAAGCACACAATGATGTGATAATTCTATCGCTCCATTATTTTTTAGTCTCCTTTAAGACGGGGCTTTAGGCCCATACTCACATGAACCAATCACCCAAGGGCACCACACGGTGAGCTTCGCTGAGCAGAGGACCAGACTCCCCATTATCAGGGGTCGAGGTCCAAACCATCTGCGGAGAATCAACTGAATAACCAGGGCCCTGACCAGGCATCTCTCTTCTAATTGCAGGTCTTTTCCTTAGCAGCATTAATAAGTACACATGAATAAATACGGCAACTCTGCACCATGGAATCTTCACCATGCAGGTTTCTACCACGAAACGGCATTTACAAGACGGCGTAAAGGAGTGAACCATTGTTCCAAGGTACATGTACATCACAAATCAAAAAAATGTAATACTTATCGAGTTTAAATAGGGAAATTTTTAATGTAAGATAAACTTAACTTAGAATCGAAGAAAACAATGATTACTCACAAACTAAGCACCCCCGCCAACTACAAAAATTGTCTACGGTCGTGAACATTTTCAAAATAAAGGGTCATACTTGTTTGACCCTTGTCATCTGGCTAATCTTTTATTCCAAGACGAATAAACTTGATCTATAGTAGCAATTATGTAAGCATGAAGTCTAGAACATTCACTGGGTAGTTAGGTTAATGCTTATTAACTGCTCCTCCTTAATGCATTCCACAATATTATTACTGAGTAAGCAATCAGTCCTGTAATTCCAGCAAAGACCAGGTTCAATTCCAACTCTTCTTCAAAGTATTATAATAATCCAAATTAGCCCAGTGAACATCCACAGAACCATCGGTATCTTAATCAATAATTTGCACTGAGAATTTTCCACGGCTCTCTACAGGGCTGACAGTCCTGGAGACCAGTCCCACTGCGGGAGTCCTCACAGGTTTTTCCAGTTGTTAGCCTTGAACAAGTCAAAATTATTTACATGTAATTAACCCTCCTATGTTTCTTCCTTTTTAGCCACTGTCACTGAATCCAATGCACTCTACATCTCCTACATCTGAGGAGGTGGGAAAGTACATAAAGGATCAAAGGGCGGGACAGGAGGGAACAGCGGCACAAGTGGTGGGCATGGGGGAGCAGATCCCCAAAACCACACACTGAGGCTCCTGAGTGTGTCCATCACACCCATCACATCACAGAGAAAAGCCTCAAGGCAGCGCTCTTCCGGGATTAGCAGTGCAAAGCCACTGAACGTGCACAGTAACTGGCCTGTTTACGAAAGGGCAGCAGTGCGGCTGCCCACAAAACTTAATGAAAAAGATGTTGTTCTCACCAGCCAGTCACCCCACCCATTACAATCTGGGTGGCCACTGAGTACTTTTCAACCATAGGTCCGGAACTGTGGCCAAACACTCGATTCCACCAATGGTGTCTTCTTGCATAGTCAGTTAAATCCAACACTTCGTAAGACTCGTCATCGCTTTCATACTCTTCAAAATACAAAATGGAAAGAAAGAGATTTAGAGGCGACCAAAAGTCAGAAACGTCCTGTAGCTTTTTTTTTTTTTTTTTTTTTTAGCTGTTATAACTCACTGCCAGGTTTGGCCGGCAGCTAAAAATGCCCAGATGGAAACATTAGTTTGTTACATCCAATCCCTTTCCAAAGAGCCTGGCATCTCCTTTCCAAAAGGCCCAGGGACCGGCCTAGGGGCCCGAACCGGAGCCACGTCGGAGTTACACAGAAGTGAGGGGTCGCCCCCCTCCCGCCCCCACCAATGGCAGTAAGGTCAAGTCAGAGTTTCACAGCATGAAGGGTCACCCCCAAATCTCAGTAGGGTCAGGACCAGAGCTAGATCCAGTTTCATCAGTGGGAGGAATGGTGGGGGGGGGGGGGGGGGAGTAGGGGGGGTCCTCCCCTGGCCGAACCGGTTAGGGGCCCGGCAGGATGAAATCACTTCAGTCAAGGCCAAAGCAGCACGTTTGAAGATGGACATGAAGGACCAGAGGTGAAGGTAGGGCAGGAGGCGGGGCTGTGTTAGGGACAGGGGTCGCTCTCCGCTGTGAGGGGAGGGAGTCTAGTTCAACAGGGGTGCCTCCAAAAACCAGAGCCCCAGGAGCCCTGGGGCAGGGGCAAGAAGAGGCGCCCCCGAGAGCAAGGTCGAGAGCTGTGAGCCGCGTCTTAAGCTACTACTCCGGGCCCCGGCCGCTCACCTTGGGGAGGGGGGTTCCGGGTCGCCATGATACCGCCGGCGGCCAGCTCTGAAGGTGGTCCCCACCCGCCCGCCTGCCTCTCCCCACTACTTTAAGAGACGTTCTAGGCCCAGGTGAAAGTCTATGGTCCCTTTTTTCCTCCTCCCCCTCCGGGCGCGTTGTCCGGTCCCCGCCCCTCTTCTCAGCGCTGGGTCTTCCGCGCAAGCGCAAGGCTCAGCGGTGGGTGGGTTGAGGGAGGGAGGCTAGCCGCCGCGCGAGGGCTTGTGGGAGTTGTAGTGCGTTGCCCGTCGCAACCCTGGCTTCCCACCCCACCCCCACCCCTCCTAGCATTTCAGTAACTGAATTCCGTGATCTTGTTTTAAAGAGCCCCAGGGCTGGAGGAGAGGCGGCCTCGCCGGACGGCGTAAAGCGGCGTCCAGCTTGGCGTTCTCAACACTGCACGAGAATGCGAGCGCCTGAGAAAAAAAAAAAAAAGGCTTTTAAAAGGAGATAAAAGAAACCTTGTTTCAAACCCCACTTTTGTGAGGAGGCAAGGGCACATCAACAGATGGAAAATTTTTCTAACGTGCTGCTGCTGGGAACTGGAACCTGTTTATCCGCTCCCTGTCCACATGTTTCCTGCCAGGAACCCAAGGGAAATAGAGGAAGGGCCTAGGGATTGACCCGACACGATATTCAAGAGGACACAGTTTTATAGCATCATTTTTATTACTTAAATCTGAGAGAGGAACGAGGTCAAGCTCTTCCCCCAGGAGCCCCACCGGATTCAGTAGAATGAAAAACCGTGTTGATTACCAAGCAGCTAACTCAGGTTCACATAAACCAGTCCCTAAACTTGTTTTGAATTTGCATTGCACCTGCTGTACAATTTAAAAAAAAAAAAAAAAAAAAAAGCCCTCCTCTTATTCGCTTTAATGGGAAAACAAGGAATTCTGGTATAGGTCGTGTAGGAGCCCCGGGCCGGCTGCCCCCAAATATACTGCTATGGCATACTGACTATTTTGAATTGAAGCTCCCCGGATAACAACGATGAAAGGGTGCTCAGACCCTCCACTGTCCCCCTGAAAACAGGAAACAAATCTCCCATGTGAAAACTACCTTCCCTGTACTGAGAACTAAAAAGACATCCTTATCACCAGAGATAGGAACTTTAAAACCGAGAAAGCTGTAGAAACAAACCTTATTTTTTTCCCCCCTAACCTACTAGCTCAGCCTGAATTCTGCTTAGAATTCGTTACTAAAGCTCCCAAACATCTATTTTCCTTATCCTGTCAATTCCTCATGAAATTATTGTCTTTGTCTAAAATGTATCAAAACTGCCTACCTTGGTCATTTCTTGAGGGTCTCAATTTCATTATTGGACCTCTGTGCACACGTAATAAAACTGTTTGTTTGGGTTTTTTCCCCTCCTGTTCACCTGTCTCATAGGAATTTAATTCTTAAACCAGCTGGAAGCAGCCTAGGGGGAAAGAAGGAAATTTCTCCCTCCCATACGGTTGCATTACTTAAAATATTGACTTGCATAATTGCACTTAGCTTTTCAAACCCTGGTGCCTTATTTTTTCTTTAAAGGAAAATGAGCCCTTTTTTTTTTTTAAAGTTTATTTATTTATTTTGAGAAAGAGAGAGAGAGAGGAGGGCAGGAAGGGCGGAGAGAGGAGAGAGAGAGAATCCCAAGCAGGCTCCGCACTGACAGGGGCTCGAACTCACAAACCATAAGATCTTAAAATGAAGATGCCTAACCGACTGAGCCACCCAGGTGTCCCCAAATCCTGGCGCTTTAAATGCAAAGGTTGGTTCTCTAAAGTTCCTCAGCCTGTGGCCCCCCAAATTCAATTGTAAGACTGGCTGAAGACGTTAGCCTTCAAAGACAGTTACTTTGTGGAAGATTCCACTTTTCCGAAACAAAACAGCTTTAAGGCTTGCTTTCTTCAGAGGTCCTCTCTGAAATATTTTTCCAAAAGTTAACACATCTGAGTTCATACCTCCTTCCCTCCCTTGCTCCCTTTCTGTAGCCCAATCTCTCCTAATGAGGTGCTAACAAATGGAGATATAGCAAATGAGAGGCCCCTGGAAGAAGAGAATGGAGAGAAGAGAAAGGAAAATTAAAAATTGGAAGAGCAAAATGGAAGGTTGACTGGGCCAGTGATGTCCAAGGGACACTTTCACATAGTTCTAGCAACATCTGCCAACTACAGAAAGGAGCCATTTTCCTGTTAAGGCACTGTGGCATTTAGAATCAGATGTTTCTGGGGCGCCTGCGCGGCTCAGTCGGTCAAGGGTCTGACTTTCACTCAGGTCATGATCTGACGGTTTGTGAGTTCAAGCCTTGCGTCTGATTCTGCACTGACAGCTTGGAGCCTGCTTCAGATTCTGTGTCTCTGACTCTCCTCTGCTCTCTCTCCGTCTCTCAAAACTAAATAAACATTAAAAAAAAAATAGAATCAAATGGTTATGGAGAAATTAAGGAGAAAACGGAAACAAAACACTGCCCTTAAAATGCCAAACAGTAGGGGTGCCTGGGTGGTTCAGTGGGTTGAACGTCTGACTCTTGACTTCGGCTCAGATCCTGATCTCACAGTTAGTGGGGTTCAAGCCTCGCATCAAGTTTGGAATTTCCATCTCCCTCTCTCCCTGCCCCTCCCCCGCCCCCAAATAAATAAACTTTAACAAAAGATGCCAAAGAGTCGACCTTTGTATCCAAAATATCTAAAATATATCTGCAGGTAAATTAAAAGGCTATCATTTCTCCAAAGGCCTTGAGGGCTGAGAAGGAACTTTTTAATGTGTTTCCCTTCCTTCTTGCTTGTAGAAGATATTTTTCTAGTGTGAGTTTTTTTCTTGCCCCTAGCGAAAAAGCTGTCATTTTGTTGGTCAATGACAAATGGTTTAACGTGTGAGTTGTATACACAGACTTTTTAAAGGCACTATGATCCTCTTGATGGGCTCAAGGGGGTGGTTTTTTCCTTTTTTATTCCCGTTTTAAAGGGTGTATTATTATTATTATTATTTTTTAGTCTGCCCTAATAAACATTTTCATCGTGGACACTGATATCCTATCTACAACTATACCAAAACATAGTTCGGGTAGTTCCCAGCCTTTCAATGGAGTGTGTTCCAAAAGTGCATTAGCAATTTATTTGAAATTGAGAACATTTTCTTTTTTGAAAAAATGTATTTACTTATTTTGAGAGAGAGAGAGCGAGCAGGCAAGGGGCAGAGAGAGGGGGAGACAGAGAATCCCAAGCAAGCTCCCCATGTGGTGCTCAAACCCATGAATCGTGAGATCATGACCGGAGCTGAAATCAAGAGTCAGACGCTTACCGAACCGAGCTAGCCAGGCGCCCCGAGAACATTTTCTATTTAATCCATAATGAAGCCATGATGAAACCATTCCTTCCTGATCTCCGCATTTCTTCATTGCCTTTGGAAACCTCATTTATTAAAAACAATGTAGTCAGAATTGAGAAAAACAAAAAGCAGACGAAACAACCAACAGAAAAATAGTTAGCATTCCCTGGGCAATCTAATCTCCCCCATTGGCTGCAATGGTCACTCGCTACTCGATAGCTGCATTCCTTTAATTACATTTTCTTAATATTTACTTTTGAGAGAGACAGAGCACGAGCAGAGGAGGGGCAGAGAGAGACAGGGAGACACAGAATCCAAAGCAGGCTCCAGGCTCTGAGCTGTCAGCCCAGAGCCCCACGCGGGGCTCGAACCCACGGACCGTGAGATCATGACCTGAGCAACAATTGCCCATAACAAGATAAAGTCTAAACTTCTCAAGGCATACTGCGGGTATGGGCAAACTTTTTCTGCAGATGGCCTGATAGTGAATATTTTAGGCTTTGCTAAGCCATGTGTCATCTTTGTTACATATACTCTTGTTACTTTGTAAACAATCCTTTAAAAATGTAAAACTCAGGGCGCCAGGGTGACTCAGTCAGTTAAGCATCAGACTCTTGATTTTGGCTCAGGTTATGATCTCACAGTTCATGAGTTCGAGCCCCGCGTCTGGCTCTGCACTGCCAGCATGGAGGCTGCTTGGGATTCTCTCTCTTCCTGTCTCTTTGCCCCTCTCCTGCTCATTCTCTCTCTCAAAATAAGTAAGTAAACTTGAAAAATAAAATAAAATAAAATAAAATAAAATAAAATAAAATAAAATAAAATAAAATAAAAATATCTAAAAATCCGGCACCTGACTGGCTCATTCCTTACAGAATGTGATTCTTTTTTTTTTTTTTTTTTAATTTTTTTTCAACGTTTATTTATTTTTGGGACAGAGAGAGACAGAGCATGAATGGGGGAGGGGCAGAGAGAGAGGGAGACACAGAATCAGAAACAGGCTCCAGGCTCTGAGCCATCAGCCCAGAGCCTGACGCAGGGCTCGAACTCACGGACCGCGAGATCGTGACCTGGCTGAAGTTGGACGCTTAACCAACTGCGCCACCCAGGCGCCCCCAGAATGTGACTCTTGATCTCAGGGTCGTGAGTTTGAGCCCCATGTTGGACCTAGAGCTTACTTTAAAAAAAAGGTAAAGTACAATTAAAATGTAAAACTTAGGGCACCTGGATTGGCTCAGTCAGTTAAGTGTCTGACTTCGGCTCAGGTTTGACTTCTCATGGTTCGTGAGTTCGAGCCCCTCGTCGGGCTCTGTGTTGACAGCCCGGAGCCTGCTTCGGATTCTGTGTCTCCCTCTCTCCCTGCTCCTCCCCTGCTTAACCTCTGTCTCTCTCTCCCTCTCAAAAATGGATAAACATTAAAAAAAAATTTTTTTTTTAATGTAACCATCATTCTTAGCTCATAGATTCTACCAAAACAGAACTTGGGGCAAATCTGTCCTGACACCATAGTTTGCTGACCTTTGGCATACTGGACTCTTCACATTTTGGACCCAAGTTACCTCTCTGGCCTCCGGCTGCTACTTGCTCCAAGTTTCTTCCTCTTCCACGTCCACTGAACTTGTTTTCTGAATACACATTGCTTTTTCCAACCTTCCGGGCTGGATCCATGTGCTTTCTGTCTCTGAAAGCAATGGCTCCCTTTTCTACCAGGCAACAGACAGACATACTTTAAGATACATCTAAAAAGTAACTTACACACAGTTTTTTTCTCCACGTCCCCCAAAGAACTCCCTCCCATCCTTATGATCCGTGGGTTGAATTTGAAGCAAATTTTTGATTATACATTTTTTAATTTTTTTTTAATGTTTTTTATTTATTTTTGAGACAGAGAGAGACAGAGCATGAACGGGGGAGGGGCAGAGAGAGAGGGAGACACAGAATCAGAAGCAGGCTCCAGGCTCTGAGCCATCAGCCCAGAGCCCGACGTGGGGCTTGAACCCACGGACCGCGAGATCGTGACCTAAGCTGAAGTCGGATGCTTAACCGACTGAGCCACCCAGGCGCCCCTTGATTATACATTTTGAATGAACTTTGAGGTCAGCAAGATCCGGGGTCAGATGTCCGCTCTGTCCTTCCTAACTTCATCTTTGGCAAACGTTTTCAGCCTTCCTGAGCTTCAGGTTCCTCCTCTAAAAAATGAGAGAGATTATTTATTATGAAATTATTATGAAAATAAGATGATAAAATCAAGCGTGTAGAGAGCTTGATGCGTGGCACAGAATGAATATTTATTTTTTTAAAGTTTATATATGGAGGGGACGCCTGGGTGGCTCAGTCGGTTGGGTGTCTGACTTCAGCTCAGGTCATGATCTCACCGTCCGTGAGTTCAAGCCCTGTGTCAGGCTCTGTGCTGACAGCTCAGAGCCGGGAGCCTGCTTCAGATTCTGTGTCTCCCTCTCTCTCCCTCTCTGCCCCTCCCCTGCTTGTGCTCTCTGTCTCTCTCTCAAAAATAAATAAACATTGAAAAATATTACAGTTTATGTATTTATTTTGAGAGAGAGGGAGAGAGAGCAGGGAAGGGCAGAGAGACAGAGGGAGAGAGAGAATTTTTTTTAATGTTTATTTATTTTTGAGAGAGAGAGAGACAGAGTGGGAACGGGGAAGGAGCAGAGAGAGAGGGAAACACAGAATCCGAGGCAGGCTCCAGGCTCCGAACTGTCAGCACAGAGCCCAAAGCAGGGCTCGAACCCACAAACCGCGAGATCATGACCTGAGCCAAAATCAAGAGTCGGACGTTTGACCGACTGAGCGACCCAGGTACCCTCTGCGTTGAATGTTCGTTAAAGGTTAGCTTTTATTAATCAGTCGTTTATCATTCACTAAATATTTATTCGGAACTTACAAAGGGCTAGGTGATGTGCTAGGCATTGTCAGTGATAGTTCAGTCAACAAGATGGGTAAGATTTTGGTCTTCGTGGACTTAACAACAAGAAGATAAAACAGCTGCACACAAATTGTAATCAGTATAAGCAAAGAAATACAAAGGGCACCAAGCCTGACATTATATAATCAACCATCTACTGGGAGGATAACGAATTAAATCCCAAATTTAACTTAGACATGTCTTCTACGCTTTTTGGTCTTTCCTTAACTACAAAGTAAGTCTTAGGTCTCTAAACTTTCTTCCGACTCCCAACGGTATACGTAATAGCCCATAGACAATTCTGGTTTTCTCCACATTCCTACCCAAACTATCCATATTAGCGAGACTTTTAGCGCTACAAGGTACCTTCTTAATGTTCCTGTTGGGGACTGAATTGGGTCCTCAAATTCATATGTTGAAATCCTAACCCCCAATGTGACTATATTTGGAGATCGGGCTTTTAAGGTTGCAACTAGGGGGCGCCTGGGTGGCGCAGTCGGTTAAGCGTCCGACTTCAGCCAAGTCACGATCTCGAGGTCCGTGAGTTCGAGCCCCGCGTCAGGCTCTGGGCTGATGGCTCAGAGCCTGGAGCCTGTTTCCGATTCTGTGTCTCCCTCTCTCTCTCTGCCCCTCCCCCGTTCATGCTCTGTCTCTCTCTGTCCCAAAATAAATAAACGTTGAAAAAAAAAAAAAGGATGCAACTAGGTTAAATGAGATCCTGAGGGCAGGGCCCTCATTCCATAGGACTGGTGTCCGTGTAAGAAGGGAAAGACACTCATCTCCCAAGTCAGGAAAAGAGCTTTCACCAGAGGCCATGCCTGACACCACCTCGATCTTGGACTTCCAGCCTCTAGAACCGTGAGAAAATAAATGTCCATCGTGTACGTCACCCGGTCTCTGGCATTTTCTTATGGCAGGCTGGGCAGACTAATACCGTTCCTCAGCCACTACCCACTCCGTGGGTTTTGGGATCCCAAAGAACTTACCAGAAGTTCGAGTGACAGAAGTCCCATTCAAACTGGTTTGGCCTTGAAATCGAGACCCAAGTGGAGAGGACTCAGAAGCCAGCACTTCAGCCCCTAGCTTTGAAATTTAACCTTGAAGTCCAAGCGGTATTGGTCGGTGAAGCAGCCTTCCCGTGTGCAACTCAACTGAAGAGCTTTGCAGCTCTCTCTCCCGGAGCTTTCTCAGCTCTTCTTCCTGTTCAACGGCAAGGCTAACCCATTACAAGTGACCCTTGAACAACACAGGTTTGAACGGTGTGGGTCCACTTACACACGGATATTTCTTCTGATACATACAGTACGGTAGTGGGAATGTATTTTCTCTTCCTTGTGCTTTTCTTACTAATATTTTCTTTTCTCCAGCTTGCTTAATGGTAAGAATACAGCCCAGGGGCGCCTGGGTGGCTCAGTCGGTTAAGCGACCAACTTGGGCTCAGGTCATGATCTCACGGTTCCTGAGTTTGAGCCCCGCGTCGGGCTGTCTGCTGTCAGTGCAGAGCCTGCTTCGGATCCTCTGTCCCCCCCCCACCCCCGCCCCTCCCCTGCTCGTGCTCTCTCTCTCTCTCTCTCTCAAAAATAAACATTAAAAAAAATACATTATGTGGTACGCACAGCATATAACATCTGTGTTAATCAACTGTGTATGTTATCAGTAAGGCTTCTGGTCAACAGTAGGCTATCAGTAGTTAAGTTTGGGGGGAGTCAAGTTATACACAGATTTTCAACTGTGTGCTGGGGGGGGTGGAATCAGTGGCCCTAACCCACACGTTGTTCAAGTGCCAACTATAGTTGTCTCCTAACCTTTCTGCTAATTTGACTTCAAGGCTATTACTGTTTGTTTTAAGCCACTAGGCCTTGATCGGTATCACCCTCACCCTTTATCCAACCGTATAGATGTCCATCATTTGAATTCTCCAGAAGTGTTTTTTGCAGGATGGGTCGGACGCTTGTAGTCCTTAACACCCAGAAGACGCCTGGGCCATGATGCAAATAAATCTAATCCTCCGAAGATTCGATCAGCATTCCAAGAGGGAGACAAGTTGTGCAAAATTTAGTCTGTAAGTGGTATCGTTTTGCCTCGATCCCAACACAATGGAACCCACTCACCCCACATTTGCGGGACTTAAAATGCTCTCGCGTGACGTTTCAGAGGCCTGATAACCAGTTGCTCATGAGCGAAGGATGCTGAAGTGGATATTGCACACACAAGCGTGTCAGAGGGTGAACAGGTACAAATTTTAGCAACGTGTGTTCAGTCTTAAAGATGCTCATGTCCTTTGCCTCAATAATCCCGCTTAATCATCCAAAAATCAGTGCCAAGGACTGCATAAAGAGCTCGTATGCTTAAAGATATTCATTACATGGCTGTCGCTTTGTTTTGTTTTGTTTGCATAGTGAAAAGGAATAGAAACAATAGAGGAAAATGGAAAGCGTCCAACAGTCAATGAATAGTTATGGAAATTAAGGAATGTTATGTTTAAAAAGACTGTAATAACAGGAAAGTGCTTCAGTGAAGAAAAAAATTGCATGCCAAATTGTATTTATGCCTTTATTGCAAGTGATTTATTCAATTTCTGCTAAAAATGCATAGACTTGATAAGCCAGAATGGATTACATTACAGACTCGATTCTGGCCCTTTGGCGTTTATCCCTGTTAGGCTGAACTAGTTTATAAGGCAGTGGTACTGGGCGGAAAAAATAAGCAAAGATAGCCAGGAAACCTCTAAAAAGGAAGAGCAGTGAGACAGGACGAGCCTGATCACATAGGCAAATATAATTTTTTAAAAAGGTACCAATTAAAACAGTTGTGAGACTGGTGTATGAACAGACAAAGGGACCAGAATAGAAAGTCCAGAAATAAAAACAATACATACCAGATTGACCTTTATTTAAAAAACTGTTGTTGCGGGGCGCCTGGGTAGCTCAGTCGGTTAAGCGTCCAAGTCTTGATCTCAGCTCAGGTCATTGATGTCAGGGTCGTGAGTTCACGCCCTGCGTTGGGCTCCACGCTGGGTGTAGAGCCTACTTAAAAAAAACAACAGGGGCGCCTGGGTGGCGCAGTCGGTTAAGCGTCTGACTTCAGCCAGGTCACGATCTCGCGGTCCCTGAGTTCGAGCCCCGCGTCGGGCTCTGGGCTGATGGCTCAGAGCCTGGAGCCTGTTTCCGATTCTGTGTCTCCCTCTCTCTGCCCCTCCCCCGTTCATGCTCTGTCTCTCTCTGTCCCCAAAATAAATAAACGTTGAAAAAACAACAACAACAACAAAAAACACTATTGCTGAAGCAACCAAGGCTGGTATCTGACATGTGGAAAAAGATACAGCTGGATACATACCTTACAACATGTACTGGATGAACTCCAAATGGCTCAAATATCTAGATGTAGACATTGAAATAATAAAAAAACAACTGGAGAAATCATGGGGAAGTTCATTTTTAACTTTGCAGCCTTTTGTGAATGACTCAGAAGATTCATAAATTTGACTCCATAAAGATGAAAACTTACACATAAAAAATAAGCATCTGACTTCGGCTCAGGTCATGATCTCACAGTTCGTGGGTTCGAGCCCCGAGTTGGGCTCTGCACTGACAGCTCAGAGCCCAGAGCCTGCTTCCAATTCTGTGTCTCCCTCTCTCTCTGCTCCTCCCCCTACTCTTGACAGAGCCTGACGCGGGGCTCGATCTCACCACCGTGAGAGCATGACGTGAGCCCAAATCAAGAGTCTGACACTGAAGCGACTTTACCACCCAGGCACCCCTCAGAGCTCCATTATCTCTGTGCGGCTAAATGATATTTCATTGGATACCTGGGTTGTTTCCACCTTTTGCGATGCTGCCTTGAACCTTGGTGTAGCAGCTTTGGTTCTAGCCCTTGCTCAGAATGCTGCCTCGTGTGTGACAACCTTCGGTTACGTACATACGTACATTTGCTTGTGGCTTGTACCTGTCTACAGGGACACTGGAAGAATACATATGAAACTGTAGGGTGGCAAAAATCATTTTCTGTCTGTCCTTCTAAGTTCCTGGCTGAGACTCCCTGTAATAAAAGACAGATGAGCAGGACAAAAACAAACAGAAGTTTAATAAGATGGACACTTCCTGTATACATGGGAGAGTCCCAGGAAAACAGGAGTACTACCCCAAATGGCCCAAACCATCGCCTTAAATACCAAATAAACAAAATAAAGATGCTAGGGAGTGGGGCCGTCCAGTAAAGGAGGTTACCCGGAAAACCCCAGTAAACAAGGGTAAGGGTGTTACGCAGATTTAAGTCCCTGCCTTTTCCATTGAGCTTGTTGTGATTTAGTCATCCTTTTCTTCCCGGTACAGAGAGGGAGACACCCCTTACGAATGGAGATTTCCTTTATACATGTGAATTTCCCTTAAAAAAGGGTAAAATCCTGGGGCACCCGGGTGGCTCAGTCGGTTAGGCTTTCGACTCAGATTTTGGCTCAGGTCATGATCTCGCGGTTCATGAGTTCAAGCCCCGCATCTGGCTCTGTGCTGACAATGCGGACCCCGCTTGGGATTCTCTCTCTCTCTCTCTCTCTCTCCCCCTCCACTGCTCTCTCTGCCTCTCTCAAAATAAATCAGTAAACTTAAAAGGAAAAAAAAAGGGTAAAATCCACTCTGTTTTCAGAGATTCTCCTGTGTGTACACCCCCTCAAAAATAATCAGCTCAAAAGAATCTGTGTGCCAAGTGGGATATTTTGGGGGAGGCTATTCTCCTCCTCTTCGTTCCCGTCTTTGAAACTTCTCCATGAAGTCTCACAGTCCAGAAGCTGAGTTCATACATCATTCCGTATCTCAGTGATCCAGTCGCCTAGTCCTGACGATAAGTCAAAGAGTTGTTTCAGGAGGTACTTAATAAGCAGCATTTCGGGGCGCCTGGGTGGCTCAGGCGAGATCGTGACTTGACCCAAAGACACACGCTCAACCGACTGAGCCACCCAGGTGCCCCCAGGCTGTTTTTCCAAAAAAGTTTATTGGCTCTCTAAAATCAACCTTAGGGGTGTGCCTGGCTGGCTCAGTCAGGAGAGCCTGAGACTCTTGATCTTGGCGTCGTGAGTTTGAGTCCCACGTTGGGTGTGGAGATCACGTAAAAAGAAAATCTTTGGAAAAAAGCGTCAGTGCCTTAAAGCTATCTGCTCATATCTGAGTCTCTGCACAGCATTCTCAAATACAGCATTCAAGTCACAGTCGTGGTAATGTCACCCGTGTTTCCGATTGTGTCCTGTTACAAGGAGAACATGTTCTTATTGAACTTATGCAAAGGAGTATATTGCCATGAAACTAAGAATACTCGATAAGAATTTCATAATTCGGGAGGAGTGAGGCAGGGAGAAAAAGATAAATATGTCAGTTCTGTTTACAAAGTCATAACTTACCAAGTTGCTGCAAGTTATAGGTAGCTTAAGAGAGGTTTCCTCAAATCTGGACAAACAAAACCTCAAATAATGAGCAGTGGTACAAACAAAAAGTCATAAAAATTATAATCATCCCCATCTGTTCACTCAGCTCCGTACAATTGATTCCTGTTGATCTCAGCAATTTTATGAATCCATCAGTGTTTCCATCAGAGTTCTGTGAGTTCTCACCTAGGTCAACAGTGGGATCTGAAAGTTATCAGAAACCTGTACTTGGCAGAGTTCTTTCCAAGGAATCTCTTTTTTTTTTTTTTTTTTTTAATTTTTTTTTTTCAACGTTTATTTATTTTTGGGACAGAGAGAGACAGAGCATGAACGGGGGAGAGGCAGAGAGAGAGGGAGACACAGAATCGGAAACAGGCTCCAGGCTCTGAGCCATCAGCCCAGAGCCCGACGCGGGGCTCGAACTCATGGACGGGGAGATCGTGACCTGGCTGAAGCCGGACGCTTAACCGACTGCGCCACCCAGGCGCCCCCCAAGGAATCTCTTTGAAGATGAAGCACTTTTACAGAAGCATCAGAGTAAAAACAGTAACTATCTGTAAATAACAAAAGCCTTAAAAGTGGCTATGGTGAAAGTTTGGTCTTTTCTGTAACATACAACATTTTAAGATACTAGCTAGAATTGTGGGGCGCCTGGGTGGCTCAGTCAGTTAAGCATCCAACTCTTGATTTCGGCTCACGGTTTGTGAGTTCGAGCCCCACATTCGGGCTCTCTGCTGACAGTGCGGAGCCTGCTTGGGATTGCCTCTCTGCATTTCTCTCTGTCTCTTTCAAAATAAATTAAAAAACTTAAAAAAAAAAAAAAAACCCTAGAAATGCAACATGACATGATAGAGGGACTCACTAGATTTTTAGGAATTTCATACAATTTCTAGAAACAACTACATTAAGAACATCATCATGCTTTTTATGTAACTTAACATAACAAATAAGCATAATTAGTTTAATATCTCCCTTTTTATAAAGCAGGAGCACAAATTCTTTTGCCGTATCCCAGGAACCCTCTGGAAAATCCCAAAGTCAAGGTCAAAACACTTCACTTAGAATTTGATTTGGGGAAATTTGTCAAAAACATCAAAAGGCTAGGTCATTTGACTAAAAAGGATCACAGATCATGATGAAACAATGCTTAGTTATCTACTGAGCCAAAGTGACAATAAACAATTTCAAAGGCAAAATAGAAGGTTACATAGTTTTGAAAAAAAACTTAGTTCGTTGAGTATTAAGAAGACTCGGTTTTCTTAAGTAATCAAAGACCCAAAGATAAAGGCATCATGAAGTACAGCAAATTATTTTGCTTTCTAGGCAGGTTACCTAAAAGGTAAAGAAAAACCCTTAGCAATCTCTTACCAAGAGCAGACCAACAGTCCAAGAAAACTTGACTTCACAAGATTCTCTCTCCGTCAGTTCCCAAATTTCTATATCTATTTAGTTTGTCCTTTATTCTCCTCTTTCTCATTCTGAAATAGTCATTCTACTTTAGGACAAAATTACTTTCTTTTCTCGGAACAAAAATGTATCCCCATTCCTATTACCTTTTCTTACCAAAAACACATCTAATTTCCTTATACACAGTTGTTTCTCTTATATTTCTAGTAGGTTTCTTTAAGAGGTTTTTTTTTTTTTTTTAATGTTTATTCATTTTTAAGAAAGAAAGCATGAGTGCAGGAGGGGCAGAGAAAGAAGGACAGAGGATCTAAAGCAGGCTCTGCATGGATGGCACAGAGCCCGATGCAGGGCTTGAACTCACACACCATGAGATCATGACCTAAGCTGAAGTTGGCTGCTCAACCGACTGAGCCACCCAAGTGCCCCAATATTCATCATTTAACTTAACTTAATACAACTTTAAGGTTTCAAATTACCTAAAAGATTTAGAAGCTATTTTTTTAAAAAAAATTCTTGATGTTTATTTATTTTTGAGAGAGACAGAGACAGAGAGTGAGCAGGGGAGGGGCAGAGAGAAAGGGAGACAGAATCCGGAGCAGGCTCCAATAAAAGTTGTATGGCTGCACTATATTAAATGCTGATAGCTCTGAAGGCATGCCTCTTTTAATTAAACCAACAACCTTAAACTAGCTTTTATTTGCTGACGATTATCCCTGATCACGCGAACTTGAAAAAAACATTTGGGTTAGTTTCTATATTTTTGAGAGTTTTAGGAGTATTTAATTTATATAAGTGGTTCTTTTTCTTTAAGCCAATTTAATAGAGCTCTTTACAAATTGACTTCGGCAATGACATCCAGAGGTAGAAAAATCACATGTCTATAACATACAGATGGATGCAAACAGAGATCTTATAGCTTTCATTTAAAAATGTTAGCCATGAGGGGCTCCTGGGTGGCTCAGTCGGTTGAGCGTCCGACTATGGCTCAGGTCATGATCTCACGGTTCGCGGGTTTGAGCCCCACGTCGGGCTCTGTGCTGACATCTCGGAGCCTGGAGCCTGCTTTGGATTCTGTGTCTCCCTCTCTCTCTGCACCGCCCCCCCCCCCCCCCCACACACACACTCGTGCTCTGTCTCTCAAAAAAAAAAAAAAAAGAAATGGTAAAAAAATTAAAAACAAATAAAAATATTAGGCATGAGACAGGTATGATAACACAGCAGTCACTCATTTATAAAAGGACAGTTGGATCCAAATTGGGTTTCTGACAGATGGAATAAATGAACGCTACCTGAGGTGGCTAAAGTTTTTTACTAATAATTATTAGTAAAAGAAGACTTTGAAGGGTTTTCATTCCCTACTTTCTGAGTAGACTTTTTTTTTTTGTCCTTCTGTTAAGAATTACCGCCCTGAAATTTGCATTTCAGAGAAGTGACTCTGGGTTCCTAGAAAAGACCAGGTAAACCTTTATATCTCCAAGGCACAGAGAAAGGACACAAGTTTCCCCTCAAAGGACTTTTGTTTCTAAGTTCAGATTCTTTTTTTTACAATATCCACAGGCCTTCTGAAATGAATAGGGGAGGCTTGGGGATTGGTAAAAGGGATAGACGAGCTTTGAATTGCTTCTAGAGTTGCCCAGTTGTTCTTGTAAAGACTCCATTTGTAAGACAAGGACATTGTTTTTAATTCCTCAAAGAACTGGCTTGCAACCTGAATGTTATGAAGGGGCTGATCCAAATGCATTATCTTCAATTTGCTCCTTTACATCAACGAGAAGATTTCCAACCAAGATGGGAATCAAAAGATTACTATCTCAGGGGAGAAGGCCTAAAAAGAAACTCATATCAAACCCTGAATATCAGCTTCCAATACAGCCAACTTCTGACCAAAGCTACTTTATAAAACACAAATTTATTTTGTTAGAGAGAGAAAGAGAGAAAGAGAATCTCAAGCAGGTTCCATGCTCAGCTTCGGAGCCCGATTTGGGGCTCGATCCCATGACCCTGGGATCATGACCCGAGTTGAAATCAAGAGGTAGATAGATGTTCAACCAACTCAGTCACCCGGGCGCCCCTGACCAGAACTACTTAAAAAAACAAAAAATCCTTTCAAATATTTTATCAGATTTCAGCTGGGACAAACAGTAGATATCTCTGGTGGCATTAAACAGCCTTCCCCCTCGCCCACCCCCCTTTTGCTTTTAAACCTAAGTCATCCCTATCAGATGTCCCAAAACCAAGACCAATAAGCCTTTTATGGTTTACCCATGGATGCAAGAGGGGTCCCCAAAAAGGGTGCAGAAGGTGCTACCCTCCGAAAGAAATACTCGGATAACTCCCCTGAGAGCTGGCAACAGCAAATAGGGCACATCCCGTGTAACTTGTCTGGCCGTATGTTTGGTGCGCCCAACCTTACAGTTTAAAACCAAAAACATCCATGCCCTGGGCAGTAGAAAGCCACGCTAAGTTCTCAGAACAGAGGATGAGCTAAACAGGAAAGTGATAACTATCCTTGGGAGGGAAAGGGTACCTCCAAACCAAACTTTAATCAGGGTCACAGTCTAAAGAACTAAGAACCGAGTCTTAGAAACGTTTCTCCCTTATGAATCTGAATTTGGAAAGGGAAGGACAATGTGAAATGTTTCCCTTTCTCTCCAGATTGGGTACTATAGACAGAGACCTGACTTTGGTAAGAAGTCTTAACCTTCACTGGCTTCTGCCGGTTTTCCAGAGTTCTTCAGGCTCTGGAGCAGGTAGGGTATCTCAGCAGGACCCATCTGGATCGCCAAAAGTGTACGGGGGGAGGAATAATTTTTCTCTAGCCTTCTAGGTTCTTGAGTGAGACCCACCCTCCCCCCATAATAAAATGATGCAGGCTGACTGGATCCGAGGACCCAGAGCGTCCTTGGCTTCGTGAAGGATGGGAAGCAACCCCAAACCGAGAGGAAGTGAGAGAAGAGTTTATTGAAAACGGACAGAGGGAGCATAGATACAGCCAGAGCGTGTCTGGAAGAGGAGAGGACAGGAGAGGAAAGGAGGGAAGGGCAGGGGAGGGGAGGGGAAAGGGAAGAGACAGGAAGGGAGCCCTCTCTTCGCTTGGGGCCTGACATTTTTATTGAGTATGGTGGTCTGGCCTGCGTGTCTTCTCAGTAATGCAGAAACGAAGAAGAGTGTTCAGGTGTCCCCCATAAGTCCCTTATGCCCTGGAACCAGAGGTCTTGATGAGAGGTCTTTGCAAAAAGGTCCCCACCCAATCACTCCTTAGATGACATCTATTGTGCTGGGAGACTCCAAAGAAATCATTAAATCCTCGACCTTTACGACCTTTACGAGAACATTCGTTATCCGTTCTATAAGGTGTTTGTAAGGTGGGGGGGGGGGGGTAGGGAGCAGGAAAAAGAGCGACTATAGCAGTTTCTCACGGGGTCCCTTTGGCTTCCCTGTTTCAAAAAGAGAGATTAATAAGAGAAAAACAAGCAGAAGTTTAATAACATGTATACCTCCTGTATGCGTGGAAGAGACCCAGGAAAGCAGTAATACCCCAAATGGCCCAAACCATGACTTTAAATACCACCTTCAGCAAAAGCCAAAAGCCAGATGTGAGCTGGGGAGGCCAGTCATGCAGGATTATCAGGAAACACACAGTTAACAAGGGTGAGTTTGTCGTGCAGATTTAAGTTAGGTGCCTTTCCCCACCGAGTTTCTTGTGGTCTAAGCGTCACCTTTCCTTCCTGGTATGGGTGGGGGGTGGGGGGAGACATTCTTACAAATGGAGATTTCCTTTACAGATGTACGTTTCCCGTGCGAAAGGGCAAATTTTACTCTGTTTTCAGAGAGTCCCCTGTGTGTGCAGCTTCTCAAAAATGATCCTTATGCCAAAGAGGCGTGTTCCAAAATAATTCTCGAACACCAATGAAAGTGGCTGAGGCCGAGGAAGGAACAGAGCGGGTAGATTCCGGGATTAAGACTTCTCATTCCGGGGGCACCTGGGTGGTTCATCTGGGACAGCGTCCGACTCTTGATTTCGGCTCAGGTCACGATCTCGGGGTTGTGGGATCGAGCCCTGCATCGGGCTCTGCGCCGACCGCGAGGAGCCTGCTTGGGATTCTCTCTCCGGCGCCTTCCGCCTCTCCCCCACTCATGCGCTCTGTTTCTCTCTCTCTCAAAATAAAGAAACAAAACATCAAAGAAAAAAAGATTTCTTCTTCAGCACACCTTTTTATATTATTTTTATTTTCAACCCTCTTAAATGTATTGCCTAAGCAAAAACTCCAAATCTTGTCACATTCTTAAGTTACTGACAGCAAGGGACCCATCAATAAGGTAGAAACCTACATATGGGGGGGTGGAGGCACAAAGTAGACATGAGTAGCAACTGACCCACTCCCCAGTTAATGAGCTATTTCTGCAAGTTCAGCTTGGGTGAAGAATAATTTAGCTACTTAATTTATCCATTCAACAATGTGTATTAAGTTTTTCCTTTATGCAAAGGACAGGAATGTCAAATGATACTGATGATTTTTACCTCTGATGTGTATTTGAAAATAATGATTCCTTTTTATTAACATTTATTTATTGATTTTTGAGAGAGAGAGATGGACAGTGCGTGTATGCATGCATGTGTGAGTGGAGGAGGGGCAGAGAGAGAGGGAGAGAGAGAATTCCAAGCAGGCTCCGTGTCATCAGCACAGAGCCCTCCTCGGGGCTCGAACCCACCAACCATGAGATCATGACCTGAGCCGAAATCAAGAGTCAGATCCTTAACAGACTGAGCCACCCAGGTGCCCCAAAATAATGATTCTTGTAAACAGCACCAGCATTGTTAAAAGTATTACCATGCTCTTTTTCAAGTTGTAGTGTTCTGGGCTAGAAAATAAAACAACCTTCACAGGAAGAGAACAGTGACTGAAGAGAGCCGATTGCCCAAGGAAACAAATGAAATACAAAACAAAGCTGAATTTCTCTGGTTCTGTCAGGAGTAGATATCATTGCTGGAGAAATGAAATTTGCACTGCCTCATACCTTCTTCCGAAACGTAGAGATCTAATGGCCCAGGCCCAGAAAACGTTCCTGTAACCAGTAAACCCCAGAGGAAGAGAGAAATCATTCATTTCTCCAAGAAAGACACTGAAGGAATAACACAAGGTTAGTAATTGTCACTCAATAATTTGAAAAAAGGGGAAAAAAAACCCAGTTCTCAGATCAATAAACCCATTACTAATTAAAAGTATACAGGAAACACAATTGTTTAGGTGAGTCAGAGATGGTGAGGGAAATAACCCTCCATCAGATACAAATGCTTAGAGTCACAGACAAAATTCACTGCAGCATCTGGCTTATCAGGGGCTATCCAAAGTTTGTTCGTGATTCCCAGGAAAACTCCTTCTGTGGCTTTATCTTTTCCGGCTAGTTTTTCTACAACTCAACACACATGGTCAGTGCAGTCAGCCCTGAGTTATGTCAGGACACGGGAAGGCCGCCAACGGCCCCATCCCCCAATGTATATCTTCCTACCCATACGCAGATTTCACAATTACGTTTCTCACTCCAGAATATCTAGCGCGTTCTGACAGTTCGTGGAACGGTGACAATTGAGGCTGCTTTGAGAGTAGATTTCTGTAGGAAAATATTTTTTAATGTTTATTTTTTTGAGAGAGAGAGAGAGAGAGTGCACAAGCATGGGAGGGGCAGAGAGAGAGGGAGACACAGAATCCAAACCAGGCTCCAGGCTCCGGTGGGTTCGGGGGTCGAACCCATGAACAATGAGATCATGACCTGAGCCGAAGTCGGATGCTTAAGCAACTGAGCCACCCAGGTTCCCAGGGAGTAGATTTCTTGCAAAACTTTTGAGACCCTATATTCAATGGAGAAACCTCCAGAACATCCAGCCACTAAGCACAAACATACAAGACAAAACAAATAAAAAAGACTAGTCTTTCCTGCCCTCTGCTGTGCCATAATCACCTGGGGGTATCTCCAGGGCCAGGTGCTAAATGAGATGTTGCCCCACTCAGGCAGGCGGCCAACTCACTTTTTCTGGATTCAAACCCTTTCCCAAATTGGGGTATGTGTGTGTGTGTGTGTGTGTGTGTGTGTGTGTTTCAGCCATCCTCACTGGCAATTAGAAGGACAAATCTTAAGAAGGAAGTTTGCCCAAAGACTGATAGAACCTCAGGTCTTTTTCACTTCTACATGCATCCGAACATTTCACAAACGGAGGTGGGGGGAGAGGAGGTGGGAGGAGGGAGGTGAGCTGTGCGGGTTTATTCTCACAGTTGAAGAAGTCATCTTGGAGAAAACGTTGATCCCTCCATTCTACAAGGTGCAATTAGCAGAGTTCATATCCACCCTCTCATATTCAATTATTCTAGCACTGGATGAATTTTAAAAACCATTGCAAGCATTAAAAAAAGTCTGACTTAGTGCAATTATGTTTTACTTTCATTTAAGAGAGTAGTCAGCAGCTTGGCTTTTTTTTTTTTTAAAGTAAGCTCTTTGCCCCACGTGGGGCTTGAACTCATGACCCCGAGATCAAGCATCGCCTACCAGCCAGGCGCCCCAAGCAGCTTGTTTTGAACAGATATTCTACTTTAGTGGAGGGGCAGCTTTATAATAAAATGAGAAAGATAAACATATTCATCCACTGATTTAAAAAAGCAATTTGAAAGTTGTTTTAAAGCCACTCTGAAGCAACGTACGGCATTTGAATAACCAGGCGGAGTAATTGTATGGGATTTTTATCTTATCTATGATTTTCTCTATTTTTTTCAAATTTTCTGTGACATAACTTCAAAAAGAATTTTTTTTTCAGTAGGCTCCACACTGACCCCGAGATCAAGAGCCAGATGCTTAACCGATTGAGCCACCCAGGCACCCCTTAAAACATTTTTTTAAGCCAAATTCTACATGCCTATAATTTAATAGTGATTGCTTCAGAGAACAGCAGTCCCCCAAGTCCACAAGCCCGTATCTTCAGAGGCGAAAAGTGTCTTTTTAAAAAAAATGTAATTTAATATGGGGGGGGGGGTTGGTGCCTGGGTGGCTCAGTCGGTTAAGCGTTCAGCTCTTGGTTTCAGCTCAGGTCACGATGTCACAGTTCCTGAGATCGAGCCCCGCGTCAGGCTCCGCACTGACAATGCAGAGTCTGCTGGGGATTCTCTCTCTCCCTCTCTCTTTGCCCCTCCCCGCCCATAAATAATAAATAAATAAATATTTATAAAAATGTAATTTAATTGTTAAAAATCTTTTTAATTGCAGTGTAGTCGATGCACAATGTTCCATTAGTTCCAGGTGTATGACATAGTGATTCAACACGTCTGTACCTCGTGTTATGCTTGCTCCACAATATAGCTGCCATCTGTCACCCTCCTGCTGAGGCCATGTTTTATGTATGACTGGTATACCGAAAAAGGATGTTCTTTGTTTTACGAGTTAAAGAACAAAAAAATTCACGCTGGCCACTTTGGAAATGTAATGACCTCATCTGGACACTGTGTTACTCGAAGACGGGGAATTTGAGAGATTTTTGGCTGGCCAGCCATCTAGCACATTGCTGGCACTCCATAAGTAGTTGTAGAATGATTAAACGCAGGCCCTCAAGTGCCAAGTTCAGTCTGTTCAAGACCTTGATTAGTTGACTGAGGTAGGCTGTGTGAACAAGCCATTTGAAGTCATCAGAATGGTCTTTAGTAACATTGTCAGTGTGTCAAAGACCTTTTTTCGGGTAATCACATTCATTGTTTCCCAAACTGCCGTGACCACCTTTCCCCTCACCAGGGAACACACTTCAGTACAAAAAAACAGGCTTCTGATTTTCGATTACTGCTCATTTCTTCACACAGGATGCTGGGGGAAAAAAAAAAAAGAAAGAAAAACACGATCTAATTACATGCGGAGCTCTCGAGTTTCTTGCAACACACGACGTCAGGTGGTTTGCTCGTTTCCCGTGGATTATTTTCTGGAAATACAGCAGGGTGTGAACCGGCGTCAAGTTGAACCCGCTCCAGGTACACCTCTCACTTTGCCAGGCTACGTCGTGGCTCATCAAATAACCACGAGCAAACAAAAACAGCCCTCCTCCTATAGCATGACTTCTCAGTTATAACCCACACAATCTGCCAGCCAGCCCTTCCTTTTCGTATATGTGCGACACATTTGCTAAGCGCTGAGTCATACTTGCAAAATATCAACCTAGTGCGTGATATATATATATATACGTATATATATATGCCAATAGCAGATCTGCTTTTTCTTTGAGCATAATATATAGCATCGATTTTGAGTTTGCATTTCCAAGCTTTCAGAACTCATGTGATTTATGTTTGTGTTGGCCACGAGGACAACTTTGAATCGTGCCTCTTCAGGTTTCTCTCTTCTCTGTCTTTAGGTAGAAGATTGCTAATTTACATAACGGGAAGCCTCCTCCCGTGCTTGTTTTGAATGCAAACAATAAATTTACCAGGGAGGCCGGTCTGTTTGATTTGAAAATGCCAGAATTGTCAAGGCCTTTGTCCCACTCTTTAACAAACTTCCGTAACTGACTACGCCCTGGGGGTGGGGTGTGTGTGTGTGTGTGTGTGTGTGTGTGTGTGAAACAGATGAGTCCCACATCATCCCATTTTCTGCTATTTTTCATTATGCTCTCGATTCAAACTTTTCTTTTTCATTTGTTTGTCAGAAATCATCACTAGTGGGTTCACTTGTATGAGCATTTCCAGATTCACGGGAAAAATTCAACTGGAGCCTGTTGATTATGGCATTATTGTAAGTTGGAGCATTTATATCACCATTTTCATCACTATTTTTCAATGAACCACTTGTGAGTCACTGACCCATTTATGTCAATTGTGCATGCAACATAACAAGACAACAGTAACCACGAAAAAATGCAAATTGAACCCACGTGCTCAATAGCCCGGAAACAATGTGAGATAATATTAGCCAAGGCCAAGAACATTGTTAACTTAATGTTGGCAATGATGAAGCAGCTAAAATGGGGCTTGCAGAAGATGTTTAGCCAGACATACACAGCTTCTCGAACTGAGGGGAAGCATGCGTGCAGCCAAGGCTGAGGGGTAGAAGGCGGGCTTTGCCCACACCACTGGTTGATGGGGAATGAACACATTATGAGCACGTTAAAAGGACTCGGATCCTTTGGCTACCTGCTCTTTGGGTTAAGGTTTGGACTCTCGGTTTCGGCTCAGGTCAAGATCCCAGGGTGTGGGATCGAGCCCTGCCTCGGGCTCCGTGTTGAGCATGGATCCCACTTAAGATTTTCTCTCTCTCTCTCTCTCTCTCTCCCTCTGTCCCTCTCCCGTGCTTGCACTCTCTCTGTGTCTGGGGGAGGGGGGGGGGAAGGCAATGCTCATTAAAAAAAAGAGACCTCTGTGGAAATGATAATTAATCTTGTATTTCAAATTTGACAAAACTGGATGGATGAAATGGTCTCATTGCTTTCTCTTCGGAAGCCGACACGCCATCCGTAGGCACGCTGCAGTACCCCCCAAGCTCTAGTTCTCTGGGGATCTTCGGGGGCCCACAGTGCACACTTGAGAGGCATTGTACTGTCGTGTTTTCATTGGTACTTTTCTCATTTTGCTTTTCTTCTTCTTCTTCTTTTTTTTTTCTTTTTCTGCCTAAGGTCGACAATACAGATCACAGGAAAGATGCCTGGGAGACGGCGGAGAAGGTTTCGGAAGGTCCTCTCTGAGGGAAAGGAGGAAATTAGGGGACAGCATGTCAAGGTGAGGCAGGGAAACTGAAGGGACCCCATAAAAAAAAAACAAAACGCTGCTTTTGCCTTTGTTCCTTTTCCTGCTTCTGTCCTTGCCAGGAGCCGCGTCCCTCGCCTTACGCACGTCTTAATGTATGTCCTCCTTGTAAAGGTCGAGGAGCTAATGATGTCTTTGGACCCTTCTGCGTCACCATTGACTCCAAACGCCTTGCCAGCAAGGTTGTCCTTGTTCAACCACTTTGCGATGCCTGAGAGGACACGTCCGCCAGGCCACTGTCCCGAATAAAAACTCCAGGCCCCCAAGCAAAGAAAAGACTCATTCTTCTTTCCCCTTCTGACTCTTTTGGACACTCATCTGTATCCGCTCTCTCGACATCTTTAGTCAGCTCTGCTCTCACTTCCCGTGGGCTTGTGCTTGATTTCCATCCCGCATGGGGCCGAGGATCCTCTTGGCTGGCCTTGCGGGAACCCTCGGGTTCCTCAGACCTGGCCTGCCTGCACCAAAGGGACTATGGAGCGGAGTTGCAGAAAGAAAGCTCGTGGCGGGCTCCCGCGCCCTCCCATTTCCCGTAGTCACAAGCCGTAGCGGAACCCCAGAGTTAGTTCGGTTTCATCTCCTTTTACAGATGAAGAACCTGAGCTCCAGGGGGTTTTGTTTTCATTTTTAAGTTTTGGTTTTTTTTAATTTTAAGTTTTGTTATTTATTTACTTATTTGAGGGAGAGCGTGCACGTGCGGGGGCATGGGCGAGCCGGGGAGGGGCAGAGGGAGAGAGGATCTTTTTTTTTTTTTTTTTTAGATATTTATGTCTTTTCAGAAGAGCACAAGTGGGCAAGGAGCAGATGGGGGGGGGGCGGGTGGGGGAGACAGAGGATCCAAAGTGGGCTCTGAGCTGACGGGCTGACAGCGGCGAGCCCGACGTTGGGCTCGAACTCACCAACTGTGAGATCGTGACCTGAGCCAAAGTCAGACACTCAGCGGACTGAGCCACCCAGGTGCCCCAGGAGAGAGAATCTTAAGCAGGCTCCATGCCCGGTGCAGAGCCCGACATAGGGCTCGATCTCACGGGTGTGAGATCACGACCTGAGCCGAAACCAAGAGTCGGAAGCTTAACCTACTGAGCCACCCGGGTGCCGCAAAGTGGATTCTTTAAAGTCCTAATGTAAATATGGTACGTTTTTACATTAGTGGCCCTGAATGAATCACACTTACATTTACTCTACATCTGACCGTGTGACTTGCTTTGACAACTGGACATCAGCAGATGTGACCCAAGCAGAGGCTTAGGAAGTCTTAGTGCATGGGGCTTGCTCTCTTGGAACCCTGACACCCCTGGGCTGAATCACGTAGAGGTCGGTTTTAGACAATAAGCTTGAGCAATGGAAAGCTGAGCAAGGCAGAAGGGGCCCAGAGGCCACCAGTCTGAACGCAAACAGCGACCCACCCGGAAGTAGCCATAGGCCCTAACTGGCCAATTACAACAGTTCCTAAGATTACCAGAAAAGGCAAAATTCCGTACATCCCCATACTCCCTCACTCCGCCCTATAGCTGTGGCCCCTCGCCACCAACTTGTGGCAGATAGTCTCTCCTTTGCTTACCTTTGTTCTGCCTTGGGGGAATTCTTCCACTACTTGAACCACCAGCCCCCACCAATTGGGACACCCCATATTTGGTGGCTCCCCCATCTGATCGGAGCCCCCCCCCCCAAATCACCAAGCCGTGGAGAAGTCCCAACGAAAGGCCTCATGGGGGGAAGCCCAGGGGCCCCAGTCCACAGCCTGTATCAAGGGCCCAACGTGTAAAAGACGCCATCTTGGATATTTACAGCCCCAGGTGAGCCTCGAACAGAACAACGGGTCAGCCAACCCACTGAATGAGAAGAGATACTAAATCATTGCTGTCTCAATGTACTAAATGTTGGGTGATTTGCTTCCCATCAACAGGTAACTGATACAGTGAATCACTGCCATAGCAAAGACAAGACCCAACGCCACTTCAGGGAGCACAGACTTTGAATTCAGACAACCCTGGGTTCCACCAGAATTTCTTTTAACTTGCCTAGCCATATGACCTTGGGTAAGGTCCTGAAATTTTCTCAGCCTCAGATTTGTCTCCCATAAAATGGGAATAATCATAGCTGCCTCATGGCGCTGTCTGGAGCATCTAAAGAGTTTGCCAGCTTACGTGCGCAGCGGAGGAAAAACAAAAGCACCTCAGGGATGAGTGACACAAAGGGATAGTTAGAACATGGGCTTCCGTCGCATTGTAACAAAGAACAAAAAAATCTGTAGACAAGTGACGAGACAGAGGAAAAAAGTTTTAAGGCTCCCAGGGCTGCAAACTGTGGGGTGGTAAATAGATGGGAGAAACCAATAGAGGATAAAGATCCTTCCTGGCAGGTTTGTTATGTAGATTCCTCTCAGCGCAGTCTCTGGGCTGATAAGTCTCCACTGCAGGTAATTAATTAGAGCCTGAGCCTGCTTTTAGGCAAATGGGGAGCAGGGCAGAGACCTTGTTTTTTGGCATCTGTTATTTCCAGTGGCCTCCAGTTCAAAAGAATCCTTATGCCCAAGCGGCGTATTTTCAGGGAGGTGTATTCTTTTATTTCATCTTTTTATTATTATATTTTATTTTGTTTTTAAATTTCCATCCAGGTTAGCATACAGCACAGCAATAATTTCAGGAGTAGATTCCTTCATGCCCCTCACCCATTGAGCCCGTCCCCCCTCCCGCAACCCAGGGAGGTGTATTCTGATTCCCTACACATGTACCATGCTTAGAAGAGTGCCTGGCACATAGTAAGCATCTGATTCCTATCTGTGAATATTATTAGTATTAAAGTATTTCCATTGATAATCACCATCGGAAGGTACATGGCACACAAATAATCCTCGATAAATACTTGGTAGCTCTCAGTACTTGTCTTCTGAACTTTTATGGTACCTTTCTTCTTTCATGTATATATAAAATTTTATTTGTAAGTGGGGCTCCGTGCCCAACATGGGGCTTGAACTCACAGCCCTGAGATCAAGAGTCCCACGTTCTACTGAGCCAGCCGGGCACCCCAGCGTTCTTGTTTCTCTCTCTCCTGCAGCTGTTATTATGTTGCCATTATGTATACACATCCTCTGCTTGCTAGATTATAAAGTTCTTCAGGGTGTAGGCTCTCCATATTGATGTGGTAAGTGTGACTACATGTTTGTAAAACATGACACCTTCTGGGGCGCCTGGGTGGCTCAGTCCGTTAAGCATCCGACTTCAGCTCAGGTCATGATCTCACCGTTTGTGAGTTCAAACCCCCGGTTGGGTTCTGTGCTGACAGCTCTGAGCCTGGAGCCTGCTTTGGATTCTGCGTCTCCTTCTCTCTGTCTATCCTTCCCCCCTCTTCTCTTTCTGCCCCTCCTCCCTGTTCCTCCCGTCCTTATGCTCTGTCTCTCTCAAAAATAAATATTTTTAAAAACCCATGACAGTTTCTGTGATGAAAGACTATTAGACCGTGAGAAAATATTATCTTTAACAGCAGCCTTCCCTATGAGAGAGAATATAGTAGGTGCTGGCCTTCCTATAATGCAATACAAACTACGGTACTTAGTTAAGTAGATGTCCATTGAAACTAACAGCAGGTCCATCCAATAGATTCCTTCCTTTATCAGAGAATTAGAAACTTATTAAATAATTATTTCCCCTTCTGGCAGCGGAGCCATACGCTAATTATTTATAATGTGGTTTGATGCTTTCTCTATTTCTCTGTCTAATCCAATTTATAAGAAATACCTCAAATATGGCGGCATGCCACTTGTGATCTCCGGGTTGTGAGTTCGAGCCCCACGTTGAGTGGAACGATTACTTAAAAAGGAAATCTTTAAAAAAAAAAAAAAAAGAAATACTTCAAATTCAAATATGCATAGGCAAAAATTTGTTTCTCTTATCTCCAAAAAAATTATATTAACCTACTAATGAGAAAAAGTCAAAAAACAATAGAATTTTAAATCAGAACCGACATTGCTTGTCACTTTGTTTTGCTTTTAACGCAAGGAAGATGTTTGGTGTTTTCCAGAAACGCAGACTGCATAGTGACAACAGTCAGAAAATACAAAGGTCCATTTTGTCACCGTGAATTTAAGCTTGTAAACAAATTAAAAGAATATTGTATCTGGCTCCTGAGAAGGCAATAGTAACACTTTGCTTATTAGGATCGAGAATTTCATTCGTACCCAAAGGAAAAATGAAATTAAGACTTCGGTACAGTGACACCATTCGTATAAAATGGATTCTACACTTTATGCCAAGGCGTGTATAAATGCACACATAGCTATAACCATAACCGCGAAGAGCAGCTGCGAGACTGGGGAGTCCAGAGCTTGGAAGGAATTATAAAAACCCATCCAAAATAAAGGTTGCTCTACGGGGCTCACCTACTGAAAGATGGCTTCAGTTAACAATACAGCAACGAGAAAGAAAACCAAACAAAACAGACATGGCCCCTGCCCTGGGGGGATTAGAGGCTGCAAAATGCAAGCAGCGATGTCTCACGTGTTATTAATGAACTATGTCAGAAAATTAAATGAGACCATCTACCACTGTAAAAGACCACTTCCTACACAGCAGTGGCTCATCATGTAAGACTGCTTTTTTTTTTTTACGAACCTACATAAAAGGTTTATATTTTCTATTAGACACACTCCTCCTTTTCCAGTTTCATGAGATTTGATTACGTGGCTGCCGTTCAATTCCCTTCTTGTGTGTGTGTGTTTGTTTGTTTGTTTTAAGTAAAAGAAGTCAGTCTTTGCGGATAAAGGTTAAGGTCTATGTTTCTCACCCAGTCATGGCTCATAGGTTCTAGGATGTGCCATTCTGGGATGGGCCCCCATGCACCCCGCATCCTGTGGATGCCTCTGCCCTTAAGAGTAGGTGGGACCTGTGATCTGCGTCCTCACTCATAGCAAATGGCAGACAGGATAGGTTGACACTCGTGTGGTTCCACTATGTTATAGAACTGTACCTTGCCAGCCGACTCTCTCCCCAAGTCTTTCTCTCCCACTGCTGGCTTTGAAGAAGCAAGCGGCCGCGAATCCTACAGCACCAAGGAATTAAATGTTCCAGCACCACGTGAGCGTGGAAAGGAATGCTTCCATAGCCAACGCTCCAGTTAAGACCCTTGTCCACACCTTCACTGTAGCTTGCAAGACCCGGAACAGAGGACCCAGCTCAGCCATGCCCACACTCCTGCCCCACGGACACCGCGAGATAATAAACGGAGATCGTTTTAAGCCACGAAGTCTGTGGGCATAACGTTATGTAGCGATAAATAACACACCTGCCTAATCCTGTCTTCCGCCACTCCAGGTGGAAGCCCCAGGAGGAATGTGGGATATGTCCTTGTCCCCACGTTTAAATAACTTGCCCACGTATATACGTTCCCGGCGTACGATGTATGCTATTTGCTACAGACTGAATGTGCCCCCTTCCGCTATGTGAAGACACAGCCAGAGAGCATCCGCGAACCAGGAAGTGGGTTCTCACCAGACGCCAAACTTACTGGTACCGTGATCGGGGACTCCCCCGCTTCCGGAACCGTAAGAAAAAAAATTTTCTGGTTCGTAAGCTACCCAGCCTACGATATCGGCAGCCCAAGTAGACTAAGACCTGATCGTTTTATGAATTGTTATATTTACATAAATGGTATCACCCTGTACGCAGCGTGCAACGGGCATTTTTCTCTCAATATTGTATATTTCTTTTTTTTTTTTTAATTTTTTTTTCAACGTTTATTTATTTTTGGGACAGAGAGAGACAGAGCATGAACGGGGGAGGGGCAGAGAGAGAGGGAGACACAGAATCGGAAACAGGCTCCAGGCCCTGAGCCATCAGCCCAGAGCCTGACGCGGGGCTCGAACTCACGGACCGCGAGATCGTGACCTGGCTGAAGTCGGACGCTTAACCGACTGCGCCACCCAGGCGCCCCACAATATTGTATATTTCAGATACACCTGTATACTTCATCGTACAAGTACACTTTACTCATCCGTCCATTCTATTATTGATGGGCATTTACTTGGGGTATGTCTCTCTTCTCGACTTTGCATTCAGTGATGTCGGTTGCCCAGAATCAGCCACAGTTTATCTACACCAGAGAAATCGGCAAATGCTAGAAAACAGGACTTGAGGGAAGAGTTTCTTTAGGCTATAGTCCTAGAAGTCAAATTTTTGAATCTTAGGACACTGACATTTTTTTGATATTTATTTATTTGTTTATTTATTTACTTATTTATTTATTTAGAGAGAACACGTGGGGGAGGGGCAGATGGAGAGGGAGAGAGAGAATCCCAGACAGGCTCTGTGCTCAACGCTCAGCGCGTAGGGCACAGAGCCCTACCTGGGGCTCGATCTCACCACAGTGAGATCCTGACCTGAGCCGAAATCAAGAGCTGGACGCTTAACTGACTGGGCCGCCCCCCACCCCCTCCCGGGCAGCCCAGGAGATTGACATTTTAAATTTTACTCTATGTTGCTGAAGTGGCCCGGAATAAGTTTGTACCAGGTTCCTCTCCCACCACCAGTGCGGAAGTTCATTTTTTTTCCAAATTCTCACCGACACTGGGTACTTATTTTTGTCAAACTGGTGGGCTTGAAATGGTATCATTGTTTGGTTGTTGTTTGTTGTTAACAGCCTTATTGGGATATCATTGAAATGTGATAGATTGCATATGTTTTGTGCACAAATTGATACGTTTTAATGTGAATATCTGCCACCAACCCATCGGTATAGCGTGACAAGCAATAATCCACAAATCTATCATCCCTGGAAGTTTTCTGGTGCTCTTTTCTTATCTACCATTTCTCACTCCCTGTCCTAAGCTGCATCCAATCATTGATCTGCTTAATATCACTATAAATTATTTTGCATTTTCTAGAATTTATATAAGTGGAATTATACACTATGCACTATGTACTTTTTTTTTTTTTTTGTCTAGCTTCTTTCAACTCTGCATAGTAATTACAAGTCTCATTCACGTTGTTGGTTGCAGTTCATTTACTCTTATTGCCAACTAATAGCCCATTGTATGGATATATACTACAATTTCTTTATCCGTATATGTATTCATGGATAGTTGGGTTGTCACTAGCTTTTGGCTTTTAGAAATAAAGCTTCTATGTACAAGGTTTTATGTGGACATAGCTTTCATTTCTCTTGGGTAAATGCCCAAAAGTGATGTGACTGAATCATACAGTAGGCCTAGGTTTAATTTTGTTTGTTAATTATACTGTTTTCCAAAGTATAATTCAACATTGCCCCCCCCCACCCCCCAGCCATGTAGGAGAATTATAGTTGTTTCTCATACTTGTCAATACTTAGTATGGTCAGCTTTCCTTCCTTCCTTCCTTCCTTCCTTCCTTCCTTCCTTCCTCCCTCCCTCCCTCCCTCCTTTCCTTCCTTCCTTCTCTCCTGTCTTCCTGCCTTCCTTCCTTTACATTTTAGACATCATAATATGTGTATAGTGATTGCATTTTTCTAATGACTACTGATTTTGTACATCTTTTCGTGTGTTTCTTTGCCGTCTGTATATCTTCTTATTTGTTTATTTATTTTGAGGGTGAAGGGCAGAGAGACAGAATCCCAAGCAGGCTCCACGCTGAGCACGGGGCTTGACAAGGGGCTCGGTCCCACGATCCACGAGATCATGACCTGAGCCGAAATCAAGAGTTGGATGTTTGACCAACTGAGCCACCCAGGTGCCCCGAAAGACTTGTCTTATTTGTGTAACTTTAAAAGATAATTAACTGTTTAAAGCAAAAATAAAAACATGTTGTGGGGCTTATAACATGGAAAAGGCAGATATATGACAACAATAACACAAAGGCGTGTGCAGGAGGAAGAGAGGTATAATGTAAGGTTCTAATACTATATGTGAAGTGATATACTGAAGGTATTGAAGGGAGGCTGTGATAAGCTGAATGAGGTTTCCAATTTTAGCTAATATAAGAAATGTACAACCTTGTGTATTTCCCCTTGTAGCTATGAATGAAGACCTCTTAGGTTTCTATCAATGAAGGGAAATGACTAAGTGGTTGTACTCACGGTTTTATTTGCCTATTATATCATGACCTTACTTGATGTTGTCGCACTGTGTAACTCTTATCAACTTCATGGTTATAAATATAATGTTTTATTTTATTTTACATATTAAGCATCTTTTTATACCCTTTCATATGTTTATTGATCGCTCAGGTTTCCTCATCAGTGAAAGGCATTTTGCTCTTTTTTATTTTTATTTTCCTTGGATTTATAGGAATTCTTTATGTATCTGTATACTGATCTTCAGTCAGTGATATAGATGGTAAATAGCTTTTTCTTAGTCTTTGAGTTTTTTCCCTTTCGTTTATGGGTCCTTTTGTATTTAATTTTTTTTAATGTTTACCTATTTTTTGAGAGAGAAAGAGAGACATAGCACGAGCAGGGGAGGGGCAGAGAGAGGGGGGAGACATAGACTCCAAAGCAGATTCCAGGCTCTGGGCTGTCAGCACAGAGCCCGACGCGGGGCTCAAACTCACAGACCGTGAGATCATGACCTGAGCCGAAGTCGGACGCTTAACCGACTGAGCCACCCAGGCACCCCTTATGGGCCCTTTTAAATAGATTTCTAAACATTTTAATGCAGTCAAATTTATCGATCTTTTCTTTGATGGTTTTTATTTGTTTTCATGTCTTGCTGAAGATACCCTACATTTTCTTTCGAAAGCTTAAAGGTTTTCTTCTCACATTTAACCCTCTAATTCACCTGGAACTCCTTTGTTTAAGTATCAGTTTTTTTTATTTCCAGTCACCCCAGGATCAGGCCAGCCTTTCACTGTTGATTTCTTTTTTTTTTTTTTTTTAATTTTTTTTTTCAATGTTTATTTATTTTTGGGACAGAGAGAGACAGAGCATGAACGGGGGAGGGGCAGAGAGAGAGGGAGACACAGAATCGGAAACAGGCTCCAGGCTCTGAGCCATCAGCCCAGAGCCTGACGCGGGGCTCGAACTCACGGACGGCGAGATCGTGACCTGGCTGAAGTCGGACGCTTAACCGACTGCGCCACCCAGGCGCCCCTCACTGTTGATTTCTAATGTTATCTCTGCTATATATCAAATTTCCACACTTGTTTGGGTCTGTTCCTAAAATTTCCACTATGTTCAATCTATCTATAAACTATGAGTACACTGGTTTATTTTACTATAGCTTTGTAATAAGCCTTACTATTTAGTAGGGCAAACCTATTTCCTTATTCTTCAGGAGATTTGGGGTATTATATAACACTTCTTCGTATTGCAGACAGAATCATTTATTCTTTTTTTTTAATTTGCCTTTAAAATTTTTTTTTAATTTAAATTTTAGTTAACATACAGTGCAATATTGGTTTCGGGAGTAGAATTCAGTGATTCATCACTTACATACAACCCCCAGTGCTCATGATAACAAGTGCCCTCCTTAATACCCATCACCCATCTAGCCCATCCCCCACCCACCTCCCTCCATTCACTCTCAGTTTATTCTCTATCCTTAAGAGTCTCTTGTGGTTTGTTTCCTTCTTTCCTCTGTTTTCCCACTTCCCATACGTCCGTCTGTTGTGTTTCTTAAATTCCACATATGAGTGAAATCGTATGATATTTATCTTTCTCTGATTGACTTATTTCGCTTGGCATAACACATTCTAGCTCCATCCATGTCATTGCAAATGGCAAGATGTCATTCTTTTTGATGGCTGAGTAATATTCTATTTTGTGTATGTGTGTGTGTGTGTGTGTGTGTGTGTGTGTGTATGTGTGTACCACATCTTCTTTATCCATTCATCAGTCAATGGACATTTGGGCTCTTGCCACACTTTGGCTATTGTTGATAATGCTGCTATAAACATTGGGGTGCATGTAGCCCTTCGAATCTGTATTTTTGTATCTTTTGGGTAAATACCTGATAGTGCAACTGCTGGATTGTAGGGTAGTTCTATTTTTAGTTTGATTTATTCTTTTTATTGTAACTTTTTAAAATAGTCAATGAGCACTACTTTGCTTAAAAAGCAACAATCCGTCCTCACCACACTTAGAAAAATGTCTAAATTTCTTATCCTGACCCACAAGGCCCTCTGTCATCTGTCCCAAGTAACTGCCATCTCGTACCTCTATTTGTTCATATGAGTTTTAGAATTGGATTGTCAAGTTCCAAGGAAATTCATGTTTCGTTTTTGTTTGCCATTGTATCGCGTTTGTAGATCTCATCTGTTCTGTAATGCCATGGGTTGTAAGACACATCATTATTTTATGTGCCACTAGGAAAGAAAAATTGCTATCCATTAAGCTACTATATAATTTTTTTTTATCACTTAGGCTTCTTATTTTATACATACTGCTAAAGGTCCTTTAGACTTATTTAGATATATGTTATTATCATATATCTTTTCTTGTGTATCCATTAAAACGAAAACATAAGTGAAATGAATTGGTTGAGATGTCCCGAAAACTTGTTGACATTCGGAGTCTGACTTTTCCAAATCACTGTGTTTTTCCACATAATAATAGCCTCTGTGCCACGAAGGACATTGGTAGCGCAGCATTTCTTATAAGAATAGTCCATTTGCTGCTGTCTCTGAAATGTTCCCAGCCACAGTACCGAAACATAATTCAGCTTCTGCTACTTGTGAGTATCTTATTTTCTTAGGTCCTTGACTGTTCCTTGCAAGAAAATATGCAATTTCAGCCATTCTTCTCATAAAAGAGATTTGCTTCCTTGATATCAAATTTATGCCCTCTGCTCTGTCTCTGTGCCTTTCTGCACACACAATAAATTCTCATTTTAATGCTAAATCATAAAATTACCATTTTAAGACATTTTAAACAGTCATTAAACTCAACACACGTGGTCCAGAAATGCACATAACTCAATTGAAGTGATAAGAATATGAACAGCGATGGTCAAAAGTTTGCCTATGTTTAAGCAATGACAGCGATATCACAATCTATCCCGAGGGACAAGATGTAAGAAACCATTGGTTGTAGGACATATCCCAATCTTAGAGATGCTTTTAAAAAGTATGTTTATGAGAGGAGCCAAGATGGCGGAACAGCACGGGAGCTTTTTGTGTGTCTCGCGTCCATGAAAAAGTATGTTTATAATGGACAAACAATGGTATCTATAGTAGAACTGTTATCTTAAAAAACTGGAGTTATAAAACTCTTGAATATTATGAATGAAGATTTAACATGCATTTCCTTTTTTGTGTTTTAATAATGTTTAGGGTTTTTTCTTATAATTTTTTTCTATTATAAATGTTATATTTTATATAACTGCATTGTATAATTGACTAATGCATTTAGGAATGTTACTATTGTTTTACACATGGGTCTTGTATTCAGCAATGCTACCGAGCTTTCGTACTAATTCTATGGCTTTCCTTCGATTTTTATGTCTACACAAATCATGCTGTCTACTAACAACAGTACTAGGTCTTTCCTTTGGCAATCTATGCTTCGTAATTACTCCCCTTTTCTTATTTCATTGGTTAAGATACTGTCAAAAAATAAAATTCAACTGAGTAAACTTGAAGGTCTGATGGGCTTTATTCAGCGATTCGGGAATAGAGATGCTCCCAGGGGTTGTACAAAATAGAAGGTTTTTATAGGAAGGAGATTGGGGCAAGGAGCTATCAGCAAAAAATCAGAAAGGATTGTTTCCAGCCCGATCTTCCTCTTTTGTGAGGGAAGGGACCACAGGGCTTTTAATCGTGCAGATGACCTCCCCAGTGCCAATCAGGAAATTTCAGATTGGCTCTTATAGGGTCACATTCCTAGGAGAAGTTGCAACTGTTATCAAGTCTTGGTTTGCTGTTGTGGGGGACAAACAACTTCAATTTGGGCTTGTTTTTTTTTTCTTTTTTAACAACACTAATACAATTTGGAATAGATATAGTTATAGAAGGCATACTTCTTTTGTTTAAAAAGTTAATGCTGGGGGCGCCTGGGTGGCGCAGTCGGTTAAGCGTCCAACTTCAGCCAGGTCACGATCTCGCGGTCCGAGAGTTCGAGCCCCGCGTCAGGCTCTGGGCTGATGGCTCAGAGCCTGGAGCCTGTTTCCGATTCTGTGTCTCCCTCTCTCTCTGCCCCTCGCCCATTCATGCTCTGTCTCTCTCTGTCCCAAAAATAAATAAACGTTGAAAAAAAAAAAGTTAATGCTGCTTAAATTTTACCATTAAACAGGAAGTTTGCTCCAGGTTTTTTCCAGTTAAAGCCATTCCCTTATAATCTCCATTTGCTGTAAATTTTAATCCTGAATTAGTGCTGAATTTTATCATGTGCCTTTTCTGTCTACTAACACGTACATATAGTTATTGTAATCCACTCTGTTAATGTGGTGAAGGCTGTGATAAAATTTTCCGATTGAAAAACACCCTTGCATTCCTGACATAAACCGTACCTATGTTATTTTTTAGGCAAAGTTGCAGTTAAATTGCCATTTTTTAAATTTAGAATTTCTGAATTCACAATCAGATGTAAGATTAGTCTATAGTCTTTCTTTTTTTTTTTTTTTTTTAATGTTTATTTTTGAGGGAGAGAGAGAGAGAAAGTCTGAGCGTGAGCAGGGGAGGAACAAAGAGAGAGCGAGACACGGAATCTGAAGCAGGTTCCAGGGGGAGCTGTCAGCACGGAGCTGGATGTGGGGCTCAAACTCAGGAATGGAACTGTGAGATCATGACCTGAGCCCAAGTCTACCGCTTGACCGACTGACCCACCCAGGTGCCCCTATGGTTTTTCTTATACCTCACAAAATACATTAGGTAACTCTCTTTTTCTATTCTCTGATACGGCGTGCATGAAATGAATTTTAGGGAATTCATAAAACTCCCCTGTAAAACGATCTTCAACTGAAACTTTGGTGGAAGCAGATATATTTTATTACCAGCTGAATTACTGTTCATGCTTGGTAAGTAGTCTGCTTGTTTTCTATTTCTTCTTGAATCACCTTTGGACATATATGTATGCCATTTTTTTAAACCCCTCCCCCCCCCCCGTTTTTTACCCATTTTATATGATGTTCTTTGACTTATTGACCAAAATTTGTTAACAGTATTATCTTGTTATTTTAAAATGTTTACAGTCACTTCATAATTAACTTTCCTTCCTAATTTTCTTTCATTCATTTTTTCCTCCACCAGTCTTGCCAAAGCGTTGTCTTTTATTAATTTGGGAAGAAAACTTTCCGTAAGTGTTCTGTATGAAAATACTGTCTTTCCACGCCCCAGAATCAATTTTGCTATTTTCAGTATCTTTATTGATTGTTTCCTAATTTAAAAAGCAATGCCTGAAAAAAATAAAATTGAATAAAAAGTAACACCTGCTCTACATTTAAAAGTTTCACAAGTAATTGATGTGTTGCATGTAGCAAGTGACCTATTTGCTTATTTATTATTAGCTTTAAAATATGATCTTACAGGGGCGCCTGGCTGGCTCAGTCAGTGGAACATCCAACTCTTGATCTGGGGGTCGTAAGTTCGAGCCCCACGTCGAGTGTAGAGATTACTTAAAAAAATAATAAGTAAAATAAAGTATGATCTTACAGCACATACTGTCTTCTTACTTGCTATTATCTTGTGTGATGTCTACTTTTCCAAACAAAGGCATCTTACTTGGAGCCAGGAAATTATTAACCTTGACGATAGCAATGTAAACCTGAACAGAATTAATGAACTTGTTCTTATTTTGGCTACAGACGTGAACCTCCTATCTGCCATATACACTGCATTCAGGATGAATCTTGGCGTGTAAAAATGTGACTCTGCTGTTCTTAGCTTGCAGGCATGTATCGGAAAAGCAAAACCAACCCAACCCATCTTTTTCTCCGATTGGCTTAATACCGGTTCGCATTTCACCCTTAAATATCTTGGCTTTGAATGTAATCAACGTCGTTTTTAACGGACGCCTCCTCTTTGTTTTATTCCTTTTTTTAATCTTTGAAATATTTGGGTTTCTGTTTTTTGGTTTTAGAGCCCCAGGATACGCTCCATGGACATCTGTCTTAACCTTCTCCAGAGCAAGGATTTCAGCTCTTCCTGTTTGTGACTTACTTTTTTTTTTTAATTTTTTTTTAACATGTATTTATTTTTGAGACAGAGAGAGACAGAGCATGAACAGGGGAGGGGCAGAGAGAGAGGGAGACACAGAATCTGAAACACGCTCCAGGCTCTGAGCTGTCAGCACAGAGCCCGACGCGGGGCTCGAACCCACCGACCGTGAGATCATGACCTGAGCCGAAGTCGGACGCTTAACCGACCGAGCCACCCGGGTGCCCCTGTTTGTGACTTTCAAGCCTCAGGCACAATGCCTGGACCAGGACACCGTGACACGGACAGCACAGTGACAGACAATGACATTACTGACCGCCACCACTCGTTGCCCATGTGTCCTATTCTAGGCATCCCGCCACACGTTTTGTGTGCAGTCTCCAAATTCGTTGAGCCAATAATGACTTAAAAAAAAAAATCAAGCTCTCTGGAAGCGAAAGTACGATGAGGTATCACCTCTTAGAGTGGACGGGATCGTAAAGACAAGAGAACGGATTGGTGAGATTGTGGGGAAGAGGGAACACTTGGGCAGCCACTAGGGAAAATAGTATGAAGGTTCTCCAAAACGTTAAAAATTTGGATACAGATATGATCCAGCGGGCACCTGGGTGGCTCAGTGGGTTGAGGGTCCGACTTCGGCTCCGGTCATAATCTCCTGGTTCGTGAGTTGGAGCCCCACGTGGGGCTCCACGCTGACGGCTCGGAGCCTGCTTGGGATCGTCTCTTCCCCTCTCTCTGTCTCTGCCCCTCCTCCCACTTGCAGTCTCTCGCTTTCAGAATGAATAAATAATATATATGATCCAGCGATTCTACTTCTGGGTGGGCATTATTACCCATAATAATTAAAAGCAGGGTCTTGAAAAAGGATTTGAGGGCGCCTGGGTGGCTCAGTCGGTTAATCGTCTGGCTCTTGGTCACGATCTCACAATTGGTGAGTCAGAGCCCCCCACTGGGCTCCGTGCTGACAGCGCATTGCCTGCTCGGGATTCTCTCTCTTTCCCTCTCTCTCGGCTCCTCCCCTGCTCGTGCTCTCTCTCTCTCTCAAAATAAATAAATAAATGTTAAAAAAAAAGAAAAAGAAAAAGTCGTTGCCCACTTGTGTTCACAACAGGCAGGAGGTGGAACCAACTCAGTGTCCACTGATACATGAATGGATAAAGGCAAAATTTGGAGGTTTCAAAATTCAGCATTTACTTTCAAATGGTGATAGGGTAAAAAGGGAGTGAATCAGATCATGTAAAATCTTCAAGTATCTTGGATGGTGATTTTTTTTTTTAACTGAGGTATAATTGACATGTAACATTATATGCTTATTCGGCGTGCAACATAGTGGTGAGATATTTGTATCTACTGCAAAATGATCACCACAGTTAGTCTACTTAACATCCAGGGTGATGGTTTAGAAAGGAAAATCCAGGGATGCTTGGGTGGCTCAGTTGGTTAAGCATCCGACTTTGGATTTCGGCTCAGGTCATGATCTCACGGTCCATGAGTTCAAGCCCCGCGTCGGGCTCTGCACCCACAGCGTGGAGCCTGCTTGGGATTCTCTCTCTCTCTCTCTGCACCTCCCCGTGCATGCTCTCTCTCTTTCTCAAAAATAAAAATAAAATAAAATAAAGCAGTTGGCATAGAATGTGTGAGCTGTGTTGAGGAAATCAAAATATGTTCCTCTACCAAGACCTCAGTCTCATTGAGTTTATATTAACTTCTCCCCATGGGCTGCAAAAAAATTCTTGCTTTCTCCTTCCCTCGATGAACTTTTTGAAATCATTTTTCTCTTCCTGTCCTAAGGGTCCCTGTAGCTAGACTTTTCTGAACAGTTTTAACCGTAGTGGAAGAGAGAAAGGAGCAAATTCAGGGGCACCTGGCAGGCTCAGTCAGTCAAGTGTCTGTTCAGCTCAGGTCATGATCTCACGGTTCCTGAGTTCGAGCCCCACATCCAGCTCCCTGCTGTCAGCACAGAGCCTGCTTTGGATCCTCTGTCCCCCTCTTGCTCTGTACCTACCCCGCTCTCACTTGTGCACTCTCTCTCAAAAATAAAGGAACCCTAAAGAAAAAAAAAAAAGGAACAAATTCATATGGAATTGTAGTGGGTTGACTAATGTTCACCCAGGGATAAGGGATATCAAGCCCTGATCCCTGAACTATGTCGATGTTACTTCATTTGGAAAAAGGATCTTTGCAGATGTGACTCCGTTAAGGATCTTGAAACGAGGCGATAGCCCTGGATTATCAGGGTGGACCCTCAACGCCATCACCTATGCGTCCTCATAAGGGAGAACCGACGGGAGATGACCCAGCCATGGAGCGGAAGGTGACGTGAACAGGAAAACAGAGGTTGGGGCGATGTGATCACAAACCCAGGAAGGCTGGCACCCACCAGGAGCTGGAAGAAGCAAAGAACAGATTCTTCCCTGGAGCCTCCCAAGGGAACACAGCTCTGCCAACTTTCAGACTTCTGCTCTCAAAAACTGTGGGAATTGTCAGAGAGCAAGAATGTTCTGTCCCCTTCAAGGTCCTTCTAACTGGACTAAGAATCAAATTCGTGTGAGACACATAAGCAACAGAAAAAAAATCACATTATTGTTTATTTACTTATTTTTTTGAGGGAGAAAGAGGCAGAGAGTGAGCAGGGGAGGGGCAGAGAGAGAGGGGGACAGAAGACCAAGCAGGCTTCACGCCGGCAGCACAGAGCCCCTTGTGGGGCTCGAACCCATGAACCTGAGCCGAAACCAAGAGTCGGACGCTGAACTGGCTGAGCCACCCAGGCGCCCCGGAGAAAATCAAATTTAATAGCGTATGTGGGGGGCGGGGGGGGGACCCATACAGACTTAGACATTCCAAAGACAGGCAAAATGAGGTATGTAGTTCATCCTAAGCTGAGAAGGGGATAGGGGTCTGGGTCGCCAAAGGGAAAGAATGTAACCTTCGAGAAAGAGAAAAATGAGAAGGAGTAAATGGTAAACGCGTGCTTGCAGGGCCACTTACAAACAATGGGGCCAGGAGACGACTTTGATCACAGCTAGTGCATATCACACATGTAGTCATTGGTGGTGATAGCGCTCTTCCTGGGGCAGGCCCTCTGCCTAAATTTTTTTTGAGAGAGTTGAGGGGGGAGGTAAAGAGCTTTTCCTGAATCTGCCGGGTTTTGATGGCTTTAAAAAAAAAAATTTTTTTTTAATTTTATATTTGAGAGAGAGAGAGAGAGAGAGCACGAGTAGGGGAGGGGCAGAGAGAGAGAGAGAGGGAGACACAGAATCCGAAGCAGGCTCCAGGCCCTGAGCTGTCAGCCGAAGTGGGACGCTCAACCGACTGGGCCACCCAGGCACCCCAGAAAAAAGCTCTTTAAGGAAAACACACTGTGGCTTCTTCAGACTGCAGGCTACGTGCATGTTCTCGGGGCTCGTGGAACTAGCTTTCAGTCCGGAAGTATTGAGTCCATTAAAGCCGGCCCATGTGGCCCCTGGCCTCACCTTATTGTTCTGGAATAGGATCCCCAACTTAGGCAAGAGCCCTACCCCTTCACAGATCGCAGGAGGTCAGAGATGAACGAGGCCTAGGGTTGCCCGATTTAGCAAATAAACATAGAGGACACCCAGTTAAATTTGAATTTCAGGAGCGCCTCGGGCGGTTAAGCGTCTAGCTCTTGGTTTCGGCTCAGGTCATGATCTCACGGTTTCTGAGTTCGGGCCCCATATCGGGCCCCACCACTGGCAGTGCAGAGCCTGCTGGGGATTCTCTCTCTCTCTCTCTGCTGCTCACTTTCTCTTAAGATAAATAAACTTAAACAAGGTTTTTTGACCTTCAGATAAACAGTAATTTATTGTCTGTCCAATGCAATATTTGAAACATGTTTATGCTAAAAATAATTTATCTGAAATTCAAGTTGAGCAGGATGTTCTCGCAGGCAGCCTAGCAACCCTAATCAGGAACAACCTCTGCTCTCGCAGACCTCACACTCTGGCTGGGAGATAAAAATAAATGCGCTAATTACTGAGTCTCCAGTAGGGTATCATCCAAATAATCAGGGCCAATGGCGCCAGACCGAGTCAGTGCGGAATCTATTTAGGATTGCAGTGATTAAGAAGGTGGCATCGTCTTCTTGTTGCAGAAGGAATCTCAGAATTGAGATTCCGGAAAGGGAAAAGGAAAATGGGTGAAGAGTGGACAGGCGCAACACGTGGCTTTCCAGCAGGAGGGGAGGCCGGCACTCCTCCGGGCCAGGAAGTGAAAGGAATCGAACTCGCGGACTCTCAGCAAAGGACTTCCCAGGGGATGATCACTTCCCCCCAGTGTGTGTGTGTGTGTGGGGGGGGGGGGGTAGGGGAAATAGCGATCGGAAATCTTGCACCTTAGTTTCCACTTGGTATGGAGATTCTGCCTTGGAGACGAAGAGCCTTGTCTGGGCTCTACACGTGTGGGTTTGGAAGTAGGCAAGGTTGAGGGGGGCTGGGCCTAGATGCTTCTATCGTTAAACAGGGAGCCTGGAGCCCCTCATCTGAGTCCCCACACTTAGGGGAAATAAATGAGGGCAGGGTCGCACGAGGCTGTAAGTCTGCTGTGCAAACGTGTGTGGCCGACAGACTATGAGACCCAAGGGCTTCTCATCCACTGTGAGCAGAAAGCTATGTGTCGCCACCTTACTCCCTTAGATCACAAAAAGTGTATTTAACCGAAGATGAGTTAGAAAGCTATGACTCTTGACTGAGTATGGAGAATGGTGTCATGGGGCTTCCTTCATCAAAAAAAGCAGGGTGGGGGCGCCTGGGTGGCTCAGTTGGTCGAATGTCCAGACTTTGGCTCAGGTCACGATCTCATGGTTCGTGAGTTCGAGGCCCGCATCGGGCTTTCTGCTACCAGCCCAGAGCTGGTCCCCCCAGCCCAGAGCTCTGTCCCCCCTCCCTCTGCCCCTCCCCTGCTCACACACACACACACTCTCTCTCTCAAAAATGAACAAACATTTTTTTTTTAAAAGGACTTAAACAAAAAAAGCAGAGCATTCTAGAGGGGAGGCTGATAATTCTTCAGTGCCAGGCTAAGTGTGTTTATGTTCGTCCTCCTTCAATAAAAAGTACTTTGAAGATCAGCCCAAAGTTCCAAGCTTATAATTTATGGTAATATTGAGTCAACTCCTGAATGCCATACATCATTGTCAGATTATGGTTTCTCACTTCGGCACCTACATTTTCTGGATGCCCATCCAGCCAGATGCATATAAATCTTCATTTCCCATTGGGACGATCCCAGGAACATTCAGCACTAATGTATCATTTGTTCATGTCTTCTGCTAAAATTTAAGATGAGTAGGTGTTTGGAGCTGTCGTTATGGTAGCCATATGTGGGAGTGTTTTTATTCCCTCAAGAGTTCAGAAAAGGGCATATCCCAAGAAGTTCTAATTGCACATCCAAGTACAATATAAAATCAAAACAGTATGTGAAACCCTAGCCAGGCCAAATATCTATTTTATTCCACCTATTTCCAACATTAAGTTCAGGGCTGAAAAGCAAAGCAAACACCACAAAGCAGAAACTAACTTTATTACACAGCCAGACGTTGTATAATCTGGTGCCTGAGAAAACGATTTTCAGCATAATAATCAATCTGTAAGTCTGATCAAACTTTAGTCTATGCTAGTATAGCAGTCGGACTCCAAAATCACATGATTTCCCTTGCGTGCAGCCAAAAAATAGAAGTCAGTCTTTGCACTGAGAAGTGTTTACTGCCCTTTGGTTTCATAACTGGTTTTATCTTTGAAGCTGCTTGTAAACGTGCATAACAACTTCCCCCAAAGTAAAGGCTCCATTTAAACGCCAGATATTAAAAAGCGTTTTCCTCCTGACATTGGAGAACTTATGTTTTTCAAAACTAGAGGCCCGTCCCTTTGAGGAATTTTCCAACCAGATTTTTCTCTGATTCGTCCTGTAGTTCTTCCCTTTCAAAACATTTATCCTTTACCCTTTCAAAAGAAATGATGCATCTGCTGTTTTGAAAATATTTCAAGGTCTTCGTGGGAATACACATATTCTGCTCTCAAATCTTGAAATGACTGGAGTTCTGGGATACGTACTGGAGTTGTTTTCTTCCGAAGATCACGAACGCTTTAATTTCCTCAACTTTTAGAGGTTTTCAGTTCTCACGGTCCTGGGTTTCTGCACATTATATTCTCCCTCTCAAAGTATCCCACTGTGATGTTGCCCAGTCGGGGTCAGGGGTGAGAAGTATCTTCCATATTGAATTCTTGCCTTAAGAACTTTGAAACGCGGAGGCTAAGGTTCCTCAGGCCCGGAAGGCGTGGGGTGGAGACAGAAGTCTTTACGATAGGGTGTCGTCCATCAGTGTGCTTTTTCTGCCATTCCTGTCCTGAAAAAGATGAAAGTCTAAAGCTCCAATCACGATGCCTGCTTGTGGATCTAATTTAGAGGGATGAAAGGTTTCCCAAGGAGCTTGCTCAAGAATAAGCAGATCTGTGTCTCTGGGACATGTGCTGCTTCTTAGTGTCCCTTGCGTGGCTTCCCAATGGGTTTATTTAACCAATTCCCTATTGGTGGACGTGTGGGTTGCTCCTAAACTTTTGTTTGTTCGAACAATGCGCGATAAATAATCGGGTGCGTATGTTATTTCAAATCTGTCGGGTGTAATTCACAACTGATTCCTCGAGGTGGGATTGCCGGGGCAATTTGTAAATGCGTTTGTATTTTTGGCAGATATTCCGATATATATATGCATATATATTTTTTAACACTGTAAGCCTCACATAAAAATCTTGGGTATGATTTCTGCGTAAGTGTTCTCCCCCTCCCCCTACCCCCACATAGTGATGCTAGAGCACTCTGGCTACTCAGAGATATGACGTTGGTGTCACCTCTGGGAAGGACAGGCAGGCATGACCCCCAGGGTGATGTAGACAACATCTGTTTCACTCCTCTTCCGTTACTCTTCCTCTGTCCGCATCTGGTACGGACTGAGTGTTTGTGTTGCCCTAAAGTTCATATACTGAAACCAAATCCCCAATGTGACGGTGTTCGGAGGTGGGGACTTTGGGTGGAGCCCTCATGAATGGGATTGGTGCCCTTATAAAATTTTTCTTAATCTTTATTTATTTTTGAAAGAGAGAGAGAGAGGGACAGAGTGTGAGCGGGGGAGGGACAGAGAGAGAGGGAGACAGAATCCCAAGCAGGCTCCAGGCTCTGAGCTGTCAGCACAGAGCCCCACGCCGGGCTCGAACCCACAAACCGCAAGATCATAACCTGAGCTGAAAGTCGGAGGCTTAACCAACTGAGCCGCCCAGGCGCCCCTCAGTGAGCGCCCTTATGAAAGAGAACCCACACAGGATACAATGAGAAAATATCTGTCTGCCCCCTGGAAGAGAGCTCTCATCAGAACCTAAGCATTATGGCATCCTAATTTTGGACATCCAGCCTCCAGAACTATGAGAAATAAATTTCTGTTGCTTATAAGCCCTTAGTTGATGGTCCCTTGGAAGTTTCCCAACACCTGCCCCCCAGGGAACCCTGGCGATGGCCCATCTATCCCTGTCCTCTCCCTGGTATCTTAGAACGATCCTCCAATCCTCAAAAAGCATCTCTCGCTTCCCTCACTGAAGCCCTGTTTGAAGATCTAGAAATAATCCACCACGTCGTCCATTAGCGAATGGGGATTTCAGTTCAACACTGAAGGATCAACCATGGTGGTTGACAAGTCACTGCTCTGTAGGGAGCCTTTGCTTACCCTCCATCACTCCCCTTGATGGCAAGATGCTGAGGGCTTCCCTCCCAGTCTTCTCTAACCACGCACCCAGATAAAAGATGCATCACTTGCTTTTTACTCTTCACTCATACTGAGAAAAACCCTAGAATGTCAAGTCCGATAATAGAAATATGGCCCGGTGCCTGGTGGAAGGTGATCTCCGTGCTCATTTTTGAATAAATGAACCATAATCCCACAAGAAGACTATTCTTCAGTAAGTTGACCTTATGAAGAGTTTAGATTGGATGACTGGTTAATCAGGAAGTGGATAAATTCATTCCCTTTTCTTTGCTGTCTCCCCTTCCTCCCAACTCCACTGGCAAAGGAAGTCCTGAGACAAAGTTGATAGGGCTTCTCTAGGGCACACTCCCATGGATCCAGCAAACTATTACACTTAGAAGTGGCCAGCTTGGGGCACCTGGGTGGCTCGGTCGGTTGAGCATCCAACTCTTGGTTTAGGCTCAGGTCGCGATCTCGTAGTTCGCGGGTTCAAGTCTCGCATTGGGCTCTGTGCTGACGGTGTGGAGGCTGCTTGGGATTCTCTCTCCCCCTCTCTCTGCCCCTCCACCATGCGTGCTCTCCTCCTAAATGAATAAATAAACTTAAAAAAAAAGAAAGAAGTGGACAGCTTGATAAGACACCCTTGTATTGACTCTCTGTCCTCCTCTTAATTCCCACAATGAGGTAACAGCACGTATGACCTCTGTCTCTGACTCTGCTTTTTGGGGAGATCAAGCTAAGATATGTAAAGAAAAAGGAGTGATAGGAGCCATAGTAAACCGGAATCTCTGATTCTAACTGAGAAGGGCTCACAGGAAGAAAGAAGTCAGACATCGATAAGCAATGACTCAGAGAAGGCTGTAGTTCGGGAAGGCTCCTTAAACCAGGACCCTCAACAATCCTCGTGTGTTAAAAACGGAAGGAAAAGTCCTTTTGCATAGTAAATAGCCATGGACATAGTCAGAAGAAATAAAAATAACAAGGGAAAAAATATTTTCAAATTATATATTGCAAAAGCTCTTAACAATTGAGAAGAAAAAAATCCCAGTAGAAAAATCAGTAAAAGACATGATGAGAAGGTTCACAGAAAAAGAAAAGAATCTCAAACATATAAAAAAATGTTCAACTTCACTCATAATAAGAGAAATATACGTTTCAACTATACTGAAATACTATCTCTTGTTTATCAGGTTCGCAAAAATTCACGATTGAAAATGCACTCTGTTGGGGCACCTGGGTGACTCAGTCAGTTAAGCATGATCCTGTGCTTTGTGAGTTTGAGCCCTATGTTGGGCTCTGTGCTGACAGCTCAGAGCTTGGAGCCCGCGTCGGATTCTGTGCCTCTGTCTCTCTCTGCCCCTCCCCTGCTCGTGTTCTGTCTCTCTCGCTCTCTTTCAAAAATAAATGAACATTAAAAAATTAAAAACAAAAAAAGAGAAAATGCACCCTGTTGATGACCTTGTGGGGAAATAGGCAGTCTTATTCATTGCTGGTGGGAATACAAAATGTTACAATCCCTATGAAGGGAATTTGGCAATATCTAGCAAAAAGATGCAAATTTATGTACAGTTTGACCCAGCAATCTCACTTCTAAGAATCAAATGTAAATTACACCTAAACAGACTTGAAATAGCATATGCACAAGGTTATTTGCTGAGCATTATTTGAAAAGACAAAAGTTTGGGAGTAATCCCAAAATATCCATCAATATGCCATTGTACAGCCATACAAGGGATACTAGGAAGTCATTACAAAAAGAAGAAGAAGAAGAAGAAGAAGAAAGAAAGAAAGATAGAGGAAAAGGAAGAAAGAGAAGGAGCAGGATCTCTGTATGAATTTACCATGACTACCTTAACAAATTAGGACAAATTTAGTGGCTTAAAGCAACGGAAATGTATTCTGTCACAGTTCTGGAGGTCAGAAGTCCAAGATCAAGGTGTTGGCAGGGTTGGTTCCTTCTGAAGGCTCTGAGGAAGAATCCATTCCATGCCTCTCTCCCAGCTTCTGGTGACTACTAACAATCCTCGACATTCCTTGGCTTGTGGCTGAATTACTCCAATCTTTGCCTTCACGTGGCCTCCTTCCCCATATCTCAAATCTCCCTCTCCTTTCTCTTAGAAGGACGTCAGTCATTGGATTCAGGGCCCACCCTAGTGCAAGGTGATCTCATCTTGAGACGTTTACCATACATCTCCAAGACCCTTATTCCTAGTAAGGACACATTCTGAGGTTCCAGGTCGACATATCTTATGGGGGATGCAATTCAACCCACTACAATCTCCATGTAATGACATGGGTTAATTTCCAGAACATATCATCAAGTTAAAAAAAAAAACAAAAACAAAAACAACAAGGTGCCGGGGCACTGGGTGGCTCTGTTGGTTAAGCATCTGGCTTCAGCTTAGGTCATGATCTCACAGTTTGTAAGTCCGAGCCCCTCGTCGGGCTCTGCACGCATCAGGAACTGAGATTTTTTTAGTGTAAGAGAAAAGAGATACAAGTGAAAATACTTTCAGTTTACGTTTTTTCCCAGCTCTATTGAGATATGATTAACATACAACATCGTGTGACTTTAATCAGCAAACTTCAAGCATTGCCAACAATAGTCACTGTGCTCGGGGCACCTGGCTGGCTCAGGTGGCAACTCTTGATCTCCGGGTTGCGAGTTCCAGCCCCACGCGGGGTGTAGAGATTACTTCAAATTAAAATCTTAAAACAAACAAAAAAAAAACCCAATAGTCACTGTGCTGTATATTACATGCTCAGAACTTTTTCATTTTCTAACTGGAAGGTCGCACGCTTTGACCACTATTCCTCTCTTTCCCCCACTCCCTAGCCCCTGGTAACCACCACTTAACTCCCTGTTTCTATGAGTTTGTGTTTTTTTCTGGTTTTTTTGTTTGTTTGTTTTTTTAGATTCTACATATTAGTGAGATCATACAGTATCTGTCTTTCTCTGTCTGACTTATTTCACCTAGCATAATACCCTTAAGTTTCATCCATATTATTGCAATTTGCAAGGTTTCCTTCTTTTTTATGGTCAAATGACCTTCGTGTGTGTGTGTGTGTGTGTGTGTGTGTGTATCTTACTTTCTTTATCCATTCACCAATGGATGAATACTTAGGTTGTTTCTATGTCTTGACTACCGTGAACATCACTGCAATCAACACGGGGTGGCAGATATCTTTCAAGATAGTGATTTTATTTCCCTTGGATTTATACCCAGAAGTGGGACTGCTGGGTCATATGGTAGTTTTAGTTTTAATTTGTGGTGGAATCTCAATATTGCTTTCTGTCGTGGCTTGATTTTACATTTCTTTTTTGTTTTTTTTTTAATTTTTTTTCAACGTTTATTTATTTTTGGGACAGAGAGAGACAGAGCATAAATGGGGGAGGGGCAGAGAGAGAGGGAGACACAGAATCGGAAACAGGCTCCAGGCTCTGAGCCATCAGCCCAGAGCCCGACGCGGGGCTCGAACTCGCGGACCGCGAGATCGTGACCTGGCTGAAGTCAGACGCTTAACCGACTGTGCCACCCAGGCGCCCCTGATTTTACATTTCAATTAGAAATATCAATTTAAGGGGCAACTGGGTCGTCCAGTTGGTTAAGTGTCTAACTTCATCTCAAGTCACGATCTCATGGTTTGTGGGTTCAAGCATCACATGGGGCTCTGCTCTGGCAGTGTGGACCCTGCTTGAGATTCTCTCTCTCTCTCTCTCTCTCTCTCTCTCCCTCTGCCTCTCCCCCGCTTGTGCTTTCTTCTCTCAAAATGAATAAACTTAGAAAAAAAAAAAAGAAATATCAATTTAACACAACCTCAGGAAATCAATGAAAGCAAAAGCTGGTTCTTTGAACAGATCAATAAAATTGAATTTTCCCATTTTATCTATGTTAAAACATTTCTTGGCACAGAACTGTTTATTGTATCCCTTTACTAGCCTTTTAATGTCTGTAGAATCTCTAGCGATAAACCTTCCTTCATTCCTGATATCAGTATTTTGTGTCTTTTCTCTTTTTTTCTTGATCAGTCTGGTGCTTTTTTTTTTTTTTTTTTTTTTTGGTGCTAGAAGCAAGATGCTCAAAGAATAATGGAGACACGTGGAAACGATAAAGGAACTAGGTTGAAGAGGTTTCCACTGATTAAGCTGGACGCAATTTAAGAATAAGGAATGGACATAACTGAAAAAATATATATATATAGGGAAAAAACACACACCAAAAGAGCTCCAAATTAATCAAAGTCTTCTCTTGCAGCCCTACAGGTGATTATTATACATACTCTTAACTCTGAAAATTGGTAATTAAAGGGGAAAATCTAAGCACATGTTTTACCCTTTCAGTAAAAGTTGTATTTCATGGGTAATAAAAATAGTCCCAACTGTAAGGGAAAGCCCCTTATTTAAAAAAAAAATTTTTTTTTTTAACGTTTATTTATTTTTGAGACAGAGAGAGACAGAGCATGAATGGGGGAGGGTCAGAGGGAGAGGGAGACATAGAATCCGAAACAGGCTCCAGGCTCTGAGCGGTCAGCACAGAGCCCGACGCGGGGCTCGAACTCACGGACGGCAAGATCGTGACCTGAGCCGAAGTCGGATGCTTAACCGACTGAGCCACCCAGATGCCCCTATTTAAAAAAAAAAAAAAAGTTAATTTATTTATTTTGAGAGAGAGAGAGCACGTACAAGCAGGGGAGGGGCAGAGAGAGAGGGAGAGACAGAACAGAATTCCAAGCAGGCTCCATGCTGTTAGTGCAGAGCCCGATGCAGGCCTCAAACCCACGAACCATGAGATCATCACCTGAGCTGAGATCAAGAGTTGGATGCCCAACCGACTGAGCTGCCCAGGCGCCCTGGAGAGCTCTTAATTTTTGCAGAATGTTTGGCAATAAATGGAGAAGAAATGCTAAAATTAGAACAATCACCATTTTGCTATCCTCACTGAAATAAATTGATTGACACCAAAATCATCAATGAATACCGAAACCCTTCTTCACCAAATGAATACCAAAACCATGATATCTCCATTGCCTCATGGAAAACTGGATATGCCCAAGGCATCGTAGAAAACTTGCTAGTTGAAAAATAGAAAAAAGAAATGTTAGTTTTATAATGGGGAGATCTAGAACGTAGGGAAAAATTATGAAAGACTGTGCTGTACGGGTTATCTGGGCCTTTCCTTGTCTTTGAGCTCTTTTACGACTCTTTAAGATGTAGGGATATGAGAATGATACGAATAATTCTTACCCATAGAAACAGAAACTGTCTGGTACAGATGCGGATGATTACTGCCCTATGAATATTGACCATCTTAAGCCAATTCATTTCCACATTTATTCAGCCGGTGTATGTGTCAGCGTTTTAGATTTTCCTTCGGATCACTTATAACATCTTACTGATTTCCTCATTAATTAGGGGGTTTGAGCGTCCTGAGTTTGTCGTTTTCAAAAATTGTCCTTTTAGGGGCGCCTGGGTGGCAGAGTCGGTTAAGCGTCCGACTTCAGCCAGGTCACGATCTCGCGGTCCGGGAGTTTGAGCCCCGCATCAGGCTCTGGGCTGATGGCTCAGAGCCTGGAGCCTGTTTCCGATTCTGTGTCTCCCTCTCTCTCTGCCCCTCCCTTGTTCATGCTCTGTCTCTCTCTGTCTCAAAAATAAATAAACGTTGAAAAAAAATTTTTTTGAAAAAAAAAATTGTCCTTTTAACAAGCAGACACCGTCTTCGTTCAGTGGACAAAGTTAACATCGTTAATAATGGACGCTTAAAAAAACGGGCCTTCGGATGTGATATATATATGAAGCACACACCATCGCCTACGTTCTTGAAAAGAATGCTTAACCTGAATCTAGTCAAATCTTTCTATTTAACTTCGTCTTGGCAGATTCACTGTGGGAAGAGAAACAGTTTAAATGATACAAAAGGGAAATAAAATCAACAAAGTCAGAATGTGAGACATACAAAATATTTGATCATTCTCATTCGAAAGTCAATGTCATGAAATAAAACAAAGGTCTAAATTAAAAAAAAAAAGACTGAACCAACATAATTACGAAAGACAATGATCTTTGATTGGATTTTGACTCTAAAAAATAGTGAGAAAAGGCAATCTTTAAGCAATGGGAGGCATTGGTAAAATAAATAGGTATTAGTTTATTTATTTATTTTTGAGAGAGAGAGAGAGAGAGAGAGAGAAAGACAGAGTGTGAGAGGCGGAGGGGCAGAGAGAGAGAGAGGGAGACACAGAATCTGAAACAGGCTCCAGGCTCTGAGCTGTCAGCACAGAGCCCACGTGGGGCTTGAACTGGTGAACCGTGAGATCAGGACCTGAGCCAAAGTTGGACGCTTAGCCAACTGAGCCACCCAGGAGCCCCTAAATTTTTTTTATTTTTAAAAAGATTTTTTTTTTAATGTTTACTTATTTATTTTGAGAGAGAGAACGTGAACAGGGGAGGGGCAGAGAAAGAGGGAGAAAGAATCCCAAGCAGCCTCCACGCTGCTGCTCCACTCAGGGCTCGAACTCAGGAACCATGAGGTCATGACATGAGCCTAAATCGAGAGTCGGACACTTAACTGACTGAGCCACCCAGGCGCCACACTAATTATTGTTCATTTTCTTAAGTTTATAATACTAGGGTTGTTTCATAGGAGGATGTGATTTATTTGGAGATAAATGCTAGAGTTCTTAGGAGCGAAGTATCATGATATCCATACTTTTAAATAGTTCAGAAATAAAGCAAACAGGGCAAAAGGCTAACAAGTATTAAAACCAGTTAGTATGAATAAGACTGTTCAATTTCCTATTGATAGGGAAAAATCTGTTATAGGATGGCTGCCAGGACTGATAGGGAAATTCCAGACCCTGCCTGAAGACTCCCCTTCCAGATTCTTCTTCCCACCCTGCTTGCCACCACCAAATTACCACTAATGAGGAATGAGGAAGTAACAGACTATAAATTGTCCCCTGCACGTATGCTCGGGACTCAGACCTCTGGAGAATGAGCTCCTCTGAGCCTACCAGTGTAAAATAGACCTCCAGCCTTCCAAGATCTCCGAGTGCCGCTTGGTTCTTTTGCCGGTTCTTCTGTGTCTCCCCCTCTCTCTCTGCCCCTGCCCTGCTTGCACGCTGTCTCTCTCTCTCTCTCTCTCTCAAAAATAAATAAACATTAAAAAGAAGAAGAAGAAGAAGAAGAGGAAGAAGAAGAAGAATCAGCTCAAGAGGCGCCTGGGTGGCTCAGTCGGTTAAGCATCTGACTCTTGATTTCAGCTCAGGTTGTGATCTCACGGTTCCATGAGATGGATCCCCGAGTCGGGCTCTGCACTGACAGACTGGAGCCTGCTTGCGATTCTCTCTCTCCCTTCTCTCTGCCCCTTCCCAGTGCACGTGCTCTCTCTCTCTCTCTCTCTCTCTCTATCTCAAAATAAATGAATAAACATTAAAAAATTGTTAAAAAAAATAACCAGCTCAAGATAATCCTTATACCAAGGAAGCGTATTTTGAGGTGACAAACTGTGCTCCCCTTCATTGTATGCTTGAAATGCATCATGATAAAAATGAGAATAAAAGAAATCCTTATGTAGGGAGGCACCATGGACATCTCACTGAAAACAACGAGTTGGGAAGGCAACTTCATTCGCGTTGGCTTTCCTTTTTGTCATTCATCCTTCATAATATCCCAATTTCATCATGGTACTTTAATGAAATTAACAGTGCTCAATTCATAATGGTATCATTGTTTGTGGGCCATTAGTAACTTTCATTAGTAACTTTCATTAGTAACTTTCAAGGGATAATCCCATCTAACAGGAACCCGGTGACACCAGTGGTAATAGTGGGTGGTCTATTAATCATGAGTACCAAGTAATTCATTAAAATAGTCTATTAAATTAGATAAGATGTGTGTGTATAAAAAGGCTCAAATGGGCTGCTCCCCAGATTCATATAAGCCATCTAGGTCCCAGGGCATGAGGATTTGGACTCCTGGGGCATAATTCAACCCCGTAATTTTACGAGTGAGAAATACAGGCAAAAGAGATCAAGTCTTTGAGGTTGTGGCAGGGTTGAGATGAGAAACGAAACATGGCAAATCCTTGGATCGAGAGTAACTTGTTCGGCGAGTGTTCGGCAAGGCGAGCAAACGTTTCTAATAAATTTTGACGTGATAAACGAGCGATGTCTTGCCATATGACTAGTACGTGATGCCAAATGTCACGTGATCACAGCTGAGCCAATGGTTTTTGAAATTCGCTTTGATATACGAGCGCTTTGGATTACAAGTATGTTTCTGGAATGAATTATGTTCTCAGACCAAGGCTTCACGGTATACTGATTCTCAGGGTATTGTGCTTATTATTCCTTTCACTACCCAATGGTCGTCAATAGGTGGGCCCATCTGAGGGACACTTGGATAGGTGTCATAGATGGGAGTGATCTGGTTGACAGAATGACTTGGGGTTGCTAATGGCATTTAGCAACTAGAGGCTATGGAGGCTAAAAGTGCTACAATTTTAAAGGGTGTCTAACACAACAAAGATCTGTCCCACTCAGTTGCCACTAGTGCACCCCCCCACCACACACACACACACACACCCACACGTGCGCGCACACACACGCGCACACACTGAGAAATTACTACCCGAATACAACTTAATGCCAACTTGGCTGATTACATGCACAATGTAATACCAAAGAAAATTCAGAATAGGCAAGAAAAAAAATTATTTTTAGCCATTAATATTTTTAAGAATCAAATTTCGTTCTCACCAATACTTGTTTCGTGTTTTGGTTAAACTTTACCTGGATTTTCCAGTCAAATATCAAATGGAAGAAGTGTGACGCTCCAGAGTGTGTTGGGGAGATCTTGAGATTAAAACCATTTCACATAAAACTTATGTTGATGTCAACTGTGAACAAAACTAGAAAAACCTAATTTACTAAGGAACAAAAACTTCTCCCTCCAATAGAACAAACAAACACAAACAGAATAGGGGCGCCTGGGTGGCTCGGTCGGTTGAGCGTCTGACTCTTGATTTGGGCTCATCTCATGATCCCAGGGTCGTGGGTTCGAGCCCCGCCTTGGGCTCTGCCCTGAGCACGGAGCCTGCTCTAGATACTTTCTCCCTCTGTCCTTCTCCCCCACTCGCTTGTGCTCTTTCTCTCTCTCTCCCCCCCTACCCCTTCCCTGCTCATTCGCACGTGCACACCCACTTTCTATCTAAAATTACAAAAAAAAATCCAAAAAAACCCAAACAAACAAAATAAAATAGACCCGACTAATGAACCCACTTGACTTGAAATTGAATCTCCTTTTGTTTTCTAGGCTCAGTGAACTGGAGGGAAAAAAGAATCACAATCTGCTCAAAACAATCCAACATTTCAAACTATTCAAGATCATACAAATGAACAATAGTATGTGTCGAAGAGCTGTGGTTAAGAGGAACTATTGACTGTCCTGTATATCACAGGCCTTTTGTACTCTTTTTATTATTATTATTTAAAACTTTTAAACGTTTATTTATTTATTTATTTAAAAAAATTTTTTAATGTTTATTTTTGAGACAGAGAGAGACAGAGCATGAACAGGGGAGGGGCAGAGAGAGAGGGAGACACAGAATCCGAAACGGGCTCCAGGCTCCGAGCTGTCAGCACAGAGCCCGACACGGGGCTTGAACTCAGATACCGTGAGATCATGACCTGAGCCGAAGTTGGACGCTTAACCGACTGAGCCACCCAGGCGCCCCTAAACGTTTATTTATTTTTGAAAGCCAGAGAGAGACAGAGCTCGAGCGGGGGAGGAGCAGAGAGCGAGGGAGACACAGAATCTGAAGCAGGCTCCGGGCTCCGTGCTGTCAGCACAGAGCCCGACTCCGGGCTTGAACCTATGAACCGTGAGATCATGACCTGAGCTAAAGCTGGATGCCTGACTGAGCCACCCAGGTGCCCCTGGCCTTTTGTACTCTTAAAAGGAATATAGCTACCCATATTTTGTACTTACCTTAACAATTAGTGTTCAGCAGATAGGCTTTATTTTAGAGGCAAGAACATAGAAGCAGAGAACACACAACGTGTTCCGGAATACACTTGGTGGTCCCAAAATGGTATGATACATCCATTAATATAAGTCTTAACCGAGTACCTGCTGTCTCTGGGACTGTGGTATGTACTAGAAATAAAATATCTTCATTTCAGTAATACATTGTACAGAGTCTCATGGTATCATGGACAATATGTAGAAATATGGATGGCATTCAAGCATTTGGCAAATTTGTGATTGATTAAATCATGATACCAAAAAGGTTTAAAAAAATTTTTGTTAATGTTTGTTTATTTTTGAGACAGAGAGCGAGACAGGCAGACTGTGAGTGGGGGAGGGGCAGAGAGAGAGGGAGACACAGAATCGGAAGCAGGCTCCAGGCTCTGAGCGGTCAGCACAGAACCCGACACGGGGCTTGAACTCACGAATCACGAGATCGTGACCTGAGCTGAAGTCGGATGCTTAACCGACTGAGCCACCCAGGCGCCCCAAAGGTTCTGGTTTTAGTTAATGGATCAACACCAACCAGGGTGGAAATCTAGCTAGCTTACGTTTACGCAGTCTCTTCATCAATCTCTTTAGCATGTTTACTAACAATTTAAGTGAAGGCACAAAGACTTGTTTTTAAATCATAGGGTTAACAAGAATTAAGTTCAGAAGGATAGTATTCTTGGTGTAAGGACACAGAGAGAATTCTACAGGCTGGAATGACGTGCCTGATAAGCAGGATGAAATTTAAGAGGGGTAAATTCAATGTACATTTCCATATTTGGTTCAAAGAATTTGATGATACACGTTCAGAATGGAGAAGACAAGGCAGTTTGGGGGTAGAAAGAATTAGGGATAACCATCTCCGTAAAAGGTTGACCTGAGCTAACACTTTGATGTGGCTCTTAAAAACCAGCTCATAACTGAGCCCTGTTTAAAAGAGGAAAAGTATCAAGACCACTGATTTGCAACCCCTTCTATCCCAACACACCAGCGGCTAAGACAACCAGGAAACCAGGGCCAGATCTTTATCTTAAACAATACAATACATCATAACGAGGTGGAGGAAATGAAGGCAGGCCCATTTTATTTTATTTTACTTTATTGTTTATTATTTTTTTCAACGTTTATTTATTATTGAGAGACAGAGAGACACAGAGCATGAGCTGGGGAGGGGCAGAGGGAGACACAGAATCCGAAGCAGGCTCCAGGCTCCGAGCCGTGAGCACAGAGCCTGACGTGGGGCTCGAACTCACAAACCACAAGATCATGACCTGAGCCAAAGCCGGAAGCTCAACTGACTGAGCCACCCAGGCGCCCCTAGGCAGGCCCATTTTAAAGACTGATCCTTGAACTCACTCTTCCTCACTCTGGTCTACATCCAGGTGGGTAATTGTCCCATGATTCTCCAGTTTGCTACATTTTAGGAAGAATATTGACAACTGAAGTAAGTTCTGAACAGGGAAATTAGGAGAGTGAGGCAATTGGATATTCATAAAATGAAAACTGGAAGAAAAAAAAAACCCTCGAGAACTGGAAAGAAATGTTTAGCTTAAAAAAAGGAAAAAGACTTGAGAGGATTTATAAAACTGTGTATCATGGCGGATCATAGCCTAAGCCCTGGGCGCCAGGAGACCTGGGCTGAAATCCAGTTCTACTGGTCCCTTGATACGTGATTGAATAGAGTATTTAAAGAATTTAAAGAGGGGCGCCTGGGTGGCTCAGTCGGTTAAGCGGCCGACTTCGGCCCAGGTCATGATCTCGCGGTCCGTGAGTTCGAGCCCCACGTCGGGCTCTGTGCTGACAGCTCGGAGCCTGGAGCCTGTTTCAGATTCTGTGTCTCCCTCTCTCTGACCCTCCCCCGTTCATGCTTTGTCTCTCTCTGTCTCAAAAATAAATAAACGTTAAAAGAAAAAAAGGATTTAAAGAATTTACCCAATTAGAGGTAAAAGGTGTTAGCTGCCACCTGAGTGGAATCGCAGATTTCTAGCTATCCAAATCAGGTGGCTAAAATGTCATAGTGATACATATGGCACTGGAATGTCCCCTGAGCCAAGTGGCTCTAAATGGGGGAGTTCCCTTTGTACTCAGTGGCTAAGGTAGACTTATTCAGGAGGCATGAAGCTCGTTTTTTCTTTCCTTTTCTTTTCTTTTCTTTTTTCTTTTCTTTTTTAATTTACATCCAAATTAGTTAGCACAGTGCAACCATGATTTCAGGAGTAGATTCCTTAGGGCCCCTGACCCATTTAGCCCATCCCCCCCCCTCCAGCAACCCTCAGTTTGTTCTCCATATTTATGAGTCGCTTCTGTTTTGCCCCCCTCCCTGTTTTCATGTTATTTTTGTTTCCCTTCCCTTATGTTCATCTGTTTTGTGTCTTAAAGTCCTCATATGAGTGAAGTCATATGATTTTTGTCTTTCTCTGACTAATTTCACTTAGCATAATACCCTCCAGTTCCATCCACATAGTTGCGAATGGCAAGATTTCATTCTTTTTGAGTGCCGAGTAATACTCCATTGTCTGTTTATACCACATCTTCTTTATCCACTCATCCATCGATGGACATTTAGGCTCTTTCCATACTTTGGCTATTGTTGATCGTGCTGCTATAAACATGGGGGTGCACGTGCCCCTTCAAAACAGCATCCCCATATCCCTTGGATAAATACCTAGTAGTGCCATTGCTGGGTCATAGGGTACTTCTATTTTTAACTTTTTGAGGAACCTCCATCCTGTTTTCCAGAGTGGCTGCACCAGCTTGCATTCCCACCAGCAGTGCAAAAGAGATCCTCTTTCTCCACATCCTCGCCGACATCTGTCGTTGCCTGAGTTGTTAATGTGAGCCATTCTGACAGGTGTGAGGCGGTATCTCAGTGTGGTTTTGATTTGTATTTCCCTGATGATGAGTGATGTGGAGCATCTTTTCATGTGTCGGTTGGCCATCTGGATGTCTTCCTTGGAGAAGTGTCTATTCATGTCTTTCACCCCTTTCTTCACTGGATTATTTGTTTTCTGGGTGTTGGGTTTGATAAGTTCTTTATAGATTTTCGATACTAACCCTTTATCCAATATGCAGTTTGCAAATATCTTCTCCCATTCTGTCGGTTGCCTTTTAGTTTTGTTGATTGTTTCCTTCGCTGTGCAGAAGCTTTTATTTTATTTTATTATATTTTTTTTATAATTTTTTTTAACATTTCTTTATTTTTGAGACAGAGAGAGACAGAGCATGAACAAGGGAGGGGCAGAGAGAGAGGGAGACACAGAAACTGAAACAGGCTCCAGGCTCTGAGCTGTCAGCACAGAGCCCGACGCGGGGCTCGAACTCACAGACCGTGAGATCATGACCTGAGCCGAAGTCGGACGCTTAACCGACCGAGCCACCCAGGCGCCCCTGGAAGCTTTTATTTTGATGAGGTCCCAATAGTTCATTTTTGGGCACGAAGCTCTTAAATCCTGTATCTTGGTGTTGAATCTCCAACTAATGAGCAAACATACCCTGGTGGCCGAAGCCACCTTCTAACTTTTGCTCAATCCACCAGATATGGTGAATCTGCTGCCCTTATTTGAGTGACTTTTTAACTCTGGGAAGAATTTAGAATGCTACAATAACCCTCATCACAGCAATGCTTTTGTGTGAATTAAAAGTAATCTCTTTGTAATGTTTAAGAGCATCTGCCATTTTAGGAAACCTGTCAGATTAGATTAGCCTTGAGCCATTGATTTTGACTTGTAGTGTCGGATAGCAAAGTACAAGAATTTCACTAAGTGTGTTAACAGTATTGAAATATTTAAGAAAACTCAAGATTCAACAAACTTACAGGCTTAACTTATTATCTTCACCAGAGTCATTTAACCACCTCCTAGGATTTTATTTGTTAGGATTATACTTACTCCTTGTCAGGCAGCTGAAGGGCTTGAAAAGTTCAAGTATATTAAATGTACCAGTAGAGTTTAAAAAGGGGAGTTAAATACATTTATAAATGAGATTAATTGTTTAAAGCGAATCTAATTTGTCTGAATTGTGTTGACTATTAATCAGAGAACAAATGAAAGTAATGCCCTTATTTTATACAGCAATTACAAGATTTATTAATAGCATAACTAACAATGTTCACAAATTGAACTTAACGCTTCAGAAAAGAAAACCTAAATATATAAGTTTAAAAATTGAACGTTGTTACGAAAGTCATCTAAATGTACACAGTCCAAGAGTCCTCCTAGGTCATTAACAAGCTTAGAGTGACATGTATATCACCTTGGAACGGGCTTCACTAGCCTCGCCTGTCAGATTCGGAGACTTTTGATGAAGATTCACCGAGATAACGTGTCTAAATCACTTAGCCCGGTATCTACCATAAAGCTTCACGTGGCAGGTCAGTCTGTCTACAGAAATCCTCAAAAACGTGGATTTGAACATGTCGGTCCTCAGGGCGCCTGGGTGATTCAGTCGGTTAAGTGGGGACTCCTGATTTCGGCTCAGGTCATGATCTCAGGGTGAGTGGGATCGGCCCCACGCTGGGCTCCGCGCTGACAGCACGGAGCCTGCCTGGGATTCCGTCTCCCTTTCTCTCTCTCTCTCTCTCTCTGCCCCTCCCCTGCTCCCGCACATGCATGCCCGCTCGTGCTCTCTCTCAATAAATAAATAAACATTTTTTTATTTTTTATTTATTTTATTTTATTTTTTTAACGTTTATTTATTTTTGAGACAGAGACAGAGCATGAACGGGGGAGGGGCAGAGAGAGAGGGAGACACAGAATCAGAAGCAGGCTCCAGGCTCTGAGCCATCAGCCCAGAGCCCGACGCGGGGCTCGAACACACGGACCGCGAGATCGTGACCCGGGCTGAAGTCGGACGCTTAACCGACTGAGCCACCCAGGCGCCCCAATAAACATTTAAAAAAAAAAATCCTAAATAAATACGTTGGGTCCAGTGTCAGATGGAAGAGGAAGCAAATGCATTCCGTAACGCTCTGGAGATCGGAGAATGGAGCTGGTGGTTCCACGCAGATGAAGAATAATACAGGTCTGCAGATTCGGGGCACTTCCCCGTGTGTCAGGGACTCCGCTGAATGTTATTTCATTTACTCGTTACACTATACTGGCATCACGAGGGTTTGATCAGAGAAGCAGGAGTAGTGTGGGGAATGTAAGAGGTTTACTCGAGGGATTAGACTGCAGGAAGTTGTGGGAGTCGTATAGTTTACGCACAGCTCTCGCTTCTGTGTTCTGGTGTCTGGCCAGCAGGTGGGAAGGGAGGGGAGGGCGGATAGACGTGAGGTGGGTGCGAGCGTCAAGGAGCTGAAACCTACATCTGCCTCTCATCAGAACGCATCTTGGTCATATCGGCCTTACCCGGAAACCTACATTGGCCTCTCACCGTCTCTAAGCCGCGGGTGACCCGCAGAGATGCTGCCACACTTTGCCACTGGACTTCGCACAGAGTTGGCCCAGGACTCCGAGAAGCTGAAGACAGAAGATCTGGCAGGGGAACCCGCAACAGCACCGGCCCTTACATGCTCCTTCTTGCCTCACTCTGCTCTCCCATTTCTCTTTCAAAACATTGTTCTCAGTTCATTTATTTTGAGCGCCTGCGCGCGCGCGCGCGAGAGAGAGCGCGCACGCACAAGCGTGGGAGGGGCAGAGAGAAGGAGAGACAGAATCCCAGGCAGGCTCGGCACCCGTCAGCGCAGAGCCCGTTGCAGGGCTCCAACTCACAAACCCGTGAGATCATGACCTGAGCCAAGATCAAGAGTCGGATGCTTAACTGACTGTGCCACCCAGGCCCCCTTCCAATTTCTCTTGTAGGCAACCCTGACCCAGAACCAACCAAGGAAAGAGATCTGGGGATCTTAGTTTCAACTCGGCAAAACTGAGATAATTCTAAGCTACCACCATCCTGTTTTCCCTATTTTACAGAGAAACAAACTGGCTTAGAAAGGTAAAGAACTTGGGCAAAGGCACACAGAGGGTGAGAAAACTGAAATGCGAACAACGGTGGTCTGACTCGGAACCTGGGATCTTCACCACTGCCTAATGTCTGAAAGATAGACAAAAGCCAGTTTGGGCTCAATAAAATGAGGGCCTGGGGACACCTGGGTGGCTCAGCGGGTTGAGTTGCTCGACTCAGTGGGTTGGTTTCAGCTCAGGTCATGATCCCATGGTCGTGGGATCGAGCTCTGTGTCGGGCTCCATGCTGAGGGGGGGAGCCTGCTTGGGATTCTCTCTCTCTCTCTCTCTCTCTGCCCCTCCCCTGCTCACTGCCCCCTCCCAAAAGACCTGTTTAGCAGTATGAGTTGGCCCACATTGGAACAAGATACCTTGGGAAGCAGAGGGTTCCCTGTCTTAGGTGATGCTCTAACACGGGCTGGGTGGCCACCCATCAGAGACATTACACAAGAGGGTGTTCACTGGGAGGGAGAATGAACTGAGTGGTTACTAAAAGCACTTTCAACTCCAAGATTCTATGTTTCTAGAACATACAGTTCAGAACAAGGGTCCATACTCACAAGGTATAAGGTGTAAGGACAGAAGAGATGGAGAAGAAGGCAGAAGCAGTCAAGGGTGGGTAGGCAAGAAACTTAGCCAAGCTCTGCCCAACAGTGCCAAAATCCACTGCAAGAAAAATAAACATTACGGTCAACCCAAGAGCTTTTTCACATACAGGATGTCACATAATCAACTATATAGTGGTGATTTCCCCCCCATAGAAGGATTCAGTTTCCCTGAATCGATAAGCCGTTTTTGTCGTTGTAGAGACATGATCTTTAAAAGTCTTTTGAAAGGACTGCAAATTCAGGCACGCTATGCATAAACTCTTTAAAATAAACGTTTAATCAACTTAGGGCATGACAAAAAGTTTGAAGCAAATATCCAAATATTTCAAAGAACTGCTTAGAAGAGAATTTTCACATTGGAAGTTCTGCCAACATAAACACATAATAACGAACCTTATGTTCTTGGTAACAGATGTATCCTGATGACATCTTTCCAAAGCAGATATTACAATAATTTTCTTTTTCTCCCCTCAAATTCCATCCAAGCTGGTTAATCCGCTACACAAATTGGAGGTCATGGAAAAATCTATACAAAGATATGAGAGGAGGTTGACCTCTCACCAAGAAAAGTCGCAAATCAGTGAAGTTAATGGATTAACGTTGCAAAGCTCCAAGCCGATAGATAGAAACCCCGTGAGAAATGTTATTGTGGTATATGGATATCTGTCGTCACCCTTCTCCACCTCCTGACCTGAATGGAGTACAGCAGTGGCCGCCATTGTTCTCTGGCTTCCAGTGGGGAGCCAATGAGTAGCACCAGAACATTAGAAGGAGGAAGCAGAGTGAAGTTACGGTACTTATTCTGGCGCTCTCCTTGCAGGGTCGCCTTAAGTTAACTGGGTCCCTTGACAGAAGATTGTGTCTTTCTCAAGGTGTCTCTTTCTCAGGTCTGTCTCTGTCTGTCTGTCTCTTTCTCATCCTCATCTCATCAGGCCTGTAAGTGGTAAAGTCTCACCACTGTTAATAACCTCAGAGTACCGCACTCTGTATTCTGGTCTCTCTACTCCCTGTCCCACACCTTTGTCAACAGTTGGCTTAGTCAACCCTCCCCAAATTATCTTAAAAAATTTTTTTAATGTTTATTTTTGAAGGAGGGAGAGACAGAGCGTGAGCGGGGGAGGGGGAGGGGCAGAGAGAAAGGGAGACACAGAATCCAAAGCAGGCTCCAGGCCCCGAGCCATCAGCACAGATCCCGATGCAGGGCTCGAACCCACGAACTGTGAGATCACGACCTGGGCCAAAGTCGAACGTTTAACCGACTGAGCCACCCAGGCGCCCCCAAAATTATCTTAATTAGAGGATACTTTTGTTTCCTGCTGGGACCCTACTTGATCCTACAGAGAATAATAAAAATGCTAAATAAGTATTAAATTTGGACTTCAATTCTATGTCCACCATTTTCAGAAGGTTAGGGCATGGTTTTTGCATTGTCGCCGCTGAAAATTATGATTATGAACAAGATGACTACACCCAGAGCTTGGTGTTGTTGCTATTACAGATTCTGGAACCAGAAGGCCTGGCCTAAATTTCAGCTCTGACGCTTACTAGTTGGGTGAGTTTAGGCGAATCCTCTAACCAAGTGATTCTCAACCCAGGGCCAGTTTTGCCCCTCAGGTGACATTTGGCAATGTCTGGAGACACTTTGGTTGTCACAGCTGAGGACAGGGGTTGTTCCTGGCACTTAGTCATGAGTAGATGCCAGAGACACTGCTGGACATCCTACAGTGCACAACATAGCCCCCTCACCACAAAAAATTACCTGGCCCCAAATAGTGCTGAAGTTCAGAAACCCTGTGTGACTTCGTTTCCTATTCTAGAAGGTGGAATTAATACTAGCATAAATTTCATTGGATGGCCTGAGGGGTCCATGAGCCTGTACATGTAAAACCCTTAGAACAATGTCTGGAACATAGTATACGCTCAGTAAAATGTGGGCTGGCACATTCACATCATCTTCATCATTGTCGTGCGACTCTTTGGGAGCTCAGAGCATGAAAATAACTTGCTCAAAGGCAAACAGTTACCAATTCGTGACAAAAGACGACTAATGCCACTTAAAGTGCTACCAAAGCAGAGATTTTGCCTGGTTTTATTCTGCTGTCTCCTCAGCACCTGCGTGTCTAGCACATATTTTGTTTGCGGACTATATTCAATATGGCACCGATTTGTTCATGACTAAGGTAATGAATGTAGTGCATCCAATAGAATTCCTAGCAGACCATAATGGCTGTCTTAGTGGATTTCACGACAATATATCTTTTGAGCTCGGAAACAAGAACCGGGGAGGGGTCTCCTTTCACATTCTTGCTTCAAATCTTTCTAATTTTATTCACGAACCGCTTAACAACTCAAGGCCGAGAAGAGATGCACGGATAAGTTGTACGATTTCTAAAATTACAGGATGCATATTTACGTTATCCACGTATTTTAAAAAGGTGTTGATTTCGAGTTATTTTAAGCAGCAATGTTTATGTCTTTCTTTTGGCTCGCTTCTGTCCAACAAAAGGATTTGAGTTGGATTGCCATTTCAAAAAATTAAGCAAGATGATCAGGGAAAGGGAAAATGAGAGTAGAAAACAAGAGGTGGAGCAAGGAGTTAGGCTCGGATCCCCTAAAATGCCGTGTAAGAGCCTGTCTACTTGCTAGAGGGCCACGGATTTGGCAGATAAAGGCCAAGAGTGCTATGTGCTCCATCACATGTGTCACAGGGACATACGGTAAAAAACTGAGAAAAGAACAATTATTGTTACTAATGAAACATAAGAGAAAGTTTTCCCTATACAGAGGACACTGAAATGAAATTAATCTCTTCAGTCGTATCTTGTTAGGAAAGTCTACCGTCCACGGTGCTATTCTTCATAAGGTCCTGCAGTATAGACCAAGGGTGCGGTACTGAAGCACCATCCAAGAAAATCAACTCTACGAAGGGCTAAAATAACACAGTTCAGGCGTAAATCTCTCCCGTAGCCTTCTCCAGTCCTGGACGAAGAGACTACTTTAAGGAATGGTCGGATAGGATGCCCTGAGGGCAGTCCTCCTTAAGCTGGGGGGTGGGGAGGAGGGCAGTGGGGGGAGGATCATACCTGGTGGGATGATCTTGGTGACAGAAAAACAGAGACACGTGTTCTTTCGTGGTTGGCTCATTAGGTGATAGAGCTGATAGCAGGTGGTAGAAATCAGGGGGCTTAATGGTAAAAATATATTTCACATTTATGAAATATTTCCTTCTGCCAGGCATTGTTCCAAGGGCAAGAAATATAAGCCATTCAATCCACACCGTGGCCCCATGAATGGAGTACTATGGTTAAGTTTCCCGTTTGACAGATAAGGAGACCAAAGAGTTAAGGTAAGTACTCGTCCAGTGTTCTCGAGCTCCCAGTGACATGGCAAAGAATTGGACAGGGCTGCCTATATCATGTGTGTCTATATCATGTCTATATCATGTGTGTCAGAAGAAGGACCCACCCTCACTTCACTGAGTGATTAGGTCTCAAAGCATTGCCACTGGATTTAGTCCCCCCTCGGTCCTTCGCTCAGTTTTTCATTTCAGTGCAATTGTTGTGTATCTTTACACAATGGTCCCTGCCTCCAAGAGGCAGAAGGTGACCCCCAGCAACTTCAGAGACGACAGAATCTCCAAGCCTAAATGTCACATGCGTGTCCTGGGAATTGGTGTCCAGGAAACTGGAGAAGGAACATGGGTGAGAGATACTGTATTAGGGGGCTCCAGGTAGCAGGTGGGGCTTCAGAGGGGCTGAAAGAGAAGGAAAGAAGGAAAGAGGAAAAGGAAAGAGGAGCAGAGAGGACCACCATGTTTGGGCCACGGAATGTTTGAACAAAGGCTACCAAAACCGTCAGCCATGTTCTGAGGGCTTTACACATATTAACGTAGTAACGTTCACCATCAGCGCACATGAAGGAGAGACTATTACTCCTCCCTTTTTGTATGCAGAAACGAAGCACAGATAGATCAAGCAATTTCGACCAAGGTCACACAGCTAATAAGAGGCATTCTGTCTCCAGAGACAGTGCCCCTAATATCTATGCCGTACCGCTCTCCAGAAGGAAACTTCCCTACAACAGAGCAGGCAGAGATAGTGGGGGAGAGGTAAGGAAAAGCCAGGCAGCGGAGAGGCCAGATTAAGGAGTTGCTAGGTACTGTGCTGTAAGGGCAGAAAGTCAAGAGTCAGGAGAGCCTTCGAGTTCCCCAATGTGACTTCCCTGCAGCGAAACCATTGCTGCCTCACGAACCATCCCTAAAACCAGTGGCTTAAAACAACCACCATTCATGTGCTCATAGGTCTGCGGTTCGGCTGGAGATGGGCAGAGACGTGATTGCTCTGCTCTGTGCGATGTCACCCGCAGTCAGTTGTATGGCTACACTGAGCTGGGAGCCGGGCTGGAGCCGGAAAATCAAAGATGGCCTCACCCACGTGTCAGGCACCTCAGCCTGGGTGGCAGGAGTGATTGGACACCCGAGTCCTCCATTTGACTTCTCCCTCCCTCTCTCTCTCCCCATGTGATCGCTCATCTTTCCGAAGTCTAACTCAAGTTTGTCTACGTTAGAAAGTTCTCCACCTAAAGGCTTGCAAGCGGGTGAGAGCTGAAGCTGCCACGTCGCGTGAGGCCTAAGCGTGGAACTTCCACCCCATCCTTTTCTTTTTTAGGTTTATCTATTGAGTTTGAGAGAGGGAAAGAGAGTGAGCACGAGTGGGAGACGGTCAGACAGAGAGGGAGAGAGAATCCCAAGCAGGCGCCACACTGACAGCACAGAGCCTGACGTGGGACTCGATCCCATGAACTGTGAGATCATGACCTGAGCCTAAATCAGGAGTCGGACGCTTAACCAACTGAGCCACCCAGGCACCCTGCTTCTGCCGTATTCCATCGGCCGAAGCAAATCCCAAGGTCAGCCCGTTTTCAAAGGGAGAGAAATAGACCTCGCTTCTTGATGGGAGGTGCAACATACAGGGATAGGAGAAATTGTTGACAGCCATCTTTGGATACAATCTGCTTCAGGTGCCATCATGGACACCAGGGGCCCGTTTGTTGTTGTGGTGGTGGTGGTGGTGGTGGTTCTCCTGCTCCCTAATGCTGTGTCATGAATGGCATTCTCTCCATGGATCCCCAAATTCACTGAAGGATATCGTATCAACATGCCCTGTACACTTACTCTCATCCAAAAGACTTCTGAGCCAAGGAGAGAGCGTACCCAGGCTGTCCCCAGGGGAAGTCATGTCAGATGTTGCAGTTGTGTGTTGTGAGGACCCCGGTATTGCTCTAGGGCACTGGTCGGCAGACTCCAGCCTTCTGGCAAAATCCCGCCACCCGTGCTCAATCATTTATGTATCGTCTACGGCTACCGTAGCACTAAAACAGCAGAATTGAGTAGTCGAAACAGAGACTGCACGGCCCCTAACACCTAAGACATGTACCGCCTGGCCCCTTCACCGAAGTTGGCCGACCGCGGCACCGAGGATAATATTCCGTAATGACGCTCTTTCTCATAGGTGATTTCGTTTCCAGAAATTACCTTGACCCCAAGGTTCACGCTTTAACTAGCAGAAATAGACATTCCTTGGGCCAGCCTATATAATTCCTTAAAGAGGCAAGGGAGTGTAAAGCTTTCAGTAGTAGAATTTTATTTTCTTTTGTTTTATTTTTTCAGGAATAGAATTTTAAAGTGTAAACCTACATGATTGCTTTCAAGTCGCACCAATTTGTGTCTTGGGCACTTCTAGAACCTACCTGTCCTCAATCCCTAGCCGGCACAACTCTCCACACAAAACTCAACCTCTTCCCAGGGGAACTCATTCAATAAGCAAATTGCGTCTCCTCAGTGGGTAATCAGTGTACCTATTCACAATCAAGAGACCCCAACAGAGCTCTTAAACTCTGTTAAACTAGCCGTACTTGAACTTTCTGAAAAACTCAAGATAATTATGGAATCCTGCCTTTTTTTGCCCTCATTCGATTGTATACATGAAGGATTCATTTTTAACACCTGATTTTTAAAGGACATTTCACAGTGCGAAATTGTGTTGTTGTGTGAGAAATTATTTTGACCACGTTTTCAAATGCAAAATAAAACGAAAAGATGAAATTTAACATCCTGTTTCCCTGGAACTCTGAAAGTTCTGCTCCCAAGCCAATCAAGAATATATTTTTGAAATGGGATGCTTAAAAAGTTTTCAAACTCACATACCCACTGACCCAGCAATTTCAGTTCCCAGATTGTATCCCAAGTTCATGACATGGTTCAAGGTTAATCATTGCAGAATTATTTGTAATACCAGGGACTCTTAAATGAATAAGGGACTGGCTCAAAAGCAGTCATAGACAATACATAAACAAATGAGCATAGCTGTGTTCTGACAATTTATTTAGACGCAGGACTCGAACTCTCAAACTGTGAGATCATGACCTAAGCCGAGATCAAGAGTCAGACACTTGACCGACTGTGCCACCCAGGTGCTCCACCATGTGAAGGATTAAAAGGAATAAGGAAGATCTTGGGAATCTTTACAGAGGACAAATTCCAAGATTATTGCTCAGTGAAAAGAAGAAAAAGCAAAGTGCAGAATAGTATGTATAATCTTTTATCATTCGTTAAAAAAAAAAAGTGGGAGGGAGAAAACTGATATGATTTGTTTGTATATGCATTAAATACCTCTGGAAGGACACCCGTAAGAAATTAATAATACTGTTTGTCTCCAAGGCTGATAGTCAGTCAGGGTCCGGCCAGAGAGACCACTCTAGGGATTTCATTCAGAGTGTATTTAATACAAGAATTTGGTTACACAGGTAATGGAAGAATTACGATGTCAAATAGGAGACTATGAGGTAACCCAGAGGTTATTAAGAGCAAGAAATGGCTACCACCCTTAGGGCTGAAAAGATACAGGGAGGAGGTGGTGTTACCAGAATCTGAAAGCTGGGCCAATGGGCAGTAGAATGGTGGTGGGGAGTGCCCAGGGGCACCTGGGACACAGAGGGTGAGCTGACTAGGGGGGGCCGGAACCAAGAAGGAGTTGAAACAACTGCAGGAGGTCCTACTCAAGCATGAGGGGAGAAAGAAACACCCTGGCTCTGCCCTCCTCACACCCCCCAGTCTTTACCAGTGGCCGCCATGCCCCTATTGCCTGAAGCCACAGAAACCACCATGCAAGGGAGCCCGGGAAATTCCGTTTCCCGTAGCACAGAGCAGCGCAGACAGAGGACAGTGAGTGTATTTGTGAAGAAGCCGGCAAACAACTGGTTCAGAAGGAAACGTGTTGACCTGGGAGATAGCTGTAGCAGAAAGACTTTTTTATTTTATTTATCTTATCTTATCTTATTTTATTTTATCTTATTTTATTCTATTTCTTGAAAATTAAAACAATTTTTTAAGCGTTTTGTTTATTTTTGAGAGAGAGAGGGGGGAGGGGCAGAGAGAGAGGGCGACAGAGGATCCGAAGAGGGCTGTGCTGACAGCGGAGAACCCAGTGCAGGGCTTGAACTCAGGAACCGTGAGATCATGACCCGAGCAGAAGACCGATGCTTAACCCACTGGGCGGCTCAGGCACCCCAACGAATTCTATTTTTTTTTTTTTAAATTTTTTTTTTCAACGTTTATTTATTTTTGGGACAGAGAGAGACAGAGCATGAACGGGGGAGGGGCAGAGAGAGAGAGGGAGACACAGAATCGGAAACAGGCTCCAGGCTCTGAGCCATCAGCCCAGAGCCCGACGCGGGGCTCGAACTCACGGACCACGAGATGGTGACCTGGCTGAAGTCGGACGCTTAACCGACTGCGCCGCCCAGGCGCCCCTACGAATTCTATTTTTTTAATTTAAAAGGGTTTTCGGGGCGCCTGGGTGGTTCAGTCGGTTAGGCGTCCGACATCATCTCAGGCCATGGTCTCACGGTTCGTGGGTTCGAGTCCCCCCCATCGGGCTCTGTGCTGACAGCTCGGAGCCCGGAGCCTGCTTCGGATTCTGTGTCTCCCTCTCTCTCTGCCCCTCCCCTTCTCACTCTCTGTCTCTTAAGTCATAAATAAATATTTTTAAGAATTTTTAAAAAAGAAAAAGGAAGTTTATGTTTAAATTAACCATTCTTTTTATGGTGAAAGGACTTTTTTTTAAGTTTATTTATTTTGAGAGAGAGCGTGTGTGAGAGAGTGGGGGAGGGGCAGAGAGAGAGGGAGATAGATAGAATCCCAAACAGGCTCCACCCTGTCAGCCCAGAGCCCAATGCGGGGGCCAAAATCGCACTGTGAGATCATGATCTGAGCTGAAGTTGGTGGCTCCCATGGTGGGAGTACTTATACCCAGAAAACTGGGGCTCTTTTCCATGGCATCTGGTGACCCAAGTGACTTCTCTGGAACAGACAGCCACAGCAGCTACCACCCTTCCCCCAACAAACTCAGGGCCACGAGGAAGTTTCTAGCATCTTTCCTAGGCAGGCCTTTGGTCATAATACTATACGGAAAAAAAACCCCACCAATAAACAAAGCATTTCAGAGTTATTTAATAAAAGCCACACTTACTGAGCCTTGTTGCACAACCCTGAAAACGGGAAACACTAAGAAAAAAAAAAGCGTATTTTAATAAAGACGTTGCGACACTGACGTCAGAATCCTAATCTCGAGAGCGAAGAAAACAAGACCATGAAACCAGCTTAGTGAAAACAGATTTTCCTGATTTCTGTTTCTTCCCTACTGTGTGAACATTCACCAGCTTGTTTATTCTCTAACCCTCCACCTTCTGTAGGTGGACATTTCCTCCCTTGTTTTGATTGGAGCGAACAGATGAGAATGAATTACATTAAGCTGTTGGTTGAGTCAAAGTTTCTTAAGGACTCTTCACAGTTCCGAAACAGCCATGTGAAAAATGAAAAATGAAATCAAAGATTTTCTTCTACTGAGTGCTGAACATTCTAATGATGAATATTTTCCAAAGGACAGATAGCAAAATGGTACCTACAGCATGATTTCCAATTTAGGGAGAAAAAAAAAATACACGTACGTATGCCGAAGAAAGTTTTTCCAGGTGATGAATGGAAATTTCCAGATGGGTGGAACAAAGCGGTTGAGCGTCTGACTTTGGTTCAGGTCTTGATCTCGAGGTTCGTGAGTTCAAGCCCCGCGTCGGGCTCTGCGCTGACAGCTCAGGGCCAGGAGCCTGCTTCGGATTCTGTGTCTCCCTCTCGAGGAGTCCTTGATTTAACCAGCCCAAGGGCCACCTATCTTTGTATTTCTTGTAAATCAGAAAGTAAAATTTTCCGGATGGTTTAAGCCAGCTCTAATTGTGTTTTCTGCTACATGCGAATCTTACCTGATATGATCTGCACTTTACATGCTGTTATTGTCCAGTATCTTTGTTCCATTAATTTTTAAGGCGCCTTTAATTAACTCTCATTACAAACATGTAGCGATTTCTTCTTCAGCTTTACGGACGCACGTACCAATTTCTCTGTTCACAGGCTTCTTCCGTTTGAATTCTTGTTGCTTCCTTCAAATATCTTTCCCCCTCATGAAAATCTTTTGCTTCTTTTTTTTTTTTTTTAGCAATGATTTGTTCGTGGTGACTCTGTCTACGTCTGTGTCTTTCGAGGTGTTTCTTTAACCCTCTTGTTCGAATGATGGCTTAGCTGCAAAATAAATTCCTTTGACTTGCACGAGGCAAGGAATTGAAATTGTTGTCTTCTACGGGAATCCCGGGCCTTGAAGGGATCAACCATTAGTAAAAGGTGGGAAAGGGAAGAAAGACCCAGCTGCTGGCCTAAGTTGACAATGCAAAGTCCTGCTTGCTTGCTTTTTTTTTGCCTGCTTGCTTGCTTGCTTTGTCTGGCCTCTGGGTAGGAAAAAAAAAAAAAAGTCTCCCTTGAAAAATGCATAACCATGTGCTTCATGGGCTTGGAACCCCTAAAAATGGAAAGTTAATACCAAAACTCTTCCCAGTCTGTATTGCCTGGCGGAAAGAAATGCAAAAGTGCTCGGGAGGTCTGCATCCCACGTCCGAGATGCACAGGATCGCACAGCCAGAGCTCCACCGACATTCAGCTTCAAATGACAAAACGTAAGATTTCACTGTGAGTAAAAGCGGCCACACGGACAGCAGGTTTCTGTGGCCAAGGTACTTCAGGTATTAGAACAACCGAATACAAAGGATAAAGCAAGTATGTTTTATTTAAAAAAAATTTTTTTTCAACGTTTATTTATTTTTGGGACAGAGAGAGACAGAGCATGAACGGGCGAGGGGCAGAGAGAGAGGGAGACACAGAATCGGAAACAGGCTCCAGGCTCCGAGCCATCAGCCCAGAGCCTGATGTGGGGCTCGAACTCCCGGACCGCGAGATCGTGACCTGGCTGAAGTCGGACGCTTAACCGACTGCGCCACCCAGGCGCCCCTAAAGCAAGTATGTTTTAAAAACGATGAAAGACCTAAAGCGAACGCTATAATCCATGAGAGCAAGTCAGTGTTTAAAAAATAACGGGCAGATTTTGAACCAAGTGACTCTATTCGACATGTATGAATTATGCAGCATATATAAGAGAGGTTATGAGATCTCAAGGATGGAATTAGATAGTCAAGTATGTCTCTAACAGGAAGTCCCCAAGGAAAGAACAGAAAGATTGTGGGGACGCCGGTGCGATGGAGAATCGATATTTTAAGACATACTGGCTGACAATTTTTTCTGTGTTCATTAAAGTCATAAATCTTGCCAGGCAAGAAAAATAAAAACAAACCCAAAATGCTGAAGTTAAGTAGCCGATCTTAAAAGCCATTAGCCGGTAATGATGAAGCACCTTACCAAAAACGAAGCCAACACTTAGGCTGAGAAGAGTTATTGCGACAGCAATGTGAGAGTCCAGAAGGTAATGGAATAACATGTTCACGGGGCTCGGAGATGGGAGCTCTCAGGTTGGAATTCAATATCCACCTAAGCCATCAGTTAATCAAGACATTTTCAGGCAAAGACTGACAGATCTACAAACAGATCATTGCTGTGAAAAAGGAAGCAAAAAAAAAAAAAAAAAAGGCTATCAGAGATTAAGGAGGACATTTCCCAGTGAGAAAGGGGTCGATTCGTCAAGAAGACGTACACCCTAAATGCGTATGCACCAAACAGCAGAGCTTCAAAGTAGAAGAGGCAGAGTCTGAGGAAACGGAAAAGGAACGTACAAGCCCACAGTTATTATTCAAGATTTCAACACTCTTCTCTCAATAATTAATGGATCAAACAGACAGAAAATCAGGAAGGCTATGGAAGACTTAAGTGCCATCAACCAACCCGACATAATTGACACTTACGAAACATTCGCACCCAACGGCAACCGAATAGGCATCCTTTTCAAGGGTCCGTGCAAGAGTGATCAACACAGATGATATGCTGTGTCATAAAAAAAAAAAAAAAGCCTTAATAAATGGATTGAAATCATACAGCATGTGTCCTCCGATCACAAGGGAATCAATTTAGAAACCACTAATAGAAAGACAAATGAAAGACTTTACCCAAATATGTGGCCATGAGACAACCTGTTTTTTTTTTTTTGTTTTTTTTTTTTTTTATTTATTTTTGGGACACAGAGAGACAGAGCATGAACGGGCGAGGGGCAGAGAGAGAGGGAGACACAGAAACGGGAACAGGCTCCAGGCTCTGAGCCATCAGCCCAGAGCCCGACGCGGGGCTCGAACTCACGGACCGCGAGATCGTGACCTGGCTGAAGTTGGACGCTTAACCGACTGCGCCACCCAGGCGCCCCGAGACAACCTGTTTTTAAGAAACTCGTGGGTCAAAGAAGCAATCAACAGGAAATTCAAAATGAATGAAAATGAAAATAAAGCATCTAATTTGTGGGATGCTGCTAAAGCATTGCTTATAGAGAGACCTCTCGGTATAAATGCTTATTTTAGAGAAAAAAAAAAGATCTTAAAAGCAATTATCGAAGCTTCTACTGTAAGAAGCTAGAAAAATGAGAGTAAACTAAATCCAACGAAATGAAAAGAAAGGGAGTGATAAAGATAAGAACAGAGATCGCCACCGATAAACAACTGGAAATTGCAATGTTAAAAAAATTTCAACTTAAAAATAGCAACAAACAAATGAAATGTGTAGGGAAATATTTAACAAAACGCACAAAACCTCTATGTGAAAATGATAAAACGTGGCTGTAAGAGATTAAAGAAGACATAAGTAAATGGAGAGAGATACAATGATTATGGTGTGGAACGTTATTTCTTTTTAAGTTTATCTATTTATTTTGAGAGAGAGCATGCGTGCACATGTGAGAGAAAGAGAGACAGACAGAGAGAGGCAGAGCCAGAGGGAGAGAGAGAGGATCCCAAGCAGGCTCAGCACTGTCCGAGCAGAGCCAGAAGTGGGACTTGAACTCACGAGCTGCCAGATCGTGACCTGAGCCGAAATCAAGAGTCAGACGCCCAAGGGACTGAGCCACCCAGGCGCCCCTGGCTTGGAACATTCAATACTATTAAGATATAAATTCTCCCCAAATGGATCTATTGATTCAAGGCCATCTCAAGAAAAATCCTAGCAGACTCTTTATTTTTAATTAATTAATTAATTAATTTTTTAATATATGAAATTTATTGTCAAATTGGTTTCCGTACAACACCCAGTGCTCATCCCAAAAGATGCCCTGTTCAATGCCCATCACCTACCCTCCCCTCCCTCCCACCCCCCATCAACCCTCAGTTTGTTTTCAGTTTTTAAGAGTCTCTTATGCTTTGGCTCTCTCCCACTCTAACCTCTTTTTTTTTTCCTTCCCCTCCCCCATGGGTTTCTGTTAAGTTTCTCAGGATCCACATAAGAGTGAAACCATATGGCATCTGTCTTTCTCTGTGTGGCTTATTTCACTTAGCATCACACTCTCCAGTTCCATCCACGTGGCTACAAAGGGCCATATTTCGTTCTTTCTCATTGCCACGTAGTACTCCATTGTGTATATAAACCACAATTTCTTTATCCATTCATCAGTTGATGGACATTTAAGCTCTTTCCACAATTTGGCTATTGTTGAGAGTGCCTAGCAGACTCTTTAATAGAAACTGATAAACAATTATAAAATGTATATGGAAATGCAGAAGAACCAAGAATATCCGAAACAATTTTGGAAAAGAACAAATTTGAAAGTCTTATGGGACTTATGATAAAGTTACAGTCATCAAAACAGTGTGATATTGGCGTGAGGACAGACCTACAAATTAATGGAATGGAAAAAGGAGTCCAGAAATAAACCCACACATATGCGGTCAAAAAAAAAAAACTGACCAAGTAATGCTAGAACAACGAGGTACGCATAATTTTAAAAACGGACCTCAGTGCTCACCAGATAAATAAAAATTAACTGGACGATGGGTCTAAATGTGAAAATTAAACTATAAAACATAGAGGAGACCATAGGGGAACATTTGTGTACCTTGGGGCAGAAAGGATACCTTAGCACAAAAAGCACTAGCCGAGAAAGGAAACACTGATAGACTGGACTTCATCAAAATGAACGGCTGCTATTTGAAACACACCTTTAAAAAACTAAAAAGGCAAGAAAAACACAAGGCAAGCCACATACTAGAGGAAATACATACGTCCGACAAAAACTTGCATCCACAACACATACAGAACTCTCACAACTCAATGTTGTTGTTTTTTTTTTAAGAAAGAAAGCATGCATAGGGGTAAGGGATAGAGGGAGGGAGGGAGGGAGGGAGAGAGAGAGAGAGAGATAGAGAATCTTAAACTGCACTCCTAGGCATTTGTACGAAAGTACCCCCATGCAATGCCTTATACGGTGGCTCTATTCAAAATTGCCAAATGGTGAAAACAACTCAACCACCCATTAACGGGGGAAGAGATAAACAAACTGCGTTATACCCATGCTATAGAATACTACTCAGCAACGAGAAGGAGGCAAAAGTATACACGAATCTCAGAAGTCTTAGGCTGAGCGACAATAGCCAGACACAAGAGAGTACAATTCTGTGGGCTTCCATTTATATAAACGTCTAGAACTGTCAAATCTAATCTCCAGTGACAGAAAACGGTCAATAAATAAATTAATGGTTGCCTAAAAGGGCCAAAGGGGGATTAACTGCAAAGAGGCAGGAAGGAACTTTTACGGGGGATGGGACTATTCTATACCCTAATTGTGCGGGTGATTACCGGTTACACGGGGGGAATCAGTAACAGTTGTCAAAACTCATCAAACTGTACACGTGAAATGGGTCCGTGTTACCATCAATAGACTCTTCCGCAAAACTGGTTTTTAAAAAAAAAAAAAAAAAAACCAAAGCATTTCTGGTGGGTCTGTCATCTGTCGACTTGGCCAAGCTGAACTGCGTTTTTCCGCTCTTCCCCTTCCCGGATGTTTCCGGTGAGGGTGGCCCACGGGAGAGATTCTTGGGTGACATTTGGAGGGTGGGAGTGAAACAGCAGGGGCCCCAGTCCATTCTCACAGTCTCCAGCTGGCGCTTCTGGGTTGCCACTTAAGCTTGTTCTCCCCCGGTTGACATCCGCTTACTGACTGCCGGCCCCGGGGGGACCTGAATTTTCAGCAGGAGAAGCGAAGACAGCAACCTTAACAGGGACTGGGGCGCCCGCTGCTGCAATTGCACGAAGGTCAAATCCCTGGAACAAACCCCTCCGTGTATGTATCTTCCTTCCTGGTAGTTCTGTTCTCTAACTGGACCTTGACCGATGAAGCCCCTTCAGGAAGGCAATGTCTTCAGCCCCCATTTCATGGTTATTGGGTATAAGGTGTTCCAAAGGAAAAACAACATGGGTGGGGTAGCATTATATATCTGTATTAGAGAAGAAGGGAAACAAATGAGGTATCCCAAAGCTGGTTACTACTAGAATCATTATTTATTTCATTTTTACGTTAAGTCTTTCCGCCGCAAAATGCATGGAATTGGCTAACAAAAAGAGATAAGTGTAATACTGGGGAAAAGACGTGAGAAAAAAAGGGGACACCACAACTCTGCCAATAATAAGGGCCGCTACAGTTACGGGGATGGGTGAAGGGGGTCTGAGCTCCCTGATAACGAAGACCCAGAGGGAAAGAAAGCAAGAAGATGTGGCTGAATATATTTTCTAATTGTTTTAACGTTTATTTATTTTTGAGAGCGCGAGCAGGGGAGGGGCAGCGAGAGAGGGAAACACAGAATCCGAAGCAGGCTCCAGGCTCTGAGCTGTGAGCACAGAGCCCGATGCGGGGCTCGAACTCACAAACCGTGAGATCATGACCTGAGCCGAAGTCCGACGCTTAACCGACTGAGTCACCCAGGCGCCCCGACCAAATATTTTTTTAAGTTTATTTGAGAGAGAGAGAGAGAGAGTGAGAGAGAGCGACAGCGCACTAGTGAGTGTGAGTTGGGGGAGGGCAGAGAGAGAGGGAAAGACAGCACCCCAATCCCATGCGGGGCTCAGACTCATGAACCATGAGATCATGGCCCGGATGTTTAATCGACTGAGCCACCCCGGGGCCCCAATTTGGCTAAATATTTTAATCTACTCATATTAGAATAATGAAATACTCAAAACTCTTTGGTTTCCGCCACTGGTCACATGGTCATAGCTGGCGTTTATAATTACCTTCTTCCCTCGCCCATTCCTCATTCCCTTTGCCCTCAGCAATCACCTCAGCTGGTCGTGGTTCTCTCGCTGGTGGGACTTTTCTGACTCCCCGGCAAGGGGTGTATATTGAGCTCTGTAACAAAGAGCGGTAGCCACCAAGGTCGAAGATAACAAGAATTGACACAGGTTCCAGTGTCCTCGTGGGCTCCAGCTCCTGCTTTCGGGTTTAATCTTGTCCTTGATCTTGCTTCACCTGACATCCATCTTTCCTTTGCTCACCATCTGCCCCTGAATTTCAAGCTCTGGCATCAGCTGGGAGGACAGCATCTTTAGAGCTTCTGGGGTTGTGTAAGGGCAGATCCCTGCAACGAATAGCTAGCTCCTAGAGTTCTGCTCCTCTGATTGAACCCTGTTACGTGAAACAAAGCGATCCCCGTTATCACTCCTTTATTTAATACGTATCAGCGATTCTTGCCAGCGACCTAAGAAGAATAATTAAAATGTCAGAAGCGGAAAACTGTTGGCATTTGCAGATGACGTGATTATCTTTTTAGGATTGACAAACAGTGAGAACGAACGAGATGGTGTGACAAAGTTGCTAGGTGCAAATTCAAATACAAAACCAATGGCTTTCTTCTATACCAGCATCAAAAAATTATAAAATGTCGTTTTAAAAAATGTAACGTTAAAGATAACAACAGGAGCTAAGGTCCTTTGAAATACATATGACCAAAAAAAATCATAGGACACTCATAAAAATTATATAATTGCAATGAAAGACGTAAAAGATGTCAATAAATGGGGAGCCCCTGGATAGCTCAGTCAGTTAAGCATTTCACTCTTGATTTCGGCTCAGATCACGATCTCACAGTTTAGTGAGTTCGAGCCGCTCGTCCGGCTCTGTGCTGACAGCTCAGAGCCTGCTTGAGATTCTTCCTCTCTCTGTGCCCCTCCCCTGCTTGCACGTTCTCTGTCTCTCTCAAAATAAATAAATAAACTTACCAAAAGAGATGTCAACAAATGGGAAGATATACCATATTTGTAGATGGGAATTCTCATAAAGAGAATAACATCATTAACAACAAAGTTTTCTCAGATTGGTCTACAAATCCAATGTGATTGTAATCAAAATCTCAACAGGATCTTCCAGGGTTCCCGAGTGGCTCGGTTGCTTGAGTGTCAGACTCTTGATTTCAGCTCAGGTCATGATCTCATCGTCTGTGAGTTCCAGCCCCACGTTGGGCTCTGCACCGACAGCACGGAGCTGTCTCTGCCCCTCCCTCACTCTTGAGCACATGCATTCTCTCTCTCTCAAAATAAATAAATAAACTTAAAAAAAGAATCTCAACAGGATCTTTCATGGCCCTTGACAATCTCAACTTAAAATTCCTAAGAAAGGTAGAGAACCAAGAGGACCCAAGATAATCTTTAAGAGAAGAAGGGAAACTTTTAAAGTTTTCATTTTTTAAATATGCATACAAAAATTCTTATGAATGAAATAATGTGACATCTGGAACTTGCTTTAAAATAACCCAGGAAGCAAGAAGAGAAATTGGTAGGGAGTGGGGGGAAGGCTGGGGAGCAGGTTGGGTATAAATCAAACAAGACTGGCCAGGAGTTGATAATTCTTAAAACTGGGTGATGCATATATGGGGGGGTTATTACACTATTTTGTCTAGTCAGCCATATATTTGAAATTCTCCTCTTAGAAAGTTTTAAAAAGAGAGAGGGAAAAAGAGATAATACTTAAAAACAAAGTCAAGGGGCGGTTGGCTGGTTCAGTGGGACCATGAGACTCTTGATCTTGAGGCTGGAAGTTTGAGCCCCATGTTGGGTGTAGAGATTACCTAAATAGATTTTTAAAAACCTTAAAATAAGTAAATAAAAACGAAGTCAAGACATATACTGGGGGAGTGATTTTGTAACATATAATTAACAAAGAGTTGGTAACCTCAACATATAAAGAACACCGCTACATCAATAAGAAAATGACAATCGACTCGTTATGAAACTAGCCGAGAGTTTTGACTAGGCAACTCACAGAGGAAGAAAAATGTAAATTAAATATCATTTTATGACGAAATATTTTACACACAGTGGATCGGCCAAAACTTAAAAGATATGAAAAGTCTGAGAACATGAAGCGATGGTGAGGCTCTGAAGTTATAAAAGAATTCAGACGAGTAATTTGGAGAGCGGGTTGACCGTACATAACAAAGTTGATTATGTGTCTACCCAAACAACCCAGGAGTCCACATATCCCCCATGCCCCCTCGCACAACACTATAATTATAGAAAACAATGGAAATAAATTTCACTTGCATCAATTTAGGAATGGATAAATAAATAGCCAACAACAGTAATTTTTCAGCAGACTCCTTTATGTATGAGAATGATGAACACCAACTTTAGGCTGCTGGTGCTTTTTTCAGAAGAGAAGGAAGGTCGGGGCGCCTGGGTGGCTCGATCGGTTAAGCTCTGACTCTTGGTTTCAGCCCAGGTCATGCATGATCTCGTGGTTCATGGGATGGAGCCCCGCTTGGGCTGTCAGCTCAGAGCCTGCTTGGAGTTCTCTGTCTCTGTCCCTCAAAAATAAATAAATTAACGTGTTTCTTTTTTTTAAGGAAGAGAAAGAAGGTAAGGGGAAAGGATAAAGTCTTAGCTAAAGCAGAATCATTTCATTTCATTTCATTTCATTTCATTTCATTTCATTTCATGAGACTATAGTCATCAAGGCCAATGCTAATGTCTGTTGTTTTGTGGTAAAGGTTCTATAACTATTCATTATTCTCTGCCTTTGTGTATGTTTTTCATGTTCTGTAATAAAATATTTTAAAACCACCCTTTTGTCTGGTTTCCCACAAAAGTAACTATTTTTGGCATAGCTTAAAAAGGACTAAAAACGCACATCAGCTAGAACCCTTAAACACTGTTAAATATTCCCTTAAAAGTATTCCTTTAGGAAAATAAAGCTATGGGCTATATTTGCTTTATCTTCATCTAAACATTTGCCCTGGCACGTATAAGAGACTAGGGCCTCACGAACGTGTGATTGTAACACACTCTGCAGAGTTTCAGGCCTCGATTTGGCCTCTCCGTCAACATCCAAATGGGTGAGGAGTTTCCCAACAAAGAGACCACAAACAAAAGTATGGAGGGGGCCGTTGGACTCTGGATTTTGGCTCAGGTCTTGATCTCACCGTTCCTGAGACCGAGCTGTTAACCCGGAGCCTCCTCGGGAGTCTCTCTCTGCCCCTCCCCTGCTCGCGTGCACGTGCACGCGCTCTATAAATAAATAAATAAATAAATAAATAAATAAGCTTTAAAAAATTGAACATAGGGGAGCCTGGGTGTGCTCGTGGGTGGGAGGAATTGGTATCTAAAATCAAAAGAGAAACGAATAATCCATCAATTCTCTCTCTCTCTCTCTCCCTCCCTCTCTCTCCACCCCCCTCCAAAGAAATAAATAAACATTTAAAAAAATGTACGGAGAGGCAAACATCTGGGGTAGTGTGGAGGGCGACCCAGGCGTGGAAGCTTCTAATTTCCTAGGGAAAATCCATTTTAGTATTGCCATGGCCAGCAGTTCTAAGACAGTGCCGTTATTGTAATATTAATTTTGAGCACTGTCTCACTTTTACGTTCATTTAAGAAAGGACTCATTCGAATGGCTAGCACCCACTTGAAAACACCCACAGAGACTCCTGGAGCCCCAATACTGGGTCTGAAGAGTCCTGGGGGTAGGGATCCTCCTTACGGCTTCCCTGGCTGGGAAAAGCGTTTCTCCCCTCCGCCCACACTCGTACGCAGACGACCAAAGCAAACTTTGTCTTTGCAATATCAAGATCAAGGAACAAATGGCTAGGCCTAGAGTCTTGGAGTCCCAGGAATAAGTAAGTCTCTGTTCACATCAGCAGAGTTTCCCCCCAGAGCTGAAACTCCGTTACAGGCTTAGTGGGGTTGCCGTAAAACATAAAATACACCTAGGATTGGCAGGATAAGAAATATATCATGGGCTTTTCCTTCTTCTTCAGAATTAAAGCTCTAAGCTAGACAGGGCGAAGACAAATGCGACACGAGCTCTGAATTATTCTTTTTTATTTATACACTTCAGCAGTTTGTGGTTGCCTTATCTCCTGGAGGCTGAAACTAATGAGAGGCTGAATAATTTCATGTAAGTCAAGAAAATGGAAATTGGATATGTTTGGAGCAGTCATTACATAAAATATGGTTGTTTTTATTGCTTTTAACTTTTGTTCGGTAGACTATCTTGCTAATTTAATAAAAAAAATTATGAAGGTGAATGAGTAATGTTTGTAAGTTTCTTTAAGCTCCTTGGATGAAAGGTGCTATATACAATCAAAGTATACTGTGTTGCATTATTATTTTATTTTACAAGCTCTGCAGCATAAAAAGCTACAAATAAAATCTCTCAGTGGTTTCAGGAGGAGGCACGTTATCTTCCTAGTCCTGGGAATAGATCTTCAGGCTTTTGTGAAAGTGGCAAGTTTTTCATGCTCAGAGGCAGATATTGACAGGTGAGTTCTTTGTTGGAGTGGTGTGGAGTGGTGTGTGTGTGTGTGTGTGTGTGTGTACTCGGAAGGGAAATGTGTCGCATGCAGGGTGAGTCAGACATTTGATTAAATGTCAGTCTATGGTCAATATTTATTTCTGGTGCTATTGTGTATCGCCGTTTGGAAATTGGCATGTTGTTAAAACAAAAAAAAAAAAAAAGGCAATTGTTTTTGTGCTTATTTTCAGGGTCCAGAAGCTGAAAAGAAAACTCTGTGCCTTGTCATCTTGTGACATCACTGAAATGTATGTGTCCTTTATGAAATTCTCATATCATAACCCCAAGCTGTGTTTGGTGCCTTAGAAAGTTCAATACAAGTTTAATACCCTGACGGCATCCGGGAGGCAAATCACTGTTGCATCAAAAGTTAAATAACTACAACAGACAATAGGCTATGTCGGAAAGTGCCAGAAGAGTAATATCCGAAGCAAAGGCTGTGTATTCAGAAGCAGAAGTGGAGAAGTCACCAAAGAATCGGGGATAAATGGGACAGCAGTCATCAGACAATGGGACAGTGGAGCTTGATAACACATCGCATTGGAATCATATCATAAACAGTTCTCTATTTTCTCCCTCAATTATAATTATCCTCAATTATTTATTTCCATTAAGCTCTCTCCCTCTTCAGTTTTTGTCCTTCATTTAAGTCTCTAAATATGAATATGCATGCTGCCCAGGAGAGAGACACACGCGCACAAAAGAACAGGTGGTGACAAGCAATGTTGGTCGCTGCTGATCATGTTTAAAATATTTTATGTTATTTGACACTGGATTTTTTTCCCCCGACTCTTCTTCATTCAACAGGCTCGTGCCATTGTTAGCCACCCTGAAACCCTTTATGCGTTTGCCACATCTCCTTCTCATTCTTTCCATCGTAATCGCCTGGGTTTGCCGTCAGCCATCTTCACTGTTTGATTTAAAACAACATCAGGGGTGCCTGGGTGACTCAGTCGGTTGAGCGTCCGACTTCGGCTCAGGTCATGATCTCACTGTTTGTGAGTTCGAGCCCCGCGTCGGGCTCTGGGCTGATGGCTCAGAGCCTGGAGCCTGTTTCGGATTCTGTGTCTCCCTCTCTCTCCGCCACTCCCCTGCTTGCATTCTCTCTCTCTCTCAAAAATAAATAGACATTTAAAAATTAAAATAAAAAACCAAACAAAATCAAACAGATGTAGAGAAATCAGAACCCTCGCATGCATTGCTGGTGGGAATGTACATGGTGCAGCCGCTGTGGGACCCCGTTGGGTGTTCCTCAAAATGTTAAACGCAGGGTTATCTCACGATCCAGCAACTCCGCCCCTAGGTAGATACCCAAGAGAATTGGAAACAGGCATTCAAACCAAGACATGCACCCAAGTGTTCCAAGTGGTATTATTCATAATAGCCAAAACATGGAAACAGCCTGAATGTCCATCAACCGAAGAATGGATAAGTAAACTTTGGTCTATCCATCCTACAGAAAGCTATTCAGCCATAAAGAGAAATGAAGGGTGAACACCCGCTCCCAACACGGATGAACCTTGAAAACGTTCTTCCGAGCGAAAGAAGCCCGTCACAAAGACCACGTATTGTAGGATCCCGCTTTTGTGAAGTGTCCAGGAAAGGGCAATCTACTGAGACAGAAAGCACATTCGTGGTTGCGGCCCCGGGGATTTGGGAAGCGTGGGGGTGAGTGCTAAAAGGTTTCTTCGGGGTGGTGAAAATATTGTAAAATTAAATTGCGGTAAATGGTTGCGTCTGTGAATATACTAAAAACCATTGACTTGTACACGTTAAAGTTTTTTTTTTTTAAAGGTTATTTATTTATTTTGAGAGAGAGAGAGCAAGCGAGCAGGGGAGGGGCAGAGAGAGAGAGGGAGAGAGAGAACGCCACACAGGCTCCATGCTGTCAGCACAGAGCCTGACACGAGATCACGACCTGAGCTGAAGTCAAGAGCCAGATGCTTAACGAACTGAGCCACCTGGGTGCCCCAACTTGTACACTTTAAGTGGGTGAATTGCCTGTTATGTGATTTATATCTCAATAAAGCCGTTTTACAAATCGAACATGGTAAGATTTTTTAAAATTATTCTTTAAAAAAAATTATTTAGGGGCGCCTGGGTGGCTCAGTCGGTTAAGCGACAGACTTCGGCTCAGGTCATGATCTCGAGGTTCATGAGTTCGAGCCCCGCGTCGGGCTCTGTGCTGACGGCTCAGAGCCTGGAGCCTGCTTCGGATTCTGTGTCTCTCTCTCTCTCTCTGCCCCTCTCCACTTGTGTGCGCGTGCGCTCTCTCTCTCTGAAAAATAAATTAAAAATCCCAAGCAGGCTCTGAACGGTTAGCGCGGAGCCCAGCGCGGGGTTCGAACTCACAAACCGTGAGATCATGACCTGAGCTGAAATCAAGAGCCAGACGCTTAACCGACTGAGCCACCCGGGCTTTGGTATTTTGGCTGCTGGTGGCCATGCAGTGGCTGTTACTTTATGCACGTATCTTCCCCTATAATTTCCCTGGATCGCATCTTCTGATTTGAGACACTTCTGGAGCTGTTTTTGGTAACCTATCCCAACGTTTGACTTCCCTTCCGCATTAAAATGGTTAAAAGGGGGGCGCCTGGGTGGCGCAGTCGGTTAAGCGTCCGACTTCAGCCAGGTCACGATCTCGCGGTCCGGGAGTTCGAGCCCCACGTCAGGCTCTGGGCTGATGGCTCGGAGCCTGGAGCCTGTTTCCGATTCTGTGTCTCCCTCTCTCTCTGCCCCTCCCCCGTTCATGCTCTGTCTCTCTCTGTCCCAAAAATAAATAAACGTTGAAAAAAAAATTAAAAAAAAATAATAAAATGGTTAAAAGGAAATAACTGCGGTTTTATAAATTCCTCTTTATGCTTGGAAACTGACATCGGTTTCTTACCAAATGTGGTGTCATCATTTTGACCACAGAAAATCCAATGTTTCTGATGTAAGCTGGGAGTTGATTCTTTAAATGAGATACGACCATAAAGCTATGTGTGCGTGTTCTTAAACAAACCGACCCGAATGTACACGTCTAAGAAGTTTGAGCTCTTTCCAGGTAGCGTCTTTATGGGGCTTTGCATTAACACCAAGATTGATGAGATCATGGCTCAAACATTTCTGAAACTCTTATTTTGTTAGGTTTGCCTCCAAAAAGCATGACATGTGATTTTTTTTAAACCGACCCTGAATGGCAATGCATGTTTGTTCTTTAATGGTGATTTGATTTTTAGAAATAGTCCAAAGCAGCCCATGTTTGATAAGTAGATCAAAAGGCCAATCTGGAAACTGTCTTTTAATGTCAGAAATGAAATATGACCCTAGGGCGGCGAAACTTGTCTTTCTCGGGCAACTCAAACCAAATCTGAAGGCACTTTAAAAATATGAGTTTCAAAAAATAATTTGAGTAGTGACAGCATTATTGGAATGAGCCTCTGGCTTCTCCCCAAACACAATGCCAGGGACTTTAACAGAGATTATTCCAATAAACCCCTCCAATAGTTCTGCAGAGTAAAAACCATCCTCTTTTACTGATAAGGAAACTGAACCACATGCCCAAGTAAACCCAGCCGTCCTGAGGCAGAACTGGTTCTCAAAATGCCCACCCGCTGACTCTCCATGGGGTCAATTGAGTAATAAATGCTCTCAGTTTGTTTGTGTTTTTTGTTTTGTTTTGTTTTGTTTTGTTTTGTTTTTTTTGAAACGGGAGCCTGGGGGGAAGGGGCAGGTAGAATCTTAAGCAGACTCCTTGCTGAGCGTGGACTCGATCCCACGACCCCGGGCTCATGACCTGAGCTGAAATTGAGAGTCAGACGCTCAACCGACTGAGCCACCCAGGCGCCCCGTCATCTTAGTTTTAAAAGTTAGCCACTTTGCTTTATTCTTGGAGTGGTTTACAGTTTGCATTTCTTAATTCTACCTGCTGTGTACATGTCCAGACTTAAATCAGGCCAAGTCTTTGTCAACGTCCTGGGGCTTTCCCACCCTTTCAAGCCTTCTTTCTTCTCTCATTTCAGATTAAGTTTAGGCGTGCAAAATTTGAGCGCAGTACTTTTCTCCTGCATTAACACCAGGAACGTCTCATTTATACTGTGTCAAAATTATCACAGATTCAGAGTCAGTGGAGTCCAAATTAATGAGGTTTTGCCATGTTTGCTCTCTGAGCCCCTTGGAAGGCCCCTGTGCCATGCATCATCCGAAGTTGTGCTTTTCAGCTTATGAAATCAGCAAACAGAGCCGGGGCGCCTGGGTGGCTCAGTCGGTTAGGCGTCCGACTTCGGCCCAGGTCACGATCTCACAGTTCGTGAGTTCGAGCCCCGCGTCGGGCTCTGTGCTGACAGCTCGGAACCTGGAGCCTGCTTCGGATTCTGTGTCTCCCTCTCTCTCTGGCCCTCCCCTGCTTGTGCATGCTCTCTCTCTCTCTCTCTCTCAAAGATAAATAAACATTTTAAAAAAATTAAAAGAAAAGAAAACAGAGCTTAATGGAGCAAGGCCAAAAGAGCGGTGTTAGGGGGATAGTGTTAAGATCTGTAATGACATGAAAACCATGAATGTAACTAGGGGAACTGTCCGTCCGTGGAAAAGAACGTATTGGCGTAAATGAATTAAGAGTTAGAAATTAATGAGGTCTATTCATTGAGTTGATTCCTGCAATCTGGTATAATTCAAATAGCATCTTCTTTTTAGCGGCCCACGGACACCACTAGAACCTTTGGAAAGCCGGCTTGACTTAAAAATAAGCTAACACTCAAAATCTTTCAGCAGGGCCACACTGAGGGCAGCTTAACCACCACTTGGCTTTAGAGCTGTGGCTTCCCAGAATCGGTAACAGTAATGATAATAGCTAACACTTACATCCTACTACCTCTGTGCCAAGTGCTTGTCTAAGTTGACTCATGTTACTGGTGAAGAGCTCTGACACGTACGTTAAGTGATTTGTCCAGGGTCACACAGCTGGTGAGTAGTGCAACCAGAATTTACTTATTTATTTTTGAAATGTTTATTTAGTTTTGAGAGAGAGAGAGAGACAGCGTGAGCCGGGGAGGGGCAGGGAGAGGGGGACACAGAATCAGGAGCAGGCTCCGGGCTCCCAGCTGACAGAGCCAGCCGAGGGGCTTGAACTCATGGACCGTGAGATCATGACCTGAGCCAAAGTCGTATACTTGGCCGACTGAGCCACCCAGGCACCCCCAGAATTTAAATGTATCCTAAAGCATTACACATAGCCTCTCTTTCTAGTGGGAAGCAGCTTGGCAGAGATGACAGGGCGGGCAGCTAAGGACAACCTCTCTCTTTTTTTAAATGTTTATTTATTTGAGACAGAGAGAGAGAAAGAGAGAGATCAATTGTGAGCGGGGGAGGGGCAGAGAGAGAAGGAGACACAGAATCCGAAGGAGGCTCCGGGCTCCGACTTCTCAGCATGGAAGCTGATGTGGGGCTCGAGCTCATGGACCTTGAGATCATGACCTGAGCAGAAGTCGGACAAAGTCAGATGCTTAACCAACTGAGACACCCAGGTGCCCCTCTTTTCTTTTTTTTTTTTTTTAATCTTATTTATTTCTTTTGAGAGAGGCAGAGATAAAGGGTGCAAGTGGGGGAGAGGGGCAGAGAGAGAGGGAGAGAGAGAGAGAGAGAGAGAGAGAATCCCAAGTAGGCGCCATGCTCAGTGCAGAGCCCGATGCAGAGCTCAGTCCCAGGACCGTGAGATCACAGCCTGAGCTGAAATCAAGAGTAGGATGCCCAACCTACTGAGCCACCCAGGCGCCCCATTCAATCCCTATGGAAAGAACTTCGAACACACTCAGCAAAGTTGCAAGAACAGTACAATGACATCCCGAACGCCCTTCACCCGTATTCAGCAATGAACGTTTGCCACATTTGTTTTATTATTGTCTCCCAGTTTCTTTTCCTCTAATTTTTACTGAATCATTTGAGCGTGACTTGCAGACATCATGCCCCTTTATCCCTAAATTCTGCAGTATGCATTTCCTAGTAACAGGGACAGTCCCTTACGGGATCACAGCAAAATTATTCAAATCAGAAAATTTAATGTTAGCGTAATGTTGTAATCTGATACACAACCTGCATTCAAATTTTGCCGGTCGTCCCAGTAAGGTTCGTTATGGCCTCTCTCCTCTTCTTTGGATTCCCTGACTCCAATTCAGGATCGCAGACTGCAATTAATTGTCACATCTCTTTAATCTCTTTTGATCTAGAACAGCGCCTTAGCCTATCTTCGGCTTTCATGACATCAATATTTTGGAACAGTATGCCCCAGTTATTTCCTAGAATGTCTTTCAATGAATATTATCTGAGGTGTCCTCATGGTTAGATTTGGGTGGCACATTTTTAGCAAAACTACATAGGCGGCGTTTGTGTTTTAAATTCGTTTTCTAGAGGGTGGGTGATGGGTATTGAAGAGGGCATCTTATGGGATGAGCACTGGGTGTTGTATGGAAACCAACTTGACAATAAGTTTCACATATTAAAAAAAAATAAATTCGTTTTCTAATTGAAATGAAGACAATATGTCATATAAATTTGAAGCTATCAGGGGAAGAATTATTTTCGAGGGTGGGAGAAGTTAGCTATTCTACCTCTATTTGAAGCTAATGTTACTTCGTTGTGGTGTATTCATTGTGATCTAAAAGAATAGCATGCTTTAACAAGAGCATGCTGTAATTACTGTCGTGCAGTAATTATGGGAAGGTTTTGGCTCAATGTAAAAAACTTTCTAAGTTTCAGAGCCACGGAAAGATGCTGTCAACTTTGTGAACTCCTTAGTGGTGAACAACTGTGCTGGGAAAGGCAGGTAGGTCATTTAGGCATCAGATCAGGACTGGGCTAGATGGCCAGTAAGGAGCTTTCCAACCCTGATATATGTTCCCAAAAGGCTGATATCTGCATTGGCTCTAGCTTTCTCATCCCAAGGCTATCACTCTTTGAATCAACCGGAGATTGTTTAGTATATCCTGTCTACCTACCGTATGAGAAGGTGCTCCATAGCACTCAAAAGTAAAGCAATGTAAATTAAAACTGTGCTGAGACACCATTTTTTACCTATGAAATTGGCCAAAATCTAAAGGTTTAAAAAGACGCTGTGTTGGCGAGGGTGTAGGGAAATAGGCAGTCCCATGTGTTACTGGTGAGAACACAAATTGGTATACGACCTCGTTGCAAGGTACTATAGCAATGACTATCAAAATTATAAATTTATCTCTGAAAACTATAAAACACTGGTGAAAGAAGTTGAAGATGACACAAAGAAATGGAAAGACGTTCCATGCTCATGGACTGGAAGAACAAATATTGTTAAAATGTTTATACTACCCAAGGCGATCTACAGATTTAATGCGATCCCTGTCAAAATATCAACAGCATTTTTCACAGAGCTAGAACAATCCTAAAAATTTGTATGGAACCCAAAAGACCCCAAGTAGCCAAAGCAACCTTGAACAGGAAAAACAAAGCTGGAGGCATCACAATTCTGGACTTCAAGTTATATTACAAAGCTATAGTAATCAAAACAGTATGGTACTGACACAGAAATAGACACATAGATCAATGGAACAGAATAGAAAACCCAGAAATTAACCCACACTTATATGGTCAATTAATCTGCGGCAAAGCAGTAAAGAATATCCAATGGGAAAAAAGACGGTCTCTTCAACAAATGGTGTTGGGAAAACTGGACCGCGACACGCAAAAGAATGAATTGGACAACTTTCTTACACCATACACAAAAATAAACTCAAAATGGGTTAAAGACCTAAATGTGAGACCTGAAAGCATAAAAGTCCTAGAAGAGAACACAGGCAGTAACCTCTTTGACATCAGCCATAGCAACTTCTTTCTAGATATGTCTCCTGAGGCAAGGGAAACAAAAGCAAAAATAAACCGTTGGGACTACATCAAAATAAAAAGCTTCTGCCCAGCGAAGGAAACAATCAACAAAACTAAAAGGCAACCTGGGGAATGGGAGAAGATATTTGCCAATGACATATCTGATAAGGGATTAGCATCCAAAATATATAAAGAACTTACAAAACTCAACCCCCAAAAAGTGAACAGCCCAATTAAAAAATGGGCAGAAGACATGAACAGACATTTCTCCAAAGAAGACATCCAGATGGCCAACAGACACGTAAAAAGATGCTCAACTTCACTCCTCATCAGGGAAATGCACATCAAAACTACAATGAGGTATCACTTCACACCTGTCAGAATGGCTAAAATCAACAACATGAGAAACAACAGGTGTTGGCGAGGATGCAGACAAAGGGGAACTTTCTTGCATTGTTGGTGGGAACGCAACCTGGTGCAGCCACTCTGGAGAACAGTATGGAGGTCCCTCAAAAAGTTAAAAATAGAACTACCTTACCATCCAGCAATTGCCCCACTAGGCATTTACCCAGATACAAAAATACTAATTCAAAGGGGTACCTGCACCCCGATGTTTACAGCAGCATTATCTACGGTAGTCAAATTATGGAAACAGCCCAAGTGTCTATCAACTGGTGAATGGTAAAGAAGATGTGGTATACCCACACACGCGCGCGCACACACACACACACACACACACACACTCACACACAGTGGAATATTACTCGGGCGTCAAAAAGAATGAAATCTTGCCATCAGCAGTGATGTGGAAGGAGCTAGATAGAGTGTATTATGCTAAGTGAAATAAGTCAGCCGGAGAAAGATAAATACCGTGTGATTTCACTCACATGTGGGATTTAAGAAACGAACAAGCAAAGTGGAAAAAAAGAGGGAGAGAGACAGGCAAACCAAGAAATGGGCTCTTAGCTAAAGAGCACAAAGGGATGGTTACCAGAGGGGCTGGATTAAATAGGTGATGGGGATTAAGAAGTGACCTCGCTGGGATGAGCACCGGGTGATGTATGGAAGTGTTGAATCACAATATTGTACACCTGAAACTAATATAACACTATTGGTCATATGTTAACTAACTGGAATTTACATAAAAACCTTAAAGATATATAAATCTATTTGCAATGAGCAATGAGCAATTAAACATTGAGCAATTAAACATTGGGGAATTTATTCTACAGATACCCTAGCATACTTGGAAAATGATACTAGCTCAAGAATACTCAGTGTGGCACCGTTTGTAGCCGCAAGGGATCGAAAACAAAGCAATGCACACTAATAGAGAATTGGTGAAGTAAATGTTTACGTATCCGTCCAACGGAACACCATCTGGATGTCATAAGAAGGGTGGTAGGGGAGGGGCGCCTGGGTGGCTCAGTCAGTTAAGCGTCCGACTTCGGCTCAGGTCATGATCTCACAGTTTATGGGTTCGAGCCTCCCATGGGGCTCTCTGCTGTCAGCGCGAGCCCGCTTTGGACCCTCTGTCCCCCTCTGTCCCCGCTCCTCCCCCACTAGCACGCACGCAGACACTGTCTCAAAAATAAACATTAGAAAATATATATAGAAAACAATAAATACAAATAGATACAAATAAATGAACAGGATGAACAGAAAATGGTAAAACAAACAGAAACAGAATCTGTTTCCATTCCTGTCCACCTGGAGTTAGGAATTTTAGAGGCAACTTTCTAGCATTTAGGACGTTTCTTCCCTTTAAACGTTGAGAACATGAGCCCCAGGTATCAAAAGGCATTTTCAGAAGTGAGTGGGGAGAGGGAGAGATTGAGAGGAAGGGAGAGAGAGAGAGAGAGAGAGAGATAATAACTGTGTTTTCTTCCAGAAAACCAAATCCCCATACATTTGCATAAGCATGGTATAGCCCACCGTGTTGGGGCTCTGGGTAAATCCCCTCGGATCTCTTTCACGTTACCTGTGAACTCCCTCTCCTCCGACTTCTGTATACTCTGCTCACCGCATTGGCCTGCACTTGTGACACTCATTGGAGCCCTGCCCTTGACCTGTGAAAGTCACTCTGCCCACTTGCAAAGAAAGCAAGAAATCCCCGGGTATTTACTTCCCCTGGGGGCAGCCTTAACCCGTGACTGACCAGGGCAGGAGTATGAAATCCTAGCTCCTTGCCTCTGGTCTGAGCAAACTTGGAGGTATAATTTATGTTCCAGAGTTCTTCACAAGATCAGACTAAGGCGGGGACTTTGCTTGCAAGGCACACTCCCTTGGCTTCTTTCCCTTCCACACCCTACCTCTCCCACCCCCTTCCTGGGTTCTCGTGGGAGGACTTTCCTTCATAAATCATCCGTATAGGATCCCTTTCTGGAGAACAAGGCCAAAAACAAATGGTTTATTAGACTTGGAATGGCTACAACACGACACCAAGATGTGATTCTTCCCTAAGACGTAGGCTTGAGAGATTGAGGTATCATCATTTGAAGTTCCAATCCCACCTCCCAAACATTGTGAATACTCCAGATTATACCTCATTATGCAATTATTTTACGATGCATAATAATTTCAATACCTTGCTTCTGTGAGCAAATGAGTTTTTGCCACGCGCCTAATCATATTACCAATTTAGTTAATGTAGAAGTCCTGCCCCTAGGGTCTAGTATTTCAAAAGACTGTAAATGGAATTTACAATGTTTCAGGTAAACTAATACGGAGGTAACAGAAGAAAAAAAACACGCCCCTTTCATCTCGGGTGATCTGCTAGCCTCCTGAAGCATGAGATTTGATTTGATTACCTCTATTATTATTTTTGCCTGCCTGCCTGCCTAAAGATGTCATTAAAGCTCAAAGTAGAGCACAGCTAATTTAACAACTGCATATTTTCATCTCTCCTCCTACGAACTTGTTTTCTCGAACAAAACACACCCTTGCTCTTAGAAAAGGACTAGTTTCCCCGGGGAAAATTTTCTGTAGCCATTTCTCCATAAATATCACTTTGGGGGAGGGTATCCGGGTGGCTCAGTCAGTTGGGCATCCGACGCCTGATTTCTACTCAGGTCATGATCTCCCGGCCCCTGAGTTCGAGCCCCGCGTTGGAATCTGTGCTCACAGTGTGGAACCTGCTTCGGATCCTCTGTCTCCCTCTCTCTCTGCCTTCCACCTCCCCCCCCACCCTCATCTCTCTCTCAGGAAAAAAAAAAAAAGCATTTAAAAAGATATATCACTCTGGTACTTGGAACTTTCCCACAGGAAAGGGTTTCGATCAAATGTTTGATCATTTTAAGAAGCATCCACAGTACAGCAAAGGTCAGAGAGAACATTCTTGCCCTTTACGGGCTTCCGGCCTGAGACAGAGGAATTAACATCTACATTAGAGATGAGCAAACTGTAGCCTACAGGTCACATCCAATCTACCTGTGTTGTTAGCACTCTGTGAGCTCAGAATAACTTACATTTTCAGATCATTGAGGGGGAACAAGGAATATTGTTTCGTGACACACAAATTATGTGAGATCTGGATTGCAGTGCTCATGAAGAAGGTTTTACCAGAACACGGCCCCACTGACTCGTTTACCTATGGTGGGTGGCTGCTTTCGGTTGAGGGGTTGTGGCAGGGACAGCTTTATCCCTGGAACCTGTCAATATGTGACCTTAGACGGCAAAGGGGACTTTTACAGACGCAGTTAAGGTTATGGACCTGGAGATGAGGAGATTATCCTGGATTATCCAGGTAGGTCCAATCTCATCATATGACCCCTGGAAGGCCGAGAACCTTCTCCAGTTGGAGTCACAGAGATGTGACAGAGAGATTCAAAGCAGAGGAAGGCTTTGATGTGCTGTTGCTGGTTTGAAGACGGGGTAGCCGACACGGCAAGGAAGGAGTTTGTCCGGCAGCTGTCTGAGAGTTCAATTAGACTGGAAAGCTACCTCTTTCCCTGCAGTAAAGCAAAATTATAGTCTGTCATCATTCAGTTGGCACGACTAATAAATTAGATGTAACTGAGGGAAAAAAATGTGTGTTCTATCCGTTTATGGATAGTCACTGCTTTAAACACAGAATATTGACTTGTTTGCTGATTTATTATCCATTCTCTTCCACGGAAACACATTCTTCCTTGGTCCGGGACTTTGTCTTGTTCGTTATTTCCAACCTAGAACCGTACCTGGCACAAATGAAGCGCTTGGAAACTATTGGTAGGATAGATGAAAACAGCCTACAGCCATTTGGATAAATGTAATAAAAGACTGTAGGATACGTATGGACATGGGAGTCGGGCAGAAAATGTCTCGTGCTCATTTAGTTCTTGCTGGTCACATACGTCGATTTCTAGTTAAGATCTATGCAAATCCCCCTGAGTAGGATAGTGAGGGTTTGGGGGAAGAGAAAGCTGGTCATAAAAGTTTGAAATAGAGGGGCGTCTGGGGGGCTCAGCCAGTTAAACATCTGACTTCGGCTCAGGTCATGATCTCACAGTTCGTGAGTTCGAGCCCCGCTTCGGGCTCTGTGCTGATGGCTCAGAGCTTGGAGCCTGTTTCGGATTCTGTGTTTCCCTCCCTCTCTATCCCTCCCCGACTAGTGCTCTGTCTCTCTCTGTCTCTCAAAAATAAATAAATGTAAAAAAAGATTTTTTTTAGAGAAGTTTGAAGTAGAAATATGTAACATGGTTCCTGTTCTAGTCTCAGAACATTTAAGGTAGGGTGAGTTGTAACTGTACCTAAACTTCAGGGTGAAGGTACACCTCTGAGCCGAAATCCCAACATGTATGATCCAGACTGTTTTTCATAATAAAAATGGAAGCCAGTTTTTACAATCCCCTTTGTAGCAGCCAGCATGTATGAAGGCAGAAGTAATGATTAGAATGATTGATTTTAATTTAGCACAATTCTATCTTTAATAAATGAAAGCTTCTCTCTCCTAAATCTAAAATATCTTGGAGTGGTTGTCAAGACGAGAGAGCTAAGCTTTTGCAAAAATAAAAAAATAAAAAGAGAGAGAGAGAATGCGGAGAGACTTGTGTTCTTATGGGGAATTCTGAAGAGTATTAAAATTGACTGATTCATTAGAAAAGTCTTTTGTGGGCTTCTTACAAGTTCTTCATTATTGCGGCCTTCCAAAAGAGCTTAAAGGGCTTTGGAATGCAAAATGAACAGTACATCTTGCTTTGATGTTTCCTAAACATCTGACTTTTTGAAAAGAGAGCAAGCAGATAAAAAAAAAAAAACATACATATTTTCAGCTTTCCCGATGATTTTAAATGGCATGCTGGATGGTTCTGAGACTTCAGCGATTTGTTTGTTGCTATTCCCTTTAGTCCCATAAAATCTTTATCTCATACACAAATATTTGTATTAGCTTGTCCAAACAAGCTTTATTAACTCCTAACCTGCTCCAAGTCTACAATGCAATCCAACCCTTCTGGGATATTAGCACCCATCACAATCCCCTTGTTCTTTGGTGGGGCCATGGTGCAGTGTAAAACCACGCAAATGCCAAAAAAAAAAAAAAAAAAAAAAAAGGATCTTCTTTTTCCTCGTTGAGTTATTGCCATTGGGCCCAACTCCCCAGATATGTGATGCATTTAAGACTATCTCCTCTTAAAAAGGTTTCCATGTATATGCCCCCCAAATATTCATCCTCCATCTAGGAACTGTTAAGAAAAATTATACAAGAGTTAGAGACAAGGGAAAAAGGTAGGTGTCACATCCTTTCAATATCAAATGGAGAAGAAGGCTCACCCAAGGATTCTCGAGGGGAATGTACCTTGTTTGCTTACGTTCTCATTGATTAAAAGTCAAAGACTTTGTGAAGTTCCGGGAGAACGTAAAGAATTTTGTCCGGTAGAGAGTCAAATAATTTCTGTCTCGTAGAAAAGATAACCCCAGGGGTTGTAGGGTTTTGTTTTGTTTTGTTGCCATGTAGGAAAGTTTCCTATCTAACCTGGCTATTTTATCCTTTATTAAACTACCTGTCCGTACCGAGCTCCTGACATGCTCTTCAAGCCCATCTGAATATCCTACTGGTTTCCACATTCATTAGTGAATTCAAGTCGGTTCTGGACTACCCCTCTAAGAAGTCAGATCAGAGAGAACTTAAACAAAATGAAAAATTACTGAGGTAGGGAAAAAAATACCTTCAATCTTTGAAGAGAAAAAAAAATAATAAGTCAGTCACCATGGAAACCAACATGGTAATGCGTCTTATTCGGCCCTTGTTCTGTTCCCTTTATTGGGAAAAGGAAAAGATTGGGTTCAACAATCACTGGGACCCTTGAACTGATATACGGAGGGTACTTCATTTCCTTTTTGCTCGTTAAAAAAAAAAACGATCCCACAATTTCCTGAAGTATGACTCTTATCTTCTTGCCTATCCCCATTTTCAAAGGTCGCCTGAGTCATGTTTCAGGCTTGAGCAAGCATTTAGTTATTATCAGATTATTATCGCCAGTGTCAGTCAAGTGGGGATAAACCATGCCCCCTCCCCTCAAGGAAGTCGCGGACTCAGAGAAAGAGAGAGCCAGGGGGTGGGAGGGGGGGCTGGGCAAAGGAGCAGACTGGACCCAGGTCATTGAAAGACAGGAATAGTCTGGAAGAATCGGCTAAAATTTGCCTACGACTAGGAGTACTTAAGTCTAAAGTGAAAAAAGAAGGGAAGAGATTCCATCTAAAGAAGAGTGCACCCTAAGGAGTAAAGACAGGGAGCTGAAGTCCAGCTGAATTTTCAGTTATTTTTTCCTAAGAAGTGAGTTACGAACCTATGGATTAGGGACCCTTCCTTTAGAAATTACATTAGAACCCTTAAGCCTTATAGAGTTTACTCATTTAGTGAATATTTTCTTTAAAAAAATTTTTTTTAATGTATGTTTGTTTATTTATTTAGTTAATATAGTTTATTGCCAAGGTAGCTAACATACAGTGTAGACAGTGTGCTCTTGGCTTTGGGAGTCGTTTCCCGTGATTCATCGCTTACATACAACACCCAGTGCTCATCCCAACAAGTGCCTTCCTCAATACCCATCACCCATTTTCCCCTCTCCCCCGCCCTTCCTCCCCCTTCCACCCTCAGTTTGTTCTCTGTATTTAAAAGTCTCTTATGGTTTGCCTCCCTCTCTATAACTATTTTTTTCCTTTCCCTTCCCCCATGGTCTTCTGCTAAGTTTCTCAACTTCCACATATGAGTGGAAACATATGATACTGTCTTTCTCTGACTGACTTATTTCACTGAGCATAATACCCTCCATTTCCACCCACGTCATTGCAAATGGCCAGATTTCATTCTTTCTCATCGCTGAGTAGTATTCCATTGTATATATAAGCCACATCTTCTTTATCCATTCATCAGTTGATGGACATTCGGGCTCTTTCCATAATTTGGCTATTGTTGAAAGCGCTGCTATAAACATTGGGGTGCATGTGCCCCTATGAATCAGCACTCCTGTATCCTTTGGATAAATTCCTCGTAGTGCTATTGTTGGGCCGTAGGGCAATTTTCTGAGAGGACCAAGTTTGTGTTATTTTTTTTTAAGTTTATTGTTTTTAGCAATCTCTCCACCAGACGTGGGGCCGGAACTCACCACCCTGAGATCAAGAATCTCATGCATTTCTGACTGAGTCAGCCAGGTGCTCCAAATCTGTGTTATTTTTAACTCTTCCAGTTGGTGAAGAACAATAACACACTCTTTTTTTTAAATTTTTTTTAAAAGTTTATTTGTTTTTTTTTTTTTTAATTTTTTTTTTCAACGTTTATTTATTTTTGGGACAGAGAGAGACAGAGCATGAACGGGGGAGGGGCAGAGAGAGAGGGAGTCACAGAATCGGAAACAGGCTCCAGGCTCTGAGCCATCAGCCCAGAGCCCGACGCGGGGCTCGAACTCACGGACCGCGAGATCGTGACCTGGCTGAAGTCGGACGCTTAACCGACTGCGCCACCCAGGCGCCCCAAAAGTTTATTTGTTTTGAGAGAGAGAGAGAGAGTGTGTGTGTGCGCGCGAGCAAGGGAGGGGCAGAGAGAGAGAATCCCAAGCAGGCTCCAATCTGTCAGCGGAGCTTGAACCCATGAACTGAGAGACCATGACCTGAGCCGCAACAAGATCATGACCGGAGCGGGGTGCTCCGACACACCCTTGAACAAAGTTGTCTTATGTGTCAAACCTTGGCCTTCTTTCCAATTGTGGAGGGTGGGCATGGCCAACCAAGCCTCAGGGGACCTACCAGTGGGACAGCAGCTTTGAAGAGGAGACAAATGCCAAGTGTGTGACCTAAAAGGAACAGAGAGCCTGGGATCCAGTCTGGGGCGAGAAATGTCCCCTTGGGAGACATTTGACTTGAGAGTTTGCCTCTCTGCCATCTACACCCCTCAAGCTTCCCGCGAGTGACTTCCTCCTACCTTGAGGCTCATTTGGACAAAACCGTTAGCTCATTTGTTCTGATGTAAAAGTATACAAGTTAGAGAATAAAGAAAGACAAAATAGAAATCACCCACGCCACGAGCACGCAGTATCTTGATAGAGGTCCTCCCATGTGTATTTTTTACGCACCTGACAACAGAAATGAATGGCTTGGAAATTCTGGAGGCTCAAAGGCCAAAATCAAAGTGCCAACAGGATTGGCTCTTTCTGGGGGCTGTGAGGGAGAATCTGTTCCGGAACGCTCTCTTTGGCTCGCAGATGGCTGGCTTATTTTCTGTTTGCACCCCGTTACCCACCTCTCAGTCTTGCTCTATGCCCAGAGGCTGACATCTTTCTCTGGTTTCCAGTTGGGGTTGACCCAATAGAAGGCACCGGCTGAAGAACAGAGGGCAGAAGGAGAGAGAGATTTGGTGTTTCTTTGCTCAACTTCTCCCCTCTCTGTCAGACCTGGGGATAGTCAGGGTTTCCCACTGGTCCTAGCACCTAGAAACCTCAACTCCTCTTTTTGAGGAGTTAAGGAGTTGACCCAATCCATGCCTCTATAAGTAGTCTGTTCATTAAACACCACCACCACCCCCTGCCCCAGCTGAGGAGTCTAATACTTAGACATACAACGTATTTTATATAGTTGGCATGGTATTTGTTCACAGAAAATATCTAAACCTTTGGAAACTAGGCAAAGGGGAGGAGGGGTGTTCTCTCAGTGCCGTATTGCGAACATCGCGTAATAGAATTATTTAATTCTTTAAGAGAATGTATCTGTGTTCGACTTTACTATTTACTGTCGGATTAAAGCCCAAACACTGTGACGTTATATGTTAACTTGTAGATTATTTCTGTCTGGTACAAAAGATAGCTCCAAAAGTTATGGTTTTATAGTCTCATGAGTTATTTAAATCAGTTTTGTATCTTATGTAGCACTGATTCTAACATTCTTTATTAATGCCTGTAAATACCGAGTTCACTAAATGCTCTTTGAACCAGCTTTACGATCTCACGAACACCCTCACTAATAAATCAAATGTCTCGGATACACGTTTATTCTGTATTTCCATGAGTTTAAATTTTTAATTTTTTAAAAAATTTTCTAACATTCATTTGTTTTTGAGAGAGGGAGTGACTGAGCGCGAGGGGAGCGACTGACCGTGAGATCATGACCTGAGCTGAAGTCGGACGCTCAACCGACTGAGCCACCCCAGGCTCTCCAACTGATGATCTTTACTTTTTTTTTTTTTTAACATTTTATTTTATTTTTGGGACAGAGAGAGACAGAGCACGAACGGGGGAGGGGCAGAGAGAGAGGGAGACACAGAATCGGAAACAGGCTCCAGGCTCCGAGCCATCAGCCCAGAGCCTGACACGGGGCTCGAACTCACGGACCGCGAGATCGTGACCTGGCTGAAGTCGGACGCTTAACCGACTGCGCCACCCAGGCACCCCTGATGATCTTTACTTTTAACTGTAGTCCACATGTTGGCAAACTCCTGTGGGAAGAGGAATGGTATAAAGTTTGCACCGGGCTTCATCTCCCATATTTAAGATGGTCCCGCCCTCCCTTCCTTCCCTGTCCAACTTGCATCCCGTCTCACCCCCGTTACAGGCACCAGGGTGTCCTTGTGGGACTTCTAGTCAGTTTGGGGCATGGCCTGAGCACACTCCTTGCTAACAATAGCACCTGCCGAGCAGTGCGTCCTTACCATATACGCACGCGGTGCTAAGTGCCTGATACACGTTATTGCTTTGGTGCTCATGTCAGCCAGGTCCGGTTATCATCTCCCTTTTCTCTGTGTGAGGAGGCTAAGTTGGGATTCGAACCCCGGGACTGAGCAGAAGGCCCATGCTCTTAAGCACCAAGGTGGGAATTGACTGCATAGGTATCAAAGACCTGAATATATGTATATGTATATGTATATGTATATGTATATGTATGTGTGTGTGTATATGTGTGTGTATTTATTTATTTATTTATTTATTATTTCTTTTTCCTTAGAGGGGCGGGAGGGGCACAGAGAGAGGGAGAAAGAGAATCCCACAATCCTGGGATCAGGACCTGAGCTGAAATCAAGAGTTGGACGCTCAACCGACTGAGCCACCCAGGGGCTCCTCTTTTTTTTTTTTTAAACCCTTCAAAAATGTGAAAACCATCCTCTCATGGACCATACAAAAACAGACCACGAGCCAGATTTTGCCCAGAGGGTTTAGTTTATTGACTCCTGTTCCAGGTCGCTGATTCTCCCTGCAGATTTGTCTAAACTGTTACCTCTAGCCACGGCTTTTTTTTCTTTCTTTTTTTTTTTTAATGTTTATTTATTTTTGAGAGAGAGAGTGTGAGCAGGGGAGGGGCAGAGAGAGAGGGAGACACCGAATCTGAAGCAGGCTCCAGGCTCCAAGCTGTCAGCACAGAGCCCGATGCGGGGCTCGAACTCACGGACCGTGAGATCATGACCTGAGCTGAAGTCGGACGCTTAACTGACTGAGCCACCCAGGTGCCCCATAACCACTGCTTTCTTAATTCTGGTTATTGTAGTTCTTTAGTTCTATTGCATTTTTTAGTTTGGTTTAGAATTTTTATTTGTTTTAACAGTTGCCGGCTCTCTGCCTAATTCTTTTAAGTTTGTTTATTTTGAGAGACAGAGAAAGCAAGGTGAGGGGGCAGAGACAGAGAGGGAGAGAGAGAATCCAAAGCAGGCTGTGCACTGTCAGCACAGAACCCTACGAGGGGCTTGAACCCATGAACCGTGAGATCATGACCTGAGCCGAAATCAAGAGATGCTTAACCGACTAAGCCATCCAGGCACCCTTCTGCCAAATTCTTAATTTTGTTTCTTTATCTCCTTGGGCATAAGAAGGATCATTATTCTAAAGTCTGTGTCTCATAATTCCAAAATCTGTAGCCAGTGTGAATCTGTCTCTGTTTTCTATCATTTCTGCTGGTTTTGATTTATGGCATCTTTCCTTATGTGTCTCATTGTTTCTTGCCAAACGCTGGACGTTGTATTTCAAAATTGTTCATAGAAACAATTTGATGCGTGGATCTTCTCCTCCAAAGAAGATTTATGTTTGCTTCAGGAAGGTATCTGGGCACATCAGCAGCTTGAATGCCCAGAAGCACCAGCACGCTGAGATTTACTTAATCCAAGTCCGGTGATTAAGGTGATTCCAGGCTGAGCTATAGCTCTTGGGAGAATTTACTTCTGGTTATAGGATGTAGGTTTTTGGGGTAAAGACCCAAGCTTTCCCTTGTTTCCTTGACAGGTTCCTTTTTATTTTTCACCCACCTTCTCCAGTTGTCCTACGAAAGTCATTTGTGGGGGGGCTAAATCCCTAGTCCACCATTCCAGAAGCAAGAATCCAGAGATAAATTCTCTATGCAAATGAATTTGGGCCTTACTATGGAAAGAGATAGTTAGGAAGAGGCTTATACGATCCTTCAAAAATTCCAAAGAAGATAGATCCAGCAAACAAACAAGCAAAAACCCACTAACACGTGCCTGCTAATTTGGTTTAAATTTCCTCTGCGGCATATTTCAACATATAATAATTGTTGAAATCTTTAATAAGTGAAAACACCTCTAGGTCATTATTAATTAGCTCTTATACTCCAAAATCAACAAAGGTTGACAATATTTTGATATTCTTGTTGAACAATTAAAGTTAAAAAAACACCTGAGAACATTTTTCTTGGTGAACTAATTTTGAACCGTAATTGTAACAGAAGGCTTCTTGAGTTAAGAATAAAAAAGACTCCAAGTAAATAAAATGAAAAAAAAACCCACCTCTATATTGAACATCACTTTCCTCTACTGAATAAGGGCTATTCATATATTCCCCAGACTTGCTATGATGTCTGGGTGTTTTGCTTCATGAAGTCCTTGATTGGCAACTTGTTTTCTTTCTGTGCACAACTGGAGGGGGACATTCTAAGGACATAGCAAGACATAAAAAATGTCACTTTCTGGGGCGCCTGGGTGGTTCAGTTGGTTAAGCATCCGACTCCCGATCTCAGCTCAGGTCACGATGTCACAGTTCATGGCATCGAGCTCTGTGTTGGGCTCTTTGCGGTCAGCGTGGAGCCTGCCTGGGATTCTCTCTCCCTCTCTCTCCGCCCCTCCCTCACTCATGCACATGCGTGTTCTCTCTCTCTCTCTCTCTCTCAAATAAGTAACCATTTACAAAGAATAAAATAAAACAATTTAGTTTTTTAAGTAGTTGTTTTCTCTAATGTCACTGGGAGAGAAAACCCCAAAGCACTTAACCTTCTAAGTCAGGGTGGGGTCTGGATTAGTGAGCAGTCTTAACCGTATATGTCATGGGTTTTCTTCTACTGGACATTCTTTCTACTGACCTATATTTGCCTTCACGGGCAGGAGTTTTCTAAAACGTGCCCCCTCCCTAGCATCCTGTGACATAGGTCTTACCATTTACCATGTTACACACAGTGTCCTGAATCTAGGTAAAGGGGATTTGCAAAGGTGCCACTCTGGTAGACAAGAGCCAAGGACTTGAAGCAGTGTTCTAAATATGTTTTCCTTATTTAGTATTACTCAGATTCTGTGTGTGTGTGTGTGTGTGTGTGTGTGTTTATTTTAAAGATACAGTTTACCTACAGTAAGATTCGGTCTTTTGGGTGTACCGTTCTATGAATTTTGCTGAATGCGTACGGTTGTGAAATTATGACTAAAATTGATGTACCGGCGTCCCTTTGCCTCAGAGATACCCTCAGGCTCTGTTGTCACCAACCTGCCCCCTACTCCCAGCCCGTTGGCAACTAACTACTCATCTGTCTACTGCTCCTATTTTTGCCTTTTCCAGATAGTCCTATAAATAGAATCATCGAGCATCCAGTGTCTGAGTTCCTCCATTTTGCACAATCCATTCCTCCAAGTTTTATTTATTTATTTATTTATTTATTTATTTATTTATTTTATTACTGGAGAATGTCCTATGACAGTAATATACCCCCGTTTGTGTAAACACTCATCCATTGAGGGACATGCGGGTCGTTTCTAGTTTGTAGCAATCACGAATAAAGCCTAGGCGTATCAGCTACCGGGTGGCTGGGTGGACGTAAAATTTCCTTTCTCCATGGGAAACGGGTAGGGGTGTGATGGCTTAGTCTCATAGGAAGGATATGCTTAACCTTGCAAGGAACTGCCAAGCCGCTTTCCGGAGTAGCTGAGTTATTCTGAATTGCAACCAGCAGATCATGAGAGTTCCAGTTGCCCCTCATTCTCACCAGCACTTGGCCTTGTCGTTATTACCAAACACGTTATCCGTGATAACAGGGATGTGGTGGTATGTCTAATGATCTTGAGCCTCTATTCATGTGCTTAGTGGCTTACTGGCTAGTGAATATCTTCTTTGGAAAAAAGCCTACTCAAATCCTTTCTCATTTCATGAAGTGGTCGTTTATCTTTTATTGTTTAGGGGTAAGAGTTCTTTGTATATTCTGCATGCAAGTCGTTTACCAGATAGATGATTTGCAAGTATTTTTCCCATCCTGTGGATCGTCCTTTCACTGCCTTTTTTTTTTCTTTAAGATTTACTTATTGCTTAAAAAAAATTTTTTTTTAAACGTTTATTAATTTTTTGAGAGACAGAGAGAGACAGAGCATGAGCGGGGGAGAGGCAGAGAGAGAGAGAGGGAGACACAGAATTCGAAGCAGATTCCAGGTTCTGAGCCGTCGGCACGGAGCCCGACGCGGGGCTCGAACTCACAAACCGTGAGATCATGACCTGAACCGGAGTCGGATGCTCAACCGACTGAGTCACCCAGGCGCCCCTTAAGTTTTTATTTATTTATTTATTTATTTATTTATTTATGTAATCTCTATGCCCAACATGGGACTCAAACTCATGACCCCAAGGTCAAGAGTCACCTGCTTCCCTGACTGAGCCAGCCAGGTGTCCTTATCTTAACATTTTCTTGATGATATTCTTTGAAGCATAAAAATGTTTAATGTTGATGTGATCCAATTTCTCCTTTTTTCTTTTGCTGCTTCTTCTTTTCGTGTCATATCTAGGAAACCATTGCCTAATCTAAGGTTATGAAGATTTATGTCTCTGGTTTTTTTCTACCAGTTTTATAGATTTAGCTCTTACGTTTTGGTCTTCGCTCCATCGATTGGTTATCATACGTTGAATTATCCTAGCAGTGTGAGATAAGTCCCACTTGGCCATGGTGTAGAATCCTTTTTTTTATGTTGCTAGATTCAGTTTGTTGGTACTTTTTAAAATAAAATTGTTTTAGGGGTGCCTGGGTGGCTGGGTCGGTTAAGCATCTGACTTTGGCTCAGGTCATGATCTCACGGTCCGTGAATTTGAGCCCCGTGTCGGGCTCTGTGCTGACAGCTCAGAGCCTGGAGCCTGTTTCAGATTCTGTGTCTCCCTCTCTCTCTGCCCCTCCCTTGTTCATGCTCTGTCTCTCTCTGTCTCAAAAATGAATAACATTAAAAAAAATTGTTTTAACGTTTATTTATTTCTGAGACAGAGAGAGACAAAGCATGAGCGGGGGAGGGGCAGAGAGAGAGGGAGACACAGAATCAGAAGCAGGCTGTAGGCTCTGAGCTGTCAGCACAGAGCCCGACACGGGGCTCGAGCTCACAAACCACGAGATCATGACCTGAGACAAAGTTGGTTGCTCAACCGACTGAGCCACCCAAGCACTCCAAGTTCGTTGGTACTTTTTGTTGAGGATTGTTGCACCTATGTTCATAAGGGATATTGGGTCTATAGTTTTCCCTTCTTGTGATGTCATCATCTGGTTTTGGTATCGGAGTGATCCTGGATTCATGGAATGATCTAGGAGGTGTTCCCTCCTTTTCTACTTTTTAGAAGAGTTTGTGAAGGATTGGTGTTAAGTCTTCTTTAAATGTTTGGTAGAATTCACCCACGAAGCCATCTGGGGCTGAGATCTTCTTTGTGGAATTTTTTTTTTTTATGTTTACTTATTTTTGAGAGAGAGAGAGACACACACAGCACAAACGGGGGAGGGACAGAGAGAGGGAGACACAGAAGTCAAAGCAGGCTCCAGGTTCCGAGCTGTTCGTACAGAGCCCAAAATAGGCGCCTTAAATAGACCTATAACAAGTAAAACAATTGAATTAGCAATCAAAAAGCATTCCACAGGGGTGCCAGGGTGGCTCAGTCGGTTAGGCATCTGACTTTGGCTCAGGTCATGATCTCACGGTTCGTGGGTTCGAGACCCAGGTCAGGCTCTGTGCTAACATTTGGGAGCCTGGAGCCTGCTTCGGATTCTGTGTCTCCCTCGCTCTCTGTCCCTTCCCCACTCGTGCTCTGTCTGTCTGTCTCTTTCTCTCTCTCAAAAATAAATAAACGTGAAAAAAAAATGTATAGGCCTATTCAGATTTTTTGTTTCTTCTGGTAGTTTCTATCTTTTCTAGGCATTGTGCATTTCATCTGGGTTGTCTAGTGTGTTGGCATATAATTATTTATAGCATTCCCTTATAACTCTTTTTTGTTTCTGTAGTTAGTAGTGAAGCCCCTTCTTTTATTCCTTTTTAGCAATTTGAGCCTTTTGTTTTAGGGTCAGTCTAGTTAAAATTTTGTAGATTTTGTTGATCTTTAAAAATATATTTTTTTTAAATTTCAGTTTTCTCGATTTTCTCTCTGTTTTCGTGCTATTTCATTCCCTTCATTTGTGCTATTTTACAGGTTGTATTTTAGGGCTCTGCCCTTAGGTTCACATATATTTATAACTGTTACATCTTCTTGATGGATTGATCTTTTATCATCATGAAATGTCTTCTTCGTTGCTAGTAAAAAATTTTGTCTTGAAGTTTATTTTGTCCGATATTGGTATCGCCACTCCAGCTCTCTTCTGGTTACTGTTTGTATGGTATATATTTTTTCATCCTCTTACTGTCAAGGTATTTGTGTCTTTGAGACTACTGTGTGTCTCTTGGAGACACCATAGGGTCGGATCATATTTTCGTGTGCATCTTGCCGATCTCTGCCTTTTGACTGGAGTGTTTCCAGGGAACTGCCACAACCAGTCAGGTAAAGGCAGTTCTCGGACGGGGCTTGGGGGAGCTCCAAACCTCTTCTGCCCTCCGTGGCTGCTAGGTTTCTAGTTTTCACAGTAACTTTTGTGGTGAGATTATTGGATTTCAAGGCTTCCAAGGAGATTGGAAGAGGAAGATGTTACGAGGCTAGTACCACAAAGCTCCCATTCTTACTGAGATTCCACTCTTTCATTTTTGTTAAGTTTATTGTGTTTATCGAGAGAGAGAGAGAGACAGTGAGAGCACAAGAGGGGCAGAGAGAAAGGAGGAGGGAGAGAGAATCCCAAGCAGGCTCTGCACTGCCAGCACGGAGCCCAAGATGGGGTTTGAACCCACAAATCGTTGAGATCATGACCTGAGCCAAAATCAAGAGTCAGAGGCTAAACCGACTGAGCCACCCAGGCACCCCTCCACTCTTTTTCTTGAGTAAACATTCCTTGAATTGTTGCAAGCCTTTAGTTACTTTGCAGAGATCTGAAAAAGTTGACCTTGACTATTTTTGTGAGCATTCTTATTGTTCTTATTGGGGAGAACATTGAAGGACGTCTCTGTGCCACCATTCCTATAGATGTCACTCCTCCAAATCTGCTTTTATACCCAACTGTCTATGCAGGAAAATCTACCACGTGTTTATTTTTAATGGAATTAGAAAGCGTGTATCTATATACTCTTCTGTGTTAGAAAAATAAAACTGGAAACACCTTAACAAGCAGGCATATTTAGAAGGTACAAAGAAACAAGGAACAGAGAATAAATATATAATTCAGAAAGATAAGGAGTAATTTGCAACGGTAGAGCAAAGCAATGCAAACTTTAATTCCATAGTCTGCACAATTCAACAAATTAATGCACCCAAGCTCCAAACTCCCTGAACATTTTCCTCTAGCACCTAGATCTTCCTAAGATACTATATTAATTTTCTTTTCTTTCTTCTTAAAAAATTTTTTTAATGTTTATTTATTTTTGAGAGAGAGAGAGAGAGACACAGCACGAGTGGGGGAGGGGCAGAGAGCAAGGGAGACAGAATCCGAAGCAGGCTCCAGGCTCTGAGCTGTCAGCACGGAGCCTGCTACGGGGCTTGAACCCACGAACTGCAAGATCATGACCTGAGCTGAAGTCGGATGCTGGGCTGACTGAGCCACCTGGGCGCCCCGACTATATTAACTTTCTATTGCTGCCATAACAGATAACCACGAACCTAGTGGCTGAAAAGAATAGTACTTATTAGCTCCCCATTCTGAACGTTAGAGGTCAAGGCAAGCTCAGCACCTTCTCTGTCTTGGGTCCCAGAAGGGCTGAAATGAAGGTGTTGGCCAGGCTGCATTTGTCTCTGGAGGCTCTGGACAATCTTCCCCTTCCCAGTCCGTTGAAATTGTTGGTGGAAGTCAATTCCTTGTGCTTGTAGGACTGCTGGCTGCCTTCCAGGGCTGCTTTCTGCCTCTAGAGACCGCCTGCCTTCCTTGGCTCACGGCCCCCTTTTGCACATCTTTAAAGCCAGCATCAGTGTGTTGACTCCTTCTTGTGCATTGAGTCTGACTTCCTTTTTTGTCACCAACCAGAAAAAAACTCTGTGTAAAGAGACTTACGTGGGGGCGCCTGGTTGGCTCAGTCGGTTAAGCGTCCAACTCTTGATTTCGGCTCAGGTCATGATCTCATGGTTCGTGAGTTCGAGCCCCGCATGGGCTCTGTGCTCACAGCACAGAGGCTGCTTGGGATTCTCTCTCTCTTTCTCTCTCTCTACCCCTCCACTGCTTGCTCTCGATCTCTGTCTCTCAGAATAAATAAAAATAAACTTTAAATAAAAAAAATACAGGATTCACATGATTAGAATTAGGCCCACAGGGATAGTCTCCCTATTTTAGGGCCAATTGTGCTATGTAACATAACATAATTCGGGGGAGTGATTTTATGGGACCCACAGGATCTGAGATTAGGGCATAGAACCTTGAGGAAGCCATACGTAGAATTCTGTCTCCTTACGTGAAAGCCGGTTTGTTTGCAAAATGATTGGCCTGACCGGAAGTTGGCAGGCAAGGCAGATTCCTGCACAGAGAAAACTTTTCCCCCAATTTTGATTTTGGGAATTTGGAGGATACAAAAAAACTGGAAAGAATAGTATAATGCACACATACGTATCTACCCACGAGGCCCATCAGCAAGGAGCCCGACGCAGGGCTCGATCCCAGAACCCTGGGATGATGACCTGAGTCAAAGTCAAGAGTCAGACGCTCAACTGGCTAAGCCACCCAGGCGCCCCCAAATACGTTTTATGTATCTGCTTTTTTTTGAAAAACGATCTAACGTTTATGCAATGTGTCTGTCGCACCCCTTTTGTGTTCTTCAACCTAGAACTGTCTTGACATTTTTTAAATTTGCGTGCGTAGACTTTGAAAAGACCAGAAGTTGACTGCTTTCTTGTGGTATCACTTGACTTGTTCTTTTAGCCCCTGTATGTCATGTGAAAGTTTGAAAGGAAATAGCGTTTCATAGGTTATGCTGTTTACTTCATGTTGTGTCGTACTGGGAGTGCCTAAGATCAGACTCCCGCAGTCTTAGGGCTGTTAAGTTTGATTCCCGAGTTAAAGTGACAACCACTAGATTTCTCCACTGCAAAGCGATGCATTTCCCTTTATGGCAAGCGAAGTGTTCATGAGGTGACACTTAGGCACCACGCAGCTGTCCTGTTCACCGATGGCCTGACACCTAATGGTTTTGCCATACATTTGTAATCCCTCCCTGAACGAACTGTGGCACTAAGGTTTGCCCCGTGGTGATTTTTCACTGCCAACATGCTTCTACGTTTATCAGTCGCAATTTTTCTGTAAAGAAGAGGCTTCTCTCTTTAATTAGAGTAGGGGAGGGGCGCCTGGGTGGCGCAGTCGGTTAAGCGTCCGACTTCAGCCAGGTCACGATCTCGCGGTCCGTGAGTTTGAGCCCCGCGTCGGGCTCTGGGCTGATGGCTCAGAGCCTGGAGCCTGTTTCCGATTCTGTGTCTCCCTCTCTCTCTGCCCCTCCCCCGTTCATGCTCTGTCTCTCTCTGTCTCAAAAATAAATAAATGTTAAAAAAAAAAAAATTAGAGTAGGGGAAATACTTACCTGTTCTAATTACAAATCGTTGGAGAAAAAGTTGGTGTCAAAGTCCTTTTCGATGGTGGCAAATGACCAGTTTTTCGTTCTCTTTCTTTTCTTTGTTATTATCCATGTAAACTTAAGAATTTTGTTTTATTTGTGCATACTTGATTATGTTTGTTATCATCATCATAATCATTATTTCAGAAAAGGTTTTTACATGTGTATTTATTTTTGAGAGATAGAGAGAGACAGAGCTTGAGTCGGGGAGGGGCAGAGAGAGGGAGACCCAGAATCCGAAGCAGGCTCCAGGCTCTGAGCTGTCAGCAGAGAGTCTGATGCGGGGCTCGAACTCACGAACCCGAGATCACGACCTGAGCGGAAGCCAGGCGCTTAACCCACTGAGCCTCGCAGGCACCCTCATTATCATTATTTGATACTCAAGTTGCCCAGTCCAAATGGCCAGTGGGAACCCTTCAATGTGACGCCAAGATTCTTTTGACATGACTTAATCTTGGAGGTTCCTTTGGTTTTTGTCTTCCTTTCTGACACAATACGATTCGGGCTCGTTTTGAACTTTTCCTGCATAGATCTGGATTCAGCTCTCTCTGAGAAAGCCTTGACTGCATTTAGGGAGAATGCAATTCAGAAACCAACATAGGTGCTAAATGTTCTCATTGCTACTGGGGGCAGGGGCATGGATTCCAGACCAGGGGTCAGAAAACACAACAAACTCTGGCCCTCAAGCCACTGCTTGTTTTTGTAAATAAAGTTTTATTGGAACACTGCCATGCTCATTTGTTTACGAATTGTCTGTGGCTGCTTTCACCCAATAACAGCAGAGTCAAATAGCTGAAACAAGATGAGGTGGCCCGCAAAGCCTGAACTGTTTACTATCCAGCCATTGACAGGAAAAATGTGCCAACTCTGGTGTAAACATTTCGGGATTATATTTTGTAATAACATTCCACGTTGCCGGGTTTTTTTAAGTTTTTTAAAATATTTATTTATTTTTGAGAGACAGAGTGAGACAAAGTGAGAGTGGGGGAGGGGCAGAGAGAGAGGGAGACACAGGATGTGAAGCAGGCTCCAGGCTCCGAGCTGTCAGCACAGAGCCCGACGCGGGGCTCAAACTCATGGACCGTGAGATCGTGACCTGAGCCGAAGTCGGACGCTCAACCGACTGAGCCACCCAGGCGCCCCATCCATGTTTCTGTTTTTAATTCAGATTGGAACTCAAGTGTTTTTCCCAACTTCTCTGATGCTATATTTGTACCTCTACTTCCTTAACCGAAAGTCTTGATTTTTTAATAACATGGACATAGTTACATCTTTTGCTTTTCTCTACGATACAAAAAAACAGCTTCAAAATCGCAGTGTCAATATTACTCCTAAAAACAAAATGACTGAGGAACACTTAGGATTTCTTTATAGTTTTTTTGTACGCCATTAAAATACATTCCACCAAGAATGTACAGAGTACTGTGCACAAGTCACATAAAATAGTGCTTTTCTCTGCGGGCACAAGTCACGTAAAATAGTGCTTTTCTCTGCGGGCGATATTACTGATTCGATACGCTGTCACGTTTATTTGTTTCACTTTGTTTTTCATCTTGGAGCTTGCTTTACGTTCCTTTTTGTATCGCTATTATTTGAAAATATGTGCGACGCAATCCTAATGGAGGACGTTACCGGGCTGATTAGAAACTAATAAATTAAGACCATAAAATACGAGGAAGGATATAGGAAAATTGGCGATACCGTTAGCAAGCTCGAGAAAACTCCCCAACTCATTTTCTGATCGCCCTTACAAAGGCTGGTACGCAAACCCCTCACTACAAAAAGAAAATTAGCAGCTCGCACCCAGGAGGGTGTGTGCATGTGAGACAGGCACACCCGAAGGCAGTTTTAATCTGGAGGTGGAAACACTAGACTATGAAGCCAGGACGCCTACGTTTGAATCTCAGCGTCACTAATCACTATCTGTGGGTGAGTCATTTAACTTTTCGGTGCCTTAGTGTCTTCATCTGCAAAATGGGGGTGATGATGGTGCCTGCCTCACATGGTTGCCGTGAAGTGTCCCTTCGTATACGTAAGATGCTTCACGTCAAGAGCATTATGTGTTAGCTGCTGTTATTAAAGTTTATTTAGCTTGAGAGAGAGAGAGAGCATATATGAGTGGGGGAAGGGCAGAGAGAGAGGAAGAGAGAGAAACCCAAGCAGGCTCCAAGCTGTCAAGGCAGAGCCCGGCACGGGGCTCGAACCCACGAACTGGGAGATCGCGGCTCGAGCCGAAATCAAGAGTCAGACACTTTAACTGACTGAGCCACCCGGGCGCCCAGTTGCTGTTTTTGTTATCGAAAGACAGTTCGTCCACAGAGTGGTCGCGGCTCAGGGTTTCTACCCAGAGTTAGCCAAATGTGAGGTTAAGGGCACCAGCCGTATCTGGGGGACATGAGAATAGGTTAACAGCCTGACTCGAATAACATAAAAATGATGGGAACGTCCCTTGGAGGGCAGAGTGGGACACCCCCTCCCCGGCCCCCAAATCTGCCTCACCCACTTCTAGGGCCAACAGTGATGAGACCAGGGGGCTGGGCAGGTGACACATGTCACCTGAGTACGCCAAGCCGGTGCCCTGTGTCTAGAAGGCGACGCAGCATGGTGGTTAGGACGGAAGGTTCTGGCGTTAGACTGCCTGAGTTTAAATCCTGGCGCTATTTTACACAAAGCGTCACCTACTGCAAACTTCGTAATCTCTGTAAGCCTCAACTTGTCCATCTCTAAAACGCGAAGTGTTAGCCCCCTACGTTGTTGGGATTCTCTCTCTCCCTCTCTCTCTCTGTCCCTCCTCTGCCCGCGCTCTCCCTCTCCCTCCGTCTCTCCTTCTCAAAACAAATACACAAACATTAAAACAACAACAACAACAACAAAGAACGTTAGAACTGAAATGCTCCTCCAAGAGCTGCCCGCCCCCTCTCTTCCCTGAGTTCAGATGGCATCTGATCAGTTCAGTGCGCTCAGGGCCTGGGGGGGCGGGGAGCAGGGAGTAAGGCTGGGCCTTTGGCTTGACATGCTCAGAAAAAGGAGATCTGATAAGGCTCCACGGACTCCCACTACAGCCTTTTTCTTCCTTCGGTCAGACAGCAACGTTTCCTCCACATCACGCGGCTTGAGAGACCCCCCCCCCACCACCACCACCAGGGCCTGCTTTTCGGTTTCCCACTCTTGATATCCGCGTCAGACCCTTCCTGTACCGCAGTGGCCGGCTCGGAGGGGCCTCGCACGGCTTCCAGAATTGTCTGCATTTGGCAGGAGGCTTAGCAGCAGCTGATAGAAAGCCAACTGGAATCACTTTACGCAAAAGAGGATTTGTTGAAAGGACACCGTGGGTAGCTCCTGGAATCAAAGGATTTGCTACACAAACAGGGAGTCGCAGAGGCAAAATTGGGACAGCCCCAGGGACCTCAAAGGTTGGAAAGAAGTTCCTCAAAACCAGCGTGCTCTGTCTTCATCTGGGACATGCTCTCAGATCGGCTCATGCCCAGAGGCTGAGACCAAGGCCCTGGAAGCTTCCAGACTCAGATCTACTCAGTGTCACCACCCAAGAGGAACGTGGTCTTCAGATGAACATATGGGAAGGGGGGGGGGGGGGGTGGGGGGTGGAAAGAAAGAGAGAGAGAGAAACAAACCATAAGAGACTCTTTTAAAATAAAATTTTTTTTTAACGTTTATTCATTTTTGGAGAGAGAGACAGAGCATGAGCAGGGGAGGAGCAGAGAGAGAGAGAGGGAGACACAGAATTGAACGGCTGGGCTGTCAGCGCAGAGCCCGACACGGGGCTCGAACCCACGAACCATGAGATCATAACCTGAGCCGAAGTCGGGCACTCAACTGGCTGAGGCGCCCAGGCGCCCCAAGAGACTCTTAAGGGTAGAGAACGACAACAACAAAAAGAAAACAATTAAAAAAAGAAAAAAGATAGCGAACAAACTGAGGCTTGATGGAGGGAGGTGGGCGGGGGATGGGCTCCTCACTTACGATGAGCCCTGGGATTGTAAGTGATGAATCACGGAAGGGAGCATGGCCACAAGAAATAAATAACTCTACAGCCTCATTAAAGACAAAAATCGAGGGGCGCCTGGGTGGCTCGGTCGGTTAAGCACCAGACTCTTGATTTCGACTCAGGTCATGATCTCACCATTGGTGAGATCGAGCCCCACGTCGAGCTCCATGCTGAGAGCCTGCTTGGGATTCTATGTCTCCCTCTCTCTCTCTGCCCCTCCCCACCCCCCACCCCCACCCCCGTCTCTCTCCCTCTCTCTCTCACAAAATAAATAAATAAACATTTAAAAAAAAAGACAAAAATCAAACCTATGAGACTCCATACAAATCCACATGACTTCCACAGTCATTCATAATGAAGCAAGTCCAGACTTAAACAACGTATGGGAAAATGTGCCCACATAACTGATTTTTCTAGCTACAAGAACTGTATCTTCTAAGTGCTAAAGCATGTTTCTTTTTTTTTTTAACTTTTTTTTTAAAATTTTTTTTTCAACGTTTATTTATTTTTTTTGGGACAGAGAGAGACAGAGCATGAACGGGGGAGGGGCAGAGAGAGAGGGAGACACAGATTCTGAAGCAGGCTCCAGGCTCGAACCCACGGACTGTGAGATCATGACCTGAGCCAGTTAGACACTTAACCGACTGAGTCACCCAGGTGCCCCTCTGATGGTTTTCTACACTATGGCAGAAACAACTTTTCCTGCTTTTATAAAAAGAGTGTCCCGAATGAAATTCAACCCTGATAGGCTACCAAGTAACAGTTATCGATGATTTTTTTTAGTTTATTTATTTATTTTGAGAGAGAGAAAGAGAGAGAGACGAGGGGAGGGGCAGAGAGAGAGGGAGAGGGAGAATTCCAAATAGGCTCCGAACCGTCAGTGCTGAGTTTGACGTGGGGCTCGAACCCGTGAACCGTGAGATCATGACCTGAGCCAAAACCTGGATGCAGACACTTAACCGACTGAGCCACCCAGGCGCCCCGAAAGTTATCAATTCTTGAATATCAGTGAGGTTCTCCTGGACCACTGAGGCATGTAGAGCTATTTGCCTCTATGCCAAGGGCATCAGGCTATGTGTTTTGATTTCTGGTTTCATTTCTAAGTTTTTGGTCTCATGTTCTCAGATGCTCTTTCCCAAAGCTGTGACTGTGCCTGCCCCTACCACCTGTCACCCTTAAGCTCTCCTCCCCTCGCCCACTGCCTTGCTTATTGGCTAAGGCTAATATGCCATGGATTGGGAAATCAGACGACCAAGAATGTTACAATATTGCGCAAAATATTTGCAAATTCAGAAACTAGAATTTACTGCTGTGTGAAGAAATCGCCTCTGAGTGAAAGCTGGGGAACTTGTCTATGAATAAATTAGGAGAACTCTTTAACACTTATCAGGTTATTTCTACACACTTGTCATTTTCTTTCCTGTGTTTGTCCATCTCGGCTCACAGATGATTCGAGATGGTTGTGTTACCAACAGTATGATTGTATAAGAACTGAGATATTTCCTTACTTCTCTTCTTCATATTACCTCTTTTCTAGCTTACATTCGCCTCATTTTTAGACGTCTATTTATCGGGGCACCTGGGTGGCTCAAGTTGGTTAACCGTCTGACTTCAGCTCAGGTCATGATTTCACAGTTTGTGGGCTTGAGTCCTGTATCAAGCTCTGTGCTAGGAGCTTGGAGCCTGCTTTGGATCCTCTGTCTCTCCCTCTCTCTGCCGCTCCCCCACGGTCTCTCTCTCTGAAAAATAAATAGACATTAAAAAAATAAATTGTTAAATATCTATTTATCCATGAGTCCCCACTCAGCTATTTTAGATCATTTCCAAGAAGTGAAAACATGGACCCCTCCAGCCTCCCTTAAATCGGTAAACGGACACCCACATAGCGTTGAAATTTACACCGATGCAGCAGCTTTCAGTCACAGAAAGAGAAAAATCAGAGAGACGACTTTTTCTATAGATAAATCATTATAAAACCTTGTGATTTTGAAATTAACACTGGGCAGGGCTGAATTCTGGAACCCGATGAAAGTATTTCCTTGTGGGAAAGAACGCTTGCAACACAAACTAACAGGGAATTGAGAAAATATCTGAATTCAAACGCACAGATCCTACTTTTCCCATAGATAATAAAAAATAGAAAAAAAAAAAAAGATCAGCCCACTTCTCTGCTACTAAATGAGAGTAGATTGAAATGATTATGGCCTACATGCCCCAGATAGGAAGACCCACTCTGGAAACTTCATCTCCAAAAATAGCAAGTCTGGCTCTGTTTACACCGGGCTAATCAACAGTTCGATTGGTTGATTCAGGGTGGGGGGGGAATGAAACTGATTGTACAACAAAGTTAAGTAGGTATTGCAATTACTTTGGCTACATAGTAAGCCATCCCAGAACTTAGTAGCTTAAAACAGCGACATTTGTTTGGCTCACAAATCTGCAATCTGACCAGGGTTCAGCAGGGACAGCTCATGAGTGCTCCGCTCCACATCAGCAAGGGACGCTGGAAGGCTGGGGTCTGGAATGATCCAAGGCTCCTCTACTCGCACATCTGGAGGTTGATGCTGGAGAGACTCAAACAGCTGGGGGCTGGGACAGCTGTTGTTCCTCAGACATCTCTCTGTATCTCTAGGTGGTCTCTCCACGTGGCCTTTCCAGTATGGTGACCCCCAGGTGGCCAGACTCCCCCCACGATGGCCCTGGGACCCCAAGGCAAGTGTTCCAAGAGAGCAAGGGCCTGACAGAAGCTAACTCAGCATCAGGAGTCACTCGGTTGTTACTTCATCTGCCTTCTGTTGGTTAGAAGTGAGTCATCATAGGCCAGCTCGTGTTCAAGGGGAGAAAATCCAGATGAATCTGGAACACAGGAAGAGTAGAAAGAGAAGAGGTGACTGGGCGTAGCTGGTGATGACCCCTTTCCTGAGGACTGGCGACGAAGGACTTCTGCTAAGAGCAAGGTGGCCACGCAACACGTTTGGGTTGAAGGAGAATAAGACACCCCGCCCTCCCGCCCCGCCAAGTCAAGGCCTACACAAGAGGTGCCATGGTGAGAACTTCAGCGAACCCAGCCTGAGCAGGAAAGTGAGAGAGCTCGGGTCTACAAGTGCTCCAGAGTCACCAAGGAGCTCCTTCGTAGTCACTTAGATTTGTGAGGTCGGGGTTCTTAAAAATAAGACACTTTGGAGGTGTCATTTACGTTAGGCTTTGTAAAGAACTTCCACGTAAATTCTCTCTTCTTCTGCTCTGTGTGGTAAAACTTCTTCTCTACCGAAAGGCAATGGACGACACCGTGAAGTTCACCTTTATGGAGGAAATTGGATCAGTCTTTGGAAAGATGGCGTCCTACGTTAGGGGAGGCCTGGATAGCTGCTTGTAGTGGTGGTTTCTGTTGATCAGGGTGATTTTTTTTCAGGAAGCCCTCTCTCGTCCTCCAGCTGGATGGAACAGCCCCTTTCTCTTCTGTCATAACACAATGATCACACCTTTATGTCAACGTTTTTATTCATTTTTGAGACAGAGAGAGACAGAGCATGAACAGGGGAGGGCAGAGAGAGAGGGAGACACAGAATCTGAAACAGGCTCCAGGCTCTGAGCTGTCAGCACAGAGCCCGACGCGGGGCTCGAATTCACGGACCGTGAGATCATGACCTGAGCCAAAGTCAGATGCTTAACTGACCAAGCCACCCGGGCACCCCTAAAACAATTTTATTTTAAAAAGTACCAACAAACTGAATCTAGCAACATAAAAAAAAGGATTCTACACCATGGCCAAGTGGGACTTATCTCACACTGCTAGGATAATTCAACATATGATAACCAATCGATGGAGCAAAGACCAAAACGTAAGAGCTAAATCTATAAAACTGGTAGAAAAAAACCAGAGATTTATGTCTCTTCTTATATCCGTACTGTATTCCCTACACTCACTACCCAACTGTGAACTTTTGAGCATGATGAACCATTTTTTTTAAATGTTTATTTATTTTTGAGAGAGAGAGAGAGAGAGGGAATCAGAGGATCTGATGTGGGCTCTGTGCCGACAGCAGAGAGCCTGATGGGAGGCTCAAACTCCCGAACCGTGAGATCATGACCTGAGCTGAAGTCAGATGCTTAGCCAACTGAGCCATTCAGACGTCCCCATGATGAACCATTTTGATCCGTTTTTATTCCCTTTAACACTTAACAGGGCACCTTGCACATCTATGTTTGTTGAGGAGGGAGTGTATAAGTTAGTAAGTGAACAGTCATGAAAATGTATTATATGGAAACTTCAACATAAAAGATGTGAAGCCATAAGACGATCACCGTCGTAAACATGAGGGATGTCTCTTCTAAGGAGCACAGACAAAGAAAAAATATAATAAAAGCACATAATCTTGTTTATGTATGCGATCAAGAAATATTTCGATATCGCCATCTATCCATTTTGATAAACATGTGCTTGGTGTATCTTAGTGGGCCTACATCAATATTTGCGTCATTATCAACAGAGAATAGACTGAATATTTTATGGCAATTTTACGACCATATCGTTTGAAAATCGCATAGATATTATGAGAGACTCATTGGTTTCATAAGCTAGATTTATGGAAGGCATTTCCAGTATCAGATGAAGAGGGGCCTCATCATACTTTTCTTGTAAATGACTTTTCATATTGCCAGTCGATTATTACGGTTCTGAGACACTGAACCCAGAAAACTCATTTTAGAGTCAGGAATGCTTGATTCGTAAGATGTGAAGGGAATGGGTGCCTTTACTTTGAATCATTGTCAAAACCAAAGATAGACTACCTGTTAGCTTTGGAGGGAAAAAGACTCAAAGGCCAATGAAATGAGACCGATTATTCATTCCGTGGGCAAAGAGTTGATTGTCCGTGTAAATGAGCAAACCGTGGGGTCACGGCAGGGACAATGCCACTCGATCCATGAGGACAATACAGGATGGTTGGCTTTGTCGAAGTAATGGGGCAGATGGCATGCTGGCATGGCCTGGAGGGTGCGCTTCCATGAGCCTGGGTCAAAATGATGGCCCTTCTAGCTCAGTGCCGGTTGGGCCACATTGCTCCCATCTCCCTCTCCTGGAGGCAGCCTGCGGGCTTTCAGATTTTCCGTGCACAGAAACCATCCCACTCAACCACCATACTAACAGCAGGATCCCACCTGCTATAAGGGACAAATGTTTCGGCTCAAAGGTAAGCACCACCGGAGGCACCTGGCTGGCTCAGTCGGGTAAGATCTGACTTCAGCTCGGGTCATGATCTCATGGTTTGTGGGTTCAAGTCCCACGCCAGGCTCTGTGCTGACAGCTCGGAGCCTGGAGCCTGCTCTGGATTCTGGGTCTCCCTCTCTCTCTGCCCCTTCCCCTGCTCGTGCTCTCTCTCTCTCTCTCTCTCAAATATAAATAGACATTAAAAAAATTTTTTTAAAAAGGTAAGCACCACCAGGAAGATCTGATGAGTTGATTTGAAAATCCGAATGATTTTAAACTTAAGAAAAAAGAAGGTTGGGGCGCCTGGGTGGCGCAGTCGGTTAAGCGTCCGACTTCAGCCAGGTCACGATCTCACGGTCCGTGAGTTCGAGTCCCGCGTCAGGCTCTGGGCTGATGGCTCGGAGCCTGGAGCCTGTTTCCGATTCTGTGTCTCCCTCTCTCTCTGCCCCTCCCCCGTTCATGCTCTGTCTCTCTCTGTCCCAAAAATAAATAAACGTTGAAAAAAAAATTAAAAAAAAAAAAGAAAAAAGAAGGGGGGGCACCTGGGTGGCTCAGTCGGTTGAGCGTCCAACTTCGGCTCAGGTCATGTTCTCACGGTTCCTGAGTTCAAGCCCTCACATGGGGCTCGCTGCTGTCAGCACAGAGCCCACTTTGGATCCTCTGTCCCCCCTCTCTCTGCCCCTCTCCACTCTCTCTCTCTCTCTCTCTCTCTCTCAAAATAAATAAATAGAAAATCTGATTGACTTGAGTGTCTGTTCCACACCTAATCTGCATTGGCTTATGCCCTCCCAAAGGAAGAAACAAGGTTGGCTATGGTGGTGAATGAGGTGCACACTGCAGAACCATCAAAGTGCACTGGTATTCTAGAACTACTTCTTTCCCTCTCTGATGGGGTTTGAAGGTCCTCAGACACCTCAGCTGCATCCCGTGAGCTTTCTTCTTATTACAGCATGCTATCAGTCTTCTCATGGCTTTTCTGCTGATGCTTGCCAGTTACTTTAACTGGCACCCAGGTCCTTACTTGCTTTAAAAAAACTTTCTCTTAATGTTGACTTATTTATTTTTGCGGGGGGAGGACAGCAGGAGAGGGAGACACAGAATACCAAGCAGGCTCTGCCAATCTGCCAACGCAGAGCCCGATGAGGGGCTCGGTCTCATGAACCCTGAGATCGTGACATGAGCCGAGATCGAGTCAGATGCTTAACTGACTGAGCCACCCAGGCGTCCCAGGTCCTTACTTTCTTAAGTGTGCCTGCCCTGCGTCTTCTCCTGAAAGGTGGGGAGAAGGCCCGTGTCTCTTCAAGGTGTCTTTGTTTCCAGGCACAAGGCAGAGCTCAGCAACCCTACCCTCAGGCTCTTCTTGAATCCCTAGAGGCAGTGGTCCATCACCTGAGTCAATCTCTCCATTTTTTCTTAGAAGCCCAGATCAAATCTTTGGGGCAGATCCGTCATGAGACAATGTATGGGCCACCGACAGTGAATGTCTTCTCCCCAGAACGTCCTTTGCCTCAGGCTGAACCCTGGCTCCCCTTCCCCCACTCAGAAGGAACTCCTAATCTGTCCATTGCTGACCGGGACGTTGGGGGTGCTTGGTAGACTCCAGTTTGGGGGGGGTCTCTTAGCCCTAGGGGGAGGGGGCCGATCTCAGCAACCACTGGCATGGAGAGGTAGACTGTACCCACTCAGAACAGACCATTCCAAGTGGCCAACTGGCACCAGCCGGGCAGGACGGCAGCAACGTGCAGGACAGTTGAGGACCCAAGGAAAAAGATCTCAGGGCCTGAGAAAGCAAGAAGGAACCCCGTTCAAAATAGTCCATCCAGACATGTGGTTCTGAGGCGGCATAGATAAGATAGTTGAGGGGCGCCTGGGCGGCTCCGTGGTTGAGTATCCCACTTTGGCTCAGGTCGTGATCTCCCGGCTTAGGACTCTGAGCCCCGCGTCGGGCTTTGCTGCTGTCAGCACAGATCCCGCTTCGGATCCTCTGTCTCTCCCCCCCCCCCCCACCCCGCCGCCTCAAAAATAAAATAAACATTAAAAAAAAAAAGCGGAGGTGAGAGAGTCACAGGTGTGCCTGGGAAGACCGTCATACACTTGGAGAAGGATGGGAGCCCGAGGACCAATAACACAAGCAGCAGGCAGATGGGGACGATGACAGGCGTGGGCGAGGCAGCCCCCAGCTCAGGAACTGGTCTACAGAGGCTCTTTCTTTGGGGCTCAGGCGGTGCTGTTGAAGGGGCATGTCCTTGTTCAAGTTGCCCCCCAAAGCAGGCCTTGAGACAAGGACTTGGTTGCGGGGCGTTTATAGGGAAGGTGGCCGCAGGAATAAGAGGGAGGCAGCGAGGAGACAGAGACAGGGAAGGAGAAAAAGCTAAAGACACGGTGCCGTGTTGAGCTGGTGACCGCCGCGGACTCATTCCCGCTGGCAACCGCTGCCTGGATCCAGTAGACTGAGCCCCAGATTCGTCCTTCCAGAGGACAAGAGGCGAGACCTTTTTTTTTTTTTATAAAATTTTTTTTTAACGTTTTATTTATTTTTGAGACAGGGAGAGACAGAGCATGAGCAGGGGAGGGGCAGAGAGAGAGGGAGACACAGAATCGGAAACAGGCTCCAGGCTCTGAGCAGTCAGCACAGAGCCCGACGCGGGGCTCGAACTCACGGACCACGAGATCGTGACCTGAGCTGAAGTCGGACGCTTAACCGACCGAGCCACCCAGGCGCCCCGAGACTTTTTTTTTTTAACGAGAAATTTTTAAGTTTATTTATTTATTTTGAGAGCGACAAAGAGAGCGAGGGGGGAGGGGAGGGGCAGGGAGAAAGAGACAGAGAATCCCAAGCAGGCTCTGCACTGTCGCGCAGAGCCCGACGCGGGGCTGGAACTCGTGAACCGCGAGGTCATGACCTGAGCCGCGTGAGCCACCCAGGCGCCCCATCGTGAGACCCTCTATCCATGGACTCCAATCTCCCACTGGTTGGTGGGTGCCCCTGCGGCTTTACCTCCTCCAAATTTCTGGACTATTTATGGGCGGAGACAAGTTCCCTAAAGCTTTGGTACAAAGCCTGTAGGCGGCCCTGGAATCCGAGGTGCATCCGGGCCAACCGCAGCTGAAGTCGGACGGGGCCAAGGGGGTGTGAGACAAAACACAAAAAGCATCTCCCGTAGCTCCCTAGCGCAGTCTTAGTGGGCAAAACACACCGAGCCCAGGAACGATTGGATCCCCTGAGCTCACACTGGCCCAAGATTGACAGGCTCCCGTTGGCTCTGCTGTTTGCCAATGGAGGGAGTGTCTTATCTTCCCCGAGGAGATTGTGACCCATATATCATCCTTCTTGGCCGCGGCGCCCGTGAGAGCTGCCTGGATCAGAAGGTGTCCGTTGGGCAATCTGGTCCCCAACTTACCATTTTTCTCTGGCTGACCTGCAAAGTTTGGGATGAATGCGGTTTTCCTTTGAAATTTGTAAAACCTTTTTATTCTTGTCATTGCTTAGCCTCTCTAAACTATAAATTCTTTGCCAACAGACATAGAATGACATCTATCTTACTCATCACTGTATCTCCAGTGCCCAACACAGTGCCTGCCTACCACTTAGTAGGTTCTTATTAGGGGCGCCTGGGTGGCTCAGGCGGTTAAGCGTCCGCCTTCAGCTCAGGTCATGATCTCGCAGTCCGTGGGTTTGAGCCCCACGTCGGGCTCTGTGCTGACAGCTCGGGGCCTGGAGCCTGCTTTGGATTCTGTGTCTCCCTCTCTCTCTGCCCCTCCCCTGCTCATGCTCTGTCTCCCTCTGTCTCAAAAATAAATAAAAACATTAAAAATCTTTTTTCCAAAAAAAAAAAAAAAGATATGTTGGAGGGGAGGTCACCTGGGTGGCTCAGTCAGTTAAGCGTCTGACTCTTGATTGCAGCTCAGGTCATGATCTCACAGGTTCATGGGATCGAGCCCAATGTCAGGCTCTGTGGTGATATCACAGAGCCTGCTTGGGATTCTCTCTCTCTCCCTCTCTCTCTGCCCCAACCCTGCTTGCACTCTTGCTCTCTCTCTCTCTCAAAATAAATAAAGAAACATTAAAAAAAAAAAAAAAGGTGTTGGGGCTATATCTATAGGCTGGTGCTCTGTCTCTGTCTCTCAAAAATCAATAAACGTTAAAAAAAAAAAAAGATTCTCTCTCTCTCCCTCTGCCCCTCTCCCCTGCTTGTGCTCTCGCGCTCTCTCTCTCTCTCAAAAATAAGAAATAAAAATAAAAAGATTTTCTTTTTAAGTAATCTCTACACCGACATGGAGCTTGAATTCACCACCCCAAGATCAAGAGTCACGTGCTTCCCCTACTGAGCCAGCCCGGCGCCCCAACAGGCACAGCTAAGTTGATACATACATCCAGGCCACCTCATTGAGGTCACATAGGCCACACGGCTTCTGTCACCTAGTGCCCTGTGCTCACCATTCATTCCCCAGGTCATGAAGAGCTCCTCCTAACACCCAGCCTTCAATGGCGACACAGTAAATACCTCGTTACATGAATGAATCAAAATACCTCCAACGATTTTCCTGTTGTTGGACACCCTGGCTGCCTCCAATTTTCCACAAAGCGTTTGTTCTTTTCTCTTTTAAATGAAAGCAACCCGAGCAGCAGTATAGAGTCTGGACCACTTAGCCAACTATTGCGATGGCTCAGAATGAGATCCTGAATCCAGATGGAGGCAGAAGGAATAGAACGGAATAGACCAACACCAGCTTTGCAAGGAAAAAGGCATTTGGGCCCTTTGAGACAGACAGACGTCTGTTTTACTCACCACCCATAGCCTCCAAAATTTAGTTTTATGACACAGTCACGTAACCAAGTTCTAATTCTTTAGAACGCGCTGTGGTTTCTGGGTGGTTCGGTCTTCTCCATTGTCCCATTGAGCAAACGTGGACTCTCCATAATTCTGGGCACTTGCCATCAGTGATTTGCCCATTGCACTGCCCCTAGTGTAGACAGAGCTGAAGCCAGCTGACTCCTTTCCAGCAGAATCGTTTGCATCACTAAAGAAAAGAAAATAATTATCTTAAAATTTTACGATTCTTCTCTACGGAAAGCCATCATTCTTACCAAGAGAGAATCTGAGTTTAGGTGTCTATGTTTTCCTGAAGAGAACACCTTCAGATCTAAGAGCTGAGAGTTGAGATTCTGGATTTTGGATATGGTTATTCGTTTTTGTTTTAAAGAAATTCTTCAGAGACGGCAAAGCCAAAGGTCTTCTTTTGGTTGGTTTGTTTGTTTTAAATAATACCAATGTTGGTTAGTTCAAATTCAGAAATGCTGATTCCTGATATTTTGGAGGCAGATACAATCAAAGTAAACATATTTGCAAGAGCTCCACACGTGATAATCACCATTTCCCTACATTGGTTGCCTATGCAAGATTTTAAAATGTCTTAACACCTTGCCAAGCAAATAACATAAGCCTCATAGTGAATTCAGAAATCTGCTTTGCTCTCTTTCGGGTGCATGCTTCAGTCAAAACAGATTGCTTTTTTCGAGCATTCTAGAGTTTGGTTGCCATCAGATTCTCACTTAGCTCTTTAGCCTTGAGACCCTTCCTCAAAGTAGCAGCCGTTTGCTAAAAAGGCAAAACAATTCTTCCAGATGCCCAGTTGCATATTTTTCTATGTTAATTGCATTGCCTTCCTTCCAGGAGAATTTGAAAAAAAAAAAAGTGGATTGTCCCTGCTTTCAGGTATGAGACGCAACATAAAGTTCCCTCTGTGGGTTGGAATGGCTCTAAAGAAATATCCAGGTTCGAGTCTACGGTTTCTCAAGGCACCTTCGGGTCATTTCGGAAATAGATTTCCTAACCAGCAACGAAAGGAAACTCTGAGTTTTCCTTCTGCCGCAGTCAGAAGTCAGGGTCAAGGTCAGCTGTGAACTTCACAATGTCTCAAGTCCAAGATGGTCACAGCAAAGCAGAAAGTAGGAAGAAGATTGTTGAAGCCTAGAACCAGAGAGAGTGGGGAAAGGCCCCTTGATTAAAAAATAAGAAAGAGGATGGGGGCGCCTGGGTGGCTCAGTCGGTTGAGCGTCCGACTTCAGATTACGTCATGATCTCACGGTCCGTGAGTTCGAGCCCCGCGTCGGGCTCTGTGCTGACCGCTCAGAGCCTGCAGCCTGCTCCGGATTCTGTGTCTCCCTCTCTTTCTCTGCCCCCCTCGCTCACGCTCTTTCTCTCTCTCTCTCAAAGGTAAATAAACATTAAGAAAAAAAAGAAATAATAAAGTGGATGTAAAAATCAGGGAAGCATACTGTGTAATGAAAACTGAACACTTTGTTTTGGACCACGAAGTAGATACACCGCTAAATTTGACGCAATATGAAATTTACCGCCTGGGCCCACAGAGAAAGAACTGTGGCCCCAATGTCAGCAAATGTGGCCATCTTCTTTTCCCTGCATCACTGTGACATGTGGTCCTCGCAAACCATGTCTCCGCAGAGACCCTTCAGAGTCTGATTGGCACGCGCCTACGGGGGGAGCATCATCCCTGGTTCCTGTTGTTCCCTTCGCATCCGCCTCTCTGAGTTCCTTGACTCTTACCAGTCACAATGCTGCAAAGCAATGTGGCCCTCGTGGAAAGGACAACGACATGAAATTTAGGGGAAACTTGTTCCAGCCCTCCCTGTGCTAGAATCTGCAGGGTAATCTCCAACACATCTCATCAGCTTCCTGGGCCTCAGTTTCTTCTTCAGTAAAATCAGGGACTTGGTCTAGATGAATCTATAACTCTTTATTTCTCTCCCATGTGGACATCCTTCTGGATTTAGGACTCAGAGCTAATCATGCAAATGAGATTCTGAGCTCTTCAAAACAGCTCTCAGTTGGGTAAGAGAGAAGGACGGATATCTGCATCCAGCCCAAAGCATATGCAATTCACCTGGCAATTCTCCCGTTCTGGGAATGGTCAGTTTTAATGGACCATCATGTGTCACCCACCTGTAGGGTGATCATCCTATTGTGCTTGAGCCCTGGCTGGGGGTCCAAAGCTAACCAAGCCCTCTTTAATCTAAACATCCTAATGATCCTTAAACATCGGGAACAAGAGGGGCGCCTGGGTGGCTCCGTCGATTCGGCATCCGACTTCGGCTCAGGGCATGATCTCGCAGTTGGTGAGCTCAAGGCCCACATCGGGCTCGCTGCTGTCAGTCCCCAGGTGCTTTCAGATGTCCAAGCAGCTAGCGAGGCCCCCTTGGAAGTAGGCAAGAGAATCCTGGCCTAAGGTGTTTCCTCCTGACCTGAGTAACTCATGATTCTCTAGCATCATCCTTATCATAAGTAGTTGGAAACATGGACTGGGACCATCTCATAATAGAAGCTATCATTTACCAAAAGCTGACTCTGGGCCAAGCGCTTTGAGTGCTTAGTTTTCACAGAATTAGGATTAATTCTTAATTAACTCGTAATTAATTCTTAATAGTACTGCTCCAGTCACATAACACAGATGAGAAAACTGAGTCCCTCACGGTCCTAGTAACTTGCAATGTTGAGACTCCAATCTAGGACGCCTGATTCCAGAGTCCACCCTTCAAAAAAAATAACAAAAGCAAGCAGACAAAAGACTTTTATTTTGGCATAATTTCTAACTTCAAGGCGCAAGAGTAGAACAGAGAATTCCATATAGCCTGTACTCAGATTCTCCAACGGTTAGCATGTTACCACATTCTGCTTTGTTTTTCTCTTTGTATGTGTATACATATGTTTATATGTGCGTGTAATAAACATGATATATACATCATGATATATATGATATATACATATATGATATCTATGATCGTCACTTTTTTCATTTTAGGGAGAGAGCGCACGCACGAGTGGGGGAGAGGGGCAAAGGGAGAGAGAGAGAGAGAGAGAGAGAGAGAGAGAGAGAGAATGTTAAGCAGGTTCCATGCTCAGTGTGGAGCCTGATGTGGAACTCGATCCCATAACCCTGAGCCGAAATCAGGAGTCGAACACTCAACCGACTGAGCCACCATGACACCATGTGCCCCTATAATCATCTTTGAACCGTTTGAGCAGATGGCACATATGAAGCTTCTTTACCCTTAAATACTTCTGCTTAACTTAAAAACAAGGGTATTCCCATACACACATGGCATAATTGTCACTAAACTGTCAATTAACATCGAAACGATACGATTAGCTCTTCGGATCTTATTCAGATTCTGCCAACTCTTCCAATTATGTCTGTGCTAGAGAAAAGCCTTAGGGTTCCACATCAAATCCTTGATCGCACATTGCATTCAGTTGTCACATCACTTTAATCTCTCAACCTGGCACATTCTTCAGTCTTCCTTTGTCTTTCCTGCTCTTGGTGTGGTTGAACGGTGCACGCCAGTTATTGTAGAGAATAGCTTCGTGGTGTCCTCCTCTGTGCATCCTATCCGGAGGCACCTGGTGTCGCTTGGCTCCATTACTGGCGATGTTAACGTTGATCACTTGGTTAAGGTGGTGCCGACCAGTCCACATTCCCCTTTGTAATGAGTCTCACGCAGACAGAGGCCACACGCGATGCCATATATAACTACCGCCAGGCAGCTGGCACTGTGGTAGCCATTGAAGATACAAAGAGTGTCGAAGGAATTCTCCTCACAGAGAGCTTACAATATTATTGGGAAGAGAAGTGTGTGACGCCTTACTTCGGCATCCATCCACGAATTGCTCTGTGAGCCCCACGGACAATTAGAGTAGAAATGACTTCTGGGGTTTAAGGGCTCATTGAGGAAGAGAGGTTGGGAAGTTGCTCCAGCAAGGGAATCAGAAGGGAGGATGGCTCTGGCCGTCACCAGGAGGTGGGAAGGGTCAGGTTTACGAGGTGCTGATCTAGGAGGGCCAGAACAGGGTGCCATTTTCTTACCCGGGAGGACCCCGGCAGCCAGTCTGGAGGGCTGCTTGCAGGGCAGATCAGCTAGGTCAACAGAAGGTGGGATTCAAGGCCTCCTGGGAGTCAGACGGGGTGGTCCAATGGATGGGTAGGGTGGCGGATCAGAGAGGCTCTGAAAAATCTGGCGGAATAACTCCCTTGCTCCCGGCTCCCATTTAACCAGGTCTTAACAGCACATATATTTTGACATCCAGTGTAAAGCCAGGGACGTTCGGCCAGAGCAGGGGATCTCTGTGGAGGAATCATGTGAGCTAAGGTAGGAGGGGATAGATGGGGATTGATTGGGAGGCATTTGGGTGCGCCATTCAGGAATCATTTGCACCGCCTTAGCATACGGATTCTATTCTGCGTGCACACGAGGAAGCAATGGAATAAGAGGTTAAAATTCTGTCTCTCATTTCACTGGCTATTCCTAATCTCAAAATAGAATCTTTTCAGAACACCATTTGCACCCGCTCCCGTAGTAAGAGCAGGACCTGGCACTTCTCTGAAGTGCCCTTTGCCTCTAATCTGGCTCAGAATTAAAGTGCCTTAATTAAATGGAGACCTCATTATATTCTCTTGTAACCTGCAGCCCAATCATAACACAGTGATTTACCTTGAACTATTATTGCACATATTTCCACCCACGTGTTATTATATGTCACTGTACTTTAATTATGTTTCAATGAATATAATTCCATATCCTCCAACACTTAAATAATATTCACTTGAAATACAACTGCGCGCCTATAATTCTCCATAAGCGCGAGGGCTTCCATTGGAAATGATAAAAATTACTACGGCTCTGAAGGCTGAAACAAACTAAACCATTCCTGAAAGAAATCACTCGCCATTTTAATAGAATTTTAAAACATTGAAATTGGTCACTAATTTATTTTTTCAAAAACACATTTTAAGAGGGTGATTTTTGTAGCATTAACAACAACAACAACAACAACAACAACAAAATCTTTGGAAGGAAGCAGCAATTCCCTGGAATTGATTTAAAAAAAAAAAACAACTTTGCACTGATTTTATATATATAGATATAGATATAGATATAGATATATACATATATATATAATTATTACCCAGGAAAAAGAGTGACATTAATGCTTGTATTGTTTCCCGTGTTCAGTCTTAGAAATCTTCATAATTGAAAACCCTTATTTCTGCCAGGATATTTCTCAGAGGTTACTTCGTCTTTGGAGATTTTTTTTGCATTGCGATTTACTTACTACTATAGCTACGACAGCTGTATATATGCTTTATGTATTTATTTATTTCAAACATATGGCCAGTGTGGACTGAAAAGTAATCGTTTGTGATCAATTAATTCACGACCACATGCCATGGGATGACCCTCCCAAAGAACTAGACGAATGGTCATCTGTCCTTCCTTTCTAGTCCCCGGTTTAAAAATATGGCGCCTGGGTGGCTCAGTTGGCTGAGTGTCTGACTTCAGCTCAGGTCATGATCTCACGGCTCATGGGTTCGCGCCCCACATATGGCTCTGTGCTGACAGCTCAGAGCCTGGAGCCTGCTTCGGATTCTGAGTCTCCCTCTCTCTCTGCCCCTCCCCCCACTCATGCTTGCTCGCTGTCTCTCTCTCAAAAATAAGTAAACATTAAAAAAAAAATACGGTGTGGGGGCGCCTGGGTGGCTCAGTCAGTTAACTGTCCGATTTGGGCTCAGTTTATGATCTCATGGTTCATGAATTCGAGCCCTGTGTTGGGCTCTATGCCGACAGCTCAGGGCCTAGAGTCTGCTTCAGATTCTGTGTGTGTGTCTCTCTCTGACCCCTCCCAAGTCTCTCTCTCTCAAAAATAAATATTTTTTAAAAATTTAAAAATAAAAATAAGAAGTAAATAAAAAATAAAATTACAGTGTGTTGGGGCTCCTGGGTAACTCAGCTGGTTGAGCGTCTGACTCTTGGTTTCAGCTCAGTTCATGAGCCCGGGGTTGTGGGATCGAGCCCCATATTGGGCTCTGTGCTAAGCGTGGAGCCTGCTTAAGATTCTCTCTTTCTCTCCCTCTGCCCCCGCTTGTGTCCTCTCTCTCTCAAATGAATAATTAAATAATTACATAAAATAAAAACATAGCGTTTGAGCTATAGACTTCAGCAATAGGTTTTAACGAGGAGAGAGAACTAAAACAGAATACCATTTTGACCATCTCTGGTAAGGAGTAAACACAGAGTTTACTTAAGTTTTTTAGACCTGCAGGCTAGGTAAACCCTTCAAGTTCAATTTTGGTCCCCCATTGTGAACTATTCCAAACTCATTGTCCAGGAAGAGTGCTCTGCCATTATCACTGTTGGAGAGAATCAATATTATTAAAATAATAATTCTTCCTGAAAAAATTTGTCTGTAATGTTGGCCACTCGACAAGTCCAGGGAACAAATGAAGCCATTATATAAATTGGTTATTAAAGTCTTATCTCAAAAGGAGGCACATGAGAAAGTGCAAAAAGGATGATTGAATTTTTTCCTTTTTATTCTTTGGACTGAGCCAGAGATTGTCGATCTCTCGTTCCCCCATGGGTGCATTTGGCATGATAATGACTAAATGAACTCAATCAAATACTCTAAAATTTAACGCATGCTCTATTTAAAAAGAAATTGGGGGGCGCCTGGGGGGCGCAGTCGGTGACGCGTCCGACCTCAGCCAGCTCACGATCTCGCGGTCCGGGAGTTCGAGCCCCGAGTCGGGCTCTGGGCTGACGGCTCGGAGCCTGGAGCCTGTTTCCGATGCTGTGTCGCCCTCTCTCTCTGCCCCTCCCCCGTTCATGCTCTGTCTCTCTCTGTCCCAAAAATAAATAAACGTTGGAAAAAAGAAATTGGGCTTCATCAAAATTTAAAACAATGGTGCCCCTGAAGGACGCCATCAGAAGGTGAAAAGACAAAACACCAGATGGGAGAAAATATTTCCAAATAGTATATCTGATAAGAGACTTGTATCTAGATTATATAAAGAACTCTTTTTTTAATGTTTATTTTTGCGAGAGAGAGAGAGAGAGAGATAGTAGGGGAGGGGGGAAAGAGAGAGAATCCCAAGCAGGCTTCGTGCTGTAAATGCAGAGCCTGACCCAGGGCTCAAACTCACGATCGATGAGATCATGACCTGAGCCAAAATCAAGAGTTGGACGCTTAACCGACTGAACCACCCAGGCGCCCTTATATAAAGAACTCTATACTTCAATAATAAAAAGGCAAACCCATTTTTAAAAATGGGCTCGGGGCGCCTGGGTGGCACAGTCGGTTAAGCGTCTGACTTCAGCCAGGTCACGATCTCGCAGTCTGTGAGTTCGAGCCCTGCGTCAGACTCTGGGCTGATGGCTCAGAGCCTGGAGCTTGTTTCTGATTCTGTGTCTCCCTCTCTCTCTGCCCCTTGCCTGTTCATGCTCTGTCTCTCTCTGTCCCAAAAATAAATAAACGTTGAAAAAAAATTTAAAAAAAAATGGGCAAAAGACCTGAACAGACATTTCTCCAAGGGAGACATACAAATGGCCAATAAGCACAAGAAGAGATGCTGGTCATTATTAGTCATCCGGGAGATGCAAATCAAAACCGCAGAGAGATACCATTTCACACTTACGAGGATGGTCATAATCAAAAAGTCAGTTAATAACAAGTGTTCACAAGGATGTGGAGAAATGGGAGCCTTCATACGTTCATGGTTGGATTATAAAGTGATTTAGCTGCTTTGTAAACAATTTGGCGGTTTCCCCAAATGTTACACGTAGAATTTCCATAGGAACCAAAAATGTCACTCCCAGGTATGTGCTAGGTGAAATGAAAATGCACGTCCACACAAAAACTTGTACACACACGCAGCATTATTCATAATAGGTAAAAACAACCCAAATGTTCATCAACTGATGAATGGATAGACAAAAGTGGTAAATCCATACAATGGAATATTGTTCGGCCATGTAAAGGAATGGGGTACTGACACCTGCTACGACACGGACCAATCTGAAATGTTTATGCCAAATGAGAGAAGACGGTCACAACAAAACCACAGATCGTACGACTTCATTTATATGAAATATGCACAATAGTCAATCCTATAGAGACAGAGAGTAGGTAAGTGGTTTCTTAGGGTTGGGCAATTGGATGGGGGGGGGCGGTGACAGCTAAAGGGTGTAGGATTTCTTTTCGAGGTGATGACAATGTTCTAAAATCGGTTATAGCGGTGGTTATCTGTGAATATACTAAAAACCCTCCCATTGTATGCTTTATTTTTATTTATTTATTTATTTATTTATTTATTTATTTGTGTCAAGGTTTATTTGTTTTTGAAAGAGAGAGACAGACAGAGCATGAGCAGGGGAGGAGCAGAGAGAGAGAGGGCGACACAAAATCCGAAGCAGGCTCCAGGCTCCGAGCTGTCAGCACAGAGCCTGACGCAGGGCTCGAACCCACGGACTGCGAGATCATGAACCTGAGCGAAAGTCAGATGCCCAACCGACTGAGCCACCCGGGCGCCCCTACTTATTTATTAAGTAAGCTCTACATCCCAAGTGGAGCTTCAACTCATACCCCTGCGATCAAGAGTTGCACGCTTTACCCACTGAGGGAGCCGGGCGCCCCTGAATTGCACACTTTAAATGGGTGAGTCGTAAAGAGAACTGTATCTCAATGAAGCTGCTAAGCAAATCAATGGCGAATGTGACGGTACTTCAGGAGAATTGGATGATCTGAGTAACACGGAAATTCTGTTCGTCGTAGTAAGCGGCAACACACAGAAACTCTGAAATTAATTGGTCTGAGTGTGTCCCGAGAACACGGATTCATTAATTCATTTAATTATGTATGTGTTCAGCAAACTGTCGTCGAACTTGTAATTTTCTTTACGGCACTTGCTTTGGCGTCCGACTCCGCCCCAGGTCACGATCTCACGGTTCATGAGTTCGAGCCCCCCATTTGGACTGGCTGCTGTCCGCGCAGAGCCCGCTTCGGATCCTCTGTCTCCCTGTCTCTCTGCCTCTCTCTCTCTCAAAAGTAAATAGATAAATAAATAAATTCATATATATATATATATATATATTTTAAAAGCACTTGCTTCTGGTGATGGGAACACACAAACAGGATTCATGATAATCCTTCTAGCAGGGTGACCAGACATATAAAAAACCTCCATGGCGTCCAATAGCATGACCTCAGAATTTGTTAATGAGGCCAGATAAAAGTCACACTCTGAGTGAAAATTACCATAAGAGAAATGAGCTCAGCCATTTCTAGGAGCCCCCCTGCCTGACAGATGTTTTATAAATGTGCTTCCGACAGAGATACTTGGAAACCACCAGGGTCAGATGCACTAAACAGGACCGGGTCTGTAAGGCTTGGGGACTCATGTCCCTCGGCCAGGCTGAGTTCTCTGCCGTCATCAGGAAACCGAGTCCCTGAGAATTAGTCTCCGTACACTCTCGGCGCCCCTGGCTTTGGTGTCTGATCTGCTTAGGGGCTTTCTCTTGTCTTCCTGCCTGTTGTCATTTCTTATCTTTCAGCCTCACTACCGGCTTTGGTCACCCCGGGGTCCTGTCTCCAACAGGACCCGGGTGAGCTCTCCTTCTGACTCTCGGGCCCATGTTCTTGGTAGCTTTATGACAAGTAGTCAAGTAGCTTTATGACACCAACGATTTTAACCATCTGATTTCTTGTGGTCTGATTCCCATGCTCACCCAATATTCACTCAGTGGTGGAATAATCACTTGGCCTCCCGGGGTACCCATTTCTGCAAGGAAAAAGATGTGCTGACCAGCTCACGGGGGCAGTCCTCTTTGCTTGAACTTCTATTTCTGAGGATAATTTAATAAATTGCTATTGGGGTCTCCAGGAAGCAAGCAGTCTCCTGAATCTAATCGTCTCTGGGTTCCATGTTGAACTCCAGCGTCCCAGCCTCCAAAGTGAATCCCGTTCCCCGTGAGGCCCTGTTGGAGAGAGTCACCCGCCTCCCTTTCTCAAGTTCTATTACATGCAACCACTATTCCTCAATGAGAGACATAGTCTAGAAGAATTAGAAACTAAATGCCAGAAAGGCATGGTCTCAGAGGGACTGATACGTCTTGGGCGGAAGGGAAGTAGGAGCCGAAGAAGACCAGGCAGAGGAAATATTCGAACCTTCCAAAAACATTTTATTTGGTGTCAATACTTTGAGGGAGGGTCGTTTTTCTAACTCTACAAATTAACGAGTGCGTGTTTCATGCCGGACGTTTGAAAAATACGGAAAAGAGTAACTAAGAGAAAACGCAAAAGGTGATTAAAATGTAGACAAGCTGAAGAAGTCAGAAAATCGCTTCTACAAGACACTCTTTCCTGAAGTTTTAGAATCAATTTTTCTGAAAAAAGAAAAAAAAATTTTTCCCACCGGGGCCACACACGGTCACTCAATGCCAGTCCAAAAACTCATTGACATATCAGAATGGGCTGAATTCAGCTAGAGGCAAAAACCCAAAGTTCAGCTTTGGGGGGATTCACACCCAAGTTTAGACTTTTTATCTTAGTTTTTCTCGATGTCTAGCCCGGAGACCCCACCTGCATCAGAACCGTCTGGAACAACTGGTGTGAAAATGCAGAATGAGAATCTCAGGGCGTGGGGCCAATAATCTGCATTTTAACACACTCCTTAGGTTATTCTTGGGTTTTTTTTTTTGATGTTTATTTATTTATTTTGAGAGAGAGAGAGAGAGAGAGAGAGAGAGTGTGTGTGTGTGTGTGTGTGTGTGAGCGGCAGAAGGGTAGGAAAAGAGGGAGAGAGAGAATCCCGGGCAGGCCCCATGCTGTCGGCACAGAGCTTGGATGCGAGGCTCTACTCACAAACTGTGAGATCATGACCTTAGTCAAAATCAAGAGTTGGATGCTTAGCCGATCAAGCCATCCAGGCGCCCCTACCTAAGTTATTCTTATCTGCACCAGAGTTTCGGAACCACTTTAAAAAAAATTTTTTTTAACGTTTATTTATTTTTGAGACAGAGAGAGACAGAGCATGAACGGGGGAGGGGCAGAGAGAGAGGGAGACACAGAATCGGAAGCAGGCTCCAGGCTCTGAGCCATCAGCCCAGAGCCCGACGCGGGGCTCGAACTCACCGACCGCGAGATCGTGACCTGAGCTGAAGTCGGACGCTCAACCGACTGAGCCACCCAGGCGCCCCACGGAACCACTTTTAAGAAGCTTTTTGGAGTGATAAAAATGGTGGCTTGGCGATGTGAACGTGGGTACTTTAAAACACATCTGGGGGCACCCGGCTGGCTCATTCATGGGGCATGTGGCTCTTGATCTAAGGGTTGTGAGTTCCAGCCCCACATGGGGTGTAGAGATCACTTAAATAAGTAAGTAAACTTAAAAACACATGTGAAGGAATTGGAACCCTCGTGCACTGCTGGTGGGTATGTAAAATAGTCCAATACTCCGGGAAATGATTTGCTAAACGAAAGGGAGTGTGTACACACAACGGAATGTTAGTCGGCCTTGAAAAGTGAAATTGTGTCACGTTGCAACACGTTACAGACCTTGCAGATACGATGCCAAGTGAAATAAGCCTGTCACACAAGGGCAAATACCGTAAGATTCCACCTCAATGGGGTACCCAGACCAGTCAAATTCACAGAGGCGTTTTTTACAAATGGAAGGTTTGGAACGACCCTGCGTCAGTCAAGTCCATGGGCGCCGTTTTTCCAACAGCATTTGCTCACTTTGTGTCTCTGTGTCCTAATTTCATGTTATGTATATTTTACCCCAATTAAACACACATGGCCACGCATGCATGCGCATGCACACACATCTGACCCCAGGGATTCCTTTGCTGTGTCTGAAGTGACAATCCAAAAGGCTCTCACCAGGGGCAACCACAAAAATGTGGGCCAAGTTCAAGCCCAAATGCAGAAGGTTATAACCATCACGCAAAATATCCAGCCTTACCAGAAGACAAGGGCTTCTGATTTGCTTCTGGGTGTGATTGAAAGTGCCCATTTGGGGGCTGCGGATCCAGATCTGGTGAGTGAAAAGTCACCAGTGTCCCTGATTGGCCCAGCAGGATGAGGATTACAGCCCTGAGCTCATAGCGGAAACAAAAGCCAACAAAATAATGCTCTTTTTTTTCCTGGGGTTTGAAAACGTTAGTTAACGGCTACATAAGGCTGTAATTACTTATGTCTCCTCCTAAAAAGCCCTTGATTTAGAAAGCCGATGTTGTTCTCAGGGCAGCGTTGGTTGCTGCCAATCTATATTTTCCCTCTTCTTTACTGTTGGGAAACTGACCAATTTTACTACATAAAAGGGGCAGATTCAAGTGGTTTGCAAGCTATTTAGAGCAATTTTTTTGACAAGTACAGGCTGCTTTTGCAAAAAGATTTGGAAGGCAGTCATTGGTGAATTCCTAAACTCAATCAACCATAATACAATCTCACTAATATGATTTCTTAAACATACTTGAATTATGGATTTCCTTTTATTGTTTTTTTTGAGAGAGAGAGAGAGAGAGAGGGTGCAAGTGAGCGAGGGACAGAGAGAAAGAGAGAGAGAGAGAAGTAGGGCTCACCCAAAGCAGGGCTCGAACTCACGAACCGTGAGATCATGACCTGAGCAAATTCAGATGCGTAGCAACTGAGCCACCCAGGTGCCCCCTGAATTATGGTTTTCTAAAACTTGAGACTGATTTTTTTCTCCAATGCAGACATCACGGCAGACCTCCTTGAATAAAGGGATAGGAAGCTGCCCTTATTTTCAAGTTCAAGCATCCCTCCAAATGTGTTGAGCCACATTCCCCTTCTATCTGCTGATCTGCCTGCGACCCTGGGCAGACCAACTCCCTGAGGCTTCGGTAACAAGACATGCTCTTGCCACATTGTTAACTGTTCAGAGCACGAACAATGGAAATGAACTGCATGGTACAAGCCAGAGAGGACTTTTTTTTTTTTTTTATGCATGGAAAATGACTGAAAGGAAGCACACCAAAATTTTAACAGTGCTTATCTCTAGGTTTGAGGCTTATTAGTGAGGTTTATTTACGTGCATGTGTAAACTTAATTTTTTTTCTGTATTTTCTAAATGTTCTACAATAAGTATATAATTCTTCTTCTTCTTCTTCTTCTTCTTCCTTTTTTTTTTTTTTTTTTTTTTTAAGAGACAGTGAGACAGAGTGCAAGCGGGGGAGGAGCAGAGAGAGAGGGAGACACAGAATCCGAAGCAGGCTCCAGGCTCTGAGCTGTCAGCACAGAGCCCAGCATAGGGCTCAAACTCACAAACGGTGAGATCATGACCTGAGCCAAAGTTGGACACTTAAACCGACTGAGCCACCCAGGCGCCCCGAGAGTTACATTCTTTTTTTTTTTAATTTTTTAAACATTTATTTATTATTGAGAGACAGAGACAGGCAGATCATGAGCATGGGAGGGGCAGAGAGGGGGGAGACACAGACTCCGAAGCAGCCTCCAGGCTCTGAGCTGTCAGCACAGAGCCCGACATGGGGCCCGAACTCACCAACCGCTAGATCGAGACCTGAGCCGAAGTCGGACGCTTACCCGACTGAGCCACCCAGGCGCCCCAAACGGGTTTTGTTTTAAGGCACAAATCATGGTAATCTGTTCTGGCAACAGTGGAAATGAATATGTGGCCTGAAATGAAAATCTATCCTCGAAAAGTAAGAGCCATTTTAAAGCTTAGTTATCAGGTTAAATATAGAACTTTCTATAACCCAGGAATATTGCCATATGAATTATGATAACATCATAATTAGTTCAGAAAACTTCAAAACAAAAGAATTATTGCATTACTGCAGACCAGCTGGGATGGTGCTCAATGCCATGTGAATTCCCTACTTACTGTTAGAATTATTCCTTCAGAGGGTTGTGGATGCTTTGCATTTAACATTAATCATGTTCAAAGAAGAAAAGAAGAGGGGCACCTGGGTGTCTCAGTCGACTGAGCGTCCGACTCTTGGTTTCAGCTCAGGTCATGATCTCACGGCTTCGTGGGTTCGAGCCCCGCTTCCAGCTCTGCGCTGGCAGCTAGAGCCTGCTTGGGATTCTCTCTCTCTCTCCTTCTCTCTCTGCCTTTCCCCCAGTCGCACTCTCTCTGTCTCTCTCAAAATAAATAAATAAACTTAAGAAAAAGAAGAAGAAGAAAAGATCGGTTGTCTTGCAAAAGTTAATACAGATTCTAATTCAAGGATTCTACATATGGTCATCTTTGTAGGTGGAAGGGGTGAGACTTTGTAAAGCTCTTTTAAAATCATATTGCTAGGACGTCCCGAAACACAGAGAAGCTGAAGATTCCGATCTCATTATCCAAGGTGGCAGTGTTCCTACTCTCCATTCCGGCAAAGTTAGAGCCTGTTGCAATGCAGTTCAAGCCAGGCAGAAATTAAGAGGCAGAGTTGTTAAGAGGGTTCCCAGAAATGAGAAAGCAACCACAGACCTGCAGGCAGCCCATTTCAGGGATCAATACATTGACTGTGTCTATCTTTTTAAATCACTATATTCTGCTCCAGGCTTTGATGTAGTCAGAGACAAAAAACAAAAACACAAGGAAATACATCAGGGACACCCTAATGATGTGCAACATGGGCTGTGGACACCCTGAGCCGCGGAGCTGTTTTTGTTATTACTAATAATTGCTTATCATCATTGGATGATTGCCTGATGTGCGTGAGGTCATCTGGGGAATACCAATTTGTTCAGCACTGATAGATAGAAGCATATTCCTCCGCTCTGTGTAGTTTTTAAGACGCGCCATGTGTCGGCATTATGGTGAAACTCATGTTTGCTTTGGCTTTTAAGATTTCTCGGGTAGACATTAAGAAAGATGCATTCAGTTGCTTTGTTTAAATGTTTATTGAAAAATACAAATGGCTGTTATCCCGTGGGCCATGTTAGAACAAGCATAGAACATATAGGTGCCGTTGAAATAGACCTACATGTATATTATCTGCAACTCAAAGCGTACCCAATGAGAACAAGGCTGGACACAAAGTTGGAACACATTAAATTGTTAAGACAAATAATCATATAATACAATTTTGTGTGAATGAACGAAAAGTCTTATTAAGATTGTGTGCAACAGCCAAACCTGTGATCAGATTTCCAAAGAGTGTGGGTGAGCGAGGCCGAGGTAGAGACAGAGATAGAATCTTACGCAGGCTCCAGACTCAGCGAGGAGCCTGATGCGGGTGGCTCGATCCCACGACCCTGGGATCATGACCTGAGCGGAAATCAAGAGTTGACGCTCCACTGCCTGAGCCGCCCAGGGGCCCCCAAAACATCGTGTTTTAAAGGAAAAATAGTACTTTTACTGTGGAGAAGCATGGAGGCTACTTTCTTAGTCAAGTAATTCAAGTTAGCATCATCAACAGTGCGGCAAACTGACCTCCCGATCTCATGCACTGAGAAGAATGTAACACCACTTCTCTGATATTTCTGGCAAATATGCCCAACCCAAATCCAAGTGTCAAGAAATATACAAACCCAAACTGAGATTTGTATACCTACTAAACGACTGGCCTGTACAATATTTAAAACGTCAGTATCATGAAAGACAAAGAAAAATAGAGACATTGTCCAGGATTTTAAAACGTTAAAGAGGATATGACTGCTAACTGGGTCATATGGTCCTGAATCGGATTCTGGATCAAAGGTGGGAGAAAATTTGGAATAAAGGACGTTATTGGGACAACTGGCAAAATTTGTGTATGTTACATTTTCTGAATTTGGTCATTTTACTATGGTTGTGAAAGAGAATGTCCCTGTTTTTAAGAAATGCACGTTGAGGGGCGCCTGGGTGGCTCAGTCGGTTGAGCGTCCGACTTCAGCTCAAGTTGCGATCTTGCGGTCTGTGAGTTCGAGCCCCGCGCGCGGCTCTGTGCTGACAGCTCAGAGCCTGGAGCCTGCTTCGGATTCTGTGTCTCCCTCTCACTCTGTTCCTCCCCCACTCACGCTCTGTCTCTCTCTCTCTCTCTCGAAAATAAGTAAGCATTAAAAATAAAGTAAAATAAAAAAGAAATGCACATTGAAATATTTAGGGGCTAAAAGGACATAAGGTGTGCAGTTTACTCTCAAATGAGTTAGAAAACTAATAATAACAACAATAAAATATATATAGAAGAACAATAATATATATTATATATAATTAATTATAATTCTTTTAAATATATATTTATTCTATATTTTATATATTTATATGCAATATAAATATATTTATATATTTATATGCAGTTATAACGAATTATAACTATGTATTATAGAGAGAGAGAGACCCAAAGAGAGAGGAAGAGAGAGAAACTGATAAAGCAAGTTTGGTAAAATGTTAAGAGCTGAGAATCTGAGATCTACATACTATTTCTAAACGAAACTCACCCGTAAGTTTAAATTATTTCAAAGTAAAAAGTTCAAATGAAATAGAATAATAAGTAAACATTAAAAACATATTCCAGCTGTGACAATTCTGAGACTCCAATTATATACCCTGCCCCGAAGCAGGCAAATGTTAATGCAACTCAAACTGTGTAAGCCTTAGGGCGCCTGGGTGGCTCAGTCGGTTAAGCGGCCGACTTCGGCTCAGGTCATGATCACGCGGTCCGTGAGTTCGAGCCCCGCGTCGGGCCCTGTGCCGACAGCTCGGAGCCTGGAGCCTGTTTCGGATTCTGTGTCTGACTCTCCCCCGTTCATGCTCTGTCTCTCTCTGTCTCAAAAACAAATAAATATTAAAAAAGAAAATTTAAACTGTGTAGGCCTTTTGGTTAAATTTGTTCACAAATATCTCACCCCAAGTTAATGTTAATTCCTAATCGATGACCTCCTTGTTTTTCTCACCAACAAATATCGTGCAAGGGGATGTTGCTAGATTTGGGCTTCCTCAAGGAAGTGAGTCACTCCTCACCCGGAGTGACGGAAACGGGCAAACGGGATTAAAATGTACCCATTAGCCAAGCTGTCTACACCCCAATTTCAAGGGCTACTGACCTAGACACAAGATGCATTCATGGACACATAACTGCCAGCTCCCCAGAAATTAGCTTATCCCAAACTTTTCATTAAGAGACTAGGGTGACTCAACTCTCTTTTCCCACTACCGTTTTACCGTTGCAGAAATATGATGTTAGCGCTGGAAAATTAAACTCTGCCTATTTAGATAAGAGGAAAGGCAATGCCATTTCATTTCTAAATAGGTCTTCTTTTAATAGTATATTTTACAATAGTGTCTCCCTCAAAAAGGCAAACACGATGTATACATTTATACAGTTGTGAACAGAATTTTCTATTACCAAGCCCGTCTCCCAATTGTTGCCAATGAACGTGCACAGTTTAGATAATGTGTTTTAGGTTGAAAAGGACTGTGCGTCAGAAAAATACATGACACCTTAAGACTTTAATTTTCCCTCAGCCTATTGATGACAGGTACAGCTAGCCAATAAAAAGAAAAAGAGTGAAGATATAGGGAAAAAATGCTATCCTTTCTCACTGCCTCGTGCGCACACCCATGATCCTCTGAGGGACGCGTTGTAATTGCCTCCTGGGATGGAGACAGAAGACACACAAAATCTAGGTCCGATTATGTAAGAGATTGCTAATCACCAAGACAACAATAATCACAGGACTAAACTACAAAATGTAGGGACCTGTGGTCCCTTTCGTGCAAACGAAATCAGCAGCAATTATTCAACAGCCTAAAAATCAACTCCGTGGGGGAAATTCTTTACGGCCCCTTGAGTCTAAAGCATTTTTTTTTCAAATACTTTAAAGAAAGGAAACCTGTGCAAAGTCTTTATGGCCTTAGAAGTCTTTTTTTTTTTTTAATGTTTATTTATTTTTGAGAGAGAGAAAGAGACAGAGCACAAGCAGGGGAGGGGCAGAGAGAGAGGGAGACCCAGAATCAGAAGCAGGCTCCAGGCTCGGAGGTGTCAGCACAGAGCCCGACACGGGGCTCGAACTCACGGACCGAGAGATCATGACCTGAGCTGAACTCGGTCACGTAACTGAGTCACTCAGGCACCCCAGAAATCATTTTACAGACCTAGTACCAATGCCATGTTTTGGTATTCAGTTTTTATCAGCAGCATATTATCTTGTAAAATTTCAAAGCTTCAGGAAAGTTTTGAGAATGGTAAAATTAACTCCCATGTACTCTTCACCAAGATTCACCAAACGTAGCACATTTATTTTCTCCCTCCGCTCCTCTCACTGTATGTTTTTGCTTTCTTTCCTTTTTCCCCATTTCTTGTTTTCTTTCTTTTTCTGAACCATTTGAGAGTTCGTTGCAGACATGACATTTCAATTCTAGTATTTCAATGTGCATTTTTTAAAAATAAGGACATTCTTGGGGCGCCTGGGTGGCTCAGTGGATTAAGCGTCTGACTCTTGATTTCGGCTCAGGTCGTGATGTCACAGTTCGTGGGATCAAGCCCCAAGTCAGACTCTGCGCTGACAGTGTGGAGCCTGCTTGGGATTCTCCCTCTCTCTCTGCCCCTCCCCTGCTTATGGTTTCTCCTTCTCTCTCATAAATACAAAATAAACTAATAATAAAGAAAGAAAAAGATTAAGGATATTCTCCTATAGAACCACATTATGATTGTCACATGGCAAAATTTAACATTGGTATAATACTCTTGTCTAATATTTAGTCTATTTTAAAATTGCCCCAACTTACCCCAAAATGTCCCTTATAGATGTTTTTTTTTAATTCAGTTTTTTTTTTAAGTAAAATTATTTATTTTGAGAGAGAGAAAGAGTGCATGTGTGTGGGGTGGGGGGGGGAGGGGGAGAGAGAGAGGGAGAGAGAGAATCCCAAGCAGGCTCCAAGCTGTCAGCACAGAGCCTGATGTGGGGCTCGATTTCCCAACCGTGAGATCATGACCTGAGCCGAAACCAAGAGCCGGTGACTTAATGGACTGAGCCACCCAGGCACCCCTAAAAATTTGGTTTCTAATAAAGGATCACACACTACATATCTCGTTAGTCTCCTTTTATCTGGAAGCGTTCCTAGTTGTTTTTCCTTGTTTGTTTTTTGCTCTTTTATGACACGGACATTTTTAAAGAATCCAAGCCAGCAGTTCTGGAGCTTTGACATACATTTTTGGGGGGGGGGAACGAAGCCCCCAAAAAGTCAGAAATGAAATGGAATAATAACTTTGTAGTTGGATTCGAAGTCCAGCCTTAGTGGTGCCTTGAAACAAGTTTCTTCATCTTCTCTGAGCCTCGGTTATCTGATTTGTCACATGGGATTAATGATCCTCATTGTACAAGGCAGTTGCCAGGATTATAAACCGGTGCGATCTCGTTGGACATCAATTTGACGATCTGCATCAAGAATCTTAAACAGACTTGCATTCTTGGACCCCGTAAGTCTATCTCTAGCAATTTATCCTTAGGAAATGATCCGAGATATTAGACAAAGATATAGGGAGGGCTATTCATTACCATGAATGCCAGAAGAGTGCGTGGGTGAAAGGCGCGACACACGCCATTTCCTTCCGTATCGTCCTCATGCTCCTTCTCTTCGTTTACTGCCAACATTTATTAAGGGCTACCCGGCGTCCTGTGCTGCGTTACAGTCTTCTGTGGCAAGTTTGAAAGTCATGCTTAGGAGTACTTGACAACATGGAAGAGAAGTAAGAACATAGAGTTGAATGAGGAATCTGGACAAGTCTGTGTATACGATGAGATCCCAACTTTGTATGGTTACACAGTAATGTGTGTAGGGGCACCTAATAAGAAGTACAATAACACTTCTTTCCTGGGTGGTGATTTTCGGGGTAAATTCTGTTTATAATAACAAAAACAAGGAAATTTGCATGTAAATTTTAGGCCAGTATACGCAGAGACCTGTGCTTAGCAAGCATCAACTCCGCTCATGGTTGACGGGCAAGAATTGGACATATGGCCGCTCATAGGTGAAAGGAGGACTTGGAAATTTAACCACGGATGGTTCAGCCACTCCCAGCTATAACTCCATATAAAAGGAAGAGATAGATTTTTTATTATTTTTTTAATGTTTGTTTAATTTTGAGAGAGGGAGACAGAGAGACAGAGCACGAGCAGGGGAGGGGAAGAGAGAGAGGGAGACACAACACAGAGCCCGATGAGGGACTCAAACTCACGAGCCATGAAATGATGACCTGAGCCAAAGTCGGATGCGTAACCGACTGAGCCGCCCAGGCGCCCCAAAAGGTAGAGGTTTCAAATGGATAGCTAGCTATCTCTGTCACATGATAAAATCTATTTTTGCCTGATATTTAATATAATCATACACTTATTTTGGTTAGTTTTTGCCACCCAACTATCTTTCCTGACCTATTCTTTTCAATCTTTCTGAAGCATTGTGTAATGTTGGCACATTGCACAAACCTGGATTTTATTTTTTGTATTCTGACACTCAGTTAACAAATCTAGCCCATTTATATTTACTGTGATTGCTGATGCATCCGCAATAATTTCTGCCATCTTATTTATGCCTTCTGTTTTTCTCACTCTTTTCTATTTTTTTCTCTTTTCCTGTCTTATTTAGGGTTAAGTTTTTAAAATTTATTTTTCCTCTTCTCTAATTATGCGTTCTATTTCTATTATTTCTTTTTTTTATTTTTTAATGTTTTTATTTACTTTTGAGAGAGACAGAGACAGAGAGCAAGCGGGGGAGGGGCAGAGAGAGAGGGAGACACAGAATCCGAAGCAGGCTCCGGGCACTGAGCTGTCAGCACAGAACCCGACGTGGGGCTCGAACAAGCAAACCGTGAGATCATGACCTGAGCCGAAGTCGGACCCCCTGAGCCACCCAGGCGCCCCCCTATTATTTCTATAGTTATACAAAAACTCAAATGTTGGCATACATGCATACTTAACTTAAAGTCTAATATTATTCAATATCTCTTTCTTTCTCCTGACAATACAAGGAATTTAGAGCATTCTAAGTCCATTAGCCATCTCCTGTCCTGCGTATTATCAATTTTTAACTTATTTTGTTCTATTTTAAATTGTGTGACCCAAATCGAACATTATTATTATTTTTCACAGAGTCAATACGCATTTAGATTCCTCCCTTCATTTTTGCCCATCTATCTATCATTCATTTTTATATTTTGGACCTTCATTATAGGGTCTTTCTTTCCGAAGAACGTATGGTAGCGAACTCTGAGTCCTTCTTTAGCTGGAAGTATCTTTACTTTCCCTTTGCTCTTGAGAGATAATTCTCCAAAAACGTTGTCTTAATTAGGAAAAGAAGAAGAAGAGGGGCACCGGGGTGGCTCAGTCAGTTGAGCGTCTGACTCTTGATTTCGGCTCAGGTCACGGCCCCAGGGTCATGGGATTGAGCCCCGCGTCAGGGTCTCTTTCTCCCTCTGCTCCTCTCACCCACTCATGTTCTCTCTCTGTGTGTGTCTAAAATAAAACTTTTAAAAATAAAAAGGAGAAGGAGAAAAATACTTGAGGAGTATACATTTCGAAGTCAAATTCCTCCATTTAGTCTCCACCACGTGACTCCAGACCAAGATATAAGCACGGTTAAGAGATTCTTGTGCATTCTTCTATATGATTTTAATTTACACGCATATGTGTGTTTGCTTACAGTAATGGAATCATAGTATACAGATGGCTGGGCTACTTGCTTTTTATAATTTAAAAATATATTCTAAATATATTTATTTTTTTATTTTATTTTTTCAGAGAGAGAGAGAGAGAGAGAGAGAGCAGGTGCATGCAAGAGCAAGGGAGGGAGGGCCAGAAAGAGAGAGAGAGAGAGAAAGACTCTTAAGCAGACTTCACACTCAGCATGTATCCCAATGCAGGGCTCGATCTCATGACCCTGAGATCAGGGCCTGAGCTGAAATCAAGAGTTGGACACTTAACAAACTGTACCACACAGGCACCCCTTGTTTACCCACTTTAAAGGTATAAGCCACTATTTTCTGGTTTTATTTTTTGCTGTTGATTCAATCTGTTGCCAATTTTCTTGCTTTCCATTTTTCAGCCGTGCTTTATTTTTCTTGCGAATTGCTTTAAAATTTTTTCTCCTTGTCTTTGGTGTTCTTCGGTTTTACTCTCGCACATCTAAGAGTACATGTTTCATCAGTGCTCTCAGAGCTCATTATAATTCTTCAACCGGAAGTTTCGCGTGTTTCAACACTGCTAGAAAATTCTCCACCATTATGGATTTGAAAACGACTTTTCCCTTGTTCTCTCTGTTCTCTCCTTCAGAATATTCATTTAAATGTATATTCAATTACCTCATCAAATCCTCCACATCTCTTGTCCTCTCCTATTTTCTGTCCATACGTTTCTCAGTCTTTTGGTGCCATTTCAGACCTATTGAATAACTTGATGGAATTACACTGACAGCAACTTTTTAAACATACTAATTTTATAGTCTGAATTTGGCACACCTAATATCTGAAATTCAAGAAGTTTCGATTCTGTTGTTTTTTGTTTCTGCCTGACTCTACACAGCCTCGTTTCTTCAACTGTTTTATTATTATTATTATTATTATTATTTTAATCTTTATTTGTTTCTGAGAGAGAGACAGAGCATGAGCGGGAGAGGGGCAGAGAGAGAGGGAGACACAGAATCCGAAACAGGCTCCAGGCCTGAGCGGTCAGCACAGAGCCCGACGCGGGCCTCGAACTCACGGACGGTGAGATCACGACCTGAGCCGAAGTCAGATGCTCAACCGACAGAGCCACCCAGGCGCCCCTCTTCAACTGTGTTCTCGTTGTATATTGGCTTCTACATGGATGAGCTTGGTGGAAATCCCGAAGAATCTGGTTTGAGGGCCAGATTCCTCCAGAGACAATTTCCATAGTCTTCTATCAATCACCGCAGGGTGTCATGAACCCAGGACCATTTTAAATTAAATCCCTTAGACTTTTCATGTCATAGCAACTTGAATTCTAAGCACGTCTGAAGACAGGCTTATAGTTATAAATTTTCAGGGGAAATATTTTTCCCTACCTAGAAGGGAAATTGAGACAGATTAGACTCATTTTCTCCCCTTGCTGAAAGTGGATTGCTTTTCTGGCCTGTCATTTCACGATGTTAGAGTTCTTAGTGGGTCCTGACTTCATGGGAATTTGTGGTTCTAATACCCTCATGGTGTGGGCCCAAGGCCTCTATCTTGTGTCTCCATGCAGGCATTAAAAACCAGAGTTCTGGGTTCCTAATAATGGCAACTATGTGTGGCGTTTGGGCTTGCCATCACTTTGGTTTCTGTTTTCTGTTCCTTTTCGACTTCTGGGGATTTCCTTTACTTTCTAGGGAGCCTATATTTTATCCAGTATTTCTAGATGCCTTATTATGGAAAGGTTTACTGGACTATCCAGTCTCTCATGTAATCTGAAGTGAAAAGACAAACAAACAAAAAAACCCCACCACACCCTAAGAGTCTTTGATCTTTACAAAAACCCTACAAATTAAGTGTTTTTAGCCCCATTTTATTGTTGCAGAACCTGAGGCTCAAGCAAGATAAGGATCATATGGTTCTATCAAGTAACAGCGCCTGAATTTGAATCTGGTATCGTCTAGCACCAAAGTTCCTGGCTGTTTAGACACTATGCTATATTGGCTCTTAGTATTCTCTGCCTTTTCGTGTAATTGTTTCATTTTGGATGTTAATTATATTTCATCAGAAAAAAATCAAAGAACTTTCAAAGGTACTATAAGTTAAAAAAAACACACACACATCCCTTGCTCAGAAAGTGTATTCATTTATTAAACCAGATCAGCTCTGCTATCAAAGCCCTGCAGCTAGGCCAAGGTCATCCCTTGTACCTGTCGAGTGCCATATGGGGAGAACTGAATGTTTTCCTGTGCATAAATGATAAATAATATCTGGGCCAAGGTATTATGATACCTTTCCTCCCCTTGGCTTTGTGTGCTTCCCTTTTCCATAGAAGCCCATCGGTTTTTACCTCGCTCTCTCCCCAGGCGGCTCCTAGCTCTAAAGGGTAGTAATAAATAAGATTGGGTCCCGGCTACACTGTTGGCAAGCAAAAAAGTCTTCTTGGACACAGTAGAACTAGACCTTACCAGTCTAGGTTGTTGATTAGAAAAGCATGCTGGGGGACACGTAAGCCTTAATGAAGTCTGAGTAGATTACATCTACCCCCTCCCCAAGGATCCGCATGACATAGAACTCAGCAGAAAACAGAATCAGTCTGGCACACTGGCTCCCCATGCGATCGTGCTGCTAGCCGCACGCTGATTTCTGCTCCCTTCAATGCTGGAAAATCGATCGGTTCATAATCCGTTCTGATATTTCCCCAGGCATGGGGGTGTCTATACTTACTTGGATTACCCCTTGTCTTTTCATTTTTAAAACACCCGCATGCACAGGCACACACGTGCGCACACACATTTTGTCCTTCCCCGGGCTTCAGAAAAGACACTCAGGCCTGACTTAGTTGCTGAGGATGCAGTGGTAACCCTTTCAGACAAGTCTGTGATCTCATAGGATGAATGATCTGATGTGGAAGTTAAATAAACCATTTCAGATAGGTACAGATGCTACAGTGGGAGGTGGAGTGCTACTTTAGAGTTCTTCAGGATTGTTGGCCAAAAAGACTTCGGTCTCTGGGCCATCCCTCTTTCTTTTTCTTTTTTTTTAAAATGTTTATTTATTTTTGAGGGAGACAGAGACAGAACGTGAGTGGGTTAGGGGCAAAGAGAGGGGGACACAGAATCCGAAGCAGGCTCCGGGCTCTGAGCCGTCAGCGCAGAGCCCGTCGCGGGGCTCGACCTCACGAGCCGTGAGATCGTGACCTGAGCCGAAGTTGGATGCTCAACCGACTGAGCCACCCAGGCACCCCTGGGCCATCCCTCTTTCTGATTCCCTTTCCATCTTACTCGCTGCTTCTTCTCAGTCTTGTGCAATGGTTTTCCTTCATCTTTCCAACCTCCAAACGTTAGAATGCCCCAAGAGCTCATCCTTGGACTTCTTTCTGGTCTCCATTCACCGCCCGGATCCCATCCAGTTCCTTGATTTTAAAGATTTTCTGTAGTTTATCCTTAAATGAGCAAAATATGTATAGGACACTAACATTTGTCTCAGAAATGGGTAGGGTAGAATACAAAGAGGTACGCGTGTTGTCAAGATTTTGTATTTTATCCTGCTTGCAGTCTAACAAGTTAGCTTGCCATAGTTTCGTGGATTCCGGTAGAAGATACACGAATCTTGTGTCTTGGTAGTTCCATTTCTCTTGACAGTTTGACTAACTTGTACCTCTGATGGCCTTTGTAGAGGGGATTGGATGACTCTGGAACAAGGTTGGAAAGAAGATTTCTGAATGCATCTCTTCTGATGCTATTTCAGACCGATTGAACAAACCGATAAACATCAAACTTAAAACAACTTTTTTTTTTTTAATTTTTTTTTTTCAACGTTTATTTATTTTTGGGACAGAGAGAGACAGAGCCTGAACGGGGGAGGGGCAGAGAGAGACGGAGACACAGAATCGGAAACAGGCTCCAGGCTCTGAGCCATCAGCCCAGAGCCCGACGCGGGGCTCGAACCCACGGACCGCGAGATCGTGACCTGGCCGAAGTCGGACGCTCAACCGACTGCGCCACCCAGGCGCCCCTTAAAACAACTTTTAAAACATGTTTTTGTGGTTTGACTTTGACACTTCTAATATCTGAAATTCAGGAGGGTCAAATGTCTCCAGACTTCATCCTCTCTTCAGGCCGTGCCCATCTTGGTTTCCTTTGGACTAGTTTTGCAACAACCTCCTATTTCCATCCTTTCATCCCTACAGGTAGGCGATTGTCTACATTGCAATCAGAGCGATCCTTTTTAAGTGTGGAAGGCCATGTCCCTGTAAAATCAAGGCACTTCTTGGCTCAAAACTCTGATCGCAAAGAAAAGACACAAGAATGTATTACTCACGGGAATAGTATTAATCAGGGTATTCGCATTTGAGCCAGGTTCCCAAGCTCCAATTCCTAAAGGGTAACGTGAAGAGGGTTACATGACAGGAAAGGAACCTTGAATTTAGGGAACCTCTATACTTCATAGCTGGCAGTAATCCTGCCCTAGGTTCCGAAGGAAGATCTATCTCTGTCTTCCAAGGCTATTAGCTCTTATAAACACCCTTGAAAAGACAGTCCAGAATAAAAGCCATCAGTGACTCTGTTCACAAGATGTGCAGAGCCTGCGAGAACCACGGAGAATTCTCTCCCAACAGGCATTTGTTTACATTTTTTAACAGAAGGATAAACAAAAACATTTTTTAAACTATTACCAAATGGGAAACAAAGGTAACAAGGGTGGGAGGGACAAAGGTTGAAGCTAGACTTCTCTGAATACAAAAATTAGAAAACACCATGAAATTTTCAAAACCCAATCCTGAAAACCCCAAAATTACATGAAACAAATGAACCAAATTGTCTACCAAGTTGGCAGAAAAACCACACAGAGAATAATTATTTCAAGTTACTTTTAAATACAGTAATTTGTCTGTATACTCCTAATGGGTTATACTCTAAAGGCAAAAGGAAATCCAAAAACATCTTAACTCCTTTCAGCAATCATGTTAATAATAGTGTTGGTGTTGGTATTCTGAGACAGTTTCATATAATATGCTGGTGAAATTGGGAACCAAAATTTTGGGTATGAGATAATAAATAGAGGCACAGGTTGAATACAGGTTGAAAGACGTTAAGTAAAACCCTGCAGTTCTGAATTTAAATTGGAAGTACTATGTATGAGCTCATAATGTATTTTATCTTTACAGAAAAAAAAATCTATTTCCAAGCTCTGACATTGAAGAGGCCTGGAAACAATGACCAATCCAGTAGCACTGAATGCCCATTTCACAGTAAAAAAGAACAGACGTCTTGAAGAAATGGGCAATTTCACTTCTGAGGTAGGAAATATACAAGAGATGCTTGGAATATCCTGTCATATCAGAAAGTGAGGAAGCTATCAAAGACTGCTGGGAAAGCATCAAAAGAAAGAATCAAAACAACTTACTAGAACTCCCACTTGCCAAATATATGAATAACCATAGGAGGTATAATCACATAGGATGGAAACATGGTAAGATACATTAAAAGAAAAACAAAGGGCGCCTGGGTGGCTCAGTTGGTTAAGCGTCTGACTTCTGCTCAGGTCATGATCTCGGGATTGGTGAGTTAGAGCCCCACGTTGGGCTGTCTGCTGTCAGCACAGAGCCTACTTCTCTGTCTCCCTCTCTCTCTCTCTGCCCCTCCCCTGCTCATTCCCTCTCTCTCTCTCTCTCTCTGTCTCTCTCAAAATAAATAAATAAACATTTAAAAAATAACCAGCCCAAAGGAAACAATGATGGGCATAAATCAGGGTGGGAGCGGAGAAGGTAATAAGGAGACAAGTGATTCTGGATACATTTCAAGAGAAGGGCCAATCCCAAGAATCCCAAGCAGGCTCCACGCTGTCCGTGCAGAGCCCAATGCAGAACTCGATCTCAGAACCATGAGATCATGACCTGAGCCAAAATCAAGAGTCGGAGGCTTAACCAACCCAGGTGCCCCATCCTTTGGGCTAGTTTTTTTTTTTTAATTTTTTTAAATGTTTATTTATTTTTGAAGGAAAGAGAGATAGAGCGTGAGCAGGGGAGAGGCAGAGAGAGAGGGAGACACAGAATCTGAAATGGGCTCCAGGCTCTGAGCTGTCAGTGCAGAGCCGGACGCAGGACTCGAATTCACAAACCGTGAGATCATGATCTGAGCTGAAGTCTGTCGCTTAACCGACTGAGCCACCCAGGTGCCCCTGAGCTAGTTTTTCAACAGTCTCCTATTTCTATCCTTGCACTCCTACAGGTAATTGTCTACACTGCAGCCAAAGTGATCCTTGCAAAGTGTGTAAGAGCATGTCCCTGCAAGATTAAGGCACTTCCTTGCTCGCAACTTTCCAGGGCTGCCTGGGTGGCTCAGTCAGTTGAGCATCTCACTCTTGATTTCGGCTCAGGTCACGATCCCATGGCATGTGGGATCGAGCCCCAAGTCGGGCTCCAAGCTGACAGCTGCTTGAGATTCTCTCTCCCTCTCTCTCTGCCCCACTCTCTATGTCTCAAAAATAAATAAATAAACATTAAAAAAAAAACCCACAACTTTTCCAATCACAGCCTGTCTTACTCAGAGTAGTACGCAAAACCTGTTCCACATTTGCAAATAAAGAGGTAACACCAGAAGAATTAAAACAGTAAAAAAAAAAAAAAAACCAAGTAGATAAACAAGGTGCAACTTGATCTGGTCACTTCCAAGGACTGATGATTGCTGGAGGATAGAAAGCCGGTCATCTCTTTCCCCTCAGGACACCTCTGAAGGATGATTCTAGCTCTACAGAGCCCCAGAGGGTTGCCTGAGGTCTTTAATGGGCCTCATGTTAGCTCATCTTCTTCCTCTGCCCATGCCTACTTGCTCACCCAACCTCTCACAGGTTATTGATGGCAAGGGCTCTCTTAATGAACAGTCTGCCTTCTAACCTTCATTCGAGAGACTGCCTGGCATGGTAGCCACCTCCCCTCCATCAGTACCTCCGATAAACACCATTATGACAGTGTCCTTGCAAAAATCCCTCCATGGACCCCCACTTGTTCCAGGAAACAGCAAGCCGTAGAAAGGTCTTTTGCCCTTAACATCGAGCAATTCTTCCTCTTTTGAAACAGTCCCAGACGGCTCTAACCTGGGACCACCAAACATACCTGAGGATCTATTAGAAAGTCTCCCCGCTTCCCCAAATCCCACCATAATAGAACACTTTCCAATCAGAGACCGTCTCGGCATTTCCTCTTTTCATTCTATAAAACACACCGACCCTCCCCCCCCCCCCCCCCCCCCCCCGCGTAAGTCAGGCTGAAACGGAAATGACAGCAGATGGGTTCCCCTGCCGAAAGTCTGTGAATGGGGAGCCGATGTTAATTTCACCTCGGGCTTAGCTTCGCCTTTGATACATCTCAGCCAGCTTCCCGGGCAACCCAACCTGGGCTGATTCATCTACTTATTTGCAATTTCTCTCACACTAGTCCCTGCGAGTAGGGGCGTTGTGGTGTCTCCTAAGTTTTTCAGCCAGCTAGAGCCACCCAGCTCCTCAAGCTTCTCACTAACCAGTATGCTGGATGAATGAACGAAATGACGTTTAAGCTGACGCCCAAATAAACAAGGAAACAGCCGGACCTTGTGGAAGAGCATTTGGGGGTTAGGAACAGCAAGTAAGATTCCAGAAAGAGCACTTTCCTTCCTGTTTCGGTCCCAGCTCTTTGCAACTGTAACCTAGTATTAGGGACAGTTAAAATTTTTTATTTGTGCGTTTTTCCCCCCATTGCTTCCTCTCTCCCATTCCAGGATCTCTTGATTTAAAAAAAAATTTTTGTTTAATGTTTACTTACTTATTTTGAGAGAGAGTGCGAGAGCCAGCGAGTGCACATGCGCCCATGCAAGTGGGGGGGGGGGGGGCAGAGAGAGAGAGAGGGAGAGAGAGACTCCCAAGCAGGCTCCACACTCAACGCCAAGCTGGACTCAGGGCTCAGTCTTATGATCTTGAGACCATGACCTGAACCGAAATCAAGAGTCAGCTTGTGGTAGGGTCCCCTCCCTAAAGAGAGAAAACAAAACAAAAACAAAAACAAAAAAACCCCTCAAGGCAACCTGGCTATATGTGTAGGTGACAACATCCCTCACGACCTTGTAACGTGAGACCACTTAATCAGGCTGCCTGTTTGTGTGTGTTACCATATATGGGAGACAAAGAAATAGAAAATATGTAAAAAAAAAACCTACGCCACGTGGCGTTAGGGGCTCAGTTCCTCCGTACGAACCCAACTGAGCCGCGCGGGCACAAATAAAGTTGCTTCCCCGAAAGAAAAGCCTCGGGGCACGACTCTCCGTGCGAGAATCCTGTTTTAAGGGGCCCATCCGACCGAGCCACCCAGGAGCCCAGGATCACCTGATTTTTATACATTTAGCCAGGAGTAAAGAGACCAACACCTACTGATGAGACCTTCTCAAACCTAAGTCAACGCCCTCCGATTATTTATACTTTTATGCTGGGAGGACGTGGCAGTTGGTATGAACTTGACTTCAGGGAGTTTAGTATCTGTTAGGAGTCTGTTTCACAACGACCCCAGGGAAGAGACCAGCATCTCTCTGGAGCTCTGGGGCTACAGTGCTGTAGCAATGAGAGCAGAGGGGAGAGACTCAGATCAGAATCATCTGGGGATGATTCTGCATACATCCTTGATTTCTGCGTATGTGTTCCGGACGGTGCTCCTCCCCTCCATTTGCACACATTCCACGGACAGCCTGCTTTTTTTTTTTAAAATACTTTTTATGTCTTTTATTGAAGTGCAATTTGCACATGGTTATGTAAAAACTGATGAAGGGTAAACCTCACTAAAATGGAATTTGGAGGCCAGAAGGGGGAACTCTTGTGCCCTGCCACTTGTGGTCAATTGCAGACCCCAACGTGAAGAGAGCACCTTGTATTCTCAGCAGGAATAAGCCTATACTTTTCGACCCCAGCAGGAGGAAAGAAGAATTTCTCCTTGCCCAGCAACAGCCCAGCCAATGGGAGACTGCCACAACTCAGCCAATGAAAAGCCACCCTGGTTTACTCCAGTGGACTTTTTGTTTATAACAGCCCTTCCCAACTGCCCCTTCTAGAAAAGAGGTTTCCTCTCCTTTGTTCTCCCAACTTGCTAATGGCTTTGCCATAGCTTACGCTTCCCTAATTGTAATTCTCTAGTCCTGGATAAATCCATTTTTCCTGGTAGAATGGACAGTTATATTTTTCAAGGTTAGCAATTAAAACGTCAAATGCTCTGGAACGGCTTCTGTCACCCTTCCCCTGGTGCTCCACTGTTACTAATTCCGCATTTGACTCTTTGATTATCTTTTGAAGTTTGTCTCCGTATCTCTAAATATCTCCTTATACCACTACTTCTTTATGTATCATTTTAAGACATGGTCCGTCCACTAACCAGCGTGACAGTTGAGAATTTAGCTCACATTCACACACACACACATACACACACACACACCACCCTCGCATCTTCCTTTCAAATGTGGTTAGAACATATTTTTAGTACCTTCATTCGTTTTGGTTTTTCTTTCCTTTCCATGTTGCAAGCTCTTTTCAAAATATTTATTTATTTATTTATTGATATTTTTTTAGAGAGAGAGAGTGAGAGCACGGGAGAGCGGCAGAGGGAGACAGAGAGAATCTTACACCAGCCCCAGACTCCGTGTGGAGCCCGCCTAGGGGCTCGATCCTACAACCGCGGGCTGGTGACCAGAGCCGAAATCAAGAGTCGGGAGCTGAACCAACTCAGCCACCCAGGCGCCCCTGCAAGCTCTTTTCAAATATCTGGTAAAGGGACGCCTGGGTGGCTCAAGTTGGTTAAGAGACTTGGGCTCAGGTCATGATCTCATGGCTTTCGAGTTCGAGCCCCGCATCGGGCTCTGTGCTGACAGCTCGGAGCCTGGAGCCTGCTTCGGATTCTGTGTCTCCCTCTCTCCCTGCCCCTCCCCTGCTCACACTCCGTCTCTTTCTCTCTCAAAAGTAAATAAACATTAAAAGATAGATAATTAATTAAATGTCTGGTAATTTTGTGATCACACGGAAGAGTAAGGCACTAGAAAAACGGATTAAGGACTATGTGTACTTGGATAGGTCTTGTTGACTGGCTGAGTTTCATCCACTTATAGTGAAAACACTATTGTCTAGGGGACCCTTACACGCTAGAAGTCATCTTCCTGGCACTTGGGAGCCAATGCTGCTCCTGCCCTCACCTGCCCTGCTTCTCCCCAGACCATTTCTTTTTTTTTTTTTAACGTTTATTTATTTTTTGAGACAGAGAGAGACAGAGCATGAACGGGGGAGGGTCAGAGAGAGGGAGACACAGAATCTGAAACAGGCTCCAGGCTCTGAGCTGTCGGCACAGAGCCCGACGCGGGGCTCGAACTCACGGACCGTGAGATCATGACCTGAGCCGAAGTCGGCCGCTTAACCAACTGAGCCACCCAGGCGCCCCCCCAGACCATTTCTTAAATAGATTTGGAACGCAACCCGCCAATTTTTCATGTCTCATTGAATTATTATCATTGCCGTTGTTATTGTCGTTCCTTTTGCTTAGATACTAAGCAGCTGCCTGGCTGCTGGGCGTCCCGCATGCAGGTGTGAGGGGGGTGGGGAGCCAACACTTCCTGTTTCCACTTCCGCTCTGACCTTGTGTCTCCCCAGCTCTCCAGGCAGGGCTCCATCCTTGGCTGTAGCCCGCCGCTGCATGTATTCTAAGCTAGGAGGCCCTTCAAGTTGCTTTCCTCTCCCTGACACTTACTGGAATCCCCCAGGAACAGATATTCCCTCACCCCTACCACACATGACTGGCTGCTCCTGGTCTCTCTGTTACTGGCTAATGTATTTTTTTATTTTACGCTTTTATTATCGTCTTACCGTGGTCTCGGGAGGGATAGGCAATAAACAGTCTGCTCTGTTGAACAGAAGGTTCACAACCTACTTTAACGTCAGCCTGCCTGCCTATTGAAAGTGCTCATGGGGCGCCTGGGTGGCTCAGTGGGTTAAGCATCTGACTCGTGATTTCAGCTCAGGTCATGATGTCACAGTCCGTGGCTTTGAGCCCCACGTCAGGCTCTAGGCTGATGGTGTGGACCCTACTTGGAATTCTCTCTCCCTCTCTCTCTCTCTCCCTCTCTCTCTGCTCTTTCTCCCCACCCCCATGCACACGTGCTCTCTCTCTTGAAGTAAAAAAAAAAATAACTTAAAAAAAAAAAAGCTATGAACGTGCTCACAAGGTGATCCTAATAAGCCCCTCCCTGGCACTCCCTTGGAGGCTCACCCTTGATGTGAACCCAGTCTGCGCCTCCCACCCCTAGGTTTCCCCAGTTCAATGAAAGGTACCCACACCCTCCTAGCTCGCCATAAAGCTGGGTTTCCTCCAATTCCTTTTTTATCCTCAATCCCCACATCCAATCGACCAGCAAGCTCTGTCATTTCTACCATGTAAAAGCACCTGATGAGCAAAAGGGGAAAATCATAAGCCAAATTGACTAAGGCTAATTTTTATCTTAAACCTAATTAGAAGAAAACAACACACGACAAGAATAGCACACCCAGACCAGGAGCGGTTAATTCCAGGAACCTGAGGATCATTCAACATTAGGAAATTCACTAAAACAACTCATTACATTAAGAGGTCAAACCAGTAAAATTTTATCATTTTCTTCATAAATGCGAAAAGGCATCTAATAAAATTTGACATGTATTCTTGTTTTAAAAATCTCTTTTTAGGGGCGCCTGGGTGGCTCAGTCGGTTAAGCGTCCGACTTCGGCTCAGGTCACGATCTCGCGGTCTGCGAGTTCGAGCCCCGCGTCGGGCTCTGGGCTGATGGCTCAGAGCCTGGAGCCTGCTTCCGATTCTGTGTCTCCCTCTCTCTCTGCCCCTCCCCCGTTCATGCTGTGTCTCTCTCTGTCTCAAAAATAAATAAATGTTAAAAAAAAAATTAAAAAAAAAAAAAAAAGATAGAAAGTGAGGACGAAACAGCATGATATGAACATACCACACCCAAAGATGAAAAGGTTCTAGAGATGATGGTGGTGATGGTTGCCCAGCAGTGTGAATGCACTTAATGCCACAGACCCTTAAAAATGGCCAAAATTTTATGTTATGTATATTTTGCCACTGTACATTTTTTAAATACACATATTTTTTGTAAGTTTTTTAAGTCCAGTGTAGTTAACATACAGCATCATGTTGGCGTCAGGGGTACAATACAGTGATTCAACAATTCCGTACGTTACTCGATACTCATCAATCATAAGTGAACTCTTAATCAGCTTTACCCATTTCACCCATGCCCCCCCCTCCTCCCCTCTGTCTGGTATCTGTCTGTTTCTTCTTTTTAGTTAAGAGTCCGTTTTTTGGTTTGTCTCCTTTTTGTCTTTGTTTTGTTTCTTAAATCCCACATAGGAGTGAAATCATATGGTATTTGTCTTTCCCTGACTGGCTTATTCTGCTTAGCACGATACTCTGTAGCTCCATCCATGTCGCTGCAAATGGCAAGCTTTCATTCTTTTTGATGGCTGGATAATATTCCTATACATATACCACATCTTCTCTATGCATCCATCAATTGACAGATGCTTGTGAAGTTTCCATAATTTGGGATTATAAATAATGCTGCTATAAATACAGGGCGCATGAAATCGTGTTTTTGTATTTTTCGGTTAAATGTCTGGTCGTGCGATCACTGGATCGTAGAGCAGTTCTATTTCGTTTTAATTTTTTTAACGTTTTTTATTCATTTTTGAAACAGAGAGACAGAGCACATGTGAGGGAGGGGCAGAGTGAGAAGGAGACACAGAATCCGAAGCAGGCTCCAGGCTGCGAGCTGTCAGCACAGAGTCCGATGCAGGGCTCAAACTCACAAACCACAAGATCATGACCTGAGCTGAAGTTGGACACTTAACTGACTGAGCCACCCAGGCACCCCTGAGTAGTTCTATTTTTAACTTTTAGGGGGACCGCCATACTGTTTTCCACAGTGGCTGCGACAGTTTGCATTCCAACAGTGCAGGAGGGTTCCTTTTTCTCCGCATCCTTGCCAATACTTGCTGTTTCTTGTATTTTTGATTTTAGCCATTCTGACAGGTGTGAGATGATATCTCATTGTAGTTTTCATTTACATTTCCCTGATGATAAGTGATGTTGAGCATCTTTTCATATGTCTGTTGGACATCTATGCTTATTCTTTGGAGAAATGCCTGTTCATGTCTGCTGCCCATTTTCTAATTGGATTATTCGTTTTTTGGGCATATGAGTTGTGTATATTTTTTCCCCTTGGCAATTGTTTATTATAAAGGTGAACACTGATCGGTAGGATTTCTGGTATGAGCACCAGGACCACCAAACTTTTTGGATTCACAGTTCCAGAGATCAGCTACCAGCAGGGTCTGGTCGTACTGGATGAGGATGTCTTTGATCTCTTTCTTGGAAGCCTCATCCACATATTTCTGATAATAGGCCACCAGGGCTTTGGAGATGGACTAGCAGATAGCGTAAATCTGGGCCTCGTGACCATCACCCTTCACTTGGACTTGGATGTTCACCCCAGCAAATCTCTCCTTGCCTAGAAGCAGAAAAGCTTCCAGGAGCCTGTATTGCAGTGTGTGTGACTGGATCATCCCCAGGGGCCAACCCGTTCACCTTGATGAGGCCGTTGCCCTATTTGCAGTGCACCACGGCTCTGGCCATCTTTTTGCATCTGAATACCTGCATGGACTGCAGAGGACCCTTGGACTGCATGGCTACAAACATAGACAAGAGCTCCTCACCAAATAGCGCCACAACCAGAAAAGGACTATATTTTGTATACTAACACGTTATCAGTATGTCATTTGCAAATATCCTCCCCCGATCTGTAGGTTGTCTTTTAGTTTTGTTGATTGTTTCCTTTGCTATGCAGATGCTTCTTATTTTGATGTAGTCCCGATGGTATATTTTTGCTTTTGATTCCCTTGCCTCAGAAGATATATTTAGAAAAAAGTCACTCCATCCGATGTTGGAGAAATTACTGCCGGTGCTCCCTTCTAGGAGTTTTATATTTTGGGGTCTCACATTTAGGTCTTTAACCCATTTTGAATTTATTTTTGTGTATGGTGTAAGAAAGTGGTCCAGTTTCATTCTTTTGCCTGTTGCTGTCTAGTTCTCCCAACACCATTTGTTGAAGAGGATGTCTTTTTCCCATTGGATATTCTTTCCTGCTTTGTCAAAGATTAGTTGACCATATAATGTTTTTTAATGTTTATTTTTGAGAGAGAGACAGAGCATGAGCAGGGGAGGGGCAGAGGAAGAGGGAGACAGAATCTGAAGCAGGGTCCAGGCTCTGAGCTGTCAGCACAGAGCCCAACGCGGGGCTCAAACTCATGAACCGCGGGATCATGACCTGAGCCGAAGTTGGATGCTTAACTGACTGAGCCACCCAGGCACCCCAAAGTTGACCATACAAACATGGGTTTATTTCTGGGTTTTCTATTTTATTCCATTGATCTACGTGCCTATATTAGTGCCGGTACCATACTCTTTTGATTACTACATCTATGTAGTATAACTTGATATCTGGAAATGGGATACCTCCACCTTTGCTTTGCTTTTTCAAGATTGCTTGGGCTATTCAGAGTCTTCTGTGGTTCCATATAAATTTTAGGGTTGTTGGTTCTAGTTTTGCAGAAAATGTTGGTATTTTGACAGGGATTGCATTAAATCTGTAGCTTTCTTCGGGTAGTAAGGACATTTTAACGATATTTGTTCTTCCAACCTATGAGCGTGGAATATCTTTCCACTTGTTTGTGTTACCTTCGATATCTTCCATTAATGTTTTCAGAAACAGGACTTTCACCTCCTTAGTTAAGTGTTTTCCTAGGTATTTTATTGTATTTGGTGCAATTGCAAATAGGATCCCATTCTTAATTTATTTTTCTGTTGCTTCATTATTTGCATATAAAAATGCCATGGGTTTATGCATATCGATTTTATATCTGGCAACCTTACTAAATAAATTTATCAGTTCTAGTAGTTTTTTTGGTGGAGTCTTTAGGCTTCTCTCTAGATAGTATTATGTTCTCTACAAGTAGTGAAAGTATTACTTCTTCCTTACCGATTTGGATGCCTTTTATTCCTTCGTCTTGTCAGATTGCTGTGGCTAGGACTTCCAGTACTATGCTAAACAGTAAGGATGAGAGTGGACATTCCCGTCTTATTCCTGACCTTTGGGGAAGCATTCTCAGTTTTTCACCATTGAGTATGATGTTAGCTGTGGGTTTTGCACCTATGGCCTTTGATATATTGAGTTGTGTTCCTTCTAATCCTACGTTGGTGAGGGTTTTTATCATGAATGCATGTTGTACTTTGTCAGATGCTTTTTCTGCACCTATTGAAATGATCATATGTTTTTTATCCCTTATTTTATTGATATGATGTAACACCCTGATTGACTTGTGAATATTGAACCACCCTTGCACCCCAGGGGTAAATCCCACTTGATCACGGTGAATAATGTTTTTAATGTATCCTTGCATTGTTTGCTAATTTTTTGTTGGGGATCATCGCATCTATGTTCAACAGGCATAATGGCCTGTAGTTCTCTTTTTTTGTAGTGTCCTTATCTGGTTTTAGATTCAGGGTAATGCTGGCCTCATAGAATGAATTTGGAAGTTTTTCTTCCTCTTCTGTTTTTTGGAGAAGTTTGAGAATAATAGGTATTAACTCTTCTTTAAATGTTTGGTAGAATTCATCTGTGAAGCTGTCTGGCCCCGGACTTTTGTTTGATAAGAGTTTTTGATTACTGATTCCATTTTATTGCTGGTAATAAGTCTATTCTATTTCTTCCTGATTTGATTTTGGGAGGTTATATGTTTCCAGGAATTTATCCATTTCTTCTAGGTTGTCTAATTTGTTGGCGTATAATTTTTCATACTGTTCTCTTACAATCTTTTGTATTTCTGTGTTGGCAGTTGGTATTATCCCCTTTCATTTCTGATTTTATTTATTTGAGCCCTCTCTCTTTCTCTTTTTGATGAGTCTAGATAAAAGTTTATTGATTTTGTTGATCTTTTCAAAGAACCAACTCCTGGTTTCACTGATCTGTTCTAGTGTTTTTTTAGTTTCTATTTTGTTTATTTTTGCTCTGACCTCATTAATCATAATATGATATTACTAAAAATATAATATATAATACAATAACAAAATATATTAATAACGTTAATCTTATTAATGCAATTATTGATCTTGTTATTAATAAGACTATTGATCTTGTTATTAATAAGATTACTAATCTTATTTCTTTCCTTTTACTGGTTTTAGGTTTTGTTTGTTGTTCATTTTTTAGTGTCTTTAGATGTAGTTAGGTTGTTTAGTTTTTGGATTTTTCTTGCTTCTTGAGGTAGGCCTGTATTGTATAAACTTCCCTCTTAGAACAGTTTTTGCTGTATCTCGAAGATTTTGGACCATTGTGTTTTCATTTTCATTTGTCTCCATGTATTTTTTTATTTTGTCTTTGCTTTCTCAATTGACCCATTCATTGTTTAGCAGCATATTATTTAACCTCCATATTTATGTGCTTTCCAGATTTTTTCTTGAGGTTGATTTCTAGTTTCATAGCATTGTAGTCAGAAAAAGCACATGTTATGACTTTGGTCTTTTTGAATTTGTTGAGGTTTCTTTTGTGGCCTACTATGTGATCTATTCTGGAGAATGAGCTTCACTTGAAAAGAATGTGTTTTCTGCTGTTTTAAGATGGAATGTTCTGAATATAACCGTTGGATCCCTCTTGTCCAATGTGTCGTTCAAAGCCACTGTTTCCTTGTTGATTTTCTGTTTAGATGATCTGTCCATTGATGTAAGTGGGGTGTTAGAGTCCCCTTCTATTATTGTTTTACTATCGATTAGTGCCTTTATGTTTGTCATCAACTCCTTTATGTATTTGGATGTCATCGTGTTGGGGCCATAAATATAATTGTTATATCTTCTTGTTGGATTGTACCGTTTATGATTATTTGGTGTCCTTTGTCCTTTGTTACAGCCTTTATTTTGAAGTCTGTTTTGTTCCATATACGTATTACTGCTCAGGCTTTCTTTTCACTTCCATTTGCATGATAAATGTTTCTCCATCCCTTCACTTTCAGTCTGCATGTGTCTTTAGGTCTGAAGTGAGTCTCTTGTAGGCAGCATGTAGATGGGTCTTGTTTTTTTTTTTAATGTTTATTTATTTATTTTGAGAGAGAACGTGTGCGCAAGCAAGGGAGGGGCAGAGAGACAGGGAGAGAGAGAATCCCAAGCAGGCTCCACACTGTCAGCAAAGAGCCTGACACAGGGCTCAATCTCATGAACTGTGAGATCATGACCTGAGCTGAAATCAAGAGTCAGATGCTTAACCGACTGAGCCACCCAGGCGCCCCGGGTCTTGTTTTTTTAATACACTCTGTCACCCTATGTCTTTGGATTGGAGCATTTAGTCCGTTTACGTTCAAAGTAATAATTGATATGTGTGTATTTTTTACCATTTTGTTGCCTGTTTTACGTTTGTTTTTGTAGTTCCTCTCTGTTCTTCTCTTGTCTCATGATTAGTTGACTTTCTTTAGCAAAATACTTGGATTCCTTACTCTTTATTGTTATCATTATTTTGCATATCTACGACTGTTCTTTGATGTGTGGTTACCATTCAGTTTCTGCATATAGCAGTCTATATTAAGCTGATGGTCACTTACTTTTGGACTCATTCTTTATTCCTCTCCCGTCCATGTTTCGGATATTTGGTGTCATATTTTACATCTTTTTATTTTGTGCTTTTCCTGACTGATTTTTAAAGATACACTTAATTTTTTTTTTTTTTTTTTTGCTTTTGCGCTTCTTATATTTCTTAGTCTTACTTACGGTTTTTGTTTTCCACGCAAAAGAACCTCCTTTAACATTTCTTGTACAGCTGGCTTAGAGGTCATGAATTCTTTCAACTTTTGTTTGGGAAACTATCTCTCCTCTCTTCCAAATGATAGCCTTGCTGGATACAGTATTCTTGGCTGCAGATTTTTCCCTTTCAGCACTTTGAATATATTGCCACTCCCTTCTGGCCTGCAATGCTTCTGCTGAAAAAATGAACTTATCAGGCTTTATGGGGTTTTCTTTGTATGTAACTGTCTTCTTTTCTCTTGAAATCCTTAAAATTCTTTCTTTATCACTATTTTTTGCCATTTTAATTACTACATGTCTGGGTGTGGACCTCCTTGGGTTGATTTTGCCTGCTGAATCGGGATCTCTGTTTCCCTCCCCAGATTCAGGAAGTGTTCAGCTATTATTTCTTCACCTACATTTTCAGCCCCCCTTTCTCTCTCTTCTCTTTCTGAGATCCCCATATATGTATAAGTGTATAAAAGTGATGGTGTCACTGTTTTCTAAGTCTATTCTCATTATGCAGTATTTGTTTGACTCTCACCGGTTCAGCTTGATTGGTCTATCCTCCAGGTCGCTGATATGTTCCTCTGCTTCCTGTAGCCTACTGTTTATTCCATCCATTGCATTCTTAATCTCATTTATTGAGTCCTTCATCTCTGATATGCTATTTTTTCTATCTTTTGTCAAGGATCTCACTGATTTCCTCCACCTTTTTCTGAAGTCCAGTAAGTATCTTTATGGTCGTTACTTTCAATTCTCTATCAGCCATATTACTTATTTCCATTGTACTTAGATTTCTGGCCGTAGCCTTGCCCTGTTCTTTCATTTGGGACATATTCCTCTGTCTCTTCATTTTGTCTACATCTCTGTGTCTATTTCTGTGTGTTAGGAAAGTCAGCTGCGTCTTCTGCTCTTGAAAGTGGTGACTTATGAAGAAGAGGTCCTGCAAGGGCCTACAGTGCAGTGTCCCATGTCCACCAGAACCTGGCATTTGGGGGAGACTCCTATATGAGTTGCTTGCCTCCTGCTGTTGTGTCTGAGTCCCGTTTTCTTTCAGTCCAGACTTCTGCACTGACTTTGCCTGTTGTGGGCTGTGCTTGCTCTGTGTGGTATTAGTGAGACCCAGGCAGGCTGGCTTTGAAGGGCCTGACTGCAGGAGGCCGCAGGGTTGGGGAGGTCGCGTTAGCAAAATTTGCACTGAGGCACTAGTCCTAGGCTGGTTCCCCCGTAGCGTGATGGCCTCGGTGGCTAGGGGCTGGGCAGGCGGCAGAGGCAGCCAGGGATGTGCAGCATCTTTGTGTACGATGCGTGCATTGGGCATTAACAAAAGTTTTGCTGAGCCCAGGGCCAAGGCCAGCAGGCTTGCAGTGGTTGAGTCTTCATGAGAATGTGTAGGCAGGGTGCACTGCTAGCCAGTTAGGTAGCAAGTATCTGTGCAGCACTGCCTCCCACAGGTGGCTCTGTGCTTATGCCGGGGTGGGGGTGGGGGGCAAGGGAGGAAAACAGCATCTGCCAGCCACTCTGTTCCCGAAGAAGTCCCCCAACATGCTCCAAGATCAACACAAGCAGATCTTCCTCCCGCTTGTCCCCAGCGTTGTGCCAACTGTCATTTCTGTGTTGCCTCTCTGTGGGCTGTTGTCTCTTTAAGGGCAGGGACCTGGCTATCTCCCCCTCGTCCTCTCTCGCTCAGCGCTGAGTCGGATGACTTTTAAATCTCCAGGCTCCAAGTCCTGCTGGTTGTACAAACTCGGGGAATTCAGCCCCTCTGGCTTTCAAAGCCAGATGTTAGGAGGAATCATCTTCTGGTGTGCGCTCCCCAGTGTGAGGAGGCATTACTTACCCCCATCCGTGCCCACAGCTCCCTCCCCTCCTGCAGGCAGCTCCTGACCACCATTTCTGCCCTTCCTGACCTCACAGGTGCAGCTTCTTCTCCACATTTAGCTCTGGGGTTTGTTCAGCCAGACTTCTTTTTTGTTGTTGTTATTATTTAAATTCAAGTTAGTTAACGTACAGCGTAAAGTTGGTTTCAGTAGAACTCAGCGACTCATCGCTGACATGTGCTCATGTGCCCAGTGCTCATTCCGACAAGTGGCCTTCCTTAATGCCCATCCCCCCAGCCACCTCCCCTCCAGCAACCCTCAGTTTGTTCTTTGTATGTGACAGTCTCTTATGGTTTGCCTCCCTATCTGTTTTTATCTTATTTTATTTTTCCATCCCTTCCCCTACATTCATCTGTTTTGTTTCTTAAATTCCACATATGGGTGAAATCATATGGTACTTGTCTTTCTCTGACTGACTTACTTCGCTTAGCATAATACACTCTAGCTCCATCTACGTTGTTGCAAATGGTAAGATTTCATTCTTTTTGATCCCTGAGCAATATTCCATTTTATATATATATATATATATATATATACACACCACATCTTCTTTATCCATTCACCAGTCGGTGGACATTTGGGCTCTTTCCATACTTTGGCTATTGTCGATAGCACTGCTCTAAACATTGGGGTGCATGCGCCCCTTCGAATCAGCATTTTCGTATCCTTTGGATAAATACCCAGTAGCGCAGTTGCCCGATCGTAGGGTACTTCTATTTTTAACTTTGTGAGGAACCTCCATACTGGTTTCCAGAGTGGCTGCCCCGGTTTGCATTCCCGCCAACAGTTGTCCTGCCAGAATTCTGATCACTGTCTGGTTTATTTACAAGGCTGTGAATGATATCTAGTTGTAAGGTAGGATGGAGTGAGCTTGGGGTCCTCCTACTTTGCCACATTCCCAAGCTCCCACTGTCAATATGTATTATATATATATTATATATACGTATTATATATATATACGTATTATATGTATTATACGTATTATATACATACGTATTATATACGTATTATATATATACACGTATTATATACATATTATATATATACATATTATATGTATATAATATGTATTTTATATATACGTGTATTATATGTATATGTATTATATATATAATACGTTTTTTATATATATGTATTATATGTATATATATACATATTATATATATATATATATTCTAAAGTCAGCATACGCTTAATGAGAACATAATGAAAGCATTCTCATCTGAGACAGGAATAACATAACAAAGCTCACAGGGTGCCTGGGTAGCTCAGTTGATTAAATGTCTGACTCTGGATTTCAGCTCAGATCATGATCTCCCGGTTTGTGAGTTCAAGCCCCATATCGGGCTCTGTGCTGGCAGCACAGAACCTGCTTGGGATTCTCTCTCTCTCCCTCTCTTTCTGCCCGTCCCCTGCTCGCTCTCTCTGTCTCTCTCTCAAAATAAATAAAAACCTCAAAAAAAGATAACAAAGTTCACTACCATTACTTTTATTTGACTTGAATCTGGAGATACTAGCTAATGTAATTAGGCAAAAGAAACAAGTTAAAGGTCTAAAGTTGGAAATGAGAAGATAAAATCATCATTATGTATATTTGATACAACTGTGAGCCTAAAAGATCTAAAGAATCAACTGAAAAAAATCACTATAAAAATAAGATAATTTAATAAAATATGTAGATATAAATTTAAATACAAATCTATACGCAAAATTAATATATAGCCTTCATATACACAAACAGAAGAGCTATTGAAAGAAAAGACTCTCATCTACAAAAGCTACTGAAAAGGCAAAATGTCTGAGAATATACTTAAAATATTCGCATGTTCTATATGAAGAACACTTAAATGTTCCCAAGGGACACACAAGAAAACTTTTTAAAATGGAAAAGAATGGAATATTTTCGGATAGAAAGAATCAGTATCATAGAAATGGTTCATTTTCCCTGAATGAATCTATAATTTTAATATGAGCCCAATTAAAAGTTATCAACAGGATTTCTCCCGGAAACATACAAACTGTTTCTAAAGTACATATGGGCAAAAAAGAATAATCAAGAGGAGACAGTCACTGTTTTCAAAAGAAGATAGACAAAAAGGAACTAGATTTACAAAATATTAAAATTTATCTCAAAGCTCTGACAAGTAGGACCACGTGGTAATGATGCATGAATAGACAGATCACTTCAATAGAAGGTCCAAAAATGAGACAATTGCCCTCCAGAAATTTAGAATACGATACAAATGGCAAGCTGGAGCAGTGTGGAAATGCTGAATTATTCAACAAATTATATTGCAACTATTGGTGACCAGTGGTAGTACATACTTCTCACCTATTACAAATAGATTCAAGATTTAAATGCAAAAAAAACACATGGAACCATAAAAATACTAGAAGGAATCATATAAGCACTCTTTCATAAGTGCAGAATAGTCTGTTGACCTAAAACTTAGAGCCATAAAAGAAATTTTTTTTTAAATTTTGTTTTCAACGTTTTTCATTTATTTTTGGGACAGAGAGAGACAGAGCATGAACGGGGGAGGGTCAGAGAGAGAGGGAGACACAGAATCCGAAGCAGGCTCCAGGCCCTGAGCTGTCAGCACAGAGCCCGACGTGGGGCTCGAACCCACAAACTGTGAGGTCATGACCCGAGCCAAAGTCGGACACTCAAGTGACTAAGCCACCCAGGCGCCCCATGGAGCCTGCTTCGGATTCTGTGTCTCCCTCTCTCTCTGACCCTCACCTGCTTGCTCGCTCGCTCTTTCTCTCTCTCTCAAAAATAAATAAAACATTAAAAAAAATAAAAGTAAATAAATTATTGATATCAATGACAAAAACATTAAATATTCCTGAACGGCAAACAGCACCAGAAGCAAAGTCAAAAGACAGACAACAAACTGGAAAAAGGGGTTGTGACTCAAATGACAGATATAAAATCCAAAATAAAATACCATCAGCCTAAAAGAAAAATCGGTAGAGGCTGTGAGTAGGCAGTTCACAGAGAACAAAACACAAATGCCTCTGAACTGTGGGGAAAGATGCGCGAACTTGTTCATAATAAAAGAAACAATTAAACCATGCCCAGCAACTCTTCACTTATCAGATTCACGAGCTCCAAAAATTTGAAAGTCCAATAACTGGCAAAGATATGGAGCGAAGACGCTCTCAGCCTCTGCTAGTTGGGGCTCTAAATTGGCAGGACATCTCAGAGGAGCAAAGGACAACGCCTGTCAAAATTACAAATGCATCCCCAAATCCCACTCCCGGGAATTTATCCTCCAGATAACACTCACACACAGTTAGCATTATTTGTAACAGCAAAAGTTTTGGAAGCAACCTAAATGTGCATCACTAGGGAAGAGGTTAAATCAATTGGGGTACATGCATATGATGGAATCGTATGCAGTCAGCAAAATAGATGAGGTGGCTGTCTAAATACAAACAGGGAGTGAGGGGCGCCTGGGTGGCTCAGTCGGTTAAGCGTCCGACTCTTGGTTTTGGCTCAGGTCATGATCTCACGGCTCGTAGGTTCGAGCCCCGCCTCGGGCTTTGTGCTGACGGCTCAGAGCCTGGAGCCTGTTTCCGATTCTGTGTCTCCCTGTCTCTCTGCCCCTCCCCTGTTCATGCTCTGTCTCTCTCTGTCTCAAAAATAAATAAGCGTTAAAAAAAAAAAAATTTCAAACAGCGAGTGATTTCCAAGATACTGTGAAGAAAAAAAAGCAACGTAGAGAACATTATATACAATGCGCTATCATTCGCTTGCATATGAAAGAATTCTCTAGAAGAATGGAGAAGAAACTGGTTAACGCTTCTGCGTTGCTTCTGGGGAGGGGAACTCGGTGGCTGGGTAGAAGGGAAATTTTTACCGTATTTCGCTTTGTACCTTTTGAATTTTAGATCATGTCAAAGTACTCCCTACCCCCCCCCAAAAAAAATGTTTAAAAATGTATTTTAATAAAATAAAGCATATGGACAAACTGCCTATTCCTTGGCTTCTCCACTGTCACTCCTGTTTTCTTAATGACTTAGTGACTTAAATGGCTCCTCTTACAAGGAACTGCCCCTAACTATTCTAAATAGTTTTCTATCTCCCCACCGTCTTCTTTCCCATTGCTACCCTCAGTGATAAGAGCTATGAAAGTAACGAACACCTTGACATTATGTTCTACTTGTTCTTTTTGTTTTGTCGTTTTCATTTATTCCTTTATCACTGGTCACCTGATTCCCTGCCCCACCATGGCAGGAAATTCTCTTTTGTTTAAGTTGATTTATTTTGAAAGAGAAAGAGAAAAAGCCTGAATGAGGGGAAGCAGAGGGAGAGAGAGAATCCCAAGCAGGCTCCGCCTGTCAGCACAGAGCCCGATGCGGGGCTCGAACCCACAAACTGTGAGAACATGACCTGAGCCAAAACCAAGAGTCAGACACTTAACCTACTGAGCCACCCAGGCGCCCCGTGGCAGGAAATTCTTAACGGTTGGCTCACCTCTGTAAACCTAGCACTTGGGCCCACATCTGACACAATCCATGTTTGTCAAATGATCGAAAGTTCACCACGAATGAGCCTGTCTCAGGGTGCCTGGGTGGCTCAGTCTGTAAAGTGTCTGACTCTTGATCTCGGCTCAGGTCATTATCTCACAGTTCGTGAGTTCGAGCCCCACGCCTAGCTCTGTGCTGACAGTGCGGAGCCTGCTTGGGATTCTCTCTCCCCCCCACCCCACCCCCCCGGCCCATCCCCCGCCCGTGTGCTTGCTTGCCCTCTCTTTTTCTCTGGCGCTCTCTCCCTCTCAAAATAAATAAATAAACATTAAAAAGAAGAAGAATGAGACAATCGAGGCTCAGAAAGGATTTGTCTGAGGCCACACGGCTGGTAAATGGTAATGGTAGGACCACTCAGATCTCCACTCCCACACCAAGGTACTCTGGGTAAATTTCCAGGCTACTACCTAACGCAAGGGTTCTCAACAAGGACCCCTTAGGTTGGTTTCAGTAAGCGTGGCAAGCTTTTTAGATTGCATGGAGATTTTTACATGTGGGTTCTAGGGAGAAAAGCTCCAAGGTACTCATCAGCTTCTCAAAGGATCTGTGACACACCCCCACCAAGTGAGTGCCTATGTCCGTTTCACCCATCATGGCTTCCGAAGGTGTTCATCTGGTTAGACGGTAGGGTTGTCAAGGAATCTGAAGTACCAGCTTTAGAATCACTGGTATAAGCCATCACAGAAATGCGTTCATGCTGCCAGAGAAACAGAATGGACAGAATCTGAACATCTTGCCCCCCCCCCCCGACACGCCTCAACATACTCCGCTCTTACTGATGTCCCCAAGAGAGAGTAGAAAACGTCGTGCTTTGTTTAGCACCCTCTGAAGTCACTAAGCATTTAAAACCTCCGTGAAACGTTTTATATCTTGGTCCCACGTGGATAACTTAGTCTACCAGAAAGTTCACCGTGGGTCTTGCAGACCAGTTCAAAATCCTGTTACGAGACTTGAGCCCTGTAATTTTTTTTTTTTTTTTAATCCGGGACAACTCCTTTATCTACTCCTGGGTTTTGGTGAGGAACAAATTAGCAATTGCTCAATACGTTGTGAAATAGGGTGGACAAGATAGTCTCTACCCTGGAAAGAAATTTCTACCGGACAATAGTGCGTCTTCTTTTAGATCCACTCCCCAAACCTCCCCCTCTGCCTCAGGCAGAGAACCAAGGCTGATTTCATTGCCCTCCCTGCATTAGCAACACCCTCTCTTTGACAAAACCACCTCAAAATGCTGCTCGGGGGGAAAAAAAGGACAGTCTTGGGATAGAAATGACCTAGCTAGAGTGCCTGTTCTCTATAAAGCTTTGGGCAAGTCATATGTTCTGACTGAAACCCAGTTTTCTCATCCATCAAATAGGAGTAATACTCCAATTTCAGATTAGTGCCAGGCCCTTAAGCATTCAGTAATGGTGGTTATTATTGTAATTGGGTGCTGTTTCCAGCCCAGGCCCCCTGCCAGAGTCTCTTCTGTGGAGCAGCCTGAAACTAGGCCTATACAAAGAGCAGATAAACAGACCCAGGAACACGTAAATGGGATCATCTAGTATGCGACCTTTCGTGTAAGGCTATTGTCATTTCAGCATCACGTTTTGAAATTCATCTATGTCCCAGCTAGATCCGTAGTGGATATTTTCCATTGTGTGAGTATACCACAATTCATTTACCATTCCGGTTTTTTACCTATTATGAAGACAGGTGCTAAGAATATTCCCGTACAAGTCTTTGTGTGAACATGCACCCTGGTTTTTCTCGGGGAAACCCCTAAGAGGGCAATCGCTAGGTCATAAGAAAGGTGCATCTTGGGGCGCCTGGGTGGCGCAGTCGGTTAAGCGTCCGACTTCAGCCGGGTCACGATCTCGCGGTCCGGGAGTTCGAGCCCCGCGTCGGGCTCTGGGCTGATGGCTCAGAGCCTGGAGCCTGTTTCCGACTCTGTGTCTCCCTCTCTCTCTGCCCCTCCCCCGTTCATGCTGTGTCTCTCTCTGTCCCAAAAATAAATAAACGTTGAAAAAAAAAATTAAAAAAAAAAAAAGAAAGGTGCATCTTTAATTTTAAAGAACTGCCAAATCGTCTCCGAAAGTGGGTGCACCGTTTCCCACTCCCCTTAACAACATAGGAGAGTTCCAGCTACTCCCCCACGTTCCCAGCTAGAAGCAAGGTTGGTTCTGATTCGACAGTCATACGGAAGGATTTGCCGAAGCGAGGACTCCTCTCTTCTTTCTCGATGTCGACTTCCTCATTGGATTTTTAAGGCTTTCCATGGCTCTCTGGGAACTTTTCTTCAATTTCTCACAGGTCTTGAAGCCAGGCCAACCCTACCCAGACGGGAATTAACCTGAATGAACGTGGATTTGGTGAAATGAAACAGAAGATGCGTGGAAATATAGATTAATCAGCCTCCCGGACATCATGAAAATCGCCGAGTATCAAGTTACTTGACCGATCTATTTTAAATCGAATGTCCTGAGTAAATATTTAAGTGCTGTTTGTTCACATAACCCAAGAGTGACTAAGATCTCTGGATACCACACCTCGTCTGTCAACTAAATCTTATTTGGAGAAGCTTGTTTCAGGTTTGGTAAATCTAGGGCAAAGGAGGAGTAGAATCCCATGACCAGCAAGCTTAACTTTGGAAAGACCAGGCTCACTCTGTAGGTTGGGGCACAGGAATTTTCATTAAAAAAACTTTTTTTTGTAATGCTTGTCTATTTTTGAGAGAGAGAGACAGAGCGTGAGCAGGGCAGGGGCCGAGAGAGAGGGAGACACGGAATCCGAAGCAGGCTCCAGGCTCTGAGCCGTCAGCGCAGAGCCCGACGCGGGGCTCGAACTCACGAACCAGGAGATCATGACCCGAGCCCAAGTCGGACGCTCAACCGACTGAGCCACCCAGGCGCCCCAGGAGTTTTCCTTTTTACCTGATGCTCGTGCCGGTTGTCTGTCTGAAGATCTCAAACCATAACTTGGGGAAAATGGATTTAATCTAACCCTTCTTCCCCCCATGAAAAACCAATCCATGGCAGGACAGTTAAGAGCCCCCACAGCAAAAAAAAAGAAAAAAAAAAGAAAAAAAAGAGAACGGATTTCCTTTATTTTACTGTTCTTGGAATGTCTTGGGTCCAGCTGCCTTAGAGGAGACACAACTGTAGTACATTTAAAAATCGATTTGCAAAGCTCCTCCCATTGCATATGTTCTCATTCCCAAGTTGTTAAAGTTTGTTATTTTCCAAATAGCAGTCAAGGGTTGATTGCCAAGAGGCACGGTGTAGGTGCCAGAAATAGAGTCTGGTGGGAGAGCAGGGGCTGAGGCCTGCACAGAAGCCTTCTGGAATCTGGTCCTGCCCCAAGACTGATGCCACGCATCTACAAGGCTCTACTTTGTCGTGCTGTTCATCTCAACAATGAATTATATTTTAAATTCTCCTCTCGGATCTGTCTTCCAGGAAATACAATGATTTCCAACATAATATAGGGCAAAGGTGAATCCCAGATCCAGGGTAAATTTTTCCTAACACGTACTCTTATCCACTGAAAACGTCCCTTTCCAATTCGGTTTCAGCTAAGCAATGTGGCTGGGGAGAATGGCTGTGCATGTGTGACTCTCGCCTGCCCAAGGCATGTTTAACTTAATGCTTCAGAGTGTTACGATTATGATGGCTTTAGGGGCGCCTGGGTGGCTCAGTCGGTTGAGCGTCCGACTTCGGCTCAGGTCATGATCTCCCGGTTTGTGAGTTCGAGCCCCGCGTCGGGCTCTGTGCTGACCGCTCGGAGCCTGGAGCCTGCTTCAGATTCTGTGTCCCCCTCTCTCTCTGCCTTTCCCCCACTCACACTCTGCCTCTCAAAAATAAAGAAACATAATAAAAACACATTTTTTTTTAACTAAAACAAAAAAATTGCCAGAAAGAGGCATGCAAAGAGCCCGTCTCTGGGATGTGCTCCGGTTGCCTTGCAAACATGTGGAAGATTTATTCTTAAAAATTTTTTTTCAATGTTTATTTATTTTTGGGACAGAGAGAGACAGAGCATGAACGGAAGAGGGGCAGAGAAAGAGGGAGACACAGAATCGGAAGCAGGCTCCAGGCTCTGAGCCATCAGCCCAGAGCCCGACGCGGGGCTTGAACCCACGGACCGCGAGATCGTGACCTGGCTGAAGTCGGACGCTTAACCGACTGCGCCACCCAGGTGCCCCAAGATTTATTCTTGATTGTCCCAATGGCTGACAATCCCCAGGTGACGTATCCAGGGATGTCTACGGTCACCACACAGCTGCTCCACTGTGTGAACAATGAAATTGGCTCCGTTTGCTTGTTTTCTTCTGCTACAGAACATGAAATATATTACGTGCATACGCAGATATCCCTCAAAGGAAAGAACACGCGCATTTGTAAAAAAGTGTGCCGTAGAAGTAAACTTGGACTCGATGAACCTGACTTACCCGCTGACTTCTTCTGGTTTCGAATCCCAAGTCCATATCACAGGGGTGGGCAGATTGGTCCTTGGATGTAACACATTTGTACTTAATGATGAAGCAGCGGCCGTAATGAAACATATTCAAAGGGAAAACAATAACTCTCTGATAAAATATTAACAATAATGCACTTGAGCTGAACATAAGCCACAGGATTTTAAAACCACTGCAAGCAGAGCTACGAAACAGTGCCAAATTCTAGAGGTTTCCAAGAGGCAAACTATTAAACATCCACAGTCTACCAGCCTGAAGCGGCAAAGTCCTCCTAACTTTATGTCCAAACTATTTTACCCTTTTTGCCTTGTCCCGGGATAAGAAAAAGACTGTTAGTGTTCTGCCCTTGACAAGGCCATGTTCTGGCTGAGAAAATGGGGTGACCTACATGCATTCACTCACTCATCCGTTCATTCACTCACCTAAGTAGCTACTAGGTCTCAGACATAGTTAAGTTGCCGAGCTTAAGAAAATAAAATTCAAATTTTCTGTCTTCAGGGACAACAACGGGAAAGCAGACAGTTGTCCCACGGTGCCCAGATCGCTAAGCACAAGATGTTAGTGCAGCCCATAGGAAGTGCAGTGTATATAGACCTCTGAAAAACGATGTTGGATTTGCATATTTAATCTAAGATCTTGAACTGGTGGCCCGATGACTCAATCCAGCCTCAAAGCGAGTTTTATTTGGTCTGCTTAGAGTTCAAAGGTGGGGGGGGGGGGGGGAGGCGGGCATCTGGGTGGCTCAGTCGGTTAAGCGCCTGACTTCCACTCAGATCATGATCTCACAGTGAGTTTGAGCCCCGTGTCGGGCTCTGTGCTGGCAGCTCAGAGCCTGGAGCCTGTTTCGGATTCTGGGTCTCCCTCTCTCTCTCTGCCCCTCCTCCATTTGCACTCTGTCTCTGTCTCTCTCTCTCTCTCTCTCAAAAGTAAATAAACATTTAAAAATATATACGTATAGAAGAAGGGCTGTAAACCAGCTAGCTAATGACAATCCCTAATATTACCTCTTGCCAACCTGATGTTGGGAATGAGAATCAGTTGCCACATTTTAAAAAATCGATACGTAATTGACATCTATCATCACACTCGAATTGTTGTTTTCTTGTAGGAGGAAACTATCTCTGCGAACCTATGTCTTTATATAAAGGAGAAAAATGGGAGCTAGATCAAGGTGGTGCCCTCTTGTAAGAAAATGGAAGTGAGTGTGATACTTCTATCTGGCCTTTGCTCGTCCCATTGGAGTTGGAAACTTGTTCGAAGGACCGGTAGGAATTAGTCAAGTGGAGAATGAGGGACGGGGGTCAGAAGAGTATAGGGAACCGCATGTGCAACATAATGGCTGCGTGGTCAGCGGCAGAGGCTACCGATATTTCGGCGCGAATGGAGGTGGCAGTGTCTATCACGGAAAAGCGAGAGACGAACCACGAAGAAGTCCACACCAGCTTTCTTCCGGGACAGAACTCCGTCACTCACAGCCCCAGCCTACTTCTCCGTTTCACACACTGACCACCGAGACCAGGCCGTATGACTTACTTGACTTGGATTTCGGGTAAACAACGAATGGTGTTTGATACGATAGTTGGGGCATACTTACCCTAAAAAATTTATTCATCCCTTACCCAAAATTCAAATTTAACTGGGTGGCCTGTACTTGGGTTTGCTAAATGTGGTGACATTTGGTAGCTATGTCCTACCAATTCGCTCGGTATTGAGCTGCTTCTTACCATATGTGGCCTTAGCCTTCTTTAGATAGCCCACGTCTCATCCGTCTTGCATTCAACACGGCGACATGGAGAAATTAAGTTGCCGGTGACCTACATGGAGAAAAAGGAAGTGGTCCCGAAAGAACAGGATATGAAGATTAGACTCTCTGAACGAACCCTCACACAGCTGGAGAGCAATTGCGACTCTTGAAAATTTAGGGGTCTAAACAAGAAATGATAGCTGTAAATAGCTGAGAAATTTGAAGTCTTCGGTACAATGTTGTTCCTATACTATTTACCCCCAATCTGATTTCATTAAGCTCAAATAATTAGTCCTTTCTTACAATTTTTCGAAACCTTTGTGAGTCGTAGGCCAGCTCTGCTCGTCCGCTATGGAGTGATTTCCAGGATGTGTTGTTAAAAGGGGGGGGGGGGGGGGGGGGGAGGGGCGCCTGGGTGGCGCAGTTGCAGTCGGTTAAGCGTCCGACTTCAGCCGGGTCACGATCTCGCGGTCCGGGAGTTCGAGCCCCGCGTCGGGCTCTGGGCTGATGGCTCAGAGCCTGGAGCCTGTTTCCGACTCTGTGTCTCCCTCTCTCTCTGCCCCTCCCCCGTTCATGCTCTGTCTCTCTCTGTCCCAAAAATAAATAAAAACGTTGAAAAAAAAATTAAAAAAAAAAGGGGGGGCGGATGAAAGGCAGGAAAAAAAAGGAAAGAATATTTATATACAGCTATATGGTTTTATTTTCAAAAGCAAACAATGAAGCATACATCAAAGAACTAATAAAAAGGGGAAGAAGAGGCAATGATGAAAGCTGGATCTTTCCGAACATGTGTTGCCTGATAGATTTGACTTTGGAAACATGCAAATGATTCACATGCTTTGAAAAAATTAAATCGAAAAGAAAACAAAAGGACTCCTTAAATATAAAAAAAAAATGAAATGAATGAACCTAATTCACCTCAAATTTCTGCCATAATCATAGAGGATTATTTCAAGTGTCTTTAAATTTGTTTTCATGAAAAAAAATTTTCGATTTAATTAGCCTATTTATTTTTACTTCAGAGAGAGTGTGAGCGGGAGAGAGGGGCAGAGGGAGACAGAGAGTGACTCTTAAGCAGTCTCCATGCACAGCATGGAACCCGAGGCAGAGCTCTATGACCCTGGGATCGTGACCTGAGATGAAATCAAGAGTTGGACGCTCAACCAACTGAGCCACCCAGGGGCCCCATGGATCTTTAAAACAATATTTGGAGGGGTGCCTGGGTGGCTCAGTCGGTTAAGTGTCCGACTTTGGCTCAGATCATGATCTCACGGTTCGTGGGTTCGAGCCCCGCATCGGGCTCTGTGCTGACAGCTCAGAGCCTGGAGCCTGTTTCAGATTCTGTGTCTCCCTCTCTCTCTCTGCCCCTCCCCTGCTTACGCTCTGTCTCTGTCTCAAAAATAAATAAACATTAAAAAAAAACTTTTTAAGCAATATTTGGAGGTGGGACTTCTGGAATGGCAGAGTGAGGACCTCTATGAATCTCGCTTTGAAAAAAGCGGTTAACACAAAAGCAGTAATTGTCAAAATGGAGTTTTTTCAGAACTCAGGAAATGAACCAAAGGCTGACAATCTAAAGAGCATTCATTCAGGATAAACTATTGAACCTCAGTAAGTACAGTGAGTTTGTGACAGTTGAATTTGTCTTATCTCCACCCATATACCTCACCCCAGCATCTATAGACCATCCCATCCATTAACAGTAAAATTCATATTCTTCTCAAGGGCACTTGGACCATTTTATAAGGTAGATCACATGTCAGGCCATAATACAAAAGACTCAGTACTTATAAAAGGAGTCAAATTACACAAAGCCTGTTCTCTAACCATAACAAAATGAAATTAACAATTAAAAGCAGAAGAGGGCCACCTGGCTGGCTCAGTCGGTAGACCGTATGACTCTTGATCTCAGGTTTGTGAGTTTGAGCCCCACATTGGGTGTAGCAGAAGAAAATTAGAAAAGTCACAACTACGTAGAAATTAAACAACACACTCCTGAATGACCGATGAGTCACAGAAGAAATCAAAAAAGAAATTAAAACACTGAGCGAAATGAAAACAAAACCGCAATGTATCAAAAGTTACTGAATGCACCTAAAGCACTGCTTAGAAATAAATTTATAGCGGGGCGCCTGGTTGGCTCAGTCGGTTAAGCGTCCGACCTCGGCTCAGGTCATGATCTCACGGCTCGTGAGTTCGAGCACCACATCAGGCTCTGTGCTGACAGCTCGGAGCCTGGAACCTGCTTTGGATCCTGTGTCTCCCTCTCTCTCTGCCCCTCCCCCACTCATGCTCTGTCTCTCTCTGTCTCAGAAATAAATAAATATTAAAAAAATTAATAAAAAAAAAGAAAGAAATGTATAGCTGTCAATACCCACATTAGAAAAGAAGAAAGATTTCAGATCAGTAACTTCACCTTCCACCATATGGCACTGAAAACAGAAGAGCAAACTAAACCAAAGCAAGGAGGAGGCTGGAAATAGGAAAGATTCCAGCAGAAATAATGAAACAGAGACTAGAAAAACAACAGAAAAAAAAAAATCAGCGAAACCAAATGGTTCTTTGAAAAGATCAACAAAATTCATAAGCGTTTAACCGGACTGATCAAGAAAAATAAGAGAAGACACAAATTACTAAACTTAGAAATGAAAAGAGGGGCTGTTGCTATCAACCTTTCGGAAGTGAAATGGACTATGAGTGAGTACGTCAACAACCGTATCCCAACAAAGGAGATATCTTGGCAGTACTGGGCAAGTTCCTCAAAAAACACAAAGTACCAAATCTGACTTAAGAAGAAATATAAAATCTGAATAGACCTACAGAAGTAAAGACACTGAATTAGTAATTTACTAAATAGTCCAAAGAGGGGCACCTGGGTGGCTCAGTCAGTTAAGCTTCCAGCTTCAGCTCAGGTCATGATGTTGCAATTCGTGGGTTCGAGCCCCGCATCGGGCTCTGTGCTGACAGCTCGGAGCCTGGAGCCTGCTTCGGATTCTGTGTCTCCCTCTCTTGCTGCCCCTCCCCTGCTCGCACTCTGTCTCTCTCTCTCTCTCAAAAATAAAGAAACATTAAAAGAAAAAATGTAGGGGCACCTGGGTGGCTCAGTCGGTTAAGCGTCCGACTTCGGCTCAGGTCATGATCTCACAGTCTGTGGGTTCGAGCCCCGCATCAGGCTCTGTGCTGACAGCTCAGAGCCTGGAGCCTGTTTCGGATTCTGTGTCTCCCTCTCTCTCTGCCCCTCCCTTATTCACGCTCTGTCTCTCTCTGTCTCAAAAATAAATAAACGTTAAAAAAAAAAAAATTAAAAATAAATAAATAAATAAATAAGAGGAAAATCTAGAGAGACAGAAAGTGGATGTGTGATTGTCATTGCCTGGAGCTGGTTGTGCAGTGGCAGGAATGAGGAGGGTCCAATAATGGGTGTGGGTTTTCTTCCGGGGGGGTGATGAAAATGTTCTAAAATTAGGCTGTGCTGATTGGATGAATTACATATTAAGTGAACTATATCTCAGCAAGCTGTTAAAAAACAGCCAAAAACAATTTTTCCCCCCAGTAATTTGGCTACAATCCCTAGGGGATATAGATAAGAGACACAAAGAACTGCAAGGAAATACAAAACCGAATTCAGTGGCCTTCTTGTGAACAGTAATATCAGTATGGTTACTTTGAAAATATATGTATATGTGTGCATAAAATGAAAGAAAACAAGTAAGCAATTATGTTATGGTTATTAGAAATCAAATTTTATAGCATGGGAGAAAAGAGCTACAAATATAAAATCAAAGGGAAACCCTACAATCTTTTTCTTAACTAATTATGTATTTTTGAAAGAGACAGACAGACAGACAGAGCATGAGCGGGAGAAGGTCAGAGAGAGAGGGAGATACAGAATCCGAAGCAGGCTCCAGGCTCTGAGCTGTCAACACAGAGCCCGACATGGGGCTTGAACCCATGACCTGTGACATCATGACCTGAGCCAAAGTCAGATGTTTTACCGACTGAGCTAAAACACCCTGAAACCCTGTAATCTTAAACTTGACCTGGGAATATCTGTATAAATTGTGATTTTTTTTCCTCTTTCAGGAAAAGACTCATTTCTCTACTTCTGTCCACTAAAAAAAGTAGAAATTATGACAACCTAGTGCCCAGATCGTGATCTCTAAATCTACCTTCCACTAAAAGGAGGCAGGGCTCCTTGAAAAAGAGTGGATTCCAGTACTGGGGAAAGAAATTTACAAGGTTCGCCGGGAACATCTTGTCCCACGGCAAAGGAAGCTATCAAAAACCACTGAGGTCTCCTCAAAGTGACCCAGCAGCCAACCTGAAGGCACCTCCCGTGGCCAAAGATGGGTCAATCTGAGCATCAAAAGAACAGTGAGTGTAATGGGTTGAAACACATCAAATACATAAAAATCCATACGTCACAAAGATGCTAATAAAAACCAAGCTTTGAAAGTCAACCTTGCCAGGGTATCAACTTACTATTTTGAAAACTGGCAAAGTGGCAAAGATGGCCCCCTAACATGCTTAGTTCCGAGTTGTTCAAACAGTAAGGTAGGTACTGCTCTGAAAGGGATTTGCAGACGTAATTAAGGTCTCAAGTTAGTCTTAAAATACGGAGCTGTATCTAAATGGGCTCGTCCCAATCAGGTGAGCCCGTTAAAGGCAGAGAGTTTTCTCCAACTGGTGGCAAAAGAGGAAGTGAAAGATTCAGAGCATGAGTCGGACTCCATGGCCATTTCTGGTTTGAAGATGGGGAAGCCACATGAGAAGGAAGGCGGGTGGTCTCTCGAAGCAGAGAGTGGCTGCTGGTGACAACCAGCAAAGAAACAGGCGCCTCAGACCTATACTAGCAAGGAACCGCATTCCTCCAAAACCCAAATGATCTTGGAAGCAGATTCTGCAGAGCTCCCTGGGAGACCCTGACCTCCAGAACTGTAAAATAACAAATGAGTGTTACTAAGGCTGCTACATTTGTGATGATTTGTTATGGAGCAATAGAAAACGAATCCAACAGGGAAAATACCACAAATGTGTTCTGTTGTTCTGGCAAAAGCTGTATTTCAAAGCATCTTAGTCACTTTGGACTGCTAAAACAAGTCGCCATAAATTGGGGGGCTTAAATAGCAAATAATAATAGTAATAATAATAAATGTATTCCTCGTGGTTCTGGAGGTTGAAATGTCCAAGATCGAGGTGCCAGCAGATCCTTTGTATGGTCAGGACCTGCCTCCTGGTTTACGAACTGTGTCCATATACGGTGAGAGTAGAGATAGGACACAAGCTCTGTCACGTCAATTCTTATAAGGGCACTAATCGCATTCACAAAGGCTCTACCCTCATGACTTAATGACCTCCCAAAGGTACCATCTCCAAAAACCATCACATTGGGGATTCGGATTTCAACTTTTGAATGGGCGGGGAGCCTCAAAACACAAGGTAATAATATGTAGGAGTACACGCTTTTTTCTGTTGCTTATTTTTTGAGAGAGAGTGTGCGAGTGGAGGAGGGGCAGAGAGAGAGGGAGAAAGAGAATCCCAAGCAGGCTCCACACTGTCAGCACGATCCCATGAACCATGAGATCATGACCTGAGCCCAAATCAAGAGTCGGACACCTAACTGACTGAGCCACCCAGCCACCCAGAGAGAACATTCTTTTTTATAAACTAATTCTAGGCGATAAATGCAAATGGAATGCTAGACGTAGGATGTTACCGTTCTGCAACCCCAAATGAAATCACGGAAGGAGACAAAGGTCATCAATGACTTCTAGAGCCGTTAGGTGAAAGGTCAGATCTAACCGACAACACCTAAACCCTTTGATCCATGTTAACATCACACAAAGTGAAATCTCCTGATGTGATACAGTGGGAAGAATACAAGGCTACCTATGTGGTATTCTTGCCAAAAGAACGAAATATGAATTCAGTCAAGCTTCCATAGGAGTATGAAAACATGGGATACCATAAGGATGAGATTGACCAAATGGAGAACATAAGAAATATCTTCAAACAATGACCCAGAAAGAGTCTTAGCAGGTATATGAACCAAATGACATGTGTAACCTGAGTTTGGATTCTGATTCAAACAACCCAATTATAAGAAAAAAAAAATTAAAACATTCAGGGAAAGTTGAATACAGATGAGATATTAAGGACTTACAGTTGATTTTATTAGGTCTAATAATGGTATTACGGTTATATATATATATATATTTTTTTTTTAATTATGAGTACTTACATAAACTTTTATGGGTCCAATGATGTTGGTGTCTGATCTCTGGAATACACCTTAAAATATTCCAGAGAAAAGAGAAAAATGAAAGCAGGATAGAGGAAACAAGAATGGAAAAATGTTGGCCATTGTTGACACTGGATAATATATAGTATTTTTGTGTATGGCTGAAAATTTTCATGACATAAAGCTTTTTTTTCAATGTTTATTTACTTATTTTGAGAGAGAGAGAGAGAGAGAGAGAGCAAGCAGTCTCCGAGCTGTCAGCACAGAGCCCGACGCAGGGCTCGATCCCACAGACCCTGAGATCATGAACTGAGCCAAAATCAGGAGTCGGTCACCTGACTGACCGAGCCACTCAGGAGCCGCCAGATAAAGCTCTTTTAAAACACACATCACAAAACCCTTTTCAGTCATCATGTAGAGTAGATGCTCAAAAAAATATTACACTAAAAAAATCCTACCATGAATCCCGTAAGCATTGCTTTCCGGTATGCCCTCAAGTAGATGGGCAGGAAACCCTGACCAAGGATAGTCTTTTCATGACTCCAGTCCTCGGGTCACTCATAAGCACAGGGTAGGGAAATAGTTCTTGAACCCGGCACTCAAAAGACCAAATGTAAAGGAAAATATTTATACATTGAGCTATGATGACATAGCTCGTAGCTAGAAGAATTTCTATTTATCAAAAGATGTTTTAAAGGAGCATTACAGGGTGTAATTCCAGCCCCAACCTGAAGGCCTGAAGGCCAAGTGTAGGTCTCAGTCCCAGTACAAAGGCCCAAGAACCCAAGGGCTCATGCCCAAAGGCAAGACAAGATGGCCGTTCCAGCTCAAGCAGAGAGAGCAAATTAGCTCCTCTTCCACCTTTTGGATTTATGCAGGCCCTCCACTGATTGGAGGATTCCCGCTCACATTGGTGAGGGTGATCTTTTTTTTTTTTTTAAATGGTGGCTCAGTCGGTTAGGTGTCCAAATTCAACTCAGGGCATGATCTCACGGTCTGTGGGTTCAAGCTCCACATCGGGCTCTGTGCTAACAGCTCAGAGCCTGGAGCCCGCTTCGGATTCCGCGTCTCCCCTCTCTCTCTGCCCCTCCCCCCCCCATGCTCTGTCTCTGTCTCTCTCTCTCTCAAAAATGAAGAAACATCAACAAAATAATAATAAATAAAAATAAAAAAGTTATACCTTCCAGGGGGTGCGTGAGCGGCTCAGTTGGTTGAGGATCTGACTGTCGATTTCTGCTCAGGTCATGGTTCCTGGGTTGTGGGATCCTGCATGGATCCTGCTTGGGGTTCTCTCTCTCCCTGTGCCCCTCTCCCAGCTCACACCCTCTCTCTTCTCTCACTCCCTCTAAAATAAAATTAAAAAAAAAAAAAAAAAAGAGTTATACCTTCCCTCTTGGGATTGCTCTGGTCCAACGTAATGAGAACTCGAATGAGGTCCAAGGCAGAGCCTCGACGACAGAAGCAACAATGCTGGTAAGACACAGAAAAGTCAAATATGACTCTGATCCTTTTGGTCTTGGTCTGAGTGACTGAAGTCATGGGGAGAAATTAAAAAATTCAGTAGCTGTAGCAGATTTGACAGAGATAATAATTAGTTCAGTGAAATGAAGAATAATTACTGTGGGATTAAATTAACTCAAGCGATGGTTTCCAACAGTAAAAATGTTCTTTTCCTTTTCCTTTTTTTTTTTTTTTTTTTAAAGTGTTCTGATTAAGATTCTCTGAAGAATAAGAAGCTTTGGTGCATCCCAGAACTAGAGAAGTAAGTATTACAACATTACAGAGCAATACGGAAACAATATCTTTCTGCAGTATGTTCTTTCCTTGATATTGGCACGTGACCTTCCAATTTGGGGATCGCAGATAGTTTAAGGTCAGTGCAACTAAAAATGCAGTGCTTCTACCCATAATGCAATACTTCCACCCACACTCCAGAAAGAAAAAAAATGAAGAGGACAGATAATATCAAGTGTTAGCAAGGATATGAAGCATTTGAATCTCCCATAGGCTGCTGGCACAGATTTAGCATAACCGTTTCAGATAACGATTTGGCAGTATTTACTAAAAATAAACATACCTGTAACAGCGACTCTACTCCTAGGTATTAATACCCACACATATGTTCACAGCAGCACTTTTTTTTTTTTTGAGAGAGAGAGAGAGACAGAGAGAGAGTGAGAGAGAGAGATTGCACATGCTTATGCAGGTGTGCAAACAGAGCGGGGGAGGGGTAGAAGGAAAGGGAGAGAGAGAAAGTCTTAAGCAGGCTCCACACTCCAAACGGAGCCCGATGGGGGGTTCGATCCCACCACCCTGGGATCATGACCTGAGCCGAAATCAAGAGTTGGAGTCTTAACCAACTGAGCCAGCCAGGTGCCCCCACAGCAGCACTTTTTATGAAAACCTCTTGCTGGAAATTACCCAAATAACCATCCATGGTGGAATGGAGAAACAAATCCGTTTAATTCATTCACGCCGTAGAACACGATGCAGCAATAAGAACGATGAGCTACAACTTTGAGGAATGAATTTCACAGTTCAATTTTCCGCTGGAATTTCACAAGCGGAGCGTTGAGCCAAAAGAGCCTGGCCACAAATAATGATATGTACTACAAGATTCCATCGATAGAAAGCAGGGGTCATCAAACTACGGCCCATGGGCTGGCCACCTGTCTTGGTGATTAAAGTTTTATTGGAACACAAACACAGTCACGCTCATTCATCTGTGCATCTAGCTCCTTAAGAAAAAATAGACCAACCTTCGATGTAAAGCGCAAAAACGGGCAAAATTAATCTACAGTGTTAGAAGTCAGGGTAGTATGGAGTACTGGGTGGCTCAGTCAGTTAAAGCATCCGACTTTGGCGGGGGTCGTGATGTCACCGTTTGTGAGTTCCAGCCCCGCATCGGGCTCTCTGCTGTCAGCGCAGAGCCTGCTTGGGATCCTCTGTTCCCCCCCCCCTCTTTGCCCCTCCCCCGCTCTGGTGTGCGTGCTTTCTCTCTCAAAAATACATAAACATTAAAAAACAAAAACAAGTCAAGGTAGTATCTAGGACCGGAAAACTGTAAATATCATCATGAGTTTGTCCTTTTCCCAAAACCACTAAAGAAAATTTCACGGAGACCACAGATGTGACATCTATTACAAATAAGAATTTCTGGTTGTTACTCACTACGGTCGCGTACATCATTGTGACCTCATTAAGACAGGTTTCCTTGGACGCACTGAGAAGGATTGAAGTAGAGGTAAAACATTAGTCCAGAAAATATCGTCTCTGTAAATTTAACACTAATTCAACCAAGGGCAATTCACTCTCTCTGTTTCTCTATGTGTCTCTCTCTGTCTCTGTCTCTGTCTCTCTTATACACACACACGCACACACCATCGGTAACCCTTGGCAATATCTGGAAATACTGGGTGTCATAACTTGGGGTACAACGTGCTGATATCTAGTGGGTAGAGGCCAGGGATGCTGGTGAACAATCCTTCAGTGCCCAGGACAGCCCCCCATAATAAATCGTTACCCCGCCCAAAATACCAGCAGTGCTCAGGTTGAGAAACCCAGATTCTCTGAACGTCAGAATAAATTTAGTGTTTCTAGAAGAAGTCAGATATAAAGTGGTAATAACGGTAATAATAAGATGAAAGCAGCGCTCTCCAATAGAACTTTCTGCAGCGATGGAAACCTTACCTGTGCTGTTCGATAGCATTAGCTATATGTGGGTCTTGAGCACGTGAAATATGGCTAGTGCAACTTAGGAACTGAATGGTTAGTTTATTTAATTTTAACAAATTGAAATGAGATGAGGCTAGTGGCTACCATATTGGGCAGCACAGGAGTAGAGCCTAAGTCTCAGAGACAGAGTCCTGGTGGGAATGTTGCACTCAGTTAGTTAGTAGCTGTGTGACCTTGGCAAGCTATTTAACTTCTCTGTGTCTTCATTTTCCTCACCTGTAAAATGGATTTAGAGTAGAACCAATGTCCAAGGATTGTTGTGAATATTAAGCGAGTTCATATGTGTAAACCACTTGCAATGGAGCCTGGCACACAGCAGGTACTAGGTAAGTATGAGCTATATAAATATTGTAAGTCCTACATTCAACCTCTATATTCTGTATATTTATTTATATATATATATATTTTTTTTTTAGTTTGCACAATCTATCAGTATAAATCAGAAGAGAGTTTTGTTAAATTCTCACAATGTAGGGGCGCCTGGGTGGCTCAGTCGGTTGCGTGTCCGACTTCGGCTCAGGTCACGATCTCACAGTCTGTGAGTTCGAGCCCCGCGTCGGGCTCTGGGCTGACAGCCCAGAGCCTGGAGCCTGCTTCGGATTCTGTGTCTCCCTCTCTCTCTGCCCCTAACCCACTCGCATTCTGCCTCTGTCTCTCTCAAAAATAAATAAACACTTAAAAAATTAAAAAAAAAAAAATTCTCACAATGTAATTGCCCATTGTAAATTTCTCCTTGTAATTCTATCCATTTGAAATGATGTTGTTGATGAAATAAAAGTTGAAGAAATTTCTCCATCTCTTTATTTTAGAATTGTCTGCGTTGTTTTGTTTAGCTGTGGCTTTTATAAGCTGATTGTAGCTGGACTCTGTTCCATTTACTCAATCAGACGGTCTTTGTCATTTATTGAGTCTATCTGTAAATATTTCTGAGAATTGCATTTCTATGATTTTAGTGGTTATCCCTAATGTTTACATCAATACGTAACTATAAATTTTTCTAACCAAGTCTAAAGTTAGTCAGTATTTTTATCCCCTCCTGAAAATAACATGGGTTTTAATACTCTTTAACTCTCTATTAAATAACATCTCCCTTGGGGCACCTGGGTGGCTCAGTCGGTTGAGCATCCAAGTTCAGCACAGGTCATGACCTCGCGGTTCACGAGTTCAAGCCCCGCGTCGGGCTCTGTGCTGACAGCTCGGAACCTGGAGCCTGCTTCCGATTCTGTGTCTCCCTCTATCTCTGCCCCTCCCCTGCTCGTTCTCTGTCCCTCTCTGTCTCTTAAAAAATAAAATGTTAAAAAAAAATAACATCTCCCTCTATGATACTTACATTTTAATCTAGAGTTTCATTTTTGCTTTTTTAGTATAATAAATTATTTTCTGTTTAAGGTAATTGTCAACAGGTAATTCATTTTGTTGACATATTTTGTCAGTTTCTCTTCTCATTTCTATGACTTATACCCTAAGCCTTCCCTCTGGCTTCACTTTCGTTCTCCCATTTCATAATTCTTCCAGCATGTATGTATGAAAAGCTCTTTATTTTCTCCCCGTTTTTGAAACTGATATATTTTTTATTTTTATTTTTATTTTTATTTTTTTTTAATTTTTTTTAACGTTTATTTATTTTTGGGACAGAGAGAGACAGAGCATGAACGGGGGAGGGGCAGAGAGAGAGGGAGACACAGAATCGGAAACAGGCTCCAGGCTCTGAGCCATCAGCCCAGAGCCCGACGCGGGGCTCGAACTCACGGACCGTGAGATCATGACCTGGCTGAAGTCGGACGCTTAACCCACTGCGCCACCCAGGCGCCCCAAAACTGATATATTTTTTAAATATTTATTTATTTTTGAGAGAAAGAACATGAGCAGGGAAGGGGCAGAGAGAGAGGGAGACAGAGAATCCCAAGCAGGCTCCACGCTGTCAGCACAGAGCCCAATGTGGGACTCGAACTCACAAACCATGAGATCATGACCTGAGCTGAAACCAAGAGTTGGATGCTTAACTGACTGAGCCACCCAGGTGCCTCTGAAAATGATATTTTAATGCGAAATAAATGCCTAGGCTGCCTTTATTTCCCCTCAATACCTTGAAGATACTACTCAGTTGTCTACTGTTGTATTTTTACAAGTAACTTTTCACTCTCTGCAATAACCTTTGATATTTCCTCTCTGTCATTGATGCTTTGCAATTTCACTTCATTGTTTCTGGCTGTAGATTCTTTTATCCAGTTTGGTATTTAGCACTTTCGACCCAAAAACTCGTGTCTTCAACTTTGGAAAATTATTAGCTTTTACATCTTGAAATAATGATTCTCTTCCATTTCCCCAACTCCCTTCATTTAGAATTCCTATTTTTATCTTCCCTGTCTCTTAACTACTCTTTCATATTTGTTTTTAATCTTTTTTTTCTCTTTGTGCTCTGCTTCAGCGGAATTCATCAGGACTACCTTTTAATTCTCCCAAATTGTCCCTTTAATTGTATTTGATCTAGTTTATCCCATCTGTTACTTTTTTTTTTTTAGTTTTCAATTATATTTTCATTTAAAAATGTATAATTGCTTCTTTTTCACTTCCAACCTTGCTTCGTTCTTTTCTTTTTGTTTTTATTTATAATTCGGTGTACTTGTGAATAAAAATTGTTCTTCTTCCCTTTTGAACATCCTAATATAGTTCTTTTTATTTATTTATTTATTGAGAGAGAGAGAGAGAGAGAGAGAATGAGTAGGGGAGGGCAGAGGGAGAGGGAGAGAGAGAATCTTAAGCAGGTTCCATGCTAGTCGCAGATGTGAGATCATGACCGAAGCCAAAATCAACAATCTGAGGCTTCACTGACTGAGCCACCCACGCGTCCCATGATATAGTTCTTTTTAAATCTTTGACTGTTCCATAAGTTAGTATTGCCTGCAATTAACTTGTAGCCAAATTATTGATTTATAGTTTATTTTTATTGACCTTTGATTTCCATACATATTTTGGGGGACGTCCAACTCTCAGTTTCAGCTTAGGTCATGATCTCACAGTTCGTGAGATAAGCCCCATGTTGGGCTCTGTGCTGACAGTGCAGAGCCTGCTTGGGATTCTTTCTCTCCCTCTCTCTCTCTGACTCTTTCCCGCTCATGATCTCTCTCTCAAAATAAATAAACATTAAAAAAAAAATACTGTTGCTAAAAATGCTAACCATCATCTGAGCTTTCAGCAAGTTGTAATCACTAATCACAGATCACCGTACCAAGTATAAAAATAATGCGTGTTTGGGGCGCCTGGGTGGCTCAGTCGGTTAAGCGGCCGACTTCGGCTCAGGTCATGATCTCGCGGTCCGTGAGTTCGAGCCCCGCGTCGGGCTCTGTGCTGACAGCTCAGAGCCCATAGCCTGTTTCAGATTCTGCGTCTCCCTCTCTCTGACCCTCCCCCGTTCATGCTCTGTCTCTCTCTGTCTCAAAAATAAATACACGTTAAAAAAAATTTTTTTTTTAAAAATGTGTGTTTGAAATATTGTGAGAATTACCAAAATGTAACACAGAGACACAAAGTGAGCAAATGCTGTTGGAAAAATGGCGCCCATAGACTTGCCTGACGGAGGGTCGTTCCAAACCTTCCATTTGTAAAAAACGCGGTATCTGTGAGGCACAATAATGCGAGGCACAATAAAATGAGGCGTGCCTGTATATGCAGCCCTTTAAAGCTTGTGTATTTGCCTCAGGCTGTCTGAATATGGAACTTAAATTAGAATGGAAATAGAGAACACGGATTCATAAAATATTTCAGAGAGCGAGTCAATGGGACTTGGTGACATCAGATATGGTAGAGGAAGAAGAAAACACTAGAACTAATTACGAAATTTATAACTCAGGTGAATAGGCACCTGACGACAGTGTTATCCAACACAACAAACACTGAGAAAGCCGATGTGCAGGAAACAGGAGTTCAGTCTCAGATACGCCGAGCTTGACAAACTTTCATACTTCATACCCCCGTGTAAGATTGGCGTCACAAAATTTCATCTGGCACGTAAATGGTGCAATATTTTGATAAAGTTATTGGAAATTATCCACAACAATTTAGGAAACATAATAAATAAAAACATCTTGCGTCAAATTGTCATTCTCCCAGAGTTTGCATAATTTCTCTTGATGAGGCATATAACTGTTGAAGCATTTGCTTAATTGATAATTTGTGCATAATTTTCTAAACTTTGGAACATAATTATCGTCACTTGTGTCTGAGTTAACACTGAAATGAAACGCTTCGGTGAAATGTTGTAGACACTAACAAAGTTTTCAAGACGGCAAATAAGGAAGAACGAGAAAAAATTTTGATTAACAGGAGAACAGCAGGTTCCTGTCAAGCTTCAGACAACTTAGTATGTCTCAGGATAAAATAAATGTGGACATAATCAGGGCATTAATCTAAAGCAAAATTGTGATTTTAATGAGTTAAACCAAGATCAGGAGATTTTAGTTTTAATTCCAGTTTTCCATTACCTATCTGAATGTGGACCAATCATTTAAAACGTCCACAGCTGTCTCCTTATCTTTCAAAAGGAATGGTCACCCAGGGTGCTTTCAATTCTGCCAGTCTGTTTTTCAAGCACCGGGTCTCTATGCAACTTGCTTTTCAATTTCTCATTCATTCACGCCCCCCTTGCTTGCCTCACAGGTCTTTGGGGAGGATTAAATGGAATAATGGATATAAAAAAAATTATGAAAAATGGTTTGCAGATGTAAGGGGCGCCTGGGTGGCTCAGTGGGTTAAGCCTCTGACTTCAGCTCAGGTCATGATCTCCCAGTTCGTGGGTTCCAGCCCCGCGTCAGGCTCTGGGATGACAGCTCAGAGCCTGGAGCCTGCTTCAGCTTCTGTGTCTCCCTCTCTCTCTGCCCCTCCCCTGCTCACGCTCTGTCTCTCAAAAATAAATAAACATTTAAAGAAAGACAGAAACTGAGCTCTGGAGAAGGGGTGCCAAAATGTCCCAGAGGAATGAGTAACAGCTTGTGTTCCGGTTACTATTGTTGTGTAACACATCACCACAGATTTAGAGACTTAAAACAACACCATTCATTTTTACCTTGCTTGGTTTCTGGGGGTCGGGATCTTGGGAAGGGCTCATCTGGGGTGTTCTAGTTTGAGGTCTCTCACTGGATCGTGGTCTGATGGCAGCCGGTGCTGGAATAGCTGGGCTGATCGCATTTGGTTCCCTCGTGTAATCTCAGCATCTCTCAGTGTACTCACTCGTGTTGGTTGCTTTGGCAGACTCGGGCCAGTTGGACTGCTTACATAGCTGCTATCTGCTTCAAGATAGAATATTTCAGGGGCGCCTGGGTGGCTCAGTCGATTGAGCGTCTGGCTCTTGATTTCAGCTGGGGTCATGATCTCACAGTCGTAAGTTCAGTCCCCAAGTCGGGCTCCACACTGGGCCTGGAGCCTGCTTGGGATTTTCTCTCTCCCTCTCCCTCTGCCCGCCCCTTCCCTGCTCACGCACACGTGCACTTTCCCGCTCGCTCGCTCTCTCCATATATAAGTAAGTAAATAAATAAGTTGGACACTCACCATATTGAGTCATTGGAAATTTTCAATTTAATGTTTAGAATAACTTGAGCAGGTAAATCTACTTTTTCGATAGCGAGTTTTATGAACTCTAAATACAGATTAAGTACTTGCGATGAAACGTTAACATCTGACTTGAAATGTGCTCTTAGTGTAACATATGCACCGGAATTCAAAGACTTAGTAAATGTAAGCTATCTCAGTGATTTCTTATATTGATGACCTGCTAAACTGATAAGGTTTTGGATATATTGAGCTAAATAAAACGTATTATTAAAATTATTTGCATGTTTGCTTTTACTTTTTTATTTTTTATTTATTTAAAAAAATTTTTTAATGTTTACTTATTTTTGAGAGAGAGAGAGAGAAACAGAGCGTGAACAGGGGAGGGGCAGAGAGAGAGGGAGACACAGAATCCGAAGCGGGCTCCAGGCTCTGAGCCGTCAGCACAGAGCCCAACGCGGGGCTCGAACTCACAGACCGCGAGATCATGACCTGAGCTGAAGTCGGACGCTCCACCGACCGAGCCACCCAGGTGTCCCTGCTTTTACTTTTTTTAATGTGGCTATCAGCAAATTTTCGGGGGCGCCTGGGTGGCTCAGTTGGTTGAGCATCTGAATCTTGATTTTGGCTCAGGTCATGATTCCGGGATGGGGGGATCGAGCCCTGTGTTGGGCTCCGTGCTGAGCATGGAGCCTGCTTAAGATTCTCTCTCTCTCTCTCTCTCTCTCTCTCTCTCTTTTTCTGCCCCCTTTCCCCACTCGTGCTGTCAAAAATTAAAAAAAATAGAAAATTTAAAATTATGTATGTGGCTTGCATTATATTTGTATTGAATGGCACTGATCTAGACAGAGGGAGGTAAGTACCAAAATAGCAGTGTGAAAGGTAAAAGTGATTTTTCACAACAAAGCTTTATAGAACTAGTTGGCGATTTAAACAACAGGCATACATTTGATAGGAAAATAAGAGAGCTGGAAGGAAGGAAGGAAGTCTCTCAGGCCCTAGATCTCACCACTTTGCCTAGGAAACTTCTTTGGTGGCTAGCTTCCGCCTGAATACCAAGTTATAGCGTGTGCGTATTTATTGACATGTAAACCGTAAATAACTTTTCGACCCCGGAGGTCTCGTCTTCCTTGTCAAGACTGGCTATCTGATTTTACCATAAAAGATTACATTGGTTTTAATTACAGCTTCATGAAAACCCTAGACATGCTTCCACGTTACAGATGAGAAAACCAAGGCTAAGCTCTTTTAAGAATCTGCTCAAGGTCACGCAGTCACCGGGTGACAGAGCTGTGTCACTCTCGTGGTGCACGTGGGCTAGGAGAATATGTCCATAGAGATCAAATAATCTGTGTACCATGTTTTCCGAAGTCATTCTATGCTTAATGATGACATGTTTTGGACAGAAACTAAAATGCCCTCCTTCAATATTGTCAATTTCTGGCTCCTACAGTCAGGAAAACACACATTTCAATTTTTTGTCTATTTCCAAAGCCTTTTACTTTCCTTTTTTTTTTTTTTTAACTTAAATGATTTAACCTGAATCATTTGAGTGGTAAGAAAGAGGATATTGATGGCATTGTTTACTTCACTTACATTCCTATAAAAACGAGCTGGGGAAGTGAGAATAGCTCAACCAAACCCTAGATCAAAAAACCCTACAGAAAGCAGTCTATTTTAAAAGCCATTTTCCTTGTGAGGCGCCTGGGTGGCTCTGTCGGTTAAGTGTCCGACTTCGGATCATGAGGTCATGATCTCACGGTTTGGGAGTTCGAGCCCCGCGTCGGGCTGTGTGCTGACAGCTCACAGCCTGGAGCCCGCTTCGGTTTCTGTGTCTCCCTCTCTCTCTGCCCCTCCCCTGCTCATGCTCTGCCTCTCTCTGTCTCTCAAAAATACATAAATATATAAAAAAAAATTTTAAGTCATCTTCCTTGTGAAAATCATATTCCTTTCATAAACTGAGCACTTATTTATGAGTACCTAACCAAGGGTTCACTCAGTGAGTTTGCAGTGTAGGTCCCCCTCCAAGCAGAACTGTATCTCGCTATGCAGCAGTTTCTGATGGCATTATAAATAGCTTCACATAAAGATCTTCCTAATGAATGGAATAAAGGAATCATTTTCAAGTGATAAAGTTTACATGCAAAAGATACGAACATATGTCTTCACATTGTATTCCAATTTCCAACATTGTAATTTTAATTTTTTTTTGCCTGGGCCATATTTCATCATAAGCATTAGCAAGCAAAGTGGCTTATTAGCACCAATGCGTGCACTGGCTAAAAGGTTTTTGTTTTTCAGCTGCATACCAACTAAGGTCCCTGGTCGAAAGTTCCAGCCATCTGGATTGAGACATTTTTGCCAGTGAACCAGAATAAGTAATGCAGAAGTAGCCTGCATTACTTAAGGACCAACTTGTGTCAGCCAAAAGAAGGAAGAGAGAAGGAAGGGGGAAGGGGGAGAGGGAGGGAAAAAGAGCCACAAAACTCACAAAATACTTAGAATTCGTCATGAAGTATGCAAATCTTCTATGCAGAGGGGCGCCTGGGTGGCTCCGTTGGTTGAGCGACCGACTCTTGGTTTCAGCTCAGGTCATGGTCTCACGGTTCGTGAGTTCGAGCCCCGCATTGGGCTGCGTGCTGGCAGTGCAGAGCCTGCTTGGGATTCTCTGTCTCTCTCTCTCTCTCTCTCTCTGTCCCTTCCCCACTTGTGCTCTCTCTCTCTCTCGAAATAAGTAAAATAAAACTTAAAAAAAAAAAAAGTATAAACTTTATGGAAGGACAGAAAAGAGGACCTAAACACGTTGTGTTTTCTAAAGGAATGGTTATAGAAAGACATAAATTCCCACCAGATTGATATGTAAAATTAATATAACCTCAACAAAAACTCCAATGAAAATATAGGTAAATGTTTAAAATACACCAAACCAAGGCGCCTGGGTGGCTCAGTCGGTTCAGCATCTGACTCTCGATTTCGGCCTCCGGTCGTGATGTCACAGTTGGGGGGATGGAGCCCTGTGTTGAGCTCTGCACTGACAGAGTTAGAATTCTCTCTCTGCCCCTCCCCCACTGTCTCTCTCTGTCTCAAAATAAATTTGCAAACTTAAAAAAAATGAAAAACACGCAAAACCGGTGTGGTGATTTCTTAAGAATTGAACATAGAAGTGAAATTGGGCTGCCCGGCTGGTTCCGTCTGTAGAGCATGCAACTCTTGATCTCAGGGTTGTAAGTTCGAGTCCCACCTTGGGTGAAGAGACTACTTGAAAATAAAATCATAAAAAAATAATGAAATAAAAATGAATAAAACTCTAATATATGCCACAACATAGATAACCATTGTGGACATTGTGCTAAGTGAAGTAAGCCAGCCATAAAAAGACAACTATGGTTCCACTTGTATGAGGTACCTAGAATGGGCAAATTCTAGGATGCCACGGGGCTAGGGGAGGGGTAATATGGAGTTATTGTGTAACGGGTACACAGTTTCAGTTTGGGATGACCAAAAAAGTTGTGGAAATGGATAGTACCGATGGCTGGCCAATAACGTGACTGTACTTCCTGCTACTGAATTGTATACTTAAAAATGGTTAAAATAGTGAGATTTCAGGGCCCCTGGGTGACTCCGTTGGCTAAGCATCCAATTCTTGGTTTCACCTCAGGTCATGACGTCACGGGTTTGGGATGGAGCCCCACGTCGGGTTCTCTGCTGAGTGTGGAGCCTGCTTAAGATTCTCTCTCTTTCCGGGGCGCCTGGGGGGCTCAGTCGGTTGAACGTCCGACTTCGGCTCAGGTCATGATCTCACTGTCCGTGAGTTTGAGCCCCGTGTCGGGCTCTGTGCTGCGGACGGCTCAGGGCCTGGAGCTGCTTCGGATTCTGTGTCTCCCTCTCTCTCTGCCCCTCCCCCGCTCGTGCTCTGTCTCTCTCTGTCAAAAATAAATAAACATTTTTAAAAAATTAAAAAAAAAAAGATTCTCTCTCTTTCCCTCTGCCCCTCCCCTGCTCATGCTCCTGTGAACGTGGGCAATCTCTCTCTCTCTCAAACAACAAAAAAAGTGAGATTTCTTAGGTATGTTTTACCACAGTTATAAATAAAAAACTAAAAACCGATAAAAATAGGCAAAGCCACAGGGTAGATTGCTTATGGATACACACACGCACACGCATGAACCAACTTTAAGATGGCAGTTTATGAGTTTTGCCTTAGACCATCTTAAGTATTCCTTCCAATTTTGGTAAAAGTCTGTGTGTTTGTAAATGTCCGATAAAAAATCCGAAAGGAAACTCACCTTACTGTCAATAGTTATCTCTGAGTAGGGGAACGAGATTGGTGGGAGGAACTAAAGGGAGAATACCAAAATCACAAGTCCGGGTTGTAGCCTGTGCCCTTCCAACCTTGTCCTTCTAGAGTTTTATGAAGGCTTCATTATGTAGGCGTTGTTGATTGAAATCATTGGCCGTTGGTGATTATTTCAACCTCCAATCCCTCTCCTCTCCTAGAGGTGGCAGGGTTGGGGAAGGGGGAGAGTTGAAAATTCCAAGCTTTTTTTTTTTTAAATGTTTATTTATTTTTGACAGAGAGGGACAGAGTGCGAGCAGGGGAGGGGCAGAGAGAGGGAGACACAGAATCCGAAGCAGGCTCCAGGCTCCGAGCTGTCTGCCCAGAGCCCCACGTGGGGCTCAAACCCACGAACTGTGCGATCATGACCTGAGCCGAAGTCAGACTCAACCGACTGAGCCACCCAGGTGCCCCGAAAATGCCAACCTTCTAGTCACAAGATTGGTGCCCCTGGCAAACAACCCTCCTTGGGATATCTAGGGGCTTTCCAAAAGTCACCTCATTAACAGAAGCCCAGGTATGCTTGAAAGGGGCTTACTATCTGAATAACAGAAGACACCCGTTTCACCTTCATTACTCTTATTATTTAGAGAATTCCAGAGGTTTTAAGAGGTCTGTGCCAGAAACCGCGATAAAGACCAAATGTATCTTTCGTAATACATACCACAGTATCACAGGAAGTTTGACATTTTCCTAATCAAAGTTTTTTAAGGGAAAAAAATCTAAATACAAAGAATAGAACCGTGACATACTGGAAGTAAATAAAAGAGAACATTTGCTTAAATCTTGGTGTTGGGAAGTCTTCCTAAGGAATACAAAAACCCAGAAGCTTCAAAAAAAGTTTTCTACGGATTAAACCACGTAACAATCTGAAATTTACATATGGCAAAAGATACACATAAACAAAATTAAAAAAAAAAAAAAACCAAGAACAACAGCTTAGGAGAAATGTGTTTAACATACACAACAGACAAAGGATTAAAAGCCTTCCTATTTCAAGAGTTCTTGTAGATTGTTAATTGATTTGGTAACAACCAATGAAATAAAAATTAAAGAACCACAAGGTGTCCTTTTCCCCCCATTAAATTAGTGAAAAGGAAAAAGATTGACATACAAGATTGAAAAATGTGTGGAGATATGTGTTCTCATATACCTCGTATACATCCTGGTAGGATGCAAATTGATACAGGCTTTTTGGTGGACAATTTGGCAGAGATAATTAAAATATAAAGTGTGTATACCTTTTGCCCAGCAATTTTACATCTAGGAATTTATCACACTGAATTGTATAAACGAACAAACATATAGGTACAAGGATTTTCTTTTTTTTGTTTATTTATTTCTGAGAGAGAAAGAGAGAGCACAAGCAAGGAAGGGGCAGAGAGAGAGACAGAGAAGGAGACACAGAATCGGAAGCAGGCTCCAGGCTCTGAGCTGTCAGCACAGAGCCCCATGTGGGGCTCGAACCCATGAACTGTGAGATCATGCCCTGAGCCGAAGTCGGATGCTTAACTGACTGAGCCATCCAGGCGCCCCTCTACAAAGATCTTCACTGCACCGTTGTTGGTAATAGAAAATAATTGGAAATGTTCACAGGGGAGGAAACGTAATTTTCCCTCTATGCTTCTAGGTTCTTTGCTGAGATCCCTCTATAATAAAAAGGCAGAATAACAAGAGAAAACCAATTTAATTACGTAGGTATGTCTAGAAAGCCCTACAAAGATATAAAACTCAAAGAAGTGACCAAAGCAGGAAACGTTTATACCGCTTAAAGAAACAATGACTTTGTGAAGAATTAATAAATAAGACAAAAAAGAAATAAGGCTAGGGGTAGTGAAATAGTGAAGGAGAACAAGGTTTGTTTGTGCAGCCTTCTTGGCCCTAAGTTTCCTGTCTCCAGTGATAAGGATGTCTTCTGCCTTCTTGGTACAGGAAGGGCACCTTTGACACGGGAGATTTATCTCCTGCTTTCAGGGGACAAAGGAGGGTTAGAATGTTCTGGCACTAGCTGTTTCTCAAGTGCCTTTAATTCAAAATAACCATAGGGGCCAGGGGTAGGCTGCCTCAGAATGTACCATTTGGCATAATTCTCATAAATAAACCTTGCTTAAGAATCACCCAATGCAGGGGCGCCTGGGTGGCTCAGTTGGTGAAATGGCCAGCTTCGCTCAGGTCCTGATCTCACAGTTCATGGGTTTGAGCCCCGTGTCAAGCTCTGTGCTGACGGCTCGGAGCCTGGAGCCTGCCTCAGAATCTGTCTCTCTCTCTGTCTGCCCTTCCCCCCAGCTTGTGTTCTCTCTCTGTCTCTCAAAAATAAACGTTAAAAAAAAATTAAAAAGAAGAGAAACACCCAATGCAAAAAGAACACTCTGTACCCTCTCACCCTCCTGCCCTTGTCTACAGAAAGTGAGAAATAAATGCCCCATGTGAAAGATACCCTCCCAGCACCAGGAGGTAGAAACATCCTTATCACCAGAGGTAGGAAATTTAGAGCCGAGAAGGTTGCATAAACAACCCTTGTTACTTTCTATTAATTTGCTACCAAAGCCCTAATTCTGTTTAGAATTCCTTATTCGTGGAAGCTCCCAAAGCTCAGGGCTTTTTTGTGTTGTCAATTCCTCCCAGACTTATTGTCTCTTTGTCTAAGAGAAATAAAAACTGCATGGCTTGGTCATTTCTTTAGGCCTGAATTGCATTATTGGGCCTCCATGCACATGAAATACAACTTTGTTTGCTTGTTTGTTTGTTTCTCCTGTTAATCTGTCTCACGTCAATTTAATTCTTTTTTTTTTTTTCAACTTTTATTTATTTTGGGGACAGAGAGAGACAGAGCATGAACGGGGGAGGGGCAGAGAGAGAGAGGACACAGAATCGGAAGCAGGCTCCAGGCTCTGAGCCATCAGCCCAGAGCCCGACGCGGGGCTCGAACTCACGGACCGCGAGATCGTGACCTGGCTGAAGTCGGACGCTCAACTGACTGTGCCACCCAGGCGCCCCTAATTTAATTCTTAAAGCAGCTGGAAAACCTTGAAGGGTAGAAGGAAAAAATGTCCTCCCCCACATAATGGACGCACCAAAGTGGCACATTTGGAGTTGACATATTCTGAATCCCTACGCATTTCAAACATCAGTCAAGGCGGTAACAGTTAAATAATATATGGCACATCCATACCATGAAATACCACACAGGCCCCAAAAAGAATGATGCCAACACGAAAAGCGATGCAAGATATATTGCCAAGTGAAAAAAAAAAATATTGCAGGCTAATATGTAGAGTGTGATCATATAAATATGGTGCTCCTTCAGTGCCTCAGCATTACTCCTTATTACCCATCTCTAAACAAAGAAATCTCTGCTACTACAACTCATTCTAGAGAATCCTGTAGGATGCCCCAAAACGACTCAACCTGGAGCCTGCTGCGTTGAATTGCCCACATGAGAAGCATCTCTCTGAGAAATCGATGCCTGCAAATTGAAGTCTACCAGAGAGATTTCTGACTTGAAGTATTGCTGTTTTTTCTGAACACATCATCTTAACCCTTATGTCTGTCTTTCTTGCCCAGCATTCCCACAGGCCCACTGACATATAATTTCATGTCTTCTGGAAGATGACTGCCTTATCTTTTCGTGGTACCCGAGCAATTTCAGGTGTGCACACGTGCACATGTGTAAATGCCTGATAAAAAAGCCGAAAGGAAACTCATCATTTTTTTTCAGCAGTTCCCTCTGAGTAAAGGAATAAGGTTGGTGGGTGAGTGGAAGTGGGAGTTTCACTTTTTACTCTAGACACTTCCATATTATTAGATTTCAAATAAAAGAAGCAGGCACTTATAGAGATGAAATGTAACACATATAATATCTAATACTGTGTTTACAATCTCAAGACAATTTAAATCAACCAAACGACTTGCCTGAGGTTTTCAGTAGGATCTAAAACTCTGCTCCTTATCACCTCAGGCAAGTCTTCCTTTCAAAAGCCTTTGTTCTAGCAATGGGAATCTCCACAGGAGTAGCTATATTATTTCAGATGAATGCTGTGAGTGACAAAGAATCCTGGCTCAAAACACTTGCACAAGAAGAAAGTTTATCATCCTACATAACAAGAAGTCTAGAGGTAGGTTGGTTGATAGACAATCCTGACAGGACCATCAAGGACCCAAGTCCTTTCCACTTCACCACTCTGCCATCTTCAGGACGTTGGCTTTGCCCTCGGGTTGCCTCCCCGCCATGCCCGCAAGATGGCTGCCAAGATCTGGGTATGACAGCCAGAAAAGACTATTCTGAGGAAGAAAAGAGGCGTTGTTAGTACCACTGTTTGTTTCTTGGGAGCCAGGAAACCTTTTCCAGAAACCCCCAGTTGACTTCCCTCGCACATCATTTGCCAGAGTTTGAGAGGTGGCCCATGACTAAACCTCTCCTTGGCAAGAGGAATGGTTTAGAACTCTCAGAATCCATTCACCTTGCCACTCCAGAAACAGAATGGCAGCATATGAAGTCTATGCTTCTGTGGGGAGCCCTGAACATCAGGGCTCCTGCTGAGAAGTGGACAGAAGGGAATGGAGGCAGAAGCCCCACCCTCTCTGCTCCAAAGTCCAAGGGCCTCTCAATCTCATCCTGGTCCAAACCGTATTCCTCGCTCGTCTTCTGGGCAGGAATCTGATCTTCCTCGTGCATTTCTTGTTTCATCATGCTGCTCCTTTCTCCCTTCTTTCTTTTAATTTTTAATTAATTTTTTTTTTATTTGAGAGAGAGTAAGCAGGGGAGAGGGGCAGAGGGAGAGAGAGAGAGAGAGAGAGAAAGAGAGAGAGTATCTTAAGCAGGCTCCACGCTCAGTGTGGAGCCCAACCAGGGCTCGATCCCACCACCCTGGGATCATGACCTGATCTGAAATTAAGAGTCAGACTCTCAAGCGACTGAGCCATCCTCGCACCCTTCCCCTCCCCTTCTTAAAATGTTAGACCATCTTGTCGATGATACCTTCTAAATCACTCTTCATTTTGTCTCTTCTTCAATCTGCAGCTGCCACATTTTGCCCCATTCCATATTATCACTCACAAAAACCATTTTATTAGTCTCCATCTTAAATATATAGTTTTTCTAATGACAAAAAAGCCTGCACGTTTATTATATAAATCTTGGAGAAATCCAGAAAATAAAAAGTATCTGTGGGAACATTGCTCAGAGGTAATGCCTGTGGACATTTTTGTGTATCGCTTTCTTTGCTTTTCTCTGTTCCTGAATTTACCTACATAGATAAATAGATATTTGTTTTATAAATTGAGATCACAGTGTTTTATAGTATTTTTTTATTAAGGAAACAGTATGAAATTTCTCCCTATCAATAAGTATTCTTCTAGGTTACCATTTTAAGAGCCGAATTATATTTTACCTTATGGAAGCTTCCTAATCTAGTTAAACAAATCCTTATTGCTAGATTAGGTCTGCTCCAGGTTTTATATTGTAAGTAATTCCTCCAATAAATATATTGGTAGGTAAATCTCTGCACACGTTGGGGAGGATTTCCTTAGAATAAATAAATAAATTACCAGCAGGGAAATTGCTAGTCCAAAGCACATGTGCTTTCTTCCCCCCATTCACTTTTATTATGAAATATTGCAGGCAATTCTAAAGTCTGCTGGATATGATGATAAATACCTGTGTACACGAGATCCAGTTTGTCAGACTTTAACATTTTGCCATATTTGCTTCAGATCTATTTTCTTAACAAAATAAAATATGAAGACATATTGAAATGCCTTATCTGGCCCTCCCAGATCCCATTCTTTCCCTGAAGGAATCACTACCCTCAATTCGGTGTGTCTGAGCCCCATGTAGGTTTTTCACTTTTACTTATATATATTTTGCACTTCCACTTTTTTTTTAACGTTTTATTTATTTTTGAGACAGGGAGAGACAGAGCATGAACAAGGGAGGGCCAGAGAGAGGGAGACACAGAATCCGAAACAGGCTCCAGGCTCCCAGTGGTCAGCACAGAGCCCGACGCGGGGCTCGAACTCACGGACCGCGAGATCATGACCTGAGCCGAAGTCGGCCGCCTAACCGACTGAGCCACCCAGGCGCCCCTGCACTTCCACTTGTATATAAATATGTAGGCCGATAGTTCCTTTCTACTTGTTTTTAAACCCCATGTCGCACATTTTCTCCTGCAACTGGCTCTTTTGGCCCAGCGTCATACTTTTGAGGCTTATCCAGGCTCACACATGTCACTCTAGTTCATTTGTTTTTATGGCTGTTTGTATGGTGTTTATTATATGCCATGCGATCAGAGTTTTGTTTTCTTGGTAGACATTTATATTGTCTCCATGTTTTTGCTATTATAAGCAAATGGCAATAAATCTTCGTCTGCTTTTCTTCTCCTTCTCCTTCTCCTTCTCCGTCTCCTTCTTCTTCTTTTAAGCAGGTTCCATGCCCAACATGGGGCTTGAACTCACGACTCTCAGATCAGGAGTCACAGGTTCCACCGACTGAGCCAGCCAGGCGCCCGGAAATAAATATTCTTGTAAATATCTTCTGGCGTCCATGAGCAAGAGTTTCTAGCTGGGAAGGAATTGCCGGGGCATAGGGTATGTGCCTCTTTAGCTCTACCGGATATGGCCAAATTGGTCTCCGAAGTGGTCATATCACCTTCCCTGCCACCAGCACGGGGTGAGGGTTTTCACTGCTGTGCATCTTCACCACCACGTGGTTTGGCCACCATCACTCTCCCCCACGTCCAACCCCAGCAGTGTAGGGGAGCACCCATGTCTCTGAATCTTATCACCGCCAAGTATTAGCAGTTTTTCATCTCTGTGAATTTTATAGGCCACAAAAGGAGATATCTGCTGATGACGTTTACCTACTTTTTGATTCTTTTTTCCCCCTAATTATAAAAAGAACACAAATTATTTTAGAAAACTTGAAGCATATAGACAAGCTAGGAAAGAGTAATCCCCCACTCAAGTATAACACTAAGGAATATCTGATATTTATTGAATTCTTACTCTGTACCCAAGACTACTTTAGATAACTAATATTTCCATGCATAGAATTCATAAATGATATTTAATATACATATGATCCATATCTATGATGAATGCACATATGTATATATTACCCTTTGATGAAAAAGTCCCTACTTTAATAAACCGGATTTTTTTTTTCCACCTAATAAACAAGTCACAATCATTTTCTCATATTACCTGTCTTCTGGACTGGAAGGTGTTAAAGACTTCCATGTTCGTATCCATCATATCCCCTTACCGTCCAGAAACCAAGGGCCAGACTGAGCCCAGAATCAAGTACTAGGGAGCTGCCTGGCTGCTGGCTGTGGACACTGGTGCAGTAGACTCAGCCACACTTGGAAATGGAATTAACATAGAACAACTCTCGGGGCGCCTAGGTGGTTCAGGCAGTTAAGCGACCAACTTCAGCTCAGGTCATGATCTCATGGTTCATGAGCTGGAGCCCACAGCCCACTAGGGATTCTCTGTCTCCCTCTCTCTGCCCCTCCCCCTGCCCGTGCATGCTCATGCTCTCTGCATTTCAAAAATAAAGAAACATTTAAACACACACACATACGCGCACACACACACACACTGTGCTCAGGACTCAGGGAGGCCAACTCCCACCTCCACCTTAGGGCCCTTAGGTTCCCCACCCCCTTCTGGTCTGCCTGGAAAACTCGTATCCATCCTTCCAAGTCTATTCCAAAGATATTCTCACAAACTCCAAGTACCACCTGTTGGTTCGCAAAGTGACCCCCAAAAACGCATGGCAAGGAGAGATCAAAGAAAGAGGCGGACCGCTCCAGATTAGTAGGTGGCAGTTTTAATAAACAAGGAAACTTACAAAGTTTATCTAGGGCAGCTACTAGATGAGTAGAGGTCCCCATCCACCCGCCAGAATGTTAAAAGTTTATATAGAAGCCTTAACTGGGTACAGCCATATATACTGTCCAGATGGTCTCAACACCACATTACTATCTCAAGGCTATGTCCTTGGGGCATCTTCTAGTGCAGGGAAGGCGAGTGGAGTGCACATTCCAAGGATTCCAAAGACACGGAAGGAGACGAGGAGCCTCTGATGGCCCAGGTCCAACTCATAGGTCAACCAGCAGTTATGTCCCCTTGATGATTTCCTCCAACACCGTGCAACACGTATTCCTTATTAATTACCAAGAGGAAAAGTTATCTTCAAACAACGTAGAAAGCTAGCTAATGTCACCTTAACCCAGGTGGTCAAAATTACCACCATCATTAATGGGACAAACAGCTATCCTATGCCCCCCCCCAAAGCGATGTACTGAGAATGGCACATTCTGGAAGTGTTCTTGGCAAAGCATTTCACCTGAGTCGAATCTCGAAGGAACGATGGAACACGTCCCAACTGAAGGTGGTTCTGCAAAACTGGCCTGGACTCTTCAACAATGTCAATGTCCGGAAAGGCCAAACCGAAGGCTCAGGAGCTGTTTCAAAGGAAAAGATGCCGAATTCAGCGTGTGATCCTTGATTCCATCCTGGATGAAGGGAGCAAAAAACGTTCCAAATGTTAATGCACACGTGTGAAATGTTCCAAGTAACATCATCGGAAGGATTGGTGAATTTCGCGTATAGATTATATATGAGATAATAATGTTCGGTCAATGTTAAGTTTCCCGAGTATGGTCATTGTATCCGTGGTTAGGTAGAGAATGTACTTGCTCTTAGGAGATACTGCTGTGCTGAACGTTAAAAGGCTAAATAAAGTGTTGCTATATCTGCAGCTAACAACCCGTGGGTTCAGCAAAAAGAAACAAGGAAACAACTAAATATGTGTATTTGTGTATCTAAATAGAAAAAGGAATGCAGTGGTGAAGTATTAACAACAGGGCAATTATAGGTGAAGGGTAAATGGCCCTTCATTGTTCTTGCAGCTTTTCTGTAGGTTTGAAATTTTTCAAGACAAAAACTTGGGCCGAATAAACGATAAGTAATTAAAAAAAAAAAAAAAAAAAACCAATGAACAAAAAGCTTTGTTCCAGATCGTGTTTTCTGTGAAGCCTTTCATGACCTCCCCCTACAGCCCCCCATCCCCAAACACACACACAGAAAACAATGAATCACCCTCTCTTCTGGACTCTTTTATGACTATCTGTCTCTCTGACCAAACTATAAGCTCTTTGACATCTGGGCCTGTGTGTGTGGTGTTGAATCTACACAAGGTTAGAACTGTACCTGACACAGATTGGATGCTCAGCTGATACTTTTTTTTTTTTTTTTTTTTGAGTTAATCAAGCTGGGTCTTGAGTCCTGGATAGGATTCAGTAAACAGACAGGAGCAAGAAAGGCTTCTCAAGAGAGAGGAATGGCATGAGGAAGGTAAGGAAGTAGGAATGTATATTTTCTATTTACCAAGAGCACTGGATTTGTTTGGTCAGAACTAAAGGATTATATGGGTGAAAATGTCTGCCACACAATACATTCTTAAGAAAAATTTGGTGAATAGGGGCGCCAGGATGGCTCAGTCGGTTAAGCATCGGACTCTTGATCTCGGCTCAGGTCATGATCTCACGGTTTGTGAGTTCGAGCCCTGAATCGGGCTCTCTGCTGTCAGGGTGGAGTCCGCTTCAGATCCTCTGTCCCCTCTTCTCTGCCTGCCCTTCCCCCACTCGTGTGTGTGTGTGTGTGTGTGTGTGTGTGTGTGAGCTCTCTCTCAAAAATAAACATCTAAAAAAAAAAAAAAAAGATTCTCGGGGCCCCCGGGTGGCACAATCAGTTAAGGATTGAACTCTCTTGATCTCGGCTCAGGTCATGATCTCTCAGTTCGTGAGTTCGAGTGCCACCTCGGGCTCTGCACTAATGGCGAGGAGCCTGCTCAGGATTCTGTCTTTCTCTCTGCCCCTCCCATACCCGTGCTCTCTCCCTCCCTCTCTCTCTCAAAATAAATGAATCAACTTAAAATATTTTTTTAAATAAATAAAAATACATTCTCTCGCTCTCTCTCCCTCTGCACCTCTCCCCTGCTCGTGCAATCTATAAATAAATTAATTAATTAATTTTTAAAAAATGAAAAAAAGGTGAATGCATGAGATTTGAAAGGCAGGCTTAGATCAGGTTGGAATGGGCCTTGACTACTGAATTGAGAAATCTGAGTGTTAACTAGTTCTTGATGTCCAGGGTCTTTTTCCAGTCGTAGGAAGAGGGTGTGCCCTTGGGAAGCCCCTTATACATCTTCTTCCCTAAATAATAAAGAAAAGTGAGGACCCCTGGCTGGCTCAGTGGGCGGAGTGTGCAACTCTTGATCTCAGGGTTGTGAGTTCGAGCCCCATGTTGGGTATAGAGATTACTTAAAAATAAAATCTTAAAAAATAATACTAAGGAAAAGTAGAGGTAAGTGGGAGTCTGAAAGTCACCTGTTTCCAAACTCAGGAGGAGAAAACATCAACTCCTCACCCACCTAGGAAAAGCCCCGTAGTGGAGTTTTAAGGCATCCAACATCCCTTAGACAAAAGGGCATCACAGAATATTAGTTGAAAGAATAAATAAATGATCTATTTAATATGAGTCATGCTTGTCTTTGAGAATAGTATATGAAATTATTTTGGTTAATTGTACTACATTTTTATATTTTTATTAAAAAAATTTTTTTTAACGTTTATTCATTTTTGAGAGACAGAGAGAGCGAGAGAGCACAAGTGGGGGTGGGGCAGAGAGAGGGAAACAGAATCCAAAGCAGGTTCCAGGCTCTGAGCTGTCAGCACAGAGCCTGACCTGGGGCTCGAACTCACAAACCACGAGATTATGACCCAAGGCAAAGTCTGATGCTTAACCGACTGAGCCACCCAGGGGCCCCAATTTTACTACATTTTTAAAGTGTAGGAAGCATACATTTATGAAATAACTAGGCTCCAATAGTCTTCAGGGGGTTCCACGTCACTCCATAGATGTACAATCTGTGAGTCCATATCTTTTTTTTTAAGTTTATTTTTATTTATTTTTGAGAGAAAGATAGAGAGCAAGCAGGGGAGCAGTAAAGAGAGAGGGAGACTGGGGCGCCTGGGTGGCGCAGTCGGTTAAGCGTCCGACTTCAGCCAGGTCACGATCTCGCGGTCCGTGAGTTTGAGCCCCGCGTCGGGCTCTGGGCTGATGGCTCAGAGCCTGGAGCCTGCTTCCGATTCTGTGTCTCCCTGTCTCTCTGCCCCTCCCCCGTTCATGCTGTGTCTCTCTCTGTCCCAAAAATAAATAAACGTTGAAAAAAAAAATTAAAAAAAAAATAAAAAAGAGAGAGAGGGAGACAGAAGCCCAAGCACATTCCACACTGTCAGCGCAGAGCCCGATGCAGGGCTTGAACTCACAAACTGTGAGATCATGACCTGAGCCGAGATCAAGAGTCTGACGCCTAACCAACTCAGCCACTCAGGAGCCCCTATGATTCCATATCTTAAATGTGAGGCGAAACTGTCTCCAATAATTTTAATATTTGTGTTCTGTTTTCTTCCAGATAGATTTGTGGAGACTGCCAATTTAAGCAATGCACAATAATCGGATTATGCCAATCAGGAGAAAGAAAAACGTGTTGTCCTTTGAGGTTATCATTCCCTCGACCCTTCACAAACAGGCTGGCATCTCTTTCGTCCTTGCTTATAGCCACGGCACACCACAAAAATCTTAGCCGTGAGGAAATGCAAATCTCGGGTAGCATTTCAAGAATCTGTTTTTGTTACATGCTAACTCATTGGGATGTAAAGTAAAAAAAAAATTAATTAATTAATTAAAAAACTGAAAAAATTAAGGAACCGAATTCTATGGCTAGGGTCTGCAAACGAGGATCACTACACTTTTACAGAGATTAGCGTATCACGTGAGCCAAAGGCTGTTCCCCAGCTTAAAATACGATATTGCTACTTTGTCGAAAAAGTCTAAGCCCGGTCCCTCAATGCTAATAAAATAGAAGCATTCATTGATATTGTGTTCGGTGCGAACCAACAGTTGAAGCATATACTGGATATCTTGTAATAGGACATTTTTAAAAGTCCAGCAGATAAGAATTGGGGCTTTGGAAAATGAAGGGGTACGGACAGAGATAAAAAGAGATCTGGGGTTTCTCTGAAGACCTGGCTGGGGGGCCAAGTTGCCATCGCCATGGAAACCGGGAGGGGCGGGGCGGGCAGTAGGATTGTGACGTCCCCGGGGCGGGGAAGGGGTGGTGACCGGTGACTTGGTTTTCTGTACCCCCAGACCGTCGCCTGAGACATTCACAGGTTGCTGCTACGTGAACTCGCCCGAGTTCGGCGCTCCGAACTTTCTCGGAGAGAGATCACCGCCCACCACCGTGATGACCTCTCCGTGTCCCCTCCCGGCGCCGGCTGCACGCCAGCCCACCGTCCATGGCCTCTCCCAAATAACCAGCAGCCTGTACATCAGCAACGGCGTGTCGGCCAACAACCAGGGCATGCTGTCCAGCAACCACATCACCACAGTCATCAACGTCTCGGCGGAAGTGGTCAACACCTTCTACAAGGACATCCAGTACGTCCAGGTGCCGGTGGCTGACGTCCCGAGCTCGCGCCTCTGCGACTTCTTTGACCCGATCGCTGACCACATCCACAGCGTCGAGATGCAGCAGGGCCGCACGCTGCTGCACTGCGCCGCGGGGGTGAGCCGCTCGGCCGCCCTCTGCCTGGCCTACCTCATGAAGTACCACGCCATGTCGCTGCTGGACGCCCACGCGTGGACCAAGTCGTGCCGCCCCATCATCCGGCCCAACAACGGCTTCTGGGAACAGCTCGTCCACTACGAGTTCAAGCTGTTCAGCAAGAACACCGTCCACATGGTCAACTCCCCCGTGGGTGTGATCCCTGACATCTACGAGAAGGAGGTCCATGTGATGATGCAGATGTGAGCCGTCCTGGCCAGCCCCGGACACCTGCTGAGGAGGCAACGCTAACATTGAACCTGAACGTCGAACTTTGAGTTGGGACAGAGAACAAGCGGATACCGTTTAGAAGGGCAAGGAAAAGGGGATGGTGTTGGACTTTTTAGCTTAGGGAGCTTTTATCTTTAAAGAATAAAAGTCATTGCATGCAACAAGACGACGATGTTTCTTATCCTGTGAGCCGCGGCGTCCTGGTTGACCCCGGCCTGGCCGGAGTTGGGGGAGGGGGTGGGTGGGAAGGTGGTACTCAGCTCGGATGGACCAGTATCCTGCGCCCTGCCCTAGGCTGAATAGCCCAGGAGTGAGTCCCCCAGGATCCCACCTGGTTCCTTCCAACCCAAACTCAGAGCTTTAGACATCATGGCACCGCCTGGACTTCTCACAGTAAGTGCCAACTTCTTGTTAGAAGCCTTTACTGGGGGTGCACCCTGGGAGCCCTGGGGGAGCCTGAAGCCACCCCTGTCCCCACCTTTGACCACAGTGGCCCAACTCTGCTTTTCTTCATTAGATTTGCGTAGAAAACAGGGTTTTAAAAAAATGTTGACTTTTGAGAGACTGAGTGTTGGAGGGGGGGTGGAGGAGAGGGCGGGGGGATGGGGGGGATGCAGAAAGAGAGGGAGACACAGAACCTGAAGCAGGCTCCAGGCTCTGAGCTATCAGCACAGAGCCCAACATGGGGCTCGAACCCACGAACCTCAAGATCATGCCCTGAGCCGAAGTCCGGCGCTTTAGCCGATGGAGCCATGCAGGTGCCCCTAAAATAGTTTTCAAAAAAGCCATTCCACTGTATAAAATTGAAACAATTTTGATTGTGAGCTCTGTACTATATGCCAGGGTTTCAGGGTGCCCTTGACAACCTCCACCGGCCTTTGTGAAAAGGGACATCAAATCCCCTTCTCCAGAGCATGTTCTGAGAGAGAGAGAGAGAGAGAGAGAGAGAGAGAGAGAGAGAGAGAGAGACAGCGAGCCTGATATCAGGCTTCAAGGGTCCCTCTCATGGGTCTTGACTTTGAAGGCTGGAGCTTCCAGCCTTGACTTCCAAGGCTGGAGCTGCCAGCCGTGTCACATCTGACACCTCTTCCTCTTGTGATCTGGGGCTCCTGAAAGCCTCTGTTTGCTCACCTGTCAAACAAGTGACACGTGACTCTCACAAGATGGGTGTAGGGATTAGAGTCCTTAGCATTTTACCCAGCCCATGAATGGTTTAAAGCTTAGAGTAGAGGGCAGCTCTGGTTATTAATGATACTCTTTGGCCCTGCTGGCTGGGGGTCAGCCACCTTCGTCCTCACAATGGCATTTCCCCTATCTGGGCAGAGCCACTTGGTTGTCTACCAAGTGCTTTTGCACAAAATCATCCTGTGTGTAACAACACATGATTTCAGGTTCTTTCTGAGCCTCCCTCAGAGGAGGCCTGGAGTTAGAGCCCTTTCGGAGTTTCCGTTGTCTCCTTGTGGTTCATCCTTCACGCAGGTGCAAACAAGAAACAAGCAGTACAATTCCAGCACCCACCCAGCCCCTGCCCACCCCCCTCCAAGGCCTCGTTTAGCATTGCTGACCATTAATTACAGCCAGTGTCCCAGCATCCCCTGAGATCCGTGGGGGAACTTGCCAAAGGGTCAAATGAGTGAGCCCCAGAGTAGGCCCTGGAATCCAGGATTGTACAAACTCCCCAGGAACCTGGCTCTGGCTTGGGAGCAGCTATTCTAACCCAGAAGATTTGAGACAAAATATATAAGACAGGGCAGCTGGGGGGCTCAGTCGGTAGAGTGTCCCACTTCAGCTCAGGTCAGGATCTCACGGTCTGTGAGTTCAAGCCCCGAGTCGGGCTCTGTGCTGACAGCTCAGAGCCTGGAGCCCGCTTCAGGTTCTGTGTCTCCCTCTCTCTCTGCCCCTCCCCCGCTCTCTCTCTCTCTCTCTCTCTCTCTCTCTCTCTCTCAAAAATACAAACATTAAAGACACGTGGGCCCAGAGCCCAGTGGCTTTTGAATGCCCTTTCTCTCTAAACCCACTGCCACCCCCATTTCCATAAAAGGACTGCCCAAGGACACAATTTGGGGCGCGCAGAAAAGGGTATGCTGTGAAAACCACTGCTCGAGATGCTTTCCTTCCCTTTACAGACGGAAGAACAGGCTCACAGAACATAAGGGCTGCTGTGGCAGGGCCTTCACAAAGCCGCCTTTCTGGCAGACACCCAGGTGGGAAATTTCTTTTAAAGTATTTTTATCAATTTTTTTTAAGTTTATTCGTTTATTTTGAGAGAGAGAGAGAGCACAAGCAGGGGAGGGGCGGAGAGACGGAGAGACAGAATCCCAAACAGGCTCTGTACCAAGAGCTCGGAGCCCGATGTGGGTCTCGAACTCATGAACCGTGGGCTGAGATCACGAGTCGGATGCTTAACCGACTGAGCCACGCAGGTGCCCCACTTTTAAAGCATTTTTAAAAAGATATTTATTTGGGCATATGTGTCTGTGTGTGTGTGTATCTTTTTTTTTTTTAATACCTAAATTAGCAGACTGTAAAATTAACTCCCTTTGGACATACAGTTCTGTAAGTGTTAACACATACATGGATTCATGTAACCAGAGCCACAATCAGGCCACAGAGCAGCTCTGTGACTCCAAAACTCTCCCTCCCGCTTCCCCTTTGTAGTCAAACTCTGGCCCCACCCCACCCCTGGCAGACACTGAGCTGTTCTCTGTCCCTGTCGACTTGCCTGTAACAGAATGTTACATAAATGGAATCATACAGGATGTAACTTCTGGAGACGGGCTGCTTTCACTCAGCATGTCTTTGTGATTCACTCATGTTGTATTCTTTTGTGTAGATGTACCACAGTTTGTTTTATATTCACCCATTGGAGGATATTCGGGTTTGCATTAGCTTTCTAGGGACTGCCACAACAAAATACCAAAACCTGGGTGGCCTAAAACAGCAGAAGTTAATTTTCTCACAGTTCTGGAGGCCGGAAGTCCTAAATTAAAGTCTCAGCAGGGCCATGATCCCCCTGAAACCTGTAAGGGAAAATCCTCCCTTGCCTCTTGCCACTTTCTGGTGGTTGCGGGCAATCTTTGCCATTCCATGGCTTGGAGATACATCAGTGTGGTCACACGGCAGTTTTCTTTAATGTGTCTTCGCATCCATCTTGCCTCTTCTTATAAGGACACCAGTCATATTAGGGGATTCACTCCACTCCTTCAACTAATTATGTCTGCAATGACCCCGTTTCCAGATAAGGTCACATCCTGAGGTTCCGGGGGTTAGGATTTTAACATTTTTTGGGGGGCGGGGATACTATTCAGTTCATAACAGGGTTGTTTCCAGTTTCGGCAAGTATGCATAAAGTACTCTAACACCCAGACACACGCAGAAGAAGAAAAAAAATTGTGGCGCCTGGAAAAAAAAAGAATTGTAGCAAAGGTAGAATATGAGTTACAGTGAAAAATAATAATAACCACCATTTATTAGGAGGCTATTATATGTCAAGCACAGGACCAGTGTCTCTAGTCCTTACATCAGCGCTTTAAGGTTGTCACCGGCAACACACTGATGACAAAACAAAGGCTCCAAGAGGTTAAGGAGTTTGCCTAAGAGAGCACACAGCCCAGGAGTTGAAGCGATGTTCAGACTGGGCTGTTTTTTCCATATTTCTGATTTATCTTTTGAGTTGTCAGGACTGGAATACAGAACAAGAATATTCAACTTTTCTTGTCAAATGTGTTGCATATGTATTTTTCCCAGTTGATCATGTGCCATGTGTTTATGGTGCTTATGTGTGACCCAAAAGTTGAAATTTGTACGTAGTTAAATTTGTGAGTCTTTTTTTTTAATGTTTATTTATTCATTATTTTTGAGAGAGAGAGAGAGTGCACAAGCAAGGGAGAGGCAAGGAGAGAGAGGGAGACAGAATCCAAAGCAGGCGCCAGGCTCCAAGCAGTCAGCACAGAGCCCAGCGTGGGGCTCGAACCCACAAACCCACCTACCGTGAGATCATCACCTGAGGTGAAATCGGATGCTTAACCGACTGAGTCACCCAGGCGCCCCATACCCTCATCTTCTTTAAACTTGAAGTCCGGTCTAGAGGCTTGATTAGGTTTGGGTTAAGTATTTTTTACTACAATAGTTAAGGTGGTGACCACCAGATACCTGCCTTCAAAGCAAGTGAGTAACCTGTGGGGTGATAACTTTCCCACCATGTGAATATCCTGTTTCTTTCATCCACTGGTATTAACATCCATTAAGGAGTCTTGCCTCAACCAAGTGTTACACTGGGGGACGTGTAACTCTTAAATCTATCCCAAACTAATTTTGGTATAAGTTGGAGTTATTTAATTTTTTAAAAATAATTGTGAGATATCATAAAATTGCCATTAATATTTGTGTCTACTTTTGTTCCTTCTGGCTTGTTACACTGTCTCTTTTCTTGTGCCAGTTTCACACTCCTTAAAATTGATACAGCTTCAGAACAGGCAGGAACATTTGGTAGGGCAATGACATCTCTCCCTAGCCCCGCCTTTAGGCTTCTTCAGAGGCTTTTCTGTTGTTGCTAGATTCTTTTTCTCTTCTGGATGAAGCATTTTAATAGTTGTGAAAGGTTTTTAAAATTTTTCCATTAGGATTTTGATTGGAATTACTGTTTTCTTGTGTATTTAGCCAAGGTCGAATCAGAAAAACAGACACCACAATAGTTACTTTACCAGAGAATATCTACTATCAGGAACTATTTAACCAGGTATTGGAGAATTGAAAAGGCAAAAATAGAACACACATTGTATGTTTCTACATATATAAACATTTAAATAAAAGGTCATCTACTCAGAATGTCTGATATTTGATCAGTAAAGTATTAACCATATTCTGGAGTTTGTATATCTTAATTCCAAAGGCTCATAATGTTAGAAAATTGTAATGTGTACACACACACACACACACGCATGTGCACTCACATACCCATTCATTCAATTCTTTGCAATTCAATTTTTTAAAACAGTTTTTTCTCGGGGCGCCTGGGTGGCTTGGTCGGTTGGGCGTCCGACTTCGGCTCAGGTGATCTCACGGTCCGAGAGTTTGAGCCCCGCATCGGGCTCTGTGCTGACAGCTCAGAGCCTGGAGCCTGTTTCAGATTCTGTGTCTCCCTCTCTCTCTGCCCCTCCCCTGTTCATGCTCTGTCTCTCTCTGTCTCAAAAATAAATAAACGTTAAAAAAAAAACCAGTTTTTTCTGGGGCGCCTGGGTGGCTCAGTTGGTTAAGGGTCCGACTTCAGCTCAGGTCATGATCACACAGTTCATGGGTTTGAGCCCCACATCAGGCCCTGTGCTGACAGCTCAGAGCCTGGAGACTGCTTTGGATTCTGTATCTCCCTCTCTCTCTACCCCTACCCTACCTGCTGTCTGTCTGTCTGTCTCTCTCTCTCAAAAATACATAAACATTAAAAAAAAATTTTTAAACAGTTTTTCCCTGCTAAAACATTTCACATCATATCTGTTAGGTTACCAATGAGACCTCTGTGACATCACATGATGACCTACTCTGATCTACACTGTTAAGGTAAAAAGATCAAGGTATCCAGTAAGGGGGTGATGTTTACCTGTGGGTATTTGAGACCCCATCTCCAGCTACCTCAGCGTCTCCTCATATATAGGCAGGTTGGGAGGTGACCTCTCAATCACCTTTTGGGAATGGCCTGATAAGGGGAGAATAGGGAGTGAAAACATGAATTATATGGTAATCTTTTGGTGCCTGAGCCAGACTCCCAGATAGATCCTCCCCATCCAGAGAGACAGATCAAGGTCTCGGTCACATAGTTGTGTTCAGAAAGCATATTTAATAAGACATTCTGCAATAGGGCACAATAGTGTTGTATCTGGACTCCCGATTGACCTCTTTCTTCAATAGCCTCTATGGTGAGGGAATAAAAGCGAGCAAAGGACTTGACTAAGTTAGAAAGCCTCTGTCATCATTGAACTCCGGAGGCTTCAAGTTTAGGCAGGACTGAGGCCTGTGTTGGGGACCGTGAGAGTCTGCACTCATTTCTAGCTTTATGGCATGGTAGTCAAAGAACGTGGCCTGTGTAATTTTTGCTTTCCAGAATTGAGATTTTCTTATTAGCTGTCTCTTGAACAGTGAAGCATGCATTATCTACTGGTAGGCTTCCAAGGTTAAATGTTTTATCATATTTTCTTACTTAAAATGTTTTAATATTTGAGTAGGTAATGTGATTCTGCATTCAGATGGTAACATAAGGGGGGTGGCACCTGGGTGCCTCAGTTGGTTAAGCAGCCAACTCTTGGTTTCAGCTCAGGTCATGATGTCGAGGTTCATGAGTTTGAGCCCCACATTGGGCTCTCTCCCTCTCTCAAAAACAAATAAATATATTTTTTAAAAAGTAAATAAGAGCACATAGAGTGAAATCTCTCCTCACTTCTGTCCTCTAGCCAATCACTTTCACCCCCCAGAGGCAGTCAAAATTATTAGTTTCCCTTCTATGTTCCTAAGATATTACTTTATGCATCTGTAAGGAATTACGTATGTATTTTATCTCGTTTTTCACCAAGGAGCAGCATACTTTACTCACCGTTCTCTATTTTGTCTCTTTTTGTGTAATAATATATGTTACAGATCATGCAATGTCAGTAAAAGAGAACACCCTCGTTCTTTTTGGAAATATCATAATTCACTGAACCTGGCCCCTACTGGTAGACATTTAGATTGCTGCCAAACTTTAAAAAAAAAATTTTTTTTTTTTAACATTTATTTATTTGTGAGACAGAGAGAGAGAGAGCATGAACAGGGAGGGTCAGAGAAAGAGGGAGACACAGAATCTGAAACAGGCTCCAGGCTCTGAGCTGTCAGCACAGAGCCCGATGCGGGGCTCGAACCCACAGACTGTGAGATCATGACCTGAGCCGAAGTCGGACTCTTAACCGACTGAGCCACCCAGGCGCCCCAGATTGCTGCCAAACTTTTGTTATTATAAATATTACTGTGATAAATGAACTTGTGGTGAAGTTTGTGTATGTAAATTATGTCATTAATGTGCAAATATATTCGTAGGGTATTACTAGAAATGGAAATAGGGGGGCTGTGTTCCGAGAAACCTAGTTTTCCACCTGTGTGTCTCCTTTACTACTCACACAGCTACCACATTGTGACTACGTGTCAATTCTCTGTGACACCGGGTGGACATCCTACAATTGAGCCCAGTTCCAACGCCGTCTACCTAGAGATTGCGTCAGATCCCACAGGTTAAGGGCTCAGTCCCACAAGACTGCCCACCGCCAACCTCAAATGCCAGTCACAAGTGGTAGGTTCCCAGGTTACCCACAGGAGTTGTGGCTACAAATCGGAGGTACCCCTTCTGAGGTTCAATTAACTTGCTAGAGTGGCTCGCAGAACTCAGGGAAGCTCTTACTTACATTTGCCGGTTTATTAAAGGACGTGATAAAGGAAGAATACAGATGAACAGCCAGACCAAGAGATACATAGGGTGGAGTCTGAGAGGGTCCCGAGCACAGAAGCTTCTCTGTCCCTGTGGTGATGGGGTTCATCCTCCTCCGAGAATGCGAATGTGTTGACCCACCCAGAAGCTCCCTGAGCCCCCTACTATTGGGATTTTTATGAGGCCTTCCTCATGTAGGCATGATTGATCATTAACTCTGTTTCCAGCCCTCTCCCTTCTGTGGAGAGGTGAGGGAGGTCAAGGCTGAAAATCCCAAGCTTCTAATCATGGCTTGATCTTTCTGGTGGCCAGCCCCCATCCAGGACTCACCTACAGTCACCTTGTTAGAACAAAAGATGGTCCTAGTGTTCTTACCACTTAGGAATTTACAAGGGTTTTAGGAGTCCTGTGCCAGGAAGGAGGAAGAGCAGAGAGCAATATATATTTTTTATGATCTCACAGGGTCTGATTTCACAGTTTGAATTTTTTTAAGTTTATTTATTTATTTTGAGAGACACAGAGAGAGAGAGAGAGAGAGAGCACATGAGCAGGGGAGAGGGGCAGTGGGTCTTGATCCCAGGAACCGTGAGATCATGACCTGAGCTGATATCAGGAGTCAGACGCTTAACCCACTGGGCCACCCAGGCGCCCCCACAATTTGAAATTTTGATAAACACTGCCAGGTTCATTCCAATGGATGTTACCAATACCTAGCAACAATGTATGAAAGTGCCTATTTTCCCACAGAATCAACAGCATAGTGTATCTTTTGTATCCTTGCCACGCTGACCAGTGAAAAGGGTATCTCAGATTGCTTGTAATTTGCTTGTCTCTTATGACTAAGTTTCCAGTGTCTTTTCATTCTTTTAAGAGCCACGTATATTTTTCTTTCCATGAAGTGACTGCTCCTATCAATATCTTATTACATTGCTAGTCTTGTTTTCTTATGGATTTGTAAGAACTTTATTAAAGAAATGAGGCATTTGTGAGTGATAAGAATTTCAGGTATTTTCTCCTGGTTTTTCATTTGTCTTTTGACTTTGCTTAGAAGGGATTTGCCAGAGAGATTATTTATATTTAGTCAAATTTATTGGTTCTTTTTTTTTTTTTTTTATGGATTTGGGTTCTGTGTCATCCTCAGAAAGGCTTTCCATACTCTAAGAGTATCCTAAAAATGTTTCCCATGGCTCTTCTAGTACTTTTAATCGTTTGAATTTTTTTTTTTTCCAAGAGACACAGAGAGTGGCACAAGTGGAGGAGGGGCAGAGGGAGAGGGAGAGAGACGGTCTTAAACAGGCTCCGCACCGACCTTGAGATCATGACCTGAGCCCAAATCAAGAGTCAGACACTTAACCGACTGAGCCACCCAGGCGCCCCTGTAGTTTCAATGTCAACATGTAAATATTTGATCCATCGGGAATACATCCTAGTAGAAAGTGTGAGGTATGGATCCAGCATTACGTTTTTTTTTGGATTGCTACCATCATTCTCATCTATTCATATAATTTATAATATAAAAAATATATAACATCATATGTAGTTTATATATAATCCATAACGTATTATATATAGTCTTAATAGTATCCGTCCTCCTTAAATTCATATTTATTTTTGGATCTGCTCGATATATCTAATGGCTAAGAGATATGTTAGTTGCGTATTGCTTTTGTCTTTATGTCAATTTCTCCCTATATTTCTCTGATGGTTAATTTTATGTGTTAAGTTGGCCAGGCTATGGTGCACATTTGTTTGGTCAAACGCTAATCTAGATGTTGCTGTGAAGGTATTTGTGGATGTGATTAAAATTTATAGTCAGGTGACTTTTAGTAAAGCAGATTATTCCTCATTATGTGGGTGGGCCTCATCCAGTCAGTTGAAGGCCTGAAGAGCAAAGACTGATGTTTCCCAAAGAAGAAGCAATTTCACCTCAGGACTGCAACATAGAAACTCTGCGTGAGTTTTCAGGCTGTTGGTCTGTCCTACAAGTCTTGGATCAAGGCTGCAACATCGACTCTTATCTGAGTTTCTAGCCTGTTGGCCTCCTCTACAGATCTAGAAATCTCAGATTTTCAGGCCCCGACAATGACATGAGCCAATCCCTTAACTCTCTTTATCTCTCTTTCTTTAAATGTATATACATACATATATGTTACACACGATTGGTTTTATTTCCCTGGAGAACCCTCACTAATACAATTTCCACTAGCTTTTCTTTACGCAGACAGTCCCTAACTTACAATGGTTTGACTTAGATAATTTTCTGCCTTTATGGTGGTGCAAAAGCTATACACATTCGGTAGAAACTGTACTTTGGATTTTGAATTTTGGTTTTTTCCTGGGCTAGCAATATGTGCTACGAAACTCTTTCATGATGCTGGGTTATGGCAGTGAGCCACAGCTCTGGGTCAGCCACACAGTCCCTAAGGTGAACAACTGATACCCTTGGCGACCATTCTGCTTTTCACTTTCGATCCAGGATTCAACAAATTTCATGAGCCATTCAACCCTTTGTTACACAATAGGCTCCGAGTACATAATTTGTCCCAACTGGAGGCTGATGCGTTTTGAGCCCCTTTAAGGTAGACCAGGCTAAGCTAGGAGATTTGGGAGGTTACATGTATTAAATGCATTTTTGATTTACAATAATATTTTTAACTTTCAGTGGGTTTGTTGGGAAGGAATCCCATCATAAGCCAAGGAAGATCTGTCTATTTTGTATGCTCTGATATATCTGTATATTTGGATGGTATTTGATGGTCTGGCATTGAATGTCAACATGATGAGAATTTTACTTCTACCCTTTAACTAATATAAAATTACCTCTCTTGGCCGAATTAATGCTTTCTTTGATGCTCTAATATTGCCAACTCTTCCCCCCCCCCTTCTTTTGGTCTGCGTTTTGTAATGTTTTTGTCTATTTTTTACTTTGTAACCTATCATGTTGTGTTTTAGTGGTAATTTTATACTAAAATTTCTTTTACTCAGCCAAGTCTTTTAACAGGGGATTTACATTTTTAAATTCTGAAATCTTTGGTTTTATGCCATTTTGTTCTGTGATTTATTTATTAACATTTCTCCATTTTCTTCATTTTCAGTTTCATTTTTTTTTTAGTTTTTTTTTAACGTTTATTCATTTTTGAGAGAGAGAGAGAGACAGAGTGCGAGTCGGGGAGGGGCGGAGAGAGAGGGAGACACAGAATCCGAAGCAGGATCCAGGCTCTGAGCGGTCAGCACAGGGCCCGACGTGGGGCTCGAACCCACGAACTGTGAGATCATGACCTGAGCCGAAGCCGGACGCTTAACTGACTGAGCCACCCAGGCGCCCCGATTTTCAGTTTCATTTTTATCCTCTCCATTGCTTTAGAAAGGATTTTACTCTATTAGTTGAAAGCAGCTACCTGGAGAAAGGGGAAACTTGTACTTTTTACTATACCTTTCTATTTCCTGAATTGATATAGTACGTATATTACCTGACACATACCTGTAGGTTTTTCAAAAGCTTTCTTTAACTTATTCTTATCTAACTGATGAGTCCAGAGTGAAATAATATATTTGGTTTTGAAATGGCGTATTTTGAATAATACTTTTTTTTAAGTTTTATTTTTTTAGTGATCTCTACACCCAGTGTGGGGCTCGAACTCACAACCCCGAGATTAAGAGTCACGTGCTCCTCCAACTGAGCCAGCCAGGCTCCCCTTGAATAACACTTTTGAGATATAAAATTTAGCACACTTTATTTTTACCTCATTCCCCATGCTAATCCATGAAAATGGTAACTTGGGTTTTAGCTTTATATACTTTTATTACTATTTTTAAAATTCAGTACCTTATTTGAGAGAAAAAATACTGAGATTCAGATTTAGTTTTTTGTTTTTGGTTCTTTTTTTTAATATAATTTATTGTCAAGTTAGCTAACATACAGCATGTACAGGGTGCTCTTGGTTTCGGGGGTTGATTCCTGTGATTCATCGCTTCCATACAACACTCAGTGCTCATCCCAACAAGCACCCTCCTCAATGCCCATCACCCATTTCCCCTCTCCCCCACCCCTCCCATCAACCCTCAGTTTGTTCTCTGTGTTTAAGAGTCACTTATGGGTTTGCTTCCCTCTTTGTTTGTAACTATTTTTTCCCCTTCCCTTCCTCCATGGTCTTCTGTTGAGTTTCTCAAGTTCCACCTATGAGTGAAGACATACGATATCGGTCTTTCTCTGACTGACTTATTTCACTTAGCATAACACCCTCCAGTTTCATCCACATTGCTGTAAATGGCAGGATTTCATTCTTTCTCATTGCCAAGTAGTATTCCATTGTATATATAAACCACATCTTTATCTGTTCATCAGCTGATGGACATCTGGCTCTTTCCATGATTTGGCTATTGTTGAAAGTGCTGCTATAAACATTGGGGGTACATGTGCCCCTATGAATCAGCACTCCTGTAGCCTTTGGGTAAATTCCTAGTAGTTGTAGGGTAGTTCTATTTTTAATTTTTTGAAGAACCTCCACACTGTTTTCCAGAGCAGCTGTACCAGTTTGCATTCCCACCAACAGTGCAAAAGGGTTCCTCTTTCTCTGCATCCTCTCCAACATCTGTTGTTTCCTGAGTTGTTCATTTTAGCCACTCTGACCGGTGTGAGGTGGTATCTCATTGTGGTTTTGATTCGTATTTGCCTGATGATGAGTGATGTTGAGCATCTTTTCATGTGTCTGTTGGCCATTTGGATGTCTTCTTTGGAAAAGTGTCCATTCATGTCTTCTGCCCATTTCTTCCCTGGATTATTTGTTCTTTGGGTGTTGCGTTTGGTAAGTTCTTCATAGATTTTGAATACTAACTATTTATCTGATATGTCATTTGCAAATATCTTCTCCCGTTCTGCCGGTTGCCTTTTAGTTTTGTTAATAAAACCAAAGCGGGAGGCATCACAATCCCGGACTTTAGCCTCTAGTACAAAGCTGTAATCATCAAGACAGTATGGTATTGGCACAAAAACAGACACAAAGACCAATGGAATAGAATAGAGAACCCAGAATTGGACCCACAAATGTATGGCCAACGAATCATTGACAAAGCAGGAAAGAGTATCCCGTGGAAAAAAAGACAGTATCTTTAGCAAAAGGTGCTGGGAGAACTGGACAGCAACATGCAGCAGAATGAAACTGGACCACTTTCTTACACCAATAAACTCAAAATGGATGAAAGATCAGATTTAGTTTTATAATTAGATGCGGTGCAATTATTTAGATGCCCTTCTATTTTGGCATAATGCTCCCCTCCATGACCTTTCCGTTCTTGAGCTTCCCCCCACCCCCATCTCTTGGTTGGTTGAAAAATACCACAAACCAATCCTTTCAAGAATGTCATATATTTTATTATGCCTTAAATAGCAGAGAGTGTTTTTCTGAAATCTCTTTTAAGTTTATTTTTTATTTTTCATTCATTCATTTATTTTTAAGTAAGCTCCATGCTGGGCTTGAGATCGACTTGAGATCAAGAGCTGAGATCGAGAGTCGGATGCTTAACTGACTGAGCCACCCAAGTGCCCCTTTCTGAGATCTTTACTGAAAGATGACTCAGGGGCTCCTGAGTGGCTCAGTCGGTTAAGCGTCCGACTCTTGGTTTCACTCACGTCATGATCTCACTGCTTCGTGAGTTAGAGCCCTGCATTGGGCCCTGTGCTGACAGTGCGAGGCCTGCTTCGGATTCTCTCTCTCTCTCTCTCTCTCTCTCTCTCTCTCGGCCCCTCCCCCACTCATGCTGTCTCTCTTAAAATAAATAGATAAGCTAAAAAAAAAAGACGACTCAGATATATATTACATTTTGGGGTCACCAATTTTTCTCTCTAAAACTGTCAGGCAGACATTTGTTTTTATCTGGGCAATCTGATTTCATTTTTTTGGCCTCGACAATTACAGATACCTTAATATCGTAGCTTACTTATTACTTTTTATATTAGCCCATTTTGCCATAATGTGTCCAGCTGTGTGTCCCCTTTCATTGTTTCCATCTCTGTCTGTCTGTCCATTCAATTTCTTCGCATCAGCTTTGTTCTTAACACCAAATTTACTTTTCTGCCGGATGAATTTTCCTTTTTACTGTCTCCAGTGTGTACTTCAATTTTGTTTCTGCTTTCATCGGCCACTTGCTCATTTTTCTCCCCCTGTCTGTCTTTCCATCACATCCTGTTGGATTTTCATCTCAGTCCCGCCTCTTCATTCCTTCTGTTTCTTTTTTTTTTTTCTACAGAAGCTTTAAGAATATCAACAGGTTTGGGGGCACCTGGGTGACTCAGTCGGTTAAGCGTCTGACCCTTGGTGTCGGCTCGGGTCATGATCTCATGGTTCGTGAGTGTGAACCCTGTGTTGGGCTCTGCGCTGACAGTTTGGAGCCTGCTTGGGATTCGGTCTCTCCCTCTCTCTCTGCCCCTCTCCCACGTGCACTCTCTCTGTCTCAAAACTAAATAAGATTTAAAAAAAATTGTCAACAGATTTCTGAAATTTCCTGTTGGATTATAGTGAAGAAGGGTCCTCATTTCCTCTGATTTTCTCTGATTTTTCTAGATGTCATGCTCTTCTCATAGCTCCGTGCTGATTATTCTCCTTGCTCTCAATAAAACAAAGTTTTCTGTGGGCTCTGTATCTGCTTACAGGCAATTGAGCTGGTTACCCTCGGATCCACCATCTGTTTATGGGAGTAGTGATGAGATCTCCATCTCCCGTCTTTCGCTGGAGAGCACGCTAATGTCCACATAGTGTAACTTCACCTTTTGTACCTCTAATTTACGATAAAAAATTAAGAATTTCAAGATGGTAACAGCGGAGCATGAAACCAAGTGCAAGGCCCTTCTTATGGGGCCCCGTGCGCCTGCTCAGGTCGCACTCCCAAGAAACTGGCCATGGTTATGAGGACCGCACTTCCTTAAATGTAAGTCTCCTCCCTTTTCCTCCCAATCTCTATCTGGTTTCCTGCCCCCTGGTTTTATCTTTCCGCCTACATAAATAGGAAATAGAGGAGTCTAGAGGATATGGAGTGGAGGTGGGTGTAGGGATCAGTATTCTGGTGAGCAACGTTCAAGGATAGAGAAACTGTCATCTCTTGTTGGTTTACGCACCAAGTCTGTGAGTGGGGAGACAGATGATGGTGGGTCATCAGGGGATAGAGTGTGGGCCTTAAAGAAGTGGCTTTCCTACCTTTTTCAGTCAACGTCTTTGAGGAAATGAAGCCAAGGTAAACCATGATTGTGATTTTCTTAATCCAGCCATTTAGGACCATCTATCTCATAATTAACATCAATTTTACCCAGATCCACGTCTTAAGATTACCTGTCAGTTTTAGTCTTTGATATCCTGAAATCCTGTCTTGTTTTTTTTTTAATGTGAATTCAGGGGATTTTTGTGAGAAGTTAGGACAGGATGCACTTGGGAACAAAGAGCAATGTATAATACATCATTTTTAACTGGAAGCCCCATGGAATCAATTAATTAGGCCAGAGGTTGGCAAACTTTTCCTATAGAGGACCAGATAGTAAGTATTTTAGATTTTGCAGGTCAAGAGGCAAGATCACAGATATTATGTAGGTACTTCTATAGCCAGAAGAAAAATAAATCTCCACAAATATTTTATGGATGAAATTAAAAATCTAATAGTGATAATTGAGTAGGTTTTGGCAATACAGGTCTACTACTGAGAAAAATGGGATTCTTTGTTTTTGGAATACATTTTGCTTAAGATTCAAAATTACTACCTTCTATCAAATTAGTTTGCAAATATCTGTGCGCATATGATTTTAACAGAGCATGTTCATTGCATGGAAGGCACTTATATACTTCTATTAGATTTTTCTCTTGATATTTGCCTTTTTGTATGTCATTACACTGCCAGTTAATCACTTCCAAGTGGGATGGTTAGGAAGAAGCTACTCAATTGTACAGTTAAATGAATTTTGCAATACAGAAATCTCCTTTGCACTTGCATTGAGGTCTGAAGAAGGTCACTTGGAACTGTAGCTTGAACTCAGAAAATACATATGCTGCAAATTTGTATAGGAATAGATAATTTGCTTCTTAGTTTAAGTTTTGATAGCATGGAAATATAGAAAGTGGCTTGACGTTACTTGTAACTTAGGCAATGTTGGTCGTCATCAAAGTGACTTCACTGTTGTTAGCTTCGTGTATAAGTGTTGTTTTACCTTGGAATTGGTGAAGTTCATTGAGACAGATTATCAAGCTTCCAGCAAAAGCTAACTTCCAAAGCCATTCATAGTTTGATAATAGTGGTTGGAGGCTGTTCTCCTCATTGAAAAACTTTCAATTTTAGACTTGAGCTCAAGAGAGTCACAATAGAACTTTGCCACTGCTAAGACATTCAACTGCTATGTGGTAGGGCGAGTCAGGACATTCAGTTTTTACTTCTTTCTTTTTCTTTTAGATGTTTTATTTTAATTGCTAAATTTTAAGTAGGCTCCATGCCCAACATGGAGCTTGAACTCACAGTCCTGAGATCAAGAGTCACATGCTCCATCGACTGAGCCAGCCAGGTACCCCTCAGTTTTTACTTATGATAAAACATCATGGAACTGATGATGGTTAAGTCCATGAATGTGAATGAAGTTACCATGGACACTACTGGTTAAATAACACATGGGTGCCTCAGTCAGTTAAGTGTCTGACTCTTGGTTTCAGCTCAGGTCATGATCTCACGGTTTGTGAGTTCAAGCCCTGCACTGGGGCTCCGTGCTGTCAGTGTAGAGCCTGCTTGGGATTCTCTCTCTCTCACTGGTCCTCCCCTGTTTGTACTCTCTCTCTCTCAAAATAAATAAATAAACTTAAAAAAAAATAACACATGATAAATTCAAATATTATCACAAAGTAATTACTGATGAACAATACAATGAGTGGGGGCACCTGGGCGGCTCAGTCGGTTAAGCGTCCAACTCTTGATTTTGGCTCAGGTCATCATCCCGTGGTTAGTGAGTTCAAGCCCCGCACTGTTAGCCTGCTTGGGATTCTCGTTCCCTCTCTCTCTGCCCCTCCCCACCTCAAAATAAGTAAATAAACTTAAAAAAAAAAAAGAATACGAGTGGCATAGGGTCTAAACACCTTGCATTTTCACAAACTTTGCAATTTGTTCAAATAAGCGTTTCTCTGCTTCACACGTCTTTTTACTACCGCCGATCGTAACACATCTTAGAAGGTTCCACTTCATGTTGTACCGCATCAGTGCTTTCCAGCTTCTTTGAAAGCTGAGGCCAATTCTTCAGTCACTTCCACCAAGGCATTGACTCCTCCAATAAACAACGACGGAGTAGTATCAGGATTCTCCGTTAACTCAAGAAGAGCCAAGGAAACCTACTCCGGTAATCACCTTGTTTCTTAGTTGACTGTTGATGTTGCTCCCCGTGTCCTCAACAATTCAAGTGCCTGTTCTAGCTGAAAGGTTAATAGCCTTACATGTATTTTCTGTGGACACATTACTTTGGCTGGTGCCATCGAATACAATTCAATTGAGTAGCTTTCCTTGTTTGGCTAAGAAATGAGCCACTCAGAAAATGACTCTGGTTGCAGTCTCATTTTCATGTTTTACTTTGGTGAAGGAATTCTGCTGGGATGAAATAGTGTTTTAGGGGCGCCTGGGTGGCGCAGTCGGTTAAGCGTCCGACTTCAGCCAGGTCACGATCTTGCGGTCCGTGAGTTCGAGCCCCGCGTCAGGCTCTGGGCTGATGGCTCGGAGCCTGGAGCCTGTTTCCGATTCTGTGTCTCCCTCTCTCTCTGCCCCTCCCCCGTTCATGCTCTGTCTCTCTCTGTCCCCAAAATAAATAAACGTTGAAAAAAAAATTAAAAAAAAAAGAAATAGTGTTTTAAATACTCTTAATTTTTCGTACTGTTGCTTTCCTATCGATTGGGAATATCGTGGCGGGGGTAGCCTCATAATGTTGACATAGATGACAAATATTTTGCCGCGAAATGTGTAACCAAACCATCCACACGCCACTGTGCCTTTAAGGCGTGATAGTTGAAGTCCATTTTTCTCTTTTTTCTTGCTTCGGCATGATAGACATGTATCGGTCATAAAAAAATGTGATGGTGTCATACGCGTGGCACTTGAAGAACTGCCAAGCTATGACAGCAGCACTGGGATTTGTAGGGCACTAAGCAGCAGTGGGAAGTGATGAGACTACGACATACATTGTCTGTTGCACCTATCCAACTCTGTGTTTTTGTGAAAGTAGCCACAGATAGTACATAAATGAGTGAGCATGACTGTGTCCTTAATAAAACTTTATTTATGGACATCCAAATTTGGATCGCATATAATTTTAACGTATGATGAAATGGCCATAAAGGCGGCAGGCTGGTTTTGGCCTGTGGCTTCTAGTTTTCTGACCCCTGGTCTAGCAAAAGGGCTAGACCAGTTGGTTAGCCAACAGTCGTCGAGGTTTGTGGCAGCTGCTGAGCCCAGGTGAAAGGAAATCTTATGTTTCTTTATTTTTTTAAACGTTTATTTATTTTTGAGACACAGAGAGAGAGAGAGAGAGAGAGAGAGAGAGAAAGAGAACATAGGGGAGGGACAGAGAGAGAGGGTGGATAGAGGATCTGAAGGGGGCTCTGAGCTGGGACTCAAACCTCTGAACCGTGGGGTCATGACCTGAGTCAAAGGCGGCCGCTTAACCAACTAAGCCACCCAGGCGCCCCAGAGATCTTCTGTTTAACGCACAGCATTAACACCAATAGCAAAGCTACGGTTACTGTTTCTGTGCCCAAAGTAACTATAACCATTGGTGTGATTCTTTAGTATGCCCTTTTGAATTTTCCAACTTCAACTCCCAGTTCTTTCCTTACCTTTTTGGTCATAGCCATACTCCACTTCTTGAATATATCAGAACTCTCATGTGCTTTTGCAGATATATTGCTGCCTCTGCCTAGAACACACACACCCCTACACTACCCTCTAGTTCCTGTTAATCCATCTTGTATTTTCTAGGAGCTTTCTCTGGTCCTTCTAAGCGGATAAAGATGCCTCTCCTATGAACATCCACAGAAATTTGGGCAAAGCTTAGAGCACTCATCATTTTGGGTATTAGGGGGCTCTGGATCTTATTTAATAGTATAGAATTTATTTATACAACTCTCCGAGTAAGGACTCAGGACAGGGACCATGCCAATTTGGGAAGTTTTCAGCCATTATTTCTTTGCATACTTTTTGGGCCCCAACCTTTTTCTCTGCTCCTTCTGGGACTCTGATGACACAAATGCTAGATCTTTTTTTATGGTCCCACAGATCCTTGAGGCTTTCTTATTTTTTTCAGTGTATTTTCTCTCTGTTGTTCGGACTGGGTAATTTCTGTTGTTCTGTCTTGAAGTTCACTGATGCTTTTCTTTATTCCTTCCATTCTGATGTTGAGCCCATATGTTGGGTTTTTAATTTTGGTTACTGTATTTTTCAGTTCTAAAATTCCCATTTGGTTCTTCTTTGTATCTCCTATTTCTTTGCTGAAACTTCCTATTCTCTGCTGTAACTTTCCGGTTTTTCATTTGTTTCAAATGGGTTCATAATCGCTCACGGAAACATTTTCATGATGGTTGCTTTCAAGTTCTTGTCAGAGGGGCACTTGGTTGGCTCAGTCCGTTGAGCATCTGACTCTTGATTTCAGCTCAGGTCGTGATCTCACAATTCATGAGTTCGAGCTCCGTGTTGGGCTCTGCACTGACAGTGTGGAGCCTGCTTGGGGTTCTCTGTCTCCCTCTCTCTCTGCCCCTCCCCTACTTGTGCTCACGTGCCTGTGTGCCCTCTCTCTCTCAAAAAGAACTATTAAAAAAAATTAAAACCCTTGTCAGATAATTGGAACATCTGATTCACCTCAGCGTTCACATCTGTTGACTGTATTTTCTAACTAAGCTCCAATGATCCCGGTTCTCGGTATGAAGGATTTTTTTTTTTTAAATTTAATTTATTTTTGAGAGAGACACAGAGCACAAGCAGGGAGGGGCAGAGAGAGAGGGAGACACAGAATCCGAAGCGGGCTCCAGGCTCCGAGCTGTCAGCACAGAGCCCAATGCAGAGCTTGAGATCATGACCTGAGCGGAAGTTGGACACTTAACCGACTGAGCCACCCAGGCGCCCTGGTATGGATTTTTGATTGAAACTTGGACATCTTGGGGATTAGGCGGCTCTAGATCTTATCCAAATCTTCTGTTTTAGCAGGCCTCTTCTGGCATCACTCTGGTGGGGTAAGGGAAAGCGTTGCCTTATTACTATCAGGTAGGGGTGAAAAAAGTCCGGGTTCCCCGCTCAGCCTTGGCTGACTGGTGGAGGGGGAAGATCTTGTTACTTCTAGATATGAATGGGAGTTCTGACACCCCCATTGGGCCCCCACTGATACCACCTTGGCTGGGAGGTATGGGAGTGCCTCATTAGTGCCCCCCACATTGCTTCTGCTGACACCACGAGGGTGCCGTCACCACTGGGCAGTAGGCTTCCTGTCACACCAACCCAGCAGGGAGGGGTAGGGATTCTTCCTTTCTGCTGGATTGGGGTGGTGTAGGCATTTGAGGTGCCTCATTACAGCCTGGTGAGGGTAGAAGTGTAGGTTCCTGGTGGGTGTGGGTGGTCTCGACTTCATTTAGAAGTCTCAAAACGATTTTGACAACTGGTTTTTAAACAAATTTTTAAAACCGTTTATTTATTTTGAGGGAGAGCAAGAGTGCTGGCAGGGGAGGAGCAGAGAGAGAGGGAGAGAGGAATCCCGAGTAGGCGCTGCACGGTCAGCACAGAGCCCCACCTGGGGCTCGAACCCACGCGCTGGGAGATCATGACTGGATCCGAAACCAGGAGTCAGGTGCTTAACCAACTGAGCCACCCAGGTGCCCTGACAACTGAAGCTTTTGTGATGACTGAAAGTCTGTCTGTATTTGGCCTTCTATCTCCCCTCAACCCTTACTCTTATTTACTTTTGTCATCAATGTGTTTGGATATCAGTTGGGTAATCTTTATGACACTGGCGAGTGTGGGAAGAGCTGGTAAATACATTTTTTTTGATATAAAAAAAACATGGTTCTAATTATAAGACTAGATAAATCAGGACTCTGTTGTGTGACTTTCTATCTTTACGGGTTATGTGACATTAACATTATAAATAAACTACATGTTCCTAAATGCTTCGGGTTAAGTATTCAGTTGTTCAAAAATGAATTAAATTTACCTTCCTATAATCGAAAGGGCTTCTTCTCTGATATTAATTGATGGTATTCACAGAAGTATTAACTACAGATTGTGCACTAATTAACCCATAATCGGACTCAGCATGACACAAACTTATATAATTTTCAAATGTTGATTTATCTATGCATATATTAGTCATATCACCTGGGTAAACTCACATTATTTCCTCCAGCTCCCGGTGTATTCTGTTACAGTTATGAAATAAGAGTCAGTAATAAGCGATATGAGGTTGAATTTTGGAATAAAGAAGCGAGGTAGCAATGTTGGGATTATATGCCTTCAGTAAAAAGTGGATTAAAACTATGTGTTGGGTTTATGGGGGGGTTGGGGAGTGATAAGGAGGCAGTGATTGGTGGAACGGTGACCGGTACATTTAGAACCCAGAATGTGAAAGCTACAAAGGATCTTAGAAGTTCCAACTTTTTTTTTTTTTTTTTTTGAGGTCTTTGAGTGGATATTATGTATCTGGCACTCTACCTACCTCATGGAAATTCATATTCAAAATAATGTTGTAAAGGGGATCGATCTCCCCCCCCCCCCCCCCCCCCCCCACACACACACACAGGAGAGCACTGAAGCTCAAACGAGACTAACTTGTGCAAGGTCAGCCAGCTAGCAAGTGGTAGAGTTAGGATTCAAACCTAGGTCTGTACGGTTTCACAGTTCATGCTCCTCTGGCTCAACGGCTCTGCCTTCCAGATGGGTTTTCGGATTCACTTTGCAGAGAAATAATTACAAAGTCATTTATCTCACTTTACCATTTCTCTCTCCAGTGAGGACCAAAACCTTGGAGGCTTCATACCTACCTATTGTGTATACATTTATTTGACAAATTATAAACCGCTCCAGTTCTAAAAAAATTACATAGTGTATGGAGATTGAGGTTACTGTATAAAAATGGTCTCGTGGGGGCGCCTGGGTGGCGCAGTCGGTTAAGCGTCCGACTTCAGCCAGGTCACGATCTCGCGGTCCGTGAGTTCGAGCCCCGCATCAGGCTCTGGGCTGATGGCTCAGAGCCTGGAGCCTGTTTCCGATTCTGTGTCTCCCTCTCTCTCTGCCCCTCCCCCGTTCATGCTCTGTCTCTCTCTGTCCCAAAAATAAATAAAAACATTGAGGAAAAAAAAAAAAATGGTCTCGTGCAGCATAATGGAGGATGGAGATCTGTAGTTGGATTAGACATACAGTTCCAGCTTAGAGGAGAAGGAAGTTTCCCAAGGTCACACAGCCTGCGCAGTAAGGATTCAAATCCAGGACCTCCTGACTCCAACACCACCCCACTGCATCCACTCGGTGCAATTCTGCTGCTATTATCTCCTAACGATTATGTGGTGGGAACGGTTTTGAGTGGTTTGGGATGGGTAGCCTTATAATTCTTAAGCGCCTCAGTCAAGAATGGCCAACTCCAGGAATATGGCCAAATGCTGGCTGAATTTTCTCTCTGCCCGTGCAAGTCTAAGTGTGTGTGGGGAGAAGATCGTGGTGTCAAAATCTCCCAGGACTGGAAGGTTGTGTTTGTGACAAAGTTAACAATGCACGTTAATTTAGCTGTAGAAAACATTCAGCTCTCTATATTCGTTCAAATAAAACGGAACACCGTGAAGAATGGAAGAGGTGTTGCAGAGAAAGTAATTAAACATGAAATATAATCTATATGAAACCACAGTTTGTTAGTCTAGTTACTGGTCTCAGGGGAACAATTTAAAACCGTGTCTGTGTGCAAAATCAGTTGGGATTTCTATAGCTTCTCGCTGAATACTGCTAGGATTACTGAGTCAGCGCGGAATTGTCTTCCTTATATTTTGAAATCCAAGTTAAATCTATCTTGTCTATTGGTTATGAAAAATCTACAAGAATCCATGTTAATAAAGGAAATCTTGTCTTCGTAAGTCGATTAATTAATACTTCCCAATCTCTGAAGACTGGAGGTGTGCCCTGTAACGGATCTATTATACGAGACCTGTCTTTTGGAAAGAGTAATGGACCGAAGGCATGTTTTCTTTTTCTCCCAATTACACCTGGGATTGAAAACTAGACTAGTGACTTTGATTTGCATCTAAGACACGGCCAGAACAAGAAAGTGTTATTGTTGTCTAAGGCATGTTGTGTGGGGGTAGAAAAGGCTTTTCTGGGCTGCAAGCTGTGTTGAGGATCTTAACTATGTCTTCTCTTAGGCCTGTCCACAAGCAGCCCCAACTCTTCCACGAAGGATCCCACCCCCCCACCCCGAGATCACAGCCACAAGAAACCAACATTCTGGAGGTCCAGCTCAACACCTGTCATTGTTTTTCTTACGATACTATAGTGAACTGCCGACAAAACGCGGGTAGCATGAAAACTTGGCCCCAAAGTGCCGCCAACAGACCTTGGGCGGTGGGGAGCCGTGATCGGCGAGCCAGACCCCGTGGGCGACTCTTCCTTCCCTCCGGCCGGGGGTCAGGAGGCTTTTCCCCCTTCACTTTCGGCGCGAGCAAGGGGATCGGGGGCCCGGAGCGCAGGCCCGGCCTTGGGCGGCGCCCGTGCCGCCCGGCTTGGGCCAGCAGCCGCTCCCGGAGCGCGCTCCTCGCGGAGGCCATTATTTCCAGCGGTGCCAAAGTGTGCGCCTTCTTCGGAGGGCGGAGGTCAGGGGCCGTGCGCCGCGACCCTTACCAGGCCCGGCGAGGCCCCGGGACCCCCCGGAGCGCGGGACTGCCCGGGCCGTGGGTCTGGGCCCACCACCCAGCTCTCCGGCAGGCAGAGGCCGACCATGGCGTCCTCACTCACTGCTCACGCCCGCCGCGGGCGGTGCCGGACCTCGCCCTTCCTTACCGCTCCCCTCCCCCTCCCGAGCCCGCCGCGGCTCCCGAGGTGACACGGCCCGGACCCTCCATTCTCTGCCCCAGTGTATTTAACGAGCACAACCTAACCGCTTGCTGCCTCTCGGTGACAACCCTTCCCCCCCGACAGACGGGCGCAGCAGCCAACCACCGGCCAGAATTGGCCTGCGTCCCGCTCCCCGACGGTGGCGGCCTCGGTGGGCGGGGCTCGGCAGCTAGCAAGTTGAGTGGAGCCACGGCTGACGTGAGTCAACAAAGGTCACGTGAGGCGAGCGGGCGGCGCCGATTGGTGGCGCCGGCCGGGCGCGGAGGGGGGGTCACGGCGGCGGCGTGGGGTTCGCTGTGTGACACAATTACAACAACTTTGTGCTGGTGCCGGGGAAGTTTGTGTCTCCAACGAATCCCCCCCCTGTCCCCCAGCCCCGCGCGCTCCGGCCGTTCCCGCCGTCCCCGCCTGTGGCTGCCCCCCGCCCGCCCCCGCGATGTGACCCTACAGCCGAGCCGCCGCCGCTGCCGACCCGGGGGCTCCGCAGCCCCTGCCGCCGCCGCCTTCGCCGCCGCCGCGTTGGGATTTTTCGTCGCTGCCGCCCGCGGCGGAGGAGGAGGCGGCGATAAAGTTGGTGTGCCGGTCCCGCGCGGAGATTGGGGGCGTCGTTGCGGGCCCCGGCCCGGGGGGGGTGTCGGCGTTGGAGTTGTGAATTCGCTGCGTTTCCATGAAATCCTGCGGAGTGTCGCTCGCTACCGCCGCCGCCGCCGCCGCCGCCGCTTTCGGTGATGAGGAAAAGAAAATGGCGGCGGGAAAAGCGAGCGGCGAGAGCGAGGAGGCGTCCCCCAGCCTGACAGCCGAGGAGAGGGAGGCGCTCGGCGGACTGGACAGGTACGGGCCGCCGTCACCCGCCCGGTCGGCTCCGGACGGGCTGGCGCCGCTCTCCGGGGAGGCCCGAGCGCCGCTCGCCTCTGGCGGCGGCGGGGCGGGCACCTCGGCTCGGCGCTCTCCGCGCCGGAGCCGCCGCCGGGGCCTCCGGCGCGGGCAGGGGTGGGTCGGTGGCGTTCCCGGAGCCCTAACGCGCCGCGTGTGTCTCTCCCCGCAGCCGCCTGTTCGGGTTCGTGAGGTTTCATGAAGATGGCGCCAGGACGAAGGCCCTACTGGGCAAGGTAAGGCAGCCGCGGGCCGGAGCGCGGACACCGTCTTCCCCGGCCGGCGCCCCGCTCGCCCCGGGCCCCGCCGCCCGGCCGGCGTTCATTGTGGCCGCGAACGATGGCCGAGGGGCTTCCGGAAAACTATTTCCTGCCTTTGCTCTCCCTCCCTCCCACCCCCCACCCCCCACCCCCCCAACCCCCCGGATACCTCGCTCGCACCCTTGCGAAATCGCCCTCTCTTCTCGTAGCCGGAGGAACCGGGGCAGCAAGCAGCGCTTTGGGGCCGAGCTCCACTGGGTGCACGAAAGCGCCTCTCATTTTGCGGCTCTTTGGAGGTAGCCCGATGAGCCCCCGGGGTGCCGGTGTAGCGTCAGGGCAGCGTAAATGTGTGCAGATGTCCCCCCCCCCCCCTCAATTTCCGACTTCCTTGCCTCCCGTGGGTTTCATTCTTTCCCTCCAGGCAGGCTGTTCGTAACGTCTACTGTGCACCAAACGTTTTGGGCTCTCCTGCGTCCCTGCTCCCAGAAGGGGGAAGTTGCACGTAGTTTAGGGCGGCGAAGAGTTTGCATTGGGCTGTTGACATGCATCCCGATGGGTCTCTCTGTTCTACCTGAAGTTAGGTGACTTGTTTACTTTTTTGGGGCGTTCTGCCCCCACACCCCGCAGTTATTTGCGAATGTGCTTTCTTCTTGGAGTCCCGTTTCCTGTGTGCCTGACCGGGGAGGCCAGGGAGGATTCGGGGTGCAGCCTCTGTTTATTTGTGTGGAAAGTTGTTAGCACTGTCATTTAGTTAAGTAATGGCTGCTCCTATCGGCCCAAGATGGCGGGACAGGGTGGGAGGAGAAAGTGAAGGGGGGGGGAGTTGGGGGGGAGGGAGGAGAGGTAAACATGGAAATAAATAGTAGCGTTGAATAGGCCTCTCCTTCGGAGTGTGCAGCTCGATGGTGTTCAATAAAAATTGTCCGAGATGATTTGCATGCAGAATTCTTGTACCTTCCTCAGGCTTGGAAGCAGCATTCGTAAGCCTGGTAAATGCTTATCAACCTGTAGCACATTTAGTTGCCCAACCGTAAGCTGTTGAACAAAGGCTGTGGAGTCTCGATCTGTCCGCATCAGTTGGTCCCTCCGGAGCAGAATATGATCAGAAGTGATATTTGTGTGCTTTCTTAATGGGCACCGTGAAACTTGGGAGTGTGTGCGATAGGTGTTGCATCCGTTAGACATTTTCTTTTCAAGCCGAAATCCGTAGCTTTCAGTTTGACACCTAGCCTTATTGTTACATTTGAGAAGGAAGTTTGACAAAGCCTAGCGTTTTATTCTTAAGTTGATTTTTAAAAAAATTTAGCTAGTTGTCCTCCATTTTTTGTCTGTAGTTTGGTTTAGGAGTTACTAATTCTTTATCTGCAATTGACTTCTGCTTTTGTTTCAAAGTAACTAAGTGTAAGGGATTTCAACCCCAGATAATGACCAGAAAGCTAAACAGTAATAATCCTTTTCAGGAAGCCTGGTGCCTTTGCCTGATAGAGAAAACTTGAATTAAACTTTGGCTGTGTAGGTATTAATTGGTTTCATTAAGATTATCCCTGGAAAAATGAACAGCGACTAGCTCTGAAATGATTTAAGCATCAATAATTAAAGCCTTGAAAATTTTTTGAGTATTTAAAATATTTTGTTGAAAATAATTGACTACTGTCCGAGTTGTCCTTCCACAAGATTAAATATTTAAATAAATGGAGCATTATTTTATCTTGGAGTGATTATTGCCAGTCTAATTGGAGGTTGGTAAAATTGTTTGCAAAGATAACACATTTGGAAAAGTTTGGCCAAATCTATTGCTTTTGGTTTACGGTAATGAAGATATAAACGGAATCTGATGTTTTGTGTGGATGATGTGTAAAATGCTAGTTGATGATTTCGTGTCTCAGAACGATGGTGTTTAGTAGATTCACAGTGGATTAGATTTCAGACTGTAGTATTGGACTCTACAGTAATTATGCACTATTGTGTTTAAATTTTAAAGAACTCAGCGTTTTCAAGCATTTTTTTGTGAAAGTGTGCATTACTTTCTTGATGTTTGAATACAGTAACATGCTATACATGAGAAACTTGTGAAGTTTCACTATGTTTTGGGGAAGAATTAAGACTTTGTAAAAAAATAATCTGCTGAATTACTAAGTATTGCGTTGAGTTGAAAAAAAATTCTTTATTACTTTGTAACTCCATGCTTGTGAGGTCCTACCTATTTAGGGCAAGACTTGTTAGTCTTAACGTTACAATAAAACATTCTAGAGTGTATGCTTGCAACCTCATGCAGTTCTTGTGACCCTGCACATCCTAGGGAAATGTATAATGTAAAGCTTGACATTATATAACCTCTCACCTCGTGTTTGAATTGAATTCTGAAAAGAATGAATGAGCTGGGGTCCTGCTGTCGGAAGTATTGAATTAATTCAGTTTCACCCATCTTTTGAATAGTCCTGGGGAACAACAGTCCTGTGTGTGTGTGTGTGTAATATTGAGCTATGTTTCAGAATTCATGTTATCTAAAAGTCTTAAAAACAAGAGTTGGCTTTTCTTTGTTGGGGTTGGTTCAGGCTACTTACCTGAAGGCAGGTAATGGAATTGAATAACTCTCAGGGTTCTCTTTTTAGCTGCTATTTTTGTCCTGCCACCCCTCCTCACCTCCTGCCCCCCCCCCCCATAAATTTAGTCTGCAGCTTGTATAACTTTTTTTTTTTTTTCTTTCTGACAAACTTAGCTATTACTACCTGTTTTCAAAAATTTTTATTCCTATATGTATTATCGGATCGGGCTTCAAGTTTTTAAATTCCAATTTGTAGGTTTAAAAAAAGATAACTCTTGACATAAAAGCTTTGGTAAGTTTTAAACATTTAATAAAAGTGTCTCTTACTTGCCACTAAACTTGTATGTTCCTTTTCCAGGTGTGAGGATACTTTGTCCAAACTGCTGATTTCTTAGTCTCTGAATGTTTTTGTAAGACTCATTCGTATTAGTGTCCTTAAAAGGATTTTTGTTTGTATGATTGCCATTTGATATACAATACTTGGGATTTTGGATTAAAAAATAAATTAGTAATATGGTATATTATTTTTGTAGTAATATCTTTAAAATATCTTTAAAAGGTTAATAGCAAGTGGTTGCTTAATCAGAGTTCTTGAAATAACAGCATTAGCTTGACCACTTTGCTCTTTAATGCTGACCATTAATCTTTTGGTAACATAATAATTCAAGATTCTTACATTTTAATTACAGTGGAGTTACTGAAAAGTAATTAGAAATGAAACATTTTAACAAATTAACTGTGGTGATTTTGTTTTTAGTACGTTTTTGAAAGTCTTTTGGGTTCATCTTGTTCTCAGTTGGATAAGGATTTGTGTTAAAGTATCATGTATAGTAATAATATAGCATAAATACAGAAAGAATAAATATCGTACTATAAGGCATATTTATAGTAATATATTGCTAAAGGGCTGGGGAATCTTATCTGCGTCAGGGAACAACTGCTTAAGTACATAGTTGTTCATTTTGAAGTATCTTTACATCATTTGTAAGTTTGTCCTGAGTATACTTTATTGAAACATCTTTTTTTATAATTCTGTTAATCAGTAGAAAGATTATGTGGAATACCGAGGAGTTATGGGTTGTTTACCCTTTAGAATATGCTCGGGGCACCTGGGTGGCTCAGTCCCTTAAGCATCTGACTGTGCCTCCAGTCATGATCTCACTGTTGGTGTGTTGGAGACCGGCATGGGGCCCTCTGCTGTCAGCGCAGAGTTGCTTGGGATCCTCTGTCCCCCCCTCTCTCTCTGCCCCTCTCCCACTCTCACACACACTCTCTCTCTCTCAAAAATAAACATTAAAAAAGTTGAAAAAGAAATGTATGTTCTATTTTTCCAAGGAGATCATTAGTATTAACATAGTTAGCATTTTTCATTTTTTGGAAATAGAAGTAGTTTAAAATCCATTAAAGCATATATTTTCCTGAATTTGGTCTGCTTGCATGTAGATGGTAGGGGAAACTTACTAGGTCAGTTCTAGAGATGGTTTATTTATACTATAATATTTAGAGATTGATGATGTTTAGAATTATTCTATATTGTGTTTTGTTTGCTGACACTTAAAGGTATATATTCATTTCTAGTGCTAAAGAAGGTTTAGTGTTTGTGTTACAAAAGTAGCCACAGAATAATGTCATGCCTTGTGTTTGAAAATTAGGTCTTTAACTTGATGTGTTTTTAAAACGTGTTTTCTAGTTTGGAAAGTTGTCTTGTAAATAATTATAGTCATTGTTTGCCTGGATAAAGTCTCATGCTGTTACACATTTCCTAAAATTTTGCTACATCCCTAGTAATACAGCTATAATAGTAAGAGATTACAGAAATGTTTGCATACCTGGGCACAAATTAGAACCGCAGGAATATATAAACAGGTACTTTTTAAGTTCTGGCCTTCTTTCTCACTGGATAGCTCTTTCTGTAGAATCAATTATAAATTGAAATGACTAGGGAACATTTGACTGCCACCTCTAGATATTTTAGGTTGTTAAGAAAAACTGCCTGAGAGTTGGGTTTTTGTGATTTAGGTGGTAAAGTGGAGTAATGAGGCATGGGTATTAAACCAAAGTGAAGGTTCACTGCTTGGCTAGCTGCAGAGTAAAATGTCTTATTATGACTTGATTATGTAACATTTAGTTTTTATTTCTTTAGTACCAGTATTTTTTTTTTTTTTGCAGATTTAAGTTTTTTTTTTTTTTTTTTTTACTTTGAAACTCATTGTGATGCTTTGAGCTCTTTGAAACTGATGTTAATGACTGATAACACTGTACATCATTAACAGTATTTTTCAAATGTGGTATCCAGAGAGCTAGTTTATGTTAAGAAACACCACCAGATTGTCTAAGAATTGGAATAGTGGTTAGGTTATTTAGGGCCCCCCATGTATTTATTTGTAGACTAGTTAATGGAGTTTCATGAATGCGAAATTGATGGTTTTATGTACTCCTACTGAAGCTTTACATACAATTGTATCAGTTTTGCATACTGTCAACAGTACATTAGAGCAACAAACATGGACTCTACATTAAGTGCAAGTCTTCTGTGCAGAGAACATGAAGATAACAGATATTCCTTGCCTGCATTGAAAACTCAGGCTAAGAGGAATGAGATAAGTATAAGGATGACTAACATAGGAACATCAGTGGCAGAAGAATAGTGTGAAGCGCCCTGAAAGGTTATGTTGAATGTCCATTTAACAAGTAGAATGGAATTTTTTTTTTTTTTTTTTTCCCCTACCCATAGAAGCATCGATTAGCAAGCAGGCACAAAAGCAGTCACAGGAACCTGTTTGGGAAGCTTGTGAAGTCCCAGCCCTTTGTCTTTGTAGGTAGTGTTAACAAGGACCTTGCTGGAAAGGTGCATTGGAGGCACATGTAGCAATCTACCAGCAGCAGCAGGCATTATTCCAGAATTACCTGGTCAGCGGTGGAACACGGGGTTGAATGGGACTCATGGACTACATGTACAGTGTGTAGAGTATTGGGATCCTGCGTTTGTGGATTCTTAGACCCTCCTGTTTGTGCAAAGGTGGAGGTGCCTTTATAGTATTTCTAGCCAAGCTACATTAACTCGACCATCATTCATTTCACGTGAAAACTTAACGTCTAACACCCTTTGTGCTCCCTAATGCATTCCAGGGCTTACTGAAGTAAAGGCAGGAGAACCATTGCCTTTGCAGAGTGCTGTCCTGGCTCATGTCCCCCTCATGTCTCTCATTTTTAGATTGAACTGTTCTTGAACTATGTATTCTTGATTTGGGCATTTAAAAAGTTAACAGCTTTTGGATTTTAGATTAGTAGGGTTAACTGATAGTTCCTAGGTTAAAGTTAACTAAGCATTTGAGACCCGTCATCTCCTGATGTGTTTCATTAAAAAACAAAACATTTAATGAGACTTTCTGTTATGTAACATTTTGTCAGACATTTAAAACTAAGTTATTTAATTAAATTTTTACACTTGTGAGTTAAATGTTTACATTTGTGAGACACTGCAAAAAGGATGTCTGGCCTAATTTCCAGATAGTCTATTCCATGTATTCAGGTACGTTTCAACAAATTATACACTTTGAACACCAGACCCCAGAAAAGGGAAAAAAGACCCCATCTGCTAGTTCCTCATGCCTGGGCACTTTTATGACCTGGGCCTTCTTTCTCTGGTTGGGTAGTGCTGGAGGTAGGCAGGCATTGATGACTTCTGCAAAACAGTGCTTTCTTGGATCTCCCCTTTTCACTTAGTTTACTGTTGGGGCAATTGTAAATTGAGTTTCAAAGTTCTACCCTAGATTGGGCCTCAGTAGAATGGCTTTTATTAACAGGATGAGGATTGTTTCTTGATTGTGTTTTTTCGGAGATGGTGTTTCTTGACTTGGATATTAGCAAGGAATCTTGTAATTTTGTTTAGGAAAACATTTAAAATCACATTCTGGCTTTTAGCAGATGTTGAAAGGACAATCTGCTGTGTGTTCTGTGCCCTCTCTGATCTCATTTTATAGTAATATTTACCTTTGTATGGGTTCTTGGGATCCTTGAATGAGTTTTCATGGCTCAATTTAAGAAGTTCTCTGACCAGGTTTTGGAAGGATAGTAAGTAATTAAAGAAAGGTCATCTTGGAGTACAAATGACTCTAGGGTGAGGAGGAGGGGAGATTTTAAACTTTACACTTTATAGATTTCTGTACTGCTGTGTTTTTTTTTTTTCTTTAGACATGTATTACTTTACAAATAATACAATAAGCATCCTGATGGTGAGTACACTAGAGTTATATTTTGGTTGATTAAAAATGGGTTTTATTCTGCCGTGTGTGTAGAGATACCTGTAAGGGCCTTGTCAAGTCGGGATACTTCTGAGCTTGATGGTCCTTAAGTGGGGATAGGGATGAATGAAGTAGAGATGTGCCCTGTTAGGTCCTATTTCTTTGCCTTTTAGGTGGCTTTGGGGTAAGTCACCATGCAATCTTCATTTTGATCTTTAGCATCTGTTTCTTTGATGATTTCACTTTTGGGCCCCTTTTGGCCCAGATTGACATTTAGGACCAAATTAAAAGGACTATAACCTGAAAGCATGAGAGTAATGCCTTCTTTAGATAGTTTTAGGGTTCTCAGCCAGATTATGGGCTATTTGTTTGCCACTTTCTCCTACAAACTTTTGTTTTCTTTTATCCATTTCTTCTTTTACTCTTTTTTCTACTTTTCTACATTGCTAAAACTGTTGTTCTCTTAACGTGTTTTTGTATTTTTTTTTTCTTTCTTTTTGGTAGTTTGGTCTGTGGTAGTATTTTGTCTGTGTTAGAATAAATAAAAGATGCTTCTGCTAAGTTTATTCTCAGGAAGAAGATTGGACTTTGTTATAGTTAAGAAATTTATGTAAGGTCATCTAATTCATTTTAATTTAGAACAGTGGAAGAAACCCTTTTAGATAAAGGATTGTTTTTCAAACTGTGGATCTATTATATTATGTTCATTACATCCTTCTCCTTTTTAAAAAAAGTTTGTTAGGGAAAATTTCCTATATATATATATATATTTTTTTTTTTTTTCTTATGTTTATTTTTGAGACAGAAACAGAGTGTGAGCAGAGGGAGGAGCAGAGAGAGGGAGACACAGAATCTGAAGCAGGCTCCAGGTTCTGAGCTGTCATCACAGAGCCCGATGTGGGGCTCGAACTCACGAACTGTGAGATCATGACCTGAGCTGAAGTGGGATGCTTAACCGACTGAACCACTTAGGTACCCCTCCAGTATTTTCAAAAGCAGAGAAAAGTAGCCAACTAACTATCACCAAGCATTACCCAATTGAGCTATTTTCTTCTTCTTTTTTAAATGGTTATTTATTTTGAGAGAGAGTATGTGCGAGAGGCGCAGAAAAAGAGAGAGAGAGAGAGAATCCCAAGCGAGCTCTGCACTGTCAGGGCACAGCTTGACATGGGGCTTGAACTCACGAACTGCGAGATCATGACCTGAGCCAAAGTCAAGGGTCAGACACTCAACTGACCGAGCCACCCAGGTGCCCCCAGTTCAGTTATTTTCAACTCATGACCAGTCTTGTTTCATCTCTATCTTACCCCTCACCCCCATTATTTTGAGGGAAATCTCAAGCATCAATCACATCATTTAATCCATAGATAGATCAGTTTGTCTCTGAAACATAATCACAATGCCCTTATTACACATAAAAATAACTTCTTAATAGCAAATATTTTGAGAGCCTTGATTTTTTTAACATGCAAAAGAATTAGTTCCTTGGGAAGCTGGTAGAAAGATATTTAGCTGAATATATGTGACATATTTTAATATCGTGGTAGCATTTTATAATAGAATATTACACAATACAAGCCAAAAGAGATAATTTTGCCTAAGAACTTTATGAATCTTAGTTGAGTCTGGATCATTTATGCATTTAGGGGAAACTATTTTTAAGTAGTAAGTTTTTAAGATATAGTAGTTAAATTAGGGTTTTGAATTTCAAGTATCAGACTGAGAACTAGAAAAGCTTTTGGTTTTGCTTGATTGATTATGAAACGTTTGCTGACCTGCTGTGGTGAGGGACTGTGCCAAGTCCTGGGGCAACAAGTAAGACCTGGCCTCTGCCCCTGCAGTCTTTGGAGAAAGATGGACAGACTGAGTGATCATATGTTGTAGTAAGTATACTAATCAAGGTGTATGCCAAGTGCTATGAGCTGTGAAACGATGGAGCCAATAAAACATTAAAATTTTTGGATTATGGATAAACTATCTACACAATTCCCAGCATTTTGGAACAGTTGATTTTGACTAGAGAAGTAAGTAGGTGAGTGAATCTGCATAAAGATGGAATTTGGTCTTGGTTATCAAACATGAGTAGAAGTTTAGCAAGAGGAAGGAAAGGGCAGAGAGTTGGAAGTATGAAGTTAAATGGTGTTTGAGGAATTGTGCATAGTTAGTGTGGGTTGAGGGTGTCTAAGTGGGATTAGGAGGAAGTAACTGAACATGTCAAGGCCCACGTCACTATAAGCCCTAGGATGTTTTGGGAGGTCATTGAATTCACCTCTCTAATCAGGGGGAATTGGCATGACTAGAAGTAGGTTTTATGGAAATATTATTGGCTACAGTCAGAAGGATAAAGTGGAAGGGAAAGGAACCTAGTTGTTAAGTATTGATGGTTAGATAGCAATACATGGGTTTTAGAATAGAATTCTGGTTCTGCCACTTACCTAGATGTGGGATGCTTGGACAAATTATTTCATCTTTCAGAGGCTCAGCTTTCTCATCTGTTAAATGGAAGTGGTAATAGATTTCTGGCAGGTTGTTGCATTTTGTGTTAGGAAAAAAAGTTACATAAAGTACCTGGCATTGGGCCTAGCATGGAAGGTGCTCAGTGCAAGATACATGGTATCATCTTAGGAAAGACAGTTTAAGTTTAAACTAAGGCTGTATTTTAGGAGTGAGGGGGGAGATAGAGGCAGATTTGAGATCCCTGGAAAGGAATGCTAACATCTCATTACTTTGGCTTTCTTTCTGTGTCTGACCACATCTCAGTCTCCTTTGTAAGAAGACTGTTCCTAGATCTTCTTTACTCACTCTGCCTCCAACTTGCACGTAAACTTGACTGCCACTTGATTATTTGGGCATCTTGACGTTACCTTAAACTGAATATATATATATACGTGTGTGTGTGTATATATATATATATACACACGTATATATATATGCGTGTATATGTATGTATATATATGTGTATATGTATATATATGTATGTATATATATACATGCAAATTGAATTTATCATTATCTTTGATGTTTTTTATCATGATAAATGACACTTAACCATTATCCTTGCTAGAAACCTTGGAGTGTTTCTTGACTCTTTTTTTTTTAACGTTTATTTATTTGATAGAGCAGGGGGAGGGCAGAGAGAGAATCCCAAGCATGCTCCGCACTGTCAGTACAGAGTTGGACTCGTGGCTGGATCCCATGAACCATGAGATCATGACCTGAGCCAAGATCAGGAATCAGACACTTAACCGACTGAGCCACCCAGGCACCTTTGATTCCTTTTTCTTAGCCTATAAAATCCTAATAGTCCTCCTATCTTGTCATTTCTACTTCTTAAATTTCAAATCTGTTTCTCTCCATTCTCACTGCCTGCCATTCTTCTTCTTCTTTTTTTTTTTTCTTTTTTTTTTAAGAGAGCTAGAGTATGTGCAAGCTGGGCAAGCAGCAGAGGGACAGAGGGAGAGGGAGAGAGAGAATCCCAAGCAGGTTCCATGCTCAGCATGAGCCCACCTGCACCTAGATTTAGCGACCTTGGGATCATGACCTGAGCCAAATTAAGAGTTGGGCACCCAATGGACTGAGCCGCCCAGGCGCCCCCTTCCTGCCAGTATTCTAATTGCAGCCATGATCCTATCTTTGACTTTTGAAATAACTTCATAATAGTGTTTTTGAATATGTATACTTAAGTGTAGTACAAAATTGAAAAGTTACATGAAGGGTGTTAACAGTGAAAAGAAGATCTCCCTCCCACATCTCCCAGTTATTTGGTTCATATTATCAGGCAGCCACTGATAATATGAAGTTATTGGGTAACTTTATATTTCAACACATATACAACAAGCACATATTCTGTTGTGTTTTTTTCCCCACACAAATGAGATCATACTGTATATAAATTGTTAGGAAATACTTTAATTTTACTGTTTGCTGTGTGAAAATGTTTATAGTTCTTATATTGAATTGTCTTGGGTTTGGGAGTTCTCATTCAAATAGGGAGATGTCGGTGAGGGGATTGATTTGGGTTACTTTTAAGTGATTTTGAGGTTCTGTTCTCCTTTTATGCCTGATACTGAGGATAGAAATTCTTCAGCATATGAAGGTCTTAATTGGAAGTATGTTCACATGTTTTCTTCCTTTCTTTCTTTTTTTTAATTTTAGAGAGAGTATGAGTGGGGGAGAGGGGCAGAGGGAGAGAGGAGAGAGAGAGACTCTTAAGCAGGGTCTATGTTTAGCTTGGAGCCCGACATGGGGCTCGATCCCACAACCCTGGGATCATGACCTGAGCTGAAAACAAGAGTCCAGCACTCAACCCACTGAACTACCCAGGTGCCTCTCACGTGGGTTTTCTTAAGATAGCAGTTGTTTAATTTTATATGCTGTGACCTGTCAATTGGAATAATTGGCAAATTTTGGCTTCATGTTTTGTTTTCTTGGTGTGATTATCAGGTTCTGTGGTTACTAACTTAATTCACTCCCTGAATGTTTGTGGAAGTAGCCATAGTTTATACTACTTAATAATCTTGTGTTCGTGGGAGTCATTCACTTTCTTGGTTTATTCTCATTTTTATTATAGAAAAGGAAAAATAGGTAAACTTGCATTCTTGATTAGTTGAAAACAGTACAGGGCTTAGTGTGTTAACTTATTTCACAGCAGAATATTTTTATTTCCACTCTAGAGTGACTGGTGGTAGAGCTAAAACAGTAGTACTTTATTTCTTGGGGGTCATTAACCCTTTTAGGGTTAGTGTAGCTGCATACATTTTGTATATGATTTCAGGGAGTGTATGGATCCCTTTGAAGCCCAACTGTAGCCTCCATTATTTTCAGTTAGTGCAGTTTACTTATTTTTGGGTAGAGGTGTTAATGATGGGAGTGTGTTGGGAGAAAGGAAAGCTTTAAAACCACTGGGTTGGTTAGGCTTAGATGGCATGGATTTTACCACACAGTTTTGCGGTATTCTATGACCACTTCACATATTCTCTCAAATTCTTCTCTGCTGGTTATTGTAAGGGTACTAGGGGAAGAGAATGTGGACCGATTCCTAGACAGCTTATTGCTCTAACTGGAAAAATAGCTGTATGCACATGCCCCGTTAACATAGTAAATAGGGTTTAGTATTGCTTCTTCAGCCTGGGCGCTCAAAATGTTGGTTTAAAGATTGGGAAGGCTGTGTGATATACTGGGAAGAACAATGGATTAGAAAACTGAAGACCTGAGTTGTAGGGTCTGCTGCCTACTTTAGTCAAGTTGCTTAATTCTTATGGTCCCCAGTTTTGCCATCTGTTAAGATGAAGGGCTGGGAATTGCAAATTTTCAGTGACTAGCACCAGAATTCTAGGTAACAATTCATTTGAGTTTTTAGGCTTGACCCAGTTCTTTTAAGATTTTGACCCAGAAGCAGGGCACAATGGAACTTTGTTCTAGATGGTAATTTTCTTTGATTTCAGCCTCAGGCCTTCAAGATCAGAAACCAAAAGAATGCAGGCACATTAATGGAACTGAGAGTTGTATGTTTTGGTTAATCTAGTATGATTAACCATTAAGTTAGTCTTAGATTGATTTGAAAGCTGGTCTTATTTATTAATGGTTCATGTTTTGACTTCTCCAAACTTCTTATAGTTGGGGCTATAAATTTTTAGGTCAGATCTGAGGTTTCTAATTCTAGAAGATGGGTATAATCACTGCGTCTGTTCGCTAGGAATTCATCTAATAGGACTAAATGAATTCTCATGTGAATTGGTAAGAAATGTCACACTGAATAAATATGTACTGCACAGGACATTTGGGTGTTAGAAGAATAAAGTCCCTCGATTTCCTGAGTAGCGAGAATCACTTGGCATTAGCGGGGCACTTTGCGATCTATTGAATGTAAACTTTATTGTTCAATTTTGCTGTGTATGTGTGATTATATTTTCATTAGTAGCCTATCAGTTAAAAAGGTAGATTTTGAATCCTTTTTTCTTTTTTCTTTTCTTTTCTTTTCTTTTCTTTTCTTTTCTTTTCTTTTCTTTTCTTTTCTTTTCTTTTCTTCTCTTTGCTTCTCTTTGCTTCTCTTTGCTTCTCTTTATTCATTTTGAGAGAGAGAGAGAGAGAGCGCGAGCGAGCTGGGGAGGGACAGAGAGAGAGGGAGAGAATCCCAACCAGGCCCCGGCAGCACGGATCTCACGAATTGTGAGATCATGACCTGAGCTGAAATCAAGAGTCAGATGGTTAACCAACTGAGCCACCCATGCACCCCTAGATTTGAAGTTTCTTAAGAGGAAACTTTTTTTTTTTTGCTTAACAGTCTTTCAAAGATAGTAAATGGATAAAATGAAGTAGGTCTTCTGTCATTGAAGTTATTCAAGTTTGCTCATTGACACTTAGTTAGCCAGCTTGTTGTAGGCAACATTCAGACATCAAAGGATAACTTTTACTGTTAAGTTATGTGTGAAGATTACTCAACCCTTAAATAGTCACGATTCTATGAAAAGAGGTAACTGGGTCCTGAATATCTGACAAAGAGCTGTAGTCCTTCCTAATCTGATGGACTGGATCTTGCTTTTTGGCTTTTGCTTTGTCTTGTTGGACTTGGTTGTCTTTACTCATAGAAGTGGACATCGTTTGACAGATTGGATATTATGAATACATTTTTGTAAATGGAAATTGTTTTCTATTAGCTTTTAAAAATTTTGACTTTATTTTGAGATAATGATAGATTCTTGTGAAATTGTAAGAAATAGTAGATCTAGTATATACCCTTTACCCAGTTTCTCCCAGTGGTAGCATCTGGCAAAAGTGTAGTACGATATCACAACCAGGATATTGACATTGATATAATCAAGATATAGAACTGTTACATTACCACAAGTATCTGTCTCGTTGCTGTTTTATAGCCACACTCTCCCCACCCCCATTCCAAACCCCTGGCAACTAGTAACCTGTTCTCCATTTCTATAATTTTGTCATTTGAAGAATGTTATATAAATGGGATCTTACAGTATGTGTCCTTTTGGGATTGCCTTTTTTCACTCAGCAGAACTCCCTGGAGATTAATCTCAGTTGTATGTATCAATAGTTTGTTTCTTTTTATTGCTGAGTAGTATTCCCTGGTATTAATGTTACTACATTTTCTTTAACCATTTACCTGTGAAGGGCATCTGAGTTATTTCTCATTTTTGGCTATTGCAAATAAAGCTGCTGTGAACATTTGTGTACAGGTGTTTTTGTGAACATGAGTTTTCTCTGGGATAAATACCCGAGAGTGCAATTGCTGATAGTTGCTTGTTTAGTTTTATAAAAAATTGCCAAACTGTTTTTGAGAGCAGCTCTACCATTCTATATTCCCATCAGCAGTTCCCAGCAGTGTTCCAGTTTCATTGCATCCTTGCCAGCATTTTGCGTTATTACTGTTATTTATTTTTGGCATTCTGATTGGTGTGTAGTAATAGCTTATTGTGGTTTAGGGGTGCCTGGGTGGCTCAGTCGGTTAAGTGTCCGACTTCTGCTCAGGTCATGCTCTCATGGTTCGTGGGTTTGAGCCCCCATCGGGCCCTGTGCTGACAGCTCGGAGCCTGGAGCCTGCTTCGGATTCTGTGTCTTCCTCTCTCTCTGTCTCTCCCCTGCTCACGCTCTGTCTCTCTCTCCTTCAAAAATAAATAAACATTCAAAAAATTAAAAAAAAATAGCTCATTGTGGTTTAAATTTGCATTTCCCTCATGGCTGATGATGTTTAACATCCATTATGTTCTTATTTTCCATCCATATAGCCTCTCTGGTGAAAAGTCTGTTCATGTTTTTTGGATTATTGATTTGAGATTTCTTTTTCTCTGATGCAAAAATTTAATGCTATAAATTCGCCTTTCCACACTACTTTAGCTACGTCCCACATTCTTGTGTGTTGTATTTTCTTTTTTTGAAAGTTTATGTATTTATTTTGAGAGAGAGCACATCGGGTAGGAGCAGAGAGAGAGGGAGAACGAGAATCCCAAGCAAGCTCCGCACTGTCAGCGCAGAGCCTGATGCGGGGCTCAAACTCACAAACTGCGAGATCATGACCTAGCCGAAGTTGGATGCTCAACCGACTGAGCCACCCAGGCGTCCCTCTTATATGTTGTATTTTCATTTTTATTCAGTTCTGTGTATTTTAAGTTTTTTCTGAGCTTTCCTCTTTGATCCATGGAATATTTGCTAGTGTGTTGTTCAGTTTTTAAGTATTTGGAGATTTTCCCGTTTTCATTCTGTTATTAATTTTTAGCTTGAGTCCACTGTGATTAGGGAATTTACTCTGTATAATTTCCATTGTATTATATTTGTTGACATCTGTTTTATGTCCCAGGATATGGTCTGTCTTGGTGTCTGTTTCATGGGTGCTTGAAAAGAATGTATATTCTGTTGTTGGATGAATGTTGTATGCATGACAATTAGATACTATTGGTTGATTGTATTGTTCGTTGCTTCTATATCCTTGCTTATTTTTGTATCTAGCAGTTCTATCAATTGCTTAGAGTGTGGTGTTGGCAAATCTCTACCTATAATTGTGGCTTTGTCTATATTCCTTCTATTTTTATCAGTTTTTACTTTTTGTACTTTGAGGCTCTGTCATTTGATGTGTACACATTTAAGATTGTCATCTGGTGGGTTGATGCCTTTATCATTATGTAATATCTCTCTTTGTCTTACTAAAATTGTTGATGATTTTATTTGCTCTGAGGTCCACTTTATCTTATAATGTAGCCACCCTTGCTTTTTTTTTTTTTAATGACTATTTACATGGTATGTCTTGTTCCATACTTTTACTATCATTGTATTAAAAGTGATTTTTTTTTTTTTCGGACAGCATATCATTACATCATTTAAAAATGTATTCTCCCGGGGCACCTGGGTGGCTCAGTCGGTTGAGCATCCGACTTCGGCTCAGGTCATGATCTCACAGCTTGTGAGTTCGAGCCCCGCATCGGGCTCTGTGCTGACAGCTCAGAGCCTGGAGCCTGCTTCTGCTTCTGTGTCTCCCTCTCTCTCTGCCCCTAACCCACTCGCATTCTGTCTCTGTCTCCGTCTCTGTCAAAAGTAAATAAACATTAAAAAAAAAAATTTTTTTTAAATGTATTCTTCCACTGGTTTTTTTTTTTTTTTTGTCTTTAATTGGTGTGTTTAGGCTACACTTAGGGTAATTATGGATATATTAGGGCTGAAGTCTGCTGTTTTATTATTTTTTATTTACTCTTTCTCATTTCTTACTACCTCCTTATGGGTCAGCTGGATATATTTTTTGGGTTCCATCTTGATTTGTAATGTTTCAGGTATATTTCTTTGTATAGGTTTCTTGGTTACTCTAGATATTACACTATTCACATGCAAATTATCATTATCTTTGGTACAGGTACAGATGTTTTTACTGCTTTGAAAAGTGTAGTGTGGAAACTTCACTATTGTTTAGGACCTTTTGCCCTCTCTACTTTAAAATAGGATTTTCTTATAAACATTGAACACCACATTAGATGGTGTGATAAATTTTGCTTCAAACAACAAATATGATTTATGAAACTCAAGTGTAGTGTAATAGTCTATTACACTTAACCCTAATTTTACCTATTCCAGTGTTCTTTTTTTCTTTCTGAAGTCCCAGCCTTCTTTTGTTTTCATTTCCTTTCAGTTTAGAGAACATTTCAAGCCATTCTTTCAGGGTAAGTTTGCAAGGATCAAATTCTCTTAGCTTTTCTGAGATTATCTTTATTTCCCTTCATCCCCGAAGGATTTTTTAGCTGTGGACAGAATCCACAGTGTATAGTTAATTTCTTTCAGTATGTGAAAAATGTCGGGCTATTTTCTTATGTACTCTCTGGTTTCAGATGAGAAATTCGCTATCATTTGAATGTTCCCATGTAAGTAATGTATCATTTTTCTCTGCTTTTAAGAATTTGTCTTTTGATTACAGAAGTTTAATTATGATGTATTTTGGTGTGGGTGCCTTTAGTTTTAGTTTATTTCTGGTTCATGCAGTCTTTTCTACCTGTGGATTAATATGTTTCACCAAATTGTGGAAGTTTTCAGCCATTGTATCTTCAAATACTTTTTCAGTCCCACTCTCTTTTGGGAATTTGATAAGAATCTTAAGTCTTGTTTTTGTCCCATAGGTACCTGAAGCTTTGCTAGTTCTTTTTCAGTCTGTTTTCTTTCTTGTTTAGGTTAGCTAAATTCTGTTGATCTGTTCACTGACTCTGTTGTCTTATTTCCATTCTACTGTTGAGCCCATCCAGAGAGTTACTGTGCTTGTTGTGTTTTTAGTTTTATACTTTCCACTTGGTTCTTTTAAACTAAATTTCCTTTCCTGAGGTTTTCCACTTTTTCGTTTCAAGAGCAGTTGTAATTGCACATTGAAGCATTTTATGTTGACTACTTGAAATGTGAGATAATTCATTCAAAACCTGGGTCATCTCAGTGTTGGGTCTGTTGATTGTTCTCATTCACATTATACTTTTTTGGCTTTTGGTATGGTTGTACCCCGGACATTTGGAATATCACTTAAGAATTCTGGATCCTGTTTGATAGTGGGCAGTCTCTTTGTTGAGGTGTAGTGCAAGGGCTGGGGTGGGTATGTATGTTCAGCTTCTTACTGGGCCCTACAGACAACCGTTCTGGCAAAAATAGAACACTGAGTCATGCTGTCTTGGTGCAGACTGATGGGATGTAAGTTCAATTTCCCCCTTAATCCTCACTGACATCTTCCTGGTAAAAGGTGGGCATTAGTTTACACCACTTTGTGGCTTCTGAGTGGGAGGTGTAAGATCAGCTTCCTGATGGGACATGCTTCCCCAGCAAGAGAGAAGTGGAGGGATGTGTCTCACCACTTTGATGCTGCAGAGTGGAGCAGAAGCTTTCTCCTTTGTACCACTTCCCTGAGTTGTTGCCAGGTGGGAGGGAGGTGGTGGACGCTCATCTCCCTCGGCACCACTGGCACCAGAGAATGGGTAAAGTGGATTGTTAGCTACTCTCTCTTGCTTGGCTTCATTCAGTCTCATTGCTGGGTAGGTATGGACGTTCAGCTCTCCACTTGTCCCTGCTGACCCCCGGGATGGGAAAGTGGAATGCTGACTGGCTCCAACTCACACCACCTTGTGCAGTCTTGTTGATGCCAGTTGAGGCTGCATGTTCAGCTCCTTGCTGGTTACCGCTAACACCGGGAGTGTGTGCATGTGCGTGCGTGCATGTGTGTGGTGAAGTGTAGTACTGGCTAATCCTGCCTCAAACAGCTTAAGTCTCTTTGCTGCTGGCTGGTGGAGGTGGCTCAGCTTGCCTTTGGGTGTTAGATGTGGAAGATCAGCTACTCTCTTAGCCTTGCCATTAACCCAGCGGGGATATTGGAGCCCATCCTCCCGTCCCCCTCCACTTAGCTGGAATGAAAGATCAGCTTCCTACCCTGCTTCATCAATACTATCCTGGCAGGTGAACTTGAGCACCCCTGTGTGGGGGAGAGAAGATCAACTAACTGCCTGTTTTGTCCTGCCAGGACTATTTCAGATTGACCCTGCCTCCTCCCCACTGTAGCCTAGAGGAAGGGGGTATGGAAGAATAAGCTGCATGCTTCGCCCCGCTGAAACTGGAGCGTTCACACATACGTGTTCGTGTGTGCAGATCTTCTCTTGGTCTTTGGCTGGAATATGATGGGTTTTACTGAAAAGATTTCTGTTGGTCAGCTACCCTTTTCTTAGTCTTTTGGCTAGGAGGAAAGGCTTATAACTTTTTTTCTTTATGACTGTGGTATTGGATGGGGGCTTCTGAAGCAGCACCTAGACCCAGAAATGTGGGAGGCAATAAGAAAACCCAGGGAACCCACTGCTTTGTCATTCCTAAAGTCTTGGTATCTCTAGGAAGTCTGCCGCCTTTTTCCCCACTTAGCAGACACTTCGTATGCCTGTTTGTTTTGTTTTGTTATGTCTAGGATTTTTTAGTTCTCAGAGTGAGAGTTTGGGAGAGATGAAGCTATTCCATTTTGGTGGAACTGAAGTTGACTTTTTTAATTTTTAGAAAATTGAAGTAAAGTTGACACACAATGTTATATTAGTTTCAGGTGTACAACAGTAGTGACTTGACAACTCTATACCTTATGCTCAGCTCGCAAGTGCAGCTACAGTCTGTCACCATACAGTGCTATTAGAATTCCATTGGCTATATTCCCTATGCTGTACCTTTCATCCCCTTGACTTAACTCATTCCACAACTAGAAGCCTGTACCTCCCACTCCTCTTCACCCATTTTGCCAGACCTCCCCACCCCTCTTCTCTTTGGCAACCACCAGTTTGTTCTCTAAAGTCTTCCACTAACTTTTATAGATAGATGACGCTTGAACCATGGTGGGGGGAGTGGTTAGGGATGCTGACCCCTGTGCAGTCAAAAATTGGCATATAACTTTTGACTCCCCCAAAACGTAACTACGAATAGCCTACTGTTGACTGAAAGCCTTACTGATAACATAAACAGTTAACACTTTGTATGCTCCATGTATTATGTACTATAGTCTTCCAGTAAAGTAAGCTAGAGAAAAGAAAATGTTAAAATCCTAAGGAAGAGAAAATACGTTTACAGTACTGTGCTGTATTTATTGAAAAAAATCTGTGTATAAGTGAACCCATGCAGTTCAAACCTGTGTTGTTCAAGGGTCCAGTGTAACTCAAGTTTAATTGTGAAAATTTTTTACTTAAAGATATTCTGTCACATGGATGAAGTAAGTGTTAAAAATCAAATTTGTAGGGAAATCTTAACTTCAGTGATCATAACACGATCCTCAATTACAAAGCTATTTCTTTATATCCAGGCTTGGTCTATAACTGTATTGTTTTGGGGACAAGGTTTAAATAACTGCAGTGCTTACTTTTGAACATCAAATGTTTTCTGTTATATTCTTTAAATGAAGTGCATGTTTACACAGAGAGAAACTAAAAGATAAGCTGGGTTACAGCAGAATCTCACTATGTTGGTATGCCTCAAACAGCACTTCGTTTTTAGTTTCCCATCCCAAATATACTAATACAACAAAACATTTTATTACTTTTGCCATACTAAGACCAGTAAGACACAACAAAATCCTTTACCCAAATTCTTAATACGCTTTATTTATTTATTTATTTATTTATTTATTTATTTATTTATTTATTTTAAAGTTTATTTTTGAGAGAGAAAGTGTGAGTGAGGGAGGGGCAGAGAGACACAAGGAGAGAGAGAATACCAAGCAGGCTCCACACTGTCAGCACAGAGCCCCATGTGGGCCTTGAACCCCGTGAGCCACAAAATCATGACCTGAGCTGAAGTCAGACACTGAACTGACTGAGCCACCCAGGTGCCCCTTAAAACATTTTAAATAGAAAAACTGATTCAGAAGTTTTTAGGAGGAAGGGGAAAGGTGGTACATATAAATGTTTCCCTAGAATTCAAATGAAAATAAGCAAGTGAAAACTTCCTAGGTAGGTGATATCCTCAGTCCAACTTATGCAGAGCATAACTAATATATATATACATAATGTATATATATAATATATATATAAATAATATATATATATTTTGCTTTATTGAGAGTCTTTTAGATCCCATAGGACAAAGTAAATTTAACAAATCAAAAATGTATTTATAAATTTTTTTAAATTCAAAAAAATTTTTTAAAGTAGGCTTCATGCCCATTGTGGAGCCCAGCATAGAGCTTGAACCCACGACCCTGAGATCAAGACCTGAGCTGAGATCAAGAGTCAGCCGCTTAACCGACTGAGCCACTCAGGTGCCACTCCTTTTATATTTACCTGGGTAGTTACCTTTACTGGTATTCTTTATTTCTTCTTGTGGATTTGAGTTATCGTCTAGTGTTCTTTCATTTCATTGTGAAATTTCACTGTCTTTTGTATTACTTGCAGTGCAAGTCTGCTAGTGACACATTTACTGTTTGCTAGTAACAAATTCAGTTTTTGTTTACCTGGTAATATCTTAATTTCTCTTTAATACTTAAGGGTATTTTTGCTGGGTATAAACTTCTTGATCTACCATCTTTTACTTTCTACACTTTTAACGTGTCATTCCATTGTCTTCTGGCCTCCATGGTGTCTGATGTAGAAATCAAGTATTAATCTTATCGACGATTATACTTACTGTACATGATGAGTCACTTCTTTCTTGTTGCTTCTAAAATTCTCTTTGTTTTTTTCCTTTTGATGGTTTGACTATAATGCCTCTCATTGTGTATCTCTTGTAGTTTAGTTTATTTGGAGTTCATTGAACTTTTTGGATGGGAGATTAATTTTTTTATTACTATCAAATTTGGAAAGTTATCAGCCATTTCTTTAAATGTTATTTCTTTCCTTTTCTCAGCTTTCCTTCTGTGACTTTGATCAATGTGCATGTGTTGGTATACTTCATAATATCCCACAGGTCTCTGAGGTTCTGTTCCTTTTTGTTCATTTTTCTTTTCTGTTGACTTGATGATCTCTACTGATCTATCCTTAAGTTTACTGATTCTTTCTCCCTGCTCAAATATGTCTTGAGCCTCTTTAGTGAATTTTCCAGTGAAAATATTTGAATTGTTTTTCTAGTGAATGCAGTTATTGTACTATTTGCTTCTGTATCTATGTAATTTGTCTGTTTATTGATAGATTGTGCTTATACTTTCCTTTAGTTCTTTAGTCTTGTCTTCCCTTAGTGTTTTGAACATATTTATAGGAACATATGTTACCTTAAAGTCTTGTTCAGTAAGTTTATCATCTGAGCTTGATCTGGGACAGTTTCCATTGATTGTTTTCTGTTCTGGGGTGGACCATACTTTCTCCTTTGCATGTCTCAAAATTTTGGTTGAAAACTGGACATTTTAATATAATGTAGCAACTCCAGAAAGCAGAACATTCCGCTTCTGCAGCATTTGTTTTTGTTACTGTTTGCTGTAGTATTGTTTCTTCATTTACAGTGATTTTTCTGAACTAATTTTTTTCTGTGTTGCCACCGAAATCTCTCCTTGTCTGTCTTAAGTGTTTAGCTAACCGTTAGACGAAGATTTCCCTAACTGCCTGGAACCAGTAAGTGTCCTAGTCTTTGTTCAGGGGGCTCTGTGTGCAGGCAGTTGACAGCTCTGCCACAGCCTTCACTTTTGTGACTGTTCAAAGTCTCATGGTTAGAGAGACTCTAGGGACTTACTTCTCAGCTCTCTCCTGGGCATGTGCATAGCCTGTGTTTGGGTTTGGTCTTGATTTTCAGGTTTTTCATATTTCTCGGAGCATTTCAAAGGTGATATGAACATCCCATTCCCCCACTTTTTCTATTAAGATTTAGGATATTTCTTGTATGCCTCAGATGTTATCTACTGTTTTTAGCAAGCTGCAAAGTTAAACAGTTTCCTGGAATTGTTTCTGACAGATGCCTCTGGAGTAAAGGTTTTTGTTTCTGTTTTTGTTTTTTTGCACTGGTTAAGATCCAAATCAGCTCAACAACCTTGCAAGTGGGGGTCTTCCAGGGAACCATCAGACAGGTCAAAAAATTACCAATTTTCTGGGGACGAGGCTTTGAAGGAGATGTAGCCTCCTTTGCTGGCTTTGTAGGCTGCTGGTTTTACTGTAAATCCATGCTGTTAATTTTCAAGTCTGCTGTGGATCTGCTTGGAGAGGCTGGGACTAGAGCAGGTTAAAAAGCCACAAAGGTTGGGGCACCTGGTGGCTCAGTTGGTTAAGCATCCGACTCTTGATCTCGGCTCAGGTCATGATCACATGGTGCATGAGATGGAGCCTTGTGTGTCCAGCGCTGTGCTGAGAGAGCAGGGCCTGCTTGGGATTCTCGCTCTCCGTTTCTCTGCCCTTCCCCTGCTTGTGCTCTCTTTCTGTCTCTCTGTCTCTCAAAATAAATAAATAAACATTAAAAAAAAAAAGCCACAAAGATTGCTGTTTTTACCAAGATTCAGCCGTTTTTCTTTAGCAGACCCTTTCCAGAGTACTGAATGCATTTGGTTAGATTCTAGAGTTTTAAAAAAGTTGATTATGACAATATTTGCCAATTTTCTTACTGGAGAAGAATTGTTGGAGGTCCTTCCTCCACCATTTTCACTGATGTCATTGTGTGTTCTATAACAAATTTTTAAAGGTAAAGTGAATTATGGTTTCATGCAGATCTTTCAGTTCATATTCAGAGCTACAGTGTTTTGGCATCTGAATCTGTCTTTTATCCTGTGCTGAAACTTTTGGTTCTCAAAGACAGCATAATTACTCCATTGCTTTATCACGTACTACATTTGCTAATGGTGTTAGAATGATAATACCAACACTACTGTGAACTACTTGGTTACTCATTGTAGCATGAGAATCTTTTGTAGTTCTTTTTGTCCTTAGGATATATTCCACTGGGAATGTTTGGTCAAATTACCGTGTTTTAAAATTCCTTGAAATGATTATCCTTTGTCTGGTTATGTTATCAACTGGCTACACAGTAAGACTTGTTTCATTTTTGCTTTTGGCTTTTTAGGGATTGCTTTTTTAACTTGTAATTTTTAAATAGTGTAACATTTAATATATTTACATTTTCCCAAAACTAAATCTACCATCCTGTTCCTTCCTTGACCATTTTTTATTTCTAAGGTATTAACTTTTTGTTTTATACATATATATGTGTATATATATATATGTATGTATATATAAAATTTTAGAGTTGAGTGCATGTGCACACGTGCGTTAGTTGGGGAGAGGGATTGGGGAGAGAGAATCTTAAGCAGGCTCCACGCTCAGTGTGGAGCCTGGCGCGGGGCTTAATCCCACGACTCTGGGATCATGACATGAGCCAAAACCAAGAGTTGGATGCTCAACTGACCGAGCCATCCAGGCATCCCTGTAATTTTTTGTTTTAATAATCAGAGAGATGTACGTACACATGTGCACACATCTGTATCTCTACTGTGGCTGTAGTTCTTTTTCTCTGCCTTTTGCTTTGCTTGAGTATTCTAGCAGTCCCTAACACTTTTAGATTTTGGTGTGTTCAGAGAATCATTCTCTGTACTCTCTGCAGTGATAGCTTGCTACTCAAAAAAAATCTGATTTCTTCCCATTGCCATTAGAGTGGCTTCTGATGCCCCTCAACATTTGGGCTCCCATAAAAACTTGTCAACCTCATTCTCCATACTTCCCAACTTTTCTTTATCTCATTTTTACTTCAAGACTTACTTCAAATAGCTTTCCTTTCCCTTCTATGAAGTTTTCCCTTATCCTGTAGAGGTAGAGCCGACTGCTCTTTGTGCTCTCAGAATTGTTTTTCTTTTTAAAATTTAACCCTTTTTTGTTAGTGACAGCTTTACTGATACATAATTTGCATAAAGTGTGAAGTTCTAGTATACTTTCAAATAAAAGTATTTGAAAGTATTCCCCCAAACTTCCATTCCCCCAAGGCATCCCCTTTTCATTCCTTTAGCTCTTTCTTTGGTATTTATCACCACATTTTATATTGGCAATTCTGGTATTTCTTAGTTTTTTTTTTTTTTTCAGTTTTAGATTTTCCTACATTGGAAGGTAACCTCCCACCTACCTGCTCCATTTGTTCCCATGTTTCTCTTCTCCATGGTGTTTTCGGATTAAGTCAATGTTTAGATTATGAAGACTATATAAACAAGCTCTACTCACTATAACTTCTCATGTACAGAGGGGTTTTTTTTTCTTTTAAAAAAGAGTTAATCCGCTTTTTGTTGTTTAGTTTTCTGTGTCTCATGTATGTAGCCCCAATATGGTCAAACACATCGGGTAATATTCCAGTCCCTGCTCCCTTCCCCCACCCCCTTTTTAAAAATTAGCCTTCTTCAAAGATTGCACTGGCTGTGTAGACCACAAGGCCTGTTGGACAGCTAGCATTCTGGGACTTCTGTCATCCTCATCCTAGGGCTGCAAGAAGCATAAGCCTAGTAGCCAGTGCTTCTGGTAGCCAAAATGGGGAAGTAGACTGTGTGGCCATTCCTCACCCTGATCTGTGCTTGGTGTTTCTGTTTCTGTTCATCTCTAGAGTTAAATATTTGGTCTTTTGTTGTTACGGGGGAGGGACAGTTCTCTAGCAGCCTGGTCTAGAGGAACAGATTTAGGGTCTTTTCAACCCTTTCCACCATTTCTTAGCCTTTTCTAGGATTCTGCTGCTTGAATAGGTTTTTCTGACTTGTTATCTGAAATACTAAAGACCCTTGGCATTTCATTTGTCTTTTGTCTTTCAGAATTTTATTGAGCTGGTTGTCTACTATGTTCTTTTTCCAGTCTGGTTATCTTACACTGTAACAAACCACCCCCAAAGCACTATTTTATTATGTTCACAAGATGTGTATGTCAGGAATTTGCAAAAGCACATGTGCACGTGAAAGCACATGGAGCTTTGCTCTACATGTTTGGGGCCTCAGCTGTGATGATCCATGGCAAAGGGAGACTCAAACAGCTGGAGTTACAGGATCTACTTCTAAGATGGCTTCTTCATCAAATGCGTGACACCTTGGCAGGGATGGCTAGCAGGCTGGGCTCCCCTATAGCAGTCAACTCAAGGGCCTACATGTGGGCTTCCCAGGATGGTTGCTTTAGTGTAGTTGGACTTCTTCCATGGCAGCTCAGAGATCCAAGAGTTAGTGTTTAAGAGGATCAGGTGAAAGCTGCATGACCTTTTATGACCTTTACTCAGAAGTCACATGGTGCTATTTCTACCATAATCTATTGGTCAGAATCTAGGGGGAGGGGACGGAAACTCCATCTCTTGATGGGGGAGTGGCAATGTCACTGCAGAAAAGCATGTGAGATGGAGGGTAATGGTCAGTGTTGTTGGAAAGTACAATCTGTTATGCTTCTGTTTTTCTTTTTTCAATGTTGTATATTTTGGGGAGGGGTAGGTGGTGGGGGGAGAGAGAGAGACAGAGACAGAAATCCCAAGCAGCCTCAGCACTGTCCGCACGGAACCTGATGTGGGGCTCCATCTCCCAAACGTGAGATCATGACCTGAGCCAAAATCTTAACTGAGCCACCCAGATGCCCTGCTTCTTTTTGTCTTTAAGGGTGGCTGTCTTTCTTAATTCCTTCACTCTTATTTCAGAGGTGTTGGGAGGGAGCAGCGATAAACTCAGCTGTTCAAATGGTCTTAACTAGAAGTCCTTTGCTTAATTTTTGCTTTTAAGTAAAGTTTGTTTCATTGAAGCATAACACGAACACATTTGAGTTCACGTATCATATAGGCTAGCGGGTTCAGTGAATTATCACAAAGTGAACATACTTTGTAAATGCCATCCCAAATCAGGAAATGGTCTTGTTTTACTAGAATACCATAGTGTAGTAATCTTTTTTCCTCCTTAATGATTGTTTGGTTAAATTGTGTTTAACTTAACTAAAGAAATGGTTCACTTGTGTTTTCTGTACTCTGTTTAAAAAGAGGAAATCTTGAAGAGCTCATATCCATGGTGGCTTAAAAAAGTAGCTATAGTAGAAGCTTTCAGTTATATTCACATCTGTCCCAGTGGAATGTTTCACTCTCTAATACAACATAGGAATGAAGGTTACTTTTAACATTTTGGCAAACTTTTTTTTTTTTAGTCTTTATTTTTGAGAGAGAGAGAGACAGAGACAGAGACAGAGACAGAGACAGAGACAGAGTGTGAGTAGGGGAGGAACAGAGAGAGAAGGAGACACAGAATCCGAAGCAGGCTCCAGGCTCTGAGCTGTCAGCACAGAGCCTGACGCGGGGCTCGAACCCACGAACTGCGAGATTATGACCTGAGCCGAAATCGGACGCTTAACCGACTGAGTCACCCAGGCGCCCCTTGGCAAACTTTTTCAGGGCATTGTTTATCAGAAATTTTTTTCCATCATGACAATGGAAAGAAATATTTTTTATAACTGGAAAGTTTCATTTCCATGGAACAATACTTTGGGAAAGCAGTGCTTCAGAATGCTAAGGTAAATCTTGGAATTATTTAGAATTACAGATCAGTGGAGTCTAAATTAATGAGCTTCTGTACAGAGAGGGTTGAGGAGGGTATTTGTGGAAAGAGCTGTTCAGAAGAATATTTATACTGTGTCCGAAAGCCCTCTGAGAACCCAGAGAAACAGCTTCTTCTTATTTCTTTTTTAAAATAGCCACTAACATTCCAGAGCAGTTTTCTTTGCTAATAGCTTTTATCTACTTCTCATTGTCTTTGTCTCCCTACCCCTGCACGTGGATTATAACATTACATTTCTACTTCCTGGAGGTGAATTAATACATGAGTATGGTTAAGAATTCGTTTTACCCAATCCTTGCCACATTATCTGCCCTCATTGTCTTTTAAAGTAAGCTTTTTAACACCTCTGGCTAAGCCTTAGTTTCTTCATCTGTAAAGTGGGGATGATAGTACTTCCCTCATAGCTTTGTGTGAATTGAATGAGGTAAAGTTTTTTTTTTGTTAGTAAGAAGTTTTTAACTGTCGTTAATAATTAACAATCCTAAGAATCAGTTTGGTGAACAAGAATAGGCTATATTAGGATGATGTGGTGATATATGTTAATGCGGAAGTTCCTTTATGTCCCAGATAGGTTTCAAAGGAAGATTATTGGAAGAGATTTCAGGAAGAGCACTGTATGGAGAGTGAGTTGTGAGAAGGGTGTTTGTTATTTGGAGGAATAGTCCCAAGGGAGTGAATGTGGGTTCTAGGTATACTTAGAGATGTTTGTTTTTCATATTTCCCCCCACCCTGGCCTCCAGATTTTTCTACTCACTGGCTTCGAGAAACTAGATATACGCTTTACTAACAAAATGACTAAAATTCGTGATTTACTTTTAAAATGGAATCAGATCTCATTCAAGGTTTTCTTTTAATAACATTACTTTTTCTTGTTTGCGTTTTGTATGTTGTCTTGAGTGGTTGGAAAAAGTAAGATTAGCAAAGCCAGCCTGAAACCCAGCATAATACTGGATACTCCGGTGAGAGTATGAAGTGACAGCATCCTGTGGTCAAAAAGAGTGAATAGAGTTTACACTCTCTTCTTGGGTTAATTTTTAACCCATGGTAGTAAACCTCCCTAAGATGTGTCTTTGTCCTACTACATGCTTTGTTGACAGAAATATCTGCAGCTTCCTAGGCTTTTTCAGAAACTAGAAAATGCATTAGTCAGCTCCCACTGTGTGGATGCTTCTTAGGCATTGACCCCAGTTCTGAGTTCATTTATTGCCATAAGTCATCTGGTCAGTATGAAAATTCTGTGCACGGTGGTGATGTGGTGGGTATGTAGAAAGATGGTTATGTACCTTAACTGTCCCTTTTAGAGTGCTAGTCATGAGTTTATGTTGCCGCTTCTCTTTAAATAAACAGCAAAGGAAGGAGCAGAAAATGCAGTTTTGGAAAATGTTAGCCCTGTAGCTAAAAATGATACTGCCTCTGTTCCAGTGTAAGAAAAAGTGACTTTTCTCTAATTCTGAGACCCAACCCAATTTCATTGCTTGTGTTCATCACCCTCTGGTATTCTACACTGATGTTGGAGATAGAAATGGCTGCTGGCGTGAAAACACATTTTTTTCCTAGCAGAGAGGCACAGCTGATCTATTTTGTAATATTTTTATGCCCCCTCTCCCCCATAAAGGGCTCGGGAATTTTTCATAAACATTTATTTAATGTTCATTGTGGACCAAGCAGGCTAGAAATAGTAAATATCCCATCCTCTGTGGGGAGCAACGCTTGTGCTCCTAGGACTATACTGTAATGAGTGCTAATATAGGCACTGTAAGTTGAATGTGGGTTCCATAGTAGTGCTTGAGCAGAGAAAATACGAGAGAAAGTGTTAGTATCAATTCACTTATCAACACTGAACTTTTTTTTTTTTTTTAATTAAAATAACTTACCCAGTCCTTTGGCCACCTTTATGTTAAAAAAAAAAAAAGAAGAATGAAAAAGATAAGGGAAGATGCAGTTTTTCTTGTTAATATATGCTTCCTTAGATTAGATTGCCCCTCCCTGACTGCTGCATACTTAAATAGTACAGTATTTTCTCTGTCTTGGCATGTCTCTATTTTAAAGTTTTGTCTTCCCTTCTTGATTGCTATTTCTGTGAGGACAGTGTATGTCTTGTTTACTTTTGAATCTGGTGTACCTGCGTAGCACAGTGTCTGCCACATGATACGTATCCAGTAAGGAATTACTGTATTACTTATGGTTGGTATTTGAATAACACTATAAATCTTTAAAGCAGTTTGATCCCCCAGTTGGCCAGATAGTTAAGAGTTTTCTTAGTATTTCTTGATCATATTTATGACAGCATATTAGAACTGTCTCTTTCTGTGTCCCTGTCCCCCAACACACATGTACTTTGAGAGCATGGATCTTTTATTCCTTTCTGCATTTCCTCAGTCTGCCATAATGTCGGATAAGTTGTATCTGTGTAGTTAATGTTCAAATTGAGGTTAAAATTTTTTCGTGAAAATAGGATTGTTATATTTTGGTCTATTTCTGAAGTGAACTGTTTGGTTTGTATCAGTTGACCTTTTCTTGCCAGATGGAAAAGAAACCATATTGGTAATGTAGGTAGGCTTTATTTATCTTACACTTATGTGAGATAGGTGGAACAGTTGGTATTCTTTCTTTACACGGGTGGCAACTGGGGCCCAGAGGGTTTTAGGTGGCTTCAGTAAGATCCTCCAGTTACCAAATAGTGAAACTGGGGCTTAAACCCAGGCTTGTTAAGTGCTTGAGTTTTAGTTTGAACCTGAGTTTTAAAAGTTTTTAGTTTACTTAGTAATATCTAGGTAATTCAAAGTTTTATGTTCTTGCAATGTTCAAAATTAACGTTTGCCCTTAAAGTTGTATGTTAGAGATTAAAGTGTGGAGTAGTAATGTCTATATTAGAGTGCCTTTGGGTAACCTGAAGTACAACTGGACATATTCTTGAGTGAATATAATAGCTTTTCCTGTATGGGTTTATGGTGCTAGGGTAAATGTAATGCAGAAAAAAATTTTGCAGAGATTGTTGGCTTGGTTTATTTTTATTTAAAGTGTTACTGAAGTTTGTTCAGACATCATGCGTATCTTCGCCACAACTAAAAGACAGATTCTACTTATGAATTATATGTATAAATAATCAATCTAAAGCCAATAACAAAAGTTAACACTAATGCAGTGGGTGATGTTTTGTCAAAATAAATCACTTGGCTGATGTTAGGGTTATGACCTCTCAAGTTCTTTTGGTATACCTGTACTACCATGTGCTGCATGACTTCATTCTCCTGCAGTTTTTCTCTATTGGAACTTGTATGAGACCCTTTTAGATTTTGTACACTGTCTCATTTGGTCTTCACTTTGGGAGAATGAATAGTTTGCTACTAAAAGTAGCATTGCTTGGCATCAGTATAGTCATGAAGGTAAATGTGGCCTTTAGCATTGCATGTCAGTATTTGAACTTGGGTCATCGGTGTAATTGAGAATGTCTTATCAGGTGTTTCTAAATTCTAAAAGTTAAAAAATGCAGTTAAAATGTACCCATTAGGATTTCTAGGATACCAGAGAATACATATGGACCCCAGTTTGAAAGACACTGATTTATATGGTAGTATATAAATCAAATCTCATTTTGTGTTAGTATAGCTACACAGTTTTTTTAATGTATCTGAAGAATTAATCGTTTTGAAGTAAAAAGCTAGAACGATTATAAAGAAATAACAGTTGAAAGGTATCACAGAATCCTGAGTTAGCCATTTAAATTTTACTTACGTACTGGGAGAAAAGGCAGTTATTTTTGGTAGAGGTGAAAGGGGAGGTGGCATTTTGCAAATATGTATGGTTCATGATTTTTGCCATAAAGTAATTTTCACTAAAGCTAGAGAGATATGTCTTGAGTAGTACAAATAGATGCTCTGACAGATCATAAAATGGAGAAATCACTTTGGGCCAGGAGAATTGAAGTTTTTCTAGGTGTAGTGTAATTTTTCTTAATAGACTTCATTTTTTAGAACAGTTTTAGAAAAACTGAGAAAGATAGTACAGAGAGTTCCTGCACTGTTTTCCTTATTGATATCTGACATTAGTATAATATTAATGAACAGATATTGATATGTCATTATTACTTAAAGTCCATTGTTTGTTTATTTTGGTTTCCCTAGATTTTCCCTCATGCCCTTTTCTGGTTGCAGGATCTCATCTAGCACACTACCTTACACTTAGTAGTCATGTGTTCTCTAGGCTCCTCTCGGCTGTGACGTTTTCTCAGACTTTCTCGTTTTTGATGACTTTAGTTTTGAGAAGTACACACACACACACACACACGCACACATTTTTAAGTTTATTTATTTTGAGAGGGGGGCGAGGCAGAGGGAGAGAGGGAGAGAGAGAGAGAATCCCAAGCAGGCTCTGCATGTCCATGCAGAGCCCAATGTGGGGCTCGAACACAAACCATGAGACCTGAGCTGAAATCAGGAGTCGGACGTTTAACCAACTGAGCTACCCAGGCACCCTATGGTCAGGTATATTATAGGATGTACTTCTATTGGTATATGTCTGATGCTCTTTTCATGATTAGACTGGGGTTATGGGTTTTTCAGAGGAAGATCACAGAAGTAAAGTGCCATTTTGATCACTACATATCAAAAGTTTTACCCCCCCCCCCCAGGTTAGAGTACATAAATTATTTGCGAATCTCCTCCATGGGAGATTGGTCTCTTCATTTGTTAAAGTGCTGCTTTATTTAACTCCATTCCACAGATTTTGATTTGGTATATTGTGTTTTCATTTACATTCATTTAAAAATATTTTCAAATTTGCCTTTTGATTTCTGCCTTGACCCGTGGATTTCTGAAGAAGTGTATTTCAGGGATTAGTATCTAGATATTTGGAGATTTCCCAAGTACTTTATTGATTTAATTCTGGTTTGGTCAGAGAACATATTTTGTATGTATGATTTGAATGCTTTCAAAAAAGCTTTTTTTAAGTTTTTAATTTATTATTTAGTTTTGATAAAGACCAAAAGAGTTGCAAGGACGGGAAGGGCAAAAAGAGAGGGAGGATCTCAAGCAGGCTCTGCGCTGTCAGCGCAGAGCCTGACATGGGGCTTGAACTCAACGAAACTGTGAGACCATGACCTGAGCTGAAATCAAGAGTCAGATGCTTAACTGACTGAGCCACTCAGGTGCCCCAATACTTTCACAATTTTTAAACATTGTTTTATGGTTTAGAATATGGTCTATGTTGCTGAGTGGTCTCTGTGCACTTGAAAAGAATGTTTATTCTGTGGCAAAAATATATATTAGATCAATTTGGTTGATTGTATTTCTCAAGTCTTTTCTATCCTAGTAATTATAAATCTACTTCTATCAGGCATTGAAAGAGGGTTGTTGAAATCTTTGATTATAATTGTAGTTTTGTCTTTTTCTTTTTCAGTTCTGTCATCTTTGGTTAATATATTTTGAAGCTCTTTTATTAAGTGGATAAACATTTAGGATTGTTATAGCCTCCTGATGGATTGATTCTTTTATTGTTGCAAAATGACCTCTTTACTCCTGGTCTCACAGTTTTTGCTCTGAAATCCACTTTAATTTTAATATTGAAGCTCTGGTGTTCTTTTGATTAGCGTTAGCATGGTGTATCTTTTTCCCATCTTTTTAGTTTTAACCTATCTGTGTCTTTATATTTAATTTTTTTTAATGTTAATTTATATTTGAGAGGGAGAGTACAAGCCAGGGAGGGGCAGAGAAAGATGGAGACAGAATCTGAAGCAGGCTGCAGGCTCCGAGCTGTCAGCACAGACCCCAGCATGGGGCTCGAACTCACCAGCTGCCAGATCATGATCTGAGCTGAAGTTGGATGCTCAACTGACTGAACCACTCAGGCACCCTGTTTTGTTTCTTTCTTTCTTTTGCTTTTTTTTTTTCAATTTTTTTTGTGCCTTTATATTAAAAGAAAATTTCTTATAGATAGCATGTAGTTGGGTCTTGCTTTTATATGCAGCTGATGATTTCTGCCTTTTTAAAAATTTTTTTCTGAAATTTTAAATTTTGAAATAATAGATTTATAGGAAGTTACAAAGAAATATACAAGGGAGTCCTGTGTGTACCCATCACCCAACATCCCCCAATGTTAACATCTTGCTTAACTATAAGTACCACTTGAGGAAATTGACAATGAAAGGAAAATTGCCAGGGAATTGGTGATAGTATAACATGTAGAGCTTATTCACATTTCACCAGATATATATGTACTTGTGTGTTTGTGTGTGTGCGTGCGTGTGTGTAGCTCTGCAATTTAATCATGTGTTCTGTGTAACCACAACCAAGATACTTAAATCCATTATGAAGACAAGACTCCCTTGTGCTACCTCTATAACTACACCAGTTCCTTCCATCCCAAATTCCTGGGAATCATTAATTTGTTCTCCATCTCTGTAATTGTTATTTCATGGGTGTTTTATAAATGGAATCATGTAGTATGCATCCTTTTGAGATTGGTTTAATTTGTTTGCAGTTCATCCAGATAGTTGTGTATATTATTAGTCTGTTCCTTTTTATTCTAAGTAGTATTCCATGATTTGGATATACCACAATTTGTTTAGCCATTCACTTCTAGAAGAACATTGGTTAGTTTCCAGCTTTTAGCCAATAAACTGCTCTGAACATCTGCATGCCCATTTCTGCATGAAAATAAATGTTCATTTCTCTGAGATAAATATCCAACAGTGTACTTGCTGGGTTGTATGGTGAGTCTTTTTTAGATTTTATAGGGACAGCCAAACTTTTCTAGAGTGTCTATGCCAATTTACATTCCTACCAGCTATGTACGAGTGATCCAGTTTCTGTGCATCCTCTCCAGCACTGGGTGTTCTCACTATCGTTTTAGTCATTTTGATAGGTGTGTATAGTGATAACTCATTGTGGTTTGAGTTTGCATTTCTCTCATAGTGAATGAAGTTAACTATTTTTCATGTACTTATTTGCCATCTGTAGATTATCTTTGGTAAAGTGTCTTTTCCTGTCTTTTGTCCATTTTCTCATTTGAGTGAATTTTTTTAGGGGGGAGAGGCAGAAGGAGAGGGAGAGAGAATCTTAAGCAGGCTCCACACCCAGCATGGAGCCCTGATTGTGGGGCTTGATCTCAGCGACTGTGAGATCATGACCTGAGCTGAAATCCAAGAGTTGGACGCTTAACTGACTGAGCCACCCCAGGCGCCCCTAAATGGAGTAATTACTAAATGTTGACTTTTGAAAGTTCTTTATATATTCTAGATACAAATCTGCTGCTGCACGTGGATCAGATCATCTGTTGATGTCTTAGTTGAGGAGCACAAGTTGGGTTGGCCTTGGACTTTACTGTTGTTGCCTCTGGGGATGGATCAGGCTCCCTGCTGTGTGATTATAGTGGGGAAGGAGAGGCCTAGAGTGGACTGGGGCTTTCTACCTACTGCTAAGGTTGGATTGGTCTGCTTACTTTTGCATTGGCTGTGGTTTCTTTCCTTCCTTCCTACTCTGCTTTCTTTTCATGTCTGTTGGTTGTAGGTGGCAGGTTTCTCTAGTGTCCAGTCCATGGTATATGGGACATAAAATGAAAACCCGGGGACTCACTGTGATGCCTTTCTTCAAGTCCTGAGATCCCTGCCTTTGAGCTTTCTTTTATTACTGTCTGTTGAATATGTTTTCAGGTATTTGTGTTTGTAGGGGAGTAGTGAGCAAAGTTTATGCCCTTTTGTTCTGTAACTGGCAGCTGATCCCTGTCTTTAATTGGGGTGTCTTGACCATTTGCATTTCGTGTGATTACTGTTATGTTTAGATTTGGTCTGTCATCTTGTGTGTTTTCTGTTCTATGTTTTTTGTTCTCTTTTTCCTACTGTGTTTCTACCTTTCATAGGACTAATGGAGTAGTTTTCATGAGTTTTTTAAAAAAACTTTTTTGCCTACTTTATTTTAAACTATTAGGTATCCTACTTGTTCAAATTAAAAAAAATTTTTTCCCCAATGTTTATTTATTTTTGAGAGAGAGAAAGCGCGCATGTGAGAGCCAGCATGAGTGGGGAGGGGCAGAGAGAGGGAGACACAGAATCTGAAGCAGGCTCCAGACTCTGAGCTGTCAGCGCAGAGCCTGATGCAGGGCTTGAACCCACAGATGGCGACATGACCAGAGAGGAAGTTGGATACTTAACCTACTGAACCATCCAGGTGCCCCTGTTCAAAATTTTTTTTAAGTAGTTACTTTAGGATTTATAGTATACATGTTTCGTTATCACAGTCTACTTTCAAGTAACGCTACCTTTTCTTAGATACTGTAAGAAACTTACTATAGTACATTACCATTTTACTTCTTCTGGACTTTGTCATTCATTTTACTTCTACATTTGTTATCAATTCCACAGTAAGTTATTATTTTTGCTTTAAGCAATTATCATTTAAGGATATTTATTTAACGTTTATTTCTTTTTGAGAGAGAGAGAGAGAGAGAGAGAGAGAGAGAGAGAGAGAAAGCATGAGCCAGTGAGCAGGGGTTGGGCAGAGAGAGGGAGACACAGAATCTGAAGCAGGCTCCAGGCTCTGAGCTGTCAGCACAGAGCCCGACGCAGGGCTCAAACTCCCGAAACATGAGATCATGACTTGAGACAAAGTCGGACGCTTAACCGACTGAGCCACTCAAGTGCCCCTAGGGGATTTAAATAAATATGAAAAAGTTATATTTACATGTTTACGATTTCTGTTGTTCCTTCATTTGTATAGAGATAGATTTTTATCTTGTGTTACTTTCCTACTGCCTGAAGGACTTTTAACATTTCTTGTAGCGCAGATTTGCTGGTAATTAATTCTTTCAGCCTTTGTCTGTCTGCAAAAGTTTATATTTCACCTTTATTTTTGAAAGATATTTTGGTTTGGTATAGAATTCCAGATTAGCTTTTTTTCTTTCAGTGTTTTATAAAGATGTTGCTCTGCTGTTCTCTACATTGTTTTTGAGATGAAGCTTACTGTCATTCTTATCTTTTTCTTCTACAGGAAGAGAGGCATCCCTGCTCCCCCTCTCTTGGCTGTTTTTAAGATTTTATTGCTGGTGTTAAGCAACCTGGTTAGGTCTTAACTGTGTGTGTGTGTGTGTGTGTGTGTGCGCGCGCGCATGTGTATTTATGTTTACACCATTTCTTGTGCTTGAGGTTTGTTGAGCTCCTTGGACATGTAGGTTTATAGTTTTCATCAAATTTAGGAAGTTTTCTACTCTTCTGTCTTCATACAGTTTTCTGTTTCCTCTCCTAACTGCATTCCAATTACGTGTATATCAGGCTTGAAGTTCACTGGTTTTTTTTCTCTTGCAGAATTTAATCTGCTCTTAATTGCATTCAGTATGTTTTTTACGTTACACATTGTAATTTTCACTTCAGTCTTTTTTTATATCTTCTCTGTTTTTCCTTAACATGTTCATGATTTTCTCTACTTTCTTGAACTTACGAAATACAGTTTTTAATGCTGTAACTTGTATAACTCTTGATTAATTTTTCATTTGAATGGCTTTCTCTTTATGGGTCATAGTTTCTCGATTGTGTCCGTGCCTGGTAACTTTTGATTGGATGCTAGACAGTGTGAACTTTATCTTCTTGGTTTCTGGATAGAACTATTTTCTTTTAAAATATTTTTGAACTTTGTTTTGGGATGAAATTAAGCTAATTGGAAATAGTTTGGTCATTTTGAGGCTTGCTTTTATACTTTAAAGGTTGCTCTCTTCTCCCTTAACAGTCTTGGGCTACTTTTGCCCCCCTACTGAGCTAGTATCTTTCTGGGGATTCTTCTGGATGCTCCTGGTATTATGAAGTTTTTCCACTCTGACTTGTGGGAATAGCAACTATTTTTGGCACTGTTTGAGTTAGGTGGATTTTTCCACTTGTTTATTTCAGGTGGTTCTTTACCTTCATGCACTCATTGTTACTCATCTGAGGACTGAAGGAGGAGGTGGGCTGTGTAAGTCTCAGGAGTGCTCTGTCTACAGCTCTCTCCTCTCTCATTTCCTGCTTCTTTTTGTGTCTGAGGGACTGCACTTTACCTGCATTCCCCTACCTTTGACATTGCATGACAACTCCTTCCAGGTGGGAAGCTGAGGGCAGTCATAGGGGTTACCTCATTTGTTTCTTCTCTCTCAGGGACCACTGCCCTTATTGCTTGTTGTCCAGTGTCTAAAAACATTGTTTCGTATATTTTTCTTGGGTTATTAGTTAATGTGGTGGCAGGGTAAATCTGGTCATTTTATTCCATTTTTGCTAGCAGCAGAAATCCTAAATAAATTTGTAGTTGTGATTTTGTGTTTATTTTAAATCTGCTTCCTATAATACTTCTTGATGAAGAATAACTCTTAATTTACCTTTGTCCCAGGAATGTCCTATAGACTTTTTGTTTTAAATTTGGGTGCTATGTAAGGTGCATGGAGTAATGTACCGTGAAAGGGAGTAAGGAATGATGTAGGAGTGAAAGAAAAGATTTAGGTCAGGTACCATATATAATCAGTATCCTAGTGCAAATACAAATATTTCTAGTTTTGAGGCCATACATTTATTTATAGTTAATGCATGCTTTAGTCCAGGGCTTTCCACCTCCATTACATGGAACAGTGTTGTCCCAATAGGTTTTAATTGCTTTGACAACAAAAAGCTTCTGTGGACCATATGCAGTAAGGATGTTCTAGAGTAAGTAAAGTTTGTCTCTATTTTAGCATTTTTCAAAACCAGTAATACTAATGAATTCTCTGACTCACCAGTGAACCAATGTAGACTTAATGACAGGACTTTAGTGATCCACTTCTGAATATCTTCAGAGATGTGTCATTATTAAATGATCAAGGATGTTGTCATAATGTCTAAATAAGATGTATTTAATCTTCATGGGGTATTTAAGTGCATTCAAGGATTCATATTTTTAGTAAGTCTGCTGATTACTTTTGATGTGTATTTATTTAGATGGTTTTCAGTATTTTGCTGGTACAAACAATCTTGTATATATGTTATTTTATACAATGTGTGTTTATTTGTGGGAATAATTCTTAGAATTGCTCTGGTAAAAGAGGATGGATAATACACGCATGCACACACATACACTAACAATATGCACATATGTACATATGCATGCATTTGTATTTTTGATAGATACATTTTTTTCTGCATTGAAATTTGTCAGTTTGTACTCAGACCACTTTGTAAGCCTGTATTAAGGGAAATTTGATGAACATTCCCTAGTTACTTCTTCCCAACCTAACATGTTTTTAGTTAGTCTAGAATAGTGATTAAGCCTATGGACTCTGGAGGCAGCCTCTCTGGTTGTAGTCCTGACTTTGCCATTTGTTAGCAGTTTGACCTTGGTTAGATCATTATATTTGTTTTCCTATCAGTAAAATGGGAGAACAACAGTACCTTGATCAAGGGCTGCTGTAATTAAACGAAATAATACATAAATAGCACTTAGTGTCTAGCTCATAACAGAAGCTATGTTATGTTTTATCTATTATTGAATATTGAACCTCATGAAAGAGGCTGCCCCCTGCCCCATGGTTTACTGGCCACTAGTTTCTTTTTCTGTGATTTGCAATTAACCTTTTCTTTAAAATTTAACACAGTATTATACACATAAAATTACAATAAAATTTCAGGGCATCTGGGTGGCTCACTCGGTTAAGCTTCTGACTCAGCTCAGGTCCTGATCTCGCAGTTCATGAATTAGAACCCCGCTTTGGGCTCCACACTGACAGTACCTGCTTGGGATTCTCTCTCTCCCTCTCTCTCTGCTCCTGTCCTGCTTATTCTCTGTCTCTCTCTCTCAGAATTAATAAACTTAAAAAACGAAAACTTAAAAATTTTTCATAAAAATTGTATCCCCTAGCTCCCTCTATTTTCTTTTCCTAAGTTTTACCTCTTCTGATCATATTTACCTTCATGACTGTAAGTGATATGCTTGGGTTGTCTTGATTTTTCCAGGTTTAAGCATTTTTGATTTTCCACTACGGAAGGTGAAGATTTGTCTTTCTTTTTTTCTCAGTGTCCTACTGTACTCTTTATACTTGTATTATTAACCTCAGTATTCGATGTTTGATTTGTGACTGTGTAAACTCTAGTAATGGCTGGGTCATGTAATTATGTTTCTCTGCAGTACTTTCTCATGAATTTAATAATTTTATTTCTGATTATTTTTCTGTGTGCTTATCACTGATTTGCCGTCACCCTCTGATTCTTCATCGGTTGTCTAAATCATGTTCTCAGGATGTCAAGATGCGTGAAGAACTTGGTCAGTTTTTATTTTACTAAGGATACCTCTTCTGTAAGTCTTCTAACTTGCTCCAGTCTGGACTGGTTTTTCCATTGCATATATTAACACCATCTTAGGAAAAAAGCTCCTCAGTATTTAATGTTTTGACACTTGCTTTTTAACAGTCATATGTCTTGGACATTTTTCCATGTCAGTACTTCAAGCCTTCCTGTATTTAAAAGTGGCTGTTTGGACTCTCAACAATAGCCAAAATGTGGAAAGAGCCTAAATGTCCATCAACTGATGAATGGATAAAGAAATTGTGGTTTATATACACAATGGAGTACTACATGGCAATGAGGAAGAATGAAATATGGCCCTTTGTAGCCACGTGGATGGAACTGGAGAGTGTGATGCTAAGTGAAATAAGCCACACAGAGAAAGACAGATACCATATGGTTTCACTCTTATGTGGATCCTGAGAAACTTAACAGAAACCAATGGGGGAGAGGAAGAAAAAAAAAAAGAGGTTAGAGTGGGAGAGAGACAAAGCATAAGAGACTTTTAAAAACTGAGAACAAACTGAGGGTTGATGGGGGGTGGGAGGGAGGAGAGGGTAGGTGATGGGTATTGAAGAGGGCATCTTTTAGGATGAGCACTGGGTGTTGTATGGAAACCAATTTGACAATATATTTCATATATTAAAAAAATAAATAAATAAAAGTGGCTGTTTGGTATCTCCAGTGTAGCTGTACTGTAATTTAATTAATTCCGTATTGATGAGAATTTGTGTTTCTGGTTTTGTAGTGAACATCTTTGTGTGTGTGTGTGTGTGTGTGTGTGTGTGTGTATATATATTTTTTAATGTTTATTTTTGAGAGATAGAGACGAGTGCGAGTGTGGAAGGGGCAGACATACACACACACAAACACACACACACACAGAATCCAAAGTAGGCTCCAGGCTCCGAGCTGTCAGCATAGAGCCCAATGCTGGGCTCAAACTCACACACAGACTGTGACATCATGACCTGAAGTGAAGTCGGACGCTTAACCGACTGAGCCACCCTGGCGTCCCCTTTGTATATATTTTTATACAGTTGTGCATAGGGTAAATATCTAGATGTGCAAAATTGCTGGGTCAAGTGGAAAACATTTAAAATGTCTCAGAAAAGATTGCTTACATTTGAAGTGTCTTCAGTGTCTTTTTAAAATAGCCCAAGGGCGCCTGGGTGGCTCAGTCAGTTAGTTAAGCCTCTGACTTGGGCTCAGTTCATGATCTCAGGGTTCATGGGTTCAAGTCCCGTGTCGAGCTGTCTGCTGTCAGCACAGAGTCCACTTCGGATCCTCTTGTTCCTCCCCGGCCCCCCCTCCCCCCTCGCATTTCCCCCACCAGTGTGCATGCTCTCTGTCTCAAAAATAAATAAACATTAAAAAAAATTTTTTTTTAATAGCCTAGATAGGGGCGCCTGGGTGGCTCAGTTGGTTAAGCGCCCAACTCTCAATTTTGGCTCAGGTCATGATCTCATGGTTTGTAGGTTGATCTCATGGTTTGTAGGTTTAAGCCCTGTGTCAGGCTCTGTGCTGATAGCATGGAGCCTGTGTGAGATTCTCTGTCCCTCTCTTTTTGCGCCCCCCCCCCCCCATAAATGAACATTAAAAAAAAGTAGCCTAGATAATACTGAGTTTAACTTTTTTCCCTGTCTTATTGGTAAAAAGCGTATTTCAGAGTTTAAACTGAATATTTCACTATTAATGAGATTCAGTATATTTTCCCTATGTTTATTGTCTAGTAATTCCTCTTTGGTCCATTCATGCCCTTTGCTCAGGATTTTCTTTTCAGCTTCTTGTCTTTGTTGGGGGAGGGGGTTTGTAAGAGAAGTTTTTATGATTTAAATCTCTGATTAAGCAGGAATATTTTGTAAATACGTACATTGAAGTTTGGAGAAACCGTTGATATCACCCTGCATGAACACCACAGAAAGGTAGAGCTTTGTGATTTAAAACTTATTGCATTTCTGGGGATAGAGGAACCAAATAACAGTAACCAGTTCCAGCTCTGCTCAACCTAGAGTGCTGATAGTGGATGGAGGAGGAAGTAGATGCTTATCAAACTTAAATATCTCCCAGGAATGTCAGTTTTACTTAGGATTTTGGGGCTAGACAACGAGTTTTTATGTTAAAATAACTTAGGGAAACAACCTAAAATTTATATGAACTTTAAGGTTAGGATGTGAGACTTCAGAAATAATTTATGTATGTAATGTTTATATCTCTAAGATCCCTAAATTTCTCAGCTGTTAAGTGTACTTTAGGAGAAAAATGTGAGGATACAGGTGCTCATGGATTTTTTTTTTAAGTTTATTTATTTTGAGAGACAGAGCAAGCAAGGAGGGGTGGGCAGAGAGGAGAGAGATCATTCCAAGCAGGCTCTAAGCTGATAGCGCAGAGCCCCAGGTGGGGCTCGAACTCAAGAACCATGAGACCATGACCTAAGCCGCGATCAAGAGTCACACACTCAACAGACTGAGCCACCCAGGTGCCCCAAATGCTTATGGAATTTAACAGTGGTCACTGTGCACTGGAACATAATAAAACAGCATTTAAAAAAGATGTTTTTTACCGTGATCCATCATGATGGATTTTACATTGCAGTTCAGCATCTATGCACAGTCCTATAATAAACACGAATTTTATGAAATGTTTATTTTTACAACTTATGACCCATTCTAATATTTATTTCATAAAAAAATTCTGATCTTAATCTACTTAGTTGATTTCCATTTGGTTGTGGCTTGCAGTCTGAAACTGCTTAGTGTGTTACTTGTTATCTTATTTGAAGTCATCCTGAGGTGCTGTGGAGTTCAGCCTGGTCTTGTTCAGCTGCTCATTACCTGTGTGACCTCAGGTAGGTTACTTCATCTCTCAGTGACACACTTTCCTCAAACAAGGGGATACTAGAAGCTGTACTCTCTCATAGGTGGTTGTGAAGTTTAGATGAGAGAATGTAGGCACACCCAGGCATATACAGCTGTCAGTGGTGAACTGCTATTGTAAATTCCAGAATGGAAGGATTTAAACTCAGGAGTACGCCTCCCTTGCCGCATCTCCTTTCAAAGAAAAAAAAAAGTCCCGCTGAGTTTTTATTAAAATTTATAGTAAAGTAACCTTAAACATTTATTATTGGAAGAAAAGAACAAGTATTTCAAAGTATTCAGTTACTGAAAAGAGAATCTGAGGCTTGTTGAATTCCCTTTATCTATGTTCCCCCTTTCTTAGTTTCCTCATTTTTGTCCTCTAAGTCTGAAGAAGAAAATGAAACATACCTTCAGACTAACCCCCAGATAACTATTGACATTAAAAAAAAAAGATAGTGTACGCATATGTGTAGACAATGCAAATAGTGAGGAAAGCAATAATGTAAAACAAACTAAAAGCTTTCCCCTGTCCCTCTACTGTTACCAGTTTCTATTTATCTTTGTCCTGGTGCTTCTGTACATGTTTGTGGTTGTATTTGCTTTTTCAAAAATGTTTGCAGTGTTCAATAACTTGCCTTTTTTTTTTTTTTAAATAACTTGCCTTTTAAAATGGCTTCAGAGGCTTTGTCAGTATCAAAAATATATTACTGTTTCATTCTTTTCAGCCATTCTAGAATGCTTAACTAGAGTGGAGGTACTGGAATTTATTTAATCAGTCCACTGATTGTTGGATTGTTCTATGGTTGGATATTTGTTTCCAGTTTTTTCTTATTTTTATTTGGTGGGTGGAAATACCAAATCAGAAAAGTTGAAAGGATAGTACAATCAGTATCTGTAATTTCCTTCACTTAGATTCACCAGTTGTTAACATTTTGCCACATTTGTGTGTGTGCTATTTTTCTTCATGTTTTACTGAATCACTTGAAAGTTACCTCAATACTCCAGTATGGATTTCCTAAGAACAAGTGCATTGCCCAAAATATCCACAGTATAGTTCTCACTTTTGGGAAATTTAATGTTCATAATACTATTATTTAATTAATATATAGCCTATATTAAAATTTTCTCATTTTTCCCATAGTGTCCCATAGTTGATATTTTTAAAATCCAGATCGCATTTTGTATTATGTGTCTTGTCACTTTAATCTCCTTTATAGTTCCCCAGCCTTTTTTAAAAGTCTGTTTCTTTGCATGTCTCATAAATTTTTGTTGAGAATTGTACATTTTCAGTAATAACATTGTAGCAACTCTGGATTCTGACCCCTGTCAACCTCCAAGATCAGTTGCTGTTTATTTGTTTAGTGACTTGCCTAGATTAATTCTATGATCTCTTTTGTCTGTAGTGTATGACCACTGAGGTCTGTGCTCAGTTGTTCTTTTCCTTAGTTTTTGGTTTTATTTTTTTAAGTTTGGCTTCCTAGAAGTCACCTCTGGGTCAAGTATAGTTTAATGATCACCAGTGATAAATAAGAAGTTGTGTTTAAACACCTTGGTCCAATAAGGTATCCTTTACTTGAAATGTCTGTGTGTCTGTTGGGACCACATTCAGAGATCAGATTTCAAGTTCATACCCTCTGCTTGAGCAAAGGTCTGGGTGGACAGCTAGAGATCTCTCTTCTCTCTCCTGAATGTCTGTACAGCTTTCCAAATTCCCAGGAATATGTGGGAGCTTATCAAGGTCTACTATGGCTGTCTCATTCCTCAGGTCACCCAGTAAAATTTCTGGCTGATTTTATGATTGCCCCTACCAGTATTGCACCTTCAGCTTCAGACAGCTGTGATGTTGGTTTTCCTCCCCTCAGTTGTTCAGCATTGAGATGGCTATTGTTTTATGCATGCAGTTTCAAGTCAGGCCAGCCCCCTTTGTCATTTGAGCAGCTATTTTCACAGCTTTCTCTGATTGCCCTGGTAGAATTACTATCCCAAGGACCTTGATGGGCCAGGATCTTTTGAGTACCCAGGTGAATACTGCAGAATCCCACTGTTTTTCTTGTAGTTTATTGGTTTTTCTTGAATAATACTTTGTTTGTTGTATGTCATTTTCCAGAGCCCTGAAATGGTTCTTTTGTGTTATTTATTTAATTTAGAAATTGCCATGTAGTCAGATGGACTTTTTTCTTTTGGTTTACTGTTCTATAAATTTTTAAGACATGTGTTGATTGGTGTAACCCCTACCACCCTTGGGAATACAGAGTTTATGCTATTCCTTTGTGATGACACCCTTCCCCAACCCATAATCCCTGGCAACTGCTAATTACTTCCATGACTATAGTTTTGTCATTTTGAGAATGTCATAATACATGGAACCATACAATATATAACCTCTTGAGACTAACTTTTTACTCAGCATAATGTCCTTGAAATTCATCCAAGTTCTTTAAAAATTTTTTTTTTCAACGTTTTTTATTTTTGGGACAGAGAGAGACAGAGCATGAACGGGGGAGGCGCAGAGAGAGAGGGAGACACAGCATCGGAAACAGGCTCCAGGCTCCGAGCCATCAGCCCAGAGCCTGACGCGGGGCTCGAACTCACGGACCGCGAGATGGTGACCTGGCTGAAGTCGGACGCTTAACCGACTGCGCCACCCAGGCGCCCCAGAAATTCATCCAAGTTCTTACGTGTATTGATAGTTCACCTTTTTTGTGCGGTGTGGTGTTCCACTGCATGCATATACGACAGTTTATCCATTTACCTGTTGAAGAACACTTGGGTTGTTTCCAGCTTTTTGGCAATTATGGGTGGAGCTGCTATAAACATTCACGTACAAGTTTTTGAGGGAACGTGGGTCTTCATTTCTCCCGGATAAATACTCGGGAATGGTATGGTTGGATCAGATGGTTAAGCATGTGTTTAAATTTAATTGCGAGCTTATTTTTCAAGAGAGGCAATACCATTTTTTGGCAGTGGTGGGGCTATATACGTAGAACATTTATTTTGTACTGTCTTTAACCTGGCCATGCTCTCAAACCACCCCTTTTTTCCTTTTTTTTTTTTTTTTTTTCGTTTCTTCTTTAAGCATTTATTTTCAGATATTTTCTTAGCTGAGACACAGTTTTTTGTTTTTCCATTTTGAGTTTTGGTTCTCTGCTTTATAACCAGATGACACATAAAAAATTCATCTTATCCAGTGATCCCACTTCTAGGTATATATCCAAAAGAATTGGAAGAGATATTTGCACACTCATGTTTATTGCAACATTATTCACAGGTAAAAGGTGGAAGTAACCCAAATGTCCATCAGTGGATGAATTGATAAAGAAGATACAGTATATACTCACAGTGGAATATCACACAGCCTTAAAGAAGAAGAAAATCCTGTCACATGCTACAGCATGGGTAAACCTTGAAGGCCTTAGGCTAAATGGAATAAGCTGATTACAAAAGGACAAATACCATAGGATTCCACTCATATGAAGTATCTGAACTAGGCAAAATAACAGAAACAGAAAGTAGAAAGGTGGTTGCCAGAGGTGGGATGGGGGAAGGGGAGTGGTAAGCGTTTAGAATTTCAGCACAACTACGTGAATATACAGTACTTAACACTACACTTACAAAAGGCTAAGATTGCAAATTTAATGTTACGTGTTTTTTTTAACCACATTAAAGTATTAAAAAAATTATAAAAAAGATACAATGCAAGTGTCCTACAAAAATCCTATTAAAATTGGTTTTATTTGGTGTTCTTTTAGTTGGGGGGGGGGGTATGTCTTTTTTTTTTTTTTTAAGTTTATTTGTTTTTGAGAGAGCACGTGCAAGCTCGTACATGAGCAGGGGAAGCACAGAGGTGGGGGGAGAGAATCCCAAGCAGGCTCCTCTCAGTGAGGAGCCCAGCTCCGGTGTCCATCTCACGACTGCAAGATCATGACCTGAGCCAATATCAAGAGTCGGGCTTAACCGCTTAACTGGGTAAGCCACCCAGATGCCCCTGGACAGGAGGTCTTAAAAACTTTTTCCCACAGTGACTTCATGTCACCTAGTTTTTTCTTCTTAGCTATCAGACTCCTGAAGCTAGCCTTGGGTTGAAGAAAAGGAATCCAAGCACAGGAGATGAAGATAGTTATTAATCTTCTCTTGAATCAGAATCCACTTGTTAGGTCTGTTCTTTTCCAAGGTATGAGAGTTTCAATCCCATCAAATACCCAGTAGGTTGTATAAAACAGAATAGAGAACAAGCTACCTTTGTGTTAAGACAGGAATTTATCCAGTATTACTGTTTTGCTTTAATACCTGGGAGCCAAGAAATGGATGCCTGCCTGGTCTGCTGATTTGTCTCAAACTGAGAAGTTTGCCTGTATATTCTGATGGTAGCTTTTAGATCATTGCTGTTTTAGACTAGTGGTCCTTCTTGGTCTAGGTAGCCTTTTGCTGTTGCTACTTATATCCTATGACATTTACATGTCAGGCTCCTTTTATTTTACTTATATCTCACTTCACCTTTCAGCGACATTCATCACAGTAGACTGGTTTCTTCTTTCAGTTTCTTTGACACACCAAGGGTTTCCTGATTTTCCTCTTACTTAACTGGCTTTTTTTTTTTTTTTAACCTACTTACTTTGTTTAGTCCCATAGCTCCCCCTCCCTCCAGTGTTCACTTGTATTTTTTAAGCCCCTTGTTTGCACATCTTACCCATGTATTGTTTTTCTTTCTTTTCTTTTCAGTTAAGAAAATACAGGTACACAGTTAAAAAAATTAAAACAAAAAACAAGTGGTTCTATAAGAAGTATAGTGGAAAACAGCAGTTCTTCTCTGTCCTGTGAGATACCACCTTCAAAACTTCACTATTACTTTTGGGATTTACTTGCATCTTTCTAAATAATATGCTTATAATGCTGTTTTTGTCATTCCCTCACCCTTTCCCCCATTTACATTCTGTTGGCTTTGTAGTATGGAGGATAAAGTTGTATTGTTTTAATCATCTTTTTCTTTTTCTCTGTCCTTCCAGTATAACAGCTTTGGGTTAAATTAATAAAACAACTTTTACCTTATTGTTAAACCAAGAAGTATATTATGATGTATATTTACTTAAAAGTGTTTTCCTAATGCTGATTGCTTTTAATTGTTTTTAAGTTTTAATAACTTTTATTGTTTGCCATGGGTTCCTGTCACTAATTCTTGCCAAACAACTATCAGTTGCTTCTGAATACTTTTTCCTGTTTTTCAGATACATTGTCTAATTATCAGTCTGGATAATTTCCTCATAAATCATTCCTGGTGCCTTCTTCTCTCCTCCTGTATCATTTGGCCTTTTATCATCTTTGGAAGAAGCAAGTCTTCACCTTTGTGTTGCAGCTGTTTCTTAGATGCCTTGTTTTCTCTTTGTTCTTCTGCTTCTTGATTGAGAGTTTATCTGGTATAGAAGATCACATTGGAAATAATTTTTCACCAATTTTGATACCAGTTTCTTTGCCTTTTAGCTTTCTGTGTTTGGGGTGAGCCATTTTTTGTGTAATTGGATTTTTTTTTTTTTTAATATTCCATTCTTCCTCCCACAACTTTAAGGATTGTATCTTTACCTGGTATTCTGAAAAATCATGGTAATGGCCTTAGTCTGTCTGAAAAATTATATCCCTCAGGTCTGAGAAATGCATGTTGGCTCAAACTTTTCATTATTTGATGTTACCTTCATAGAAAAAAGTCAAGTTTCTTCTCATTCTTACATATGTCTGTTTGGTGAAATGACTAGTAGATAGCCTAAGCCAGTTATGGGAAATCTGATGATTTAGAGTGACAACCCTGGCGTGTAACCTGGGGATAGATACACGAATGAGAGTTAATCCTGGACAGAGAGAGAAGTGATCAGAGGCATATGTGTGGGGAGGGGCGGAGGGAGGAGTGGTGACTTAGAGCATCTGACAGAATTCTAGAACAGAGTAGGTCTCCTATACAGATAAGTTAGGAAAAAAGAATTATTTTGTCATAGTAGACCTTATAAACCAAATATTGAGGAGAAAATTATTCATGATATTTGTTACAGATGATAAGGCAGGCTTTATTCAAGGGAGGCTTTTGCAAAAGGTATAGGGACCACTGCAGTGGGGTCATGAATTGGGAGAGAGAGATTGGGTTCGACTCTGAATATAGTATGGGGAAATGAATTATACCCAGGGAGCAGGGAGGGAGTATGTTGCCCAAGTCAGGGTAGAGTGATCAGACATCACCTGTGGGGTGGCAGGATGGTGGGGGTGGGGGGGGGATTCTGGCCAAATGAGTTTAGCAGGATTCTTGCTCATATTGGACAATGCAGAGAGAAACACAGAAGTCCAAAATGTTGAGGCCTGGTTGAAAATGCCCTCAGAGCAACCTGAGTTGAGTCTGCTTAAGGAGAGAATCTTTGTCACAATGCAAGGAGATAAGAAAAAGTGATCTGTCTAGGGAACTGTTGGGAGGAAGCAAGGATTTAGTAAGGATGGTTGGTGACACTGCCTTGTGCAAGGCCTTGCACTGTCTGTGATTCCTGTATAGGCAACTAGTTTTCCATCTTTTCCCCTCCATGATAATGTACATAATACTTGGCCTTTTCTGGGACTGTGCACAATCCTGGAAAGCCATCTCTTTCATTTAATAAAACATAATGGCATGCAAAGAGGATGATGTTACGTCTCGAACATCATACGCACACACATCCTATTCTAAGTGACTTGTGGTACAGCATTTAAAACCTCTTCATAAAGAATCCAACACTTGATTTTGGAAAGAGCAAAATATATGTACCTCTAGTAAAGCTTAGGGAGAGGGCAGAAGGAGTATATATATAAAACATCAGGAATGAGAAAGGGATATAACCGTAATTAAAAACTATATGAGTATATGAGGTACAGCCAAACAATAATTAACTTTAAAATCTTAGTGAAACAGGTGGTTTGTGACAAAGATGCAAATCATGAACTACGATTCATAAAGTTCACAGTGGTGGTAGATAGAAGTTTTCCAAAATTCTGATTTTTGCTTGGTATCTTAAACTGTGGTATTAACTCATTTAATCCTTGCAGTAATCCTATGAGGTAGTTGCTATAAAATATCCATGTTTTACAGAGCACAGGGAGATGAAGTGTCTTACCCAAGGCCACACAAAACAAAGCTAAAATTCAAAACCTACCTAGCCAAGGTTCCAGAGCCCACACTTTTATCCACTGCACTTAGCTCTGGCATTAAAAAGGGTAAACTGTTTGGATACTTTGGTGTTATAAATACCATTAGTAGCTGCAGTGCCCACTGGGGAGCCTTAGGCTCAAAAGTCATTCAGACAAGTAAGACCTGATTAAGTCACACTTGATGTCAGATTGACATAGAAGGATATTGGACAGGAAACAGCATGCCAGCAGAGCAGTGACAGGCATTCCTCTTCCATGAGAATCCTCGCAGTTTTGTGTAGGGGTTAGTTTTTGGTTCACGAAGTGACAGCTCAGGTATGAGAATGAGACTCACATAAGTGGGCACAGAACTACTCTGTCACACTAGTTTCCTGTGGTTGCTGTGACAAATTGCCACAAACTGGGTGGTTTAGAACAACCGAGACTTATTCTCACAGTTCTACAGGCCAGGAGCCTAAAATCAAGGGCGACAGGACTGCAGGGCAGTATTCTCTGGAAGCTCTAGCGAAGAATCACTTCTTTGCTTCTTTTCAGCTTCTGGTGGCTGGTCTTCACATCTCTGTCCCCTCTGTGTGTCTCTCTGAAAACCTTTACTCCTGCCTCTCTTACAAAAGGATACATGTGGTTGCATTTAGGGTCCACTCAGATAATCCAGGAGCAGCACCTCCTCTCAAGACCCTTAACTTGATCACATATTTTGCCATATAAGGTCATCTTTTGTTCATCCTACCGCATCTGGTTGGAACACACATACCTATCCCAAATAGGAACCAATATCTTTTGTAAGTTTTATGGGCAGCATACTCTCCCTGCCTTTTCAATAGGGACATGTCCAGCTAAGAGTCCCTATACTGAAGAAATCTCAAAGCTATGGCATCCTTCTCTTTTTGCAGTTCTCTCACTTTAGATCTATTTCATCACTAGGATATTTACCATAATTGTGTTGTTGCTAATACATACATCTGACATTTCACCTTTATCAAAGGTTTTAGAAGTAGAAGAACTGGTTAACCCAAGGTCTGATTTGTCCATAAAAGAGAATAGGTTTTGTGGACCTACTCATAGTGACATATTATTTAGAATATGTCACAAATGATTACTATATATTGTTGTTTTGTAACCTCTCATGATTTGTTGATACTCTCATAGGCTTTGGGAGCAGCAGTGAGTTGATGATGGTACACAGCGTTCTTTTTCTTTCTTTCCAAAGATGAGGGTGTGTCACTGAGGATTTGTTTCAGGTTTTATAGATACTAAAAAGATACTGTAACCTTTGAATAGTAGCAAAAAATGTTTTTAAGGATTGGAGAAACATAGTAGTAACATGATGGTTTGGGGCCGTTAGGCAAGCATGAAGGAAGGAACAGGAGAGTAATACCAGTTATTCCAATGTCAAGAGACAATATTCTACAGTGTCAAAAAATTACATTCATGGGGCGCCTGGGTGGCGCAGTCGGTTAAGCGTCCGACTTCAGCCAGGTCACAATCTCGCGGTCCGTGAGTTCGAGCCCCGCGTCAGGCTCTGGGCTGATGGCTCAGAGCCTGGAGCCTGTTTCCGATTCTGTGTCTCCCTCTCTCTCTGCCCCTCCCCCGTTCATGCTCTGTCTCTCTCTGTCCCAAAAATAAATAAACGTTGAAAAAAAAAAAATTACATTCATTAATACCATCACCAATCTCATCGGAAAAACCTTTGAATTTTGGGAAGCTGTCAAGCTCACAGTGGAGGTAGATACAAGTTTTCTAACTTTCTGATTTCTGCTTGACATCTCAAGTTTGATCATTGGCATCAGATTACTGTTACTTGCTTTTCTTGAAATGACAGGCTCATTTCATTCGTTTTCAAGAAAATGTCTTCCAAGTACCTAAGTTTGAGTAAGCATAGTTTGTTAGTCATTCTTCTCCTTTTTTTGTTTGTTTATTTGTTTTGAGAGAGAGAGAGAACGAGCAAGCAAGTTGGGAGGGGCAGAGAGAGAGGAGAGAGAGAATCCCAAGCAGGTTCCACTGTCAGTGCAGAGCCTGACTTGGGGCTGGATCCTAAGAACTGTGAGATCATGACCTGAGCCGAAATCAGGACTCTGACCCTTAACTAACTGAGCCACCCAGGCGCCCCTGTTAGTCATTCTTTTGAATAAAAATGGTGTTGCATGAAGAGAGACTTGTTCTGTTTACAACTGAAAACCTCATGTATACTTTCCCTCAATACAACCATTCACCTCAGTATGGAGCAGAAATGCTTTAAATGAAGTTCCCATGTTGCCACACATGTTATTAAAACAGTGTGTACTAAAGGGTTGACATTTAATAAAATGATTTTTACTGTTTAATCAAGGATATTCTTTTCTTTAAAATTTTAAAAATGTTTATTCTTGAGAGAGGGAGAAAGAGAGACAGAGACAGAGAGCATGAGCAGGGGAAGGGCAGAGAGGGAGACACAGAATCTGAAGCAGGCTCCAGGCTCTGAGCTGTCAGCACAGAGCCTGACGCGGGACTCAAACCCACAAACCGTGAGATCATGACCTGAGCCGATTATGACGCTCAACCGACTGAGCCACCCAGGCGCCCCACATCAAGGATATTCTTAAGTGAAACTGACATTAACAAGAAAAAAACTATACGTGCTTGGTAGTCAAGATTATGACAATGTCTGGTTCAGTTTGGTGCCTCTGGCTTAACTCCTGCTAAGTTGCCAGCAGTTTTACTAACCATTAATTTTGCATCATCAGTATAAATGTCAGCAGAGCTAAAAAGCGAAATAACATCTTAGTATTAACAATGAAAATAACTTTGACTCAGCAGACCTCCGGAAAGGGTTTAGGAGACATCCATTTGTCTGTGAACCACACTTTGAAAACAGCTGCTTTAGGGGATTATGGCGTGTATTTTTGATTTATTAAAGTCTGAGTGGTATATTTTCCCTTTTCTTGGGCAATGCAAGATTCATAGAAACTTTACCCTTCACCCCTCCTTTATTCTATCGTTGTACATATTAATTCTGTATATGTTTTAAACGTAAAATATTACTGTTGAAGTTGTCACCCACATGTTTAAGATTTTGTTTGCTTGTCATTTCTTCCTGCATCCTTTACCTTTCTTTTGAGATTATTTTCTTTTCTTTATGTGGGCTGGCTGTATTCATAGATGTGAATATGTCTTTATTTTGCCTCATGAAGTGTGTATTGAGGTTTTGTTATTGTTGTTTTGCATATGGGCTTTCAGTTTTTCCACCACCATTTGTTGAAGACAGTCCTTTCTCTGTTGAATTGCCTTTGCACCTTGTCCAAAAACAGTTGACTGTATTGGCATGGTTCTGCTTCTCGATTGTCTGTTTTGTTCCACTCATCTATATGTTTCTCCTTTCCTCAATACCACGCTGTCTTGACTAGTGGTCAAGCTACAGCTTATTATATTGTCTTGAAATCAGATAATAGGAATCCTCTGACTTTGTTCTTTTTCAAAATTGTTTTTTGAAATTCTAGTTACTTTTTTTGCACATAACCTTTATTTTTTTAAAGCTAATTTCCTATATAAAAATTTTTATTTTTTATTTTTAAAATATAATTTTTTGTCAAATTGGCTAACATACAGTGTGTAAAGTGTGCTCTTGGTTTTTGGGCTAGACTCCCGTGGTTCATCACTTACATACAACACTCAGTGCTCATCCCAATAAGTGCCCTCCTCAATGCCCGTCACCCATTTCCCCCTCTGCACATAACCTTTAGATCACTTTGCCAATATGTGCAAAGGAGCGTGCTGAGATTTTGATTGGGACTGCGTTGAATCTATATAAATGAGGGAGAATTGATATTAATAACATTTCCTATTTTGTGAACATGGTATATTTCTCTGATTGTTTTGGTGTTCTTTGGTTTCTTTCATCAGTGTTTTGTTGTTTTCCACACACAAGTCATATACATTTTTGTTAGATTTATACCTAAGTACTTCATTTTTGGGGAGTAATATAAGTGGTATTAAAATTTTTTTTAATGTTTATGTATTTTTGAGAGAGAGAGAGAGAGCACGAGCATGAGCGGGGGAGGGGCATTGAGAGAGAGGGAGACACAGAATCCGAAGCAGGCTCCAGGCTCTGAGCTGTCAGCACAGAGCCCGACGCGGGGCTCGAACCCACAAACCATGAAATCATGACCTGAGCCAAAGTCAGACGCTCAACTGACTGAGCCACCCAGGCGCCCCTGTAAGTGGTATTTTTTAAACTTTCAAATTCCAATTATTCATTGCTCATGTATAGGAATACAATTGACATTATAGCTTGATTATTATACTTACCAGTTCTAGTAATTTCTGTAATTTTAACTGCAACTTGTCACAGTCTACCTTCAAATATATTTTCCTTATGTCATGCATAGTATGGACTTTAACAAGAATGTACTTCCATCTCACCCATTCTTGTCTTTTGAATAATTGTCATACATTTTCATTCTATATATGTTACAAACCCTAAAACACATTGTTACTGTTTTTTACTTTTATATAGCCTCTCTTAAAAATTAAACTTCGAGGGTGCCCGTGGATGGCTCAGTTGGTTAAGTGGCGGACTCTTGCTTTAGGCTCAGGGTTCCTGGGATTGAGCCCCGCTTTGGGCTCTGTGCTCACAGCACGGAACCTGCTTGGGATTCTCTCTCTCCCTCTCTTTCTGCTCCTCCCCTGTTCGCACGTGTGCATGAGCTCTCTCTCAAAATGAATAAATAAAATTTAAAAATAAAATAAACTTCAAGGTAAAATTTACATATATTCTATTCCTATTTTTAGGTGTTTGGTGATTTTTGACAAATGTATACACTATGTGGTCTTTTGAAGATTGGCTTCTTTTACTCAGCATAATAGTACCTTTGAGATTCATTCATGCTATATCAATGGTTTTATTCCTTTATATTGATAAGTAGAATTCCATTGTATAGGTGTACCACAATTTATCCATTTACCTGTTGAAGGATATTTGAATTGTTTCCAGTTTTAATTGATTATGAATAATGCTGCTATATAAACGGTAGTTTTTGGTATGTATGTATATAGGTTTTGGTATGAACATAAGATTTCACTTCTTTAGGGCAGATACTTAGGAGTGAGATTGCTGGGTCATGTGATAGATGTATGTTTAACTTTGTACTTGTCAAATTGTCTCCTAAAGTGGCTGTACCATTTTGCATTCTCACTAGCAATGTGTGAGAGTTCCAGTTCTGCATCTTCGTTAACACTTGGTATTGTCACATTAAAAAAAATTCATGAACCTTGAGGGCACTGTGCTAATGAATTAGGTCAAAAAGAGAAAAGGCAAGTACTGTATGATCTCACCCTAACTGTGTGTGGAATCTAAAAAAGTAGAACCCATAGAAGGAGAGAGTAGATTGGTGTTTGCCAGGGGAGATGTTGGTCAAAAGGTAAAAACTTCAGTTGTAAGATGGGTAAGTTGGGGGGGAATCTAATGTAAAGCCGGGTGATTTTAGTTAACAGTACTGTATTGTATTCTTGAGAGCTGGCTGCTGAGCGAGTAGATCTTAAATGTTCTCGCTACGCATATAACCATATGAGGTGATGGATTTGCCAACTGACCTTATTGTGATAATCATTTCGCAATGTAGACGTATATCAAAATCATCACATTGTAAACCTTACACTTAACATGATGTTTATATGTCAGTGATATCTCAGTAAAGTGAGAAAAATTTTTTAGCCATTCAGTTAGGTATGTAATGGCACCTCATGGTTTTGATTGATTTCTGTAGCTTTATAATGGGCCTTAAAATTGGGTCATAGGAGTCCTTCAGTGTCATTCTTTTCCAAAATTATTTTGACTATTCTAGTTTCTTTGTTTTTACATTTAGATTTTATGATCACTTCATCTGTATCTACAGACAATTCCTGATGGGATTTTGTTCGGGATTGCATTAAATCTATAAATTAGTTTAGGGAGAGTTATTTTAATGCTATTGAATCTTCCTTTTTTTTTTTTTTAAAATTTTTTTTTTTTCAACGTTTATTTATTTTTGGGACAGAGAGAGACAGAGCATGAATGGGGGAGGGGCAGAGGGAGAGGGAGACACAGAATCAGAAACAGGCTCCAGGCTCCAAGCCATCAGCCCAGAGCCCAACGCGGGGCTCGAACTCCCGGACCGCGAGATCGTGACCTGGCTGAAGTCGGACGCTTAACCGACTGCGCCACCCAGGCGCCCCAATGCTATTGAATCTTCTAATTCATGAACATAGGATTTCTGCACTTATTTGGGTCTTTGAATAAATCATCACTGTTTTGTAGTTTTCAGCATACGGATTCTGATACACATATTTTGTTAGAATTATATGTACATATTTCATATTTTTGGAGCTACTATAAATGGCATTTAAAAATTTTGTTTCCAATTATTCATTGTTAGGGCATAAAAATGCAATTTATTTTTTGTATATTGAACTTGTATCTTGTGACTTTGTTAAACTTGCTTATTAGTGATAGGAGGCCCCCCACCTTGATTTTTGGAGGGGGGGGGTCAGTTGTGTTTTAAGGAGATATTAAAAAAATAAGAAAAATATCTTTTGTAATTGTCCATGCAGTTACCATTTCTGATGGTCTTTATTCTGTGTTCTGCATCAAGATTTTCATCTGGTATAACTTTCCTACTGCCTGAGAATTTTTTTTTTTTTTTAAACGTTTCTTAGACTGTAGGTCTGCTAGTGTTAAATTCTTTTAACTTTTGCGTATCTGGAGAAGTGTACTTTTACCTTTTTTTTACAAGGTGGTTTTCCTGAGTATAGAATTGTAAGTTGGCAAATTTATTTTCCTTTCAGTAACTGTAAAGTTCTGTTGTATTCTAGCTTGCATTGATTCAGGCAAGAAAATTTTCTGTGCTTGTGTTGCAGCCTGAGAAGTCTTTCTAGGCAGTAGGCTTGAGGTAGTTTTAGGGCTTACGTACTTTTTTTTCCTACTCTCAAAGATTACGGTTATGCATTCTCCAGTATCCAACGTCTGAAAACATTTGGTTTCACACATTTTCTCTTGTTTTTAAGTTATTTCATTCAGGAGTAAATTTGGTCCATTTCACTTCATCTTGCCTGCAAGCAGAAGTCCAAAGACTTAAGAATTTTAAACATCAAAATTCCTCATAGAGTGGAAGATTAAAATGTCAGTAAACATGTCATTCCAGTAATTCGGATGTATGTCTTACATAGAGAAACTAGATTTAAGGTTTTTCCTAAGGCTAATGGGTTCATACTTTATTTCACTGATTTCAAATGGAAATTTATTTATTTATTTTTATCTATTTTTAAGTTTTTAATGTTTATTTATTTTTATTTTTGAGAGAGAGGGTGCGTGCTCAAGCACGTGAGCAGGGGCAGGGCAGAGAGAGTGGGAGACACAGAATCTGAAGCAGACTCCAGGCTCCAAGCTGTCAGCACAGAGCCCAGCGTGGGCTTGAACCCACGAACCATGAGATCATGACCCAAGCTGAAGTCGGACGTTTAACCGACTGAGCCACCCAGAAATAGAAATTTAAGTATGAGCTTACTAGAGATGTAAACTAAGTTGAAATGGTATTTTGGATGGTCACTTTTCATATTTTACATAAAAACATTTTAAATGAGTATTTAGTGTTAAGGCATTTTTCTTTTAATTCCAGATTCCTGGTACAGTGTGCTTTAAGGACTGATTGTTCAGATGAACTTTTTCAGATTAGTGGAGCAAATTTTTAGAAGAGCCGCTAATAATAGGAGATGGAATATGCTTGATATTTTTATTACTTTTATTCTTTGAATTTCTGAGTTAAAAACTTTTCAAGTCATACTGGAAAAATTTGTTGTTATGATAGGCTGGGGTAGGTTTACCTCTTAGTAGTTTCTTAGACACGAACCCTTGTGAAATATCTAAGGAGTGGGAGTGGGTCATGCAACTGTTTGTTCCTTGATCTTTATTAATCAACAATTTGTGTTTTGCTGTGTTGCTCATTCTTAACAGTTTGTAGATCACAGTGGCAGACCAAATTTTCCTCAGTAGTCTTTTGAGTGTAACTGATTCTTAGGAGTTTTATATATTCCGAATGTGGATGCTTTCTCACCATATGTGTTGAAAAGTGTTATTTTCCCAGTTTGTGACTTGCCTTTATACTTGTATGCGTGCGTGCGTGTGTATGTTATAAACTAAAGTCCCAAACGTTGATGTCATTGAATTAATCTTATCAACCTTTTTTTTCTCATGACTAGCATTTTTTTTTTTTTTTTGTCTATGTTTAAAGCATTCCTAACCTATGCTGAAAATCAAAGTCATTTTGCTGTTTTCTTATAGGTTTAGGTAGCTTTGCCTCTTACATTTAGGTCTTTAACTCATGTGGGATAGGTTTTTGTATGTGTGGATATAGAAGTCTAATGTCTTTTTTTTTTTCCTTCCTTCTTACAAATAGTCTTTTGACTCACCATTATTTTTTGGTTAGGTTATTATTTGCCTATTTTGTTAGAAGTTTGCATATATATAAAGGTGTGTTTCTGAGCTCTTTAGTCTGTTGCTAAATACTTGTATTTATGTGTCAGTTCTCTTTATTTCTGTATTGTTATTGTAATTCATGATACCTGGTACAGTGCCAACTTTCTTTTGGTTATATTTGTGTAGTGTTTCTTTCTCTGTCTTTTTTCTCTAAATCTTTTTTATATTATATTTTAGATGTGTTAATAAATTGCATAAATCTGTAATAAAAAGTGTTGACAATCTTTTTTAAAAAATGTTTATTTTTGAGAGAGAGCACACGTGTGCGTGGCGTGGCGAGAGCGGGGGTGGGCGAGGATCTGAAGCAGGCTCTGTGCTGACAGCAGCGAGCCCGATGTGCGGTTCAAACTCACAAACTGAGAGATCATGACCTGAACCAAGGTCGGATGCTTAATTAGCTGAGCCATCCAGGCATCCTGCTGACAATCTTTTACTCTTAGCATATTTATTCTATTTTTATTTTGTTGTGATTAATATATTGCATTAAGCAATATTCATTTAATAGATCCACATATTGATCACCTTTTTTTTTGCTCTGCTCTTTTTCTCTTTCCATGTTTAGTGACGTTTTGAATATAAAGAATTTACTTCAGAGCTGTAGAAATTCTTTTTAGGCCAGGGATGTCATAGTAGTGTGTTTGATTTGGGCCTATGCTTTGGATTGCTGTTAGTTGAGGACTGCATATAGTTAAATTCTTGCTTGAAGATTTTATCTTCTACCCAAGTCGAATGAATTTGGGGTTTTGGTTACAAATACTCGAGGTTTTCCCCTCCAATCATTGCCATTATGGAATGGATAGTTTTCCTCATCTTTCAATGCCAGTTTTAAAAGAAAAATTTAACAATTGTATTATTATCCTATTTTAGTTTACACTTAGGTTGAAGGTGTAGCCCATTGAGGTCTCAGTGTCCTCCAGTCTCTCCAATGGGGAGAGTGTCTTATTTGACTCCTCTTCTTGGGTGGTCCCCAGCTTTGTGTTCTGCCCCTGAATGAGGCCTCTAAACCCAGCACTCAGGTTCACACACACTTTCAGATGTCCTCAGTGCAAAAAATTGTTTCAGCACTCTCTCTACCCCCTCCCCCAAGTTCTCATCCCCCTTACCCCTCAAGCCCATTCTTCCTAATTAATTTTCTTACTAGGGAAATTTCACATTAAGAACCTTGTGTTACTCCCACTGCCACAGTTGGTTGTCTTGACATTTTTAGTTTTCTGCAGAGTGGTTGTCCAGGTTGCTTGAAACCCCAACCCTTTTCATTTTATGGCCTGCATGGAAAAATAGTTTGTACTCATGACCAGTAGAGACTATTGAAGGTGCTTAAGATGGGTGATGGTGCATAAACAGTGGCTCTGGCTGAGAGGTTCAGGCTGCCCTGGCACCTTGGCTGATTTTACCTGGCAGCCCCAGAGGCTGAGGCTACCTCTCTTTCATTCAGCACTCCTGGTAACCTATTCCCAGTGCATGTGTTAGAAAGCATTCTATGTAGAATATAAATCACAGAAACAGAGCTGCGTGTTAAGTTTTTTCGTTGATGAGAAAGGATAGGAATTACAGATCCTGAATCATGCTGGGCCAGTACAAAATGACACAGGAGAGAAAAATGTAATTAGCTAGGTTCTTTCTTTACAATAGAAGAAAATATTGGTGAGTGTTCATCAGGTCAGGGACTGGGGTTTTATAATTTTGAGCCTAACATACCTACTAAAGGAAGTGGTGGTTGGTTTTGAGAAAATAGGAACCTTTTACATCAATAACTTGGTAAAGAATTCAAAGGCAAATGCATACTAGGAAGGGATATTCTGCCACAACGTTGTATGTAAAAGTCTTTTACATATAAATAGCACCTGACAAATCATTTAGGAAAAACTGTTCATAATCCAGTAGAGAAATGTGCACAGTCTACAAACAAGTTGATAGTTCATGAAAGAAGTAATAAACTCAGTTAGTAAATATTTGGAAAAAAGTAATCAAAGAACTGAAAATGAGCATTGCTGGTGGAAGATTACATTGGTTCTGCTTTGCTGGTGGGATTATCAAAGCTAAATTGTGCTTTCTGTTTGACTGTGAGGAATTTATCCTAAAGAAATATAAATTGTCCAAATTATGTTCATTGGGTAATAATAGTAAGAACTTGGTTAACAACCAGATTCTCTTCAGTAGAAACAGATTGTGGTTTAGCTGTTCAGTAAAATGCTATGAGGTGTTAATTTTGATATATATCTATGTTTTGGTATGGTAAGCGGTTAATACTGAATTAAAGAAATAGTACAAATCTTTGTATGCAGTTTTATAAACTATTTGAATATATGCATAGAGAAAAGTCTCTAAGGGTATATTCAGACTGATTAAAAAGCTTTTTTGTTTTTTTCTTAAAGTGCTGTCTTTGGGGAGGCGCCTTTACTGTGTTGCAGATTCTCTAGTTTTAAGGATTGTTCATTCATTTAGTAAATAAATTGAAGTGCTTACTACCTATTAGACATTGTAGAATTAAGGGGCACATGGGTAGCTCAGTCAGTTAAGCGTCTGACTTCAGCTCAGGTCACGATCTCGAGGTTTGTGAGTTTAAGCCCTGCATCGGGCTCCTTGCACTGACAGTGTGGAGCCTGCTTGGGATTCTCTGTCTGTCTGTCTGTCTGTGTCTCTCTCTCAAAATAAATAAACTTAAAAAAATTGTAGAATTCAAAGCAGATGATGTTCAGTGGAGCTTATGCTGATAAATGCGATGGCTCCTCCCCGCTCTTTCCTCCAATGGAATGTTTGGTCCTTTTTATGTGCATTTATTATTATTATTTTAGAAATGTGTATAAAACAAATGAATGCATACTTTACAACCACAGATATTAACTTGAACTGTATATATTATAGCAAGTATCCAGGTTATAGCAGGCATAATAGATACAGGTTTTGGGTGTTTTTTTTTGCCTTTATGCAAATTTGGTCTGCTTAATTTTGTTGTAGATGGCTTTATTCCTTTTTTGTAGATTTTTGGAAATCTGAAATAAATGTGTACAGCTGAAATGACAGGGATTGCATATAAGATTGCCACTGTCTTCCTCTAGATAAATAATAGACCCTATGGAGTAGCAAGCAAATTAGTTAAAATATAAGCTATAATGCCTACTGTTTTATATGGGAAATCACAAGATTACTTTGGGCTTTTGTCATAGAAGTCACTCTGCTGAAATTCTGTCTCCTACATTCCTTACCTTCAAATTTAAAATATACATCGTTTTAAAGATTATTCAAAACTTAATATACATACTTGATTTGAAGAAACTTTATAAATAACTTGACTATGCCGTGTCTACATGGTGTTACATTTAGCATGATATAGAAAAGAAATATTTGGAAAATAACATAGGCATTTTGACACAATAGCTTTTTTCAAATTTAATGCTGGTGCTGGGAGGGTATACGTCTGTACATGCGTGCTGATGTAGAGTTTATTCATTTGTTTGTCTGCGTGCATCAACGATAAAGGTTAAAACCTACTAACTCTGGAGAATTAGTAGTAATCCAGCAACTTGTTGACAGATCAGACAGTATAGCCTAGTGTGCTTTGTTGCAGCTGTATTTGGCCTTTTTTGGGGGCCAAATATACTAGAAAGAGACAAGAACAACACTAGATAAACTAAGGAGATATAATGCAGAAGATACAAAAAAGTAGGGTGAAGTCTTCATCTCGAAAATGTTATATGTGTTTTATATTTTATATATGTGTGTATATTATATATATATATATATATATATATATATGAATATGCGTATATATATATGAACAGTAGTGTTTTTCTGCCAAAGGTGGCTTTTGAATTTGGGGACTTGGTGTTTTTGTTTGTTTGGATTGTGTGTCTTTTTTTTTTTTTTTTTTGAATTGTTGCATTTCATGTGATTTAAAGTAAAGCAAAGTGAGAAAATCTGGTAAAGAACTGTGAGGCTAAGTCTTCCTGTGGCATGGTGGGAGCAGGAAGTGGCGATCTTACGCTTTTCTGCTTGGTGTAGAGGGAGCTAGTGTGTAGGAGTGTAAGAGGAAGAGCTGCTTATGGGGTCCTTAATATTGGAAATGACTTTTAGGTCCTTAGGCATGGTCTGAGTTGAACACCTTACTGCTTACCCTGTACTGTAACCTCAGATACTGTTTGAATCCTACTTCGTAACTGTCACCTTGAGCACAGGATTTGCTTTCTTTGTGGCTCAGTTTTCCTATCAATGAAGTAGGGTCTTCCTATTTCATATAGACATTGTGAGGATTCAATGAATAAATATTTGTAAAGTGCTTAGAATAATGCCTGGTACATATCAAGGCCTCTAATATTAGCTATTTGAGCAACTTACTAAGTTATCTAGTTTTGATTTCAGTAGTGTATTTCTGTAAGAATATTTTGTAATAGCAAAGCATTTTCAATAGTTTGTTTGAAAAAGAATGGTATGTAGGGTGCCATGATAGCATCGTGCATGATGCTTGCTTACTCTTTAGTATCCAGCACATCCACTGAATGAAGAGCAGTAGGTCCAGAGAGGCTGAGAAATCCAGGAGCAAGACTGAGGTGCTTAGATTTTGTTATACTGCCTTTATTTTGATGCAGAAGATGTATATTAGTTGAAAATTGGAGAGAGGGAGATAGGGTAGATTAACAAACATGTAAGTTCTTGCATCTTCTCTAAATTGTTAAGTATGGGTAACAGTTAACTAGATTCCTTTTTCCTTTATCCTTTTTGTATGTATTAATGATTTCATTAGGTGACTGGGATTTTTAAATTTATCTTCTTTTAAAAAAATTATTTTTTGGAGGGAGGGAGAGAGCAAGTGAACATGTATGTGAATAGCAGAGGTGCAGAGAGAGAATCTTAAGCAGACTCCATGCCCAGTGTGGAGCTCCACGCAGGGCTCGATCTCACGACAATGAGATCATGACCTGAGCTGAAATCAAGAGTCGGACGCTCAACCAACTGAGCCACCCAGGTTCCTTGCCCCACCCCGCCTTTTTTTTAAACGAAGGAAGAGGGCTGCATACTCATTTGTTAAATAAAATAATTCTCAGAGACAGTCATCAGTGTCAGGCTTCTTTGCAACTCCACTGTTCTAGAAATTTAGGCTTCTGCTTTCCTCTGCTCCATCCTCAGCTTTTGCTTCCGCCATCTAGGTGATTCCAGCCAGGGGGAGGAGGGGTTGAAGGAGAGCATGTCTTTCCTGGTATGCCATTGGCCAGAACTTAACCTCAGACTGCACCCACAAGGATGGCTGGGGATCCCAGTATTTATTCTGTAGAAATGTATGTGTAATTAAATTAGGGGTTCTCTTAACAGAAAGAAGAGAAAGGATATCAGGGACACCTAGAATCTGAAGCAAGTTGCAGAAGAACAATGTGTATATATAAGTGGGGAAAAGTCCTATCAGCTTGCATCTGCACAAAATCACCTTGAATAAAGTAGGAAAGTTTTAATGTTTGTTGCTTCTGGGAACGGGAATTGGCTGGCTGGGATCAGGATTAGGAGACAGACTTTTCACTGTATATACCCTTTAGAATTGGTGATATGTACACTTTAATTTTTCAGCAACAGTAAACAGGTATGGAAGTCTGATATACGAGTTCAGGAATAGCTAGGTCATTAATCAGTAATTCTTAAGATTATCATTTTAAGTGTGCAACGTTTCCCTCATTTAAAAAATGTGAGTTGAAATTTCAAAAAATGATTTAGATTCAGGTAGTTTCAACTCTTCAGGATTTGTAAGGTGTTTGAGAAGCAGCCAGGCAAAGGCATTGCTGAATGTTTGGAAAAGGGAAGAATTCTCGTTATTTTTGAGACATATTTCTGGGAACGATATCAGCTTTAACAGTGCAAACATTTTTAGGGCTTGAAGGGAACACATCAGGATACTGTATTGATTTAGAAATTAATTATGGAAATACAAGTAAAATAAACTAATCATGCAATTAATTCAGGAGAGATGCACTCACATGTATGTGTGTGTGTGTGTGTGTGTGTGTTTGTATTATATATAATATTATACTTTGTTTATATCATAGAAGCCCAAGGAATCTTTTTAAAAAATGCAGCTCTTGAATTGTTTCCAAAGTAAGAAGTCTCTTTTCTAACTTTCATTAAGATAGCTTAGTAATTTATGCTTTATTTCTTTGCATTTATATGAGCCAAAGATGGCACATTTAATTTTTGGCATATTTAAGTTTTCCTCTTTTCTGATAGAACTGGAGTAAACTTGCTTATAAGTTATACCCATTCATTGGTCTGATGTTTGGAGTACCCAAAGTGCAGTTAATCTTATTTCCTAACAGACAGCTTTCTGAATTTTTGAGTAAAGCTTTAGCATCCCTGATAGTTCTCTTCAGTTAAACTTAGTTAAAATAATTTTCATACAGGGGCGTCTGGGTGGCTCAGTTGGATTAAGCATCTGACTCTTGATTTTGGCTCAGGTTTGAGCCCTGCATCAGGCTCTGCACTGACAGCGTGGAGCCTGCTTGGGATTTTCTCTCTCTCCTCCTTTCTCTCCCTGCTCTCTCAAGATAAATAAATAAACCTTAAAAAACTTAAAAAAAATAATTTTCGTACAATAGTTCCTCCATTCTTCACCAAAATTGTAGCTCTCTATAAGTTACCACCTGTTAAAATGTGGCACTCAGAACCGGCGATAATGTTAGAGATCTGGTCAGAGTAGGTAAACTGTGGCGAGCTGATCATTGGTGTTGATTTGTATAATATGCTTTATTAATTTGGGTCATGAGTACTTTTTTAGTAGCCGTATTTCATGGATGACATACATGTTGACCTGTAGTCTGCTTAAATCCCTTAATCTTTTTTAAGTACTCAGGTGGCTGCTGAGCCATCTTGTATATCTCTGGCTGGCTTTTAGGACTTATGTGCAAGACTGCATGCTTATCTTTATTATACTCAACCTGAAAGTTTTGGTTCATTTAAAATCATTGGGGTATTTAAATCTACATTAATTTTCTCTACCATTTGTATGTCCCAGCTACTTTAGCTAATCTTTTAAATTGGAAAAAAAAGTCATTTGTTTAAAAGTTGCCTATATTTAGCAATTCTAAAATATTAACAAATGTCAGGGCGCTTGGTTAGCTCAGTGGGTTAAGCTTAAGTCCAACTTTTTCGGCTCAGGTCATGATCTCACAGTTCCTGAGTTCAAGCCCTGCGTCAGGCTCTGTGCTGACAGCTCAGAGCCTGGACCCTGTTTCGGATTCTGTGTCTCCCTCTCTCTTTGCCCCTCTCCGGCTCGCTCTGTCCGTCTGTCTTTCTCTCTCTCTCTCTCTCAAAAATGTAAAAAAAAAAATTTCTCTCTCTCTCTCTCTCTCTCTCTCTCAAAAATGTAAAAAATATATATATATATAACAAGTGTTGTATTTTAGCTAGACCCTGACCAAGTTTATCATACAAGATTGTAGTTTTTAAGCAATTTTTAATGTTAACATTAAAAAAGTAAATTGGTTACAGGTCTGTGTTTAATGAGCTCTAAACTTCAACTGTCAAGGTTTAGAAATAGAGGGCAGTAATAATCTCACTGTTCTGAGAGAACTGGTTTTTCAGATAATAAATATAAAGCAGATACTGAGCGCAAATTATGTTGAACATTGTGGAAAATTATACTGTAATGGGAGGAAGATATTGACATTCTGTACCTAGCTGGGAGGTAGGTTCTTAGTTTACTCTTCTTTGATTCTAGTATTTAATGATTAACTTTATTCTCATTCTCACTGTTTTTTACAGTAGGTGATAAGGATTATAGATGTGTAAGCCACTAACTAGAAGAATCCATAGAATGTAAAAGATTTTTGTGAAAAGCATTGTTTATCCCTGGTGAACTCCATTATTTTTACAGGTTTTTCATTTATGAACATGAGAAATTTTACTTTCTTAATATTTAGCATATGGATTAAATATTCACTTGTTTCTAAGCTTTAAAAATCATCCAGCTGTACACTACCCATTAGCCACATGTCTATTTAAAGAGAAATAAAAATTAAAATGATATAATTTAAAAATTCAGTTGTTGACTTCTAGCCATGGTTCAAGTGCTCAATAGCCACATGTGCCTAGTGGATAGTATATTGGGCAGGACAGATTATAGAACATTTTTATCATCATAGAAAGTGCTCTATTGAATGGTGCTGATCTAGATACAAATGATTTTCATTAAAATTTCTGACTATCCTCACATTAGAGATAGGATGATTCCTAGAGGAAAGCATAATAATTTTTTAATGGTTTTTATAAGAATAGAAATGGTAGAGGTTAATTATGAAACAATCTAGGAAATAGAAGTAAAAAGAACAAATAAATAATGTTTCTGTATGACTTTGTATTTTTAACATTTGTTTTATAGTCTAGTCCTTTTTTCCCTGTGTACACTGTATGGGGATGATCTTACTTGCGTATACTTCAAGTAAAAAACAGCAAGAATATAAAAGCAACTATATTAACAGGCAATATTTTTGATTTATAGAAGTCTATCTAAACTTTGTTCTAAATCTAAACTATCTATATAGATCTTCTAGGTGTATAATTAGCCTTTTGACTAAAAATGTTATTGTAAAAATACTGTGTTTCATTCTAGATTATTGTATGAGTTAGGAGTATTGGAAATTATCCCCAGTTATTTTCCTTTAAATGCTTTTAAAAAATTGTTAGTATTTGCCTGTATCTAATGCCAGGGTTTTCCTCAGACACTTCAAATAAATTCATGAGGTTTCACTACGAAGTGGTGACACAGGCACTTGGAAAACTTTATTCTGACTTTTTGCTCCTCTTCATCTTATTCAATATTTGGCTCTGTCAGCATCATCTTTGACCAGCACTATCTGTTGGTAGGTACATGCTGGCTTTGTTGGAAATGATTATGAACTTGATAGTGAAGCCTGAGTGTATGGGTGGATAGGCGAATTGAAAGTCTGTCCATTCTGGCTTTTACCTGGTTTTATGCTTCATGATGATCAGAGTTATGTATGGTATTCATTTTAGATGTGTTCCTTTGTTTTATGGGCACTGGAAGATAAGGCAGTAGATCATGGTAGTGGTATCAAGGTATGACCATAGGACGGGAGTATAGAGTGTTGCCATCTGTTTGCTTATTAGATCATTAAAGAAAATTTCCTTGGATTTATAACTTGAATCCTTTTTTCACTATGGAACCATGTTTGCTCATAAATTTAATGCTGATCAGCCATAAGGAATTATCAGGGAGGAGTAGAAAAAGTTTCTCAATAGCTTACTAAGAGTTTAAGAAGAAAAGATAATAACTATTTTAATGAGTACTTTATTTACAGTTACTCTTTACTTTAAAGTCACTCATTTAATGTAAAATTAAGAATTGTCATGGTGTAGCCCAATAATTTTATGAATTTTTCTGATATTAAAAAGTACTGAAGTAAATTGTATCTTTGTACTTTTAACCATCTGCCAGATAGGATTATATATGACTTAAATAAAGAGGATCTTGAGATTTCATGCCTCCAAATTATAGTAATTTCTGAGACTTCAGTGTAGCATTCAGAGTCTTAATTACAGGGAAGCAGAATGATTAGTTTTTAGTGATTGTGATTTGGTACATATGCACATGCAGATAGCTAAGAGTGGAATAAGAAATGAAGATAGCCCTTTTATAAATGTTAGGCTTTAAGGATAGTAGAGTCATCCCAGAATTTGCCTGGTTTAGAATGGCTTCTCCAAACTTGATGAACATTTACGTATGTGCTTTGCATAGGTAAATTTTAGGATAGACATTTTGAGACTCTCCATCAAAAGGCCCTATATTTCACAGGAGAGGAAAAATCAAGAGATTTTGAGTGGTTACTTTGCCCCACATCACATTTTCTTACCTCATCAAATGCTCTTGAAGTGGTAGTGAAAGGATTTTTTGGTAACAGAAGCTATTCTGCTTCTTTTCTTTGTGGGGGCCAAACCTGGGATTGTACCCAGAGATTTGAGAAATCATATACGTTTTCTTTAGTGACTCCAGGACACCTTATAGCACATAACATTGTAGAGTAAATCATTAGCAGGAAAATTTTGACAAACTGTTGGAAAGCTTGAAACAGTCTTGAAAGAGAGCTTTTACTTATCTGATGAGAAAGTAAAGAAACAATTATTAAGTATCTATGGAGTGTTAAGCACTGTGATAAACCCTTATTGAAGTCTTCTAATTTGAATCCTTTTGTCAGTCCTCTGTTACTAAACCTGAGAGTCAGAGAGAAGTTCCCCAGGATCTCCTGTAGCTAATGGCAACTGGAATTTGTCAGGATTCCAGAAGTCTGTTCTTTCCATCGTTCATTTTCTCTTGCAGTATTCTTTATTACAAAAAAAAAAGTCTCCTTAACATAGTATGTTACTTTTTTTATTTGGTGAAGACATTGTGAGAGTGAGTACATAATGGGTGTATGTGAGGGTAAGATGAAAGACCGGAGTTGGAGTGGGTTTGAAGTATATCATGAGAAGACATCGCAAAGGCAGTTCATGGTAGCTTAAACTGATAGAGGTTATGACAGAAAGCTATTCAGTATTAATGGTAGCTATTATTACTCTGGAGATTCTGTGAATTCTCACATAATTGAATAAAGTTCTTTCCATCTGCGCAAAAGATGGATATTATTTGTTTATGGCAACAAGGACCACAGTAATAATTTAGATTTATAACTTATGAGTAAAGTTATCAAAGTGCTCCTTATCTGGCAACTATTTGTATTTTATAGGTAAGAAAAGTATTTATGCCACAACCAGTGGCTCTTCTAATAAATACTTAGGTATCTAAGGAATGCTGCATGGACTGTGTCTGAGGTAGAAGTGAAATATATTGATTTCTTGGGTGATTGAATGGAGGATATGTGCATTATCTCAGGAAGGAAATGCATTTTAGGGTTTTTCTTTCTTCTTAAATGTTTGTATTTTTTATTTCTAGGCTGTTCGCTGCTACGAATCTCTAATCTTAAAAGCTGAAGGAAAAGTGGAGTCTGATTTCTTTTGTCAATTAGGTCACTTCAACCTCTTATTGGAAGATTATCCAAAAGGTAATTTTTTCCCCTTGTTAATTACTATTTGACTTATATATGTATTGAAAATAATTGTAATTGTACTCTACTGAGGGAGCTATCATTTTTACTTTTAAGAAGGTGTAAGCTTGTGAACATCCTAAACAATGAGAAAGAAAAATGGGGTGGGAAGAAATGTGAAAAGTTCATGTAACTCTATGTAAATCATCAATAAGTTGACCAGTTAAACTGATAACCACCTATACGTGCACTTCTGTTCTGTTTTGGGAAAAATCCCTGCCCTTTAAAGGTTCTACCATAGTAGAAAGTGAGCCATTGATGGACACTCTGGAGAAGTAACAGAGACTCTGTATTTCTCTTCTTTATCCTGGCTGCAAAACTTCCATTTTAGCTAGAAAATATTTAAATGAAAATCTGATCTGTAGTCATGTTATTGTAAAGGTAAGTAACACAGAGAGGTGATTACATATGAGCTTGAGCACCGGAGAGAACACATTTTTTATTCATTTGAAGTTTTTTTTCCTGTAAGAAGTGAGTTAAATGACTGAAGGCAGCCCCCGAGATAGGTCCTTTTTATAGTACCAAGCTGCTGATGCAGATCATTACTCACTTAGGAAGATAAAGCACCCCCAAATACCACCCACTCCCCCAATACCAAAGGCAGAACCCATAGCAAAGAAAAATTGTATCCTTAGAAACCAGAAAGTTTTAACCTTCTGATGATAGTAAACATCTGAATGCAGAGGAAGTAAACATAGTATGTGTTTAGTGGGCAAAGCAACTGGCAGGTTTCAGGGCTGGAGCGAAGGATCACTGCTGTTTAATATTGATGTTTTATTGTGCCACTTTTTTATTAGGTCAGGTGAACACTTTCCTAACGAATATGCAATTTTTATTTGACATGGGTGTTATATATGAGGTTTGAAGTTAGGTTTCTCTCCCAGCTCATCTCTATTGTTTATAGTGGCATTATCCTTAACAGATTATATATATATATATATATATATATATATATATATATATATATATATATATATAATCTGTTAAGGATAATATAAGGAATATATATATAAATATCCCTGAGCTTCAGTCTTCTAATCTGAAAAGCAAGAGATAGAAGGATTTGGGGATTGCTCTGTGAAACTGGTTAGTACTTAGAAAATGTCTCCAGGATCCTAGGTATTAATCATTATTTAACACTCTATGTTTTAATTTTAATTAAGGCTAGTAACTCATTTAAAGGAAACTGTTTTAAAAAAGACACAGAAATCCTGTATAATACAAATTTTTAATGCCACATCTTTTACTTGGAGAGCATGCTAATTTGAAGGCACATAAACAGACCTAGACTTGAAAATTAGGTTTGTATATGGAGGATTGGACAGAGGTTCTTGCTGCTTTGTTGTCAGATAGATAGATAGATAGATAGATAGTAGCTTTTAAAACTTTATTAATTTATGAACTTAGCTATATTTTCCATTTATAAAGTGTCTGGCTATGAAGGTAATGAAGAGTCTAGGAATATTTGTTTTGGATGTTTTTTTTTCTTTTTTGGGAGGTGAGGTGGGGGTATGTGGCAACTAGACTGTTGGCAAACTAGCTGGCAGGAGTAATCTAATAAGATGGGAGAAGAGAATGATAACCTTTGAGGATTTTAAGTCCTGGAAAAGAGGTACTCTGAGACCCATTTACTGTCATGTAGATGAACTGGCCATTGATAGCTAGGCAGTAGGTCAATTATTTGTAACAGGAAGGAGAAGAAGGTGGCAGTGGATGCAGTATATTGGTATATTTTTCTATTTTAATATTTTAGTCTATTTTAATATTTTAAGCTGATGGCTTCTGTTTCCTTGATGTTTTTTTAATCCTCCTTGAGTCTTTATTGACCACGTTTCCAAGATTTTTAAAAAAAAATTCCTTTCTATATACTAATTGTTGAATTCTTTCTGTCCACTCTTCACCATCTTCCTGTAAGTCCAGAAGTAGAGCCTGTCTCTAGCAGGCCCCTCCACACTCCATCATCACCACCACCACCACCAGTTTATGGAGACATTTGTTGCCTCGGGCTGCTTCCTCCTCCTCTTTGGAACCCAGTACGAGATGAGAAGCTCTGGCCCCAACCAAATAGGCACTTAATTTTGGAGAAGAGATTATAAACCATGGCTTTTTAGGGAGTAAACAGGAACCATGCAACGAACATATTGAATAAGCTCCTCAGGTATATGTATGTGGGGGATTTACTGGTCCTGTTATTCTGAAGACAGTTCTTTTTTTTTTTTTTTTTTTAATTTTTTTTTTCAACGTTTATTTATTTTTGGGACAGAGAGAGACAGAGCATGAACGGGGGAGGGGCAGAGAGAGAGGGAGACACAATCGGAAACAGGCTCCAGGCTCCGAGCCATCAGCCCAGAGCCCGACGCGGGGCTCGAACTCACGGACCGCGAGTTCGTGACCTGGCTGAAGTCGGACGCTTAACCGACTGTGCCACCCAGGCGCCCCTGAAGACACTTCTTTAATTATAGTCATGAGTCCTCTTCTTTGTGTGGAATTTTCTGAGCTTGGGGTTCCTTGTGAGAAACTGCTTCTACTTCTGCAGTACAGAATGGTAGAATCTGTTTTGTGTACATTTTGGACTGTGTTTTTTCTGTCCTTACTTGTCATTCTGATCCCATCTTCCTTCCTGTCTTACAGGAATTCCTAAAAATTTCTGATCTGCAGATGGTATACTTTGATTATCATTACTGTTATGGATTTATTCATTAAAAGATATTTCCTGTCTTGTCAGATGAATTTGAAGCAGAAGGGAAAAAAGATTTTCTAAAACAGTTTTTTAAAGCCTTTCTGGTTCGCAATTTGTTTGAAGAGTTTGAATTTTTAAAAACAATTTTGATCATCTGATTGGGTCATTTGGCTTCTCGGAATTTATCCTTATTGTAGGAAAACGAAGGCTCAGTGCACACGGCCTATTGCAGGTTGGATTCCTCTGGAGGGAGTTGAGCATTCAGGATATTTAGTAAGGAGGGCCTTTAGGATCAGCACCTGTGGAAGGTAGGGGACAAAGGATTGGATTGGAGAAGAGGGAGGAGTGGACAGAGGTGAGAAATTGAGCTGTCACAGCCTTGGCCAGGTCCGTGGGGAGCCTTGGAGCTAGAATGGCCCTTCAGAGCTATCCCAACTTTGGGGCAAGGTGAACAGGCCTTTATACTCCATCCTTTTGATACTGGATACTGGCCAGTCTGGGAAGGAGTGTGACCTCGGGCAAGGTGGCTCTGCACCTAAGGCAGCTCACTGCTGGAGGCTGTCTGCGGGCAGGACTCCCAGTATTCCTTCCTTGAAGCAGGATTTGAATGGGTTTTCGCTGCATCTACCATACCTCCTTGCCACTCCTCACCCCAAAGCTAACCCGTTAACCTTTGCCCAACCAAAGAGCTGATGGAGCTGTCAGACAGGCTGTGTTAAGCCATGGAGATGGGGCGGTGATTTCTCTTCCTTGGGTTGGAAAAGAATCCCAGAGAGCCCTGGGCTGTAGGACAAGCATAGATATTCTTGTGAATATATGTGATGGACCTTAGGAGCAGTTTAATAGAAATCGTGTGTCAGTATCTGTAAATATGTGTGGCAGATTATAGGAAATGATAATCACTAAGTGAAGTAAGTTATTTATAAAATTAAGTAGCAAATTACCTCAGACCACACATCAAAATTATAAGATAAGAAACTTGGGAGATAGTAAGAATTCCTAAAGGAAAACAGTTGAGGGAGATCTAATAATTACCCGTTCCTGATATCAGCATGAAAACCTTGAAACTTTAAGTTTCTTTATGGTTCATGGTGAGCTGGGGGTTTTCTTTGAAATTCCTGCCAGGGATTGATTTCTCTCCCTTCCCTCCTTCCTTCAAGTAGTTTGTCATTTTGTTGCATTGTCTGTCACTTGTGGTCAAAATAAATTTTGGTTTTAGTTGCTCAGCAATTACAGATGTCTAGGGCAAATGTGAAGAGGTCTTCATCAGAGTAGATGAGCTCTCTTTGTCTTCTCTCTGTCTTTCTTGGGTGGAATGACAGTACTCCATCCTAAGATATATGAAGTATAAGAACATAGAGTGCATGTTTTCCAGTCATAGATGTTGAGTTTGGCTTCTTCAAAAATTACTGTTTTTGTTTTTTTAATCCTTGCATGGTTCTCTTCATTGTTGTAGCTGTTAGAACTAAAGGTTGTGGTTCTTTTAAGAATCTGCTCTGTTTAAATTCCTTTCACTTAGAGAATCATTGGGAATTAGTTTGCATAGTATATATGTTTGCTATACAGTAAAAATTTGTGTTGAGATAGTAAAATAAAATGAAATAAAAACCCAAAGTACTGACCTAAACGGCTGTGTAGTATCCATAGAAAATGAATATTACTATCTCTCTGAAAACCCATTGCGGTTGGGGTGATTGTTCACGCATTGTCATTGTACTCACAGTCATTGCACTCGATTTTTCCACGTGACTTCAGTGTATTGAGTGGTTTTTGAACTGTGATATAAATATATATATTATAATATATATTTAATATATATTTAAATATATAAATATAAAAATAAAAAATATAAAGATCACCAGTGCCTCCACGCCTTTCATTGCAAATTTGGGAATCCCCGATTTTGCTCAGTCTGCTCATGGCCTAGAATTACAAAATGCACTGTAGAAATACCGAAGGGAGCAAAATAGTCACCATAACCCAGGCTGTCACAAGCCTGTGTCTAGGCAATAAGCACAAGTTATAGTAGCTTCAAGAACCAGAGAGCTGTAGCAGAACACATTGAAGGGAACACAAAGAAGACATATAGTTGGTGTCTCTTGTAGTAAGCCAGATGTGACATACTAAAAACCTTGAGGAGTATATTAATTTAATAATGACAAGGAAGCAGTAAGTCTGAGATTTCAGTATGTGCATTAATTTGACTTGAAGGCCTCTGAAGGTGCTGATGTAGCGACAAAAGGATTGTTTCTTTGCTTTTCCAACTTTCTGTCTGCTTGAATCTGTAATATTAAATCTTTTCAAACGTGTGGAGAGAGGGGGATGTGGGAACAAAGATCTGTTGTGGTGGATGCTGTTCAGAGGGCTTTTCAAATGTTAACATGTATTTAATATGTATTAATGCTGCATAAAAAGGAAAAGATGGGGGCGCCTGGGTGGCTCAGTCCGTTAAGCATCCAACTCTTGATTTTGGCTCAGGTCAGGATCTCACAGTTCATGAGTTCAAGCCCTGCATTGGGCTCTGTGCTGGTAGTGCAGAGCCTGCTTGGAATTCTTTCTCTCCCTGCCCCTCCCCTGCTCCACACACTCTCTCTCTCTTCAAATAAACTTAAGAAAAAGGGAAAAGATGTGTTTTAGGCAATCAGGATTTGAGAAGGCGAAAGGTGCTAGTGAGCTGAGTACATCAGTCATTTATATGAAATGAAATAGTTAACATAAGCTCTCTGAGATACTCATTTATTCCAGGGTATAAATAAAAATTTTTCAGTCAAGCCTCAGATAACGAAACAAAACAAATCAAAGAACTCTTTAGGCAACTGCAGCCTCTTCTGGCCTAAAGATGGCAGTCAGTACAGTTGACATAGCTTTGTCTCCTTCCAGATCCGCAGACTCATCCACTAGCAGCTAACCTGTAGTGTTATACATTGGGCTACAAATACTGAGTTCTGCCTGCAGTTAGTACATAGCCTAATATTGGGAGTATAGATGGAATTTTAAATCTTTTCCTTCCTTGCATTTCTATCACATCTAACTCTGAAGGCGGCTCCCTTTTTTTCTGGCAAGGCTGTCACCTTTAACTTACATTGTTGTTTTGTTTTATCCTGTGCTGCATATATGGACTTGTCACCAGGCACACCCTCTTTGTTTTGTTTTGACAGTCTTAACCCAAAGCCATAATATTTCCAAGCATGCCGAAGTCGTAAATCTTTCTTAACCCTCTTTACTCCCTACTGTATTTCTCTGGAAATACGTCTCTCTTTATTTAATTGCAAACAGATTCTATTGTAGCTTTGAACCTCTCTTTTTATTCTTCAGTTACACCTTACTCTTTTATTGAAAAACTCTTTAGGCTGCTTGTGATCTCTAAAGAATTAACTAGAATTAGTGGCTTGATATCCACTCATTGTCAGGGAAATGCAAATCAGAACTACAGTGAGCAGTCACCTCACACCTGTCGTAGTGGCTAAAATCAACAAGACAAGAAATAACAAGTGTTGGCAAGGATGTGGAGAAAGAGGAACTCTTGTGCATTGTTGGTCGGAATGCAAACTGGTGCAGCCATTCTAGAAAACAGTAAGAGGTTCCTTAAAAATTTAAGAATAGAACTACCCTACGATCTAGCAATCACACTATGGGGTATTTACCCAAAGAATAAAAAACCCCCACTAACTCAAAGAGATACATATGCCCCCAGGTTTATTGCAACATTATTTATGATAGTCAAACTATATTTATAGTAGTCAAACTATGGAAGCAGCCCAAGTGTCCATCAATAGATGAATGGATAAAGAAGATGTGGTGTGTGTGTATACACACGCACACACACACACGCGCACACACACACACACACACACACTGGAATTTTATTCAGCTATAAAAAAAAAAGGAATGAAATCTTGACATTGCAACAGCATGGGTAGATCTAGGGGAGTATATAATGCTGAGTGAATTAAGTCAGTCAGAGAGAGACAAATACCATATGATTTCACGCACATGTGGAATTTAAGAAACAAACGAGCAAAAGGGAACAAAAAAGAGAGAGGCAAACTAACCAAGAAACAGACTCTTAACTATAGAGAACAAACTGGTGGCTATCACAGGGCCGGTGGGTAGGGGGATGGGTGAAATAGCTGATGGGGATTTTTTTGTTTTAAATAACTAAATCTTTTTTTTAATGCTTATTTTTTGTGGGAGAGAGAGAGAGAGAGAGTGAGAGAGAACGAACACACAGGGTAGGGGCAGAGAGAAAGGGTGACACAGAATCTGAAGCAGGCTCCAGGCTCCGAGCTGTTAGCACAGAGCCCGACGCAGGGCTCAAACCCACAAATTGCGAGATCATGACATGAGCTGAAGTTGGACACTTAACCGACTGAACCACCCAGGCTCCCCAGTGATGGGGATTAAAGAGTATACACTTGTTATGATGAAAAAAATAAAAGGAAATAAAAAAAAAGGCTTAATGTCACAGTCTCTTAGTAAGTGGTGAGGTCAGGATTAGAACACAGGTTTAACTAAAGCTGCTTCTTTCATACTACATCCTATTGCCTTCCTGGGAGCCCTCCTTTGATGATGTTGACCATCTCCTAATTTTAACACAAGTACACTTATTTTAACATTTACACAAATAATATATTTGGTGTTTAAAGAAAAATATTATAAGATACGTAACCATGAAAGTTAAATAGCCTGAGAGCTGGAGCCATGTGTTCACATCTGTATTTCACTGTTAGCCACTTAATACTTATGAAACACTACGTGAATGCTTTAATGACCCATTGGTCTTTTATCATCTAGAGGCACTTGTTTTTAAACATATTTGATGCTTATCTTTTATAGACTTTTCTATTACAGTAAATTTCCAATATTTGAAAACTGAGTTAAACTCTGTAACTTTCTTTAACCCTGTGTATCATGTTAATTTCTCCAGCTCAAAAATACACTTTGTAACATTTCAGTTTCCTGAATAAGTGTCTATCATACAGGTAGGAGAATTCTCTGTTGGATGTGTAAACTATTTCTTTCCTGCTATTAACATCATCAGTATATTGTCTATCATTGTAGCTAAATCTTTGTTTTTATTTTTAGAAGGAATACGTTGATATCATAGGCTTTACTGAGCAACAGTACACACACACACACACACACACACACACACACACACGCACACACACACCCTTGAAAAACGTGTTTGAACTGCATAGCTACACTTATATGTGGAATTTTTTCAGTAAATACACTGCAGTACTATAAATGTATTTTCTCTTAGGATTTTATTAACATTTTCTTAACATTAGCTTACTTTAAGAATACAGTATAGGGGCACCTGGGTGGTGCAGTCGGTTAAGCGTCCGACTTCAGCCAGGTCACGATCTCGCGGTCCGTGAGTTCGAGCCCCGCGTCAGGCTCTGGGCTGATGGCTCAGAGCCTGGAGCCTGTTTCCGATTCTGTGTCTCCCTCTCTCTCTGCCCCTCCCCCGTTCATGCTCTGTCTCTCTCTGTCCCAAAAATAAATAAACGTTGAAAAAAAAATTAAAAAAAAAAAAAAGAAGACAGTATATAATACATGTAACGTGCAAAATACATGTTAATCGACTCTTTATGTTAAAGCTTTCAGTCAACAGTAGGCTATTAGTAAAATTTCTGGGGAGTTGAAAGTTCCATGTGGATTTTCAACTGTGTTGTGCAAGGGTTAACTATTAAAACTTTTGAGTGCTAAATTAAGCTACAAAAAAGTTTTACTAATTTATACTTATAGCACTAGTAGAATGAAAAAGCTGCCTATTTCCTTAACGTTTTCCCAGTTTGGGCTATTTCCATTATTATTATTTAATTTTATCATTTTCATGTATGAAAAATGGTATGTATATAGCATGGCTATGAAGGACAAATGACTGTGTATAGTACCCTTTTCTCATCTGTATAGGTGATTCTTTTATCCTTGAAAATTTCCTTGTTTCTTCCTCTTCTGTTTTCATGAGGTCAAGGGCCAAATAATGAACATGGGAGAAAGATTAAAGAACACTTAAGTTGTTATAATAGTTAAATTTAACTTGCTTCTCATTGTTTTCTCTCGTCTTTATTTTTTTCAGGCCTAGCTTCTTTGTTAGTACTTTGACAGTTTTTAAATAATCTTTTAAATTATATTTTTCTTTTTTTTTAATCCAAAAAGACTACCTGTGCTTATTTAAAAATGAAATAAAACTCAAAATTATGCAAAAGTAATTTGAAGTTTGTTCATAAATAAAGTCGCTTCCCAGGATTAAAAAGATGTGAGCTTTGGCAGTTGGTTGATAGCGAGTTGATATTAATTTGTTTTGGGCACATCACTCTTTGTTAGGTGGCAAAAGCAAACAAAAGTTTTGCCTGAAGTAATGTTAAAAAGATTGCCTAGTGGGGTGAAGAAGGACTTCTTGAACTGGTGAAGAACTCAGGGATCACAAAGTGAAGATGAGATGATTTAGGGAAGTAAGAGCCTAGTAAGATATATGCTACAGTCATTGTGAAAAAGGTTTAAGCATTATAAGGATGTCCAAAGAAATGATTCCCCTTATTCTCTATTAAGGACTTTAGAAAAATGTAGTTGTAGTGGACTAGGAATTCTTTTTCGTGGATAGAGTAACTGACTTAGAGATTTGAAATGATGGCTTTGCTTTGAATAAAAGGATTTCACTAGAGAGACTCTGGTGATGGGCACTTTTATAGTCTTTAGAGTTTGAATGATTTATTTGGATCAGGAATCATAAAATATGTTAAGATCTTTTCTTAGAATAGAATGCTAGGTCTAATGGGGTAAAGTAATAATTGTTGAGAAATGTGTAAATGAGTGGAAAGGTAACAAATGCTCATGGAAGGAAATGTGTGATTTACAGATTTATGCTGGCAGTTTGTTGACTTTGAATTTGAGGGTTTATATTTATTTCTTGGTTAATCATATTGTAGTACAGATGCCATGTTTCTCCCAACTGATAGTCACATAGGCTTCAGTTTCAGTTACTTTGGAAGTACCATATTATCTCTTTAAGGGCTCCTCTAATTCTAAAATGTGAATTTTACGAAGTCACATAACATATATTATTAGGTTATTGGAAATACAACCTTCCAAAGTTGTTGGGATTCTATAGCATCATTAAAAGGGCAGTCCAGATTTGACATGGTGACCGGACAAAATTGCTAGAGACTTGGACTTCTGTTGGTTAGGATATTTTTAGGCTCAAAAGCAAAGACCTGATTCTAGCTTAAATAATAAGCACATTAATCGCCTCCCATAATTGGAAGTTCACAGGTGAGTTGTGTACTAGGCCTAGTTTGAGGTCTAGAAGTATCCAGCTACTTTCCACTTGTTTCTCTTCTATGGGCTTCATACTAAACATAGTTCCCTTTGTGGTGGCATTTGGTGATATATATGCTTCCTTGTTCGCATCCAGCAGTAGAGGGAGAATACCTTTCCCATGACTGTCTTTTATAAATCAGTGATGATTTCTGGACATGAACCTTGTTTGACTATTCTCTTCCAGCTAGTTTGATAAATAAGTTGGTTTACTTTTCTTTTTAGAAGACCATTAATCAATGACCTTTATGAACTAGCACAAATCATGTGTGAACAACTAGAAAATGCAGGATGATTTGCAATCAGCTGTTCACCAAAACTGGATGTGCTTCCAAGGATAGGTTGGTTGGCATCATCTTTATGCCAAAAGATGAACATTATTTAAGTTACTTATTCAGATATGTAATGATGTTTTTGGGTAATGCTTCTCTAATTTGAACTTGCTTAGAACGTTCTCTGGATTGTATTCATATATATTTTGGCTGTTTACTGATAAACAGTATGGAAGCATTATACATGTAATTCTAGAAAATGTTAATTTCCATTTCCCTCCATTTTTATCATTGTAAAATTTTATTGCATTTGTTAAGTCTTATTTGAAAAATCCAAGTCTTTTTTTAATTGAGGTATACTTGATGTATACCATTAGTTTCAGATGCTATACAGCATAATGGTTCAATATATACATTGCAAAATCACAATAAGTAGTTAACATCCATTACTGTACATAAATGTTTTTTTCTTGGGGTGCCTAGGTGGCTCAGTCGGTTAAGCGTCCAACTCTTGGTTTTGGCTCTGGTCATGATCTCACGGTTCATGAGCTCAAGTCCCCATGTTGGGTGCTGTGCTGATGGAGTGGAACCTGCTTGCGATTCTCCCTCCCTCCTTCCTTCTCCCCCTCCCCTTCTCTCCCTTCCGCTTTCTCCCTCCCCCCTCCCTCCCCTTCTTCCCGTCCCCCTCCCCTCTGCCCTCCTCACCTCCTCTGCATGCTCTCTCTCAAAATAAATGAACATTAAAAAATTTTTTTCTTGTGATAAGAACTTTTAAGATTTACCCATCAACTTTCAAATTTGTGGTACAGTATTATTAACTGTAGTCAACCATGCTGTACATCACACCCTCCATGACTTGTTGCTCATCAATTAAAAAAATGTTTTTATGTTTATTCATTTTTGAAAGACAGAGACACAGCACAAGCAGGGGTGGGGCGGAGCAAGGGGGACACAGAATCCGAAGCAGGCTCCAGGCTCCGAGCTGTCAGCACAGAGCCCGATGCGGGGCTCGAATTCACGAACCGTGAGATCATTACCTGAGCCAAAATCGGATGCTCAACCAACTGAGCCACTCAGGCGCCTCGCTCATCAATTTTTAAAAAGGGCTCTCACTGCCAGTTCTAATGTGTGTATATAATTTTTATTTTACTTTTTTTAAAACCCCCCTCTGAGTTAAAAAAAAAATTTTTTTTTTTCAACGTTTATTTATTTTTGGGACAGAGAGAGACAGAGCATGAACGGGGGAGGGGCAGAGAGAGAGGGAGACACAGAATCGGAAACAGGCTCCAGGCTCCGAGCCATCAGCCCAGAGCCCGACGCGGGGCTCGAACTCACGGACCGCGAGATCGTGACCTGGCTGAAGTCGGACGCTTAACCGACTGCGCCACCCAGGCGCCCCTAAAAAAAAATTTTTAATGTTTATTTCTGAGAGAGAGAGCGCGCGCAGGGTGGGGGGGGGAGGGGCAGAGAGAGAGGGAGACACAGAATCTGAAGCAGGCTCCAGGCTCTGAGCTGTCAGCACAGAGCCCGACTCGGGGCTCGAACCCGTGACCTGAGTGACCTGAGCCGAAGTTGGATGCTTAACTGACTGAGCCACCCAGGTGCCCCCTCACTGAGTTTTTAGATCCACAGGAACTGTAGTTTCTCCCAAAGCCTTTTATGCCTTGGGGATTTAGGGTTGTGTGATGCCCTGTTTTAGAATTGAGTTGGAGCAAGGTAATTGTGGGATGGATTTTTTTGTGAAAAAAAAGCATCGCAAAAGAAATACTCCCTTTGCTCTTGGAGGTGGTTGAGCTCTTGCTCATTCTTAGAAGTGAGGTCCCTTGTGGGAACAAATAACCCATCGTATTCTGGAGTAGACTCAGAAAATCTTAATCCTTTTATCAGATTTGGTCTGTGAGGAAGGTCATGTTGATTCAAGAGGAAGCCTAGATTCTGTTCAAGCTTAGGTTTGAGATGTGAGTGCAGTTTTACATTCATGAACTCCTATATATTTGACATTTGTTACTATGTCTGACTATGAGGAGGGGGAGGCCCCAGATTTCTAAATTGTTTGCTCTTAAATATCACTGTCTGTTGGGAGGTGGTGGGTATGGTGGGAGGCTTGTTATAATGTTTCTAAAAACATGTATTGTTGATTTTGAAATGGGACATAATTGCAACTCATACTTATTTTCCCTTTTTCAGCATTATCTGCATACCAGAGGTACTACAGTTTACAATCTGACTACTGGAAGGTTAGTGAACATTTGCATGTCTGTTTCCTATTTATTTTTTGGGCTGATTACTACTGATTATGCTCAAAATAAACTGTGTTCTTTTTTTCTTTGTTTTGTTAATTACTTAAAAATACTACTTCTAAGGAAAAGGAATTGGAAAGAAAAAATATGAATGTTCTTTGTACTATTTTGTGTGAACCACTTTATATTTTATTAAGAGAGAGAGATTGCTCTGACACAGTTTATTGGCCAAAGATGATCTTAAGAGCAGGAATTTAAAAGCAAGTATAACCAACGGCAACAAAATGATTCTTTGTTTTTTTGGTCTTAAGTTGGTACCTGGGAATAAAAGACGGCTGAAGATGGGTGTATGAGACTGAAAAGGCGAGGCATAATGGGAAAATTGTAATCCTTTTTAGTACAGTTTGTCTATGATTGGAGCTCAGAGGACAGTTGAGCCTTTATTTTTTTTTTTTAAATGTTTATTTAGTTTTGAGAGAGAGAGAGAGCGAGCAGGGGAGGGTCGGGGGGGGGGGGGACAGAGGATCTGAAGCGGGTTCTGTGCTGACAGCAGAGAGCCCAATGCAGGGCTGACTGGAACCACTGAGCCACCCAGGCGCCCCAAACCTAACCGTTGTTTAAAAGTCTCACCTAAATGAAGAACTGTGCATAATAGTGAGTCATCCATTTTCTTAGTTTAAGTACTTCATAAAGTTACCGGGGCAGGTTAATCTTCACATCATGTTTATTTTTAAGCATAAATTTATTGACGAGTGGGGTTTCTTTAAATTGCCATTTTGGGTTTTTAAGATGTATTTTATTTTTCCATCACCTAGTTTATCTTTCTTTTTGATTTGTAGAAGTTTTGACAGTATATTTTGGTAATTTAAAAAATGTATTGAGAATACTTTCTCTAGTCTTATGTTTTTTTATTTATTATTATTATTATTATTATTATTATTATTATTATTTTTTACTATTTCTTTTTTTTTTAATTTATTATTTTTTAAAATTGACATCCAAATTAGTTAGCATGTAGTGCAACAATGATTTCAGGAATAGATTCCTTAGTGCTCCTTACCCATTTAGCCCATCCCCCCTCCCACACCCCCTCCAGTAACCCTCAGTTTGTTCTCCATATTTATGAGTCTCTTCTGTTTTTTCCCCCTCCCTGTTTTTATATTATTTTTGTTTCTCTTTCCTTATGTTCATCTGTTTTGTCTCTTAAAGTCCTCATATGAGTGAAGTCCTGTGATTTGTGTCTTTTTCTAATTTCACTTAGCATAATAGCCTCCAGTTCCATCCACGTAGTTGCAAATGGCAAGATTTCATTCTTTTTGATTGCCGAGTAATACTCCATTGTGTATGTGTGTGTGTGTGTGTGTGTGTGTGTACATATACACATACACACCACATCTTTATCCATTCATCCATTTTTGGACATTTGGGCTCTTTCCATACTTTGGCTATTGTTGATCGTGCTGCTATAAACATGCGGGTGCACGTGTCCCTTCGAAACAGCACACCTATATCCTGTGGATGAATGCCTAGTAGTGCAACTGCTGGGTCGTAGGGTAGTTCTATTTTTAGTTTTTTGAGGAACCTCCATACTGTTTTTCCAGAGTGGCTGCACCAGCTTGCATTCCCATTATCTTTAAAGCTCATTGAAATGCAGTTTTTACATAGCATAAAATTCACCTGTTTTAACTATGCAATTCAGTGACTTTTAGTAAATTTTTAGAGTTGTACAACTGTAACCACAGTCTTATTTTAGGACATGTTCATCTCCCCCATAATGAAACCTCAGGCCCAACCTCTGGCAAGCACTAATCTACTTTTTGTCTCTATGTATTTGTATTTCTGGATGTTTGGTATATATGGGATCATATCTTACATATTTTTTTGTGACTGGCTTCTTTCACTAAGCATACGTTTTCAAGGTTGATCCATTTGTAGCATTTATTAATACTTTATTTCTTTAGTTATTAGTAATATTCCATTGTATGGCTATGCCACATTTTATTCATTCATTAGTTGATGAGCATTTTAGTTGTCACTTTTTGGCTATTGTGACTAATGCCGCTTTGAACATGTGTGTTGTACATGTTTTGTGTGGACGGATATTTTCAGTCCTCTAGGGTAGATAGCCAGGAGTGCAATTGCTGAGCTGTAGAGTAAATCTGTATTTAACATTTTAAGAAACTGTTTTCCCAGAGTGGCTATAACATTTTACATTCGTGTAATGTAAAGGGTTTCAGTTTCTCCACATCTTGTCAGTGCTTACAATTGTTCAGTTTTTGAGTGTAGCCAGCCATTCACGTGGGTGTGAAGTAGCATCTTGTTATACTGTTTATTTCCATTTTTCAAATGGCCGATGATGTTTAGCATCTTTTTGTGAACATATTAGCTATTTATGTATATTCTTTTTTATTATTTTTTTAATGTTTATTTATTTTTGACAGACAGTGTGAGCCAGGGAGGGGCAGAGAAAGGGAGAGGGAGGCACAGAATCCGAAACAGGCTCCAGGCTCTGAGCTGTCAGCACAGAGCCTGACGTGGGGCTCGAACTCACAAACCATGTGAGATCATGACCTGAGCCGACGTCGGACACCCAGCTGACTGAGCCACCCAGGTGCCCCTAATATATTTTAATATATAGTAGCACTCTGGTACCCTTTCCCCATTGTTCTTGTTTTTAGGATTTTCTTGGCTGTCCTTTCTTGGTTGTTTTTCTAAATAAACTAAATTGTTTAGGTCCACGCAAATATCTGATGATTTTTTTCCTCTGGCTTTTTTGAATTATAATTTACATTATTTATTTTAAGTGTACAAGCTTGCTGTGTTTTGGCAGTATATATGAGGTTGTGTAACCATTACTACAATTAAGATACAGAACACTTCTGTCGCTCAGTGTTCCCTTGTGCCCCTTTACAGTTGAGGCCCATTCTTGACCCCCGGTCCCAGTTAATTATTTGCTTTCTATCTCTCTAATTTTGCCTTTCCTAGAATGCCCACAGCTGGATCCAAGTATTTTTTTGCTTTTCATGTCTTTCACTTAGCATGCTAATTTTGAGACTCATCCATGTTATTGTGAGTGTTAATACTGTCTTCTTTTTAAGCTTTAAGTAGTATTTCATAGAATGATTATGCCACAGTTATTCTGCTTATCAGTTGATAGATATTGTGTTGTGTCCAGCTTTATATTTCTTTAGGTACGTATAAATGAAATGCTGTGAACATTATTGGTCTTCGTGTGACCATAGGTTTTCATTTTTCTTGGGATATGTACGTAGGATTTGGAAATCCTGGGTCACATTGCAGTTGTACGTTTAACGGCCAGACTGGTTTCCAAAGTGGCTCTACCATTTTACATTCCAACTAGTAACTTGACTTTAGCCATTCTAGTAGGTTTTTCATCTTGGTTTTATGTGCATTTTCCTGATGATAGTGATGTTGAGCATCTTGTGTGTGCTTTTGGCCTTTTCTTTTGTTAATTTACCTGCTTACACCTTTTGCTCATTTTTAACTTCTTTTTTTGTCTTGAGTTGGATGGGCTGTTTATGTATTCTGGAGGAAAGCCCTTTGTCAGATCCCGGTATTGGAAATACTTTCTCACAGTCTTTGTCTTGCCCTTTTGTTTTCTTAATTGTGCCTTTTGAAGAGCAACTCTGAAACTGGTTCCTGTACTCAGAAGGCAGGGAGAGACCAGCCAAGAAAGGGGCAGGCCCACGCCAGGTTGGTAGGTGGCACTTTTAATAAGCAAAGGAACTTATGTATGAGGCTTGTCTTGGGCTGCTGTGAGATGAATAGTTCCCTGCACCCACCTGCCAAATCTTAAAAGTTTATAAAGAGGCCTTAACTGGGTTTAGTATGTATGCTGTACAAGTGTTCTTTTCAATGGCGTTCCCCAACGATAATTTTAGATTTACTGTCTTACAACTCTCTTTCCTTTTAATAACTGTAGAATCGGTATGAAGTATGCCCTCTTTTGTTCTGATATATATTTTTTTCTTGATCAGCCTGGCTAGAGGCTTATCAGTTTTATTGATCTTTGTAAAAAAAAAAAAAAACAAAACTTTGTTCCGTAGGTTTTTCTTTTTTTAGTATTGTTTTCCTGTTTCATATTTCATTGATTCTCTATTTCATTGATTCCTGATTGTCTTTTGTATTTGTTCTGCTCACTCTGTGCTTAATTTTCTTATTATTTCTTTTTTCTTTTGGAGAGAGTTCCTGTGCATACCCCCTTGAGCAGGGGTGGGCCAAAGGGAGAGGGAGGGAGAATCTTAAGCAGGCTCCATGCCCAGCACGGAGCCCCACACAGGGCTGTGAGATTACTACCTGAGCCTAATCAAGAGGGGAACATTTAACCCACTGAGTCCTACCCAGACGCTCCTCTCATTATTTCTTCAGGTGGAAGCTTAGATGATTGATTGTCTATCTTTTTTCCCCTAATATAAGTATTTAAAGTTATATGGTTCTCTTAGCAGTGCTTTAATTGTGTCCCACAAATTTTTATATTTTGTATTTTTGTTATCATTTTATTTGAAAATGTCTTCTACTTGTGCTTTCTTCTGACCCATGGGTTATTCGGATATAAATTGTATAATTTCAAAATATTTGGGTTATTTTAGATATCTTGTTGTTAATGATTTCTAACTCCGTTTTACTTATACAACATACTTCGTATGATTTCATTCTTTTGAAATATGTTGAGACTATTTTATTGGTTCAGCACTTGAAAACAGCCACATGATTTGCATTTTTGGTTGTACCATGCTAAAAACAACAGGTAAAGGCAGTCGATAGTGTTTTTCAAATTTCTATCTTTGATTTTTGTCTTTGTCATATGCTGAGAGTTCTCTTATGATTTTGGAATTGTCGTTTAATTTTGCACTTAAAAAAATACATTTTGAAGTTTTCTTACTAGTATGCACACATTTATGATTGCTATTTTTATCTGATGAATTGACCCTTTTACATTATAAAATATTTTTATTTACCTCTGGTTATTCCTTTTGTCTTGACATATGTCATCTGATTTTAATACAGCCATCCTGTCCTTAGGCTTGTAATTTATGTGAGATCCTTTTCCTTCCAACCTATTGGTGTCTTTATTTTTACAATTCTTCTTTTGTAGACAATTTATAAATGTGTCTTGCTTTTTTACCCAATCTGAAAGTCGGTTTTTTACTCGTATTGTTTAACCATTCACAGTAATGCACTCATTTATATGATTGGGTTTGCATCTTTAAATTTGATTTTTCCTTTTATGTTTGTCCACTCAGTTTCTTGGTCTTATGTTCCTTCCTGCTTACTTCCCTTACCCCTTTTTTATACTTCAATCTTTTTTACAATTTCACTTTACTTTTCCTGTTATCTGTTCCAGCTGTTCTTTCCATTATTTGTTCACTGGTGGTTCTAGGGATTATAGTATATATTGTTAATTTTTACCAGTCAAGTGTCCGTTAATGTTGTATCAGTTCACATAAAATGTAGAAAGTGTGCAGTTATATAGATTCACGTCTTACCCAGCCATGGCCTTTATGTGACAGTTGTTACAATATGTATTAAGTTTATTAACTCCACAAGATGATGTTCTTTTGCTTTGAACAGGTCCATGTATTACAGTGCAGTAGTAATTGCTTGTATTTACCCATATGGTTACCATTTCTGATACTCTTCATTACCATATATATATATATATATATTTTTTTTTTTTTTTCCCCCGACTTCATTTTTGAAGGTCATTTTTGCTGGGTATGGAATTATGGGTTGGCTTGCCTTTTTTTTTTTTTTTTTTTTAAGTGAAGTTCTGACTTCTTGCCTCCATATTTCCTGATGAGAAATTAGCTCTTAATTGAAACACTGTCCCTGTACACCATTTGTTTGCTTCTTTCATGATTTGCTTTTTCTCTTTGGCCTGATCATGATCTACCTCTTCATGGTTGTCTTCATATTTATCCTGTTGGAGGATTTTGAAATTGCATTAAATAGGGGAAAGTTTTGTCATTATTTCTTCAAATAATTTTTTTGTTCATTCTCTTTTCTTCTGGGAACCCAATTCCATGCAAGTTAGATAATTTGTCTTTATGTAAATGTCCCTGAAGGGCTCTTATTTTTTCTTTTTCTCTGTGGTCTCCACATTGGATAATTTTTCTGTTTCAAAGTTTATTTTTTCTTTCCTTTGTTGTTATTTAATTATTAACTCAGTCCATTGAATTTTATTTCAGATATTCTGTTTAACAGTTATAGAGTCTTCATTGGGTTATTATTTCTCTTTCTCTGTTGAGATTTCCTGTCTATTTATTATGAGCGTATTTTGTTGATGATAATTAGAATAGCCACTGTAAAGTTCTTGTCTGCTATTTTCTAGTATCTTTATCATTTTGGGTTTGGTTTCAGTTGATTTTCTTCTTTCCTGAGAATGTGTTCTGTTTTCCTGGATCTTTATATGGTGTGTAATTTTGTGTGGGGGACTGGTCATTATGAAAATTATGCTAACTCTTGGTTCTATTATTTTCTTCTAGTGAGTGTGTATGTGTGTTTGATTTTTGTCTTTTATCAGGCAGTTATCTGTATTGGACTTGAACTGCAAACTCACTTCCTTGGAGTACAACTTAAGTATCAATTTAGATCTTTTGTCTTTAGCTGTGTTAAGTCTGTAACTTGCATGCAGGAGTCAGTCAGACATGTTGATAGAATTTAGAATTCTCTTCTGTGGCTCTTTGTTTTCTGGAATTTGTTTTAATTTAGTGGGTTGTGATTTCTCCTGGTTCCAGTCTTCTGGTTGTCTATATTAGAAAGACTGCTTTCTCTACTAGTGACCCACTCCTGTGTGCTATGCCTGGCACCAAGTTAGTAGCCAGGAAAATCGAGCTCAGTCCTTACAACTTTCCATCCTCTGAGCATGGCCTTCTGTATTGGTTTCCTATGGCTGCTTTAACAAATTACCACAAATATAGTGGCTAAAAACACAAATTTAATTATCTTACAGTTTGAAAGTCAGAGTCCCAAATGAGTCTTAGGGGGTTAAGTCAAGTTATCCGTAAGGCTGGTTCCTTCTGAAGGCTCTATTGTAGCGTCTGTTTGCTTGCCTTTTTTTCCAGCTTCTGAAGTTTGCCCACATTCTTCTGGCTCATAACCCTGTATCTTATTGCATTTTGACCCCACGTTGCCTTCCTTGGCCTTTAACTTTCTTGTCCCCTCTTATTAAGGACCCTTGTGTCTAACCTGGATAATGCAGGATAATCTTCCCATCTGACGATCCTTCATTTTATCACAACTGTGAAGTATCTTTTGCCTTGTAAGGTAAATTTCTCAGGATATTGACGTTTTGGGGGCCACTATTCAGACAGCCACATCTTTCCACCAGAATCTGCCTGTTTCTGTTTACTTTTGAGTGCCTTTTGTTAGCTGCTTTATTTTATGTATTGTACATTCTATAAACTAGAGTTTATAATTTTTATAAAACTGTAGTTATTTATATTTATTACCTCTAGGAGGGTCTTCTCCAGTATCATCTTACTTAGCCTTCATTGGAAGCAGTAGTGTGATATGTATGGATACCACTTTGCTTGCTTTTGAACTTAATAAAAATGTAATCGTGCAGCATATTTTTTAAGTCTGTCTTCTTTCACTCAGTACCGTATATGGTAGAGTCACCCCTGTAGTTGTATATTGCAGTAGTTTGTTTTCATTGTGGTATAATATTTCTTTACATGAATATGCCACAACTTATTCATTTTGTTGTTGAAAGACACTTGGTTTTTAATGAATTTTGGCTGTTGCTGATTATAACTTTGCAAGTTCCTGATGCCTGGTAGTTGTCTGATGCTTGAAAACAGATGCAAAACAATATTTTGTCTAGCTTTTCTAGCTATAATTATTCAGATAGAAGAGAGAAATTAAGTACAAAACGGATTAGTCTACCATTGCCAGAAGTGGAACTCCCTCTAATCTTACCTATAATAAGGAAAGCTTAATATAGAATTTATTATTTAACAACTTACTGTAGATATTTGTGATAATAAGAGAACATAATTACCGAATGCCCAATACATGGAATACTAATTAGCCATCAGAATCATTTATCATTGGTAGTGTCTTATTGTAGAGTTCTTAACAAGCAATTTGAGATCCTCCCGAGGGTCAACTGACTCCCCAAATACGAAGAACACAAACCCAAGTTTATTGCTTATCAGGGTAAAGAAGAACACCACTTCTGCAAAGCTTTGTTGTTATCACAGGGAGGAAAGTGAGGTCAGACTTGATTGAGAAGTGAAACTTTGTCTTAAGGCAGGTCTTCAGTTTGGGAGCTTGATTGGGTAAGAATCTCCACGTATGTAATGGTCTGAATATGGCGGTTATGGCTAGGCAAGGAGTTTTGAGTTAAGGGATTCAGAGAATCTTGGGCCTCAAACTGTTGTTGATGCTTTTCACGAAGAGTTGGTGGTTCCTGTAATAATGGACAAACGATGTGCCTGGGCAGGACACATGGAAAAGTGAAGTAAGGCTAATTAATGAAAACGGAGGACTAGCAAAGTCGTGTTAACATTGACAGTCAGGGGTAGGTTAGGTTCTCAGCTCTCCAGGTTAAGCGTGGGAGTAGACAGACATCTTTGGTTCTCTCAGGATAAAGAACTTGTGCCAGCTTTTGTCAATTAAAGACATGAATGCCACTTACTTTAATTTCTATTTTCTAAGTATCGATAAAAAATATAACAGTATTATTTGTGATCCAGTGAGTATTTACCCAGTGAACATACTTAGTGGCTGGTGGTGATCCGAATTGACATTCACGGCAGTGAAAGTCACTGTTTAGGTTTAACTTTTTATTTTTGTATTATTTTGTCTGATTTTGTGTGATTTATACCCACAATGTATTGTAAATTGAAGAATGTAAGTATGTGATTGATTTTTAAATGAAATATGACTGAGATAATTATCTCCTGAGTTTTAGTTGTACTTACTTCTTCAAACCACATCTCTTCAAGCCTGTCCTCTACAATTAGATCTTAGAAAAATAAAACGATTCCCCATTCTGCAGGGTCTCAGTTATTCATCTGAAATTCTTGAATCCAGAATTGTGTAGAGTTGGGAGGATTTTTTTTTGGATTTCAGAAAGATAATAATGACCTTACTATATTACACACTATCCCCTGTGGCAACAACATATTTACATCTCTGCAGTGATCGCGTGATTGGTTATATTAAGTGGTAAGTAAAGACTTGTGTCAGTTCAAGTCTGGGTTTTCCTACCCAAAAAGTTTTGGTGGTTGACTTATGATAAACTTTAGTTTTTGTTAGAGCCTTTTGGAATTCTGGTTGGACAGTTGATCTGTAATCAGTAATTAAATCTTAATTTTTGGTTAACATTCCAAAACTCAGTAATGTTTATTATGGAATTAGAAATTTTATTTCTTGAGAAATCGTACTTGTTCTTACCTAGTTCAGTACAAAGGAGTCATTTTTGAAATGGTGAAAATTTGCCAGTCCTCTCATGGCTACTATATCATGCCATTATATCTTGACTATTAGTGATTGTAATAAGTAGCTTTCTAGTGCTAGCTAATAATAAACAAAAGCTTACTTACTCAGCAACTCTATATACTGTGTAGAAATAGCATAATAATTTAGAACACAATATAGGGAGGAAAAACTTTGCTCTGACTACTTAAGTTCGTGGTGAGGGCCTGTGAATTACTTAAAACAGATAACCAGGAGGGGGAAAAGTTGTTTATACATGCAGTGCATATACCTGTGGGAGAACTCAGTGATGAGTAATTCCAAGGCTGGTTAGAATTTGGAGCTATACGCCAACTGAGTAGGTGATGGGGGGGGGGGGCGGGGAAGGACACTTAAAGAAAACAACTTTTGGGAAAGATAAATGAGCCCTTAGGAGAATAGATGGGAGATAATGATAGTCTTGTGACAAAGTCCATTAGAGTTGCTCTATGGGAGGGAGTTTATGACCCTTGGATTCTTTCAGGAGGCTCTGCTTTTGCACACGAGGGATTCAAGGAACTCGAATGCTTTCAGCTGAAAATTATTCTTACGCCAAAATGGCATACTTCATAGTACCATGTCCTGATCCCCTTTAGCAACAGCAGCAAAACCTAAGCTCTTCCGTGAGTCAGGAAAGTTTACTTTTTTTTTCCTTTAATGTTTGTTTGTTTGTTTAGAGAGCAGCAAGCGCTAGTGGGGGAGGAGCAGAGAGAGGGAGAGAGAGAGAGAGAGACAGACAGACAGACAGAGAGACAGACAGACAATCCCAAGCAGTTAGCAGGCTGTCAGTGCAGAGCTGGATGCGGGGCTCGATCTCATGAACCGGGAGGTCATGACGTGAGCCAAAATCAAGAGTCGGACGCTTCACTGACTGAGCCACCCAGGTGCCCCTGAGTCAGGAAAGTTTAGAAATTGCTGTTATGGTTTATACTATGAAGTAGAAAGGTAGGAATAAAAAAGTGTGTGCTGTTACTGCTCTTATGTGTTTGAGTCTACAAATAGAAGACTGTAAGGACACGTGTTAAAATGGGAAGAAGTTCCTGATGACTTCTCTTAAGTATACTTTTTTAAACAATTCTGTTACACTTTTATTTATAACTGTGAACTTTTAAAGTAAATAAAACCTACTCTTTTTCCATCTTTTTTTTCCCCACTTGAATTTAAAAAAAGAAAGAAAAGCTTTTGAATTATGGTAGCATGCTTGTCTAAAAGAACCATTGATTAATAGTTGCAGAAACTAGGGAACTAGTAGAATCTGTGCTCATCTTCTGACTCTTCAGGGACTTTTTCTTTCTTTTCTTTTCTTTTTTTAAATGTTGTATTTATTTTTGAGAAAGCGCAAGTGGGGGAGGGGCAGAGAGAGAGGGGCAGAGGATCTGAAGCAGGCTCTGAGCTGACAGCAGAGAGCCTGATGTGGGGCTCGAACTCATGAACTCTGAGATCATGACTTGGGCCGAAGTTGGATGCTCAACCAACTGAGCCACCCAGGTGCCCCAGGGACTTGTTCTATCGCGTTATTTATATCCATCACTAAATGGCTTTTACCTTCATTAACAAGGGCTTTGTTGGCAATACAGGGATAATATAGTTCCTGCTCTCGAGGTGCCGAGACACGAATAAACATACGTTTTTGGTAAGTGGCCAAAAACATTGCTGAGGGCCACGAGGGAGGCAGAAGTATGTATCTTGGAGTAAAGGGTGTGGGGAGTGGGGATGAGAAAGACTCCACAGAGAAGTTGCAATTTGAGGGAAGGATTAGTGGGAGTTTTCCAGCTAAGAGATGCGGAGAGGCAGAGAACTGAGCCAGCACGTGAAAGTGTACAATAGGTGTTTAGGGAACTTTCACGTGTTGGTCTAGAGCAGAGGCCCAAACAGTTTCTTAAAAGGATGAAATGGTAAATGGTTTAGGCTTTGTGGGCCAAGAGACAGTGTAACCATTATAGTACGGAAAGATTAGTTTTGGTTCTTAGGCTTTAAAGAAAAAATTTGACCGGCTGTAATTTGTGGACTCCTGTTTTAGAGCCTGGGGTTATTGTTGGCGTAAAGTGGGCAAAAGAAGGCAAGGGCCAGATGGATAGTAAATGGGTTTACAACAGCAATCTGGAGTCTTCGATTTGTCTCAGTATTTGTTCAATATCTAGTCAGTTTCTATAGGGCTGGAAGAGTCATAAAATTCAGTAAAACACAGTGACTTCCAACGATTAATTGGAATTGCATTGACTTTGTACATTTTGTACATTAAAAAAAGAAACTCTCCTTGTAAAGAGACTACTGTCTTTCTCAATAAAATTTTATGATTTCTCTATAAAGTTCTTGTGCATATTATAAAGTGTATTTTATATCTTACAGCTTTATTGCTATTATAAACGTCATTTTAATTTTTTAAAATCTCTGCTGATATATAGAACTGCAGTTGGCTTCTATGCGTTAAGTTAAATTTATCAAGCAATTTCACACTAACTTTTACTAACTTGACTGATTTAACTTTGTTAGCTTGGATTTTCGTGTAGATTAACCTACCTTTTAATTAATGATAATTTTGTTTCTTCATTTCCAATTCTTTTTGATCTTTTTCCTGCTGTTGAGGTAACTCGGATGCCAGCACAGCATTGATTGAAAGAGGTGATAGGAGAATAGAAAGGAACTTCTTAACTCTAATGAAAGCCAACTTTTAAACATTTCATTTTAAAAGTCAACATTTTTCTTTTGTATGCAAATGTTTATTCTGCATCCGCTGAGATAGTTTTGTATTTTTTCTGTTCAAACCAATCTTGTATTTCTGAGGTAAGTGCACACTGGTAATGAGTTTTTATCATTGTTAGGTATCTCTGGATCAGGGTCACTAACATGCAGTATCTTGACATTTTGGTTCATGATTGAAATTGGTCTGTATTTTTCCTTTCTTGAGTTGTCTTGATCTGATGCCTTGGAGCCGGTCGGACATTCTGAGGAGCTGGACAGGGGAAGAGGAAGCAGAGAGCAACAACCCTTTCCTTTAAGGGAATCATGAAATCATACACATCCCCTTCATACATCTCTGCCTGGCGAGAATGTAGCAATATGAGCATCCCGAGCTGCAAGGGAGGCTGAGAAGTGACTTGACTTTGTCTGATTGTAATCGTAATAGGATAGAACACAGTGAAGAGAAGGTGCACGTGTTGTTGCAAAGTAGACTACACTTGTAATACAGATTAGCTCATGGTATTGGTTAGTTAGGGAATTAGAATTGTGGCTGTATGACCTGAAAGTCTTCTTGTTTCGCTTCAACTTTTTTTCTAGATAATGGGAATATAATGATAACCTTCTTAGGAAAAAAGAAAAGGCTCTTAGCTTGGCTGTCGCTCTAGCAGCAGGAGTGCTGAGTCCAGATTTTAAGAAAATGAACCACGAGGACCTGCATCCTCGTCGTCAGAAAGGGACATTGCCGCTCTGCTCTAGTGAAAGGGGTGCCAGCATTCCAACTCCATTGTTTGGTTAATTTTTAATATCAACTGTGGCAACCTATGACCGTGCTGAGCCTCCTGCTTGAATGGTTCAGCCCATCTCCGGATACCAACCCGTGACTGTTTTTGAAAATCCTCTGGTTATAATGTTGCATAGGTTTTGAGGAGTCTCGTCCGTAACTCTAGTTTATTTCTGAGTCCTCTTAGTTTTAATGTGCAGGGTTGTTGTTGTTGTTGTTGTTGTTTTTACAGCACCGAGACTTCCCAAGAATTTTATGTATCATGTTTTATCCATGGAGCAATTATCAGGTGCCAGAAAAGTTTTTGGTGGTGTTAGATACACCGTCTCCTTTAGTTTTCCTAAAAATTTCAGGTGCCAGGTAGTATTTTATATGGTTGGTTGATCTTACTTCATTCCTCAGAGCAACCCTCTGAAACTGATCATTTAACTTGTTTCCTGAGTCTTAATAGATAATAAATGACAAGACTGGAATTCCAACCCAAGTCTGATGGCCTCTGCCGAGTTCTTGATCACTCTCCCGAGTGATGAACTCTCCCGAGTTCTTGATCACTATGCAATATTACACACGTTTTGGAAGCAGAACTTTTACTCTGATGCTGTAATTTTGGGCATTATGGCTGTAATGAGCTTTAGCAACATCTTTTACTATATTATAAGTAGGAAGACTCTTTGTAAGTGTCCAAATTAAGGAAGTAATTCGGTATAAATTGAATTTAGCAACGTATTAAATTCTTTGATGAAAAAAATGTGCAACAGGTTATTTAAGGCTGTAAGAGATTGACTTATTCAGCAGCAAACCTTTCCTAGATAACTTACACATGCAGTTACTTTCCCATAGGGATCAAAAAAAGGATTGGGTCCCTCTCTACCATTTAGACTCCTGTTCTAGTGGAGGGGATAAGTAGCATATCTGTAATAGACAAAAAGATTCATTTAGAAACATGTCTCAGAAAACCTAACTCTGTTTGGGCTTTGAAATGTGTCAGATAATACTTCTAGAAAGAAGAGGTGAGTGAAGTGTTAAAGGATGGATAGGAATTTCCCAGATTGAGAAGTGAGTTGAAGGAAAGACGGCACTTGGGTTTTCAGCAGCAGAAGCAAACATGTTTAAAATCACAGAAATGTGCAAGAGCGTATTTTATTCATAGATGTGCGTGTTATTTGTCCTGATGGAAGTGGAGGCTATGAGATTGGGAAAATTGAGCAAGGCTAAAAAAAAAATGAGGCCCCTTTGAGCCACCCTAGGTTGTAGCGACTCTTCAGAGGAATTTCAGGTAGAACAGTGTCATGTTTGAGTTTTTGAAAGCTCACTGGCAGTGGTAATGGAAGGTAATTGAAAGGGGTTACACGGAAGGGGAGGTTAGAATTTGGGAGAGGAGTTAAGAAACTATTGCAAGAGGCCAGGTAGACAAAGTTGGGGTCCTAGATTACTTGGAGAAAGGCAGTAAAAATGGAGAGGGGATTGATTCAGAGGCTTTTAGGTTGTAAAATGAGTTTTATAAGTAGAGTAAATGGCGTTTATTGGTGGGAAGGAGGTAAAAGAAGAAAAATAGGACTACTTTTGTCTTGCTTAACTGGTGAGATTGTTACCACTGTCTGAAATTTTCCGTAGGGGGGTGGCGCCTGGGTGGCTCAGTCAGTTAAGGGTGCAACTTCAGCCCAGGTCATGATCTCACGGTTCGTGGGTTTGAACCCTGCATTAGGGCTGTGTGCTGACAGCTCAGAGCCTGGAGCCTCCTTCGGATTCTGTGTCTCCCTCTCTCTCTGCCCCTCCCCAGTTCATGCTCTGTCTCTCTGTCTTTCTCAAAAATAAATAAAAACGTTAAAAAAAAATTGAAAATTTTCCGTACCGCTAGAACATCAGACTCTCCTGTTCAGTCCAAGATTTGTTGAGTTTCAGGTATTTGTAGCATATCCAACAGGTGGAGGTAACCAGAAGGCATTTGGAAATTCACTCCTGGGGTTTTGGAATGCCTTCTGCCTCCCTATCCCCTCTTTTGGTTCCTGGGTAGGATGAAGAGCAGATTTTTTTGTTCCCACTGTGCACCACTACCTATGTGGGATTAGTATCAGAGAAGAATAAGGTTAAGCAATTCGGTATTTTTCTAATAGTTTGGCGTGTTTTTATTTCTTAATGATATTCCTGTATAAAAATGATTATCTTCAAAGGTGACTCTTGGAGTATGGGATGCTTCGTGGTGCTACAATCAAATTGTTATTCTATCCAAAGATTACACATTTTTTAAAAAAGTTTATTTATTTTGAGAGAGAGGGAGAGAGAATCCCAAGCAGGATCCACGCTGTCAGCGTAGAGCCCGATGTGGGCCTCGATCCCACGAACCATGAGGTCATGACCTGAGCCGATACCAAGAGTCAGACACTTAACGAACTGAGCCACCTAGGTGCCCCAGGAATTCATTTATGTAAGAGCATATGTAAGACCCCCAGGTCACTGTTTCTAAAGCTGTGTGGTTTAGAACCCCTGGCTGAGATAGCTTGTTTTTCCTTCTCCTTTCCTAGCCGTCCTTGAGATGCAGTACCCAACTACTACCTCTTTCCTAGTCCTTATTTTACTTCACTAGCTCTTAAATGGTTGTAGCTTGGAATATATTATTGTGCACTTAATTTCATAATCTGTTGTCATTAAGTTGTAAATTCATTGAGGATAGGGATTTTTATCTGTTCTCTACCATCTTTCCAGTGCTGATAACTCTGTTGTGATTCATAACAGATGCTCAATTAATGTTTGAATTATATTGTTTACTGTTATGGAAAAATGAGACTTAACTGTTTGCCAAGATATGTAAGTTCCTGGTTAATAGGAACCACGCCTCATACTATATGTCATCTAGGGATCTGAATTTAATAACTGAGCTTAAATACTGGGTGATTCAGTTTACTAAACCTTGGGGCATCCGCTGTGTACAAGGCACTGTGCTAGGTAGTAACGGGATACCCAGATGATTAACACTCCTGCCTCTTTGGCACTTTTGTCTGGTGAGATGGCATTTAGTCAGTACACAAATAACAACACAGTAGTTAAAAGAGTGAACTCCGGAGGCAGGCCTAGATTCAGTTCCTGTGTCCCCCACTAGTAGCTGGCTCTTTGAGCAAGTTTCTGATCCTTGTTTGTTGATTCTATAAATGAAGCCCTCCACCACCTCGTGGGGATAGAGCCTTTAAAAAGAAATGTTGTTGGCGTTTTGTGTTAAATTTAAGTTCTTACTATTACATAGTCATACCGTAGGATAGAGACTTTGTGCTCTGAGGTCAGTTTTAGAGGTTGGAAATTCGGAGGTTGGAAAGATTACTTCTGGATTGAGGTGGGAGAAGCGGCAGAGCTTCCTGGTGAAGATGCCATTTAAGGTGGATCTTGAATAAGGATAGAATGTATAAGGTGGCAGGGATAGGGATAGGATTTCCTAGAGTGGGAAGGATAAGCTATGAACAAAGTAAGGACGTTGGGAGAATGCAGGGTGTTTCTCGAAAGCAGAAATTCCCCTCAGTAAAGTCCTATTTCCACCACTCCCCACACCACCTTCTCTGGGTAATTACCAAAATTGGTGAAAGACGTCAATCTGTTTTTCAGCCCTGCTCCCTTCTCTGCCTTTTCCCTCACCTAAGAAGACAGTTGTCTTTCAAGTCTAGACTTTCTGGGCGGAACACTTCATGACTGAATTAACTGCTCCTGCATTCTTGTTATCACTGTTCTCCCCGCTCCCCACCACCTGCACACACTTAGGTTGTATACTTCTTGAGAGCAGGGAAAGTTCTGTTTTAATCAGTTTGGCTTCTTCAGCCCTTGAGTATTGTCCCTGACACCTAGTAATCGCTCAGCTTATTTCAGGGGGTGGGGGATGGGGTGATAAATGAATGATCCTGATAAAAAACCAGTTCCAAACAAATTTGAAAAAATTTTTTAAAATACAAACTTTTGAAATAGAGGTTTTCTGAGACCTTTGCGAATGCCCACATCTGTGAATACTCCTGTAGCATGTAATTTTCTGGATTGGAAAGCTGGGGGTAATGAAGATTGAATGAAATCAAGTCTTCAATTTATTACATTTTAAGATTGTACTTAAGAAACATTTTTCAGTGTTTCCAGAAAGGTACTTGAAATTCAGAGGAAATGCACAATATAATCCTAGAACGAAGCTTAGTATTAAAAAAAAATAACTGCCTGCCAAAAAGTCACCTGGCTGCTTACAGTTTTCTTTATACTTTAAACGTCGCTGATTCTTGTTCTCTGACCAGTGACTGATAGTAGTTGTGGGATAAGTAAGTACTCTAGTCCCTCACACTTGGGCAAGATGACTCTGAGAAAGGGCAAGATGATTTAGGAATGTTCCATACTGTCTACTTGAGATCCCTAGTAGGATTCAGTCCCAGCTGTATAACCAGCCATACTGTACCCTTTATTGGCTTCTTTCCCTTCCCTGCCTCACTTCTCCACTCCCTTACTGGTATTTGCTAGGGTAACTTCCCAGGTAGACTACTTATCCTAAAACCTCTGTCTCAGGGTATGCTTCTGGAGAGGTGCAGCCCAAGACTGTGTGGCGAGAAGCATTTATTTTAAGAGTCTAAAATTTTCACGTTTGAGAATATAGGTTTGGAGAAATTTGTTCTCAAGGGTCAGTGTTGAAAGCTTTCCTTTTTTTTTTGTTTTTTTGTTTTTTTGTTTTTAACAGGTAAGGTTTACTAAAACTGATTTACTTACTGATTGGTTAAAAAGAAAAAAAAAGAAAAACCATGTAATAAATACTCAAACATTTGTTCTTTTTGAGAAAAGGAGTAGCTAGGTGGTTCCTATTTTGGAGGCCAAAGATCAGAATGAGTCTGGTTAAGCATCGTTCCGTTTTGTACCGCAAAAGGAATCACTATATGTTTAGAGCCCCAAATGTGTCATTTTAGCATGTGATTTTTTTTTAACACTAAAATTTTGTTCTGGGTTTATGCATTTCCTATGAATTCTAACTACAACCTTCCTGGCAGCACTGAACATAAAATTAAATCTAGTTAAAGAAACAAAGAACCAGAGAAAGAATACAGATAAAAGCAAGAGAGCATAGGATTAGCATAGTCCAAGCATTTTCTTATTCCTGAATAATAGGTTTTTATTTTAGATGTGCCCATGGCATTCTGCTTCACATTTTTTAAATTTTAGGGCAGGTTTGATTAAAAACAAACCAGAGAATCTCTCCAAGTCGATTGGATTGTGTGCCATCTGCTGACTCATCACTGTTGTTTTGATGTTGTAGAAATATATCGTAAATATGTTGTAATGCAAGATCGTTTTATGACTTAAAACATCTTGGATGCTGTATTTTATATTAACGTCATATGCATTAGACATATCAATGCTTTTCTTAAAAGTCTCTTTTTCCCTTTATTTACAGAATGCTGCCTTTTTATATGGTCTTGGTTTGGTCTACTTCCATTACAATGCATTTCAGTGGTAAGTTGACGTAAAACTAGTAACTCCAATTACTTCCGGTAAATGGCTTGTTTTGTTTAATATTGTGTGTGTATGTATAATAAATACAAAGTATTTTAGTGTCACTAAGCCTATAGTTTTCAGTAATCTCTTGAAATGATTAGATTGTTCCTTCAGAAATACTGACCCACTTTAGATTGTTAGAGTTGTATGTGTTCCTAAAAGAGTAGGGTATGAGATTCTGATTAAAGAAGGTTTAGACCGGAAAGCTTTTGGAATTTCTCGGTCACTCATGGATCGGTGGTCCCCAGGTAATTTGAACTGGAGAATGACTATGCTCTCAGATCTCGAGGTCTGTGGGTAAATGATCTTTGATGACCAGGATCCTTACCTTTTCAGACTTCTATACAGGATTAGCTGTGTGCATCCCTCTGCTCTCTCAAACACTCACGCACGTGCTAGTACTTTCCAGTTTGCAGTAACTAGGCACCAGGTTACAGGCTCTCGATTCTCTCATTTATACGATAGGAATAATGTTACTACTTTCAGAGTCAGAGATTAAATATGGTAGTAGTACATAAGATTTTATAAACTGTAAAGTGTATGGCCCTGTTGTTATGGCCTTTGCCCCATTGTTATTTTTCTTGTTTACCAGACAAAATAATAGTGTTCTCCAATGGAAATAACATAGACTTTGAGTTGGAAGACTGGTATTCTGGTCTCAGCGTTTCCTTATGTGTGTGTGTGTGTGTGTGTGTGTGTGAGAGAGAGAGAGAGGAGGGAGAGAGAGAGAGAGAGAGGAGGGAGAGAGAGAGAGAGAGAGAGAGAGAGAGATTTTTAAGTGCATCGTAGTCACTTACCTTTTCTATTTTATAGAGTTTTGATCAGATTAGATACGTACATTTTGTAAACCATAAAGCCCTATCTAGACATTTTTTATTTGAAGCATATTCAACTTTGTCAGAGTCCCTTTTGTTCTCCATAATTTTAACCTGAGTGAATGCTGTGAGAGTCCAAAGGAAGGTTTTGGCCAAAGTTTATAACCCTGTCATCTACCTGTTGGGCACCCTGGGTATTTATTACAGAGCTTTTACATATGGATTGGCAGTGATTCAATATGGTTTCCCTAAAGATGAAACTGTAGACTTGGATGACTTTTTCTATATGCTTTTTCTTCCCTCTTTGCTTTTGGTTCTGTTGGGTTTTGATCATCTGTGGAAACACTGCATTGTTAGAGAACACCTCTGTGTGTATAGAGTATTATAATCATTTAGATCACTCAGTTCGTTTGTACAGTCTACAAAACTTTAATTGATCTTCATGAAGAAGCTCTGTAATTTTTTTTTTCTCTTAAGTTATCCATTACTATAGGTCAATCCTAAACTTAAGCCTCTTCGCCTCATGTCCAGTGCATCATATTTAAAACCAAGGATAGATGAGGACTGTTTTAAGATACTCTTAGTTTCTTGAAGATTCTATTCATAAAATACACAGTTCTGAACTTTTAGAACTAGAAGTGGTCTTAGAGATAACTTCATTCCTTTAATTTTGTAGATGATGAAACCAAGGTGTGTGTGTGTGTGTGTGTGTGTGTGTGTGTGTAAAACTCAGTTTTATGTAACTGTTTAATTAGTGGCAGAAGCAAGGTTATGCCCAGATTCCCCAGTCTGTTGTTGTTGTTGTTTTCTGTTATACTCTGTCCCCAAGTTTGAAGATTACAGGTAGTTATTCTTTTTAATCCGTTTTTGCAGTTGTTCTCCTGGGCACATTGGTACATTCTTTATGGCCAGCCACAAGTAATTTAGCTTAAACCTGAGGCAAGGAACTCTACAGTTTAGGAATGGACGTGTATATGACACAGCAGCCATTTTTTGCCTGCCTGTGATAACTTGTAAGCTCCCTGTAGATTGAAGATACAGACGTAAAATCGGCAATGAAGTGAAACCATCATCCGTTCAAAATTGGATTGAATAAGGATGTGACCACGTCAGCTTAGGAGACTTATAGCTGTGGAACATTAATATTACATGCTTCCTTATCTCCATATGATTTCTGTATCCTTCAGTTGACCTAAGAGATGAAACTGAATGATAGAAGGACAATGCAATGTCTGAATTAACAAGTGCCCTCTGCTTTCTCGGCCCTGTCCTGGTCACCACCATTTTCTTATTATGTTTTCAGTTTTAACTTTAGCTGCTTCCTAAAATGATGTATTTCACACTCTGTCTGAATCCATCCTAGCTGTGTGTTTTCTCTTTTGCCGGTCAGATGTTGTTCACAGACTCTGTGCCCCAAGTTTTGTTTTTAGCTTATCTTGCTATTTCTTGAACAGCTGCAGAATTAGCATGGAGTAGCTTGGTGCGTTTCAGAGTACAGCCTTAAGTGATAGGAACTTCTTTAGGTTAAACCTGTGTGTTTTATTTGGTTCTATTTGTAAGTAGCTGTTAGTAGTTGGGATCAGGCATTTTTTTTTCTTGTTTCTGCAATTATTTACATGAAATTCTGGGATTTCCTAAAAAAATGTTTCTAGAGAAGAGTGTGTTATACCCCTTTTTGTATTGTGAGCTCTAAGGGTCTTCCTGGGATATCTCAGAATGTTGTATCTTTACTACATTTGTAATTTAAATAAAATTTGACATTTGGTAATGGTTTCTGTCAGTGATTGATTATTAGATTAAGTATTTGGTGATAATGTGTGCGACTAACACGTGTGTTGGGGTTGGTGATGGTGACTTAATATTATTGAGAACAGTTTTTATTAAGTATAGCTTGATCTGTTAATTTGTTTGCCTTGTTTCTTGCCATATTCTGCCCATTTCTTCTTTTGGAGTTGATTTGATTGGTTAGCTTCTAGATCATTTGTTCTTTGGTCAGTTTTTCCACCTTTCAGTTGCATTCTCTTCTTAGAGGAAGCCATGTCAGAAAGTAGTAGAGCAACTGTAAAATCCTCACTGAACTTAGCATCATTAGTCAGTTTTACTGTTGATCCTACTCTGTACTGTGGGACCAAACTTAAAAGAGATGTCCAGAGGGGAAAGATACAGAAGCACAATGTAAAATACATACATCAGAGACCTAGAACCAGTCTTTATAAAGCTGATCCTTTATAGGCGCATGAACGCGTGCCCATGCCTTCACTTGTTCTTGCTCATGAGGATGCTACATTGCTAGGGGTACCTTGAACTGTGTTTCTTCTTGCCTTATAGTGAGAAACCTATATCCTTGAGTGAGAGGAATTAAAATACATACAGTAATAAATTATTACAACTTGTAGCCGTACTTGTAAGTATATCCCCCTGAAAATTCTTATCAGTCCTCTCTTTCTAGCAACCTTTTGTATTCCCGTTGATCAGTATCAGAAGGTTCTTATGGTGGCAGATCTAAAAGATACATAATTCTCTGCTAGAGGCATAGGATTTTGGAAACGAAGCTCCCCAATCTAACTAACTGGCCTGGTAAGGAAACGTGATCATTGTTGACTTTAAAAAGGGTTAGGGGAATGAGGCAGAGGGGAGTTTACAAAAACAGAAATATTAACACATTACAAGTAATGGTTTTTTTTAGCGGTAATTCCTCAAGCACTTTACCAATCACAGTTGTTCTTAAAAGTGTAGGACTCTGTGCTCCATTGTGGTGACCACTTCAGGTGCAAATAAACCTAATGTTGTTTTGATACTACCATTGATCCTGAGGTTTGTCTAGCATGGAGTCGGGCAAAAGCTTAATATTTAAGGTATATTTTTTAGCTATCATAATGCAAAGTAATGCTCTTAGATCTAAAGCTTAATTTAAGTGTATAGTTCCATTAAAATGAAACAGTTCATGTTAACATGTGTTGTTTATCATATACATTTCTGTTTTGACAAAACTAGCATTTAACTAAGGCAGTTCTGGTAAAGTTATGCTTACCAGTGACACGTAGATTGCTAGAGAGAATTTGGAAGGGCTTGGGCTAATTAAGCTCCAGAGAAATTAAGGATAGAAACATAAATCTTTGCAATAGGGGAAGGGAAAAACTCTACCACTGTCTGGGGTAACGAAATGAAGACTGGCTAGAAAGAGCAGAAAAAGCCATGAAGTGTTAAAACATTAGCAAATGGCTATGTGAAGAACTCTTGTATGATATTTCCTTTTTTTTTTTTAAGTTTATTTTGAGACAGAGATGGTGTGTGTGTGTGTGTGTGTGTGTGTGTGTGTTTGAGAGAGAGAGAGAGAGAGAGGGAGGGAGGGTGGGTGGGAGGGAGAGGTCAGGGGCAGAAAGAGAGAATCCCAAGGTGAGATCATGACCTGAGCTGAAATCAAGAGTCTTCAAGAGTCCAGTGCTTAACTGACTGAGCCACCCAGGTGCCCCTCTTGTGTGATATTTCTGACTTAGCCTCACATTTAAAGTCCTCTCTGGTTCAACCGCAAATGATCCTTCTAGCCTACTGTTCCCCTAAATATATTCTTTGTGTCCGTCACACTGTATGGACATTTCCCTGAAAATGTATGAAGCATTTTTCTTTACCTATGTAACTTTGTGCCATGTACTGCGTTTGGTCTGCTTTCTCCTACCATCTCCACCTTTAAATATGCTGCCTTGTTTGTCTCTTTGATTACTTCATCAAATCTATTTGTCTCATTTAAAAGGAGCCCCTAAATTTCCTAATACGGATGTGTGGAAGTAGATAACTGTTGTGTGTATACATGTTATTACTGATTTAGAGCTAGAATATTCTCCCCTTTATTAGTATGAAATTTTGTGGGATTAGACCACTTATCCCTTCAGATATCCCTGAGGGAAATCTCTGGACTCAGCTTTATTAGCCTTAGAAAAGTTAAATGTTCTATTATGTCTCTTTCTAAATGTACTGAAACTGTGCTAGGAACATTTAGTTAATATCATTATTTTTACTATAGTTTGGTAAAATCCTTAGGAAGTCTTTTCTTTTTAATGACTTTCTAGAAACAACAAAAAAGTGCATATTGCTGTCCATAATTATCATGGGCATTTTTTCCTCAAAAATGTAAAAAATGTAGTGTTTTACATTGCCAAAATTATTTCTAGAGAATATGTTTTAATATTTGAAAACCGTAAACCTTTCCAGGCATTGTATCAAGAAATTATTTTGTAGTTTTGGGTAGCCATTTCTCATGTTCTAAAATTCTCTGCCAATCAGAATACTGAGGTCAACAGAATATTTATGTCTTGGTATTTTTAGTCTAGCTTGTGGTGCAGAGGTCATGTTCTGGCTACCCGTAGTTTGGTGAGATAAGAATGTGGTAAAATGACCAAAATTAGAATGTAGTCTAAGTGGTACCTATTTTCTCCACACACTCCCCTGCTACACACACACACACACACACACACACACACACACTACCTTTTTCCTTTTTTCCGCCTAAGGTGGGGGAAAACTGAGGAAGCATATAGGAAAGAAAAATAGGTAAAAGTTTAGAAAAGGAAATGAAAATGAACCTAGATATTTTTGATTAGATGAGGGAAGCTCAATAAATAGACTGGAGCATTGCCGTCCCTGCCCCCACCAGAAACCCAGTCAGCCAACTATAAAAGTGATGACATTAGTACACATGTATTAAAATTAATCGTTTTCTGTGTTATTTAGAGAATTAAAAATAAAAGAAGCACCTGGGTGGCTCAGTTGGTTGAGCGTCCAACTTCAGCTCAGATCATGATGTTGCGGTTTGTGAGTTCGAGCCCCGCATCAGGCTCGCTGCTGTCAGCCTGTCAGCACAGAGCCCGCTTCAGATCCTCTGTCCCCCTCTTGCTGCCCCTACCCCACTTGTACTCTCCCCAAAATAAATAAATATTAAAAAAAAAATAAAAGGGGAACGTAAACCTCAAGGAACTTGAGATAGCACACCACTAGGTAGAGAATAAAATGATTTGATTATAGAGTGGACCTAACTGCTGGTTAACCCTAAGCAAAAAAACCGCTGGTGTTGAGTTTGGGTGGTCGGTCTTTTAGGTAATAGTGGATTTAGGGTAAAGCAGAAGAATGAAAATATTTCAGATTAGGAGACCATTCTGAGGAGAAGCAGCAAAGTCAAGAGGGCTGGTATTTGCAAAAAGAAATTCCTGAAATAAGCCAGGTCACAGCTGAGGAAGAACAATATTGGGTCATAACTGGGAATAGAGTTGAATAGGTAGTAGTACGTGTTGCTCATAGACCTTAAATGCTACATGGAGATTTGACCTAGAGTATCATGGTTAGTAGTCCGTTACAGGAGCCACATGTTTGAGGAAACCTAGGAAAGCCAGAGCAGAGCAAGAGTAGTCCTATTGCAGTCATCTAGTAACGAGATATTGAACATTCAGTCTGCAAGATACTGAATTTGAGGAAAACTTTGAAACAACGATGGGAAGAACTTGATGATTTGATATGTGTTGGCCATACCATCTCATGGGCACTTAAAAAAACTTTTATTTTAATCTTTATTTATTTTTGAGAGAGAGAGAGAGCACGAGTGAGCAGGGGAGGAACAGAGAGAGGGGGACACAGAATCCGAAGCAGGATCCAGGCTCTGAGCTGTCAGCACAGAGCCCAACACGGGGCTCGAATTCACAAACTGTGAGATCATGACCTGAGCAGAAGTTGGATGCTTAACTGACTGAGCCACCCACGTGCCCCTCATGGGCACTTTTAACAGTCCTTAAAGAATAAACATAGGGGAGCCCAGGCTAGTATGTTGGAACATGCGTTTTTGCTTATAGGTTAATTTTTTTTTTTAATTTCCACTGTGTTAACATACATAGAAAACTTGTTAAAAATAAACCTATGTTTTTTTGTACTTGTGTGACATTGTGAACCAATCATATAAGGTGTCCGTACGAAAGGCACCTGTGGAGTAAAACACATCTACAAATTTAGGGGTTCAGAAGAAAGGCTGGAGATGGAAACTAAGACAGAGTAGGAAATAATTTCTCCCGAGGGCTTGTTTCTGATGCTCTGTGCTCTCCTTACTGCATTTTCTCACACGCCCTTCCTTAGACCATTTTTCTTTCCTAACTTCTTTTTTTCTCCTTTGTTTCTTCTTTTCTTTGCTGTCTTCCACTTCCATTCTTCTTCGTTCATGTCTTTGACTCAGGCCTGCCTGGGTTTTATTATTGGCACGTGTGGACATTGCTTCGTTCTGACCTATTCCACAAGAGTTTTCTGACCCATGTCGTAAGTTAAGGTTACTTAGCATTTTATGAAGCATCACCCTCAATTTTGGTTATTACAGAATATATCATACTTCAGAATGTATAAACGTAAGTATACATCTTAACATGTGATTTGTACAATGAACGTTCATAACCATCATTTGGGTCAAGAAATAAAAAATTGCTGTTAGCCCAGAAGCTTCTCCATACCCCTGCATTACCCTTTCCCACTTGTATCGTGTTTTAATTGGCCTCCTTTATAGCTGCAATTGTTTTTTTCCTAACCTTTTGTATACTGCCTCCCCTCCCCCAACAATTGCCTATTTTATTATAAGGTGGTAGCACTAGTCATGACCAGGAGAATCATAGAGGCTGAACCGTACCTCCTCCTATTAGAAAGGTTTGAGTCAAGTACAAAGAAAACCTCTTAACACGCAGAGAAGTATCTTGAAGTCTGAGAAATAGCTGCCTTTGAATGAGAATGGTAATTTACACCAATTCTTTTCTGTCAGGTTTTTAACTCCAGTCTTGTACCTGTACACATCAGATGACACATACACACCCACTCATTTAAAAAGCCATTTAACACATAGATGCCAACCTCCTCTTCAGGAAGAAAGTATTTTGTCAGGTATAAAAGTATCTGATGCTGCACCTGTTGCCCCCAGCCCTCAACGATGAACATTACCTTTTAGAACCCTTAATTTTATAATAAACATGGACATAACCAAACACAGTTGTTTTTTGGGGGAAATAGATAATGCATGAATCACGATAAAATTCCTTTAAAGACATAGGAAGTATTGTGCTCTGTTTTGAGTTATGGTATTTTAATATAAAAGATGGACTTTTCCTTTGGAATCATCTATGATTCTAAATAGCTACCTTTCTAGGATAAGTAGAGGCAGAGAATAGTTGATAAGCTTTATAAAGAATATATTAGCTGGTACTTGGGATAAGTCTTAAATAATGTAGAGAGATTTAAAATGATGACCAACATATGTTACCGCTGTATTACAATTTTCAAAATTCAAAGTAGACATTTATATTATGATTTTAATTTATTTTTTAGTAGGTAGTACATTTACATGATCACTGAATACATTTTTATATGCCTTAATGTGAAGAGTGTTCCTTATGCTTGTATTTTATTTGCTCCACTGGTAATCAAGGCCTTTTATAAAAGATAAATTGTGAATCTGGGGCAAAAATAGACTGATAGACAAATGGAAAGTGATATATGATAGAAAACCCAGAAACAGCCCCACGTGAATGTGGACATTTATTTGATTTAGGACAAAGTGGCCCTGCAGAGCTGTGGTAAGGATGGTCTTTTCTACAAATGATGCCAGGGCTGTTGGATCTGTATGGAAAAAATGAAATCTGACCTCACACTGTATAAAAAATAAGGTACATATGGATTGTAAATCTAAATGTAGAAGACAGAGTTTTCAATGAAGACTTATTCTTACAGAGTAGACTAGAGACAGGATTAACTTTTCCTTTCTTAAAAAATAAAACTATCCTATCTGCCCCACCTCTCTTTCCCCTAGGAAATTCCAGAAACAATGAAATCGGTTATTTAAACTGAGAATTTTATTAAGCCATAAGATATTATGTGGATAATTGAGAATACATTCATCTGATCTTCCTGTTCCCTTTTATATTAGATGATTTACATTCAATTGTATAAAAAACCCTGGTGCCAGTTTCTACTCTTTTTTTTTTTAAACAACACATTCACGTAAAACACATTTTCTTTAAAACCATATTGCATAAAGCAGAAGTTTTACTGTGCTACCAAGCAAAAATTCATGTAAGTTTCAAAAAGTTAAGATATCTTATGTCTGTATTCTTTCAGGGCAATTAAAGCATTTCAGGAGGTGCTTTATGTTGATCCCAGCTTTTGTCGAGCCAAGGAAATTCATTTACGACTTGGGCTTATGTTCAAAGTGAATACAGACTATGAGTCTAGTTTAAAGGTAGGTTATTGGATTTTTTCCAAGATAAAATGTTTCATTTTATGCATTTGGGGGGGGTTGGGGAGTGGGTTGTTGTTAAATATTAGAGGATTGAGAAATGTTGGAATGTATATTGGCCTTGATACTTCAAAGGAAAATTTGAAAATTTAGGTGAAGGAATTGTTTTACTAGCTATGAACTGGAAGATACTCAAGGCTGGGTTTCAGGGTACAAAGTAGTTATGATCCTAAGACATAGGTAACTGATTATACCATTAGACTTTTTTTTTTGTTTTTTTTTTAAGTTTTAATTGAAGTCCGTCATCAGGAAAGGGTGAAGGTTTCAATCTCAATTTGGACATCTAAATCAGTCCAGTGTAAGTGATTGGTCACCATAGAGGTCAGAAGGAGCTACTAAATGTTGGTGTGTCTGTGACCCCATTCTGACTATTTATTTGCATGGGTCTCACTAGAAATCTGTTGACCTCTACCAACAGGACACATCTCATAATCTAAATGATTAAAAAAAACTATTCTCTGCAAGTCATTTGAATTGCTGATTTGTGAAAATAAACATCTTTAGGAAAAGATAATACGTTGTTGGTTAAATATTTTACGTACTATCGAAATTTGATATTTCTCAAATTTGTTACTGAGTTTCTTGTGCTGTCTATGCTATCACTTTAGGTCTTACCGGGCTTTTCATAAAAATAGTGCTTTCCTGTGCAATGAAAGCCTTGCTCTTTGAAGGATTAGAAGTTCTAGGAATAAAGTTTAAGTTCTTGTGAATTTATGACTATAATGGCTGCCGTGTTCTAAATATCTCCATTGCAGATTATTTTGGTCCTCAGGGGAGGTGAGAGGGAGATAAAGAATGATAAAGAGGCTTTACAGTGGGTTGTAATTTGAGTTCACTAATAAGGTACTACTTGAAGGTATTTTAAAAACTGTGTTTCCTTGTTCCAGAGTTGTAAAGTAGGCAGTTAGGCAAATACTGTTTCTGTCTTTCATGAGTTTTATGAAGAACAATGCTGATGATACGAAAGAATGATACACAATCAGAAACACTTAAACAAGTTGATTGTGAAGTATTTTGATTATTACACAATTTGTCAAAGGTAAGTGCAGTGAGATGAATTGATGTCAGGATAAAATTAGGTAGTGTGGAGAATAAAGGATGCCTGCAAATTACCCGTTTTCCTCAAATGTGGAGCAGCACTTCTCAGAGTTGACCCTTGAACAACGTGGCGGTTATGGGCGCCAACCCTCGTCGCCCCGCCCCAGTTGAAAACCTGCATTTAACAATTCCTCAACAGTGTAACTACTGATGGCCTACTGTTGATTGGAAGCTTCACCGTTAAGCTAAAAGATTAAATCTAAAGAGTTGCTTAACATGTATTTTATATGTTGTATGTATCGTATACTATATTCTTACAATAAAGAAAACTAGACAAGAGAAAATGTTATTAAGGAAATCATAAGGAAGAAAAAATACATTTATACTACTGTAATGTGTTGAAAAAGATCCGTATATAAGTGGACCCATGCAATTCAAACCTGTGTTGTTCAAGAGTCAATTGTGTACTGTGGGTTATGAGTGGATTTGAAATGGAAAATAAGTTCAGATAGGCTACCTTGCATATTTTAACTACCTCTTGGACATCCACAGTATATAGGAGCTAACAAAGACTCTCACAATGTCTTAAAATACAAAATAATCTTATTTGGTCATTTTATAATCTTGTCACAATATGACTATTATGTGTGGCAGAAGTGTTTTTGATAGCAGTTTGGTAAATGTGGCTATAAAGTTTACCATATTATAGAATTTGGCTAACTCTGAACATCAATACAGTGGCATTTTACATAATTCTGTGGTTGCAGAACTCTGTTTTCCACGAAGGTGGCAATATTTAAAATCCTCTTTAATCAAGGGAAACAACAAGTGTTACTGCTAAGTCAGGTTCAACAGAGACCTTCCTGTGTACAACTTCTGTTTGTTCAGGCATAGTTCAAGGCTAACAGACCTTCAGGTCATAGCAATATTAGCAAAATTGTTTTACCTCAGTAAGTACAGTTTTCTTGTTAAAATACTTGATCTCATTCTGATGTTTATTTCATTTGTGTGAGCATAGAAAAAATAAGTTTTAGGAACCCTTGCTATTTCTCTTCTCCATAATGAGAAGGTTGCCTTTGATTTTGATCTCATTTTGACATTAGCTTTTTTTAAGGCTTCTCTCTCCAGTACTCCCTGTCTGTTTTCAGGAGAATTTTAGGAATCATCATTTTTGGTCGAGGAGGAGGTGTTTGAGTATAGTATTCTAAGTGCTTAACATTTAGTGCAAATGAAGGTAGAAATCCGAAGGTCTTTCTCCCCTTAGGTGGCTAGCTAGTATTTTAGTTTCATATGGGTAGATGTGGAATGTCTGATGACTTAACCACTACATGAAGCTGTTTCCTAGAAGCACACTTTATTGGTATAGATGCTTTGGGCTGCAAGCTTAGGAACTCCCAAATGAAGCTGGTTAAAATAACATTAAAAAAAAAAAAGTAGCTTGTATAATGTGAAGTACAACTTTCAGGAATGGTTAATTCATCTGACGCAAGTTTTCATCAAGGATTCATTTTTTTCTCTGTTCTGTGTTGGCTTGTTCTTAAGGATGCTTGCCAGGTATAATCAAAGTGAAATGTAGAATACCCTAAAACCTCTACCACAAAACTATTCGAAGTAATAAATGCATTCAGTAAAGTTGCAGGATATAATCAAAGTGGGATGATTCATTTTTCACGTCTCCTATAGAAAGGTATTGTAGAACAGCGGAATAGGTGCTTAGTACAGTGCTGGCATATGATAAGTGCTTAGCAGATATCTAATCATCATGTCATAAATAAGAAAGATCATGACTTCGTGTTGATCCCTTCAAAAATACTTCACTTTGCAAAATGTCACAGGCGAGAAATGGGCCCCATGGCCATTCTCAATTGATTTTCTTTTTTTTTTTTAAATCAAAGATGTGGTTGCTCTGTAGACCGGTTATGTCCAGTTTTTGAGCAGGGCTCAGTCCCCTCAACACACTGTTACTGGCATGAGGGTTGGGTAAAAAAAGAGGATTTTGGTGTGGGGCAGTGTGGACAGTCGGTCCATTACAGGTCAGGTCTTCTGCACCTCATTTTCTTTCTCCCTTATACCTGAAGAGGGATATAGAGTATACAGGTTTTCGATGATAAAATGCAGTTTATTTTCATAATAGATTTCTTATTTTCACCTACACATGAAGTAGATTCCAGGGCCTCCTGTTTTATTTGTATCTCTGGTAATAACTTCGTTACCAAAATGTATCTCTGCAACAGATTCATTCTGGTTTGGTACTGTATAAACAGCTCTCATAGCAAGCAAATTTGGTTTTAAAATTTGGCCCTGCCTTATGACTAATTGTGTGATCTTGGGCAAGATGCCTTACTCTTCTGATCCTCTCTCTCTGCATCTCTAGTACTAGAGTAACTGTCTCCATTCTACAAGATTATTGTAAAGATTTATATGTATGTGAAAGTATCTGCCATTTTTTTTTTCAGCCCTCTCTTTTCAGTTCTCAGTTTGTCTACTATGTATCCAAAACTCCTCCGTTTGAGACCAGCTGAGATAGTGTTTGTGAAACCCATTTTCCCATCCTAGAATTTAATACTTTTGTCACTCTGCCCATCCTCAGAAATATGAAGTTAATGCCCAGCTTACTTTTCGGTCATATGGTGTTACTTTTAAGTTGGCCAGTAGAGAGGTCATGTGTGTTTGTTGTGTTTTCTTCCCTGTTTCAGATGATAACCCCGTAGGTGGATTTGGTTGCCTCTTTACGCCATATAATTAATTATATGTTTTATTTCATTACTTTTTAATGGCGTTAATGATAATTGCTTAAATTCGTTACATATTTCAGGCAATGTATGATCATTATTTCAATAAAAGTACACTAATTTTGACAAATAGTTTCACATAATGCCTCCAATTTTCACATCCTGGCAGACTGTTAATTATTTCCTTCATGTGAAGGAAGGAAATGCAAAATCAGATGTAATAACACCCATATTCTTCAGTCCGTTAATGCCAGAGTATCTTTCATTTAATGAAGATTGTGTAGAAATTCTTCTTAATATTTACATGTTCTTAATATTTACAAATATCTTATTTACATGTTCCTAAATATATCAACATTGGAACTTTTTTGGATTTTAGAGTTAAAGACTCTGGCTTTTTTTTTTTTTTTTTGTAATGTTTATTTATTTCTGAGACAGAGAGAGACAGAGCATGAGCAGGGGAGGGGCAGAGGGAGAGGGAGACACAGAATCGGAAGCAGGCTCCAGGCCCTGAGCTGTCAGCACAGAGCCCGACGCGGGGCTCGAACGCACAAACTGTGAGATCATGACCTGAGCCAAAGTCGGCCGCTCAGCCGACTGAATCGCCCAGGTGCCCCAAGACTGTGGCGTTTTTTAATGAGAACCTGTGGGTAATTGGCTAGATACCAGTATGAGTTCCCTTATAATTTGGTATTTAAGGATGGTAAGTACTGACTTACCATTGTGTCACAGAGACACAATTCAAAGGAAATGGATTGAACTCAAATGAGATGTGCATGTTAGTTTGGCATTTTACCAAGTGCTTAGTGTTTCTTGAATAGATAAATGAAATGGAAGAGGCTATGAAATGATAAATACCTCTCGTAGGAAGGCCTGGAAAAATGGAGGGCAGGGGGAGAGGTTGGCTTTATTTATCACCTTTTAACAAAATTTTTTTTTCTCTACAAACTGACAGTGCATTTGTATTCTCTAAACATTCCCATTCACCAGTTCATTCGGCTTGTCTCCCGTGTGCTATTATTATATGTGACATGAAACCACTGAGTGAAATAGCACTTTCACTTTCTTTTTCCCTTACTCTTCTTCAGGAACTACTTCATTTCCAGGTGTCTGATTTGATCTTATACCCTTTATTGACTCAGGACTTTTATTGTCATATTTTTTATGCCATGGCAGAAGGAATAAGTAAAGGCACAAGGATATGTATTTCCTTTTAGAAACCACTTTTGTAATCTGTGACAATGCCTCCTATCTTTGATAATTTTATTTTTATTATTTTTAATAGTATTGTACCAGTGTTAATTTCTTTTGAAATTTTTTTAATGTTTATTTTATTTTTGAGAGAGAGAGAGAGAGAGACACACAGAGCATGAGTGGAGGAGGGGTAGAGACAGGGAGACACAGAATTTGAAGCAGGCTCCAGGCTCTGAGCTGTCAGCACAGAGCCCTATGGGGGGCTTGAACTCACAAACTGCAAGATCGTGACCTGAGCCACTTAAGTCAGACGCTTAACCGACTGAGCCACCCAGGCGCCCCTATTTTATTTTTTTAAATAAAAATTAAAAAAAAAATTTTTTTTAAAATTTATTTATTTTAAGAGAGAGAGAGAGAGGGAGAGCACAAGCAGGGAGAAGCAGAGAGAGGGAGAGAGAGAATCCCAAGCATGCTCTGCACGGTCAGTGCAGAGCCCTATGTGGGGGCTCAAACTCATGACCTGAGCTGAAATCAAGAGTCAGTCGCTTAACCGACTGAGCCACTCAGGCATCCTTACAATTTATTTTTTAATGTAGAATACATAAATTCATTTAATTAAGATACCGTGAACTCTATTTTAAAAATACTTGCTTAGAATTTGAATACTAGCTGTTAAAGTAATTTTAACCATGCCTTAAGTTTCTAAAATGTCGGTAATATTTCCTTGTTGAAGGTTTAGCAGCATAGTTTTATTAATTCAGTTGCTAATACTTCTCTGTGGCTACCACTGCCCTATTTAATAATGAATACTTCATGACGCTCAATAGCTTGACTCTTCTAGTTGGCATTTTGAAAATTTGAGTTCTTTAAAAATAGCTTTATTTAGATATAATTGACATATAACACTACTGTGTAAGTTTAAGGTGTACACCACCTTTTTTGGGGTACATTTATATATATTGTAATGTCATTACCATTGTAGCATTAGCTAGCACCTCTACCTCATCACATATTATCATTTTGAGTGTGCATGCGTGTATGCATGCGTGTATGCATGTCTCTTAGCAGCTTTTAAGTTTGTAATACAGTATTTATTGACTGTAATCTCTGTGCTGTGCATTAGCTCTCTGGGACTTAGTTATCTACTAGTTGCAAGTTTGTGCCTTTAAAAAAAATTTTTTTTTCAACGTTTATTTATTTTTGGGACAGAGAGAGACAGAGCATGAACGGGCGAGGGGCAGAGAGAGAGGGAGACACAGAATCGGAAACAGGCTCCAGGCTCTGAGCCATCAGCCCAGAGCCCGACACGGGGCTCGAACTCACAGACCGCGAGATCGTGACCTGGCTGAAGTCGGACGCTTAACCGACTGCGCCACCCAGGCGCCCCAAGTTTGTGCCTTTAAACAACATCTCCCTAGTTCTCACATTGGCAGTAGAACTCGGCTTCACCTGAATGTAATATCGCTGTTCTTTTGGCAAAGGATGGTCGTTACTGTTTATTTTGTCCCCTGTCCGTTTTTACTTACTTGTGGGCAAAAATCATTGCCCGGCTTTTTCCTCTTTCCTCACTCTTCAACTTGTACTTTACCTTTTAATCTTTCCTGGATAGTATTCTCTGATCTGAGGTGATCTCCTAATTGGTTTCTCTAGCTGCTTCATACTGCTTTCTCCACTCTGCCAGCCTAGTTTTGTTTTTCCAACTTGATACTCATTTCTGCCATGAGTTCTGTTACATACCTTTAAGCGTAAAGTAATATAAACAGCAGAAGTACTTCAGTTCCTCCAAAATACATGTTTGAAAAGGACATGACTGCTCATAGATCTGCAGTAACCATTGTCTCTGATATGGATGGGTTAGAGTGGGGCCAGGTTTCCCATTTCAGTTTTCTCTCCTCAAATGTATTTTACCTGCAAGAAATCCTTTCCAACCAAAGAGCATCTTTTTTGGTGTTTACCCATAACAGCTAGCTTTATGAAGCATTCAGTGTATCTGATGGCACATTAAAAAAAAAGAAAAAAAATCATCATTTTATCCCCTTTGTAAAATATATATTGTGTGCTCCTTGTATTTGTTATTGGTGTAAATATGTCTTATTTTGATAAGAATACAAATTGTAGACTACTTGATTTAAAGAACTTGGAAAAGAAGTCATCCTGTACCTGATCATTTGTGTACACAGATTAGACACATACTAGAATCAGTGTTTTAAAATTTCTGGTCAGTTGTATACCTGTACTTTGGTAAAATACAATAGAAATGAGCTGGGAGACGAGTAGGACACTGTGACAGGAAAAAAGGTGTGGGATAAAGGGGTTCTCCGTGGATGCATGGATGGAAGATCATACATTTTGTAGATCTTAAGGAGTTAATAAACTAGTTCATTTGTTAACTGATTCAGTGTTGGAATAGATTTCTCATTTATTGGCTTAATTCACTTTTTTGTAGGCGGTAAAGTAAGCAGCAGGTTTTGGGATTGGGAGGTGAAAAGGCTTTGAATGGAGATGAGTCCTGTGGGAGTTTATCGAGTTGGAGGTACCTGAGGGACATCAAGTATTGGTATAGACAGATAGAAGTCTAGAGCCAGAAAACAGGGCTGTGAAAAGAAGTAATAAGACTTGGAACATCTTCAGTATTACAGTGTCTTTTGTCTGACTTTTTTGTTAAGGATACTTTGGGAGGAGACCAGATGGGAAACTTCCTTTTTGAGTAAAGATTGCCAGGATGTGTTAGCTGTTAGTTACTGGTGTGCAGTAGAGTTTCTCCTCAAAACAGTTAGGAATAAATAATCTTGTATTACAGAGAATCAGAAGAACTTGAGTTTGAGGGCTGTGAAAGAACCTCAGTCAGATCAGCTTAGCCAGCAGAGGGACTTGACTCCTAACCCTGCCAAAACTTGCCAGTTTCAGTTCTGCATCTGCTTCTCAGAGACCAAATCCCTAAAGTGCCATCGTGTCTCAGGACCTTTTCCTAGTCTCATCCACTTATCATAGACTGTTAGGTTTAGGAATGAATTTGTTGGCTTTAATTTGTTCTTTTAGAATTGTGGCAGTCTGTAACAATGAAAAAAGTGACTTGCAAGAGTACGTGACGTACCTTCCCTTTTCTCATTTAAAATCGTCCGCAAAACCCTCTTTCATTGGGGCTGTGTAAAAATAAGTGGTTTCCTCAGCTTGAAGTACCTCTCTTCTTTTTTCCCTCATCTACATCTTTTGGATTCCATTATGGAATTGTCTTTTAAACTTCTTCTGTTTTCTGTTTTACGTGTGTTTATGTTTTTAGAGGGTGTGTGCGGGGGACAGGGGGCAGAGAGACAGACAGAGAATCCCAAGCAGGCTCCACTCTGTCAGCTCGGAGCCCAACACAGGGCTCCATCCCCTGAACTGTGAGATCTTGACTTGAGCCAAAACCAAGAGTCGGACGCTTAACCGATTGAACCACCCAGGCGCCCCTGTCTTTTAATCTTCTGTGAGAACATGAATGTCAGTGAGCCACGTATTCAGTTTTGTAGATGTGTAGCCATAGCAGAGTGCCTGGCGTTGCCATCATTTTATTCCGAAAAGGCCATGCCTGTGCTAATTGAATATAGTCAACAGTATCAACTACCTTGCCTACTTGGTCTGAAGTAAAGTTTTCGGGGGCAAGTACACAATTTAAAAACTTGAAAATAGTGGCATTTAACCCCAATTGTGCATTGGAAAAACTTACAGAAGCTTTTTTTCTGGTCTACAGGCTGTCAGCCCCAACCCACTGAGTCAGAACATCTGAGATTGGATCTGGAATCCAAACATTGCTCCAAATTTTAATAACTTATACATACATAAATAATTTCTTAATTACAAAAACAAGTTATATCACTGCTTGTCTTCAGGATTGGGACTATAGTTGAAGGGTTCTGTAATTGGAAAGATTTATGACATAGGACAGACTCTACAGCTAGGAGGAAAACAATTTAAAGAGAAATAAAGTCTTGAAACTTGAGTTTTCCATGTTAATTACATGAATATAGATTCTCTTCCTCCAGATAGAAATCAAGTTCCTTAGTCTATATAAAGCAAAATGCTGTGAAGTTATTTTGAAATATTGAACAAGTGAAAAGCTTTTAAAACAAAAGGTAACTTTGGTGACAAAAGCGTCAACAGAAATTATTATGAATAGAACCTTTTTGTTCAAGTGGACCAGAAGCGCTGTATAAAAAAAATCACCATAACATTAAAAAAACATGTTAGGTAAATCTTGCTTGGAAATTAATTTTCAGTAGAATGCTTTCTGCCTTGAGGTTTGTATGTAGTCTTTGAACTGCAGAAGCCTCTATCGCATAATAACTATTTCACACAGCAATGGTCAGTTTCAGTACTGCAGTATTTCCGGGTGGGGTGCAAATGTTTCCTGGCTGCTTCTGTTGGTGGCAGGGATGGCTGCTGGATATTTTACCTTGGTATTTTCAGATCCTGGGGCTGATTATTATAATTGATAGTCATTTCTGCTGGTTTATATGTTAATAGGTACATCTCTTTTGCATCTGGTTTAGATACTAGAAATGAAACTGTGAGGTCATGTCATTCCCACCCCAGTCCCTCATCTGCCTGTAGTTTACTGCAAAGTGTATCATTGTTTTTCTTTGTATGGGGTAGTTTTATGTTTTTAGTTTTCTTAGCTGCTTATACTTCGTAATTACTCTGTTAAGTTCTTTCATTCTCACAGTCATGTTTTTGAATATGTACTCTTTTGCCAAGTAATTTTTCTAATACTGTTGCTATTTGAAAATGTTTAATATTTCACTGTGTTGTGGGTTTGAAATGATACATCAGTGACTTCATTGGTGCTTTTAAGAGTGATTGATAATTATGTAAACATGGTCCAGAACTGCATCTGCCAGGTTTCATTGCAGGGCCTTGCATATTGATAGATGAAATGTAGTCTAGGCAATTTGAATTACGCATCTCTGCTCTTTGTGGGATGTCATTGTAATAGTAAAACTAACAATACTGCCATCTCGAAGTGTGTTTTTTTACAGGTCAGTTTGTATCCTTTGATGGCTCAGTTAGGGAAGGTCTGCTTGCTAGCTCTTATCTAAATATAAGCATATGCCAACAGGATCGACTAGACTTAAGAATGTTGGAGAGTCTGAATGTGTGGCTACTGGGCTCCTCTTTTTGCCTAGAGGAAGACAACTGATTATAAAGCATGCTTTGCTTTCATAGTGCTCACTTTTTACTTCCTTTATAGAAGTATAGTTGACATACAGTGTTAGATTCAGTTGTACGAGTACTGTTTAAAATAGTCTGGGATCTATTGCTATGGTAGCACACTAAAGGGATGTTTGAGTGTATATACAATCTGCTTAGCAGGCCAAGGGAAAATAAAAGCAGTTCCTTGTTTTTGTTTTGTTTTGTTTTGTTTTGTTTTGTTTTGTTTTGTTTTGTTTTTTAATAAAAGCAGTTCTTGAAGTGCTCAGATGTTGGATCTTTTTTTTCTTTTTTTTTTTTTTCACTTAGTCAACCATGACACGTAACTTTTCATTTGTTTCGTTGATCATTGTATTCCTAGTTCCTGCATTGGTCTAAGGACATTATAGACACTTGATAAATATTTGTTGAATGGATTAAATATTTAATAATTAAGGGTTATAGTCGTTTTGTTAGTAGTTTGTCCAGTCAGAATATTACAACCGTTAAATTTTAAAGAGTACTGCAGATGTAGGCTAGCCTAATTATGCTTGCACAATAACAGACATTTGTGAAGGAATATGATAGCTGCTGTGTTCATACCAAATGATGCCTTCTCATCTTTCTTTCACTGTAATACTGGGTAGCTGACATGAGTTTGTTTTTGGTAATGGAGGGTTCTAGTTGGCCAAGTGCAGTTTTGTTCATTCTGTGTTGAAATATAGTACTGAAAGCTTGCTAATGATTATTTCTTTCGATAAAGTCTTTTGGAGTTTACATCCAGAAGTTGTCATTAATGTGTATCAATTTTCAGTTTGTCCAATAGTTGTGAGAAATACAACTGTTTAGATATTTGGGTTGTGGAGAAGAATGAGCTTATTGTGGTCAAAATACTTTTTTAATGGGTTTGTGCTTTGGCTGTTGATTACTTTTAATGTTAAAACTTGTAGAGAATCAGAAAATTTGAATATACATATATGGAAATATTTTTATTCAGAGTTCAAAGAGATTTACTTTTTTTTATCTTAAGGATTTTATACCAACTCTGGTACTCGTTTTTCTTTCTTAGTTTATACACCAGATTTAATGTTGATAAAGTAGATGTCACATGTCACCCAGTGTCCTTGATCATGGTTTGTGTTCTTAAAAATTCATGTTATCCACTGAATTTAGCATGCATTTTTTGGGCAGGTTTATATGATCTTGTTATAAATGGGTACTGTAAACTATTCGTGGTTTAATGTTGCCTACATATATAATAGCATATGCATTCTAAAAAGAAAACTATATTTCATAGAGGAGCTTGAACACAGGCTATTTGATGCATCCTTGGTAGTATTTCAGATAGTTTTTTTTCTGAATGTTTATTTATTTTTGAGAGAGAGTGTGAGTGGGGAGGTAAAGGGGGGGGGGGGGTGGTCAGAGGATCCGAAGCAGGCTCTGCCCTGACAGTAGAGCCCGGTGTGGGGCTGAACTCACAAACCATGAGATCATGATCTAAGCTGAAGTCGGGTGCTTAACTGACTGAGCCACCCAGGCACCCCTAACTTTCAGTTTTTAAAATAATGGTCTTAAACTATTTAAACTGCTCTAGACCTGATACTTACTATTTACCTGAAGGCTTTTTCTGAAGCTTTTTTCATATAAGCAAAATTATACATACAATAACTTGATTAAAGTTAATTCTCCATTCTCACTTGTCTCAAGAAAGTAACCCAGCAGCAGGTTATCAGCAATAAATGTACAAAGTAATTCTAGCTGTTTGTCTAGTGTGTTTTATTAGCCTAGCATGGTTTCATGATTATGTTAGACCTTATGTACTGGAAATTAAGGCACATGTATATGACTGAATTTAGTGCACTGATTTTCTCATTCTCTTCTTGCAGCATTTTCAGTTAGCTTTGGTTGACTGCAATCCCTGCACTTTGTCCAATGCTGAAAGTAAGTATTTTTAAGTAATAGTTTTCTACATGTATTCAGATCACCTCATGGCAAATAATAGTAGTAATGATGGTGATGATGATGATGATGATGATGATAGTGATAAACTCCTTTGCAATTTTTCTTCTAGAATTATTGAATCTAACTGTATTGGTTGCCATGGCTACTTGTACAGATGGAACATGTGAGACCAGTTATTGTGAACAGCCTGTGTCTAAAATAGATATGCCAGTGAACTGGGTAGTTGAATTAAAATTGTCTGCCCTAATGAACAAGATTGATTATGCATTAATTATATCATAGATGACTTTTGGGGGGATTAAAAACAGGGTTTGCCAGTGTTTTAGGAAAAATAAGTATACAGATATTCTTACGTGGTAGCTCACCGATTCCTGCTGTGTGGTATTAAAATTATTGGTAATTATGAATACTCCTTTGATTTTTTTTTATTACAGCTTTACACATCATATATAAAGTTTGAAGTGACATTTTTCAATTAATTCAGAAAGAATGTGTGTGAGAAACCTGTTCCGATAACAGTGGTTTTCTTCAGTTATTTTCTGCTTCTGTGTACATCTCTTTCCAAAAGCAGATTGGGTTGATTATGATGTGTTTATCAATATGCATGTGTTGTCATATTTAGTGTTCTCTACAGTATAGCCAATAAAAGTTTAAAGGATATTCATTGGGTTCAAGCTCGATTTCTTTAAAACTTTCTTGAAATATTAAAATTTTAATTAGAGTGTATGAAAAATTGAATCATTCTTAATGAAAATTTCAGGTTAAAGGATTCTAGGTTTTAGAAAGTCGGGATTTTGCTCTAAGTGATTTCGTGTTTTAACTCCATAGAATGACATCAGGTGAAAAGTAGTGTCAGTGTTAAAAATGCCTAAGAAAATGATTGCGTACATGAAAAGACTGTAGAAATTAGAATGTAACTTGTTAGTACACGAATTACGACATGGTGTGGATTAAATCATCGTCTAAGCCAGACCAATTATATCATGCTTCTACTGGAGGCAGTTTCCTGAGAAAACATAAAAAATTTCTGTTTTCTTTAAATGAAACTCAGGATTTGCTACCGATCAGTGTGTTTGCTGAATAAATGGTGGCAGCAATATTGTAGTTTCTAAAACGAGGGTAGATTAGAAAAAAGTTTAACTCCGATACATTTATTAAATGTTAATTTATACTTTTTCCTTAATTATATGGGAGTAAGGGAACAGCTCGTTTTCATTTAATTGGTTATATCTTGTACCTTAAAGCTAACTCTCATAACTGTATGTCTGTTTGAATGATAACTTTTGAGGGATGTTTCATAAACTTTAGACTAATTATTTTGGTAAATCCTCATTTTATTCTGCTCTGTTGAAGTTAAATCTCAGTTGTAGGTCCTTGCTCTTGCTTGAGAGGAAGACACCTACATCTGTAGAATGAGTACCATTGGGCAGAAAACTTTTCCTGTTGAACGTGAAGACGATATTCGAACCATCATGAATACATTTTCAAGTTTACTGTGTCTCTCTCTCTGTATGTTGTTGAGAAGGGAAATAGGAGGGAGGGTAACCCACATCCTGGTTTGCCTGGACTCAGGACTTTCTGTGCTATAAGGCTGGTTACTGTGATGGAAGGGAACAGGCTTTATTTAGAGACATTAGGCCATTATAGTTCAGTTGAATTGGGTAGTTTATTTTAGGCAGTCTGTGTGATTACATGATAGCCATGGTAATGGCTGATGTCTCACAGAGCACTAACAAATGTAGATTACCTACTTTGAGCCAGACATTATTACTATTTAAATACCAGGCTCTTACTATCTTTGCAAAGCGTATTTCTCTTTGAATTTTAAAGTCATCACCTGTTTGTGTATGCCACAGACCTTGACTACTCTTTGAAATCTTCCATGTTACTTTGTGATACTAAAGACGATCAGAAAATTATAGAAAGTAAAGTAAGCTTTTAAAAAAATGTCTATATGAGATATTTGTATTTTATGGCACAGTTCATTTATGCAATTAAAAAGTAAGTAGATACACTTATTGCGTCTAGAGCTTTTTAAGAGGGGTTAATTACAGTTGGTGTTTTAAAAAGCAGAATCATGGTGACGTGAGACTTTTCATTATATGTCGGTCCCTTGGGATAAAATTGTTTTCTCTAGATTTAATTAATTCTCTTAATTCTAAAAATAATGTATAATTTCTGAATAAAGTTTAATTTCAGAACCTTTTACGGCAATCTTTGTTAAAAATTTCCACTTCTAATTGAGACTTGCCAAGTGGAGCTTTTTTGGTTGTATGGTTATATTTCACTTGAAGACGATTTTTAACAACTTAAATATGTGGTGACTTTCACACTACAAAAGATGACACTGGATTTAGTAATTCATTGCTTAGGGGGGCCCTAGATGGAGGGCCTAGGGACTGAGCTTAGAGGAAGTTAAAGGTGGTAGTGGGATGCTAGCTAGCTAGTTCTTTTCTTCCTTATCACCTTTATTAGAGGTGTAAGAAGATAGGAAATGAATATAGTTTTTCCATCCCTTTCTCGTTCTCTTAGCCTGTAACCCAGTCTCCCTCCAGTGATGCACTGAGGTGAGATTTGGACTTGAATCTCTAGGAGAGCTGTATTGGAAAGGGGGAGTGCAGAATAAGAAAAGCCCTCAACAGATCTGGATAAAGGGGATATCTCTATATGTAGAAATTTTGTTATTATTTTTATGTGTTTTTCACAAAACTGATTTTCATTTTCTAAAGATATTTGTTTTGCCTCATCTCTGATTAATGTGTGATATTTAACAATTGTTTATGGAGAGAGATGTAGTATTTACTTTCGATCCAAAAATGTTTGGTTTTAAAGTTCATTATATATTTCATTTGTTTGTTTTGCTTTTTAGGGTTACTTAGTTTAGTTCTTCCCAGGTGCTGGTCGAGGGAACAGGTATCAGAATATCTTGCAGAACCCATTAAAAAGGCAGCCTTCTAGGCCTTGCCCCAGGCTCACTGAATCATAATCTCAGGAATCTCTATTTTTAACAAACCTCCCAGGTGAATCTTACTGTTAGGAGAATCAGTGAGAGAGTTACTTCATGGTGCATCCCTCAGTGAGTACTTGATGATAGCTGTGTGGACCTTGTTTTCAAAGATGCACATAAACATTTTGCATATACATTTGATAGGCTCCCAGACTCTTTGAAATCCAGCTGTGAAATCCAGGTAGATGGAACATTTAAAAAAGAGGTTTGTCATTGAAGAATGGAAATTAGAGCATTAAAGTAGCTAGAATCCAGTTTTGATTTCCTGGTTCATTGTTGCTTTTGTTGCATCATTCATACTTTGGTGATGCAGTGTATCAGGAAGACCTGCAAACAGAAGCTGAAGTATATTTATTTGATTTTCAAGACATACTTGTTAATCTTGTGACTCTTTACTATTCTTGCCTTCTAAGTGGTTTGTCTTTTTTTTTTTTTTTGAATAATTCCGAACAACCGATAGAGAAATGCAACAACTCATTTCCTCTGTGTGTTGTTACTAGAGTCATCCTGGCTTATGACTTCTTTATAAATGTTGTTATGAAATACGGTATAAAGAATTAGAGGCTTTCTTTGGTTCTAGTACTTTTTTTTTTTTAACCGAAATACTGACTTTACTATATTTTATTGACATGGACCTCTGTTTTTAAAATATCATGTTTTGATATGCATAGATTTATAAGAGTTTTCTCTGTTTGCTTAATCTTACAGTTTTGAATGTTGTAAGGAATATACTCACTTGCTATAGATTTTAATGTTGATTTTAATAATTAAACTGACAAATTTTGATAATGACCAACAATGAATACATGTGGCACAAACAGCTTCTTGTGTCATGTTCTTGAGTGTGTTTGCTTGTGTATTTTGTCTTATTAAAAATAAAAGTTATGTTCTGTTACTTAAATCTCTATAGTGTAGACTGTGCTTATGTTTGGCATTTTATATTCTTCTTTAATTTACCCTAAACACTACTCTAATGGTATTGATTTTTATTTTCCATCATCTTTGCAGTTCAATTTCACATTGCCCACTTATATGAAACCCAGGTAAGTGTTTTAACTTATCTTACTTTAAGCAAATGTGATCACCCATAAGTGAAATCAGACATACATGTATTTTAATGGGATTCTGGACACTGTCTCCTTCATATATTTTATATTCATTAAATGTGATCAAGATTTTACTTAGTGAAACAGTACTTGCTGTGTATGAAGAAGTTTCATTTAATATGTTTTGCCTCTAAACTTTGAACTATCTGTAGCTTTAAATGACTGTTTAAGTTTTCTCTTAGTCTCTTTTTTATTATTTTCTTAATGTTTATTTTTGAGACATAGAGCATGAGCAGGGGGGAGGGGCAGAGGGAGAGGGAGATACAGAATCTGAAGCAGGCTCCCGGCTCTGAGCTATCAGCACAGAGTGCGATGTGGGGCTCGAGAACCCACAGACCACAAGGTCTCGACCTTAACCGACTGAGCCATGCAGGCACCCCATGTTTTCTCTTATTCTTAATGTAGAATGCCTAGTTTTCTTTGCAAAATGTTTATAGGTGGTTGTTATAATGCATTGCTATTTAGTTTTACTTTTTCTTAAGAATGAAATATTCCTTCCACGTGTCACCATTTAAAAGCCATATTAGAGTCATCTCTTGATCTAATTACCAATAAATACTTTTATGGTTGCTATACTTACAAACCTTTTTTTGTTTAATTAGAACATTTTGTCTTTGTGTATGGCAGACTTTGCTTAGTTGTCTGATAAAAGGCATAACACATAGACATTTACTCTAGGCAGTAGCATGGAAAATCAGTTATAATTGGATATGAAAGTAAAATATTGAGTAATCAGAGTTTACCCAAAACATAAATTTTATAACCACTCTTTAGGGGAAAAAATACTGTCATATTTGTGCATCTGTTTTGTAAGGTCTCTTTAGTTTCAATGCCACCATGGAGGGCTTGAAAAAATTAACATCAGATTCCTGGACACTTCGATCTGCTGTGCCCCTGATTCCCCCAAAACACATGGGTGTGTGTGCCCTAGGAAGAAGAATTTATGCACCCTACTAATCTAGGGATTTTATCAACCTTGAGAAGATGCTTGTGAGAATTACATCAGCTTGTGGATCAGCCTTTACCTGCCAATGCTAATCCCAGCTTCTGCCAACTGCTGATTTTTGCCAAATCAGCAAGGGCCCCGGGGGGAAAGCAGCTACAGAAATCAGGTTCCTCTCCAAAGTTGTTCTTTCTTTGGAGTCTTAGCCCCTTCTGTTCTCATTACCTCAGGAGCTCTCTGCTGCCTTCAAAATGAGAAGTTCTGATTTTTTTTTTCCCCTGAACTTTTCTAGTTCTTAGTGAACTTTGGCAATAGCCAAAGCCGAAGTTTCCTCACTTTAATTTTATTTATTTATTTATTTATTTATTTATTTATTTATTTTTAAATTTTTTTTTTCAACGTTTATTTATTTTTGGGACAGAGAGAGACAGAGCATGAACGGGGGAGGGGCAGAGAGAGAGGGAGACACAGAATCGGAAACAGGCTCCAGGCTCTGAGCCATCAGCCCAGAGCCCGACGCGGGGCTCGAACTCACGGACCGCGAGATCGTGACCTGGCTGAAGTCGGACGCTTAACCGACTGCGCCACCCAGGCGCCCCTCCTCACTTTTATTTTTAATGAGAGTTTTTGCTGGTGGTGGAATTATCTTATTTGACCACTTTGAAATTTACATTCCATTGTCTTCTGGCTTTCATTGTTTCTCATGAGAAATTGTCTGTTAGTCTTAATTTTTTTTAATCTTGTGAAGGTAATATGGGGACAGGGCCCTCCCTCCATCGGTTCTTTCATTTGATACATTGTAGTTCCCATTAAGATTAAACAAAACAAAACCAGAAGAACAAAATTCATGGCAAGGAGACTGTAATTATTAGGCGACAAAAGATGACACTGTAAGCATATGAAAAATGCTTATACTTTCTATACTCCCTATAGAAAGTAACTTTTTTATAGTTCAGCTAATTGTAGGAATATTTATAAATATGGAATTTTGAAATGTAAATTTAAGTAGTCCTATATGGTTAATGGCCACTGCTAGGTACTCAAAATAATTGAATTAAAGTTTCTTTATATAAAAAGTCTCCCTGCTAATAAATGTAGACATTATTTAGTATCACTTTACAAACCCCGAGGGCCCTATACCCACATTACCTTTACAGGGTTAAACAATAAGACTGTGATTAAGACAGAAAAGTGAGGGAATACTTTTTTTACAAGAGGGGTTAAGGAAGGCCTCTCTGAGCAGGAGCTATTTGGGCTGAGCCCAGAAATGTTTTGGTTAAATTTAATCATAAATATGGGTTAGGGTTACTTTATTTTTTAGCATTTTAAAAAATGTTTTAATTTTTATTTTTGAGAGAGAGAGCACATCCATGCATGAGTTGGGGAGGGGCAGAGAGAGTGGGGGACAGAGGATCTGAAGTAGGCTCTGCGTTGACAGGACAGAGCCTGATGTGGGACTCAAACTCATGGACAGTGAGATCGTGACCTGAGCCAAAGTCAGACGCTTAACCGAATGAGCCACCCAGGTGCCTCTAAGCTTTACTGAGGTGTAACCGACAAATAAAATTGTAAGATAAACTGCACAGTGTGATGATTTGATACACACACACACACACACACACACACAGTGAAAGGATTTCTGCAATTACACGCATTGCATTGAGTAAAGTAACACACCTGTCACCTCACCTACCACTCCCCACCCCCGCCAGATTCTACATATAAGTGATACCATAAAGTATTTGTCTTCCTCTGTCTGGCTAATTTCACTTAGCATAATGACTTCCACGTTCACCCATGTTGTTGCAAATGACAGAATTTCCTTCTCTTTTAAGGCTGAAATACTATTCCATTATATTTATATACCACAGTTTCTTCACCCATCTTTCCACCAACACTTAGGTTGTTTCCATGCCTTGGCTGTTGTCAGTGATGCTGCATTGAGCATGGGAATACAGATATATCTCTTGGAGATAATGGTTTTGTTTCCTTTGAAAATCTGTCCAGAAGTGGGATTGCTGAATGATACACTAGTTCTATTTAGGTATGGATAATTTTAATGGGATGTCATCTCCCACACAACTGTTTTTACTAGATTTAACAATTAGATTCTAATAGGTTGCTCGGTGTATTGTCATACTATCTCTAAATACATTTTATTTCTCTGTATAATGTCATATGTCCAAATATAGACACATATTATGTCATGTTAGGAATTGTTCTTGGAAAGCTATATCAGTTATTCTTTTCACATTCACATTTAAGTTCCCAGTTAGTCAACCTGCAGTGTAATATTAGTTTCAGGTGTACTATATAGTGATTCAGCACTTCCATACAACATGGGGTGCTCATCATAGGAAGTGCAATCTTTGATCCCCATCACCTGTTTCACCACCCCCCCTTCCCTTCCCTTCTGGTAACCATCAGTTTGTTCTCTATAGTTAAGAGCTTGTTTCTTGGTTTACCTCTCCCTTTCTTTTTTCCTTTGCTCGTTTGTTTCTTAAATTCCACATAGGAGATACGGTATTTGTCTTTCTCTGACTGACTTATTTCATTTAGCAGAATACTCTCTAGCTTCATCCACATGGTTACCAATGACAAGATTCCATTCTCTTTCATGACTGAATAATATTCCATAGTATTTATATATATACCACATCTTCATCCATTCATCGATGGATACTTGGACTGTTTCCATAATTTGGCTATTGTAGGTAATGTTGCTGTAAACATAGGGGTGCATGTATCTCTTTGAATTAGTATTATTGCATTTGGGTAAATACTTAGTAGTGCAATTGCTGGATGGTAGGGTACTTCTATTTTTAACTTTTTGAGGGACCACCATACTGTTTTCCAGAGCGGCTGCACCAGTTTGCATTCCCACCAAACAGTGCAAGAGGGTTCCCATTTTACCACATCCTCACCAATGCCTGTTGTTTCTTGTATTGTTGATTTTAGCCATTCTGACAGGTGTGAGGTGATCTCTCATTGTAGTTTTGATTTGCATTTCCCTGGTGATGAGAAATGTTGAGCATCGTTTCATGTGTCTTTTGGCCATCTGTGTGCCTTCTTTGGAAAAATGTGTATTCATGTCTTCTGCCCATTTTTCAATTGGATAATTTGTGTTTGGGGTGTTTATTGTATAAGATTTTTATATATTTTGCATAGTAACCCTTTATCAGCTACGTCATTTGCAAATATCTTCTCCCATTCTGTAGGTTGCCTTTCAGTTTTGATGACTGTTTCCTTTGCTGTGGAGAAGCTTTTTATTTGGAGGTAGTCCCAATAGTTTATTTTTGCTTTTGTTTCCCTTGCCGCAGGAGCCCTATCTAGTAGAAAGTTGCTATGGCTGATGTCAAGGAAATTACTGCCAGTGTTTTCTTCAAGGACTCTTATGGTTTCAGGTTTCACATTTAGGTCTTTAATCCGTTTTGAGTTTATCTTTGTGTACGGTGAAAGAGAATGGTCCAGGTTCGTTCTTTTGCATGTTGTTCAATTTACCAACACCATTTGTTAAAGAGACCGTCTTTTCCCATTGGATATTCTCTTCTGCTTTGTCAAACATTAATTGGCCGTATAATTGTGGGTTCATTTCTGGGTTTTTTATTCTGTTCTGTTGATCTATGTGTCTATTTTTGTGCCAGTACCATACTGTTTTGATCACTGCAGCTTTGTAATATAACTTAAGGTCCAGAATTATGCCTCCAGCTATGTTTTTCTTTTTCAAGGTTTCTTTGGCTATTCGTTGGTCTTTTGGGGTTCCCTACAAATTTTAGGATTGTTTGTTCCAACTCTCTGAAAAAAGCTCTTGGTATTTTGATAAGGATTGCATTAAATCTGTAGATTGCTTTGGGTATTATAGGCATTATAAAAATATTTGTTCTTCTAATCCATGGGAATGGCATGTCTTTCCACTTCTTTGTGTCATCATCCAGTTTCTTTCATCAGTATTTTATAGTTTTCGAGTACAGGTCTTTCACCTCTTTGGTTAGGTTTATTCCTAGGTATCTTGTTGTTTCTGGTGCAATTGTAAATGAAATTAGTTCCTTAATTTCTGTTTCTGCTGCTCATTTTTGGTGTGTAGCAGTGCAACAGAGTTTTGTATGTTGGTTTTGTATCCTACAGCTTTACTGAAGTTAGCAGTTTTTGCAGTTTTTTGATGGACTCTTGGGTTTTCTATGTATAGCACCATGTCATCTGCAAATAGTGAAAGTTTTACTTCTTCCTTGCCAATTTGGATGCCTTTTTATTTCTTTATATTGACCAATATTGTGTTTAACAGAAGGGGTGAGAGTGGACATCCCTGTCTTGTTCCCGATCGTAGAAGAAAGGCTCTCAGGTTTTCCCCATTTAGGGTGATGTAGGGTTTTTCATATATGGCCTTTATTATGTTGAGGTGTGTTTCCTCTCACCCTGCTTTTTTGAGAGATTTTATCATAAGTGGATGCTGTACTTTATCAAATGCTTTTTCTGCATCTGTTGAAATAATCCTGTAGTTCTTATCCTTTCTCTTGTTAATGTGATTTATCACATTGATTTGTGAATATTGAACCACCCTTGCAACTTGATCATGGTGAATGATTTTTTTTTTTTTTTTTAATGTATTGTTGGATTTGCTTTGCTAGTGTTTTGCTGAGGATTTTTCATCAGTGTTCATCAGAGATATTGGTCCGTAGTTCTCTTTTTTTGTGTCTTTATCTGGCTTTGGTATCTGGTTAATGCTGGTCTCATAGAATAAATGTGTAAGTTTTCCTTCCTTTTCTCTTTTTTGGAATCCTTTGAGGAGAACTCTTCTTAAAATGTTTTGTAGAATTCACCTGTGAAGCCATCTTCTCCTGTACTTTGTTTGGGGGAGTTTTTTGATTACTGAATCAATTTCTTTGTTGGATTGGATTGGTCTACTCATGGTTTCTATTTCGTCCTATTTCAGTTTTGGTAATTTATATCTAGGAATTTATTTCTTCCAGGTTGTCCAATTTGTCGGCATATAGATTTTCATAATAATAATCTTATAATTGTTTGTATTTCTGTGGTGTGGGTTGTTATTCCTCCTGTCTCATTTGTGATTTTATTTTTGCATTTTTTAAAAAAAATTTAAAGTACTTTTTTATGTTTATTTTTGAGAGGGGGAGAGAGAGAGAGAGAGAGAGAGAGAGAGAGAGAGAAAGAGAGAGAGATGTGGGGGAGGGGCAGAGAGAGGGAGACAGAGGATCTGAAGTGGGCTCTGCACTGACAGCAGAGAGTCCGATGTGGAGCTTGCACTCACGAACCATGAGATCATGACCTGAGCCGAAGTCAGATGCTTAATTGACTGAGCCACACAGGCACCCCTCATTTGTGATTGTGTGTGTGTGTGTGTGTGTGTGTGTGTGTGTGTGTGTATTTTCTTTTTGACGAATCTGGCTAGAGGTTAATAAATTTTACTATTTTTTTCCAAGAACCAGCCCCTGGTTTCATGATCTCTGTTGTTTTGTTAGTTTCTATATCATTTATTTCTGCTCTAATTTTGATTATTTTCTTCCTTCTGCTGGCTTTAGGCTTCATTTATTCCTTTTCTAGCTCTTTTAGGTAGAAGGCTAGGTTGTTTATTTGAGCGTTTTCTTCTTGAGGTAGGGGCGTGTGTATTGCTATGTACTTCCCTCTTAGAACTTCTTTTGCTGCATCCCAAAGGTTTGGGGCTGTTGTGTTTTCATTTTCATTTGTTTCATACATTTTTTATTTCTTCTTTGATTGACTGGTTGACCCATTCATTGTTCAGTATCATGTTACTTAACCTGTGTGTATTTGTGGTCTTTCCAGAGTTTTTCTTGTGGTTGACTTCTAGTTTCATAGTATTGTGGTCAGAAAAGGTGCATGGTATGACTTTGATCTTCTTGAGTTTGTTGAGTCCTGTTTTGTGGCCTAATATGTGATCTGTTCTGCAGAATGTCCTATGTGCACTTGAATAGAATATGTATTCTGTTGTTTCAGGATGCAGTGTTCTGAACATATCTGTTAAATCCATCTGATCCATTGTGTCCTTCAAATCCATTGTTTCCTTGTTGATTTTCTGTTTAAATGATCTGCTCATTGATGTAAGTGGGATGTTAAAGTCCCCTATTATTATCGTATTATTATGGATTGGTTTCTTTACGTTTGTTATTGTGTTTTAAACTTTTTTTTTTAACGTTTTTATTTATTTTTGAGACAGAGACAGAGCATGAAGGGGGGAGGGGCAGAGAGAGAGGGAGACACAGAATCGGAAGCAGGCTCCAGGCTCTGAGCCATCAGCCCAGAGCCCGACGCGGGGCTCGAACTCACGGACCGGACCGTGAGATCGTGACCTGAGCCGAAGTCGGACGCCCAACCGACTAAGCCACCCAGGCGCCCCTGTTATTGTGTTTTAAAGTCTAGTTTGTTGGATATAAGTATCGCTACTCAAACTTTCTTTTGACATTCATTTGCACGATAAATGCTTCTCCACCCCCTCAGTTTCCATCTGCATGTGTCTTTAGGTCTAAAAGGAGTCTCTTGTAGGCAGCATATAGATGGGTTTTGTTCTTTTATCCATTCTATCACCTGATGGCTTTTGATTGGAGCATTTGGTCCATTTACATTCAAAGTAATTATTGATAGATATGTATTTATTGCCATTTTATTGCTTGTGTTTGTTTCTGGAGATTTTCTCTGATTCTTTCATGGTGTGCTGGTTTTCTTTATTGCCTTACTTGGATTTCTTTTTATTCATTGCATATCTATTACTATTCTTTTACTTGTGGTTATCTCTAGGTTAATACATGACCTCTTCTGCCTATAACTGTCTACATTGTTGATGGTCGTTTAAATTTGAACTCATTCTACTCTTGTCCTCCCCACATTTTAGGTATATGTTGTTATATTTTACATCCTTTTAGTTTGACTGAGTTTTTAATAGAAATCTTCTTTTTACTGCTTTTGTGTTTCCTACCTTCATACTGTCAATTTTGGTTTTTCTTTTCCACTCACAGAGTCCCGTGTAAGTATTTGCTGGAGAAGTGGCTTAGTGGTCACAAACTCCTTTAGTTTTTGTTTGTCTGTCAAACTCTTTATTTCTCCTGTTTTGAATGTTAGCCTTGCTGGATAGGGCATTCTTGGTGGCAGATTTTTTCCAGTCACCATTTTGAATATATCATGCCAGTCCCTTCTGGCTTGGAGAATTTCTGCTGAAAAATCTGCTTGATAGCCTCATGGTTTTTCCATTATAAGTAACTGTCTTATTTTGTCTTGTTTAAAAAAAATTTTTTTTGTCACTACATTTGCCAGTTTAATTATAATATTTCTTGGTGTGGGTCTGCTTTTGTTGTTTTGATGGAGTCACTGAGTTCCCTACATCTGTTCTCATGTTGCATAATTATTCTTTCTCTCTTTTGTTCAGCTTCATTACTGAGTCTTCTTAGTCATTAATTCATTCCTCTGCTTCTTCCAGCCTGCTGTTCATTGCATCAGTCCTGTTTCTAATCTCATTTATTATACTCTTCATCTCTGATTGATTCTAACTCTTTTATTTCTGTGGTAAGGGTCTCACTGATGTCTTCCATTCTTTTCTCATGTCCAGTTAGTATCCTTATGGTCATTGATTTAAGTTCTCCATCAGTTCTGTTACTTATATCTGTTTCACCTAGATCTCTGGCCATGACCTTATCTTGTTCTTTCATTCGAGATAAATTTCTGTGTTCTCATTTTGTCTAAGTCTCTGCCTTCTTTTATGTTAGAAAAGCCACTTGTGTCTCATGATCCTGAACTTAATGGCCTTATGAAGAAGATGTCATGTAGTGTCCAGGGCCTGGCACTTCAGGGAATGTATCTGCTGTGTGCTGTATGCACTCTGCTATTGTGTCGTGGCTGCTTTCTCCTTCAGGCCAGTCATCTGCAGAGACTTTTCTTTGCTTGTTGTAGGCAGTTTGTGTCCCTGGCCTGAATGCAGCAGGTTTTAACTAGGTGTGCCCTGGTCTGCTTGTGAAATGAGAACTGTCATCACCTCCACTGGAACTGAGACCCTGCAGAACTTTGTGGTCAGGGCATGTGGTGTGGGCAGGAGTTTGTGCTGTTCTTCTGGGGGAGGGGCCCATGGCACTGGGGCTGAGGTAAGTGTGACTGATAAAGGGCAGTTCCACCGGAGTGGGGAGGGGGGTGGGGCTTAATGTAAGTAATTTAGGCAGCTAGTATCCCTGTTGCACTGGTTCTTGCTAGTGGCTCTGTGCTTATGCCGAGTGGTGGGAGTGTGGGGGGAGAATGGTGCCAGCCAGCTACTTTGTTCCTGGAGACATCTCTCTGTGAACACTGCTTCTCACGGGCATGCTCTGAGAGGAGCAGATCATCTTCCCACTGCGTTCCCCAGGTGCTCTTCAGATAGCTGTGTCCATGCTGTGTGTGCCTGGGTTGTTTGCCTGCTGTCTCTCCAAGAGCAGTCCTGATGCCTCTGGACTCTCGCAGAGGCCAGCCCAGCCCACTGATACTTTAAGTTTTCGATTTAAGGCCATCTGGTTGCAAGAACTCATGAAATTCAGCCCCTCTCATTTTCCAATCCAGTGGCCATAGGGAAACATTCTCCTTGTGCATTCCCTTGTGCTCTGATCTCACTCTCTCACTCTTCTCTCCAGCCACAGCTCTCTCCGCTCTGCAGCAGCCAGTATCGATTTCTCCTCTAAATCATGTCTGCACTTTCTACCTTGTTTGATGTGACTTCTTCTCTACCTTGAGTTGTGGAGTTTGTTCTGCCAGTCTTCAGGTTGATTTCTGGGGCATTTAGAATGATTTGTACAAAGTTTTCTATTTGTGTTTGGAAGCAAGCCAAGGGTTATCCTACTTTGCTGCCATCTTCGAGGGAAGTCCTATATCATTTATTTAATGTAGCTTTCCCTATTTATTTGTGTGTGTGTGTGTGTGTGTGTGCGCGCGTAAATGTATATTTATTTATTTAAATTTACATCCAAGTTAGCATATTGCGCAATAATGATTTCAGGAGTAGAATCCAGTGATTCATCCCCTACATAAAACACCCAGTGCTCATCCCCACAAGTGTCCTTCTTAATGTCCCTTGGCCATTTAGCCCATCCCCCCACCCATAACCCCTCCATCGCCCTAAGTTTGTTCTCAGTATTTAAGAGTCTCTTGTGTTTTGCCCCCCTCCCTGTTTTTATGGTATTTTTGTTGCCCTTCCCTTATTTCATCTCTTTTGTATCTTAAATTCCACATATGAGTGAAGTCATATGATATTTGTCTTCCTCTAATTTCGCTTAGCATAATACACTCTAGTTCCATCCACATCATTGCAAATGGCAAGATTTCATTCATTTTGATCACTGAGTAATATTCCTGTGTATGTGTATGTGCACACATACATATATATACATATATACATACACATACAAACACACACACACATACATACATACATACATACATACCACATCTTCTTTATCCATTTATCTGTTGATGGACATTTGGACTCTTTCCATACTTTGGCTATTGTCGATAGTGGTGCTATAAACCTTGGGATGCATGTGCCTCTTCAAAACAGACACCTGCATCCTTTGAATAAGTACCTAGTAGTGCAATTACTGGGTCATAGAGTAGTTCAGTTTTTAAGTTTTGAGCAACCTCCATACTGTTTTCCAGAGTGGCTGCATCAGTTTGCATTCCCACCAGCAGTGCAAAAGGGTTCCTCTTTCTTCTGCCATCCTTGCCAACATCTGTTGTTGCCCGAGTTGTTAATGTTAGCCATTCTGACAGGTGGAAGGTGGTATCTCACTGTGGTTTTGATTTGTATTTCCCTGATGATGAGTGATGTTGAGCATCTTTTCATGTGTCTGTTAGCCATCTAGATGTCTTCTTTGGAAAAGTGTCGTCTATTCACGTCTTATGCCCATTTCTTCACTGGGCTGTTTGTTTTTTGGGTGTTGAGTTTGATAAGTTCTTTATAGATTTTGATAGTTCTTTATAGATAACCCTTTATCTGATATATCATTTGCAAATATCTTCTCCCATTCCATCAGTTGCCTTTTAGTTTTGCTGATTGTTACCTTCTCTGTGCAGAAAAGAAGTTTTTTATCTTCATGAGGTCCCAGTAGTTCATTTTTGCTTTTGTTTCCCTTGCCTGAAGTTACTGCGGCTGAGGTCAAAGAGGTTTTTGCCTGCTTTCTCCTCTAGGATTTTGATGGCTTCCTGTCTTCTATTTAGGTCTTTCATCCATTTTGAGTTTATTTTTGTATATGGTATAAGAAAGTGGTCCAGGTTCAGTCTTCTGCAGGTCGCTGTCCAGTTTTCCCAGCACTACTTGCTGAAGAGACTGTCTTTATTCCATTGGATATTCTTTCTTGCTTTGTCAAAGATGAGTTGGCCATACATTTGTGGGTCCATTTTTGGGTTCTCTGTTTTGTTCCATTGATTTAAGTGTCTGTTTTTGTGTCAGTGCCATGCTGTCTTGTAACAGCTTTGTAACACATCTTGAAGTCTAGAATTGTAGCTTTCCCATTTTATTAGCTGAGACCTGTAGAACCACTTTTTTTCTAAAATTGTTTTAAATGTTATTATTTTTGAGAGAGAGAAAGAAAGAGAACAAGAGCGAGAACGAGAACACAAAGCGGGGAGGGGGCAGAGAGAGGGAGACACAGAATCTGAAGCAGGTTCCAGGCTCTGAGTTGTCAGCACCAGAGCCTGATGTGGGGCTCGAACTCATGAACTGTGAGATCATGTCAGACACTTAACCGACTGAGCCACCCAGATGCCCCATAGAACCACTTTATTTTCTAATAGTAATAGTATTAATTGCCCCCCCCCCCTTGAATTTAATTAAATAACTTGAACAGTTTGCCATCTAAATGCTTATTAGTCTTGAGTCGGTTGAGTGCCTGACTCTTGATTTCGGCTCAGGTGTCAGGCTCCGCACTGACCGTGTAGGGCCCGCTTGGGATTCTCTCTGTCCCTTTCTCTGCCCGGCCCCTGTTCACCTGCACACGTGTGTGTGTGTGTGTGTGTGTGTGTGTGTGTGTGTGTATACACGTGCTCTCTTTCTCAAAATAAATAAATAAACATTAAATAATCATTATGGATGAAAGATACAGAATTTTCCTTTTTAATTTTGTCATTAAGACATTACTTATTTTTGAATAGATAACCCAAAATGAAAGTGCCTGAAAGAATACTTGCTGAAGCCTCATCCTCATTCCTTTTCTGTAACAAACTATTCCACTCCCCAAAGGTACTAGTGTTTTTCATATCCTTCCAGAGAAATCCACATATATATAAGCAAATCCATGTATGTGTTTGCACATATATTCGTTTTTCTTTATTTTATTGAAATATTAGCCAAATATGTGAATTCTCTCTCAGCTTTGCTTAAATTGTTTAAGTTAGTATTATATTTTGGAAAACATACCCTGTTAGTACATGTGGAGCTGTAGTATATCCCTTTACATAGATGTACTGTAACTAATTTAACTATTTCCCCCTTGAGGGATAGTTACAAATAATGTTATTATGAATACCACGGTCTATAAGAATCATTAGTTTCATTTTTAACATTCACTTCTAACTGTCCGGCATTAATTTATTACCAAGGCACTGTAGATTGGCTTCATTTATATGTATTATAGAAATCCAAAAATTCTGAAGAAAGAAAAATTCCAGCTGGTTTTTAAAGATGCATTAAGTATGCCATGAGCATGTTGGATTTATTTCACGAATTCAAGGATGATTCAGTGTAAGGAAATCTGTTAACAAAACAAAAATCAATGTAAGGAAAACTAACTGTATTGTGGGGAAGGAAGAAAGATTTTTTAAAAGAAATTAACAATGTGAAAAGGAAAGCACAACTTAAACCTAGTTAATAGGTCATAACCTTAGTACTCTCCAAAAATTGACAAAATAGATAATCCACTAGGTAAATTTGATCAAGGGAATAACAGAAAGCACATGTGCAAAATAAGATAACCATGGAAACAGAAGATTTAGAACTATTATACAAGACTACTGAGCAAGTGAATTTGAAAATTAAATGAAATGGACTAATTTCCAGGGAAATACAGATTAGCAAAATTGACGTCATTAGAGTTAGAAAGTTATAAAAAATCAATTTCTACAAAAGAAATAGGAAAAATTAAGTAATGCCTTACAGAAAGCACCATGGCCAGGTGGTTTTACAGGGGAATTCTAAGCCTTTAAAGACCACATAATTTTAATGCTTTATAGGTCATTCCAGAGCATTGGAAATAAGAAACTTCCTCATTTCTTTTCTTTTATTCTTTGCATTTTTTTTTTAAACGGGGAGAAGCTTTTAGCAGTTTTTAATCTGACTTGAATGACACTTGTGTTTGATAATAGAGTCCTTTCTGCACTTAATGATTCTATAGCATATTTAAAAATATATAATGGAAACAAAATCCTTGATTCTAAAAATTAACTACAGATCGTAGTGCTTTTGTATCATCTTTTTTTCTATCGTAAAATATAGGACATAATTTTTACCGGTTTAGCCATTTTTACATCTATCATGTCATTAAGTACATTCACATTGTTGTGCAGCTGTTACTACCATTCATCTCCAGAACTTTTTCATCATCCCAGACTGAACCTGTACCCGTATTCAGCAATAAGTCCTCATTCCTCACTCCACTCAGCCCGTGACAACTATTATTCTATTTTCTGTCTCTGTGAGTTTAACTACTGCATGTAAGTGGAATCATACAGTATTTATTCTTTTGTGCCTTGTGCATTTCATTTAGCATGATATCTTTCACATTTGTACATGTTGTAGCATGTACGAGAACTTAACTCCTCTTTAAGGCTGCATAACATTTCATTGTGTGTACACACCACATTCTGTTTATCCATTCATCTATTGATGGACACTTGTGTGGCTTCTGCCTTTTCGCTGTTGTTGATAATGCAGCTATGAACATGAATGTGCAAATATCTGTTTGAGTCCCTGCTTTTAATTCTTCTTGATACATAGTTAGAAGTGAAATTACTAGACCATGTGATAAGTCTTTTAAATTTTTTGAGGAACCATCATACTGTTTTTCCCCTTTTCTTTTTGAAGCAAATGTAACATCAATACCTGAACCTGATGAAAACAGTACAAAAAAGAGGCAATATCCAGACTAATACCACTAATGAATCTTGGTGTAAAAGTACTAAATAGAAGTTTAGTAAACAAAGCCATTACCTCATTAAACAGATAATATACTATGACCGAGTGGTATTCATTCCAAGAATGCAAGATTGAATATTAGAAAATCCATTAGTATCAGGCATCATAATAATAGAACTAAAGGTAAAATCAGATTGCTAACGCCATAGGTGCTGAAGACAAGCTTTTGACAAATTCAGTGACGTTGCCTAATTAAAAAAAACTGTCCAAGTTGCAAATAGGAATTGAGTGCTATTTTTTTTTTATCATGGTAAAATTCATATACTTTAGTGCCCAAATTAGTATCTCACTTCAGGGAAACACTAGAGACATTTTCGCAAAAATTAGGAACAAGGCAAAGATTCCTACTATCTCTATTACTCCTCGTTATTGAACTATAGGTGTTAGCTAGTACAATTAGACAAGAAAAATCAATTAGAGGCACAAATTAACATGAAGAAATTAATAACCTTCAACGACAGCATAATGTTAGAAAACATTCCCACTTGAGTATCAGCAAAGTAATTAAATATTTCACAATAAACTTAAAAGACATACTGTGATTCAGTTGCATAAAGATCTTGATTCTTCCTATGTTTATAAATATAACACATCATCAATAAAAAGTACTAACAAGCTTTTAAGGACTTTGGTAAGTTGATAATATGCTAGAATAGCCAGGAGAAGACTGTGGGGAAATTGTACAGGTTATACTGACTCTACTAGACAGTAAGATATACGATAAAACCTGTGTAATTCAAAGTGAGGCACTGGCATGTGAATAGACAGACCAGTGAAATATAGAAAGAACAGGAATACATCCAGGTACATAGAGAAATCAAGTGCTTGAGAAAGGTAATATCTTAAATTTCTGGGGCTAAGGTGGGTTTATTCATAAATGGATCAGGGACAACTAGGTAGCCATTTGTAAAAATATAAAATTAGACCCATGACCCAAGCTGTTCAAAAAAAGAAACTAGAAATGAATTAGGGTCAAATGTAAAAAATTTTGTACAAGTAAGTACTAGAAGTGAACATGAACTGTTCTTCAATCTTGATTTAGGAAAAGGCTTTCTAACTATGATCATTCTTTTTGTTTTCTCTGCATTTTGGGCCAGTCAGTTTGAACAATATAAAAATAAGTTCTGCATGACAAAAAAAAAAAAATACATAAATTTGAAGGAGACCTAGAGACTAGGAGAGAATGTTTGCAACATATGCCATGGACAAGGGGCTAATGCTCCTAATATATAACAAACTTAAAATTGGAAGGACAAAGGAATGAAAACCCAATAGGAAAATGGGAAAAAAGACACGAGTAGACACTTCACAGAAAATCTATAACAAGGTCGTTAAACATATGGCAAAGTGGTCAGATTCATTCAGAGAAATGCGAATTAAAGCAACACTGAAATATAATTCTCACATATCAGATTGGCGAAAATTATAAGTGGCTATGGGGAAACAGGCACTCTCATGCGTTGTGGTAATACAAACTGGTATGACCCATCTGGAACAGCATTTGGCAATCTAACCAAGCTGTATATGCACCTTTTGACTCAACAGTCTCACCTCTAGGAATCTACCTTTAAAATATACCTCCAAAACTCTGAAAATATACAGGCACCAGGATGTTGATCGGAGCGTTGTTTGTAATCACAAAAATCTTGGAAATAACTCAAAGGCCCATTCATGGGAGAATGTTTGTATAAACTTTGGTACATTCGGGTAGTGGAGTTGCATGTAGAAAAGCATGAGGAAGAACTATGTGGATCACGACGTGGAGTGGTTTCCAGAATATACTACCGTGTGGGAAAAAAAGAAAAGTTTAAAAGAGTATAATACGTAACCCTTTGTGGAAGAAAATACACATAGTAAAGCCAAGTATACATGTGCCGTTTGTGCAGAAGCCATACTGAGTGGATAAACGAGAAACAGAGGAGATTGGTTAGTTACCTGGTGGAAGTGGTTGTGAATGAGGGAGCAGAGGTGAGGACGAAGTGGAACTTCTCAAGTGTATACTTTTTGCATAGCTCTAACTCTGAGAACCTGGTGATGTTTCTCATACCCCAAAATTAGTTGAATAATTGAGACCAACCAGATGTGAGGTAGCCCGAAACAGAATGCAGGCAGGAACAAATAAAACTAACCAATGAATAACATAAGTTTAGTGAAGGGGGTGGAGATGAAAAGAACTAACCTCAGTAACTTTAGAGAATAGTATTTTGACTATAGTGTAAAGCTGGAGACAAGAACTGTAAACAGATCCCCTACTACAATTACTTTCTCACAGTGGCACGGATTAGGAGTTCTGTAACAGTTTTATGTAAATATTAGGAACAAGCAAATAAGTAAGTGTATTGTGGATAACGAGAGCCAGGGTTTTCACTGTCAGAGCTTACAAATCAGGAAAGGCAAGGCGAGACTGAACTCTGGTGTTGGGTTGTAATTGGAGGTATCAGTACAAATATATGGGTATTTAGGAGTATGGATAGTTGGATAGAAATACAAGCTTGTGCGTGTGTGCATAAATATGTCTTCTAGCTCTGCTTACTGGGAGGGCTTGGAGGCAATGACCCATCTCAGCAGCGGTATGACTACATTAGCACCCAGATCTTCGTTTCTAAATACTATACTTAAATAAAAGGAACCGGGGATTCTTCAGGAAAAGTGGGTGATTCCAGGGTTTAGGCAAGGAAATTACAAGAGGAGCTCTAGAATATTTTACGGTGCCAAAAAGGAAGGAAGTGCTTAAAAAACGATGGGGGCGTGTGGAAAGAACACAGGAGTCAACTTAAGGGGAAGGAGTTCCTAATCAGCAAATCTGACACAAGTTTAGAAACTAATTATGATAATGAGATATAAGATACAGAATAAAATATATTTGTTCCTACTGAAATGAATAACTATATAAATGAAGTAAATGAATATAAATGAATTTATATTTGTATGTATTTGATTTTATTTGTATTCATTTACAAATGAACATAAGTTGAAAATAAATGCAAGAGGGGGGACACTTTTTTTTTTTAATGTTTATTTTTGAGAGAGAGAGAGAGCGCGAGCGGGGGAGGGGCAGAGAGAGAGAGGGAGACACAGAATCCGAAGCAGGCTCCAGGCTCTGAGCTGTCAGCACAGGGCCCTATGTGGGGCTGGACCTCCTGAACAGTGAGATCATGACCTGAGCCAAAGTCAGACGCTTAACCGACTGAGCCACCCAGGTGTTTGGGACACTTCTTATTGTAGAATTTCAATTAATGAATGAGGAATGATGAGTATCTCTTCACAAGATGCTTACTGATTTCAAAGGGACATTTTTCAAAGTAACTAGCCAGTACCTTTTGTAAGTGTCAAGGTACTGAAAATCAAAAATGGGGGATCTGTTCCAGACTGGAGAAAAGTAAGGAGACATGCTACCTGAACATAGTGTGGGATCTTGGACCAGAAAAAGGACAGTATAATGGGAAAGTTGGTGAAATTGGAATAAATTATATAGTCAGTAGTGTTTTATTATTGTTAATTTTGTCAGTCTTTTCATGTGTTTTGAAGCTCTTATTGTCATGTCATCCTGATGTCCTTTATCATTATGAAATACTCCTTTATCTCTGGTAATAATCTTTGCCCTGAAGCCTACTTTGATCTGAATTGGGTCACTTGAGCTTTCTAATGCTTAGTGTTTGCATGGTATCTTTTTCATCCTTTTATTTCAACCTTCTTGTGTCTTTATATGTAATGTCCACCTCTTAATAGTGTATTTTTGGCTCTTTTCTAAATCTTTTCTGGACATGTCTTGTTTGTTTAGAGTGTCTAGGCCGTTATATTTAATTTGGCTGTTAGTTTTTTTGTTGTATCTTTGTATTTTGTTGTTTTTCTCTGGCTGTTTTCAGAGTTCTCTTTCCATTTGGTTTTTAAGAATTTGACGATGAAGTGCCCAGGGGTTGTTTTTTTTCTTATTTATACTACTTGTGGTTTTCTTAGTCTTTTGGATATAGTATTAGATGTCTTTCATCAGTTCTGGAAAGCTCTCAGCCATTATGTCTTATCTTTTCTGCCCTATTCCTCTCTTCTAGAACTCCAATTACATGTATGGTAGACAATCTGTTATTGCCTCATGTATCTTTGGATGGCCTTTAAAGTCTCCAATCTGCTATTCACTCTATCCAGTCATTTGTTTTTTTTTATTTCAGATATTTTTCAGTTTTAGGATTTCTTTTTGTTTTTTTTTTTCTGTGCTCTAATTTCCTGCCCATTCATGCATTATGGTTATAGTTCCCTTATTGTCTCTGAATGTTGTTAAAATAGCTGCTTTAAAATTATTTGCACATTTCATCATCTGAGTAATGTCATGGCTGATTTTCATCAATTTCCTTTCCTTTTGAACATGGATAAAATGTTCCTGATTCTTCGTAGGTCTGGTAATTTTATCCTGGATATCATGAATAATACATTGTGGAGTGACTTTGTTATATTTTTCTGAAGAGTGATGTTTTTGTTTTATATTAGCCAGTTAATCTTGCGCAAGTCACACTGTAAACTTGGCCACTCCTGTAGTGGACAGCGGCTGAAATCTCTTTCATTCTGTCAGGCTGCTGGACATCTACTGTGTTCGTGCATGTTCAGCAGTCAACAAGAGATTTAGGTAGAGTTTTAATTGCAGAATTTGGTGTTCTTTTTCTTTCCCTCTCTCCTTCCTGGGATTTCTCCTCTCACTTCCAGCTTTTGTGATAGCTTCAAAGTGTCTCCTCTGATTCTTCAAACTAGTAAGATTGCTGGTTTCTTTTGAGTTCTAGCCCAGGCACCAATTGGCACCTGCCTTCGGGTGGAAATCCTAGTTTACTCATCCAGTGTCATGCCCTTTTGCTAAGTCTATCTGGTTTCAGCCTGATTTTGGTTTCTCTCCAGGCTTTCTGACAGTTGACTTTTATATTTTATCCAGAACTTAAAGCCATCTGTGGAACAGCTACTCCAACATTACCAGAGGAAGAACTTTACTAAACATCTTTAAAGATAAACTCATCTTGATTTTCATATGCCATATATAATGCTACTTAATGTTCTAGTGTATGCATCCATCATATTTTGTGTTTTTACTCCCTAGTGACATGGACCTAGGTTGTCCCTGAATTCCCGATACTGTGAACAGTACCATTTAGAACATTACCTGTGGAAAGGTTTCTTTGGCATCTTTGTCCCAAGAGTAAGCTTGCTGGGTTGTAGTGTATCTGCATGCCTGTTTGCACACCTAATTTCATGCGTGAGTCCTCTTCCAGCAGGGCGCACATACACATCCCCAACTTTGGATTTACCCAACTTTCTTATGTTTGCCATTCTGATGGGTAGATGGTGGTATCTCATTTAAACTTGCACTTCTAGAGGTGTACACTTGTTCACATGGTTTTCACATTTTCTGTGTTGGTTTGTGTCCATTGCCTGATTTTCTGCTATGTGGTTCAAACCAGATCTTTACTTCTCTCATGATTTGTGGTGTTTTTGCCATGTCACATAAGTTCTTTACAGTCTCAAGGACATATTCCTGCCAGTATATGATTTGAGGTAGAAATCCAACTTTGATTCTCAGTAATGATGCAACCAAATTTTCAAGTGTGTCGTGTTTTGTTTTGTTTTTATTATTAGTGTTTGGAAATATGTTTTAGCATACCATTGGAAGGAATTGACCTGAATAACTTGGTCCTTATCTTGTATTAATTGTCTAAATGACTTTTTGAGATCAGATTAATATTTAGGGGGAACTAATTTAACTGATGAATAAAAGTTTATGTAATAACTTCTGTTAATCTCAGTGGCCAATTCTTTCAGATCTTTCCTGTGTTGACGTACTGTATTCATGTAGTTCCTTATTTGTTTCCGTACTTCTTTGCTTATCTCATTTAATCTTTAGAACAACTCCAGATAGAAAGATTAGGTATTAACTCTGTTTTATGGATGTTGAATCTTTGTTTAAGTGATTTGCCTGAGGCTCCAACACCTGGTTTCGGATTTCTACCTCCTCCGTGTTTTTTTGTTTTTTGTTTTTTTGTTTTTTGTTTTTTTTTGAGAAGCATTTGTTTGCTCAGGCAGCCATGTACTATTGCTGATAATGAATAATAGCCACTTCAATTCATTGTTCTGCTGAGTATGTTTTAAAGGTAATATTTATGAGATTTTCTTTTATTGGCTTATCCCTTTTTTCCTCCCTCCCCTTTTTCTTGGAGGAGTTGTCTTAAGCTTTATGACAGTAGTAGTAATGGGTTTTAGTCACACACATACTTTTTGAGGAGAGGAGTGTGCATAAATGGTTTTATTTAGAAATTTGCCAATAGAACCTTAAATGTTGTGAACATTGTTAGACCATGAGAGGTTTGGTATCTTTAAAGCCATACGTATTATAAATTTTTTCATAGGCTATATACCAGTAACTATCCTTTCAACTTAGATTTTAACCGCTTTTGCACTTAGATTTTTTAAAGCACTCTTGGCATATGTTCTGTTTCTGTTAAGTTGCTTGGGAACTTGGTGTTTCTAGGCAGATCATAACACTGGGAGGTAGAGTACTTCTCTAGCTTCATCAGTGTTCCTAAATAAAGTTGAAATTATTTGTTATTGAATAAGTTGAGATTATTTTAACAATTGGGATTTGGCAGATTCTTAAAAGGGCCTATTTTAATACTTTATTGTATCGAGTGTTTTACTGGTGTTAATTGCTCTGAAACATGGCCTGTCCACAACTGTCTGGTGTAAAAGGAACGCTCAGTAATGGAAGTAGCCTTTTTTCTTTCGGTTGGCTTAAGAAATATGCTAAAGTATCAGTATTATGTAGTAAATCTTAATATATGAGCAAATTCTTTAAAGATAATGCTTTTATTTTTCTTTGAATCCCTTTTTTTCTGCTTTTTAGAGGAAGTATCATTCTGCAAAGGAAGCTTATGAACAACTTTTGCAGACGGAAAACCTTTCTGCACAAGTAAAGGCAACTGTCTTACAACAGTTAGGTATGTAATAATGGTGTACTATAAATATTTCTCTTTATGATTTTTCCATGTCAGAGATGGCAGATATGTGGCTCATGTATTCTATTCTCTTTTCCTTCCTTTACCCAGAGTTGATAGAATTAGCTCGAACCCAGCATATTTCCCCTTTCAGCCAAGCATTGTCCATCTCACGGTCCATCTCATTACGGTTCTTCAGTGCAGTTGGTCCTTTTAAATTCTTAGAATTATTCTCTAGTACTTAACCCATGGGTGAGGGGGATTGAGTACTTCCCTTGTGCCAGATATGCTTAGCACTGAATGAAGTTAAGTGATTTGTGTAAAGTCACTTAGTGGTTGGTGAGCTTGCTTTCTTAGCCCTATCAAGAATATTAACTAAAACATTTCATCGAAAAGTTGTGCAACATCTAATGGTATAGTTTTTGTACACATGTAATTCTTTTCTGATGTTGAAGAAATGTAGCCATTTGGATGACACATTAGTGTCACTCTGACCAGGAAGATAGTGATTGAGTTCTCCACGTTTAATTTTGTTGCTTAGTTATTGGGTCATGTTTCTTATCTGTATATGGTGTTTGGGTCCCCCCCTCCCCCTAGCTTTTGTTTATTTGTTTTTGGTCTGGGCAAATAATTTATTCTTAATTTTTAACCAACATTGTAGTAATATGAATGTTTTCATAATGTGACTATTTTTACATAATTTTAAAATTACTTAAGCCTAGATTTTATCATTGATCTTCATGATATTGATATGTATCATATGATTAATTATATAAAATAAACACATTACCTTAGTATAAAACTTTTGTTTCTAGGTTTGTTTTTAATTTAATCTCTGGTTAGAATTTTACTTGTGTTATCCATACTTTTAAGAATTATAGAAGTATTTGAATATTTGTTTTTAATAAGTTTACAGACCGTGTTTGAGTAGTGTGAATTCATATCTTCAAATTAAAACAAGTTTATTAGTATAGTAAAGAAAGATTTTGTGCAGTTCTTAAGTAAAAAGAACAAAGTGATGCCTTTATCATAAGACAGCTTACTCATTCAGCTAATACTTGAATATGAGCTGTTTTGTTAATCCACACTATTTATAATCAAGTTTTTGTGCATTTCAGCTGCAGTGAGGAATGTGTCAATAGTAAAAATGCATACACCTTTTAAATTTAAGACATAGATTGAAATAGTTTTGGTCTAGTTACGTGTGAATCACTTGTCCTCTTTGGCATTGGCTTACCATATTTCGAAGTATAGAAGTATAATAAACTTTTCGTGCTTTGAAAGGAAAAACACTTCTCCTAATTAAGTCTAATTTATGCCTGTGTATCAATCCTTCCTACTTGCTTGTCACTGCTGCTTCAGCAGCTCCTTTTAGAGCCTGTTTCTCTAGGTTCCATTCTTACTAGTAATAGCAGGAGGTAAGAGGAACAGATGAATAAATGTAAATGTGTTATTGACATGTATTTCTGTAAAACATTAGTAACGCAGTCTGAAATATATTTTGGAGCACAGCAACTATATTAAATGTCAGAAAATGAGGGTCCTTATTTGTTATATATAATATGGACTATACACAAAGAACAACGCTGATTTTTATGCACTTGAAATGATCCACAGCTGAAATATGACTTCCCCAGCAAATCAAATCAAATTATTCCTGTGTTGTCTTAAAAGTTTTAGAATACAGTATTGCATGATCCAATCTTTTGATAGCTTATATAACTATTATTTAATAAAAATTGTGCATATTTAAGGTGTACAACATGATGTTTTGGTACATCATGAAATGATTAGTATTGTCGAGCTAATCAACATATCCATCTCTGCACATAGTTACTATTTGTGTGTGGTGGGAGCACCTAAAACCTACTCTCTTAGCAAATTTCTATTAATATATTAGAGTATTATTAACCATAGTCATTCTGCTATGCATTACTCTCTAGACTTACTCCTGCTACATAACTGTAACTTGTACCCTTGGACCAGTTTCTCCCCATTTCCCCTACCTCCCCATTCCTGGTAACCATCGGTCCACTGTCTGCTTCTAGATATTCAACTTTTTGAGATTCTACATATAATTGAGATTCTGCACAATCTGTATTTATTGATTAAACATTTGTGGTACCCATTTTAAACCATTTTTATTTGCACCATTTGAATATACTTAGACTTCAGTTTTATTTTTAAATAATTGTCAAATGCTATACAGTTTTTATTTTAGATAAGTTGTTAATATATGTGACCATTGCCAGTGAGATAGGGTTGTATGTGGGTGTTGTACTCTGAGCTATCATTGATTAAATCATCTTATATGTACTCCTTGGAAATAAACAATGGGTTAATAGACTGTCTTGGAGAGTCTTAAAATGCACATAAAATTTTACATGGAACAGTGAATTTTTATATTCTTTGTTTCATAACTTGGAATTTTTTCAAACACCAAAATTAGAAAAGAAGAACTGTAGTTTGTAATCTAAGTGTTAAGTCAGTACTTAAAATCGTTTTGGTTTCTCTGGAATAAAGTTCTTTATAGGTTTGACTGTACCTTCCTGTGAGAAACAGACTTCCTTATGGTCAGAATTGGCAGTTCTAAATTTTGGGAATGTGTGTGCCGAACTAAATGAATAAATTGACTGAAAAAAAAATTTTTACTTATGTGTTTTCTGTTTGGTATTCTTAAAAACTGAAGAACGATTAAGTCATCTATGTAAATATTTTTAATCATTTACTGTAGGTTGGATGCATCACACTGTGGATCTTCTGGGAGATAAAGCCACCAAGGAAAGCTATGCTATTCAGTATCTCCAAAAGTCCTTGGAAGCAGATCCTAATTCTGGCCAGTCGTGGTATTTCCTCGGAAGGTGAGACTTAGCAGACACTTACACTATGCTTTTGTTTATTCCAGCTAAGAGATTGGAATTATGAGCTATATAATTTTGTTTATATTTATATTTGTTTGTTTATATTTATAACTTGATTAGTGTCTTTTCCTTTTTAAATATATTGTCGCAAAGATTTCTGGAAAGTTAAAGCTTCTGAATGTGATAGTTTTTCTCAGCATAATCTGGTCAGCCAGGACATTTCTTATTTTGCTTGTTGGATTTTCATTTGACTTGAATCATTGCTGGCTTTTAAAGACTTATCAGATAGTAATTCTTCATCCTAGTATTTAAATGCCTTCCTTCTGATTTCTGTTATTTTTTTTTATATGTCTGTGGAACAGAACCGAATTAATTTTTCATTCTTCCTGGTGACCACCAGTAGCCAGTGGAACCTTGCTATTTGTAATTTTGATTAATGATATATACATTAGAATGGACATATTTGATTAATAGTAGGTCTCAAATCAGTTCTACTTGAAATCTCACAGGGAGAAAGTGGATACATTATTATTGGATCTGTTGGAAAGGAGAAGTAACATGTAATGAAAATAGTGTTCTGCAAGTCTGTAAACTTTTCTCTGTACTTTAAATGCCTAAATTGTGCTCACTGATTATCTAAAATATACCTTATGTATGTGTATCTGATAGATTATATTTTGGGGACATTATTAGATCGTCTTTTGGTTCCTAACTGGTTTTAGCTTTTACGGTGTGGTGGAAAGATCAGTGTACTAGCAGCTGGGAGACTTGGATTTAGGTCTTGGCTAGGCTACTGTTTGTAGATCCTGGGTGATACAGTTAAACTTTTTGATGCTTCAGTTTTCTTTTAACCTTTTAAATAAGAGGATTATATTAGATCAGTGGTTTTCATTGGGGGCCTATTTTGTCCCATAGGGGACATTTTATAACGTCTGGAGATACTTGGTTATATCACAACCGTGGGGAGCACTGCAAGCATCTAGTGGGATAGCCTCTACGACAAAAGATTACCTGACCCAAAATGTCAGTAGTGCCGAGGTTGAGAAACTCTGGTTATGGATTATCTGTTAGGTATCTTCTCACCCTAAAGGTTTCGATTTTATGATTTCTTTTGAAATTATCCTATTTTGTTTTAATTTTAAGCTGTTTGAGTGAATTTGCCATGTAATCCCATTAAGTTTTAGTATTTTGTATGGTTTCATTTTTCCTTTAAATTTAGTAAAGTGTGTTTGTATGAGATGGAGTAGTACTAAGATTTTTTAAGAAAGATGTTTGATTAGTCATTAATAATGTACAACAAGAGTTGGCTGGGAAAGTACCTATTTTTAGCAGAAATTTTCTAATACCTTCCAAGTCCTAGAAAATCATCTAATTTGGGTTGCTCCCTAAAAAGCTTGAGAGTCCAAACTTTGTTTTTCTCTTTCACTGAATGAAGATATTTGGGGGCAGAGACTGGAACCTACCATCTTTGTATACTGTCGACTAGCAGAGTGGCTATTGAGTGAATGCAGTAAATGAACTAAACTGAACACCATTTGCTTTTCGAGCTAACACCATTGCTGCTGTTTAGTGTTGCACAGTGGGATGCTTCATACAGGGACTGGAAAGGAGATGGAGTACTGGGAAGTAGGGACTGCCTAGACTTTGTCTCTAGTGTTAACGTTTACATATGAAAATTTCTTTTTATACAGGTTAAAAGGCATGTGTAGTAGCAATTATTTTCATTTTGACCTAAGATGAAGAATAGTAGCGGCTCAGTCAGTTAAGCGTCCGACTTTGGCTCGGGTCATGATCTCGTGGTTCATGAGTTTGAGCCCCTTGTCGGGCTCTGTGCTGACAGCTCAGAGCCTGGAGCCTGCTTTGGATATTCTCTCTCTCTCTCTCTCTCTCTCTCTCTCTCTCTCTCTCAAAAATGAATAAACATTAAAAAAAATTTTTTTTAAGTTCTTAAAGCTCTGAATAAAGACCTCAGGTGTCAGTAAGCAACTTTGGGATTTGATGACCCTAATATTCTACGGCTTTTTATTACTTATGTTCACATTCAGATCTGTGTTGAAGATGTCCTTTGGCATGTGTGTATCATAATAAAGGTGTAATGTGGTAATGCTCTCATAGTAGTACTAATCATTGACAGTATTATCACAGAACTATAGAATGTTAGAGCTAGGAGGGACCAGGGAGGTCACCTGCTTCACTCTGTAAACGCTGTTATTTTACAGATGTAGAAATAGAGTTCAGAGGAGTGAAATGGTTTATCTAAGGTTACAGTCACACAGGTAACTAAATCAGAACAGGAACTAGAGCCTAGGTTCACATATTGCTTTTTCAAAGACACAGGGCTGTCTCAGGGGCACTTAGTTAAGTTTTGCTAGAGGAAAAGTGGTTGGTGGTTGGACTGGGACATCTATAGTTGGGCACATTGGTTTTCTACTTTTCACTTTGTAGGAATGGAATGTGAAAACATGAGTTTTGGGAATTACTGCTTATTCCTCCCAGTGGTTAGGTAAATTTGTCTATAAATCCTGAGATTTGGCTTTGATTTAACAACAACAAACAGAACGTGTTTTCTACTATCTGTTAAGGATTCCCTTTCTTTGTGGTGTCTGTCCCTACATGGCGTTGTTCATAACTTCTCCTGAAGTTATTAACAAACTTTGTGGAAGTTTGCGGGTGCTCTCTGACATTGCCTTCTCTCAGTCACTGACATTTCTTATTACCCAATCCACAAGATTAGTTATCCTTAGGCTTATTTTAACGTCTCCCTTGTAGGTGTCCTATATATATATATTTTTAACATTTATTCATTTTTCGAGAGACAGAGCGTGAGTGGGGGAGGGGGAGAGAGAGAGGGAGAGAGGGAGAGGGAGGGAGACAGAATCCGGAGCAGGCTCCAGGCTCCGAGCTGTCAGCACAGAGCCCGACATGGGGCTCAAACTCACGGACGGCGAGATCATGACCTGAGCTGAAGTCGGTCGCCCAACCGACTGAGCCGCCCAGGTGGCCCAGGTGTCCTGTATTCTTAAACCCTCTCTTCTATATGGATGAATTCCAAATCTAGATTTCTACATTTCGAGGTATTAAATTTCAGGACCACATCTCTTACTCTTTACCTAACATTATCTATTTTAGTGTTCTCATCTCACGTCAAAGTAAGCATATTTCAAAGCTCATTCATCATATTCTTTTCCAAACCAGCTCTTCTTTTATTTTTGTCAATGATGTCACCATTTCTTTTTTAACTCTCTTTGATCAGGCTTAAAAACTAAGTTATAAGCCCCTGCTATGAATATCTAATCAGTCAGTCACAAAAGTCCTTATATCTTTTGGTTTACTATATTTCTCCCTTCTTTTTCTTTCTTTCCATTTTCGTTATTTTCACCCCAATTTTGGCCTGTTCCAAACCAGTGAGTATAGCTGCCTTTTTTACTGTCCATAATTTATTTTTCTTTCAGTTTATCTCTACACATTGCTAGCAGATTACTATTCCTATAAAGTGCTTTCATGGTGCCATTTCCCTTGTTAGAAGAACAAAAACTTCAGGGTAACCTCGGGCTGGATTTATAATTCTCTACTATTTGTGCTATCTTATGTACATTAAGTTTTGGTTATACTGCCTAAACAACATTTAAAAAAATTTTTTTTAATGTTTATTTATTTTTGAGACAGAGAGAGTATGAGCAAGGGAGGGGCAGAGAGAGGGAGACACAGAATCTGAAATCTGAAGCAGGCTCCAGGCTCTGAGCTGTCAGCACACAGCCCGACGCGGGGCTCAAACCCATGAACCGTGAGATCATGACCTGAGCCAAAGTCGGATGCTTAACCGACTGAACCACCCAGGCACCCCACAAACAACATTTTAAAATGCCCTCTTTCATCTTCTCTGTCTGAATCAGGCGTTCCCAGACTTCTGGATTGCAGGAATCAGCAAAATTTCAAAGAATAATTATGAGGATCTAAATATTTAATTTGGGCAAGTGAAAACATTTAAGATATTTTTGCCATTTAGTCAGCCAGTAGTATTTCAAAATAAGTCAGTTACAGTATAAGTATTAATTAGTTTAATGGAATATTTATATATGTAAGTATATGTTGCTGTGTTTCTATTTTATTTTCATGGCCATAAATTGCTTTATACTGGCTGATAATTGGGAATCACTGATCTAAACAACATGCCTCTATACTTATTTTAAATTCCTTAGTGTTATCCTTCCTTTTTTGCTTTTCCTAAATCCTGTAGTGTGTATTGTGGTGTCTTCTACCCTAAATTCTCAGACCAGAGAATTGCCTGTGACAGACATTCGATATGGCATCATGACATTTGTAATATGTCTTCAGTCCTCAACTAAATTGTAAGCTCCATGAAGACAGACAGGGACTGGGTTTTGTCTTTTCTTTTTTCCTTAGTGCCAAGCACTAAGAAGATAATTTCTGTATTTATAGTTTCAGCTGCTGTTCTGTGTATCCATCAGGTGTATCTGCATTAAGAAGATAACAGGTTCCTCTCTCTCTCTCAAAAAAAAAAAATAAATGTTAAAAAAAAAATTACAAAGTGGGGTGGGGGGGGGGTGCCAGGGTGACTCAGTCAGTTAAGTGTTTGACTTCAGCTCAGGTCATGATCTTGCAGTCCGTGAGTTTGAGCCCTGCATTGGGCTCTGCGCTGACAGCTCAGAGCCTGCAGCCTGCTTCAGATTCTGTGTCTCCCTTTGTCTCTGTCCCTCCCCTGCTTGCACTCTGTCTCTCTGTCTCTCTGTCTCTCTCTCAAAAAACATAAATAAACATTAAAAAAAATTACAAAAAAACCACAGGTCCTTGAAACTTTAATCAGACCTTGCTACCCTTACATGTCATGAAATACCGCACTCACCTTATTATACTGTTTTTGATAGTTAGCTTGATATTGCCTGCATCTTAATGTTTGTATTTTTTACAAATTACAGAATGGTTGACCTCATGGTCATTACTTAGGAAAGTAGAATTGAAATCAGATTCGTCCAGTCTTACCAGAATAGAATGGTTTTCTTGGTTTTTTTAAGTCTATATTCTTTATATAAGTGGCATGGCAAGTGCATGTGTGAGCGCGCATGCGCGCTTTCAACTCTCAATATAATACTGAAGTAATACGGCCTTTAATTACTTTAATATTGTTCATTAATGTATCATGCTTTAGCACTTACCAGATAGACTATAGTATAGTTTATTGAATGGTTAATTATAATGTACATTATAATTTTATACACACACACACATTCACAGAAATATGTTAGCTCATTCAGAATTTTAATTTGCTTTGATATATGTAGTCCATTTTTCAGCAGATTAATCAGTATTAATGCAATTGTCTGGATTTTTTTTCCCTCCCCTCTCAGGTGCTATTCAAGTATTGGGAAAGTTCAGGATGCCTTTATATCTTACAGGCAGTCTATTGATAAATCAGAAGCAAGTGCAGATACATGGTGTTCAATAGGGTAAGACTTTATATAAAAATAATGGTATTATACTCGATACATGACAGTTACATATCACATATAATATACTTGGTGAGGCTGAGTAGTTCTTCTTAGTTGACCTCTTGTTTGTCCTTAATTTTTCTTTCTAGCGTGCTATATCAGCAGCAAAATCAGCCTATGGATGCTTTACAGGCTTATATTTGTGCTGTACAATTGGACCATGGCCATGCTGCAGCCTGGATGGACCTAGGCACACTCTACGAATCCTGCAACCAGCCTCAGGATGCCATTAAATGCTACTTAAATGCAACCAGAAGCAAAAGTTGTAGTAATACCTCTGCACTTGCAGCACGAATTAAGTATTTACAGGTAAAACTTTTAAATAGCAGTTTTTTAAAGACACATGTTTCCCCATGACACTCAGGCAGGAGGCGGGTGGCTGGAAAGTTTGTCTAGTTGTGTTTTGCTGTCTATAATTTGTTTCCATATTTTGTAAACATACCATAGCTTGTAATATTATTTTACTTTTCATTTTAAGTAAGAGATGCAGTATTTTAAAAGATGCTCTTTTGCACATTTACTGTTGATGTATATTAATTTACATAATTTTTTTCTACGTACTGTCTACATTTTTAAGTTGTCATAGCATTTTAGAGAAAAGAACACAAACACTGTCTTTCACTCTTGCTTGGAGTTTCATGAGAAGACAGCTATGAGAACTTTGAAAACAGAGCTCAGCTTTGTTTGAATTCTCACAAAGGTCTATATTCTGGTTACCCTCTTTATACTTAGTATCTTTCTGAAACCCCAAATTAAGAATCTATTTTCTTTTAAAAACAATTAGTTATAGCATTTAGGAAGATTTAGTGGACTTGCTCTTACTCAAGTAGGCTTGTGTTAAATTTGCTTTTTACATAATTTTTCCTAGGCTCAGTTGTGTAACCTTCCACAAGGTAGTCTACAGAATAAAACTAAATTACTTCCTAGTATTGAGGAGGCGTGGAGCCTACCAATCCCCGCAGAGCTTACCTCCAGGCAGGGTGCCATGAACACAGCACAGCAGGTGAGAAGTTGGGTTATGTTCTGCAGGTACCCAGCTTTAAGGGTTCTTTTCAATCTGTAGTGGTCAAGCGTATTTTACTAAGTACAGGAGCCTTTTATTAATGGAAAAGCCTTTGGATTTAATTGTGAAGGGAATCTAGATCGAAATAAAACTCCCTCTGATATGGGAAGAAATTTTGGGGTGCCAATTTAGAACCTTTGTGCATTTTCATGATTTTGAAGGAGATTTCTTAAAATGATGCCGCAGTGGTTTGTTTAATTTTTAAAGCAGTTTTTCAAAGGAAGGTACACATTCCTCCATTGATGATCATTTGATTTTGATTTTCAATAATTGCCATCAGCGATGTCCACATAGCTTTGAAAAGTATGCAGTTTGTAAAGTTTTATAATTTGAAGGAATGAACTAAGAATATATAGAACCCTATTTTTGTCTTCCTTCTGTGATTCTTAGGCATGTAAACCTCATCATGCAAATACTGAACCTGTATTAGGCCTCAGTCAAACACCAATTTCACAGCAGTCCTTGCCACTACACATGATTCCTTCTAGCCAAGTAGATGACCTGTCCAGTCCTGCCAAGAGGAAAAGAACATCTAGTCCAACAAAGGTATATATTTTAGAGAAATAGAAAATCCCAGTCCAAAAGGAATCTCCCAACTGCCCTGAACTTGTGCAGTTTGAATATCTCCTGTCCTTTATTTTAAATCTGTGGACATCAAAAGAGTGAAAGGTTTGAGTTTTTCCATCCCAAATTCTTAGCATCCTATTAAATACAAAACGTAGGGCTAAATTTGCATTCATCAAGTCATTTTATTCATCTCCCTGCCGTTAAGATCTCAACACACTTTTCATCATCACTTTCTACTGACATTGAGATAAATTTATTATTGGATCTAGTGGACAGTGTGGTGTTTAGGTTAGCCGTTTGGGCCATAGTTTAGGGGTGGGCTTTTTCGGGTGGTTGATTAAAGAATCAGTATTTTTTTTTAATTTATGATTTCCCAAATTTATTATGCATGTAAAATTATTTTTAAAAGAATTTAATGTCATAACATTTTTTATATGTAAATATTCCAATTCATAGTCATTTGGCCTTCATGAGTCATTCTTGTGAACTCTGTGGATTTAACCAAATATTCTTTAATTTTTTTTTATCGATTTTCCTCAGAATACTTCTGATAATTGGAGTAGTGGCCATGCAGTGTCACATCCTCCAGTACAGCAACAAGCTCATTCGTGGTGTTTGACACCACAGAAATTACAGGTATGTAAGAGAATGCTTTTGACAGATTGTTTTTCCTCTTGCAAAGGAGTAGAAGAAGTAAGCTTTACAATTTTAAGTATTAATTCAGTCAATCCAGTCAAATGCACATAAGTAAAATGAACCCACGTTTGTCAGAGTAGTGGGATAATTAGTTCCTGATTTTCACCTATTTTTGGTTTTATTTTTAAACAGGCAACGTTCACATAGTTCCAAGTGCATCTGTATGGTTATAGGCTCCACAGGGCAAATTCCTACCCACTTAGCTTTTAGCTCCTGCCCGTATCCGCTTAGTTCTCCCTCTAACAGCTAGCCAGTGTTACCAGTTTACCTGTCTTCCCTGAGATATGTTCAGGCTTGCACAAGCAACCATGCGTCCTCCTCCTCTCACGCGTTACTCATTTTCTCCTTTTTTATACAAATGGTAGAATGCTCCGCCTATTGATTGTTAACAATGTATTTCACAGGCCTTTCCTTGTCAGGATGTAAAGAGCTTCTTTTTGTTTTATGGCCACAGCGTATTTCTTTTTTTTTTTTTTTTTTTTTTTTTTTAATTTTCTAATGTTCATTTATTTTTGAGAGACAGAGACACAGCATGAGCGGGGAAGGGGCAGAGAGAGAGGGAGACACAGAATCCGAAGCAGCCTCCAGGCTCTGAGCGCTCAGCGCAGAGCCCGATGTGGGGCTGGAACTCACGGACCGTGAGATCATGACCTGAGCCGAAGTCGGCGCTTCACTGACCGAGCCACCCAGGCGCCCCCGCCATAGCATATTTCTTCCGTAGATGCACACCTTCAGCAGAGCACTGATTTTAGGTAGTCAGGCTGTCTTCACACTTTTCCTGTTCCAAACAGTGATGCTTTGAGTGTACTTGTCCTAATGCATTGTAAGTGTAAAGAACTTTCTGTGTGAATACTGAAAAATAGAGTATTAATGAGTAAAATTTTATGCCCAGTTGTCTCAAATACCACATTACAGTAAACTTCTTTTGATGCATGTTTATTTCTTAATTTCTCAAACTTCTTAAAGGACTTCATCTCAGGGTTAGTTGCTGTTGGTCAGGAATCCGTATCTTTGACTAGATAGCGGCTCCGCATTGGTCCGGTCATTTCATGACGAGGTGGCTTAGAATAGTGAGCTTGAGCTGGTTTCTTAGATATGTCTTTGACTGTATTCTCCTTTCTTCTTCTTCTTCTAGCACTTGGAACAGCTCCGTGCAAATAGAAATAACTTAAATCCAGCACAGAAACTGATGCTGGAACAGCTGGAAAGTCAGTTTGTCTTAATGCAGCAACACCAAGTGTGTATAGCATTTTTTTCCCCTAAAATTTGTTAGCGTTTTGAGTACTTTTATTGACTGAAACATTTTAGAGCATGGTCATGCCTGCTTCTTTCTACCAGTATTTGGTGGAATTTAGTAATCTTGCTTCTTAAAATACTAATAATGGACAGAGAGTTTTAGGAAAAAACAGGTATAAATTTAATTTTGAGCACAAGACTTGGTATTTTATTATTTATTTACATGCTATTTTACCGCTGTTCTGAGGGTTTATTTCTGTTATTGAATACTTAACAAGCTGCCCTAAACCGAGATGGGGTTCTTCAGGACTTGTTGAATTTGGAGGATCTGACATACAAATATAATAGAGTGTAAATTGGAGATCCTCTATTTTGTGATTGGGAAAAAGACCTGTAAATTCCACAGTTTTCTTAATTTTCAGCTGCTTTCTTTTGTCGTTACTAAAGGGATGTTTCTTAAAAATAAAACAGATTTCTGCTTTTCTGAGGAAGCTAATCTAAATATGACTGAACACAATTTCTTGTTTTTAAAAAAGTGTATATTTTTCAGCCTAGAGAAATTAAATGTTAGGGTAAAATCAGAGATTACCCGGTTATATATACTCCTTCATATTTTTGGTCCTCTACCTTATGGCCCACACAAGGAGCGTTTATTTTTCATTTGCCTTTTCACAGATGAGACAAACAGGAGTTGCACAGGTACGATCTACTGGAATTCCTAACGGGCCGACAGCTGACTCATCACTGCCTGCAAACTCCATCTCTGGCCAGCAGCCCCAGCTCGCTCTGACCAGAGTGCCTAGCGTGTCTCAGCCTGGAGTCCGCCCTGCCTGTCCTGGGCAGCCTTTGGCCAACGGACCCTTTTCTACAGGCCATGTTCCCTGTAGCACATCAAGAACGCTGGGGAGTACAGACGCTATTTTGATAGGCAATAATCACATAACGGGAAGTGGAAGTAACGGAAACGTGCCTTACCTGCAGCGAAACGCACTCACTCTACCTCATAACCGCACAAACCTGACCAGCAGCGCAGAGGAGCCGTGGAAAAACCAACTATCTAACTCCACTCAGGTAATAGAAGAGCTAGCTGCTTCGTTGGCTTCTCACATACTAGTTCTTTTTTTTTTTTTTTTTTTTTTTGGTTTCATGCATTCTGAGAGAAAAAGAAATAGAAGTTTGAGGAACTGTTTTTGTAAGCATTTTATAGTACTGTGATGTTATCAGCTATATTTTGATTGCCAACATACATACACACGTACATAAGTGTATTTTCTTTTCCGTTATAAGATTCTACACCCACACGTGCACGTACACACACACAGTCTTGGAAATTTCCACAGGATAGAGAAAATAGATCATACAGCCCCCCCAAAACTTACTGTTTTACTTAGTTCATTTCTACACATATTGCCTACCTAAGATCAGGTACTTATGCTAATATGTTTTAGGTATTCACTGTGGTGGGAGAAAAAGACCATTAAAGAAGCAGTTACCGTAAATTACTCTGAAGTGTGACTTTGGTGAAAAGTGCTGTCACTGTACCTAGGAGGGCACATAAACCAAGTTATTAGAGTTTCCAGAAATTGGAGAGTTTGGGAGGGAGAGGGCTGGTAAAGTGTGCCTACAGTATAGATTATGAAGAGGGAATGGTGAAATGTGAGGCCGAGGAAGGTAGAGAAAGTTGCCTCATTTTTTTTTTTTTCTAAGTTTATTTTTGAGAGAGAGAGAGAGCGAGCGAGAACACGAGCAGGGGAGGGGCAGAAAGAGAGGGAGACACAGAATCCGAAGCAGGCTCCAGGCTCTGAGCTGTCAGCAGAGCCCAACGCGGGGCTCGAACCCATGAACTGTGAGATCATGACCTGAGCTGAAGTCAGACACTTAACAAACCAAGCCACCCGGTGCCCTGCCTAATTTGTCTTGAAGGCAAAGTAGAACCACTGCAGTTTTCAAAATAGTAATGGATTTCATGAACATTATTTCTATCAAAGATAGATGTGCCATATTTGACTCCGTTCACTGTTAGACATACAATTTCTAAATTTTCACTTCTCAGTATTTGTGCACATCATTTTTCCTGTGTTTTGGGTTGTTTCCATGGAGCGTGTGTTTCAAAATGGAACTGAAGGGTCAAAGAGTAAGCATCCAAAAACAATGTTGCCAACACACATTGCCAAATTACTTGTACTTTTGTTAGTAAGAAATATTTGACTTATTGCTGGTTAGCCTTATGTTATTGGTAAAACCAAGATAATTTCATTCTTCAAAGACTTTTAAGTTTATTCTTGAAGTACTTTTCTTGGCGGGACCATCTTCTAGAGTGATTAATAGTTGTATTTATTCTTAAATGTTGAGCACCTCCCATGTCCATGTCCCCTTCGAGGCTCTGGGGATAAATCCGCCGACACAAGGGTATCTTAATTCATGCAGGTAAAAAGACCGTGAACAAGTAAGCATCATATAGAGAATATTAGGTAATGATATGGTGAGTTCTATGGAAACATGTATTAGGAAGGGGAGCTGGGGCGTCCTAGACATCGGTGGTAGAGGATTCACAGTTGTAAATAGGAAGGTCAGGGAAGGCTTCACGGACGATGACATTTGAATGAAGACCTGAGAGTTACAGAGTGAGCCTTGAGGGTATTTGTGATAAGAGTGTTCCAAGTCTCAGGAGCTGGAAGGAGCAATAGGCCCTAGGGTAGGAGTGTGTTTTGCATTTTTGGAGGTTAGTCAAGGTGGTGAGGATGGCTGAGCAGGGCCGGCAGAGGGTAAGAAGGGAGGTACGTATGGTCCAGCTGGCCACGCTGGCCAAGTCCCGTTCAGCCGGGTAGGCTGTTGTAAGGGTATTAGATTTTATTGTGCGTTAAATGGGAAACGGGGTTTTTGAATGGAGGAATGACATGATCTGACTTAGTTTTTAACTAGATCCTCTCTGGTACTCTGTGGATAGACTAAAGGTGGCAAAGGCAGAAATGATGTGTGTGACCGACTTGGAGATTATTGCTGTAATCGAAGTTAAGACATGGTGGTGCCAGGACCCAGAGTGGCAGCATTAGAAGTGGTCAGCTTTTGGGTTCCTTTGGAAGGCAGAGCTGGTAGGATTAGCTGGTAGAGTTGGGGTGTGAGAGGGAGGAATCAAAGCTGGCCTGGCTCAACTCGAGGGATGGATGCGTCTGGGTGAGATCCCCATGGGGTGTGAGTAGATGGAGGAAAGAACTCAAGGTGGCCTGTGAGGTGGTAGGAGATCCAGGAGGATGTGAGTGATTGCCTGGAAGCCACGTGAAGAAAGTCTTTCGAGGAGGAAAGCATGATCAAAGTGTAAATCCAGTAGTGCTTCATAGGCCTAGTAAGGTAAGGGCTGGGAACTGACCATCTGAGGTATTTGGTGACATTGCTGGGACCAGGAAACTAAGGGGCACAGGCCAGTCCACCCCACGACCATGACCTGGTTTTTGTTATTGTTTTTGTATTTACAGCCCACGAATGAAGAATGGGTTTTTTCATTTTTGAAGGGTTCTTAAAAAGAAAAATGTGTGACAGAGACTATACGGCCCACCAAGCCTAAAGTACTTGCTATGTGACACTTTATTTACAGAAAACATTTTGCTGACATTTCAGTGGACTTGGTGGGATCAGAAGCCTAATTGAGGTTGGTCTCAACATAAGTGGAAGGAGAGAACTCGAAAACAATAGATGTAGACAGTCCCAGCACTGACACTTTAAAGTCGTGTGGGCTGTGCACTGCATAGTGCCAGGGGCGATATCCCCGTAGACCGTGACGTGAAAAGGAAGGAGAGAAACAGGTGGTAGCGGAAGGGGAAGCGCGATGAAGAGTTGTTTTTTGTTTTAAATTTAAGATGGGAGAAAGCAGAAAGAAACTCAAGGCGGGTGGAAGCTCATGAGCAGGGTTCAGTAGAGAGGGAGAAATTAACGTGGGAGACAGAGGAGAGAATTGTTAAAGTAGGTGAGAAGGTGGGATGTGGGGCGGGGGGGGGGACGGTTCTGGGTCGGAGAACCTGAGATTTTTGTTAGGATGCCTGTAGTGCTGAGGTATAATTGGCAGTTAAGAAATGGGAACCTCTGTTAGGATTGTAACTTACGAATCTGTTCTTCTTAAGCACATCCAATTCCTGGTTTGCTTAGTTTTGAGATCTTCAGTGAATACTCTTCAACTCTAGTTTGGGAATTTGCTGTCTTTTAAAAACATAATTCCAGTGAAAGAGCCTTTGGTTTGCAGGCCATGAGGCCTTTGTACATGACTGAATACTGAGTGGTAGAGCGCCCCAGCCTTTGTTTCACAGGTTCTTCAAGGCCAGTGTTCGTAGAAGCTTTATAATTTAGATAATGCGGTTGGGAAAGCTGTCTAAAAAAAGGTCGTGGAACTGATTCTAGGTCAGAGGTTTCCCAAATGAGGTTGCTGCATGATCACTGTAGGTAGGGGAGTTCTGTCTCTGGTATTAATATAATTAAAGAGGCTTTTTCAATACTGTCTTCCGTAAACCTTTTTAAATATTTTCCTCAAGTTGTAATGAAACCTAGACCGTTGATAGACTTGTATGGTCTGTCTGCCTTTCAGCTTTTGATGACGAGAGGACATAGAGATCCGTATTCATTTACATTACAGTTATGAAGAGTTTATTCAAAGGTACCATTTAAGATACGAAAGTGAAATTATAGTGATCGTTCAGCAAGTACTCTAAAGAATTTATAACCTAACATATTTGATTTGTAGATAGAGATGATGTAATAAAATGGTTAGTTTCTTTTTTTACTTATCTGCATACTTTAATCAGTGTAACTTGTTAAATGATTATCTTCTGAGTAAATATTTGACAATAGATGGAATTTTGACTCAGCCACCCAGACTGTTTCTTGGATAACATTTTAAGTATTGGCATGTTTATAATATTATAGCATTTTTACTTTGTGAAAAGTTTTCATATAACTTAGAGATTTTATCTTTTAACTACTATTTTTGAAGTTTTAGCTGCCTGTTTAAGCATTTAAAACCAGATTGCATTACTTTGCATGCTCGTTGATGGGTGTCAACTTTTCACGTATCTGGTTTTTTTAGGTAGATAAGTTTCTTGAATAGAAATATACCGTTTAAGTTTTTTAGTTTTAGAAACTGGTTTCAGGGACATGCTTGCTGGTTTTAACTAGATTATTAAATGCAGCCTTTAGTATATAAATATCTTGTCATCAGCTAAATTGTTATTCCATTGTAGCTTATTACTGACTAATTAAATTTCGCCTAAAGTCAAAAAGGCTTCTAACCTTGCGGCTGAAATAATTTTCAACTCAAAGTGCAACAATCCTAAAATTTTTGCTGGGGTGGAGGGGTCCATTTGTTATTGGGAATATAAATTTAACAGTGTTGACATATAATTATGACAGTCTGTAAATCCCACACAAGGTACTCTTGTTGATGTTCTGAAATTACAGTTTGGAAATGATTAAATTACTGTTTTAGGATTCCAGTGTTACTTTAATCATTGTTGCTGAAAAATTAGCTTTTTCCTATTTAATTATTTTGTCAGTAAGATGAAATGAAAAAATTCTTCTTAAAGAAGTTTATGTGTGACACCAGGGGCAGATTTCAGGTAAAACTTCTACATCCTAGTTCCATTTATCATATTTTCATTCCATTAAATGCCCTAAATGACCTTCCTCCGGAATGAAAGCTTTT